>NC_136070.1:284669099-285869099 GCF_964261635.1 Lissotriton helveticus | reverse complement strand
ATATACATAGAGTGTACTTGAGATTTACTTCTATCAACCATTGGCTTTCTTCGAGGAGCATCTTTCAGCGATTGATTAAGACTTTGTCAATCACGTTGCAGTTCAGCACATCTGAGCCTTCAGCTTTGTCCTAGTACTATTGGCTGTTTTGGGTGTATCCTTCCACCTTCACTCCTGAGCTTGCACTGAACTACATGGTGAACTACTTTATAACTAAGGTCCTCTCTGATCACTCCTGCTGGCTCCTTCTTGTATGTCTCACTTTAATGTGCTAACGCTGCCCTCTCTAGTACGATTAAATCTAAATGTCTTGGATTTGCCAATGCATATCTTGAATGAAGGAATTTGAGCTATTTGGATCATTACCAGAGAGCACATATTTGCTTAATTATGCGTGTGTGCATTCATGCGCACAAAATAAGG
The DNA here is from genome assembly GCF_964261635.1 of Lissotriton helveticus. Taxonomy (NCBI): domain Eukaryota; kingdom Metazoa; phylum Chordata; class Amphibia; order Caudata; family Salamandridae; genus Lissotriton; species Lissotriton helveticus. The sequence goes on along the minus strand of NC_136070.1, from coordinate 285,868,676 downwards.
GAATTCATTGTCTTAGAGACTTGTAAAAGCAGAACGTGGAGAATGCCTAGATATTCGGTTGAACATTGTGAACATTTTCTTTAGCATAAAGAGGTCTCTCGCAAAATTAACATAGGCGTCCGTTTTGTATTTAATCTTAGAGATGAGAAATGTTTTTTTTCTATATTTTTTTAAACTGCAATTATCTATTTTTATATAACTTGAACCCTTCCTCCCACCATATACAGCAAGCACATTTGGATGAGAACATTCTGTCTCTGGCACACACATTGCCAGCACCCACACGCTGTGACACAGAAACCTGTGCTCACATGCTCACTCCCCCACACAGGTGCATCCTTGGCAAGTGACAAGAAATGAGGGGTGGGGGTAGTGACTGCAGGTGGAAAAGGGCAATAATCCAGAACCGTTAATGAGGACATGACCCTTCCCACCCTCAGCCATCCTAGAGGTTGGTACTTCTGAAATTATTCCGGGGCTGAAGCATGCTACGGGAAGGACCCTGCCCTAGCCCTGGCAGAGCGGTGCAGCAGTGGCCTGCACGGAAACCAAGTGACTTTCCTTTGGCTCACCTGACTTGACTGTGTCTGCCACAAAGATATTATGGTGGCCCTGGCCTGTAGTTATGTTCATTTGGTTTTATACGGTTATCACATGGCCGCATGCCGACAATGATGTGTTGTTCCTGTACTTGGTTTTTGTTCAACACCCCAGTGCATTCTGGGTGGCAGTTGTTACCCTCATTTCCTGCGGGTGGTACAAATTGGTCTAAAAAACCGAAAAAGTTGATTTTCAAACGAAAAATCCAAGGCTGAGGTATTGCGTCCTTATTAACATGGAATCATCTAGTAACCTTTGATTTTATGAAGTGTAACTTTCACTGCCAATTGGAGGCTCCTGGATAAGGAGGACAGATAAGCGTTTCTGATCATGTATCAATGGTCCAAGGAAACTGTTGTTTAGGCGGGATAGTGCTGACGTCAATCAGTCAATCACTCCATCAATTTTACGTTAAACGCTGCTACTCACCTGGAAGGGTCTCAAGGTGCTGGGGGTAGAGAAGGGGGGCGCGGCTCCTAAGCACTCACAGAGTATCGGCAAGGGCCTATGGGTTCAGAGGTTTTCTATGGCTCATCAGGGTACGTGGGGGGCTGGACGATTATGGTGATTTGTCGAAGAGCCAGGTGTTGAAGGCCTTCAGGAACCTGGAGAGAGGTGAGTGTATTCCAGAGTGAGTTTGCCAGTATATAGAATGCCCGATTTCAGACGTGTGTTTTTCTCTTGACGTCACTCTTCCAGAGCTCCATAGGTCTTTTGTAGGAGCAAATCTGCGGGAAAATATTTAGAGTTCCCTATCCTCAAGTCCACCTATGCAAACATGGGCCTCTGCAAGACTTGGTCAATAAGGCACCTTGTGACTGATCTAACAGTATCACAAACAAGCAGTCATGTAATCTTTGAATGGAGGAAGATATGGAAAAGACATCCTCTGTGTATGGAAGTGAGTGAAGAGCAGGAGACCAGTACGGGCCTGATTTTGAGTTGGACCGCCAAACCTGTGGTGGAGGTGCAGGCCTGGTCGGGGACTGTTGCAGCAGCGGTCTGACCGCTGCATTACAAGTGCAGCGGTCACACCGTTTTGGGATCGCCACAACTGACAGGAATCCGCGATCAATCCCTTGCGGTCTTGCAGCAGTCTGGGTAAGCAATATGCTTGGCGTTGCTGCTGTTTCTCCACCCCTAGCCTTTTCATGGCAGTGAGCCCACCATGAAAAGGCTGGCAGTAGGGAAACAAAGGGACCCCTATAGGGCCCCCTGTTGCCCCAGTGCGTGCACCCTCTTTACTGCACAGCATGGACTGCACAGTCCATGCCATGCAGGCTCAACCTTAGGTGCTACCATTTTGGTGCCTTTTCAGTAAGCATCGCAATGGGACCGGCTTGCCCAACTGCCTGCAAGACAACAGGGAAACTCGTAATCTGTTGGGGGGTCGGCGGTCGACTTTAGTGGTCTGTAAGCTAGGCGCTGGCGTGGCGGCCCGCTCCCAGACCGCCAAATTCAAAATCAGGCCCACAATTTCTAAAAGTATTCCGACCTATTATTAATTGCAGAACCTATTTATTTGGAATATCATAACTTCTACTCTGTAAATATTTAGCGAGGCTGGCTGTAAGAGGAAGAATTAACCATAAATGATGCTAGGATATTGGAGCGAACATGCTGAAAGCCAGAGGCCCTGAAATAATTAAACATTATTGCCTTCTGGTGCTGGCTTTATTGGATGTTGAAGGGATGCCCTCATTTTTAGCCCAACCCAAAGTTGAAGGCTTTTGTTGATGACGAAATAATTTGGATAGTTGTCTTGCCTGCACCAGGTCAGCAATATGTTAATTATCACTTATTATCTGCAGCACCCCCCCGCTGACCACTGTCCTGCTCTCCCTTTGTTCCATTTTTTTTACCTGCAGTTTTCCACTCAAACCCCTGCCCCTGTACTCTCCCTGCTGTCATTCACTTGATCTCCACAGTCTACCTACTGCGTTACCAACTCACAGAAGTGCCTCACTTTTTCCGTTATTATCCTCCCTGCAGACCGGTAGGTGGTCCCTCTGCACTCCCTGCTTCTTGTCGCATCCCTGACCATCTTCCTGCGGTCAGTTGGCTAGTCCGATTGCTAGCTGTCACTCAACGCCTCCCTCATCCATGCATTATTCCCAATGTCAGTGGCCCATTGGCTGTCCATAGTAACACAGTTGAACTCACTGCTACCCCAGTCACTCACCTGCAGGTAGATACTTCAGAAGTTTTTAAATAAGTGTGAATAACATTAGTAGTTGTCCAACTTCAACGTTTTTGATTGTTTTACCCATTCTAGAACTTCTTCAGTTTTCTAATAAGCGGTATCGCTCTCTTCCCAGTACATTATAATTAGGCCTCCCAGTTTTACTGAAAAATACAGAAAATTGTGCTTCTTGTGAGTCACTTTTCATGCTGCCCATTATGAATTCTAGGCCATCAGCTGAGCAGATAGAAAAGCATGGGCAGTTGAAAAACAGAATGAGATTTCCTTAAATAAAGGCATATTTTAACATATTTTTTTTACATAATGCTAATATTTACCCTTGGATGTATTGTTCTGCTATAATGACCACTTAATTTTCTAAACACAGCAGGCATCAAAGTATGAGTGCATGTTTATCTGTTAAATAGATGTGGAAATATACAATTTTCTCACTCCATTTGTTCATACAACACAAAATAAATATGGATAAATACCAATAAAATGAGTAAAAACATGAATATGGATTGATACAGATGGAAATGTTTAAAAATAAATACTATAAAAATGGAAGCCCTGATTATAATCCCTTAACCACTGGTAAATGATCGCCCCATAATGATGAGCCCAAACTGAAGGTGGGGGCACATAATGAAGGAAAGTGCAAATATCAGCCGGTTTTTCAAGATAGCATTAGGACATCAGGCTGCTTGCATAAAGTATATTATGGAAAGAGAAAAGTGTTTACATTCTGTATATGCACTAATTGCATGAAACACACAGTACGGTGTTTGCAGACTGCCTAGCAGCATAAACAAAGCAGTGTTTTCAGTCTCTGTGTCTCAACTAAGCCCAAGATACACATGGTGTACTGTTTACAGGCTCTGGGTCTGGCTGCAGGAAGGGAAGCAAAACATGCAACAATGCAGTGCTTGCAGTCCGACTTTAGCTGCAGTAATCTCATGTTACATATATTACAACTTTTACATACCGCTGATCTGCATGCATGAAGAACATTATGGAAGGAATGATACAAAAAGTACAAAGTTTACAGACAGCCTGTCTGCCTGCATGAAGTACATTATTCAAAGAGTGCAGTGTTCACATTCTGTGTCTGCGGTAATCACATTACAAACTGTGCAATGTTTACACACAGCTCATCTGCCTGCATGAAGTACATTATTCAAAGAGTGCAGTGTTCACATTCTGTGTCTGCACTAATCACATTGTACAAATTGTGCAATGTTTACACATAGCTCACCTCCTTGCATGAAGTACATTATGGAAGGAATGATACAAAAAGTACAAAGTTTACAGACAGCCTGTCTGCCTGCATGAAGTACATTATTCAAAGAGTGCAGTGTTCACACTCTGTGTCTGCACTAATCACATTGTACAAATTGTGCAATGTTTACACACAGCTCATCTCCCTGCATGAAGTGCATGCAGTACATTATTCCAAGAGTGCAGTGTTCACAGTCTGTGTCTGCACTAATCACATTTTACAAAGTGTGCAATGTTTACAGACAGCCTGTCTGCCTGCATGAAGTACATTATTCAAAGAGTGCAGTGTTCACATTATGTGTCTGCACTAATCACATTGTACAAATTGTGCAATGTTTACACATAGCTAACCTCCTTGCATGAAGTACATTTTTCAAAGAGTGCATTGTTCACAGTCTGCGTCTGCACTAATCACATTGTACAAAGTGTGCAATGTTTACAGACAGCCTGTCTGCCTGCATGAAGTACATTATTCAAAGAGTGCAGTGTCACACTCTGTGTCTGCACTAATCACATTGTACAAATTGTGCAATGTTTACACACAGCTCATCTCCCTGCATGAAGTGCATGCAGTACATTATTCCAAGAGTGCAGTGTTCACAGTCTGTGTCTGCACTAATCACATTTTACAAAGTGTGCAATGTTTACAGACAGCCTGTCTGCCTGCATGAAGTACATTATTCAAAGAGTGCAGTGTTCACATTATGTGTCTGCACTAATCACATTGTACAAATTGTGCAATGTTTACACATAGCTAACCTCCTTGCATGAAGTACATTTTTCAAAGAGTGCATTGTTCACAGTCTGCGTCTGCACTAATCACATTGTACAAAGTGTGCAATGTTTACAGACAGTTTGTCTGCCTGCATGAAGTACATTATGCAAAGAGTGTGGTGTTCGCAGTCTGTGTCTACACTAATCACATTGTACAAATTGTCCAGTGCGTAGTTTGGTCAGTAAGATTGGATGGTTGAGATGTGAACTCGAGATTTCCGAACAATCACTCTGGTTCAATACATATAATGATAAGCGGGGCAGGAGGGGGGACTTAAGGAGCATTTGGAAAGGAGGGGAGTGTAGATTGTGAGGGGTACTTAAAACTCAATCATTTGCAAAAAAAACAATTTGTTAAGACCTTTAAACAAAGACGAATGAGTGTGTGTGTTTTTGACTGCATGTGTATGTAAAAATCCCAAGCGAAATACAAGAAACACCTCACCATACCAGACTAAAAGCACCTGTATCAACTTTTTAATAAAGAATCCATTGATTAGGGGAGTAACACCCCAAACACCCCCCCCCCGAAGCTACAACTCAGCAAATAGTACAATGTTTACAAACAAGCTCATTTGCCTGCATGAAGTACATTATGCAAAGAGTGCAGTGTTTATAGTGTGCAGACATCGTCCGACAACACGGCCTCAACATCGTATCCTATGCCGATGACACCAAGCTCATCCTCTTCCTCACCACCGCAAAACTCAACTTCCAGAGAGGAATGCAAGAAGTGGCAGCCTGGATGACCAACAGCTGCCTAAAACTCAACGCGAAAAGACAGAAGTCTTCGTCCTTGGAACCACCCCTTCAGCATGGGACAACACCTGGTGGCCCACTGCCCTTGGGAACCCACCTATCCCCTCAGACCACACCAAGAACCTCTGCATATTACTCGCTTCATCACTCACCATGAACCGACAGGTCAATGCCGTCACTTTCAGCTGCTTCAACACCCTCTACATCCACCGAAAGACCTTCTAATGGATCCCCCCTGACTCGAGGAAAACAGTCACCCACGCATACATCACCAGCAGACTCGATTATGGCAACGCACTCCACATCGGCATAAACAAATCTCTACTCCGCAAACTACAAACAATACAGAACACCGCGGCCAGACTCATCCTCGGCATCCCCCAGCACAAACACATCAGCCAACACCTGCGGTGACTCAACTGGCTCCCCGTGGAGAAGAGTCACCTTCAAAATCCTCACTCATGCCTACAAATGCCTGCACAACAACGGACCCACATACCTCAACCACAGAATAAATTCCACATACCCAAAAGAAACCTGCGATCATCCAACCTCGCACTGGCGGAAACCCCGTGCATCCACAGAGCCAGATCAGGCGGAAGATCGTTCTCCCACATCACAGCCAAGACCTGGAACGAGCTACCGGCAGATACAAGACGCGCCCCTTCCCTGATCACCTTCAGGAAGATCCCCAAGACCTGGCTCTTCGGCTGAACGGAGCGGCATAACACCCCCCCCCTGCACCTTGAGACCCTCATGGGTGAGTAGCGCGCTTACAATTCCCTGATTGATTGATTGATTATGTGTCCACACTAATCATATGATACAAATAGTACAGGGTTTGCAGGTGTTTTGGCTGCGGAAGTACAACATACAACAGTGCATTATTTACAGTCTGCCGTTTGTGGCTGCACTAATCACATCACGCAATCTGTGCGGTTCACAGTATGCCCATCTGTCCATTATTGGTAAATCGCTGCTATATATATATAAAGTCTGGGTGAGAGGTGTTGATATGAAAAGCGGTTGCCAGGACCCAGTTGGAAGGGACTTATTCCTATAAAACGTTGTGGTGCATAGAGCTTGCATGATTCACAAAATATGCACAGCTGCAAATGGTGTATGTAAGTAGTATTTACTTAGTGCGCGATCACAGAAGTTTATTTGTGCTTCTCATTTGATTTCTAAAAGTAAATTAAAGGTAAAAAAACTGAAATATTAAAATAGTTAAAAATTAAATGGAAACTTTTTCAGACATTTCCCAATGAGTAACACTGAAATGAAAAAAACAGTGTTTATGTCCTGACTATATTGTTTTTTTTCCAGCAACAGAAAGACCCACCCAAGATCAGGTGAGATCACCAGGGTAATCCACACAGTGATGGGAGTATGATAAAAAATACATATATATGTCCCCTATACTAACTTCCATTCCTTTTCCACTTTTTTAGCGCTAAGGAGACACTAACTGGCTGCTATGGCATCACATTTTATAAACAATTATGTGTTTAAAAAAATGTATATGCTGCTGCATGGAGTATTCATATAATTCCCTTCTCTGTTAGATTTTCCTAACTTTAAACTAACAATTTGGGCTCCGAAGATCGGTGAACTAATGCCCCACAGAATGAAGAATGAAACGTGTAGGCATCTCTGAGGAGTGACTGAGTCTCACATGAATGTTACGGTTTCCTGCACCAGGCATAATTACGAATACCTACACAACATTTAGGGCCTGATTACGAGTCTGATGGACCACGGACCGTCAGACTCGTGGGGGCGCGGCTGTGGCAGTCTTCCAACCACCCTATTACAACTGGGGTGATCTGACTGCCATTGTAAAACCGCAGCAGTCTTGCGTACCGCCAAGCATATTATAAGTTTCCTCTCAGCCACAGTTTTCATGATGGTTCCTTCTTCATGAAAACCGTGGCGGAGAGGAAACAAAGGGGGCCGCCTTCAGAGTTCCCTGATGCCTCTGGGCCTTGGGGTGCATGCAGTGGGGCACATGTGTGCATGCACCCAGTACCTGCACGCATGGACTGCACCAGTCCATGCCGTGCGGGTACTGCCTTTAGTGTCCCCACCATTGCACTGCTGTGGGAACGCCAAAGAACAGCCCATCAGTGACTTAAAAAGTCAAAATATGGCGGCAAAGAGCACATGGGTTTGGTGGTCCCGCCACCTCATGCCAAACTCTTAATCAGGCCCTTAGACATCACTTCAGTACCTTCATATGGCACGTCATCAAATGAGGCGCTCACATATGAATTGAAGGTGTTTTAAAATGATTGAATGATTAACAAATCTAAGTAATTCAGGATTTTGGATGATATGTCTGTCAAATATATGGTGTAAATACGTACTTTTTTTTATGTCAACACAAGTTTGAGCACATATATTAAGACCTTCCTATTTACACAGGCCTACTTGAAATAGTGACTCCTGCTGGCATCCCTCTTGTTATGTTTTTTTTATCTTTCCTCAGCGCCAAGAAGCCCATGGGCGTACGTGCGCTTTACAAATTTTAATTAACATAACATATATCATATGGTGTTTGGTTAATTGCAGCAACCATGTACACAGTTATGCTGGCAAAGTAATTCCATCAGACTAAATGGGTCTGGCGGCCTAATTCGTTCACAGATCTTGGGTCGATAATAGCAGAGCTGAGAAACAATAAGCATCTGTCATTCAGCGCCAAGATGCCTTTCAGAGTGAACACGCGCTTTAAAAATAAACAAGTTATGTTATTGTAATTCATGCATGGTGCAGTTCACGGTTACCAGTTAATTTACGTACTACTTGTTCTGTCTCTGCTGGTATTGTATTTTAATATCGCTTGACGCCCGTTTACAGCGGGGACTGCTGTGACCTTTGAATTATCCTATCCAAGGAACTGTTCTGTGACGAAACCTCAGACACAACAGGTTTCCAACATGGCAGTACTGCTAGGAGGGCGCGCTCAGGAAAGGGGGCAGGGCACGCGGGGACTCGCCCTTTTGGAATCCTTGGGATGAAATCTCGGGGAGGGCGGAGTGAGGGAGCCCAGACAGCGGGGCACCGGTTGCAGGTGTGAGAGATGATTAAAGAGGAGCAGGTGACTCAGACACCCCCAGGCCTGCTTTTAAGGAGTCTTGTGAATGTTTTCCTCAGACCTTTTGGTGTTTCCAAGGTTATCGAGTTCTTTCCCCGGGAGGGCAGGTTTAAGGCGATCGGGATGCTTTGAAGGGCGCCTGTGAGAAAACAACACAGCTGTGACAAGATGTGGGCTACTGACTAGCTTATGAATTTAAAGACAAGGGTTCTACGCCAAGATTTGGAAATTATTCAATATATCTTGTGATAATCGGCAAGCTACGTCATTTCGCGATGCCTCAAACTGTAAATATGTATTATGTGAAAGCGAATCCTACACTGTTTTGTCTGTTGCTGCCTCAGGAATATACCTTAACCGATCATTCTCTTCATTTTGAACTCATCACTCCGTTATGTTTTTCATCCCCTATTCTAGTTTCTCCTGCACCCTCATGCGTGCCAATAGACCCGATTCGGAGAGTAGACTCCCGGTTTATGGAGCCAAAAATGTTTGTTTTTTAGGGGTCTCCTGCCTAAAATTGCCCCTGATTCCATATTAGTTACCGAATGGGTAGAATATATGTTCCCAAACTTTTTTTCAAATCTTCGACTTCCCAGTTTGAAAATATTGCCATGAATGCACCATATATAATTCCGGTAAAGTGCCAGTCGATCCTTGGCCAAAGGTAAATAGTTAAAATATATCTTTGTAAGTCGTGATCTTAAAATGGATATATACAGTAGGGAAATTGGGAGATGCTCTCTATATGGCGCAAAAGACAATACATCAAACGCTGTAGAATTCTGCCTCTCCTAAGTTGAACATTCGCTGGGTGAACCCATGTCTCTTGTGTCCAACCTGGCAAATATAGTTGCCTTGCTGCGGGCAGATTCAGTGAGCACCTTGACCAAGGTTGAGAGTGTTTTGCATCGGCTGTCCAAAGTAGGTTCAGGAGGACTGAATCCATTGCAGATTTTTTGAATAACTACTGAGTCTGTAAATGAGCTCCACGTATCTTGTGGATAGCCTGGGAAACTGCAAGATCTTCTGGAGCTATACTGGGTTTAGGAGGCGTCACAACAGGTTAGAAAGGGAAATTCTGACCTTCAGTGGGAAATCCTGCTCTTATTTTGAGAAGACTGGTCAAAGTAGGAAGCCATGAGCGGAATTAGGAAACCCTGCTTGGAATTGGTCTCTTCTCTGGAGGTGGCAGTCAGTAGTTGAAACCCAGGAATGAAGTGTGAAACAGCTCATGTGTAGAAGTGGTGCGCAGCATAGAAAGCAATTTAAAAGGTCTATTGCTCAAAGGGTGATGCATCTTGGGTGACAGCAAGAATAAAGCCAAGGAGTAGGCACACTATTTGCTGCAACAAGTGAGGACATTAACAGACAGGAATGACCGTATGTCTGCTTTTGCAGTCTTAAGATTATTTTTCAATTGCTCATCCGTGCCCACAATGGCATGTCCAATATTGGTTGATATGGAGTTGATTTCTGTCGGATTTTCAGGATCTCTACAAGATACAATCTAATTTGGAGTGATTTGCAAACTCAGTGGTTATCTTACAAATCTATCTGGATCTCTCCAAAAAGCCTACTCTTGGTATCTCCGATTTCCCTGCTTAATGCATAAATAAACAAGCACTGGCAAAGCCAATAGTTCTGGTTTTCGGATGCAATCTTTTGGCTTTGTCAGTGCTTAATTTGTTTTGTTAATTATCTTTTATAACAGTTCTTTATTATACATTTTTCATTTTACAAGAAAAACTTCAAAATGTATAAACCTCAAGTACAAATTAAGTAAACATGTTTGCGTTTCTATGAAAAAGGAAAAACCTGCAAGGGTAATATAGGGAATTGGGTTTTTGGTTGATGCGTAAGCAGAAACCACAATCCCTGTCAGGGTGAACCACAAAAGTCACTAAGTTATCCTGTTCTTAACCCTGTGGTAGCTTGGAACAAAAGCAGTCCGGCTGAATTTAGAGGCAATGTGTTAAGTATTTATGCAGCAGTGTAACATCAATAAAGTGAAAACACAAGAAAAATCGCACACCAATTTAGAAAAATAGAGTTAATTGTAATAAATAATTTGTCACCAGAACAACAAAAATCCAATCCAAAGAACCAGAGTTATGAATTTTTAAAAATGTTTAGTAAAAACTAGCACCTAAAAAAATCAATGCGTTAACCAGAGGCATCTAGTCACTCACGCAAGACCGAGGCAAAGTCGAAAGTTATGTCTGACCACGATGGAGTGGGGTTCAGATGTATGAGGTGGATTGGACATGCCTCCGCTTACCTTCAGACTTGGAAGAAAAAAGTCTGAGAAGGTAAAGCTCAGCAGGGGAAGGCATCCGGCGGTGTCCGAGGAGACCTTATTGGCGGGGAGCCACTGGAACAAGTCGTGGTTAGGATTTTACGTTTAGACTTTGTCACTTTTTTGGAAGTTGCAAATATGCAGTAGGATGAAGTTGCAGACTGTAACCATGAGGGCTGCTCTGAGAAGACTGTAGCGGGAGCTACCAAGAAGTCCAGCCAAACAGCAATGCACCTTGGGTGGATCGGCAAGCAGGTAGGTCCTAGTCTCCTGTTAGTTCTCAGAGCACTTTTAGGCAGGCAATTGTCTAAGTCCCAAGTTTTGGGTTTTGGCCATATTTAGCACTACTTCCAAAGGTCCAGGACTGGGTGGGCACCACTGGGAGTGTAGGAAACACTTCAGACAGTGCTTAAGTTGTTGGAGCTTTGTGCGTCACTGTAGCTCAGAGCAGGAAGACAGCCAAATAGCCTTTGGAGTTAATCTGGCAGTCCTAGTATCAAGCAGCAAGACAGGCCCCATGCTCTCGAGAAGTCCTCTGAAGTACGAGGCAGGTTTCAAGCAGCAGTCAGGGTAGTTCTCTGAAGTACAAGACTGTCCTTCTGGATGTCCCCCGCAGATCCAGGAGTGAATTGAAGAGTAAGTCTGAAGGTCCAATTTTTATGCCTGATGCCAGCTTTGAAGTGGAAGAAACTTCTAGAATTTCCCCCCCAAGAGATGGTTCTGGAATATTCTTCCTCCCTGCCCAGGCTTCAAGAATTCTAGCATGCCAAAAGACTGATGTGCATTCTTTGTGAGTGTGCTGAGGTAGCTCCTTTCAAATATAAGTGGGACAGGGTACAGCTCCGCCCACACATCCTGGCAGGATGACCCATCCTGCCAACACCTAGTCCCCCTTTGTCTCACTGTCTAGGAGGAATACACAAAGACCAACTGCCATACTAATCAGTCATGTGACACAGGAAACAGGCTACAGGCACCAAATGGCTAGGGCAAGAAAATGCCAACTTTCTAAATGTAGCATTTTTCACAATTCTGACTTAAATTCCTACTTTACCATTAAAGAGATTTTTAAATTACAATTCTTTTGAGAGCAAACCTGATATTACAACCCGTTTCCAATCAAAAGTTATTACTTATTAAATGTAATAAGGTAACCAAAGGTTACCCTATGGGAGAGGTAGGCCTCACAGAGGTGAAAATCAAATTCAGTAGTTTTTCCCTACCAGGATATGTAAATCTTAAAAAGCTCATGTCCAACTTTTTATATACAATTCACCCTGCCCTACGGGCTGTTTACGGCCTACCCTAAGGGTAACATATGTATTAAACAAGGAGGTTTAGGCCTGGCAAACAGTTTATTTTGCCAGATTGAATTGGTAGTTTAAAACTGCACAGAGTCTGCAAGGGCAGATCTGAGACATATTTTAAGAAGCTACTTAAGTTTGTGGCACAATACGTGCTGCAAGCTCATTAGTGGCATTCATTTAATTTACAGGCCCTGGGTACATGTTGTACCATTTTACATTAAATCAATTAAATATGGCCATCAGGTATAGGCCAAGGTTACCATGCTTTAAAGAGAGAGCGGTAGCACTTTACCACTGGTTACCAGTGGTAAAGTCTACAGAGTTCTAAAAGCCATCAAAATCAGAAACAGAAAACAGGAGGGGGAAGGCAAAAGTTTGGGGGTGACCCTGTTGAGAAGGCCAAGTCCAACAGATATTATAGACGAAAGGAAAGTCCCATGGGTAGCCTTAACTGGTTTCTATGTGACAAGATTACATTCTATGTGATCAACAAAAGTATCTAATTTTGAAAGATATCTGTCTGGTTCGACGTATGGTGTATCATTTGCTGGTGGGATGCAATTACCGACATATCATGCATTTGGTCAGTATGCAGGTGGATGATTCTCTGCTTCCATCATTTCAAGACTGTCATTGTGGCCACTGCCAGTGCTTATCGATCCAGGGCTTTGTGTGGCCATTGACGTTGGGCACATTTAGAGTGTCATGGAGAAAAATCTGCTCTGCTGGTATAGTCAGATTGAAGGTTGTGTTCATGGTGTGAATCACATGCATCTGAAATATATGGAGAGAAGCACATGAGTGCACCAGGTGTACTATGTCTCCATCTTGTTGTATGGTGTATGGTTGTATGGTTTTCCAACCAGCATCCGGACGGGTCAGGTTGACCCACTGGAATTTATATCATGACCAATGCAAATCATGCAGAAGTTTGAAAAACGGAGCTTAAGTTTTGCTTCCCAAGCATGGATTGAGAGGTCATGCGGTTGCCCTACGACACTTGATATCATATGGCAAATATAAGCCGCGCACATTCCTTTAGGGTACTACATACAGGCCTTCCCCTGAAGGGAATGGGATAAGCGAATGTTCATAAATCTGTAGTCCTTGCCCAGTTGCATAAGCTGCTATTTTGTGGGGTGGGGAGTTGGGAGGGGGGAGTTTCTTGTTTTGTATTGAAGCGGGAGTGCTTACCTTACTGCTATGAGATTGTTCATCATGACTATTGAACTGTATCGAACGTGTATCTCATGTACTAAGCTTCAATAAAGGTTTTAGAAACTCAAAAAAAAAGTTTTGCTTCCCATAGGCCCCTATCATGAGTGTTATTTATTTTGTTCCAGTCAGAATATTGTTCGGCATGGTTTTCGTAAAATTTTATTTTTGGGAGAACAGTTGGGTCTTCGGCAATATAAAATAAATACATAACTAAAGTGTAAAAATATTTTTTTGTCTCAGGTAGCGTATATTTTCATAGTTGCCTCTGGCACTGAAAGGAACTACTTTGTTTGTAAATGTCCTTCAAAATTCTGTCACACACAGTTAAGTTGGCCATGGCTTAAGCGGGCTGACTACTTGCCTCATGCTGTGTGATGTTGTGAGTGGAAGAAGAATGTGAATGACGCAATGATAAGCCAATGGATGAAGAGGTCTCGCTGAAAGCCCCTATGAGTATATTACAGATAATATTTTGGTAAAATCAAAGGTCTTGGATAATGCCAAACCTAGCAAACTATAAACAAATCCTCAATGTCTGTTCTCTTATGTTATAATTCCCCACTGAGCCCTTCTTGTGCTTTGTAGTGTAATAAACTATGATTGTTCAGCTCTATGGAGCGCACGCAATCTTAGCGTTATTGTATGAGCACTGCAGAGATTGAGAGTATGGAAAAGAACATTGACTCATCCAACATACATACATGTACCTGGTGTAAATATTCCACAAGGGACTGTTCACATGAACGGACACACACACACACACACATAGATATGCAAACGCAGCTGCGTTTGGAAGTACAGACTAGGTGTCAATTTAGCTTCTTCAAAAAGATAAAAGAGAAGGGGCATCTCTGAAATTCAAACCTTTGACTTGCAGGTTACATGAAGATCTCAGCTGTGTGTGCTTGGCCCAGTCTGCTATCTTATGTCTTAGGTCAGTGGTTCCCAAACTTTTGACTCCTGAGGACCCCCATTGAGTCACCACTGGAAGCCGGGGACCCCCAAACAATTTGTATGAGATAAATTTCAAATATTAAAACAGTAATTTTTTTTAAAAAACACACGTGTTCACACAAACAAATACTCAAAGTACTAAGGGTTTTGGGGCCAGATGTACGACCATTTCATTTAGCGCTTCGCAATTGGCGGCACAATGCAAGTGGCAAATTGCGAGTCACGAATTGAAATGTACAACAGTGTGTTTAACACTATTTGGGATTCCCAATGGGGTCGCAAATTACGGGGCTCATTAATATTAATGAGCCTCTCGCAATTTGCGAGCCCATTGGAAATGCCCGCCCTCCCAGGGATGGTGGCCTGCTGGGCTCAGCAGGCCACCATGTCTGGGACTGCTTTTAAATAAAGCAGTTTTTAAAAAATGCAGCCCGTTTACCATGCATTAAAAAAGAAAATGAAACGTTTTAGATTCATTTAAGGACCTCTGCCTGCCCTTAAAAAATAATTTTGCATGCATTTGCAAAGGGGAAGGGGTCCCCTGGGCACCCCCTCCCATTTGCAAATGCATTACCATCTACTTGAAGTAGGTGGTAATTACAAGTATTTTGCGACCAAAAAACATTTGTACATGGTTTTGAGACTGCTGTTTGGAAGGGAATGCCCCTTCCAAATAGCAAGTTGCAAAACCTATTTAGCGAATCACAAACAAATTGCGACTCGCGAAATAGGCTATGTACATGGCCCAATAGGTTTTTGCATGCGCAAATGGGTTCACGAACCCATTCGCGCATACAAAAACGGATCGTACATCTTGCCCTTGGTATTTTATATTGAAGGAACAGCCCCTCTGCCACATGGATTTAATTTGTTTTATAGCATCTCTCATACCATTGTAGGATGTCAGAGCACTTTACAACACACACATATAGAGACATTGAATCATACATGTAAATCAGTGTGTATATAAAATGTTACATAAGGTAAAGGAGACTACAAGTTTCACATGTCATTCATACTGGTAGGCGTTTTTAAAGAGTGCTTGGTCTGGAAAAGCACAAACTCAGGATTCAGAACATAACACAGAGGCTAGTAATATTAAAAATGTATTTCCGCCCAAATAAATCTTTTTAGCAGCATCAGGATAATGAATAACTGGGAAAAAACATAAGTTACTAACTGGTACCATGCAGTTTGCAAGCAACTCTTTGATGACAGTTTATAGATCCCTTGGTAGATTATGAATATCACATATGAAGTGCACAGTAACAAAATAATCTCTGTGACAAAAGCAGTAACCACGAACCTATGCACATAAAATACTGCTTTTCTAAAATGCATGTTACACATTCTTTGCAGTAGGCACATTAACCCTCTGTGCTACATTAGTTAAGTCAAAGCTGCCACTGAACAAAACTCGCCTCGCTCTCCAGCAGGTACATTAATCACTGGCATTATCTTGACACTTTTATTGTTGCTGGAAAGCTGCTAATTACACAAGAAACTTTTCTGTGCTTTTAAAACTGCTGCCTACGGACCCCCTGGGAATGTGTCACGGACCCCTGGGGGTCCGCGGACCACAGTTTGGGAAACACTGTCTTAGGTGATACATTGCCTGGTGCATTAGTAACTGAAAAGATTACATTATTATTAAGTTTTAATATTGGACTGTGGCTTATTTTAGAAATAATTAGAAAGGAAGCAAAAATCCCGAGTGGACCATGGAAATTGAACCGGGCCATGTCTTTGGATTCTTCATCTGGGTGTTAGTGAGCTTCTTGGGATACTTCCTTAGACTTTCATGCTCAAAGGTTTCAACACGATGGGGCTACCCCGTATTGCAATCGTACTGGAGGGACATAGTGGGTGAGCTAGGGAGGATACTGGGGGTACTCAAACCCATGGACCTGGGTTTTGTCCTACTGGGCATACCAAGTGAGGTCAACATAAACAGGACCCAGTTCATTTTTGAAGCATTAAGCCTGGCAGTGGCTAAGAGAAATGTGGCACAGTGGTGGGGAGTGGCAGAGATTCCCACGATACAGGAGTGGAGGAGGGGAATGAACCTCTACATGGCCGCTGAGCATACAACATACACCAGCAGGGGATGCCCATGTAAATTCCATTAAATATGGGGGCTATGGAGATGCTATCATGGGTTGGACCTGTTGGATAATGCACCCTCATCCACACCTTTCACCACCAACCACATTGACACCATGGTTAAGGGGACATCATTACTAGACTAGCTAAGCATGTATCCTACCTGATGAATATCTGGTAGGAATATGACGTCAGGGTCATTACACTGTGAAGTTATCAGTGATCACTAAATGGATTTCGTCAGTGTTAAAAGAATGTTGTCCTCTCTGCCTGTACCTCGTGCGAAACAAGATATTGTTTTTGTTGATGTTATGTTCTCTCTTTGTTGTATGCAAGATGCAGAATAAGAAAAATAAAAAATACAAATATTAAAATAAAAAAAACCTTTTAACACTGGGAACAGATCTGAAACTATCCATGGGGCAGAACTCTTATGGGTTGACATTGGTTCTTAAGTGATGCACAAGTTGAGCCTCGGAACAGGTTCCTAACCATAAAGCTATTCTCTGAAGAACTTGGATTGACAGGGCTCGAGACTGTAATTCTCACCCTTTCTTACTCATTTTTATTGCGCATTCTAAGGCATTTATTAAAGTGTTATTTCATCTCAAAGTAATAACCCAGAAAGTACATAGGTTATGTGAATTATAATTGAGTTCTACTCTACTCTGGGCCCCTGGAATTATATGATTTTGTGCTTGTGCAGCATTTTTTCACCCAATCATGGATTTATTACATAACCCAACATAATTTGCAGATTATACCAAAAATGTATTTCTAACTCAAACGGATCAACAGTTACTAGATAAAAAGCATTATACATAGTTCCACGCAGAGGTGGATGCTTTGCAAAGGTTAACAGATCATCTCATATCTCCTGATTGTTATATTCAGATATTAAACTGGTGCTCAGGAGGTGAAACTTTGACAAGACTGAATTAATATTTTCAAAATAAAAAAGTAATACCAGAGGGTGCCACATTATGCTGCCAAATGTGCCTTTTTGCCACATTGCTGCATAATTCGTCCGCCACTTCTGCATAGTTCTAATGACCCTGGTTATTCTTTACCTAACAGGATATTCACACCACTACGTAATATAATCACCAAATTCGCCAATGCTGCCAACACTATTTTACCAACACATTAGTTATTTTCCTCACTTACGAATAGAACATAAGGTGGGCGGCATCTCATTTCCTTGAATCAATCTTAAATTTTTATTTTTTATTTTACTTCATAACTTTCTTTGGTTTGTTTAATTTTTTACAAAACAATTTTTCAATTTACAAATAATATATAACATACAAAATTATTCATTTATGAAACCATTTACATCTCTTAAAACACTCCCTCTCTCTCATTCATACCAAAATTTAGTGAGTGAACCACTTGCATACACTAACATACACTCTCAGTAGACATCAAAAAATTAATTAACAATGTTTTTTTGAGAAAAATCATGCACTGTTAATACAACGTTGCCATAGATGCCTAATTACTTATATTTTTCAGTTCATTAATCCAAATTAAACATTTCAAATCTTATGGCACATTATCCATACGGTCCGTATGAGATGCCGCCCACCTTATGTTCTATTCGTAAGTGAGGAAAATAACTAATGTGTTGGTAAAATAGTGTTGGCAGCATTGGCGAATTTGGTGATTATATTACGTTAGGCTGTGACTTGGCCTTGCTGCTTGGGAGTCCATACCCAGTGGTGTTTTTCATTCACACCACTACAGCATATTAGGTTTTAACACTTGTTTTGTATACACATATATAAAATATATATATATTTTTTAATATATTTTTATGTATTTACACACTTATAAATACATATGAGTGTCTGTGTGTATATATATCTATATATATATATATATATATATATATATATATATATATATATTCACGCTCCGTTTGCCCAACACATTGAGTTGCACTCTGACACAGGCGAAAGGTGGCAAGCCTTTATTTCCAGTATGAGCTGACATCTGCCTGCTGTTTCCAGGACTCTGTATACCACAATGCCTTGCTGGTTAAGGAACCCGCCCATCTGGGGGTGTGTAAAGTCGCATTGGAGTGAGAGGAACAGAGTCCTAAAGCACACATCAATCCCGTAAAAGCCTCTGATGAAGGAAGTCGTATCTTCCAGAAACGCGTCAGGCATTACGTTCGGGAGAGACTGGATTTGGAAACAGCAGGCAGATGTCAGCTCATACTGGAAATAAAGGCTTGCCACCTTTCGCCTGTGTCAGAGTGCAACTCAATGTGTTGGGCAAACGGAGCGTGAATATTAGGCGGCTGCCCAAGTCGCCGAGTTGCACCACCCCTACTAACGGTGGGGACCACGCGACCAGGAAGTTGCCGAATCGCATTGTGGGACACCGGCTAGGGATGAGAGCTGGCACTGTTGGATGGGGGCCCATCTGAGGGCGCGAACTGTTTTCTCCAGAAATAGTGCGTGGAATGCCAGGACTCTGTATACCACAATGCCTTGCTGGTTAAGGAACCCGCCCATCTGGGGGTGTGTAAAGTCGCATTGGAGTGAGAGGAACAGAGTCCTAAAGCACACATCAATCCCGTAAAAGCCTCTGATGAAGGAAGTCGTATCTTCCAGAAACGCGTCAGGCATTACGTTCGGGAGAGACTGGATTTGGAAACAGCAGGCAGATGTCAGCTCATACTGGAAATAAAGGCTTGCCACCTTTCGCCTGTGTCAGAGTGCAACTCAATGTGTTGGGCAAACGGAGCGTGAATATTAGGCGGCTGCCCAAGTCGCCGAGTTGCACCACCCCTACTAACGGTGGGGACCACGCGACCAGGAAGTTGCCGAATCGCATTGTGGGACACCGGCTAGGGATGAGAGCTGGCACTGTTGGATGGGGGCCCATCTGAGGGCGCGAACTGTTTTCTCCAGAAATAGTGCGTGGAATGCCAGGACTCTGTATACCACAATGCCTTGCTGGTTAAGGAACCCGCCCATCTGGGGGTGTGTAAAGTCGCATTGGAGTGAGAGGAACAGAGTCCTAAAGCACACATCAATCCCGTAAAAGCCTCTGATGAAGGAAGTCGTATCTTCCAGAAACGCGTCAGGCATTACGTTCGGGAGAGACTGGATTTGGAAACAGCAGGCAGATGTCAGCTCATACTGGAAATAAAGGCTTGCCACCTTTCGCCTGTGTCAGAGTGCAACTCAATGTGTTGGGCAAACGGAGCGTGAATATTAGGCGGCTGCCCAAGTCGCCGAGTTGCACCACCCCTACTAACGGTGGGGACCACGCGACCAGGAAGTTGCCGAATCGCATTGTGGGACACCGGCTAGGGATGAGAGCTGGCACTGTTGGATGGGGGCCCATCTGAGGGCGCGAACTGTTTTCTCCAGAAATAGTGCGTGGAATGCCAGGACTCTGTATACCACAATGCCTTGCTGGTTAAGGAACCCGCCCATCTGGGGGTGTGTAAAGTCGCATTGGAGTGAGAGGAACAGAGTCCTAAAGCACACATCAATCCCGTAAAAGCCTCTGATGAAGGAAGTCGTATCTTCCAGAAACGCGTCAGGCATTACGTTCGGGAGAGACTGGATTTGGAAACAGCAGGCAGATGTCAGCTCATACTGGAAATAAAGGCTTGCCACCTTTCGCCTGTGTCAGAGTGCAACTCAATGTGTTGGGCAAACGGAGCGTGAATATTAGGCGGCTGCCCAAGTCGCCGAGTTGCACCACCCCTACTAACGGTGGGGACCACGCGACCAGGAAGTTGCCGAATCGCATTGTGGGACACCGGCTAGGGATGAGAGCTGGCACTGTTGGATGGGGGCCCATCTGAGGGCGCGAACTGTTTTCTCCAGAAATAGTGCGTGGAATGCCAGGACTCTGTATACCACAATGCCTTGCTGGTTAAGGAACCCGCCCATCTGGGGGTGTGTAAAGTCGCATTGGAGTGAGAGGAACAGAGTCCTAAAGCACACATCAATCCCGTAAAAGCCTCTGATGAAGGAAGTCGTATCTTCCAGAAACGCGTCAGGCATTACGTTCGGGAGAGACTGGATTTGGAAACAGCAGGCAGATGTCAGCTCATACTGGAAATAAAGGCTTGCCACCTTTCGCCTGTGTCAGAGTGCAACTCAATGTGTTGGGCAAACGGAGCGTGAATATATATATATATATATATATATATATATATATATATCCTTAAAACACTGAAACCCCTCATCCCATACCCATGCTAAAATTACCCTTTTCAGCTCAAAACCCATACCCACCCTAAACCCTAAAATTATCCTTACCACCCCAAAACCCTTACAACTCTAAACCTTAAAAATTCCCTTGCCATCCCAAAACCCATACCCACCCTAAACCCTAAAATTACCCTTACCACCCCAAAACCCATACCCAACCAAACCCTAACATTACCATTGGCAAAAAAAAAAACTACCCTAAACCCTAAAATTTCCCTTGCCATCCCAAAACCCATACCCAACCTATACCCTAAAATGACCCTTGCCACCCCAAAACCCATACACACCCTAAACTTACCCTTACCACCCTAAAAGCCTTACCCACCATAAAACTTAAAATTACTCATGCCACCCCAAAACCCATTCCCTCCACAAACCCTAAAATAACTCTTGTCAACTAAAAATCCATAGTCACCCTAAACCCTAAAATTACCCTTGCCACTCAAAAACCCATACCCACCCTAAACACTAAAAATGCCCTTCCTAAATCCTTTAAAAAACTTTCCCTAACATATATCCATACCTAAAACTTCAATTTTATATGCAGCCCATACCCATCCAAGAAACTACGCTTAATGTCTGTTTCCCATGACTGACCGTACAGTATTGGACTTGAATGGACACCACCGTCTTCAATGAAGGGCGTTTGACTCTCCTAGGGCTTCGGTGTGCCCTTCAGGCACAATATGTCCTGTAAGCAAATCAGGAGATTTTCTCAGGATTTCTGGAGGGACATGTAGTGCTGGGGCAGAGTAAGTCACATGACAGACAAGCCACTTATTTACAATAATTTGTCATTACAGGAACTTGGCTAGATGTAATGAACATTTGTTACAAGGATGCCTACTGAGAACAAACGAGATAAGTGTGGCACGAGGGAATCTGGGCTGGTGGTGTTCACTTGATATTCTAATGTAATATTCCTAATGAACATTCTCTCCAGCGCCACAACACTGTAGAAAGCTTTAGAAAATCGAACTTGGAGGCGCCACCTGCCCTCGGAAAAAAATACACGGGGTTGCTTTTAGCAGCTCTTCACGACAGTGGGCGGTGAGATGTGTGTAGGAGAGATGGATGAACAGTTTAAATAAACTCAAGTGGGCTGAAGGCACACGACCCAAATATATCTGACTCCCTGCTAAAGTCTCAGTGATTAAACAAGCATTGTCAACACCAATAGGTTGGCAAGCTAGTGTGATGGCTTCATGTATCTATTTATTTAATGCAAGCAAATGCTGCAACATCAGGGAGAGTGAATAACAAAAGAAAACATGTAACTACCTAAAAAATGAAAATGAAAAATAAATTGTCATCACTTATAATAATAGAACGCAGTACACTTGATTGGTAGCCGTCAGGTGTACTTAAAACAAGTATAAAAACAATTTTTATTTTTAATGTACTTGACAGGAAAATTTGACTTTTACTGGTGCAACAATTGCTCTATTAGCTTTCAATTATTGTTACCTGAAGACTTATTTTAACCAGACAAGGAAGAATAAAACATGAACAGGGACAAAGAACGGAAAGCAAATACATTGGAAAAGTAAAATTATAGCCCAACGTCCATGCCACTATAGGCCAATTCTTTTTAGGTGGATGTGCACATGTAAAAAGGGAAAATGCAGCCACTCAGAGTGGGAGAGCCAACAGCTAAAGTGGGATGACCCATTGCTCCAGGTACCATGCTGTGGCGAGCAGAAGTAAAATGTGAGTGCAGCCCAAAGTCCTGTTTAGCTAAACAAGTAGTCAGTTTTAAACAGACTTTGAGTTTGGCTTATAAAACATTTGTAGTGGGATGCAACAGTGTGCACCTGTGCAATACACTGCAAAGCACGCTGTCAAAGAACATCTGTGGTGTCTGCCGCTTAGTGCTGGTGATTTTGTGTTCTAAACACTGTATGAGTGAAGCCGCTCAGGTCCACCCGTTTAGAAGATGGGAGTGTGGACACATCTATCCTCAGGAAATATGAAGACTCTCTTCCAGCAGTAGTGCCAGGACCCATAATGAGATTCTTGCCACTTCCAGTGCAATTGCTTAGCATCTCTCTAACTTCAAGCACTGCCATGGGTGTACTTAAGAAAGCGACAGTACCATCATTTTCATTGAAGTCCACCTTAGACCGTAAGAATGTGGGCAACTGTTAGTCCAATACTGGATTGCTGTGGCCGCAAGGATTCTGGAGAAAGTGAAATTAATCAAGCTACTTTTTGAAATTAACAAGGTAGTCAGGATCATTGCCAGTCTGGCTTTAGATCTAGACATGGCACAGAAATAAGACTTGTGGATGTGTGCAGTGATCTGCTTGCTATCTCTGTGAGGGAGTGATATTTCTCTTAATAATGTTGGACCTCTTACTGTCTTTTGATACTGTGGAACAATGGCCACTGCTTGATCCCCTGAGATATGTCGCTTGGGGTTTCCAATAGGGTCCTTTGTTGGTTTGACTCATTTCTTCCTGGCAGAGGTCTATGCATAAAGTCAGGCAGTTTTGTTCTATCATCTCTGGGAATAACCTGTGAAGTCCCTCTATGCCATACCCTCCAGCCATAATATTCTAACCAGTGCTTAATTTGAGACCCCAGGATTTCTGGTGCTCAGCACCGGAACTTAATCATCAACACCAGTGGTCTTCATGAGTGCCAGTTAAGGACACGTCCATTCACAGGGAGATTAAGTGATTTGCCCAGAATCACAGGATGTTGAGTCGACACTAAGACTCGAACCTGGTTCCCTAGCTCTGAAATCGGCAGCTTTGGTCATTATGTCCACTGTCATGGTTAGGGACTGGTTCTGTTTTAGGCGGCGCTAACAGGAGGAATGGGCTGGTGCAAGCTGCCTCCTGACGAGAGCCCCGGCACTTCTTTTTTTTACAATTCAACTGCAGATTCTAACATCTACATTAGACGAAGTGTCCAATTGATGAATAGAGAGGGCTTAAATGTCACTCCTGTGCTGACAACACGCATATCTATTTTTGGGTGGCTAGCTCATTGAACATCTTTGGAGCAGTGAAAGTAAGCCTGCAAAAATTTGTTGACTGGTTGAGTCTTTGGAGGATGTAATACGGAAGTCATACAGTTATGTACAAAACATGCATGTGAAAGGTCAACGATCTGTCCTCCCTGTCACTGCACTTTATGCCCCTATGACATTTTTAAACGTAGCCAAAAACCTTGTTCCTTCTTAGACTCTAATATGAGTCTCACTGTCCAGATCAATAAAGTAGTTAATCAAGAGCTGCCTAAGGTTCATTATTTTCTTAATTTGGGTTCATGCGGAGTAGTCGTGGGAGCTCTAATCAACATAAAAATAAACATGGTAATGCCTTTTATGTGGATCCATGGTCATGGCTGTAGTGCTTCCAAAACACTGTGGTACATCTGATGTTTGGATTCCTAAACAAGCATTGGAAATGCAATAGGTCTCGCATTAGAAAAGTTGGAGTTATTGGTCTTGTAAATGACATATTTTATTTATTTGTTGGTTTTTAAAATTGCTAAATTGATGGCTTTGTGATTTACAATGCCAATAGTTATAACTTTCGCGAATGTGACACCTATAGCATTTGGAATGCAACATGTTTTGTATTTACGTCACTTAGATGGCAGCTCTGGTCGTTAGGCCACATCTCTAGAGAGCAGGAGAGTGCAGCAGGGGAGAGAAGCACAGCAATGCAATAGGTCTCGCATTAGGAAAGTTTGAGCTATTGGTATTGTAAAGGACACACTTTTTATTTATGTGCTTGTTTTGAAAATAGCGAAATTAATAGCTTTGTTATTTACAATGCCAATAGTTTTATCTTTCGCAAATGTGACACCTATTGTAACACAATATGTGTTGTGAGGGTGAGTGAGGGTGAGGGTGAGGGGATGAGGGTGAGTGAGGGTGAGGGGTTGAGGGTGAGGGAGGGTGAGGGGTTGAGGGTGAGGGGTTGAGGGTGAGGGTGAGTGAGGGTGAGGGTGAGGGGTTGAGGGTGAGTGAGGGTGAGGGGTTGAGGGTGAGTGAGGGTGAGTGAGGGTGAGGGGTTGAGGGTGAGTGAGGGTGAGGGTGAGTGAGGGTGAGGGGTTGAGGGTGAGTGAGGGTGAGGGTGAGTGAGGGTGAGGGGTTGAGGGTGAGTGAGGGTGAGTGAGAGTGAGGGTGAGTGAGGGGTTGAGGGTGAGGGGTTGAGGGTGAGTGAGGGTGAGGGGTTGAGGGTGAGTGAGGGTGAGGGGTGAGGGTGAGTGAGGGTGAGTGAGGGTGAGCGTGAGGGGTTGAGGGTGAGTGAGGGTGAGTGAGGGTGAGGGTGAGTGAGGGTGAGGGTGAGTGAGCGTGAGGGGTTGAGGGTGAGTGAGGGTGAGTGAGGGTGAGGGTGAGTGAGGGTGAGAGTGGGTGAGGGTGAGTGAGGGTGAGTGAGGGGTTGAGGGTGAGTGAGGGTGAGGGTGAGGGGTTGAGGGTGAGTGAGGGTGAGGGGTTGAGGGTGAGTGAGGGTGAGTGAGGGTGAGGGTGGGTGAGGGTGAGGATGAGTGAGGGTGAGGGGTTGAGGGTGAGGGGTTGAGGGTGAGTGAGGGTGAGTGAGGGTGAGGGTGAGGGGTTGAGGGTGAGGGGTTGAGGGTGAGTGAGGGTGAGGGGTTGAGGGTGAGTGAGGGTGAGGGTGAGTGAGGGTGAGGGGTTGAGGGTGAGTGAAGGTGAGGGTGAGTGAGGGTGAGGGTGAGGGTGAGGGGTTGAGGGTGAGTGAGGGTGAGTGAGAGTGAGGGTGAGTGAGGGGTTGAGGGTGAGGGGTTGAGGGTGAGTGAGGGTGAGGGGTTGAGGGTGAGTGAGGGTGAGGGGTTGAGGGTGAGTGAGGGTGAGGGTGGGTGAGGGTGAGTGAGGGTGAGGGGTTGAGGGTGAGTGAGGGTGAGGGAGGGTGAGGGAGGGTGAGGGTGAGGGAGGGTGAGGGGTTGAGGGTGAGTGAGGGTGAGGGGTTGAGGGTGAGTGAGGGTGAGGGTGAGGGGTTGAGGGTGAGTGAGGGTGAGTGAGAGTGAGGGTGAGTGAGGGGTTGAGGGTGAGGGGTTGAGGGTGAGTGAGGGTGAGGGGTTGAGGGTGAGTGAGGGTGAGGGGTTGAGGGTGAGTGAGGGTGAGGGGTTGAGGGTGAGTGAGGGTGAGGGGTTGAGGGTGAGTGAGGGTGAGGGTGAGTGAGGGTGAGGGGTTGAGGGTGAGTGAGAGTGAGGGTGAGTGAGGGGTTGAGGGTGAGGGGTTGAGGGTGAGTGAGGGTGAGGGGTTGAGGGTGAGGGTGGGTGAGGGTGAGTGAGGGTGAGGGGTTGAGGGTGAGTGAGGGTGAGGGGTTGAGGGTGAGTGAGGGTGAGGGTGGGTGAGGGTGAGTGAGGGTGAGTGAGGGTGAGGGTGAGTGAGGGTGAGTGAGGGTGAGGGTGAGTGAGGGTGAGGGTGAGTGAGGGTGAGTGAGGGGTTGAGGGTGAGTGAGGGTGAGGGGTTGAGGGTGAGGGTGAGTGAGGGTGAGGGGTTGAGGGTGAGTGAGGGTGAGGGTGGGTGAGAGTGAGGGGTTGTGAGTGAGGGTGAGGGGTTGAGGGTGAGTTAGGGTGAGGGTGAGGGGTTGAGGGTGAGTGAGGGGTTGAGGGTGAGTGAGGGTGAGGGGTTGAGGGTGAGTGAGGGTGAGTGAGGGTGAGGGGGTGAGGGTGAGGGTGAGTGAGGGTGAGGGTGAGTGAGGGTGAGTGAGGGTGAGTGAGGGTGAGGGTGAGTGAGAGTGAGGGTGAGTGAGGGTGAGGGGTTGAGGTTGAGTGAGGGTGAGGGGTTGAGGGAGGGTGAGGGTGAGGGGTTGAGGGTGAGTGAGGGTGAGGGTGAGGGTGAGTGAGGGTGAGGGTGAGGGGTTGAGGGTGAGAGAGGGTGAGGGTGAGTGAGGGTGAGGGTGAGTGAGGGTGAGGGGTTGAGTGAGGGTGAGTGAGAGTGAGGGTGAGTGAGGGGTTGAGGGTGAGTGAGGGTGAGGGGTTGAGGGTGAGTGAGGGTGAGGGGTTGAGGGTGAGTGAGGGTGAGGGGTTGAGGGTGAGTGAGGGTGAGTGAGGGTGAGGGTGAGTGAGGGTGAGGGTGAGTGAGGACGAGGGTGAGGGTGAGTGAGGGTGAGTGAGGGTGAGGGTGAGTGAGGGTGAGGGTGAGTGAGGGTGAGGGGTTGAGGGTGAGTGAGGGTGAGGGTGAGTGAGGGTGAGGGGTTGAGGGTGAGTGAGGGTGAGGGGTTGAGGGTGAGTGAGGGTGAGGGTGAGTGAGGTTGAGGGTGAGTGAGGTTGAGGGGTTGAGGGTGAGGGGTTGAGGGTGAGTGAGGGTGAGGGTGAGGGGTTGAGGGTGAGTGAGGGTGAGGGGTTGAGGGTGAGTGAGGTAACCTGGCATGGTAACCTGAAAAAAATGTGGGTGTGAGCCATGTGAAGGGGTCTGCGGTGAGTGTGAGACCCGAAAAGGCAGAAGTCGGGAAGGAGAGGCTGCGGGTAAGGGTGTGCACAAAAGTGAATGTGCACAAATGGGGCCATGCGGTGGGCGACCAAAGCAGAAGCGGCTGGCAGAATAAGCGGGCCAAGGCCGAGAGTCCACTGGGTGCACGCGTCCTACCCGGAAATGACTGGGGGATAGGTGGGGAATGGCATGGTAACCTGAAAAAAAGGTGGGTGTGAGCCATGTGAAGGGGTCTGCGGTGAGCGCGAGACCCGAAAAGGCAGAAGTGGGGAAGGAGAGGCTGCGGGTAAGGGTATGCACGAAAGTAAAATGTGCACAAATAGGGCCATGCGGTGGGCGAACAAAGCAGAAGCGTCTGGCAGGATGGTGGTGCCGGAATAAGCTGTGCACATGTCAGGCCATGCTTCGAGTAACTTATAGAGATGCGGCTGACAGGATAGTAGGGTTGAGAGCAAAAGCGCCGAAGGGGCGCCTGTGTATATGCTGCTAATAATTAAAAAATGCATATGAGAACTGTATTATCGCAAATGATGGAAAAGATATCTCACCTGAAAGAAAAACAAGAAAGGAAACAAGACGGAGGGCATTGCTGTGGGGAGGGGGGGGGGGAAGAGAAATGCACACGGCGGGCAGGGGAGGGGGCGGAGCGGGGAGAGCGGCATGAGGGTGTGAAGCAGCCGGGGCCTTTGAAGTGAAGCTAAGCTTCACTTCAAAGGTGTGGGAGGAGTGCGGCTGAGGGAACAGACGGCGATTTGGTGATGTGCACGCGCATTTTAGGTCAATGCGCTTGCGCATTGACCTAAAAGCCACGGGCACAGCACCAAATCGCCACAGTTAGGTAAACTTTGTTTAAAGCCCTATAGTCTCGCTTCTCTCAATGCGCATGCGCATTGATAGGTCACGAGACCTGAAAATGACACTGTTTACTATCTTAGAAAAGCAATCCATTGACGTACTGTGAAAGCTAGCATTAATATTATAATTTTTATGTTGGTTCACAAGTGTCTCTAAGATGTGGCTCCCTGGTACCAGGTACAAAAATGTATCAATACCTGCCTTACAGTCAGCTTCTCTTGTGCTAATAATAAGCCCCCAAAGAAAGTGCAAGTCGTCAGGGGCTTCCTTTTTAGGTCGAGGGACCGTTAAGCTGCAAAGCAGCTTCCGGTCAGGAGATCTTATGTTATTTAGTAGGGCTTCAGAACCCGCCTCCCTGCCCTGTCTCTCCACCATTGGCTGGCTTCCTAAATGGAGGCCAGCCATTGGAGGAGAGAGCCGTCCCTCCAAAGAAGCTCCGTCTTTTTTCGGATTTGTGGGCGTGATTTTTTGCGTTCTTTAGACAGTGACGTTGTCTGTCACTCAGAACCACAAAACCACGCCCCCATTCCGAAAAATTTCAAAAGCTTGTGGGCGCCATTTTAAGTCTCCTTAAGATGAGGTAGGCTGCTGTCCTCGTTTCCCGCTGTCTTTTTCCCGCCCCCCTCCCGCTCTCCGTCTCTGTTTCCGCCCTCCTCCCGCTGATTAGGTCGGCCGTTGTATTCTTTCCCCGCCGTGTCTTTTTCCCGCCCCTCTCCCGCTGTCCGTGTTTGTTCCCGCCCTCCTCCCGCTGATTAGGTCGTTGTATTCTCAGAGGCTTGCCCCCCCCCCGCCCCATGGCTGACGCACCCGTGCCTGCAATCCCGGGCTCCGGGCCCCTTTTCCCCGGTCCACTCTCGCGCTCCGAGGGCGGGAAGGGCCTCCTGCAGGGAGCGGGCCCTGTGGCATGCATTAAATCGCATTTTGTGACTAAGACCGTAAGCGCACTTTTTGTTGCCGTTGCACACAGAAGGAAGCCGAGCCCTAGCGGTATCTCACTGGGATCGGAACTCAACTGACGGCCGTTTGGTTACAAGTAAATCTGTGCTGTAGCCCCACGTCCCATAAGCCCTGCCGAGTTATCCTACAGCTCCAGGAACATGGGATCTGCTTGTCTTATTGTATAGGAAATCATCCGCAGGCATTTCAACAACGCGAACGGTCTGACTGTGATAGGAACACGGGGTCTAGTTGTGGTCACACGCACCTCTGCAGCGGGCAAACCTGCCCTGTGTGCATTCTCACTGTAATTGCATCGGGAAGACGACCCCCTTAGCTGTCTTGTGGATTGGTAACTGGACTGTGTACCCTACACATCACAAACAGTTTTTTGCAGCAGGTGCAGGAACTAGGTTTATCGCATGTTATTTCCCTTATATATTCTTCTGTTTCCAAAGTTTTCAAGATAACATGTAATCAGAAAGCTGCGTGACTGAGTCACATGCAGGGACTGTTTCTCAGCTAGGCCTACAGCGCTGGAAGTGGGTGGAGGGGGTGTGTCTGAGATCGCCAGTAATGATTGGCCCGTCTTAGGAGGTGTGTTCGCTAAATCCTCCTCTGAATTGAGTCATTCAGACATACAGCATCTGGAACGCAGCAGAGCGCAACCGCAGTGAAACCAGACGGCTGGGACCCTGCAGGCCCAGTCCTAATGGGGAAGTGAAAACTGTGTACACAGTCACCCTTTCCCTCCTCCCGCTTTTCTCCCTACACTCTGCTCTACCTCATGTATTCCCCTCACCCCCCCGCATTTCCTCCTCCACGGCGCCCTTTATCCCGCACCTCTCCCTCTTTTTAAACCCCCATCCTTCTTGAACAAAGTAGAGTGCGGGTTTCTTGAGGTGGCGATGACGTCAGACTTGCACACTAAAGCGAATAAGGTGCACAAACAGAACAGAACGGTGGATAAAAGCGCCGTTTGTACTTTCTGTAGGGTGACCAGACGACCCGGATTTGCCCGGATAGTCCCGGTTTTTCATCGGCTGTCCCCGCAGATTTCGGTAATTTTGGTTCATGTCGCAGTTTATAGAGGGGGTCGACTGAAAGTATTGAGAGGCACTTTTTTGGGTGTTATAAGGCTGTGCTAGTGAGCAGCTGTTATAAGTAAGCAGTTTAATTAATATGTATGAAGTTGGTTGTAGAAATTACATTTTATTTTATTAATGCCTTTTCTGTGACCTTATGTTGATGAAAATTGTAATTCTGCTCCACTCTCTCACACACTCTCTCTCTCACACACACTCTCTCTCAAACACACTCTCTCTCAAACACACTCTCTCTCTCACACACTCTCTCACACACACTCTCTCTAACTCTCTCACGCACTCTCTCACACACTCTCTCATGCACACTCTCTCTCACGCACACTCTCTCTCACGCACTCTCTCACGCACACTCTCTCTCACGCACACTCTCTCTCACACTCTCTCTCACACTCTCTCACGCACACTCTCTCACACTCTCTCTCTCACACTCTCTCTCTCACACTCTCTCTCACACTCTCTCACTCTCTCTCTCTCACACTCTCTCTCTCACACTCTCTCTCTCACACTCTCTCTCACACTCTCTCTCACTCACACTTTCTCTCACACACACACACTACTACTCAACATTACTCACTCATAATTAGTCACTCTATACTACTCACTCTTCACTACTGAAACTAAAAATACACTTTGTATATGTAAGGGTGTGGCTGTGCATGTAAATGTGTGTGGCTCTAGGACTATTTACTACTCACTCTCACTATTTAATACTCACTCTTTCACTTTGTTCTGCTCGCTCTCTAATACTCGCTTTCCTAATAACTCTCTCCTACTCACTATCAACTACTCACTCTACTACTTACTCTGTGTGTGGGTACTAATGCAATAGGTCTCGCATATGCAAGCTATTGGCAATGTTAATGATAATGCCATTTATTTATGATTTAAAAAAAAAAAAAAATGTCATGAGCAATGCCAATAGCTCTACCTTTAATAATGCCGAGACCATTGCATTGTAAATGCTTGTTTCTTCTTTCAAAAGAATTCCTTAGCCTCTTTGTTGGGACAGAAACTCCCTCGCCTGGTGTTGGACCTATACCCCTGCCATGAGGGCCCCAACTGCTGTGGTGTTTGGATCCCTGGTGCTGATTTTTGTTGTCATGGGCAGACACGGATCATGAATGTGCACCCTGACATAGGACTGTTTCACGGAATGGGGTCTTTTGGACTGGGAGAGGAACCAACAGTGCTACCCTCATAGTGGTGAAAGGCTACTGCCTTTGCCAGGAGTTGAGTAGCACAAAGGTGGTTGTGGTAGCAAATCATGTCGTGATCAGTAGGAATTAACAGACCTTTTTTACCTGTGTTACTGGAGTGAGGCCTACACTTATTTAAAGTTCCACTGCAGTTTGCTTGACTCACCTTTGGGCTACATCGTGCGCAATATTGTGCGGTGCGTATATGTTATATAAATGTGCAGGGGATATGTGTGCCTGTGAGCAGTAAAATACAGGGGTGATGCAGTGCGTGTGTGTGTCATATACATGTGCAGGATCTATGTATGCCTATGAATGGTACAAAACATGGTAGAGGTAGTACTGTTCAGTGCATGTATTTTAATTGCATGTGCTAGGAGCATGTGTGCCTGTGAATGGTACAATACATGGAAGATTTTGGGTTCCATTTTGGGAGACCTAGGGCTAACTGGAAGAGCATGAGGAGGTAGAAGAATCCCCCCAGATATGTGCATTGCTGCATTCATGCGAGCTGGATGAAACTCTCTAGAGGAAGGGAGAGCCAGGCTCTTCAGTGTGGTTCAAAGGGTGCTCTTGATTCACAGAGAGGTCACTGGGAAGGGGCCTAGCACATCTCAGGAAGGAGAATCATAAAGAGTAAAGGCTGAGGCCTTGGGGCTACCTTTTGATACACATATCACTGTGGCTGACATCCAGGTGTGACCGTTAGTCACTCCCATGGTCTGCTTTGTGGGGCTATCAGATCCAGAGACACTTGTGCTGTGACAGACCGCTTTCTGGAGGAAGAGCAGGGCAGAGGGCACTTCACAGGAAGCATACTCCTAATGTAAACTTCAAAGACTCAGACTCTAAAACACATTTGATGTCTTGATAAGAACAGGAGCTTACGCCACCAGGATTGTCAGCTGTCAAGCTGTCAGTCAAGTTGTGCAAGGGAACGGAGCTCTGCAAGGTGTCTGCCTGTGACCAGTACTGGGGGTCAAGGCCTGCCAATCTCCCAGAAAGGTGAGGGGAGATCCTCCAGACCACCTGCCGCTAGAGCACTGGTGCCTGTCTTCTTGCCAAGACCATTGTGCATTGTGAGGAAGAGGAGTGCATTGGAGGGAGCGAGTGCCAGTGGTGGATCCTGTAGTTTGGATCTCTGTAGTGAGGAGTGAGGATACAGCTTTTCCACTGATTGGGTCACTGCCTGTGTGAAGGTTAAAGTCAGGAGCCCATGTATGAGACAGGAGGGCTGCTGTGCAGTGAGCTGTGATCTTTGGTGCACCAATTTTTTTTTTTTTTTGCCACTGTGCAGGTTTGAGTCAGTGACTTTGTATGCCATGGGGAGCTGCCATGAGGATTACCATACATGCCAACATTTTAAAAGGGGAAAGTGGGAGATTTTCAAAGCAAAGTCAGGGAAATCTACTTGCCCTATTGAATTAAATTGAAGCAGAAGCACTTTTAGAGGGAAGACAGGTAAAATAAAATAATTTTTGGCTTAAAAAATTGTGAATCTCCTGCCCAAATCAGGTCTGTATCATGCTGTAGCCCGTGTGTGGAAGGATGTCAATGGCCCCATATGGCAGGTTGGGAGGCCGTGATGAGTGCTGCCGACGTCGATGAGTCTGTAGCTCGTGAGCGGAGCGAAGTTACCGTCCCCGTGTTCCAGGTGGAGCTGCCGTGAAGATTGCTCCTATACTGATCTGCTTGTAGCCCGTGTGCGGACCAAGGTCAGTGACCTTGTATTCTAGGTGGGGCTACTGGGAAAAAGGAAGGAGTGTGGTCTGGTTGAGACAATCTACAAGGCTGCCTTTGAGACCCATGTGGGCCCAAGTCCCTACTGAGGGCCAGGAGTGTCCTCCCCCCACCAGTGGGGAGTATACAGGGAAATTTACCAGCATTGGAGGAGCCTCGAGAACCCCCCCTAAGCTGCTACCCCTGCAGAGATGAGAGTGAGGAACCCACAGGGACAGGCGCTGCAGCTTCAGTGCCCTTGAAGGGGGCGTGCTCGAAGACTCCAGTCGTGCAGTTCTGGCTGATGCCTGCCATATAGTGGTTCAGTGCCTGAGCACTGTTGCCTTAATAGGAGTCAGAGTGGGACTCTTGCGACTCGGACTACTAGTGTGGCTTAACCTGAATGTTGCCTATAGTGATTGGGAAATAACCACTACCGCTAGCGATAGGGGTGTGGGACTCAGGACCTGCTTGCTAAAACACTATAGAGCCCTGATATCAGGGTACTCTATGTATTGTTTGTGAATGCCATATTTTACCTTTTTGGTGGCATATAAATACTCCTTTTTAGGTCTCGCTTGCGAAAGTGCATGCGTTGCATGCACTCATAATTGCGATAGATTTTGTATACAAGGGGATGGCAGCCTGCTCAGTGCTTTACATACGTGGGGTTCTTTTCACTCTTATTTTCTGACTTCTAATAGGCCAGCATGTTTCTGGCTTAACTTCCTCTTTTTTCGGCTGGGGTATGGATCAAGTACTGACTGCTTCGGCCTGATTGTTGCCCTTCCGCCGATCGCAGTGTGATTGAGGTACTTCTTTTATTCTGTCTTCTTTCTTGCTGTCTGTGTTCAGCCTCTTGCCATTTCTAGCTATGGTACTATGCCACTCACACTTCACAGAAGCTCTTTTCTCCTTTGAAATGGATATTTATTGTGAAAACAGATGTTATCTGCTTTAATTGTGACAGGAGATATTATCTGCTTTCAAATACATTTTCACTAAGACATGGTCATGAGCACAATTGCTTTTTTATATGATTGGATTTTTTCCAAATGTCATACTTTTTTTCTTTTTTGCATGGGGAGATTAACTGATTTTCTCAGACTCAAAGGGGTGTTGTACAGAGTACTAAAAAGCATTGGAAAAGTCAATAGATTGCGCCCTTTGTGACTATTGGCTCTGCCATTACCTTTTGGTCATGTTGCACAACATAGGCATTGCCGACTTTGGAAATGATGTGTAGCCATGCTGAATAGCAGGGTGGCTAAAAATAATAATAATAGGACCATGATGCATCCAGTGCTAATTCGCTTTTTTTATTTTGAAAAGTACATTAGCCCTGGCAGTGGCATAGCGCTTTTTAATAATTAGTGGGAGCCACACTGTAGAGCTACTGCACTGCTGTACGGCATGGCCACAAAACATTGCCAAAGCCAATAGCTCTCATAGATGCAACATATTAACTTTGCCAATGCTTGTTTCATAAATGCAAGTATTTGACTGGACAATCATTTATTGCTGCTTCTAAACGTATTTTGAGTTCACCCTCCAGCACCTACCTCCCACCAAGAAGCATTAGACTTCTCGAAAAGCACTGCGACTGAGAGTCAAGTGCTGAAGGAGTACTTGACGCATTTGCTTAGAATTCATAGTAGGTCGGACCCTTGGGCATCAGGAGTAAAAGGCCCAGAGGCTTCTGCTTGCCTCGTGGCCCACTTAACGGGGTTCTGACACACTTTTACAAACATGGCAGCCATCCTGAAATGGTAAAATAACAAGAGCATATAGAATACTATTACCAAGATGACCAGATTATTTATTGTTATTTATTTATTTATAACCAGTCGACAAGTAGTGTAGCAGCACTGTGTAACAATGAACGCGGCAGAAAATAAAGCAGGCTTTTATTCCTTAGCATCCATTTTTCATATGCCTGTGACTTTCAATCACCAGTGCTACCAGACCTTTCATAGACCTTGAATTAGTCCCCCATTCCTTAAACAGAGATTGAATTACACAACAACACAACCAATAGAAACATAATGGCAAAAATACTCCCAGGGCTGAGCATAGATGAACTGACAATGTCTCAAGCCAATGGATGCAGGTCTGGTGCAAAAGAAGCATTTTACTGAAGGAGGCCGTCCACACTCCCTTAAAGTGAGTATAACATACAGTGTATTTGCCATGAGTAGTGGGATTTCTATACATTGCAAACCTTAAAAGAATGCAGTAGAATAAATGGTGCAAGTAGGTAAAGGTTCCTAGCAAAAATGAAGTAGTCAACAAGACTAAGGGACATGGTTGTTTTTCCTATTCCAGATATAACTAAGTGCTCCAATGTTATATTCTTCCATATGGAGAGGGGAGTCCGTGCCCTGTCTGATTCATCTCATGAAGCAATGAAATGGGTTAAACTATTTATCCTGAACCGCAATAAGAACCACCAAACTGGCCTTAGTGATTTCCCTGGAGGGAGCGCATAAATTACCTCCTAGCGACCTATTTCCAACTTCCCTACACATGGGCACATAAAGCTTTCAATCTCTCAGCGAGTGACAGCCATTTGCGCAGCAGAAACAATGTAAGCAGTTGCACAAAATATGATAGTCTATTTCATTTTCTTGGTTGTTATGGAAACCAGTTGCTTGTAACAGGCTTTGTCAATTACGTTTCGGCAAGTCGTCTTGGTGAGTAATCAAAGTGCGTTCTATATGTAAGGATAATAGAAAAAATCCACCATACAGTTTGCCGCCAGGTCTATGCCCCGCCCACTCACTACCTGTTTATTTATTTATTAATTCATCTAACTTAAGCATCCTTCAGCAAAGCACAGTGAAGAGCCGATAATACCATTAAAAACTACTAAGAAAATGCAACCGCGTAATAAAACTCAGTGGTTCTCCCAGGAACTAAAACCACTAAAAAGAGAATGTAAAAAATATGAATGAAATTGGAGAATTAATTACAATGACACTTGCAAACAGGTCTTCAAAATCTCGTCTAAAAAATATCAGCATGCCATCCATAGTGACTAAAAAACGACTTTGCAGAAAGGATTAAGCAATCCTTATACTCCTCAAAAGAAATTAACAAAATTGTAAATTCTTTCTTAAAGCCTGATATACCAGAAGCCAGTCCTCCCCCATCTGTGGAACGCTGGGAACTACTTGCAAACCATTTTCTCGGGAAGTGAGATATATCTAAGATGCTCTATCGGGTTCAGTATGCAATAAAGACAACACAGATGGAAGACCCACAATTAATAACACAAAAGCAGAACTGTCCAGATTTCCCCAATTGGTCAAAGAGGAAGTCATTGCTGTGGCAAACTCAGTCAAATCAAGCTCTCTACTTGAACATGCTTCAATAGTAGACATTTTACTGAAAGCGGGAGATGTAATGCTTTCCACTTTGACCGATATTTATAACCTTTCCCTGAATAACTGCAGGTTCCAGGGGAAAGGAAACATGCCATCATCAGTCCTTTACTTAAAAAAAAAACCTGTAGATCCTGAGGTGGTAGAAAACTACAGACCCATATCTTTACTTCCTGGAGTCAGTAAAATCTTACAAAAACAATAAACAGGCACCTTGCAAAATATTTGGAAGCCAATAATATTCTTCATCCCACTCAAACAGGCTCCCGTGCGGGTTGTAGCAAATAAACAGCACTTTTAATGGCCACACAAGAGCACTGATCCTTCTTGACCTAAGTGCTGCATTTGATATGGTCTTATATCCTATTATATTCCACCGGTTGGAAGAAATAGGCATTACGGGGAATACCTTAAAATTGCGTGCCTCATTTCTGGATGAGCTCCGCTTTCAAGTCAGCAAGGGGCCTTTTCTTTAGACAAGCCATCAGTTGAAATGTGGAGTACCTCAGGGCTCTTCCCTGAGTCCCACATTTTTAATGTATATGTTCACCCTTTATCTAATATCGTCTGTTCATTTGGCTTTAAGATGGTATCCTACGCGGACGATACTCAACTGATTGTCTCCTTATCGCCCTGCAAATATGTAATCTATAATTGTCCAAGCCTAATCGCTTTTAAAATGTAATCCTGAGTGAATTTGCAATTTGTATTCATTTATATCTCTAACCACTAGTATATGTAGTAGACCTTTGTACTTACTACCATTCCTATGTGTTTTTAGAGTTTATCTGTTTTTATCTCTTCCTTGAGTGACTTTACAACATGTACATTTGCAATTTTTCCCTCCTTTCACTCCACTTGTGTATATAACTCTAACCACTAGTATATGTAGTAGACCTGTGTACTTACTACCATTCCTATGGGACTTTAGAGTTTATCTGTTTCTATGTCCTCCTTGAGTGACTTTCCAACTTGTACATTTGCAATTTTTCCCTCCTTTCGCTCCACTTGTACATTTGCAATATTTTATCTCCTGTTTATATCTCTTATGTAACTCATGTAATCCAA
The DNA here is from genome assembly GCF_964261635.1 of Lissotriton helveticus. Classification (NCBI taxonomy): domain Eukaryota; kingdom Metazoa; phylum Chordata; class Amphibia; order Caudata; family Salamandridae; genus Lissotriton; species Lissotriton helveticus. Next base: position 285,831,183 of record NC_136070.1, on the reverse strand, counting down.
AGTCCTTATGTAACGCAACTGGTTCTTTTGTACAGCGCTTTGACACCTTCGGGTAATGTTCGCACTATATAAAATCGCATTAAATAAATAAATAAATAAATAAAATAAAAAGTTACAGCCTCCATCTCCTCGAGTCTCAACTGCTGCCTAGAAAAGGTCTCCAAATGGATGACAGCCAGCTGTCTAAAACTAAACAGGAAGAAAACAGAGCTCTTGGTGGTCGGCCATAACCCCAGACTTTGGGAACAGATCTGCTGGCCTCCCTCTTTAGGAGAATACCCATCTCCCAAGCTAGAAGTTAAGTGCCTAGGATCACTCTAGTCAGACATCTCTCCATGGCATCCCATGAAAAAAAAGATGGCAGGCAGCTGCTTTGGCCTCCTGAGAGCCTTAAGGAAGACTCTCAAATGGCTCCCGATGGAGTTACAAAGAATTTTAATTCAAGGATTAATTCTTAACGGCTTTGACTATGGCAACTCACTTTACTTGGGCACTCCAGTGCCGATCATAAAAAAACACCAAGAACAATTGATGGACAGAATGCAGAACAATGTCATACATTCACCCCAGTACAGAGATCTGTGTTTGCTTGTTGGGCATAAAAAAACTCCAAATCGTTCAGGACGCTGCCACCTGAATATTGCTAGGCATCCCAAAAACACAGTCAGTACGTGCAGTGCTCAAAACGCTTCACTGGCTCCCCATAAGTTGCAGAGTACAATTCAAGGCACACTTTATAACCCACTGGGCAAAAGTGGGCCCACAGGTTCTCCACCAGCTGATTATCCCATATCATACCAACAGAGCTCTTAGGTCCAACAATAATGATCTTTTCGTTCCTCCCAGAGTCAAAAAAGCCAGAAGTGGATGTCACTCCTTCACATTTCTAGCACTCAAACTCTGGTACTCTTTGCCTATGAGCCTAAGAATGGATGACGACTTCATGAATTTTAGAAAGAAACTAAATCCTGTCTTTTCCCCTAATCATGTTAACTATCCTCACTCTAACTAGTTCTGATAGCGCTGGGAAGCCCGTGGTTGGGTAGCCATGTGCTTTATAAAAACAGGTCAATAGAATAGAATAGTCGGATAATGACAGCACATCTGTCACAGCAACATTAGACACAGGTAATTTGTGGTTAAAAAGCAGCTGCTTACAACAGGCTTTTGATACCAGAAGCTGCAGCAAGTGTGGGAGTGGGTGGACCAGTACAAAAACGGGAGATGCATGACTGGGAGTGTATGTTCAATATGTGTAGTACATTCCTAAGTCAGATGGACAGCACAAAGAGGTTCCATTTGCAATACCTTCTATAAGCCTCATAAGCCATAGCTGATGTTGCAGTGATGTTGGTTTTTTGAGATAGCGGCTCGGCCTGTGGATGGCATTCTAGATGACTGCCATGCAGTCTTCATTGATTAGGGGTAAAGTCCAGACGAGAATGCTCCTGATATTACTTAAATGGTCGTTTGCAAATGGGGTGATGCCTCCGATGTGATAGGTAGTAGCTCTCCTGTGTTCACTAGGGAGGATATGATGATTCACAGCCATTGGTATAAATGTGTTGAAGTCAGACTTGACACTCGTATGCTACTGGTGCCATGTGATCTTTCAAACTCCCTTGCATTTTATTAACCTATTAATGTGGGAGTTAAACAATTAGATTAGGCATCTGGCAATATTTTCAGTCTTACACATGTTCAATACTCTGAAGGTCATGTCCGCCCTTAAACTCTCTGGCTTGCATATTTCTACATTTAAAGAAGGACCATTGAATGAGCAGTTTATGGGAGATATGTTGGCCTTTTTAGGTTGAGCCTAGACAGAGCTGGCACTGTCTGGAAGATTTGTTGTATGTATTTTGTGTGGGCTTTGGAACATTGTCCATGGACTTGTCTCCTTCTGCTTTTTCTAAAGGGCTACTTTTTCCAGCAACTGCCTCTATTTAACTGTCTTCATAGAAAACGACCAGCAGAGGTCATTAAGATACCAGATTCACTTTACCCAGGATAATGTGCTTCATAAATAAAAACGTATAAGGTACCAAAGGCGTGACCTATTGCGTTGCAAACGCTTGTTTGCAGTGTCATCACACTAGAACCAATCAATCCGAGTTGCAAAGTATGCATACCAGAGAGAGATATCCACTTTTGTTTGATTCATTAATTCATCTTCTAAAAATACTGCAATCTAATTCATTTCTGTGTATTGCTTTCAGTCTCCATCAGAGAGTCAAACTTACACTATTTAGTGCACTTGAGACACATGCGATGTTGCCTCAGGAGAGAGATAATGACCTTGAACTCCTTGCTTAAGCCTGGCCCTCCGCCTGTTTGTAAGTGCTTATCGTTTCTGCATGTGAGCCCCTACTGACTTCCTGTACATTGGATTCTACGTGCATTTTTTCAGAGAGAGTCAGTTCTTGGACAGTGCATCATGGGAGAGAGGGCTGATGCTACTTATCCACATGACTAGTACATTCCTAAATCTAACTAAGCAACTGCCTGCCTAAGTTGTGGACTGAACGCAGACGCATTCATGTTAGTAAAGTCTGAAACTGAAATTTAGTAGCATTGTGTAGAATGGTTTAGGCACCCCCGCCATGTTGAATGAGTTAATTTTGATTTTGGTGTATATTATTTTGTCAAAAGGATATGGGACTTTGGCTTAGGAATTCCTAGTAGGAAAAAGTAGTAATCTTGAGAATTGTTTTGTGGATAATTCAATCGTGTCTCTACTGATCATTTGTCTTGTCATAGAAGCACACAATAATATTAGTAATATTTATTGATGATGAATAGCAGAGTATTCATATTGACAACATCCACAGATCATCTTAAAAAAGTGCACATTACGTACCATAAAAGCTTACATTCTTTACAGTGATTAAAGATAAATATGTTTTTAGCACTACTGAACAGGTTCTTACCATTTCATGTTTCTCATTTTCAGACAATTCCTCATCTTTTCAAGAAGATGATGAGATAGATATGGATACTGTCAACTGGCAGACAAACGGAATACCTGTTAACGGGCATGCGACTGCCCCACGATCTGCTCATTTTTCAAGCTGGGTCACTTTTGAAGAGGATGACACCCCCTCCTCACCATTACGAAGTGATCTTTCCGGGAAGCCCGAGAGCCCCCAACCTTCATCAGTACCAGATGCCAATCGAAATTTTGTTGGATCTTTCAAGAAGCGAGAACGGCCTAAGAGCATGCTGGTGGACTTCTCAAAAGTCCAAAAGCTTGATCTTTCAGCGTTGAAGAAACCTCTCTCCCCAGTGAAGGCCACAAATCCATTTCTTGATGAATCCTTGAAAGATGTCCTGCCATCTCCCATAAATCCTTTCATTTCATTCTTTGAAGAACAGGAGAAACGCTCTCAGACCTCTTCAGTCACCAGTGCACCAGGGAGAGACCAGAGAGACTCCTTCTATGTTATCTGCCAAGAACTTGACACTATCAATTTTGAGGACTACAACAAAAGGCGTTCCCAGTCGGAGGCCCTTGAGCAATTGAAGCAGCTTCAAATCGGGGATCCAGATCTTCCAGGAAGTCCAACATTGCCGGATGACCCCATAAAACCTAATGAGCCCATTGGACCACCTTTAACTTTTGCCAGGCCTCAACCTAAAGATGGTTGGACTCTGATGTTGAGGATTCCTGAGAAGAAGAACATTATGTCCTCTAGGCATTGGGGACCCATCTGTGTCAAGCTGACAGAAACTGGATTTATACAACTTTTCTATGAAAAGGGACTCGAAAAGCCTTTCCGGGAATTTAAACTGGAGATCTGTCATGAGATTTCTGAGCCAAAGCTGCAGAACTACGATGACAGTGGGAGGATACACACTGTTCGGATTGATCGAATCTTCTACAAGGAGAAGAGAAAGTACCAGCCAAAGCCTATGATTTCACATGCAGCAGAGAAGGAACAAGTGATCAAATTGGGCACCCCAGACTATGAAGAGTTTGTCAGTTTTATAAACGTAGTTCGTGATGCACTCATGAACTTGCCAGCAACACTAGATCTCAGTACTGTCGGCTTAAATTACATTGAAGAAGAGATTACTGTTGACGTCAAAGATGAGTTCCATGGCATTTTAGCTAAAAAAGACAATAGAATTCTCCAGCACTCTGTGGTGACGCACATTTATGTGTTGAGCTTTCTCTCTGGGCTTGCCTACTGTAGGTTGGGTTTGAATGATATCCTCATTAAAGGCAATGAAATTGTCTCCCGGCATGACATCATGCCTACGACGACCACGCGGTGGATCAAACTGTTTGACTGCCAGTTCCACGGATCAGTGGATGAAGAAGTGTTCCATGGTGCTAGGATGGTTGTCTTTAATCCTCTGGATGCCTGTAAGTTTGAACTGATGCGATTTAGGACCATTTTTGCAGAGAAAACACTGCCTTTTGCCATTAGGACTGCGGCTTGTGTGAAGGGGGCTGAGGTCGAGCTCCAGAGTTGGCTGGTGATGTCAACTGGATTCTCCTCCAATCGCGACCCCCTCACTCAGGTCCCTTGTGAAAATGTCATGATCCGGTATCCTGTGCCTACGGAGTGGATCAAAAACTTTCGCAGGGATAGCATGCTGGGAGAGAAGTCCTTGAAAGCGAAAGTGAACAGACAGGCCAGTTTTGGCTCAACCAGCATTTCTGGGTCTGAGCCAGCCATGAGGGTGACTCTGGGAACTGCCAAATATGAACATGCCTATGGCTCCATCGTTTGGAGGATAAACAGATTGCCTGATAAGAACTCTGGTGAGTAACCTTGTACCAGTCTGTTTTCTTTCTGCGTTCATGTGTCTAAGATCACAGAGGAAGAAACCTCTGCTATATGGAATTGATTATGAAATTGCTTATTGGATTTGCCTGTGCTACATTTCAATGTTACAGTTATCCTTAAGATATTATGTACAAGGCTGCAGTTTAATATGCCACTTGTAAAAACGCATCAAATTGCTCCTAGAAGCATCGAATATCGACCCCTTGACAGACGTGTCAAATGTAATTTCCCCTGAAATCCTTAAGCCACTCCTCTTCCCATCCTCTCTTTCTGCACCCAAAAAAACCAAACCGTAATATGTGTATTGCTGCTCCCTGTAACCTTTTCGTCCCAGTACCCAGAGCCATTGCCTAATTGTAAATGTGGTGTACATTTGTAATGTAAAGGTATGTTTCCAGCACTCTGGCTGCTTTCTGTAAGTGTGGAAGAGGAACATTTATGTGAAAACTCTAGGAAGGAATGGCGCTATTTTGTTGCTGACTGCCAGGACGGCCTAAAACACTTTGTAACTGTGAGCCATTAGTAGTCAGGGAGTAGAACTTTGCACTTCCCTAGGATAGATGGGGGGGCATTCTTACTGCTGTGCGTGTGTGTCCAGCAGACCGAATACGGGTGCCTGGATGGAGTGTATGCTTGCGGTGTACAAAATGGAACCCCCTGCTTTGCCAGGACCTGTACATCATGCAGCCCACACTCCATCCATCTTTCTCTTGACCTCTGCCCCTTTATGCCCGCCGCTCGTTCTCTTTGCTCTACAACCATGGTCCCTCTATTAAAGAAAAATACTCTGCTGTACTTTAAGGTCCAATATTTCTAATTCCATTCGTTGCTTTATCTCTGAATATGTTTTATGTTATTTAGCTTAACTTAAGTGCACATGCACCAGCTGGTTTCTAGGTCCTTATAGAGAGAGGTCTGTAAGCAAGAATGTTTCTTCTCTGCTGCTGCTCAAACAATCCACACTTCCTTAATTTATACAGTGACTATTGACCTTCCTAACCCTGTTAAGAAACCAATGAGGCCCACTCATAGATAAACCACTGTGATCTGGTTCAGCTTGAAGGCTCAAGGAAAGATAAATATTTTGTGTTGAACTGTGGCTTGGGTAGGACTTTATGAGGGAGGGATGGTTTGTACACTGCTGTTCGGAAGGAAAGTGAATGGTTCCCACATTCTGCATACTCGGGCTTCTGACCTTTGCTCCAGGAAAGGATATACCATTTGAGAGAAAATGATAAGTCATAACATGGAATTTCCTCCGGATTAAAGGTCTTTTAAGCTGTTTAATAAACAGATGTCTGAACTGTTGATGTGCTGCAAGAAGAAAAAGCCAGAACAATATTGCAGCTTGAAAAAAAACACTTCTATTTAATGAGTGCAGTTCGTGAGAAAAACATGGAAAATCCTGTATTTAAATAGAGCAACACAATGTACTTTAAAGCGTATATTAATCATACAATAAATATAGTTAACTATGAACTATGGCATGCCCAACATAAGGGAGCAAGAGCGCCCGCACTGAGCCAGATACCAACAGCCAACAAAAGGGGAAACCCTTAGCAAAGACAGTGGAATAATGCCCATTCCAACCTCAGGAGAGATCCTGTCCACTGGATAAAGCACACAAGGGAAAAGACAAGTAAGTTCCAGAGGAAATCACACCCCACACAAAGGCCATGATGTTACAAGCCATTGAGTTGATAGGATAAAGATGGCTACAGACTAGCACATCCCATACGAGTGCATGCTTATGCACACTGGAGCACAGATCAGGTTGTTCAAGCTCAGAACCTCCAGCAACCAAGCTCAACAGGGGCGAGAAACACAGGAGCACCTGAATCAAAGTTCCAACTAGTCCCAGATATGAGCGGGTTCAAGTCCATGGACTGTCCCCAAAAGGGTGCACAAGCAAGAAGGTGTAACCAGATCCCATTGCAAATAAAAAATAGGATAGAGGACTTGTAAAGCCAGGAAGCCACACAATAGCTGACAAAGCATGCCTGTGGGAGAACAAGCACAAAACGGAGCACAGGAGGAGGGCCAACCAGAATGCCCACACCAAAATGGAGAGGAGCAAAAGTCCCAAATGCCCCATGGCCCAGCAGACAGCTAAGACCACTGAACTCCACGAGAATCACCAGAGGCCTCCAAAGAGAGGATTATAATGAATACTGTCAAAATGATCTACTGGAGAAGCCACCTCCTGCAGCACTAAGAAAGGACATCAAAAAAGGAAATATTTAACAACAAGGGGTGGTGATGGACAGAGTTTCTGAATTAAGCAGAATACTCTCACCCAGTCAAGAGATCAGGGCTAGATCCAACACCGGTTTTTAGCTCACTGCACCATCCCAGTTCAGAACCTGGCTATATGCAAATTAGTCTGTTCCTGTCCCAGTGCATCATGGGAACAGGGCAGACCAAACTACCAAGCCAATTCTTTACTGGAAAGGAAACAAGCTTCCGGGGACCGATTTCTGGCATTGCAGCCGTCTTCGGCCCGGCTTGCTTGAGTCCTGATGGTGCAGTGAGCAAGGGACTCATGTCTGAGCATACCCTGCCACTCCTATAGTGGCCAAAACGATTCATAAAAAACGGTGATGGATCAAGCCCTGATCTTTTGACTGGGTATGAGTGTTCTGTTTAATTCAGATGCTCTGTCCACCACCACCCCCTTTTATGAATCATCAAAAAAGGAAAGGCAGGGCTCCCACTAAAGGCTCCAACACGCCAACCAAAGCACTTTCCTGGAGCTTTGGAGGTCAAAGTGCCCCAAGATCCATTGGGTAAAACCATACCCTGACCCATGCATTCAGTTTGATGGCCCCTCAGCACAAAAGGAGGGTACAGTAGGATGCTGGGGTAGCAAGGCACCAGCAAGAAGGCCACATGAAGGTCGCCCACTCCAAACCCAAGCATTTGGAGGCAAAGAGCAACGGAGTGCCCCAGAATCAGGGCGCAGCCAAAGTGACCAAAAACACCCAAGACCAAGGCAGAGCAATGGCGCAGAACAAAACCTCCAAAACACAGTGGACACAAGCGCTCATACCATGATCTGTAGTATTCAGCCTAAGATCCACAAAGAGTGAGGAGGTTGACAAAGCAAGAACCACACAGCCCTGAGCCAGTTTGGCTGAACATTTATCAGGTTCACCGTTAAGGCAGGTTCCCAGGCACCTGAGCAGGTAGAAGCTTGCAAAAGAAGAGCCCAACAATGCGTCAGAATTTAAAAAGAATGCTTCACTACCCCTGCAGAGACTAGTTGTATGGGGAAAAAAATCAGAGGACAAGCCTGCCTGGACGTACCTTGTGCCTACCAGCCTACCAGGGAGCACAGTAAGCATCCTTTTAGAAGTAGAGAAAGCCAACTCCAAGGAAAACACATGGACACTTTGAAGCAAGCAACCCAGAAATGGTAATCACAACAGTAAGCAAGCAGAGCATCCCAAAAGAAGGTCAAGCAATGCACTGACCTGCACCTGGACACCCGTATCCAAATTTAGGTTCAGACCTAGCCACAGCAGAGCACAGGGAACACCCAAACAGCAGATGCCACATAAAATAAAAGGCAAAGCGAAAATCGCATTTAGCCAGGGGTTATGGGTGATGTCAAAGAGAAAGAAACACACATACACTGACTCTGTTGTTCAATAGTTGTATTAAGAAATAAATTGTAAATGAATACTCAAAATTCATACACATAAGAAAAAGGTATTTACAGTTGTGTAAAGTGTCCCAAGTGAAATATGAACCTAAACAATATAGGTGACGTTGTGTAGCAATATTTACAAGGTTTCAAAGACTTTTGTTTCAGAAAGCGACCAAAACTCCATATTTTACAAAATATACAAATATTTTACTCCATATTTTACCGCTCCCTCAGTCCTCCACAATGCAATTCCGTCATTGCATCGCGGAGGACTGACGGAAGCGGTCCTTCCATCTTGATCAAAATCGAAGAAATCGTCACAGTTGCGGATATACACTGTCAGGGAGCACCCGCAATCCAAAAGATATCAGCCACTGCTGATTTTGAAATTGTGAAGCACAGAGAGCAGCCATTGAGCTAACTTAATTAGGATTACTAGGCTCACGCCCTCATTAGGGAACCCGGCTGGGTTTCCTAGTGAGTACTTTCTTTTCACTTCAACAAGGGTTACACACACCCCACAAATACCTCAGCAATTCCACATCCAGATGTCCCTAACACTGTAGGTCCTGAAGGGACCCTACACCCATAATAGGGTCGAAACGCCATTGACAATAAGAAAAAAGTGAACCATTGAAATTGCATTCTATCATTGTATAGGGGCTATGTATTAGTAAAATATGGAGTTGTGGTCGCTTTCTGAAACAAAAGTCTTTGAAACCTTGTAAATATTGCTACACAACGTCACTTATATTGTTCAGGTTCATATTTCACTTGGGACACTTTACACAACAGTAAATACCTTTTTCTTATGTGAATGAATTTGAGAACTCATTTACGATTTATTTCTTAATACAACTATTGAACAACAAAGTCAGTGTATGTGTGTTCTTTCTCTTTGACATCACCCATAACCCCTGGCTAAATGATTTTCGCTTTGCCTTTCTAATCATTATTAAGTATAATATTCCACAGGAACCACTGTTTTTCTTAAAATACTTAATCCCCCTGGTTCCATAGTGAGTAGGGTTCTCTTGTTCTTCCTTTTCGACACAAAATAAAAGGGCACAAAAGGCCTTTACACGGGTCAACAACCCCGCACAGAGAAGAGACATTCACAGCAGCCAAGGAGGTGTCAGACACGCACACCCACACCCACACCCACAGGCTAAGCAGGCCGAACTTAATCCCACAACACAACGGGCAAATCAGGCAGCCAGGCTCGGCTCTAGAATTCTTCACATGTGAGAGCCATGAAATAGCACAGGTAGGCCATGAAGATGCACGTGAGAGCAAGCAAAAAGAAAAGAAGGGATGTTGTAGCATCTGTAGGTTTAGGCTCTGACATCGGTCTTTGACAAGTCGAGAAAGTTACTTCTCTTTGTAATGTTGACTCAAAAAAAATGTAGAGAACCGTTAGGCATGTCCTGAGCTCATTGCCTAATTTGTCCTGCAAGGAGAAGCATTAGCCACAAGGCGTGGGTGCCCAATGGTACTGGATGCAGGGTCCTTGAGCACAAGGCCTGGGCCTTTAGCTGTTATCTGCACCAGTGCCCACTAGGCATAACCATGTCCCATTGTTACTGCAGTGTATATCCTGTGAATTATGGCACTATGGCGCCACAACTGACCATAAATAGTGAAAATCAATGTTTTAAAAAAATTCTGAATCGTAATTATAATGTCTTCTTGGCAATGGTTTCAAATACATGTTTCACAGGAATTATGTCAAGCCTATGGGTTGTATGCTTTCCATAATTCTTTGGATATTACACTTGTCCTGTGAATTATAGATTTGAATTAACAACAAGGATACAAGGTGTTCTAGTATTACACAGCATACAGCAGTAGGGTGTAGTAGTATTTTAAATGAGAATTTTACTAATCAAAAAATTGCATTATAAAAAATGCATGTCAGATAACATGTTCTAGAGTTCCTGAAATTCAGAAACCACTCTGCCTTATGATTTTCATGTCACAGGAACCCATCCCTGGCATTACAGAACTAAGGGTGCGCAAGGTATAAACTTTGCTTGTGTGGTACCCCACTGCATATCCTGCTGTAGAAATCTGTTACACTATGCTCTCACTCTGGGATGAGTGACAGAAGAGACACACAATCACCACTGCCCAACAAGATGCAGAGTTGTCCTTCACAAACAACTCTGCCTTGTGATTATCATGTCACAGAAACCCCTCCCTGACATTATAGAACTAAGGGTGTGCAAAATATAAACTTTGTGAGTGTGGTATCCCACAGCATATCCGGCTGCAGAAAACTATGCTCTCACTCTGGGGTGGGTGACAGAAGGGACACACAATCACCACTGCCCATCTCGATGCAGAGTTGTCCTTCCCAATCCACAAAAGTCCTGCTACTGTCAACTTATGAGGAAGGAGCAGTACATTGGCAGCTGAATCTGGTAAAAAATAGCCTTGCACACAGTATTCTTCTGACCGTGTGCGGCGGCAAAAACAGTACCCCTGCTGCACAGGCCCCCTTATTTGCGCCTGTACATTTTTTTAAATCTTTGCAACCTTACAATTAAAGATTAATCAAAATATGGAAAGAGCAAAGCATTGCAACTTTACACGCCACTTCTTAGAAACAAAACACACAGTAGCCCATTGTTTATCCTATATGCGTGTCGATATTAGGCGCTGTTTTAGTTAGTATCAAATTACCTTCTTCAAGGAAAATTCAAATTAAAAATGTCGGAGTGTGTTCTTGGTTGCACGTATGGTGAATACTGAGCAAGAATTTCATAGTTCGAAATATGATTTTATGAAGTCTGTTTTTTAACACTATTTCAACACAGGTTTCTTCATAGATATTGTATCAGTAGGACTTTACTTTCCTGAAGTTTGAAGCACCACAAGGATCTTCACTTAGCCCTACTTTTATTTGAGATATATTTATCCCCACTGATCAGGTAGTTTGACCCAATCTTCTATGTCCACTCAGACAGCCACACATTTTGTTGTTTCTAGATGATTATGTGGCCAACGCCTCTTCTTACTTCCAAGCATGTCTAAGAGACAGGATGTCAGCTTACATGTTAAAAAGGAACTCAGAGACAACAGAGATGCCTGTTACAGATGGACCTCTTCCTCTCTCTATATTGGATCACTTGCTGGTGGCCTCCAACCTCTGGCTGGTATCAGCACTACTGAAGTCAGAAACCTAGGCGTTATGTTTGATTCAGGCTTAACGTTCACTTTTTTATTTCACATATAGGTAAGCTGGCCTCTCCCCGTTTCCATATCCTGAAAACGTAGAGAATAATTTTCGCATTTACCCCTAACGAGCTCAAACGTCTTGTAATTCAAGAGGCGATCTCAACCAGCTTTGCTGATGGAAATGCCATTTTAACTGGGCTTTGCCCAACCCTTTGATCAATAAACTTTAGATAGTCCAAAACATGAACACTCGACTGCTACTAGGACTGAGAATAACTGATTCAGTTTACTCTTCTCTTGCAAAGCTGAAATGGCTTCCAGAGAATCTTTTTTAAGAATTTGAATGATTTATAAAGCCATTCATGAGGTGTGACCAAAGTATCTTCAGAAGGATTTTTTTTCTTATACCCACGGGGACTCTTAGGTCTGCTAACTAGGCATACACAAAAGTCCTTTCAGATGCCTTCTGTTTAGGTGGTGGCTGCTCCTTCTGCTAAAAATTAGTGGTTTTGTGGACCTCGTTCCACCTCTCTTTGTGCCATAATCCAGACCTGCCATCACTTGGTAAGAAACATAACCCCCCATTTGTCTAGAATTAAATAACTTCACTGTCAGATGGGGAATCCAAGTACCAGGACACCCTTTGTGTATTCATTATTGTTTAAATGAAATGAATTCTTAGGTCACCTTAAAACACACATTTCTGATATCTAGTTTTTTCGTATTTCACAACTCTTGACATGTACTTGATCTATGTGCATCTTAATATGGGTTAAACCAACCTTTACTGTTTCAGAAAAACACTCTAGATGTAGTTGGATGTTCACAGAGAAAAAACGAATTTATATACAATGAGTATCTTGAAAATACTATACAGCCAGTACTCCACAGCTGTATCACAAATAAAAGTTCGGTTACGATTCCAAGGCCGTATTGGAAACTAAAATCATCCCAGGCAGGATAATCAGCCCACCCCACACTGCAGGAGACCACCACTAGAAGGGGTCCATACCTGCTCTAAAAGAAGCCCCAAGACTGCAATCCACTGGGAAAATGGCAGACTGGAACAATGGCCAATCCTGCCTTGACTCTCCAGACAAAATGAAATGGACTTAAACAAAGTTTTTTTTTCCCCTTTTTTCTTGTGTTGTCATTTTTTATTAAAACTTTTGCATACAATTATTTCATAGAACAGGGACTTCAATCACATTTAACAATAAATAAGCAAATATATTAATAAAAGTAGATGCGACTAAAGTCTCTCAATGTTTGAAACAAAGTAATTTTCATTAACTTCCTGAATACATGAAAGTGATCATTAAAAAAAGAATTTACATTCCGGTAATGAACTGTATATTCATTCTAACCAAAGCACATTTGAACCAATACCGTAAATCTGAATTTAAGATTGCACAATTGCACCAAAGAATGAATGTTTAGACCAATGAAAGTTCATTCACCAAAATAAATGCACATTAGAATGGTGTCCCACAGCAGCACATTAACAGGATTAATCTTAACATGTACCAAGTCAACTGATCATAAATATTGCATGCACCTGCCCTCAGCCAACCAGATGTGGAAATGTAACTCTTAATTGTGTTCTATGTAGTTCCACTTAATCACTATTGTTCACTCGATTTATCATCACCATTAACACTTTATTCGGTTTTTACAAGGAAAAGCATAACAGTCAAGCAAACACAATAAAAAAACACCATCCGATACTCAGAATAACAGTACGGTGGAACCATCATGGGCCTGTAAATACATAGTTAAAATACATGCACTAAGTCAAGAACAAAGAAGTCCAAAGTATGAAAAGACATTATCAAAGCACCATAAACTACAAAATTAGTAGCAGGGACTAAATCAATGGCAATAAAACCGTCCATCACGCCCCTTAAAAAATGGAACTGTAAACATCACCCAATTTATCATTATTTAAGAGTTTTAAGGGTACAGACTACAAAACTGAAAATGTATCTCTCAATGGCACAGAAATTAAACACATAATTATGCTAAGCAAAATCATTAACTCAGCCTTTCATCCTTCCAAAGTGCGTAATAGTAATATCTGTGAATGTTACAGCCCTTGTAAGTGCCAAAAGTGTATTAGTTACCACTACATATACGATGGCATGCTATTATAATATTTTTAATACTGTGCGGCCAGTAGGGAATTGCATTAAAACAGAAAGAAAATAAATCAAACCACTACGAAGTTGCACATGTACTAATTGTATGTGCATTTTAATTTCTTGGAAATACAACGTTCTTTCAAGAATATTTTAGTTATGTCACTGGTGTTGTCATTTAAGTAGCTTGTGAGATAAGCTTGTCTCTTCAGCTATAGTGAAACTGTCACAGGATACACCTACTATTCATTTGAGCATGAAAACTTCAAGTTTCATAGCTGCAACAATGGCCAGTCAATGCTTAGTTTCCCTTAAAGAATTAGGCAGATTAAGCCCGCGGTTGGCACCACATAAAGCGTTACAAGAAAGAACAGGATGGCTGTTCACTTGTGAATGGCCTTAGGTGAGCCAGGGGGCTCCTTTGGGAGGGACTGGCCCCTTCTGGAACCTAGTCAAGGGGCAGCCCACAAACAACTCTCATACCAAACAAAAAAGTGGGTAATCAGGATGTGCTGCAGGGAAACGGAATTCATTTCTGCACTGCAACATCACTGAGCAACCACAGAGTACTTAGGAGGATGAAGACCATCTCCGGATCCCCTCTCCATCATAATCAAAGATCAAAAATGGGGAGGTTGGTCAAGCCAGGAGTTGGACACACATAGCTGACCCCATGTAGTCCCAGGAACAGCAGGGAACACAGAGGACAGCGCATCACAAACATAAACACCAAACAATAAGGGTCCGCAGAACGACAATGGTCCACTGTAGTGGAGCCAAGACCCCACCCTAAACACAAGGCCATGCATGAACAAGCCTCTCAGGGCATAGGGGATAGCCCCACCCCACACCCTGAATCTCAAGAACAAAGGACGGAGGGGAAGGAAATCCAGACAAGACAGTCTTTCAGAGAAGGCGCCTGTGAATGGATCTCGATACCCAGGCCCAGCAGAGTACAAGGAAAAACACAAGTCCAGCCTGCACTCCAGACATATAAAAACAAGCATTTACACATGCATACGGTTCGCTTTGTCCTACCCTCTATTCAAAACTTGGACATTGGCAAAGATAGAGGTTTGACCAAATATGTAGGCAAATGAACATGTTATTGGTAATAATAACATCAACCTCAGAATAGGGTTTCATACAGTACTCTACTCTATGCAAATATACTGAGCTAATTAAAGGAAGAAAGGAGCCCGCACGCTCATCGAGTACAGGTGTAACAAACCTGGGATCACATCCTTGTGTACTGTCCTAACCCCACCAGTACACGGCATCCTTATACCCACCCCATACCCACAACATACCCCACCATCCCCCAGAGGACGAACATCTGTACATTAGCTGTGTACAAGAAAGGGTCGCTCCTCATGTCCCACATCACAGAGCCACGTCCATAGTCTTCCTGCCCAAGCCCCAATGGGCTGAGCATGGGGCGCAAGTCCCATTTCTTACCCATCACTTCTGATACTACAGTGATAATCCCCTTTCAATATGCTTTTATCGGATCGCATTTGCATACCATGTAGAAAACAAATTAGCCTTTGCCCAATAACGTTTGGGACATTGATCCCTCGCATTTGGAAATATATGAACTATCGTGCAGGAGCGAGATAGATCAGATGTAAATAATTAAACCGTGTACATTTGCTCTTTTTAATATATGTCAAAACCACAGTCCACTCACTTTCTGTCAGCTCCCTACTAATCCGTTCATCCCATTTAATTTTCAGTGTAGCACTATCTAGTTAATAGGCAAGAACCAGTCCTCTGTGTAGCACAGACACTGCTCGTTTGGCGTTCCCCCGTGGTAGGATCATGGTTAAACTCTCTACTCTGATTCTTTATCTCCCATACCCCAAGTGAGCGCAGCGCACCTCATTAAAGCGTTATATGTGATAAACTGACCTCGTCCCGGCCCATTATCCTCCCTTAACCCTTCTTATTTACCAAGATACCCCTTCTTACATCGGTATTTAATACACCCGCTTCTTGTCAGGAGCACCTATTATGTACTTTTGCAATCAGCTGAAACCCGGTTCAACACCACAGGGGGTTCTGGGGTTGCTGTATCCACTTCAGGTATTTCTGTAACAACATACCATCATGCATAAAGCTCTGAAGCTCGCTCTCCCTAACAGCGCTTCATATAGAAAGCTGCCCCATGTCGTAGTCAAGCATCACGCCCCATCCAGATCTTCATTATCACCCATCCACAGCATTGCTCACTGTAGTTGAGCAGCCATATAATATATCTCAACATTTGGAGCCCATTGGCCTCCTACATCAACAGGCCCCAAAACTTTTCTTCATAGAAACACGTTTACGATAGCTGTCCCATATCAAACCCAATAAAAGTGAACTCTGTTCTTTAAAAAAAAATCTTGTAATTGCTAGGTGCAATGAAATAAGAAAGTATAGCATTTGAGAGAGTAAAATCATTTGTGCTATTGCCACTCGACCCATAGACGAGAGAGGGAGTCATCTCCAAAAGGGAATGGACTGCAGAACTGCTGCAATTGCTCTACCCAATTTACCTGCCATTAATTTCCCATCTGTATGGTTCACTTGCACCCCTAAGTATGGGACAGTCTCTAGTTCCCTTTTTAAACATTCAAGTATATCCTGGGATATCTCTGGGGCATACCTGAGTGTTAACTGGAAGAAACAGGACTTGTCCCAGATTACTTGGAGTCCAGAGATCCTCTCAAACTCTGCCAATTCAGTCATTATCATCCACAAGTAGTGACACAACAGGGAGCCCATCTGGCAGATTACCCCAGTCTCCGCCACATCTCCTCAGTGCACACACCAAGGACTCCATTGCTGTCATGAATAATGGGGGGCAGGGCAGCTGACAGCCCTGCCTCATCCCTCTACCTATGTCCCTTTGTGCTACCATGATCCGCCACATTCCTACCCTTGCCAGCATCCCGGCGTATGACAATGCAATTCATTTTCTGATCATTTGTCTTAGCCTCATCCTGGGAAGAAGCTAAAACAGATACGTACTGATAAGTCTATTGAATGCCTTCTCAATGTCAACATAAAGATATCACGACATGTTGGTATAACAGTGGGGCCTCCTCCATCACTGAGAACAAACATTGCAGACTGTGTATGTGCAGCATTCGTGGATTAATCCATTTGGATCCTGATGGACCAGAATCTGAATCATTGGCAGTAGCCTGTTAGCCAGTATTTTCCCCAATATCTTGTATTCAGTATTTAACAGGGAAAGTGACCTGTAGGATTTAATACCTGGTGGATTCCTGCCCTATGATGGGAGTCTCACCACCAGGGCCTCTCTTGTAGAGCTAAGTGGCATACCATTTTCAAAGCCTCCATATAGGCTGCTAATAGTCTGGGAGCAAATCTCTGTTTATAGGTTCTATAAAAGGTGGTGCGCCATCCAATCCGGGCATTTTGCATGTCGCTAGCTGATCAATGGATTACACACGTCCTAGATCAATAAAGGAGTGTCTAATTGTGCAGTTCTTTCCTGCACCAATCTGATCACAGTAGTGCCCTCCAAGAATGCAGCAATCCTTCCCAGGGAGCACATGGTAGGAGCAGCACATATATAGACTGACAGTATGTAGAGAATGCTTCATCAATTCGAATTGTGCAGTAGTGACTGTTCCCCTCCAAAACACACAGCGCATAAGTGTTGATTGGGAAAACTTTCCCGCAGGAGCCAGGCCGTAAGCACCTCGCTCTTATCCCCTAATCATTTTAGCACATAATATTTCCACTGTAATACACTCCCTGGAGTAGCTCTACCAAACCATCAATTTTCGTCCTCGTGTAAACCAGGGACACACATTTGTAGAGTGGACCAGCGCCAAAGATTCCAACTCATTAGTCATGTGTTCTTCATCTGCTATATGTTCATTCAATATCAAGATTATTCCATGCATGGTTTTGATGCATATCCCACGCATCACCATCTTAAACGCATCTCATTCCATACACCATTGCCCGTAGTCTCATCATTTACAATTCTATTTGATCTCTGATTCCGTTTCTAAATGGTCCGTCATGTAACACCGCTACCTGTAGCCTCCAGGTAGGTACCTCTGGCCTCGCTGTGCCCCATACCAATGCTGCCCTAAGTGGATTATGATTCAACTCTGTATGGGCCATATATGCAACCGCCTCCATTTTACAGTCTATTTCTCCACTCACCAAGAATGTACATAGTCTAGAACAGGCTTTTCCAATGAGTAGCTTGTGAGCTACTGGTAGCTCTCCAGGTACCTGTAAGTACCTCTCATTTGTGGAGCCCAGCCAAATAAATGAGAACTTTTTGCTTAGCTAAATTTATATATGCATACCAAAATTGAAACGTGTGCATGCCAGAAGAAAATGTGTGTATTTTCAAAACGCATAAGCTGATGTTTGGAAAAAATGGTTGAATTTCCAAAACATATTTATAGCTGACATTGGAGTGATACATCATGTGGAGTTGGGGAGACATATTACTAATATTACCTTGTTGCTAGAGGCATTGCAGCTATAGCTCCTATTTATTACCCATGTAAAAAAATTCAAATTTTCATACCTTTTTTAACATTATTGCTGGCAAGCCTGCCTGATGCACTGAGGTGATCACTGCTGGTAATCTTGCATAATGTAGACACTAATGTAATCTTGTCTGATGCGGTCACTATTACAATACCAATAAGATTAGTTGCTCAGGATGATGTTCATTGAAAATAAGTATGTCTGACTACAGAAAAGGTTGGAGACCCCTGGTCTAGTATAAAGCTTATGTATTGCGGAGAAATAGAAGTACCTCAAAGTGTCAGGAGCAACCATGCAACTTGTATTAATCAACTGGCATTGCTGCGCTCACTCTTTGTGTGATAATGCCATGCACAGAGCTGTGATGTATACTGAGCTTTGATCAAAGCGGCCATCATGGTATCAAGGAATTGTAGTTGATTCACGTTTAAATATATTTACACCCTACTATCACATCCTCACCATTCAGTTTCCCCTCCACTACAGCATAAATGCCCCCTTCATCAAGATATCTATTCTGAACCTCGAATGGCATTCCAGGGCTTATTCAGATAAGCACACCTCTTGGAATTGCTCAGTAGGTAGGGTCTTGCATCTGTGCCCTCCACTCCATTCTTAGTTTATCTAATTCTCAGTTATCTAATTGGTCAAATGTGTTTCCTGTAAACACACTATATGCACATTCTAGTGTTTAGTTCAGCATGCACTTTGCACCCTCTCACTTTCCATGTTATACATTTGAACTTGGGTTTGAGTTCGGGCTGGACTGTTCCCATGAGGCACAGGGTCAAGGCTGATTTGCATATGGCCATGTCTGAACTTGGGTGGTGTGGAGTACAAAAAAACGATGGATTTAGGCCCAGATCTCTGTACTGGGGTGAACGTATGACATTGTTCTGCATTCTGTCCATCAACTGTTGTTTTTCCATACATTTGAACTTGCCTTAAGTGATACACCAGAGTATGTACCTTCTGTTGGTGGCCCTCCACCTCCCCAAGTGTTACACCCCTCATGCTCTCAACCACCATTAATCTGCCATTTAGCGAGACATGCCCCTCTCAGTCTCATCCTCTGTTATCTATGGTGTACAACTCTTGTGGGCTCGAGGTTTCCCTACCCAATTTTAAGCAGAAGTCATCAGGAACTTCTTGACACAACAGCATAAACCCACTAAATAAATTGAGATATTGCTCTTGTCGACACTAAAACCATCTAACCATGGGAGTCTCATCAAATGATCATCACTATCCCGGGAGACACCCGCCCTGCCTACTTATATCAATCATTGCACCAACATGACGAATGTTGGTAAATCCTTGACTAAATCTACCTCATGATTTTCAAGTGCATACTCATCTCTAGCATTTACATCTAAGTAAGAATAATCAAACATTAACAAGATGGTGCTCCAGTTACTGCCTCAGGTGAGGTCGTCCACAGTCATTGTTGGCTGATAGGGGAGTCCTTAGTCTGGCTCTCTGAATCTGAATCCTCTCTTTTTTCGTTTAAATCTGTAGTAGCTTCAGAGTTCCTTAGAGTGGCTATATTTGCTCACTTTTATGTCCAAGTGAGCTTTTTCAAGAGCTGCTTCCTGTGTACATTATTTACTCTTCTGTTGTTTGTCCTTGATTTTAACTTAACCCGCTGACTTACTGACTTACTGGGTGCTCACCTAAAAATAACTCAGTTTCTGCCATCTAGTACCACACATCTGTTCGGGTGGCGAAGAAATGCATGGATTCATCAGTGGTGATTCCCAACTTGACTGGAAACATTAAAGATACTAGATACTTAGGTGGCTCAATTTCTTCTTGACTTGACTTCTAGGCAGGATGTATATATATAAATATAAACTGACAAAGGTAAGAGCCGATACGCGTTTTTCCTTTTGTGCAATAAATCAAGTGGTTTAACTCACTACGAGTGCTGGTTTACTGACTTTTGTCAGAGGAGCTTTTATTTATATATATATATATATATATATATATATATATATATATATATATATATTCACTGAAAAAACCATAGGTTTCACACCAGTTATAGTTAGCTGGAAATTTTACTCGCATAAAACCATTGCGATTCCCACGTTATAGTTAGTTGGACTCACTATAACTTGCACGTCTGCAATGCACTGCTGATGACGTCACATATTACATCACTCATGACAGTGTTTTTAAAAAAAAAATTGATTGGTTAACTGGCTTATTAAGTGTATCTTAGTGAATACATATATTAGCGAGTAATGTTTAAATATTTAAATATATGCATGAGTGATGTAATATGTGACGTCATCAGCAGTGCATTGCAGACGTGCAAGTTATAGTGAGTCCAACTAACTATAACGTGGGAATTTCAATGGTTTTATGCGAGTAAAATTTCCAGCTAACTATAACTGGTGTGAAACCTATGGTTTTTTCAGTGAATTTCAAAGGTTTTTTAAATGCTAATTCCTAACTATAACTGGTGTGTAACCTATGGTTTTTTCAGTGAATATATATATATATATATATATATATATATATATATATATAAAATTTCTATGGCAAAATGAAACCCCTCATTTTGTTCCTTTTCAAATTAAATGTATTAAGTGTTACCACTTTATTCCAATCAAGATGACTTCAGGTGTGCCATACTTTTGTCATAAGTAAGACTGTTAGCGTTCTAGTTGTTGTTTAGAACACTCTGGGACATTCTGTCATTGGGCTATAGTTGGGCTACATCTGGCTGATATTTGGGCTACATTTGGGCTCTTTTGTCTCTGGTGGCCATCTTGGGAGACTGCATATCAGAATTTTTTTAATGAAGCCTAAGACGATTTGAGAAGTCACTCAAAATGTGCCCTAATTTTTCTTTCTTCAGCACTAATCATAATTTCTATGGCAAACTGAACCCCCTCATTTTGTTCCTTTGCAAATTAAATGTTGTAAGTGTTAACACTTTATTCCAATCAAGGCAGACCCCCTAAAACTGCTACTGCGCCCCCCCCAAGCAATACCTGTAATAACAGCGCGAAGTGAGCACGCTCAACCCCTGCTCTGCAATAATGTCCCGCGCAGCTGAGAGAGAGAAAGAGGCTGCAGACATTTTCAAAAGCACAAATACAGCCGTAATAAGAATAGAAGGTGCAACAACAGCGAAAGCGCCTATGAACAATTTACAAACACTCTTCCAACAACTTGAGAGGACTCAAGAAAGGGAAATTCGAAAGTGGTGGGAGGCTACCTCGCTCCAAAATTATGTGGAATGCAACAGGGTCCCAAGGGGGCTGAGAATCTTCACAATACCCTCCTATGAAAACCCGGACCCACAACTTTTAAAAGACTGGACGGCGTACATTGCAGATATGAGCAAAGGAATGTTGCTAATGTTAATAAAATACACCTGGAGCGATAGGGAGAAAGCCCTCGCCGAGATACAGAGACTAGAGGACCTCATTGGCAAGGAAAAAGACACTAAGATGGCAGAAGATTTGCGCGAAATAATGATGAAAAGACTGAAAGACTATGAGAGTGGCATAAAAAAACGCAAACAAACTAAATTCCAAAGGGATGAACAGGATTACCTGCCAGGCAGAATCCCAACTTTTGCGAACAAGTTTGACGCAACAAGGAAGAGGCTTGCGCAGGGGACCCTGGCTGCAACAGAAGTCGTAACTTCCGAGTCAGAAGCATCAATGTCGGAGGACGAATCATTGAGAGGTGACAAAGGAAAAAAGAAAGGACCACCTACTACAACTGTGGTTCCTTTTTTAGACGAGTACCAGGTCCTCAAGGAGACACGACACCGCCCCCAAGGCCAAACACCACAGAAACCTCAACAAAAAAGAGGAAAACAAGGCGGGGCAGGAGGGGCAGGAGGAAATGCGCAAGTGACGCAACCGATGGTAACTCGCAGCAGGGGCAGGAGAGGGAGATGGTAAAGGATGAGCAAACCATAGTGAACCTCTCCGAAAGACAACTTAATGCTCATGAAGAAAAGGTTCTGAAAAGAGGATTAACTTTTTGTCCCACATCAAAATTCGACCCGGTACAAACAAGAATAGATGTATTCAAGTTTGTAAGGAAGTTAAAACTACAAAAAATATTTGCACAACAAACCCAATCTGGAACAGAAAGACCTCTTGAAACTACTGGGGCCACTGGTACCACTCTTAGGGGCAATGACTTGCCACTTCTCATAACCACTCATGACCTGGCAGAAACAGGGGATGTACCCAGTACTATGGAGGTACTACAAAGAGAAGAGATTACTCAAGTCAGGGATCCAAGTAATTTGAAACGCAAATCCAGATTCTTGCCCCACATAACGCATGACGCAATAGACGTCTTTAATGACGCCATCCTCCAAGACTTGGAGAAAATGGCCAACAAAAATCTGGAATTGAATAGAAAGAACTCGAATATCTCTCGGTTGGAATGGGAAGCCATTAAAACATTGGAGGAAGATACATCAATTGAAATTAAGCCCTCAGACAAGGGAGGGAACATTGTGATCTTCAGCAAAAACCAATATAAAAAAGAGGCACTACGACAATTACAGGACAGGGACTGTTATACCATCATTAACAGGAAAGACTTTGTGAAATGCACCATTGATTATCACGCACTATTGAAGGGGTGGAGGGGGATGAAGGGATGCTTAATAAACATGAATATGAATACCTGCATTGTGAGCACCCAATAATTCCCACATTGTATCACCTCCCCAAGGTGCATAAGGACATGAAGAATCCACCTGGGAGACCCATTGTCTCCTCAATAGGGAGCCTTCTGGAGAACACTTCTAGGTTTATTGACACTTACCTAGCCCCCTTTGTCAAGGATTTACCCTCCTATGTTAGGGACACCCAAGATTTTATAAGATTGATCAACGGTATCGAGTGGGAGCCGGATATGCTCCTAATTACCCTCGATGTGGCCAATCTCTATACCTGTATAGATCATCAGGAGGGTGTCTCTGCTATGAAATGGTTTCTAGGCATGAAAAACATGAAGTATCATCAACATAACTGTATGCTTTTGAGGATGGCCGAGTTTTGTCTCAATAATAACGTCTTTCTTTTTGCAGGAAATATGTACAGACAAATCAGGGGGACTGCCATGGGCACGTGCTTCGCCCCCAGCTACGCGAACTTGTTTGTGGGCTGGTGGGAGAAGCACGTGGCCTGGGGGGGGGGGGGGACCAATGAGAAATGGTTGGATCAGATCATGATCTGGACAAGATATATAGATGATTTGTTTGTCGTATGGCGGGGCGAAAGATCCTCGGCGGAGGAATATATTGCGGCTCTCAATGATAATAATCTCAATCTGAGGTTTATCAGCACTATCAGCGACACATCTGTACATTATCTTGATCTGGAGGTCTTCGTAAAAGGGAGCTCCTTACTAACAAAACAGTATCGCAAGCCCACAGCGGGCAATACCGTATTACATGCGGATAGCCACCATCCAAGGAGTATGATAAGAAATATCCCCTTTGGGGAACTACTCCGTCTGAAAAGGAACTGTACAGATCCTAAAGATTTTGCACAGGCTCGGGATGAAGCAGTATACAGGTTCAAAGATAGAGGGTACTCGAAGGCAACATTAGCGAGTGCAGTAAGTAGAGCTGACCTCCTGGAAAGAAAAGATCTGATGAAAACCAAAGTGAAGGATGTAAAAACGGAGGGAAGTGCCAGAATGATAACCACATTTAATATGAGATCTAGTGAGTTAGTGGCAATATTTAACAAAAACTGGCACATTCTGAAAACTGATCCAATAATGAAACATACTCTACCCCCCAGACCCTCTGTGACTTACAGACGATGCAAATCTCTAAGTGACCATCTGACTGATAGCCACTTTGAAGATTCCCCTAAAACAACGAACAAGAAACCAGTTTGTGGCTTCTATCCTTGCATGCACTGTAAGGCGTGCAGGTATAGTAAGAAACGAACGAAATATGAGGAAGACCTAATGATTGACGCCCCATAAGAACTATCACAAAATTACTGAATTGTAATTCAGAATATGTGATTTATTGCCTGGAATACCCGTGCTCCAAGAGATACATTGGCAGTACAATCAATCAGGCCAAAAAACGTATTCTGGAGCACATGCGTGCTATAACAAATAGGTATAAGAGCTACCCTGTGGCGCGCCATTTTAAGACCCACCACAATAGCAATAGGGATCTATTGTCATACTTCCTTATCGATCAACTAGATAGGAAGGAACGTGGGGGTGACAAAATCAGAGCATTGCGAGCCTTGGAATCCAGGTACATTATTGACCTCCAAAGTATGCAACCGAGAGGTTTAAATAATGACGAGGAATTATGGGTCCACCTGGAATAAAATAGGGAATCACAAACAAATATTACCATTGTTCTGTAACATAACAGTGGCGCAGCTGTGCGGGAATATTTGCCCATACAGGGCATTATTGGGAAGCAGGGATTAGTGTGTCCAAAAATATATATACCCATACAGGGCTATATTATCTGTTTGCATGTACACACACTAATAACCAAGGGACGGAGAAATTGAGAGAGTTATTGAACATCGAGAATTTAATTATCCGACGTCCCAATCCTCAACATACTGACACAAACATGATGGTTGATGGTAAAGGTGTACATATAAATAATTTTGATGCTTACAATTTAAATGAACTTTGAGCAAATGAAGGCATCTCTTAATATTGAGTACATCTAAATAATAATGGGGAAAGGCTATGATTCTAATACAAATGTTGTATTTTTCTTAGGTGGTACCTAAAGGATGAATGTTGTACATGCAATCAAAATGAACTGTTAAAATAACATTTTGGACAATTCAATGTTTTTAACTACACAAGCACTTTTCATTCACCTTTTATTCACCATTTATCCCACAACGTACATTTTGTATAAAGGACATTCAACATGATGTTGCATATTATAAGATGGCCGCCGATTTGGCGAGACTTAGTCCTCTTTCTATGTTGTGGAGGAGGTGGAGATAAAATGGTGTTTCTCACAATAATCAGGTTGACACTGACCAAGCCCTAGTGGCGAAACGCGTTTGTCGAGGGGCAGGGGGTCTGCCAAATAAAATTCTTTTCTTGGACAAGAGACTTGGAGTGCCGTCTATTTTTCGTTGGAAAACGAAGCGTGATGTACATATATATATATATATATATATATATATATATATATATATATATATATATATATATATATATATATATATATTCACTGAAAAAACCATAGGTTTCACACCAGTTATAGTTAGCTGGAAATTTTACTCGCATAAAACCATTGAAATTCCCACGTTATAGTTAGTTGGACTCACTATAACTTGCTCGTCTGCAATGCACTGCTGATGACGTCACATATTACATCACTCATGACAGTGTTTTTAAAAAAAAAATTGATTGGTTAACTGACTTATTAAGTGTATCTTAGTGAATACATATATTAGCGAGTAATGTTTAAATATTTAAATATATGCATGAGTGATGTAATATGTGACGTCATCAGCAGTGCATTGCAGACGTGCAAGTTATAGTGAGTCCAACTAACTATAACGTGGGAATTTCAATGGTTTTATGCGAGTAAAATTTCCAGCTAACTATAACTGGTGTGAAACCTATGTTTTTTTCAGTGAATTTCAAAGGTTTTTTAAATGCTAATTCCTAACTATAACTGGTGTGTAACCTATGGTTTTTTCAGTGAATATATATATATATATAAAATTTCTATGGCAAAATGATACCCCTCATTTTGTTCCTTTTCAAATTAAATGTATTAAGTGTTACCACTTTATTCCAATCAAGATGACTTCAGGTGTGCCATACTTTTGCCATAAGTAAGACTGTTAGCGTTCTAGTTGTTCTTTAGAACACTCTGGGACATTCTGTCATTGGGCTGTAGTTGGGCTACATCTTGCTGATAGTTGGGCTACATTTGGGCTCTTTTGTCTCTGGTGGCCATCTTGGGAGACTGCATATCAGAATTTTTTTAATGAAATCTAAGACGATTTGAGAAGTCACTCAAAATGTGCCCTAATTTTTCTTTCTTCAGCACTAATCATAATTTCTATGGCAAAATGAACCCCCTCATTATGTTCCTTTGCAAATTAAATGTTTTAAGTGTTAACACTTTATTCCAATCAAGATGACTTCAGGTGTGCCATACTTTTGTCATAAGTAAGACTGTTAGCGCTCTAGTTGTTCTTTAGAACACTCTGGGACATTCTGTCATTGGGCTATAGTTGGGCTACATCTGACTGATATTTGGGCTACATTTGTTTTTTTTTGTCTCTGGTGGCCATCTTTGGGCTACATTGGGCTACATTGGGCTACATTTGGGCTCTAACATATATACAGCCCAATGTAGCCCAATATATATTTTTTCAAAGTTAATTTTCGTAAAAAAACACTGGAGCATATATCTTGAGACATAGCAAAGGCACATCGGGGTACCAGCCCCTACAATTTTGCCAAGTTTGGTGGAAATCCATTCAGCCGTTCGGGCTAAAAGTGAGTCCAACCGCCCTATGGAAATTAACATGGGGAAAACATGTTTTGGGACCCCCTTTTATCTCGGCCCCCGCTTGACGGATCCCCCCGAACCTTTCAGGGAAGGAGCGGAGCGCAGCGAGGCAAAGTTAAGGAAAATTACAGGCAGATCCCTCATTCGGCGGCAAAGTTATTCCCAATAGAATGTGGCGGATTTCCTATGGAAAACGATCCTAACTATAACTACCTACTGGCGACCGCCAGTAGGTAATACATATAATATTTATATATATATATATATATATATATATATACCCTCAGGTGCAACATCAACAGACACCACACTAGTCTTATCCTCACCTACAGTAAAGAGCAAAAGGCCATACGTTGGATAATTGATAAAAAATTGGTCAGTCTTCAAAAACGATCCAGTAATTGGCAAGCTAATGCCCAAACATCCCAGTATCACTTTTATGAAAGCGAAATCCATGAGGGACTCATTGGTTACCAGCAGTCCAGAATGTCTACTAACTGATTATCAGCTCGCAAGGGGTTTGTCAAATGCAACACTTGCAAAGCCTGCCAATATGGAAATAGCATAACTACATGCAAAACTCCCTTTTCAGAAACACCTAAGAAAGTT
Source organism: Lissotriton helveticus (assembly GCF_964261635.1). Lineage (NCBI taxonomy): Eukaryota > Metazoa > Chordata > Amphibia > Caudata > Salamandridae > Lissotriton > Lissotriton helveticus. The sequence continues at coordinate 285,803,754 of NC_136070.1, read as the reverse complement.
TCTAAATTCCTTATTTGTTGTACGGAGTATGTAGTACATGTGTTGGGATGCTCATGTGGACTGCAGTATGTGGGAAGCACCAAACTGCAAGCCCACAAACGCATACTGCAGCACATGAGAGCAATCACCAACCGAGTTCAAACGTACCCCGTCGCAAGACATTTTGAAATGGTCACTCCAATGACTTGAAACATTTTTCCTACTTCTGAATTGATGCAATACCTATGTCCAGATGCGGAGGGAATAGAGAAGGCAAATTATGAAGACTTGAAACACAAAATATCTTGGAATTAGAGGCCAAGACCCCCAATGGACACAATTCAAGCGAAGATTTCCACACATGGCTATAATGAATGTGATGGATTAACTCTTTATGTGAGCAACCAACATAATCTCCAACTATTATCCTTTTAAATATCAGATATTTTATGACATTTCTTTCCCCTTTTTTAAAACATTAGAACAGTACACTGCAATATGCATTTAATTAGTATTTATACTAATATACATATATGATTTAAAAACTTTTTTAATATAAATATCCATCACACACAATTCCACTCCACTCTCCGCTTCCGTTTGTAATTTATCACCATAGGATCATGGTTTGATCCTTGGCAACACTGGGTTTTTATACTATAGCACTTAGCACTGTTTTATTAGATAAGGACAGGACATAACACAATATGATGCAGATCATGTCTACCAGTGTGCATATTATTTTTGTCAGCGTCTAACATAGGAGTTGAAAAGTTGGATAAACACATTCAAGTGAACATAGTGAAATTATCCTCATACTGCCTATATAATCACAAGATATTCCACACAAAAATGGTAGTTATCACCTTCTGATTTTATCAATTGCAGTTGTATGTAATTTATAAGTCATTTGAGTTGTTATGGATTTTAACCATATATTCTTGTTGTGTGATGCCATATACATGTGTATTTATATATTTATATTCATATATATTTATGACTGCTGATTTGCACAGTGATATCGATTTGGTAGAATTTTACATCAAATACTTGTCCATGTTAAGCACGTGAGAGTTACTGGTCACTTTAAATAGACTTGGGCGACTCCTAATGTGCGTCATGTGAACAAGGCCGAGGCAGGCCGAAACGCGTCATGGTGGAAAAATGGCAATAAACAAAAAAATTGAGCACTTATCTTGTGATTCGCATCCATTTGTTCCAGTGGGAGAGGAGTTTCAGCAACGGAGTTTGTGGAATATATATATATATATATATATATATATATATATATATATATATATATAGTAGAACTCTTCAGCTTTGCAAATCCCTTTCCCATAGGGCACAAACAAAGAGCACGGACCACGAAAGTGCAAATCCTTCAATTTTATTCCTTTAAAGTTTACTCCATAGTACAACTAGATGGGGCAGCCATTACGGGTTTCATCCCAAGCGTGGGACTTCATCACATGACGCCAACCACCAATCATAGTCACTTAAATACTGACAGCACTTTTTTTAGGTATTTTACATCTTTTTCCCTCGGGTTTGAGACCCACACCTCTTAAAGTGACAACACCAGTGTATTGGATTCCCTGCTGCTTTATATCAATATATCTTTTACGTAAACATGCTTTAACAATCTAAAAAAAAATGATTCTTGAACATAATGAAAGCATAATAAACCAAGGGGCCGTGGTCGTCCAAGCATAAATGCTACGTGCTTTTCTGTTTTACATAGATTGTTGGATGGCATGTGTAGAGTTCACAATCAATCAACCTGTACAAAAATAAATACATACACTTTACAATCTTAAATAGGTAAATAAATATGAAGAAGTTACAGATCAATATAATAACCATATAAATATGATAAAATCACTGTAAAAATCTGAATAAATAATTTTCCTACATTGCTGATTGTGGAAGAATATTAACTACCTCCTGCTTTCCCCCTATCGATTATTATGAGGTAAAGTTTCAGTGGGAATCCTTTCAATGCATATCAGTGTACACAACTAATACATCTACCAATATTAAAACATCCAACAAAAGTGCAAATGTGCAAATCACAAATTTCTAAGTGGTTAAAAGGAGAGAATTGTCTATAAGGAGGTATTTTGCGACGGCAAACCATGCTGACAACTGATGCCCTATATGTGTTTAAATACACCTATAGTGCCTGGAATTGTTGTCCAACTATGAATGGAAAATGGGGACTATGTTACCCTAGTTTGGCCCACCTAGAACTGGCTAGTTTGTATATTAAATCCAGCTATTTCTGGTGTATATCTTATAGCTGTATAGCTTCTTATGATGACAATTTTACAGGTTTATTATGGGATTTAAAGTACTATCTGTCTGTCTACAAGCTTGCATGGAGTTCCTCCGAGCTGTTGAGGCCATTGGGATATTTACTGTCGAGGCTCAAAATGTAATGCATTTCCAGCAACCTAAGGCTCCTAACTCGGTCACCATCACGTTTTCTTTTTGGCACAGAGTCGATCAAAAAGTATTTTAAACCATTAGGATCGCCCTCGTGGTGTTTTTGGAAGTGCCTGGCCACCGGATACGTCTGATCATGGTTCTTGATTGCGCGTAGGTGCTGGAGTACCCTTTGATGGCCCGGTAGAGTCGTACTGCCAACATAGCGTAGACCACAAGGGCACTCCAACACGTACACCACATGGTCAGTTTTGCAATCTAGTGCTTTATTGATAACTTTATTAGGCCCTCCAAACGGCATGGACATTTCCGTGGTGTTTGCCCCATGCTGGCAGGCTTTACATGTCCTACACTTGTAGAATCCCTTCCTCTGTGTGAGCCAAGTACCCTTAGGTGGAGGACCATCTGGGTCATTTTTCACTAGGGCATCTTTCATTGATGTCCCCCTCCTGTAAGTTATCAGAGGATTTTTAGGGACCGTTGCACCTATGATGGGATCCTGCTTGATCAAATGCCAATTTTGTTTGATTATTTTTCTGACCTTTCCATGTTCCTTGTTGTAGTCCAAGATGAATCTGAACGTGTCATTAGTGTCATCTCGGTTGTCCCGGGCACTGCGGTTGCCTAATAGTTGTTTTCTATCTACAGAATTGCATTTCTGCAGGGCCTTCTTCAAACACTGATTGCTGTATCCACGTTCTTTAAACCTGGCAATACATTTGTCCTGTGCTATCTGAAGTGTTGCTTCATTACTACAGATTCGCTTTATGCGCAGGAGCTCACCATAGGGAATGCTCTGCACTAGGTGATTGGGATGGGCACTGCTTGCGTGCAGGGTAGCATTTCCTGCCGTGGGTTTCGGGTGCAACTTGGTTTCAAGTTTCCCGTTTTCAATGTACACTTCTACGTCCAAGAACGTAACTGTAGAATGACTTAAAGTAGCTGTCAAATTTAAGTTCAAATCGTTCTGGTTAAGTGACTCAATAAACCTCATTGCATCCACCTCACTGCCATCCCACACCAAAAACAGGTCATCTATGTACCTCCACCAACTTTTGATATGTGTGTCAAGTATATGTGAGTGTTTGGCCATGAGGACCTGCTCCTCCCACCAGCCCATGTGTAGACACGCGTAGCTGGGGGAGAAGCTAGCCCCCGTGGCCACACCCCTCCGTTGTTGGTACATCTTATCTTGGAACAAGAAAAGGTTATTTTCTAAACATAGCTTGACCATGCTGAGCAGCATTTTGTTGTGTTCTTCATATTGGGACCCCTTTCTTGCTAAATAGTATTTCAAAATGATTCAGAAAAGGGGGTGGTGATGAACAGAGTGTCTGAATTAAGCAGACCACTCTTACCCAGTCCAAAGATCAGGGCTTGATCCATCACCGTTATTTAGCTCACTGCCCCATCCCAGCTCAGAACCTGGCTATATGCAAATTAGTCTGTCCCTGGCCCAGTGCATCATGGGAACAGGGCAGACCAAACTACCAAGCCAATTCTTCACCAGAAAGGAGACAAGCTTCCGGGGACCGGTTTCTGCCATTTCAGGCGTCGTCGGCCCGGCTTGCTTGAATCCTGATGGAGCAGTGAGCAAGGGACTCATGTCTGAGTATACCCTTCCACGCTTATGGTGGACAAAATGATTCAGAAAAGGGGGTGGTGATGAACAGAGTGTCTGAATTAAGCAGACCACTCTTACCCAGTCCAAAGATCAGAGCTTGATCCATCACTGTTATTTAGCTCACTGCCCCATCCCAGCTCAGAACCTGGCTATATGCAAATTAGTCTGTCCCTGGCCCAGTGCATCATGGGAACAGGGCAGACCAAACTACCAAGCCAATTCTTCACCAGAAAGGAGACAAGCTTCCGGGGACCGGTTTCTGCCATTTCAGGCGTCGTCGGCGCGGCTTGCTTGAATCCTGATGGAGCAGTGAGCAAGGGACTCATGTCTGAGTATACCCTTCCACGCTTATGGTGGACAAATGATTCAGAAAAGGGGGTGGTGATGAACAGAGTGTCTGAATTAAGCAGACCACTCTTACCCAGTCCAAAGATCAGGGCTTGATCCATCACCGTTATTTAGCTCACTGCCCCATCCCAGCTCAGAACCTGGCTATATGCAAATTAGTCTGTCCCTGTCCCTGGCCCAGTGCATCATGGGAACAGGGCAGTCCAAACTACCAAGCCAATTCGTCACCAGAAAGGAGACAAGCTTCCGGGGACCGGTTTCTGCCATTTCAGGCGTCGTCGGCCCGGCTTGCTTGAATCCTGATGGAGCAGTGAGCAAGGGACTCATGTCTGAGTATACCCTTCCACGCTTATGGTGGACAAAATGATTCAGAAAAGGGGGTGGTGATGAACAGAGTGTCTGAATTAAGCAGACCACTCTTACCCAGTCCAAAGATCAGGGCTTGATCCATCACCGTTATTTAGCTCACTGCCCCATCCCAGCTCAGAACCTGGCTATATGCAAATTAGTCTGTCCCTGGCCCAGTGCATCATGGGAACAGGGCAGACCAAACTACCAAGCCAATTCTTCACCAGAAAGGAGACAAGCTTCCGGGGACCGGTTTCTGCCATTTCAGGCGTCGTCGGCCCGGCTTGCTTGAATCCTGATGGAGCAGTGAGCAAGGGACTCATGTCTGAGTATACCCTTCCACGCTTATGGTGGACAAAATGATTCAGAAAAGGGGGTGGTGATGAACGGAGTGTCTGAATTAAGCAGACCACTCTTACCCAGTCCAAAGATCAGGGCTTGATCCATCACCGTTATTTAGCTCACTGCCCCATCCCAGCTCAGAACCTGGCTATATGCAAATTAGTCTGTCCCTGGCCCAGTGCATCATGGGAACAGGGCAGACCAAACTACCAAGCCAATTCTTCACCAGAAAGGAGACAAGCTTCCGGGGACCGGTTTCTGCCATTTCAGGCGTCGTCGGCCCGGCTTGCTTGAATCCTGATGGAGCAGTGAGCAAGGGACTCATGTCTGAGTATACCCTTCCACGCTTATGGTGGACAAAATGATTCAGAAAAGGGGGTGGTGATGAACAGAGTGTCTGAATTAAGCAGACCACTCTTACCTAGTCCAAAGATCAGGGCTTGATCCATCACCGTTATTTAGCTCACTGCCCCATCCCAGTTCAGAACCTGGCTATATGCAAATTAGTCTGTCCCTGGCCCAGTGAATCATGGGAACAGGGCAGACCAAACTACCAACACAATTCTTCACCAGAAAGGAGACAAGCTTCCGGGGACCGGTTTCTGCCATTTCAGGCGTCGTCGGCCCGGCTTGCTTGAATCCTGATGGAGCAGTGAGCAAGGGACTCATGTCTGAGTATACCCTTCCACGCTTATGGTGGACAAAATGATTCAGAAAAGGGGGTGGTGATGAACAGAGTGTCTGAATTAAGCAGACCACTCTTACCCAGTCCAAAGATCAGGGCTTCATCCATCACCGTTATTTAGCTCACTGCCCCATCCCAGCTCAGAACCTGGCTATATGCAAATTAGTCTGTCCCTGGCCCAGTGCATCATGGGAACAGGGCAGACCAAACTACCAAGCCAATTCTTCACCAGAAAGGAGACGTTGGGGGTGCAGTGAGCTAAAAAACGGTGATGGATCAAGCCCTGATCTTTGGACTGGGTAAGAGTGGTCTGCTTAATTCAGGCACTCTGTTCATCACCACCCCCTTTTCTGAATCATTTTGTCCACCATAAGCGTGGAAGGGTATACTCAGATGTGAGTCCCTTGCTCATTGCACCATCAGGATTCGAGCAAGCCGGGCCGACGACGCCTGCAATGGCAGAAACCGGTCCCCGGAAGCTTGTTTCCTTCCCTGTACAAGAATTGGCTTGGTAGTTTGGTTTGCCCTGTTCCCATCATGCACTGGGACAGGAACAGACTAATTTGCATATAGCCAAGTTCTGAGCTGGGATGGTGCAGTGAGCTAAAAAACAGTGATGGATCAAGCCCTGATCTTTGGACTGGGTAAGAGTGGTCTGCTTAATTCAGGCACTCTGTTCATCACCACCCCCTTTTCTGAATCATTTTGTCCACCATAAGCGTGGAAGGGTATACTCAGATGTGAGTCCCTTGCTCATTGCACCATCAGGATTCAAGCAAGCCGGGCCGACGACGCCTGAAATGGCAGAAACCGGTCCCCGGAAGCTTGTTTCCTGCCCAGTACAAGAATTGGCTTGGTAGTTTGGTTTGCCCTGTTCCCATCATGCACTGGGACAGGAACAGACTAATTTGCATATAGCCAAGTTCTGAGCTGGGATGGTGCAGTGAGCTAAAAAACGGTGATGGATCAAGCCCTGATCTTTGGACTGGGTAAGAGTGGTCTGCTTAATTCAGGCACTCTGTTCATCACCACCCCCTTTTCTGAATCATTTTGTCCACCATAAGCGTGGAAGGGTATACTCAGATGTGAGTCCCTTGCTCATTGCACCATCAGGATTCAAGCAAGCCGGGCCGACGACGCCTGAAATGGCAGAAACCGGTCCCCGGAAGCTTGTTTCCTTCCCAGTACAAGAATTGGCTTGGTAGTTTGGTTTGCCCTGTTCCCATCATGCACTGGGACAGGAACAGACTAATTTGCATATAGCCAGGTTCTGAGCTGGGATGGTGCAGTGAGCTAAAAAACGGTGATGGATCAAGCCCTGATCTTTGGACTGGGTAAGAGTGGTCTGCTTAATTCAGGCACTCTGTTCATCACCACCCCCTTTTCTGAATCAAGTAGTATTTCAAGGCCCGCAATCCATCATCATGCTTAATCGATGTATAGAGGGCAGTTACATCTAGAGTAATCAATAAATATTCATCACTCCATACAAAAACTTTCATCTTAGTTAAAAAGTCTCCAGTGTCTTTGATGTATGATACCAAATTAACAACAAATTCTTGCAGAAAAAAGTCAACAAAGATTGAAGTGTTCTCAAAAATGCCATTTTTGGCAGATATAATTGGCCTACCTGGTGGCTTCGCGGAATCTTTATGTACTTTGGGTATGAAGTACAATATTGGAACCGACGGATTCGGATTCCATAAATACTTGAATTCATCCGTAGTCAACATACCCTGCTCACGCCAAGCCATGAGTTTTGTTCAGAAGGCTGTATGTATACTGTTCCATACTACTCTGTTGCTTTTACCATAACAAAGTTCGTCGTTGAGCTGTTTTAGTCCTTCTTCCACGCAGTCCTCCTTTTTCCACAGGACAACGTTGCCTCCCTTGTCGGCGTTTCGCACAACGATCTCCTTGTTATTTTTAATTTTGGTCATAAGTTGATGATAGTGGAGTGACTTTTGTCTTTTTTATGCTTATTTTGCAGGGTCGCCTTAATAGTTGCTTTATTTAGGTTTTTTAGGTCTAAGATAACTTGCTCCTGGAACATGTCGATCTTGTCTTTCAGCATTAGCGGATAGAATTTTGATGGTGGTTTAAATGGCGTTGTAATTTGCGACCTCGGTTCATTGGCTACCAAGGTGCTACTGGCAGTGGGCTGGCTAGGTTCATGTATCATGTCAAACATAATGTCCACCATGTCTTGTGTGCACGGAATTTGTGTGCTGTTGCTGTTAGCCATTTCCTGCACTGGTGTCTGTGACATAGCTCCTTCGTTTTTGTTAGGTATTTTTCCTGCTTGGGTGTGGAATTTCCGCAATTTAAGTTTCCGAACACTTTTGTAAATGTCAGTTCGAGGCATGTGGGCTGCTGAATTTATATCTATGCATAGATCGCCGCCTAGTGTTGGGTCCGGATGATTGCACATTGTTGTCCTGGAAGAGTCTTCGAAGTATCACGAGATAGGTGGCTCCTCCCTGGACTACAGTGCGCATGGGCATCCCCTCCATGCTCAGATTGTTTTTTTCCGCCATTGGGTTCGGATGTACTTCTTAACTCACGTTCGGAATCTGTTATAGTTACTCTTTTATCGAGGCCAAAAGGCCTTAGGGGCGTCGGTATTGTCTTTCGTTCGGTGCTTTTCAGCTTTCCCGTACTTTTCACTCGACTTCGGAAGACTTTTTAGTCTTCGACGCCAAAGGCCCGTCGACGATCGACGATGGAACGGAGCCCGTTCAAGCGATGTCCCGTCTGTAACTCAAAAGATCCCCGCATCGACGTGCACCCGGTGTGCAACAAATGTCTCTCACCAGACCACGACGAGGCCAGCTGTATGGCCTGTTCGAAGTTCAGGTCGAAGAAAACTCTCCGCCATCGACGCGCTGCCCGACAATCGGCGCGTGAATTGGCGGCAGACCCTGAAAATATCTTCGGGGTTGACGACAGCGCAGATGTGCAGGAAGACGACCCAGAACATTCGGACCCCACATCGGAGCATGACTCCAACTACAACGAGGACGAGGAACAACTCTACGTCCAAGATGAAGACATCATCGAGGTAGGAGACGACGCACTACCCCTTGGGGCCGTCGACGACGACTCAAGCGAGGAGCTAGGCCCAACCGCAGTAGCGGGGCCTCATACAGACTCTTCCACGGCTCAGGTCGAGGCATCGCCGGAAGGCCTTAGCCAAGATCTACAACCCCGTTCTCTAGTCCCGCTTCCAGGCCCGACTAAGAACATTTTAGAAGAGCCATCGGTCCAAAGACCACTCTTGGTGGAGAAAGCGAAACAGAAAGCAAAAGACCCAAAATCGAAACCGAAACTGTTGGAAACAGCCTTCGGCTCGAAGACTTCGGAGCCGTCCAAGTCAATAAGGGTGCTCCACCCCTCGGAGTCGACAGGGGGTGTCGACCCAAAGATCGGAGCGACAAAACCTGTGTCTGCCGTTAAACACGTCATAGTCACGTCGGCGTCGACGTCGAAGCCCACCTCCAAAGATGGCGACCCTTCGAAAGCCCTCAAGGCCAAAAAGGCCGTAGAGCCGAAGGTCCATAAGCCGCAACTGGTCAAATCCTTCGAGCCGAGGACAACCAGCAGCTCAAAGGACCAGGCCTCCGACACCAGCACCAGCGTCCCCACTCCGCGGCAACGCGTCAAGTCGACGAAGTTGCACAAGCACGCGGACCAATCGGAGTCTGACGGCTCGAAGTCCAAGTCTTCGACGCAAATTGGTCCGTCACCGAAGTCTTCGACGCCTATCAAGTTCGGACTCCCCCCAACTGCGAGACCTAAGGCTGGATGAGTCGACTACCGACTCATCCAAGTCTGCGTCAGTAGCTGCACCCGACCACCCTCGGACCTATGATGTTCAGTTTCAGCCTCCAAGCTACGACGAACATTCAAAGTTATACATTGACTCAGAATCAGGCAGGCTCACCGTCTACAAACGGAAAATCAGACCTGAAACACCTATGGAAGCATACAAAATACCACTCAAGAAAAAGAGAGACTCCACTACCTCTCCAATTCTTTTTGAGCCTATACACACTTATAGGCAAAGGTATTCCTACTCACCCACTGCAGTCACTGAGGACGTTGAGGAAGGTGACAATGAGGAACAGTTTAACTACCCTGTGGACACAGATCAAGGTGAGTCCCAGCCATGGGCTGACACTGTTGACCCTGCTGAACCTCACACCACCCCTGACACTCAGTCATATGCGGTCAAAACTTCCCCTGCTGAGGACACTGCTGCGTTTAATGCACTCATTGAAAGGGCGGCGCATAACCATGACGTAGATATGCACGCTGACCCTGTGGAGGAGGACATCCTTTTTGATACATTCTCCACATCTGAGCAATCAGTAAAAACTCTACCGATGCTTAAGGGTGTGCTCAAACATGCAAGTGACATTTTTAAGGAGCCCACTAAAGCACGGGTGGTAAACCCAAGGATTGAATGGAAGTATTGGCCTGCACCCGTGGACCCTACTTATATCAAAGGCCAACTCCCACTGGACTCCTTAGTGGTGGCTAATGCTCGCAAGAGAGCGAACTCACAAACGACGAGTGATGCTCTTCCTCCGGACAAAGAATCAAAGATCTTTGAAGCCTCTTGAAAACGTGTGGCTGCTCAAGCAGCCAATATTTGGAGGATCTCCAATACACAGGCCCTGTTAGCAAGATATGGCAGAGCACATTACGACACTTTAGAGCAACTCCTTCAACACCTTCCAGATACTTATAAGGAGGGAGCAGAGATGCTTATACAAGAGGGCAAGTTAATCTCCAACGCGTCCATTAAGTGCGCGTTGGATGCAGCCGACACAGCAGCTAGGGCCATTAACACTAGCGTTATGCTAAGGAGGCATGCCTGGCTCCGCATCTCTGGATTTAAGTCAGAAATCCAAACTAACCTGCTCAATCAGCCTACTGGCTTCCCTGACTTCCTGGCTTCCTGGTTTTTGGCTTCCCTGACTTCCTTTTTGGTCCAGAAGTAGATACCACTCTTGAGAAGATTAAAAAAGACACTGAAACTGCGAAATCCATGGGGGATCTGCAGTCTCAGCCGTTCAGGGGCGGTTCCTTTCGTCGCTCCGGTAACGGGGGATCCTCGAGAGGACAAGCATCGCAATAAGCCCAATACACAATACAACAAGGGGGGCACGCAATCCACCTATACCAAGACCAATAGAGGTGGATACCGTGGAAACAGCACCAAAGGCAGGGGTCGTGGAAACAATAATGCCAGATCCTCCGCCACTAACAAGCAGGGACGTCTTGTCACTGCCCCCCGCCCATACAACACCGGTCGGGGGGAGACTCCAGCAGTTCCTGCCAGTCTGGGAAAGCATAACAACAGACAGGTGGGTGAGACAAATTATACAACACGGCTACTGTCTAGAGCTCACTTCCACTCCACCCAACATACCCCCAAGGCACCGTCCTATGTCCGCAGATCACATGCACTTATTGCAGCAGGAGGTCGTCTCCATGCTACAAAAAGGGGCCATAGAGCTCGTGCCTATAGAACAACAAGGAACAGGAGTGTACTCTCTGTACTTTTTGATCCCAAAAAAGGACGGATCCCTCAGGCCCATCCTAGACCTCAGGCCCCTTAACCACTATATACTATCGGAACACTTTCACATGCTCACGTTACAGCAAGTTCTGCCATTGCTCAGGCAAGGAGATTTCCTAGCAACCTTAGATCTAAAAGATGCCTACTTCCACATTCCCATTCACCCCAGTCACAGGAAATATCTCAGGTTCACCATCAACAACCAGCATTACCAGTTCAAGGTCCTGCCTTTCGGGGTCACGACTGCCCCCACAGTGTTTACAAAGTGTTTGGCGACAGTGGCCGCGCATCTTTGGAGACAGCACATCCACCTCTATCCGTATCTGGACGACTGGCTAGTACAAGCGAAGTCGGCCCAGCAGTGTGCCAACCACATGTCCCGTACAATACACCTCCTACACAGTCTGGGTTTTTCTCTCAATTACCCAAAGTCTCATCTGCAGCCTGCACACGTACAGCAGTACCTAGGCGCAGAGATAAACACGCTCGTTGTCACAGCGCACCCCAACTTAGCGAGAGTCAATAGCATGCATGCGCTGATTCAGAGATTCAGGCCACAACAATCACTCCCAGCACAGGTGTTCATGCAGCTAATCGGCATGATGGCCTCCTGCATCTTTATAGTCCCTCACGCGAGGCTACACATGCGTCTGCTTCAGGAATGCTTAGCACGCCAGTGGAACCAGGCTCAAGGACAGCTAAAAGACCTAGTGTTGGTGACCGGTCGTGCATACAACTCTCTGCATTGGTGGAACACAAAAAACCTTTGCAGGGGACGACCGTTCCAAGAGCCTGTACCACAAATAGTGCTAACAACAGACGCATCTCTCCAGGGCTGGGGGGCGCACGTCCTCCATTATACAGTGCAGGGACTATGGACACCGCAACAGCAGAAAATGCACATCATCCTACTGGAACTGATGGCAATCTTCATGGCGATGAAGGCATTCAAGTTGCATCTCTGCAACAAGGTTGTGCTGATCCGTACGGACAACATGACTGCGATGTATTACATCCAGAAGCAGGGGGGGACACATTCTCCACAATTGTCACACCTAGCACAGTGCATGTGGAAGTGGGCCATTCAGAGGAACATGTTCCTCATGGTGGAACACCCCCCAGGCAGGGACAACCAGATGGCGGACCTGCTCAGCAGACACAGTCATCAAATGCACAAGTGGGAGATACACCCCTCGGTGCTCCAACCATACTTCCAGCGGTGGGGCCATCCAGATATAGACCTATTCGCCACACAAGAAAACGCAAAATGCCGCACCTTCGCCGCCAGGTTCCCACACCCACAGTCTCAGGGCAATGCGATATGGATGAACTGGTCGAACAGATTTGCGTACGCCTTTCCTCCAGCTCCACTCATACCGTTAGTGGCACGCAAACTGAGGCAACACTCCATGACGCTCATCCTGGTTGCTCCAACGTGGGCGAGGCAGGCGTGGTACACCACGTTCCTAGAGCTTTCCGTGGTGCCCCACGAGCACCTCAGACTCACACCCAGTCTCCTCACTCAGAGCCATAGCGACATTCAGCACCCATATCCGCAGCAGTTGAGCCTAGCAATATGGCTCCTGAAGTCATAGAGTTTGGCTACTTAAACCTGCCCCCTGACTGCATGGACATCATAAAGGAGGCTAGGCGTCCTACCACAAGAGCCTGCTACGCGGCCAAATGGAAGCGTTTTGTTATCTATTGCTCCAATAATAACATAACTCCGCTTGATGCTTCCACGCAGAACATCATAGGTTACTTGCTGCAACTATACAGGTGTAATCTAGCGTACAGTTCCATCAGGATACATTTAGCGGCAATGGCAGCTTATCTTCAAAATAGACAGCACATATCCCTTTTCAGAGTGCCAGCCATTAAAGCTTTTATGGAAGGCCTAAAAAGGGTCATTCCTCCAAGACACCCGCCTTCACCTGTCTGGAACCTCAACGTAGTCCTCACCAGGCTCATGGGCCCACCATTTGAGCCTCTTCACTCCTGTGAGATACAATTTCTCACGTGGAAAGTGGCTTTTCTGGTGGCAATTACGTCGCTAAGACGGGTTAGCGAACTGCAGGCGCTCACTATTCAGGAGCCTTTCATACAAATACATGCTAATAGAGTTGTGCTGCGCACCAACCCTAAATTCATGCCCAAGGTAGTGTCACAGTTCCACATCAACCAAACTATTGAACTACCTGTTTTCTTCCCAAATCCTGATTCAGTGGCAGACAGAGCACTGCCCACACTAGATGTCAAGAGGGCTCTCTTGTATTACATAGACAGGACTAAAGATTTCAGGAAGACTAAACAACTGTTCGTTGCCTTCTCTCCACAGCACAAGGGCCGCCCAATTTCAAAATCAGGCATAGCCAGGTGGATTGTCAAATGCATCCAAATCTGTTATCAAAAGGCTAAACGCACGTTAACAGTTCCCCCCAAAGCGCTTTCCACATGCAAGTTGGGGGCATCCATGGCTTTCCTAATTAACATCCCTCTAGAGGACATATGTAGAGCAGCCACATGGACCACCATACTCACATTCACCAAACACTACTGCGTGGATGTACACTCAAAACAGCAAGCTGCTGTAGGTCAGGCTGTTCTCAGAACACTTTTTCAGAGTGCTGCAGCTGGCACATGCAACCGCCGCTTAGGAGGGTACTACTATTTATTCTATGCATAGATATAAATTCAGCAGCCCACATGCCTCGAACGGAATATGCTACTTACCAGTATGCATCTGTTCGTGGCATGTAGGGCTGCTGACATTTATATTGCCCGCCCTCCTCTCCGGTGCCTGTCGCAGCTGTAGCATTCAAAATTAACATAATTAATCTCACGCATGGTCATCACTTACTATATCACACTACATCTCTGCCACAATGGTGAAAAACAATCTGAGCATGGAGGGGATGCCCATGCGCACTGTAGTCCAGGGAGGAGCCACCTATCTCGTGATACTTCGAAGACTCTTCCAGGACAACAATGTGCAATCATCCGGACCCAACACTAGGCGGCGATCTATGCATAGATATAAATGTCAGCAGCACTACATGCCAAGAACAGATGCATACTGGTAAGTAGCATATTCCACTTGAGACTTAGTATAGTTGAACGAGCTCTCAGGGCAAAAGGAGAGTCCTAAGGCAAGTAATTGTGTTTCGGCGGCATTTAGAGTCATGTCAGACAGGTTGAGAACAGTTTTCTCACTGCTTGCCTTCATGTCGTGGAGTGTTATTTTCTCCAGTGCTTCTTCTGTTGTTTCTTCGCCGGCGGTTTCTTGTTTGAGACGTCTTCTCTGGCTTACCTTTCTTCTCTCCCCCCTTCTTTTGTTCCTCCTCTGTTTTCGTTTGTTTGCGGCTTCCGTGGTCGCAGTGACTGGAGGTGCTCCCAACATAAAAAATCAACCTCCTCAGTTAGGGAGCGTTGTCTTCCTCTAGTTGGCTTCTCCTTGTTGCGGGCATCGGCATCAGAGCCACTTTCCACTGCCGAGCTGTCACCCGAAGATGATGTTAATTCTTCCTGTTGTTTGTCATTATTTATCGCTAGTTCAGATGCCCTGCTATCTGCCTTAAGTGCATCAAACTTCCGGGCGAATGTAAAGATCCTCCCTTGTTCGTAGTCACACCTGTCGCGATGGAACTTATGTTTTTCTTTCCCTAATTGTGTCTTCCTCCTTTTTTAGTCGCTTTTTCATTTTGTTTTTGTGTTTGGTTACTTCATCGTGCGGTTCCATTGCATCAAATTCTTTGGTAAGATCGTCTATTTCTTCTGCCAATTTGGTGCAATCTTTTTCCGCATATTTCACCAAAATGAGGAGAAGTCTGCGCAAATGTTCCAGATTCGCTTCTGCCCATTCGCGCATCATATCGCGATCCGGTGCGTCATACGATGGGGCAATTAATATTCGCAGTCCTCTCGGTACTCGCCCTACTTCTATGTACCTTTGTAAGGACTTCGCCTCCTACCAACGTTTCTGTTCCGTTCTCATCAGTTTTTCAAGCTGCTTGCATTTGTCTTTTATTCCCATGTTACTATTGGTTGCTTGTGCATTCTGGGTATTATGGTCCTTTTCCAACACCACTTCGTCGTTAAACATGGTTGCCGCCGCCTCCTCCCTTTCTCTCCTGGCGTCTGCTGCTGCCATTTCACTGTACTATAGATGAGAACATGGTAATCTCACTGGTTGGAAGGTTACTGTATAGGCTGAAGCCTTAAGGGAAAGTTTGTACCGGCCCGCCCTGGCCGTTCGCCTCAGCCTCTCACAGTGCACTGTTTACCCCGCACCCAACGCGGAGCATTCAATTTCGTGTCGATTTTAACAGATGACGTTGCCCCGCAAAGAAACACCCGGTCCGCACTAGACGCGTTAGATAACACGTCCCGCGCTTACCTTAGTGCCTCCGTGGGGTTTTGCCATTCATTAGTTCGTTCACTGTGTTGTGCTCTGTTGGGGGTCTCTGTTGCCATCAATCCTCCTGGATTCGTCCAAATGCCTGTTGCCAAGCCGAAGCACTCCTTTGCGGCAGGTGAGCCCGTTTTCGCCAGGGGGTCCGTGTAGAGACAGGAGGAGCAGGAACCTGTCTATTTCAATGAAGTAGAACTCTTCAGCTTTGCAAATCCCTTTCCCATAGGGCACAAACGAAGAGCACGGACCAGGAAAATGCAAATCCTTCAATTTTATTCCTTTAAAGTTTACTCCATAGTACAACTAGATGGGGCAGCCATTACGCGTTTCATCCCAAGTGTGGGACTTGATCACATGACGCCAACCACCAATATATATATATATATATATACACATACAAGTCCAAAATTACCCCAAAAGCGGGGCGCACTCACACATTGTGGGGCTGGAAGTCCGTAAATCACACCCCAGTGGGCTGGTAGCAGTACATCAGGGAAAATATTAATATCGCGGGTGTGCCCTTTAAGTCTTTCCTCGATAGGCCATGTGCCAGTTAGTTCCGCTGCTCTGAACAGCAGTCCAGTAGTGGAGCGTTACACTCCATGGTGGTGCGTCCCACGACCAGGCCCGGCCGTTAACATACAAGTCCACAACTACCCCAAGAGCGGGGCGCACTCACTGTTCGGCATGGCATGTGATTTGCGGACTTCCAGCCCCACAATGCATCATTGATGAAGGTACTCACCTGTGATTGATTATGATGATGATAAATATGGGAGAAAGACTGGATGGTCTATTTGTTAGCAGTCATTTGGGAGCAGACACTCTATGAGGAAGGGTGGAAGACCCGAAACGCGTAAGGCCGCTGCTGACCCCGAGTGTGCCTTGCTTTCCTAACAGGAAGCATGCAAAACAGTGAGTGCGCCCCACCTTTGGGGTCCCGGGGCCACCTCCCCGCGCTTTTTTAATAGTATGCGGGGGCATGTGCCCCCACTGCATCCCAGGGTACCACCACCTCCCCAGGACTCTGTGTAAAAAAAAAAGAAGTGAGGGGGGCAAGAGCCCCCCCACACGCCCCGGGAACCACTACCTCCCCGGGGCACTCTAAATTTAAAATTGGGGTTCCATTACGGACCCCCATGCCCCAGGGACCACCACCTCCCCGGGGTTTTCCAACGATGGGAGGGGGGCCGTGCGGCCCACCTCCTGGAACTCTTGATGGCCCTGGGAATCACCGTCCCCCAGGGCCAGCTCCTGCAGTGTCCCAGGGCTCCAACCCCCGGGACACTGCTGTTTGCGGCTCCCGCCCTGTCATATCAAACTCGGGTTTGGATTTTGGTTTCCTGCTCTCGCTTCCAAAATCCAAAGCAGATTGCATTTCCGCAAGGCGAGCTGCATGTTAGCAGCTTCCCTTGTGGAAAAGCAATGCCGGCTCCTGCAGGAGGAGGGGAGCCGGCGGGACCGTGGGGAAATGGGGCTCTCCCCACGGTCCCGGGGGATGGGGTCCCCGGGGCCAGAAGTGGTGCGGGAGGGGGTAGCCACACGGCCCCCCTCCCAAAAAAATAAAATAAATGGGATGGCTAGGCCCCAAAGGATGGGATCCCAGGGGCCAGAAGTGTCCTGGGAGGGGGGCCACAAGGACCCCCTCCTCTTTTTTTTTTTTTTTTTTTTTTTTTTTTTTAAGGAAAGGCTGGCTCCAGGGGATTGGGTCCCCGGGGCCATATATGGCCTGAGGAGGGGGACCAAGCGGCCCTCCTCCAATTATTAAAAAGAAATAATGAAATACTGGCCATTCCCTGGGGGATGGGGTCCTGGGGCCGAAAATGGCCTTGGGAGGGGGCCATGCGGCCCGCCTCCAGTATTTTTTAAAAAATTTAAGAAAGTAGGGGTCAGGCCCTGGTGGGAGATGGGGTCCGCAGGGCCCAAAAAATAGGAAAAGAAGAGCAGCCACACAGCCCCTCTTCTAAAAAAAAAATTAAAAAAAACAGCATCGCGCCGGAGGTCCGACCCTCCCAGCAGCACTCTGCAAACGCGTCCTGTGGCACGTTGTAAGTTGAGGAATTAATTTCCCTTGAATACTGGGGTCCCTGGGGGCCAACTAGCCCACTAGGCGCCACAGAGCTGCTTTGTAGAGAGGTGGTCCGAGGCCACGCCCCTTTTTACACCTCTCTGCAACGCAGCCCTGTTTCCTCCAGTACATCCCACACAGTGGGATTGCTAAGAGGTGTTTCTGAGGCCACGCTCACCTTTCTCCACCTCTCTGGAAATGCGACTGGTATGTTATAGTTAGAAATTAGCATTAAAAAACCTTAGAAATTAACTTAAAAAACAATAGGTTTTAGGGACATTATAGTTAGAAATAAACATTTAAAAAACCTTTGAAATTCATTGAAAAAAACAAAGATTTCAGGCATGTTATAGTTAGAAATTAGCATTTAAAAAACCTTAGAAATTCGCTGAAAAAAAACATAGGTTTCAGGCACGTTATAGTTAGTTGGCCATTTGACTGATAAAAACCCAAAATTCCGTCGTTATAGTTAGTTCAGCTAACTATAACTTGCGCCCCCGCAATGCACTGCCGTTGACGTCACATATTACATCATTCATGACATGGTCAGTGACATCACTGATGACATCTCAAATGACAACACTGATGACATAACTGATGACATCATCCAGTGACTGTGTGTTTCTTTAAAGTTTAAATATGTTTTATATATATGCCAAGGTGTATTGAAGAATGAGTGGGTGTATAAGTGTCTGGATGGAGGATTTAGTAGGTGCGTGACTAATTGAATAAGTGAGTGGTTAAATGTTTCTTACTGAATGCATGGGTTAGTGACTAAACTGTGTGAATGTCTGTATCAGTTTGTCTGTTGTTGTGTAAGCTGCTGCATGCGTTGGCCTGGAGTACATCTTATGCCACTGAAGACCTGCCCACTCCACAACAAGCTTTTTAGAAAATTATAAAGAACATTTTGGTGTAAAATGAACTATTTAACCTAGTTTTTCGGTTTTTTCATTAACCTACTTGGATGTTTAGGTCTGGCTTGATAGTGCAACTTTTACTTGACCTTTTAACCTAAACCAATATTATTCTGCAGTTATTTGCTTCTACACAAACACATTTTTATTCCCATGCTATTTACTTGTAATACTTTTACATTGCCATACAACATTCTTTTAAAGCCAGACCCCTTGGCATTGTCGATGCTTGTTTTGAATCTAGCCTTCCATCCCAGATATAATCGTGTCCTCCTGGAGTAGATGTTTTCTATGTGAGAGGAACGCGTGTGTTATTTCGGTATGCGATGACTGGACTGGCACTCTGCACTAATGTTGACCTTTCCCACAGCTGTTCATCAAGTGTGCATGTGGAGTGTGACTTGAAGTAAACAACTACGTTGGCAGTAGTGTCTGGTTGCTGTACAGACCAGTCCTGACACCAGGTCACGTGATGCTCGCCACCAGCAGGAAGCAGGCGGGAAGCCCAGAAAACGCGTTCCTTTGTTTAACACTTCCTTTATGGTCTCCTAGTAACAAAATATTCCTTTCTTATATAAATCATTAATTCTGATACATGCACCACTGCAGCTGGAAAGTTCTATAGGTAGATTGAAAAATAAAATGAGACAGCCCTGCTGGGACGAGTCACAAGCATACATGATGTAACATCACATCTATAAAAGGTTGCTGAGAAAAGCCAGTACCATTCTGATAAAAGTGCAACCACTTAGTGGGGAAGTATCGTATTTTTAAAGGAGACAGCACCCTCCAGTAAAACTGTGCCAGCTTTGTGTAAATACAGGCAGGTGTGACTCCTCCACAGTTCTCTTTGGCGGCGGAGCCCTCTCTGCCCAGTAGGGAGAAGTAAATTGTCAGAATGGTCAAGAGTAGACTGCAGCTCTCCTGCTCTGAAGTCTAGCTGTAGAAGTGCAACATACGTGTGTATACAGACACACACACACCCACTCTTTCTCTCTTTGTCTTGTTCTCTATTTTTCTCTTTCTCTTTCTATTTCTCTTTCTCTTTCTCTTTCTCTCTCTCTCTCCCCCGCTTTCTGTCTCTCCCCAAATGTTTTTTATAACATTATGGTAATGCCTGGCATGATAGTGACCAGTTCTTTATATAATAGGGGCATTCCTGGCAACATTTAAGCTTTCTCTAAGTTAATACTGTGGCATCCAATGCATACTGTAGATATTTTTTAGACATACTGGCATAATAGTGGTGCATCGTTGACATGTTGACAACGTGGTGGTGGGAGAAGATTAACTAGTTTGTGAGTATAGCTCCATAATTTGATTATTTTATTATGTTACTATCGCGTTCTTTGTTTTCATGTTGTACCACATGCTGTGCAATCTGTGTGATCATAAGTCTGTCATTTACATAAGCCTTGATGATAAAGATGTTTTGAGTGCACTCTGCTTCCAAAAGTACCATTAGTCTGCCAAATATACCTGTATTTCCATCCTTGACACGGTGTGGACATTCTGAACATAACTGTGAGCGACTGGAAGCCAGTGTAATTTTGCCATCAAATGTCTGATGTGGCAGTGTCTGGCCTGATGCCAGACCAGCCTGGCTGCCTGATATTGAACCAACTGACTTAGTCCCTTTGGAAGTCCCAGAAATAGAGAATTAGCATAATCAATACGAGACATAACTAGGGCAATTATGAGCTGGACAATAGACAGCCCAGTGACATTATCACATTTTATCAATACTGTTGTCTGAACATGTAAGGCTGGTTTAACCTGTGTGTTTACTTTATCCTGCAATGTCTCTGTAAAATGAGTAGCAGCGCTGCTTTTTTTGGGTCTGCATTGGATGTCTAGCATTCTGTTTTTGTGGCCTGTGATCAAGAGATTTGTATAACTATTGATTTTGACATCCAGCCCTACCAAGTAGACTCTCGGTCACAAACATGTAACTGGGGTACTAAATTTAGGGGCGTTAAAGGGGGAAACAGGTAGTAGCCAACAGGCTACCCACCTTTAGGGCATCTACGCCATCTAAATGACCATTTCCTGTAGGAAGGGGCACTACTATAGCCCTGATTAGTTGTTTTTCCACACTCTCAAGGAGGTGGATTTTCAAAAGTAGTGTCTACATTGCCTGCCACACCTTAGGTGTGATGTTGGCTGAATGTGACACTCCTTCTCATCTAACTCATTTTCCCACCTGTCCTCCAGTCAAATGTGGTGAGGACAGGGGGTTGGCATCCCTCACTATCTGGGAAAGCCATGGTAGCACTACCTTTGAAGCTTCCTGCTATGGAAGACCATTCCGGATAGGAGGAGGTATGAAGCACCTCCGCCTATAGCAGGCTTTGTTTTGGGCCTCAGCGAGCCCAGGCTCTTACCCCATGAGGTAAGAAACATGTCTGGTGGTGGCTGGCTATGACTAGTCAGAGATCACACCAGTGCTTGGTAAGTTTTCTGGGGACCCTCTAAAGGGTCTCCTGTGTGCATGTATTAATAAATCCAACACTGGCATCAGTGAGGATTTATTAGGACAGGATGTTTGGTGCCAAACATCTTAGGGTACCGTGAAGCCATCATGGAGCTAGAAAATTTGTAATGACAAGTATCTAGTCCGTGTATTTTTTATAGTTTCCCTGTGCGCTTACAATATCCAGGAAAGGCAAGCTTTGATATCCTCACTAAAGTGACTAAACATACAGAAACAATTGCTGAGTTATGATTAGTGGGAGAGGTGTGGCGCCGCGGCCAGGGCAACTGACGCTGGAATCTGGGGTTCAGGGTTCGATCCCCGGCTCCGGCGGCAGGTTAGCCCAGCACCATGTGACTCTGGGCAATAGCTTGCTTAATCTTCCCAACGGCCCCCAGCGCCTAGAGACCCTTACGGGTGATTGTGCGCTTTACAAATGTGGATTATTATTATTATTATTAGTGATTGAAAAAATATTTATAGCACAATGTTGTATTACCCCTAAATTACCTACTAGTAAGACCTAGCTGCTGGAGTATGTATGTTGGATGTGTGCTGAATGTGGAATGTGACTTAAATTGGTCTGCACTAGGCAGGTTCAAGATGGTAGGATGGTATGGAAATTGGCGGAGCTACAACTTCAACAAATTATAGATGATTCAACATCAGAACTCAATGATATACTAGCTGAGTTATGAGAGTATGCGATTAATTGTTTGCCTGTAATGTTACCTATGCATGTGTAGACTTCTGACATATGTAATTAATGTGATACTACTGGAATTCATTGGAAATTAGTAGACTGATGTTGATTCGCTCCTATATGGATGGGAGAGAAGGGGGGACTAGTTAAAATGTATCACTGTATTGTTGTAAATCACAATACAAATATATTATATAAAAAAAACAATGCCCAAGAATGGCTCAGACATTGTAGGGTCATATCTACTACTGCAGATATGTGCACACAAATGGGATATAGTGCATCCTGCCTTAGGGCTGAAAGGCCTACAGTATGGGTAACTTATACCTCATGTAGTGTATAGGAGCAGGGCAGTGTACCATATCGACTCCACAGTTTTCTCTGCACCAAGACACGCAGCCTGCAATGGCAATTTGTACAAACTTGGTCAGGGGTCTCTGGGGTGGCACAATTTGTGCTGCAGCCCCAGTGGACTTTCCTCAGTCCCAATGCCCTAGGTACCAGGGGTACCATTAACCATGAACTTATAGGGGTTGCTAAAGTGATGCCAATAGTGGTACATTTATAGGAAAAGAAGACTGGTACTGGGAGCCTTGTTGGCAAGGACCCAGTACACCTCAGTCAGAGTTGCATCAAAAACCACCCAGTTTCACACAATTGCCAAAGCCTATAGCTCGCCCATTGGCCAGACCTATGGGCTTTGCCAGTGCTTGTTTAAAGTACAGGCAGCATGCCACCTGTTTTGTGAAACACGGAGCAACTTTGAAGCAGCCGCTTTATATTTCACTTAATGCACTGCCACCAGGGCAGCTAGAGTTCTTGGCTGCCCTGGGGGCATCACATTTATTGTAATAGGGTTGTCCCTTTTATGCATCTGCCGCATGTTTAAAGGTGCGCAGTGGGGCAAACATGGACAGTGCACCCTTTCCATAAAACCACCCCTGATTTTGTAGTCTTTGAAATATATTTACGCATTTTTATGATAGCCCTGTGTAGACCACATTACAGTGTCTAGCTGTCCTTTCATTGGGATCCTTGTCCAGTCAACCTGAGACTCCTGAAAGTATGTCATCTGCTGTATAAACAAAGGGTTGGGGGATATGGCGAACAGAGATGAGAATGACTTCAAAACAGTCTAAATGCATGTAACATACGTCAATTAATTCGATGTAAAGAGCAATACATTGAGGCAGTGAAATCAAGAGACAAATGCAGATGAGCTTAATAGAGTCAGGTGAATTCCAAGTACTGTTGGTAATTACCACACCCTCAGCAATATTCCATGAATATATTTGAGTTCAAATCTGTTTGAAATTTATAGTGTGAATATATTTGGTATATTCTAAAACACAAGTGAATATTAGCATAAGTGGTAAAGTACCCCCACTGCTGTACATGATGTGGACATTGAAAGTCACTGAGGAGTTCCATAACCAGAGAAATGTGGCTGAAAGCCGAGTTCCTTTATAAGGTTATAGAACTCTGACTTACAATATCATTATCATGTGCACCAGGGGGTGCTTTATCCCATATAATACATGGTCACACCATCACCTTTTCCACAAACTACTTAAAACCCTGGTGCGTAGCTCTTTCATATGAACGTGTGAACAAGTTTGTAAACATAAAGAATAAACCTCTAGTGTAAAATTAGACACATCAAAAACCTGTTAGTTATTTGTTGCACACAGATATTAGAAACAGTTCAATAGAAGTCAGTTAAAAAAAGCTACACTAGCTCGGAGTCTGTAGAAACGTGCAGAAATATTCTAGCTTTTCTCTATCTAAGGAGTGCAAAAAACATAGTTTCTCTGCTTGTCATTGTAGGCTAAAAATAGAGCCGACTAAAGAAAAGCTACATTTTATTTTCATTGCTTAAACTGCTGCTCCTGATCTGACCTGCCTTTCACCTCAGTTGCTGGATCCAACAGCAGGCATTGTAACATCAGAACTCGACTGTAATAATTTATAATAGTTGTTCTGAGGGCGTTGATTTTAAAGAAATTGGATAATTTATGCATGGATTACAGAATCCCGTGTATTATAATAACAATAAAAGACAGAATCCTGGTGCTGTAAGGATATATAAATCATCTACAATCCAGCAGAATTGTGTGGAGACATCTTTAGATGAAAATAAGAAACTTAGGGCCTAATCGTATACAACGAAGGAATGTGAGGCGATACCACTAAAACCCATAACCCAGATACCATGGGGTGTAGTACTTACTAGGTGCAGTGTTACTGCTTCAAGCTGATTTGCTCACCTAGGCAGTGTGTGATAAAGCTGTGATATTGTTTGTTTTCCTTTGCTCAAGCTGTGCAGACTTAGAATACTGTGTTTTTTATGCACATTTTAGCTTAGTAGCCAGCATATCTTTGTTAAGGTCAGTTATGTAATGTAATGTAAAAAATATTTCTATAGCGCAACTAACACCAGACGGTTTCTTGGCGCTCGAGCACAGGGGGGAGAACAGTCCACAGAACAAAGGTGTTAGTGATACACATTACAGAACAAATAAGTTTTGAGAAGAGACCTAAAATGATTATAGGAGGAAGCAAGTCTAATACCTAGGGGGAGTGAGTTCCAAAGGGAAGGGGCAAGAAAAGAAAATCTCAGTTAAATAGCTCAAAATCAGCAAAAGGGGGTATTGTTCACTTTCGAATGTCAACTTAAAGTAGAAAATGTGTGAGAAACCACTTTAAATGTATTTTAGAGAAAGTTGTATTGATTCTATATGATCATTAATGTAAACAGAAGGAGACATTATGGCTAACAATGAGTAGAGGAATTTACATTAAATCATAGAAATGTACAAGCTCCTCAATGCTGCAGGATTTTAAACATGTACATATGTCCAGTGTTTTTAGATCTGGCTTGACAGAGCAGCTGTCTTTTGACCTAATGTGATCATTCAGGAGTACTGCATAGAGGAGCTTTGGCTCTACCTACATGTTGGTAGCCAGGAGTACATGTTTTGATTGGGTAGAAATTGTATGCTTCCTCAAAAACAAAATTCCCTCTCTTCAACCCAGCTATGATTATTTTGTGTATTTATCCAGCTGCCTGAGCCAGCAGCAGTAAAGCTGCCTCAGTTAGAATTTTTTTAGAGGCACACATATGGCTTAGATAACTAGATAATTTACAGTGTTTTGTTTTCTCTGGTAGCGGCATAGATGAGAGGAGTGCAGTCATGGTGAATGTTTTGCAGTCCCACCACCCTCCCCTTGTATCATTAACTGAGTACAATGTTTGTGTTTGAGAGCAGTATGGGATGCTCAGTGCTACACTAACTACGTGGGTTTTTTGTCTGGCAGTGCAGTAGTCACCTGATCTTATGTGACCTGATGTAATATAACAAAAAATAGCTTTCAGAGTACCACTGAGAGAGGAGCATAATCTCCAATCACATATTGGCTTCCTTTTTTAATTTTTTTTTTATTGTTTACAGGCTGGCGAGGAATAAGTACATTAAAGCATAGATACATAGATTAGCGTACATGAATTTTATCATATAAAGCATACACTAAGGCAAAAAAAAGAAAGAGAAAGAAAGAAAAGAGGAGGATAAGCAAACAAGAAAGTAGTAGCAATTTCTTTTCAACAATGAAAAAAAAAAAAATAGAGTATAACATCATCGTTCCACAAAAGTTCCCCAATTTTTTTCATGCTTTTTCAATGTACGTGTGCCCCTGATGTTTGCTAAAGCTAATTCCATTGAATGTATCTCAGTTACCAATGCCCACCAGTCCCAGACCTTAGGTGTTTCTGAGCTAGTTCAAGCTCTGGCCAGAGTTAGCTTAGCACAAGACATAAGTACCGTGGCCAGAGCAGCCTGCGGGAAAGAGACAGGGTAGGTGTCTAGCAGAACAGAGGTGGCCGTGAACGTAGGCAGCTGAATCTGTTTCAATTTCAAAACATTTTCAATATCACACCAGAAAGTCTTAAGGTTCGGACAAGAAAATAAAATATGTACCAGATCAGCTGCTTCAGTAGAGCATTTGGGGCATTTTGTGCGATCACTATAGATGTTATTAGAGGACCATTTAGAGATTCTTTCCGGGGTGTAATATAGCATACAGGTTGTTCTAAATTGTTGTAATCTTAGACTAGATGACCGTACTCGTTTATTAATGTTTGTGAAGGAGTTCTCTATCTGTTTAGATGTTATATTTGAGCCCAATATTCTACTCCATTTGTCGGCCAACTTGATACAGTCATTTGATTTATATCCAGCAAGAAGCCTGTATGCTTCACTTATTATAGACTTGTTTTTGGATGAATATAAACAGGTCCAAATTTCACATTCAGTAACCTCCAATATTTGTTTTTTGTTGATCAAATAGTCATGTATCTGTAGATATTTGTACTTCATGTTTTCAGGTAGGTCATATAGTAATTTGAGGGTGTTGAAGTCTAAAAATCCTTGTATGCCATATAGGTCCCCTAAAACAGCAATTCCTGATCTAAGCCAACAACGTGTAGTACTATCATTAAAAATGTTTGGAAGGCCCGGATTACCCCATAGCGAAAGCTTTGAGTGGAAAAAGCTAGTATTACAAAAAGAAAGTATATTGCCCCAGATCTTTATTAAGTCTCTTGCTGTCTTAAATCTAACCCTTTTATAGTAGTTAGGATCGTTAGTTCTAAACAAAAACATATTCGAATCAGATTTTAACATAAAAGAGTGGAAGAACAAAGCCCTTCTTTCATTAAGTAAAGAGCGGAGGCGGATAACAAAGGCGGACCAAAAATACAGTTTGAAATCAGGAAAGATAAGCCCACCATGATTCGTGCTGTTTTTCATAAAGGCCAATGATCTTCTTGCTTTTTTAAACCCCCAGATAAAACTGTTAAATACTCCATCAAGTTTCTTAAAAAATTGGTTATTTAGCGCTAGTGGTATAGATCGGAATAAGTACACATATTTGGGCAATACCTTCATCTTGATTAAATTAATTCTGCCGATTAAATTCAAAGGTGGTCTATGCCATTTTTTTAATAGTAAGCTGGTAGATTTAGTTAGTTCGTTGTAATTTATATTGTTAATTTCTTGTAATTTGGCCGTTATTTTGACCCCAAGATAAGTGGCAATGTGACAGATCTCAGGCACGACCACAGCTGGAGTGTAATTAGCTATTACTTGCGTTTTTTGTAGATTTAATTTATAGCCCGCCACATTCCCATATTTTCCGGCTTCTAATGCTATTCCCTTAAGTGCTTCGACGACATCTTCTGTATAAATCGCGATGTCGTCGGCATATGCAGTTATTTTTAATTCTTGTGGTCCTGATCTAAAAGGTGCAATCTGAGTTTGAGATTGAAGGGCAAACAAAAAAGGCTCCAATGAGAGGGCAAATAAAAGAGGTGAAAGGGGGCAGCCCTGACGGGTACCTTGTTGGATCAAAAAATCTGAAGATGCTAGTCCCCCATAGCTGGTATAAGCTACTGGATTATCATACAATGCTTGTATACTCCGCAAAAATTGTCCCCCAAACCCTATTTTAGACAGTGCGCACCAGAGAAAGTCCCACCACACTCGGTGGAAAACTTTTTCAGCATCTAGTAGGATCATACCGAGTGGGGTGGATTCAGTCTCTGCTACATCGAATGCTGTAATAGCCATATTGACATGTATGGTAGTATCTCTCCCAGTTATGAAGCCATGTTGTTGTGGGTTAATGATCTGGGGCATAATAGGAGCCAATCTTAGTGCTAAAATTTTAGCAAAAATGTTTGCGTCTGTATTTATTAAAGAGATAGGGCGGTATGACCCTCTCTCTTCTTTTGGTTTGTCTTTCTTCAAAAAAAATATTATTTTTGCCCTATTCCAGGACTTAGGTGTTTTTCCATCTGAGCCTACAAATTGGATAACTTTCAGCAATAATTGTTCAAGCTCTTTTAGACATAATTTGTATATTTCTACGGGTATGGTATCTTCCCCCGCTGCTTTTCCTATGGGTAATAGAGCTATCGCTTGATGTAGTTCAGCCATTGTTATATCATCAGATAATGAGTCTATCTCTGGGCTGTTCTGAGTATCCATAGTATGGTCTTCAATATATTTGTGTATGTCATCTAAATTAGGCTCCACTTCTGGGGTATATAAAGTTCTGTAAAAATCGGCGAATTTTTCTAGGATATCTTGTGGTTGGGTATAGATTTTATTGCCGGCACCCCGTATATTTGTAATTATAGAATTAGCTCTATCCTCAGCGGCTTTGTAAGCCAAACTTTTCCCAATTTTGTCCCCCCCCTCATATTGTGTTATTTTAAATTTGTGTAAGCTGTTTGTACTTTTCTGAATAAATTTTGCCTTAGTTTTATTTTTAAGTGAGCTAAGTTTGAGGCCAATTTCTATGCTCGTTGTTAGGTTAGACCGGAGTGCTGATGATAATAGTTCTTCTTGGGCAGTTATTTTTGACATCAATAAATCATTATTTTTCTTATGTTCTAAATTTTGTCTGATCACATAAGCCTGAGTGAAACCCCTGATACTTGCCTTACAGGCATCCCATACCATAGCAGGTGAAGCTGAGTTGGTATTTATGTCTATAAATTCAATTAGGTGTAATTTTAGTTGCGTCGTATAACATGTATCTGAAATCAGATGTCTAGGAAAAGAGAATGGTCTGGGAGTAGTTCTAATATTTGTTGTTTTAAATATCAATATTATAGCATTGTGATCAGAAGAGATTCGAGGGCATAGAACCATGGAGCTATTTTTCAATAGATTATCACTTATTAATGCCATGTCTAGCCTTGAGCATAATTTGTGAGGTGCGGAATAGTAAGTATACCCCGGTTTATTAGCGTATAAATGTCGCCAAGCGTCTTTAATGTTATGTACGCGGCATAGGTCAAGAATGGATGACCTGGTTTTGTGCATCCTTTGATGGCTACCAGATCTGGTTGTGTCTATTCTGTAATCCATAATACAATTAAAATCCCCCATGACAATGAGTTCTCCCTCCCAATCCAAACGTTTAATATTCAATTGGTCAAAAAGAGTAGGCTCATCTATATTACAACCGTAAACCACACATAGAACATACTTAACATTCTCATAGCTTATCTGCGCTATTGCCCATCTGCCATCCTTACCACAAGAAGTTTGTATTGTTTCGGCCCTAAATCGTCTATCCTTGAGAATAGCAACACCTCTTATAGATTGTCCAAATGTGGAGCGAGCTATAATATCGTACCCCAAATGATTAAGTAGTTTTTTATCCTTCCCCGCAATATGTGTTTCAGATAGCAAAACAACATGGGGGTTATGCATTTTCAATTCTTCTTTTATCAAGCACCTTTTGTTCTTGCTATTTAGCCCTGCTACATTCCAGGCTAAGCATTTTATTGGCTTCCTTGAGTACAGGATTTGATTGGGCCGAATTTGTATGCTTACACTAAATAGATTGCTTGTCTTGTTCTTTTTTGCTTGAGGCAAAATGTATACTTGATACAGAAGGACTGAGTTGGTTATGGCTGCAAGCAAATGAATGTGGATATAGGCCTGAGATGTTTATTATGAAATGTTATGGTTAAGGCACTATGCCTGATGTATTTATTTTGAAAAGTGCATGTTAAAGTCAATAGACATTTAAGTGTGAATTGTTATTACTCTATATTAAAGCCTACGAATAGGTATTTTGGTATGTGGAATCTCACAGATTATGTAGTGCTGAGTGGTTTCAATGTTGGTTACCCCATGTGGATATAGAAAGGTTGCTCTGTGAGAATCCTTGTTAGGCCCTTTAGGGAGAAATAGCATCTTGCTTAGTCATCTGTAATTTTGTATACCTTTCTAAATGTATTACTGTGTGTCTGATGTTTGGCTTGTGGAAAAGCTTACAATGAAAGCTGTAGGCCTAAATTGGTATAATGAAAAGGTAATTCAAAAGCAGTGGGCCTGGCTTATTTATTGTAAAAAGTATATGGCAAAGACAACAGTAACAGAGGATTGTTATCACAGTATGTTACAGGCTGTAGAACAGTATTTGGTAACATGAAATCTCACTGATTACCATAGTAGGTAAGGAGTTTGGTGTCGTTCACCCTCTGACAAAGTAGAACTTCATTGTGATGACTATTGTTAGGCCCTTTTAAGAGAGGGCGAGTATTGTTTTGCCAAGTGTAGTTTTGAACATATTTACAATTTCCTAAATGTATGTCTTAATGGTTACCAGTGTAAGTACACTTTAGTAGGACTGCATTGTATTGAGGTTCAAGCCAGGGTTGCAAAGGCTAGAAGCCTTACTGGTTCTCTGGTTAAAGTTATATCTGATTGCTTAGATGGGATCTGTTTGTAATGAAAGGTTATGACAAAGCAAGCAGGCCTTACTTATAGTGGTAAGCATGTGGAAAAGGCAATAGTCTTTATTAAGTGTAGATTGTTGTTACACTGTACTGAAGCCTGTAGGGAGGTTTTTTGTTGCATGGAA
The DNA here is from genome assembly GCF_964261635.1 of Lissotriton helveticus. Taxonomy (NCBI): domain Eukaryota; kingdom Metazoa; phylum Chordata; class Amphibia; order Caudata; family Salamandridae; genus Lissotriton; species Lissotriton helveticus. Next base: position 285,773,382 of record NC_136070.1, on the reverse strand, counting down.
TCTTGCAAATTAGCGTAATTGACAAGGGTGTTGGTGCCTCACACAAACACACCAAGGAAATATAGATGATTTGCACTACGGTAGCCATTATTAAGCTCTCCTAATAGGAATGTTATATTGTTTTGACACCTGTATTTTGTACCTCTTAGTATGGTGTACCTAATGGTTGCCTGGTGAAAAGGCTTATGAACAACACTGTGAGATTGCATTGGTTATGATGACTAGCCAATGATAAAGGTTATAGGCCTGACTGTTAAAATGAAAAGTTAAGACAAAGACAGTAGCCCTGACATATTGATTTGAAAAAGCATAAATTAAAGTCAATAGGCATTTAAAGATATATTGTAGTTAGTCTGTATTAAAGGTCATAGATAGGTATTTTGTGACATGGAATCTCACAGATTACTGTTGTAGGAAAGGGTTTTGGAGTTGGTTACTCCCTCTGGCAAACTGTGGGGATAAAAGATTTGATCTGTCCGGATCCTTGTTAGGCCCTCTTAGGTGAGATAGTACTTTACTTTGCCAACTGTTATTTTATATAGTACGTCATTTTATGACTGTATGCCTCATGGTTGCCTTATGGAAAAAATTAAGCACAGTACAAGAGGCCCAAATTTGTTGGGGTAACAAGGCAGTAATAACAGCAAGAGACCTGATTGGTTAACTAGTAAAAAATATTTCCAATACCATTGGTCTGATCTTTATTATTATGGAAAGTTATGATAAATGCAGTAGTCCTGACATATTGATTATGAAACGCATGTGGTAAAATCAATATGCTGTTAAGGGTAGATTGGTATTTCTCTGTTGTAAAGGCAACAGATAGGTATTTTATTACATGAAATGTCACAGATTGCCTTTGCAGGGAAGGATTTGGTGCTGGTTACCCCCTGTGATAGACACACTTGGAAGAAGATTTTCAGTGTAATAATTATTGTTAGAATCTCTTCTTTGCTGCCTGTCAGGGTATTGTAAAACATCAGTCATTGGTCCTCTTGCCCTGTGAATGGTGGCATTTTCTGAGCATATGTGTACATTCATCTGAAAATGAGTGCGCTTTAGTGTCCGTGCTTTTTGACCAGTCCTATAGTTTGCCTTTCATTTCTATGTGTCTGCTCTTTTTATTGTAATGTTTCTTAAGAGGATACTACAGGTCTCCAGGCAGTGCCAATACTTTACTTGCTTGCCACTCATTAAATCTGCAGTGTGCCATATCCCACATGGCCACTTCTTCAAAACCAGGAGGCCATTATTGAAAGTTGTTTCCCATAGTGCATCATTGTGTTTACATCCCAAGTGGGTCAACACTTTAGTTCTACATGTGGCACCTAAGCTGGAACTTCACAGCAGTGACAACATACTTGAAATACTTCTGCAAGATGGATACCTGCTGCTATGTTTATTTTTGTAATTGGAAGCATATACCCACTTTGATCAGACAGCAGGATGTTTTTTCTACTTGTATTCTTTTATCATGAATAAGTTGCTGAGTTTGCTTGTGTTTTATTGTGGTCGTGTCCGAGGGTGAATGCAAGAATCACTGAGAGAACTGAGGAATAGGTGCTTGAGTGCAAATATGAGTGGCCGATGTCATTCATGATGAAATTGCCTATACCCATCAGTGATACAAAAGTCAATTTAATTTGTCGTAACCAGACCTATTGGCATTGCCAGTGCTTTTCTCAGAAGATGGAAACCTTACCACTGAACTGTGCCAGTGAGTTTCCATTTGAAATAATCCTTGAAAAAGAGAATACAAAGGTTTGTTTTTACGAATATTGTATTTAACCTATACATTAAAAAAGGAAATTAGTAGTTTGAAGGAGCAGTGATTAACAAAGCCATTGAAAAAAAGAAATGTGGGAAAAACTGTTCGTCATTTCTACATATGACATGCCCTTGTTTCATTTAAGTATACAGCCAGTTATTGAATAAATGTTGAACTCCTGTCCTGATCAAATAGATTAACTTTCTGTAGAGAGAAATGGCCAGTGAAGGCATTGCTGCTACTCACTCAGTCTTCTAGAATATAATAATAATCCTTTTAGGAAGTGTAATGGAATCAAGGGGATGCTGCAGCCTCCCTGCTTCCAGAGCATGGGTATGTGTTTTTGCCTGGGGGCAGATTTAAAAATTGTTCCAATTTACAAAGGTGTCCAAGAGTTCTGGAAACCTTCAACACTGGAAGATTTCCAGAAGTACTCCTGTACAAAGTTTGTAAAGTCCCAAATATATGTTGTTTGAAATGAATATTTGCTTAAAGTGTACAGTTGGGTATGCAGCAAACCTGCCTATTGCATTGGTACAGTTGCTCTTTTCTGTTTTTTCCCAATAAGGAACATATTTCCCGACGGAGAAAGCACTTCCCCCATAGTCAAACCAGTTTTAGGGGCATTCCCTTCCCATTCCCATTATGGTCCCAGGATTCATCCTGGCCTAAATTGTCGATACATATAGTGAACACCCACAATCCCATGAGTCTGTGCATTTTCCCCAAACTTTCCAGGGCATCTTCACCATGTAACACCCACTCCACATCCCCCTGAGAAGATTTACTCACATATAATATCACATCATGTTATGGTAATAATGACTTTGAGTAATTCCAAAATTCACAGTATGTGAGACATATCCTGTGTCTCTCAGCTCAGGAAGACAATGTATTCCAATCATTAAGAATGTTTTAGTGAGAATTGAATACCTACCCTTGTGAACATGACTGAGACTCCCCAAATGTATTACACACACACAACACGATCATGTAATGGATCCAGAAGAAAAATGTGTTTTGCATCAAACCTAATAAAACAACTAGCTCCCACTTAAACTGTGATTCATGCTCCAAACCAGGAACAGAGGGATTATGAAAGTTTTTAACCGGGGGCGGGAGCGCACTGGGTCAAACTGTGCTGTGGTGTGAGGCAGTGTGCTCTCATCCCCCTTCTGCTTAAAAAGGCTCATTTGAGCCAGTAGGCTGAAGAGCTTTTGGAGATGCACCTGTGCGCCAGTGAGAGGTACTGAGACCTGAGAGTACTGTGGTACCTGAGAGTACTGTGGCTGCATTCTCAGCAACAGCTGATGTAAGTCATTTGTGTGATCTCAACTGATGAAGGATAAAATTCAGAAGCATATGTCTAGAGATGAAAAGCACCATCTGTACCAACTTTGGTGAAAATAAAACTACAGCTAATATTCAAGTAGGCACAAATATTGTACTGCATTTACCATAATGCTAAGGGGCGAACTGTGCTGTGATGTGAGCCGATGGGCTCCCATCCCAGTTCTATTATGGACATTTTAGTGAGAACTGAAATCCTGCCCTTGTGAACATGACTGAAACTCACCAATGTATTATGCACACAAAGTGTGATCATGTAATGGATCCAGAAGAAAATCTGTTTAGCATCACTCTAATAAAACAGCTACCTCTTACTTAAACTGTGATACGTGTTTCAAAACAGGAACAGAGGGATTGCAGCATGAATTCATGAGTCTGTTGTGACTTGTGAAAGTATAACAACACTCTGTGAATTCTAGTTACTGGTTTAAGTCTGTGTTCCAATTGACACACTTTGTGATCTTCTACAAATTGTTTTAGCGCCTGGCAGTTTAGTTTAGTGCTGAGGATCCATGTGCATGAAACAACACAATTACATTACAAAATCATGTACATATCCAGATTATAGCACCTACCTATCTGTTTTTAAATGCTTCTTTTGACTAATAAATATATAGATGCATTGAGAAAACATGAAACCTCAGGATTCAAAACTATGCCGCAGACACGTTTGTGCCTAAACCACTGCTTATGTAGGTTATGTTTCCTTGATAATGCCTAAGTAGTTTGACACTGATTCTGCCTGTCAGTTGGTCCACTCTTGACTTAAACACGTGATCACTTGCTAAAAGGTTGCAAACACATGACTTGACCGGTGAGTTTCCATGTCTTGAAGTGATAGTAACCTAAAGTTCTACATAGGATAAAGTATCACCATCAGTGCATAAACAACATTTTGTAAGTCACCAAGGAGCACTCTGAAAGCTACTGAGCCTCCAAAAGCCTGGGAGGACTGCCAGTACTTCTACAAAGATTCAGGAACCCGTGTGGAGCAGCAGAGCTGGTTCCCGGCATCCTGCTGGCACCCCAGAGACCTGTGAAGATTCCAGACCGCCAAAACCCAACACCGGAAAGCACCACTGCACCTGAGCCACCTAGCCCAAGCTGAAGTGGCTCAATGGTCCCAGCGTGGTCCCCGGGCCTTCCAGAGACAAAGGCCACCTTGGACTTAACCTCTGTGGACTTCTGAATGCCGCCTGCAGTCTGAGTACAGGCCCCCTCCACCTCGAGTGTCTCCGATGACAACAACCCGATGCCTCGAAGTACCTCCTCACCTTACATCCCCAGCCACAGCAGAAGAGGACCAAAGTTGTCCCCATGTCCCAGAGCATTAAGAGACCTGAGCCCCCTTGTGGGTTTAGCCCGACTGGCCTACCGGGCCAAACCTGCAGCCTCTTTGTGACTGGACTGATCCCCATTGACAAACATTGGGCACCCAACGCTGTAGTGCACCACTGCACCTGCCAGCACTTGTGCCTCTGAAGGTAACCTGCTGGTGCTGCTTTGGACTTTGCCCTGTGCTCACCTGAAGTTCTGAGAACTGGTCTTGTAAGTTGATGTAAAGAACTTGTATGCAGTACGGGATTTTCCTCCATATGATAACATTGCCACCTATGAAAAATGTTTAAACCTAAAAGTATTTCTATTTCCAAACATACTTACCTTATCGTTCTGATTCCGGTGCCTAAATATATATAAAGACGTGTTATTTTTGATAAATTTGTGTGCCCACCCTTTCGTTGAGCCGTGTGTGCCATTTTATTGACAGGTGTGTATTTGCAAATGTCTAACACTCCTCTCTGATGATCCTACGGCTGCTCAACCACACTACCCCCAAGAAGCGCACATTGGGATTGCTAGAGCAAGCTCCTGTCCACTCACAAGGAAGCTCATGGACTCTTTGCACAGTGTACCTCTTTTTGGGATATTATTTAAAGAGCCAGCTTCCTGCAACGTGACATATATTTCTTATCTGTCACTAAGGAGTTTACAGTGACATTTCACAGGGCTGCTGTCTACTCCACTGAGCACTAATGATAAAACATATATTAAATAGACAGGCAGAGATTTATTTCAAGGTTAATTGGTGTTAAAGAAACAAGTAACTTGGGCATCCTGTGCTTAACTTTAGAAGCACCTTCACTTTTAGACATCTTGCAGCAAAATTGTAAAATTATGAGTCTTTTCAAAATTCAAAAAGTGTATTTAATTAACATGCAAAACATTTTCACTTTAGTATAATTAATTATATCAGAGCATTGAGCAGTATTTATTTAAAAGTGATAGTTTTCATGCATGAATTTAGAAACGTTAATTCTTCCCCCTACCCTGAGCACAACGCCAATAGTGAACTAAAGAGGCAAGTCAGTTATGTGCAATTTATGGGTGGCCTGGGTTCTTTTTTCACATGAACAACATTATAGTTTATGAAAGCAAAGAGGAGCAGGTTTTGTACAGCACACACCATGAAATCATGTATTTCGAGGTCCAATTTTATGCCATAGTTAAGAAAAAGGAGGGAATGTGGAATGAAACAATTGCCTAGGATCACACAATTTGGAAAAGTGGGGAACCCAGGATTAATCCCAGGTTTTCTAGTTTCACATTGTTCAATCCAGCCACTACATGTATATCCTTTGCTTCATCTACACTTACCTCACTGTCAATCAACCCCAACTCCCTTGCTCAACAGCCACCACTCTGGCATCAGTGCAGCCCTCGAGCACATCACAGGCCACATTTTTTGGCCCCTGGGAAAATGTTTGCGAGTACCTAGACATAGAGGAACGGTTCTGAAGGCCGAGTTCTGGTGTATGCTCATGGAATTCTGACGTTACATACAATACATTTTTAACATACAACTCGTTATTTTATCCCTTATAATACATTGTCACACCGGCACCTATCCCACAAGCTGCTTAACCCTTTGGCTGCGGGGGTTATTCCCCCGCTGTGCTGGGGGGTGCGCACAGCGCCCCAGTGCTGATGACGAGCTCAGCTCGTCATGAGCCATGGTGCTAGTGTGCTCATGACGAGCTGAGCTCGTCACGGCCACACCCGTTTCCTTAGAACGCTCAGCACAGCGGGGGAATTATCACCGCGTGTGAGCGTTCTAATGCCCATGACGAGCTCCGCTCATCATCAGCACACGAGCACCGTGGCTGATGACGAGCTGAGCTCGTCATCAGCATGGGAGGGGTTACAACCTAAGTGTCTTGCTTCTGAATATGAAACAGAGCCTAAGGTTGCAGACATGAAGAAGAATAAAAGAGAAATGTATTAGGCACATTTATAAAATGTAATAGAATTCGTTTAATGTAAAAAAACAAATCAAAAGGTTGCAGCTTAGAATGAGACTTCCTGTAATGAATATAAAGTTAAACAGGTTGCTATTAGTCTCTCGTTTGTGCTAAACACTGTTATTTTAGAAAAAAAGGTCGTACAACTAAAAGCCAGTTCTCATTTTTATTGTTTAAACAGCAGCTTTGTTGTGCGCCGTGCCCAGTCTTTTACCTTGGCATCTGCATCAGGATTTCACAACTAACCTGTAATAAACTGTTACAGTTAAGCAGCCATGCCATTTTCCTAATACAGGGGATTAGACATGTCACAACTCGACTGTAAAAAAGAAATTAGAAACCGGTTTTTGTACTGGGATTTCAGGCTTACTTGATTTAATGATGTGGAATGTAATTCTATATTCGAGGTCCATGTGGCCAATAATGTATTTGATAATCGTAGCTCGAGGTTTATATGGCCAGTGATCTGGAACATTATGTTAATTCTTGTCAAAGGCCCTCATTATTAGTTCTCTTGATGAGGGTGTGATGTTTGTCTCACTCGATAAAATCCGACACCGTAGGGTTCAGAATTTATGGGGGGCGATAAATAGCACCAGTTACAAGGTCTTTGTGCCTCACAATTCGCTAGTACTGGTTTTTACAGAGCATTTATCACCTAGTAAATTTCAACAGGAATGAGCTGTGAAAATTTACCATAGGAACATGACTATTCTGCAGTGTTTCTCTGGTAAGTCTGAGCAGTAACAGGAGTTGTCACACATATTGGATTTTCTTGAGGCATTAATGATCGGAGGCAAGCTCTTACACCCTTTTCTGAATAGATCTGTGACGTCAGCGATCTGCAAGATGACCGCATCTCTACTGCTTTCATGGTACAAACTGAATGCCTGAAGCTTATGGGGGCAGATGCGGTGGAATTTAAAGGCAACTCGTTTGATTTGCTTGGTATCGGTGCTGTTAGTTTCAGGATTACTCACTCCTTGCGAGTGACATGGAGAAGATGGGCAGTCCCGCTGATATCCCTCAATCGATAGCTGTTTTCACCCCCATGATGAAAGCTATTAAAATATAAATGTGCATGGAAAAAATGGTGTGACTGATGGTGGCACAATTGATGTCTTTTGGGTAATTATGAGAATTAGAATGCCTCTATTGAGGTTCATGAGGACAGTGTTGGACTAAGGATAAGCAATTAGGACTCGCCTAACAGCACGCATGCACTGTTGCTGCAAGTGGTACTATATATAGTAAAGGGCTTGGAGCCCACTCAATACTTACCATTAGTTCGCTCCATCCTCACTTTTCTTTGGTGCTTTTAATGTTTGACATTGTGCAGCATTCTGTCCATCAGTTGTTCTTTTTGCAAATGTATGCCCAAACGTTGGTCCTGTGCTCTCCATGCCACTGGAGTCAAGCTAGCCTGGCTGTTGAGGTGTGGTGCCCCGAAACTGGTCCCAGGATGCTTCTTTCCATTAAGGGGAGGATCTGGCTTGGCAGTTCAGGCTGGACTGTTCCCATGGGCAACAGGGTCAAGACTGATTTGCATATGGCTGGATCTGAACTGGAAAAGCACGTGGAGCACAAAAATTACAGATTTGTTCCCAGTTATCTGTACTGGAGTGAAAGCAATCTGCCCATCAATTGTTCTTTTTTGCATTTGTCACCCCGAGTGGGACGGATATGTCCAGACGTGGGTCCTGTGCTCTCCATCCTACTGGAGTCAAGCTAGACTGGCTGATGAGGGGGGGATGCCCCAAAATCGGTCCCAGGATGCTTGTTTCCAGTCCAGGAAGGACCTGGCCCAGCAGTTCGGGCTGGGCTGTTTTCCATGGGGAATAGGATCAAGACAGATTTGCATATCGCCGGGTCTGAACCAGGGCCGGACTGGCCGTAGCGGGCACCGGCCGTTTCCCCGGAGGGCTGCTAGGGTGGGGGCCGATTTTTAGCCCCTGGCGGGCGATTTCGTTACAGGGCCAGGGGTGGGGGGGGGGGTGAGGGGGGCTGAGCTTTTTGCCAGGGCCAGTTTTGGTTCTCAGTCCGGCCCTTGTCTGAACTGGAAAAGCATGGGGAGCAAGAAAACGATGGATTTAGGCCCAGATCTCTGTACTGGGGTGAATGTTTCACATTGTGCAGCAATCTGTCCATCTATTGTTCGTTTTACATTTTAACAGGGTAGGACATGCCATGTGTCAGTTTCATTCCTTCAAGTGAAGCATGGATGAAGAACAGATTACTTAAACTTAATCAGTCCCCGTCCACTTCTTGCGCCGTCATTCAGGCAATATTTGGTTCACTTCCACGACCTGGATTCATATTTGCCTTTCATTGCTTGCCCATTGTTGATTGCCTCTCCATGCCGGTGCTGTTATCGCCTCTCACGTCGTTGCCTGTTTTTCATTGGACAGGCAACATAAAATGCTTCATTGGGACAATGTTTCATCCTGGTATAACCCCCTTCAGAAAGGTATTGTAGCCCTTCACATTTTACCCTACACTTCAGCAGATCAGTGTGAAAGCTGACAACATTTTGTACATAATTGTTTGCATCCAAAGATCTGGAGTGCAGCACCATCCCATCAGTACTTTTGTCAGTGCTTAGTGAAGCTGCTTCATGTGTGTTGCTCCTTTTGGTCTCTGGGAGTTTCAGGGCTTACAGACGTAAAAAATCAAAGACCGCCATAACTGTGGTGATTTTTTCTAAACTTTTCCCTATTTCTGATTGTTATAGATCAATAGTGCTTCACTGCTCTTTTCCAGACATTACCTTCACTGTTTAAGTCGAGCCTAGGCTGTGCATGCGCTGCTCTGTGAGTCATGCTGTATCCAGAATAGGTGCTCAGAGCACCTCCCATCTTTTCTATTGGCTCTTCTTAGTGCTGTTCCTAAATGCCTGCTTTTGTTTGGTGAATATGCTTAATTAGTCCCGCTTTTTGGTGTTTCGAACCTATCCAGCTGACTGACCCTGTTACATGTGGTTTTACTCTTTTTTATGTATGTTCCTTCCTGGGCACTCCTTTTTTTTTTTTTTTTTGCTTTCCCTCGGCTCATGTTTCAGCACGGTGCCTGCTTCACACATGCCACGCTTCATGTTATGGACAGAAATGCCATTTTGTACCTAGCTGACAGCATTAGACCTGCTTCCCAGATCGTGTTTCAGCACGGCACGGCACCAGCTTCACGGATGCTGTGCTTTATATTTTGAATGGTAATGTGATTCCGTGCTTTACCGAGAGTATTAGGTTTGCTCCTCAGCTCATCTTTCGTCCACTCTCAATAAATCCAACCGATTGCATGGATTTATCTGCCTCACCAGTGTAGGGGCCCCCTCTGAATATGATGAACCCCACCCCCACCACACTCCTATCACACTGCCCACCTCCCTGCAGTGTTCATGTCTCCTTCTCTGCTTCTGGCACCTGCCCCCTTTCTCTCTCCCTCTCTTTCTTCCTCTTCTTCCCTCTCTTTCTGTCTCGCGCCTCCTCACCTACTGAAAAACATGACATTAACAAATGGCTCTCCTTTCCTTTATTTGTTCCCTTGTGAAATGGATCCAAAAAAGAAAGAAACACTTTGGCTACAAATGTCGTCTTTTTCTGACATTTTCTATTCCAAAGTGCAGCCTCAGGATGGAGAGAAAAAAAGGTTCATAGTATGAGAAATTAAAAAACAACCAAATAAAGAAAGACACAGTGGTCTCAAAGTGGCCAGATTGGTTTTATTCGCAACCACACACATTAGCGCCACTTTTCAATTTGCCAGTGAAGCGCTACTTTTGTTTTCTCATCTTATTTGTACAACATTGTTTTCCCCGAGTGTGGAAGTGCACCATTCTTGGAGATATTGCAATACCTGGTTGATGCGTAGAGTGGAAAACATTTTTAATGTGATCCTTATCAGCTGTTTTCCTTTTTATTGTTTATAAAATGTGTACCGCTGCTCTGTGTTCAGGGATGTGGTCTTTGTAACCATACTCCTTTTTTGTGTAAGGATATAAAAATGGACATTTAAAGGGGTCCCTTCCGGGCCCTGTAGTCATGTCCTTAACTATTCAGGCAAAAAACACTCATTGATTTCTGAATAATAAGTGTAAAAGCATTAAGGTAACCATGTTTTTGCTGCTTAAATTTCACATGTTTTTCTTAATCTTGCATGTTTGCTTTTTCCAGGATGTCATGACATTTATCAGCCAGCAGATTACTCTTGTCTCCTCTTCCTCATAACCTATTTCCTGTTTCTCCTGCGCTGCAAGGTCATATGAATGGCAATAGTGCTATGCAGATATCATCACTCCATTGTGTACAAAAAACCACTGTCGTTTTCAACGCCAAGAGATCTAGCTTTCACCGATTGCATTGCAAATGCTTGTTTTTATTTTCTTAAAGCAGGTCTAAAAAAACATTTGCCAAAAATTGTTTTTTAAGTGTCGCAGGGTGCTGTCTTTTGATTATAGACGCTCGCCTTGTGGACGGTTCTGTTAAGACTTACAATTTCTGCCTCAGCTGTCCGTGTGCTCTATGCACATTGCGTGAGCTCTCTGGAATGCAAAGCCGTAAAATAAATGCAGGGTTTACATAACGACATAATGTCTGTGTTTTTTTTCTGATTTGCTGTAATCACCTCGTCCCTAACAAATACCATTGTCCTTAAATACCATGAAATAGAGATTTACGGTTTTTCAACAACTGCTTTATGAATCTTTTATCGTTCTACAACAGCGGATTCTGTGCTCCTAAACACTGTGCTCGGCTAGTATTGGCTTGCTTGCCTGGCCATCTTTTGGCTTTTAAATGTCCCGTTTACTTTTGTGCATTGTGATGGCATAGTGCCCTGTTTCCACTTAATTAATGACTCCGCTGCATACCGTAAAACCTCAGATCTGAATAGTCCCTGCAGAATCTGTGGTGATTTTTGTGATTAGACAGATGATGTCGCTCTCAGCAGGGCAGGCAGCCAAAGATGTACAGATTCCTTGGATGCATGCTTTGTTTTTATTGTACGACTGCCGTGGGTTTAGGTACCAAGATGTATAAGCTAAAAATAAAGGCATTTCATACCTCTGTTACCTTCTAGCCCTCCAACATCCCAGGGCTGTTAGCTTACCCCATGTCCTGAGAGTGATCTTCAGTCCAGCAGCGGCCCGTGCAGGTAAGAGCGGTGGGGCTGGTTGGGGGGGTGATTTCGACAGACGACGATGAGGGAAAAATATTTATTTATTTAATTTTCCCTTGTGGGCGTCTGTCGAATCCCCCCCCCCCCCAACACGGCCCCACCGCCTGCCGCTCTTTCCTGCACGGGCCGCTCCTGCCTCAGTGACTCCTGGTTTTCAGCTATCACTGAATAAAAGGCATGTCGTTTCAATTTTCACCCTATAAATACTGGCCAACTGTTCACAGTATGCTTAAAGCTTATCAGCTAAATGAAGTCGAACGTGCACAAAACCACCCACATGACTTAGGATCACTAAATGCCAATTCCTCACAACTGGGATCACAGAACGTCAGTATGTGGGACTGAGCCACCCTTCTACATCAGTACCTATGGGCCCAAAATCCTGACTTAGCTCATAGTGCCTTTCCTGCCCTCCTAATCTTCCCAAAGTGAGTGGTATGTTGGCTCCCCAGAACACAACACTCTATTAGTTGCGGTTCGTGCATGTGAGCGCGGTAGGGCAGTGGGGCCACGTTTGGGGGAGGGTTTGACAGACGATGATGTAAAATTATTTATTTATTTAATTTTCCCTCGAGGTCATCTGTCGAACCCCCCCAACCCAGCCCCACAGCTCTTACCTGCATGGGCCCCTCCTGCACTCTAGGCTCCTACGCTCTAGTCCCCGAGGGGAACCTCAGTAACAGGTCATCATCTTTCATTCTCTCACTCATGCATGTCCATAATAAACAAATGAAGGACACGAGGAAAGTTTACAATATTTATTGAGACTATTGTGCTCTATCATGTAGCAACTGTGCTGCAATTAGAAAACATAAGTAACTGAGCAGAGTAATTAGCATTATCAATAACTGTACATAATGAAAAGCCCTATCATGGCGAAAGATATATTTTGCCTAAGCCTAACTTCACTACGTGAGGACAGTGATATATATTAGTGATCTCTGGGATTAGCCAGGCCCCAAACCTGGCATTTGCTGTTAGCTGTCTACATCTCAGATTGCGCAGAGCTGGCAAAAATCCTCCCGGACCTTTCCTCTGCTAGAAATCCTCCTCTCTATTTTCAAAATGGCAATTCTCGGATTATATGATAAGAAGTGCCATGCTAGAAAACAGCATCTGGGTCTCTCTATAATGTCTTGGTGTTAGAATGTGTTAGTGACCGACCACAAAAAATAAAAGTATTACTTTGTAACGTGTGCAAAGCAGAAGCAGCCTACAGCCTACAATTTGGTTACCTAGGGGAGAACTGCAGTGGGCCCTATAGGGAACTCACGACAACACCATAAATTGAGACAGAAAACCAAAAACCTCTCAAGGGAGCTGTAATTGAGTGTTAGAATGGCAGCTCTGTAAAGAACAATCCCAAGCTCAGACTTTGAGTCACACAAGCAGTTAAGCCACTCCACTCTGTGCCACTCCACTCTAAAACAACTCTACTCCACAACACTTTACGGCACTCCATTTTATGACACTTTACTCCACGCCACTCTACTCTACCCCACTCTACACTATGCCACTGTATTCTACTCCACTCGATGACACTCCACTCGATGACACTCCACTCTACTCTATGGCACTGTCCTCTAAGACACTCCACTCTACGACCCTCTAATCTACTATACTGTATGACTCTACTCTGTGGTACTCCACTCTACGACACTCTACTGCACTCTACTCTGTGGCACTTTGCTCCACTCTGACAAGCTACTCCACTCTACTCTATGGCACTCTACTCCATTCTGATATGCTACTCCACTCTATGGCACTCCACTGTACAACATCTCTACTCCACGACACTCTACTATACACCATTCTACCCTGCTCCACTCTACTCTGCTCACTCTCAGCCACTTTACTCCACTCCACAACACGTTATGCCAACCGTACCAACCAAAGAGAAAGGGTGAGTGGGGGTTAATTGCGCTGAGAGGAACAACAAGTGAAAAAAATACAATATCAGGTAAGCTCTAAGGACAAGATTTCAGTCACCCTACAGAAATCAAACAATGGAACCCAAAGTTGAGCCACCCTTGTACATTTACAAAACACACATTATGTCCTGAGCTAAAAAAGTCCAACGGAGTAATGGTACAAGTATTAAATTCCAAAAAGTTGCAGTTTCTTTTCAAATATCTTGATTTATTTCCATTGGTGATGTAATCCAATCTTCACCCATACAAAGGAAAAACAAACGATGCCAACACGTGTTTCGTCTAGGTCACCAAAAGACCACAGACTTCATCAGGGCTGTAAGTGTTAACAAACACAAGATCACAAATTCATTCCCCCTTAACAAGGAAGCAAAATCCTACAGTTAGCTACTAATTCTATATGTTGTCATATAGTACAAAGTGGCCACAAACTAATATTTTAATTAGGAAAGCAAAAAAAATAATTAAAAATAAATTATATCTAAAGTTGTGTAGGGCTTCAATGTCAGTGCCCCTCCCAACATGACATTAACACTCCATTCATGTTTACATAAACAGCAAAGTTGAGTTACTGTTACAGATTCAATTTGCTATCTTTGAATACAGTTAGAGCTCCCAATCTAATAAAGAAAAAAAGGGAAATTCGAAAACAAATTTGTTACATAATCTTGTTGTGGAACACCCAAACACTCGTGAGAGAATTATAAAGGAAGCATGAGGAAATATGTGCATAAACCAATAAATCATAATTAAAGAGAGAAACAGCAACCAAGGAAATAACGGGTCAGAAACCAAATCATGCTTAGACAGTAATAGTGTAAAGAAAATAATATATCAGTGACCCGACAAAACAATCACCCCCAAGAGAAAGAAGCAGAAGGAATTTATCCTCAGCCTATCCTAGACCATCAGGTCCAAATCATGAGTGCATAAAAAACCCATATGGCCAAAGTATGTGATCAAATCTCAAAGACAATGAGAATAATGCTCACCATATGAGTCACAAGCTACGCAGTACCGTGAAGTGAAGAGCAAAGGTGTATTGATTCTGAATTTGAAAACACCTTGTATACTGCAAATCAAGGGAATATGAAAAAGAAAGGTCGCTATTTCAAAATTGCCTGCTATGTACATAGACAAAGGTGTAAATGTGCAATTGTCAGGACAATATAGCCCAAAAAACGAAACCCATTCATGTTGTGCACTCACATGATAAATCGGATTTATCATGTGAGTGCACAACATGAATGGGTTTCGTTTTTTGGGCTATATTGTCCTGACAATTGCACATTTACACCTTTGTCTATGTACATAGCACGGTACTGCGTAGCTTGTGACTCATATGATGAGCATTATTCTCATTGTCTTTGAGATTTGATCACATACTTTGGCCATATGGGTTTTTTATGCACTCATGATTTGGACCTGATGGTCTAGGATAGGCTGAGGATAAATTCCTTCTGCTTCTTTCTCTTGGGGGTGATTGTTTTGTCGGGTCACTGATATATTATTTTCTTTACACTATTATTGTCTAAGCATGATTTGGTTTCTGACCCGTTATTTCCTTGGTTGCTGTTTCTCTCTTTAATTATGATTTATTGGTTTATGCACATATTTCCTCATGCTTCCTTTATAATTCTCTCACGAGTGTTTGGGTGTTCCACAACAAGATTATGTAACAAATTTGTTTTCGAATTTCCCTTTTTTTCTTTATTAGATTGGGAGCTCTAACTGTATTCAAAGATAGCAAATTGAATCTGTAACAGTAACTCAACTTTGCTGTTTATGTAAACATGAATGGAGTGTTAATGTCATGTTGGGAGGGGCACTGACATTGAAGCCCTACACAACTTTAGATATAATTTATTTTTAATTATTTTTTTTGCTTTCCTAATTAAAATATTAGTTTGTGGCCACTTTGTACTATATGACAACATATAGAATTAGTAGCTAACTGTAGGATTTTGCTTCCTTGTTAAGGGGGAATGAATTTGTGATCTTGTGTTTTTTAACACTTACAGCCCTGATGAAGTCTGTGGTCTTTTGGTGACCTAGACGAAACACGTGTTGGCATCGTTTGTTTTTCCTTTGTATGGGTGAAGATTGGATTACATCACCAATGGAAATAAATCAAGATATTTGAAAAGAAACTGCAACTTTTTGGAATTTAATACTTGTACCATTACTCCGTTGGACTTTTTTAGCTCAGGACATAATGTGTGTTTTGTAAACGTTATGCCAACCCACTCAACTTTAGTCCACTCCACTCCTTTCTGCACCACTTCGCTCTGTGCAACTTTGCTCTGTGTCCCTTTGCTCTATGCCACTTTGCTCTATGCCACTTCACTCTATGCCACTCTGCTCTACGCCACTTCGCTCTACCTTAGGCCACTCGATGCCACTCCACTCTCCTCCATGCCAATAATGTTTAACCATGCTGAACAGCAGCTGCGCTGGTGTACAACATGGCTAAAACACATTTCTAAAGTCAATAGCTCCTGCATAAGCAAGCCCCATTGGCTTTGCCAGTGCTTGTTTTTCTAAGCCTTCCTTCTTCAAATAAGAATAATCATGGCTAATGTGTGGTCTACTAGAGATGAAGAAAAGACATCTGTCGCTAATGAGATTCTATAAGGTGTTGTTGAAATAGGTGTCCTCCAAAGGAGATCTACTAAACCAATAATGAAAACAAGATTACCTCCTTTAAGGTTTACTGCATCCAGAATGAGCATAAGAATGCACTGCAAGGCCAAGGATAAGAACATGTTCATCTCCATTGAGGTGCCCTATGTCAAGTGTCAGAAAAGACGTTTCTACAGTAGGGTTCCTAGGACAAGTATAGGAATAAGCTTGCCTCTAGTATGAGCCTCTACCAAAGACGATGAGCAAGTATTCGCATATTAATGTCAGCTTAGTCAGTCATCACAATAATCACACCTCTACTGAAGTCACTACATCACTGATGAGTACAGGCAAGTATCCAGTGAGGCCTGCTAGCTTATGGATGAGAATAAATATGTCTCCCATGATGGACACTACGGCTATGTTGAGAATAAGCATGCCTCAAATAAGGTCCATGAAGGCCCAATGACCAGTATCGTGGTTGACCCAGGCCAAGAACGAGACAGGATTGTCTCCATCTTGGGTTGTCACATATATTACTGTAAGAGAGTTGAGATCAGCCAGGGCAATAATGAGAATAAGAAAAATGTCGCTGTTACTCTGGGTAGCTGATTTTTTCATTCATTGAAAAGGATATGCAAATCCGTGAGCTAATTTGCCTTTTTGATGGGATCCGCATCCTCATACTGCATCTGTTAAATGCAGTCACGCTCACAGTCTTTAGGTCTCATAGTAATATGCTTTCACTTTCAATTTCATAAATGACAAATGAGAGATTTATTTTCGCATTAGTCCATTTCAGGAGTGGTTCCCAAGTTTGGCTGAGAAAAGCGACCTGATGGGTGAACCATAGTTATTCACCTATGTGTAGTACTTTTAATGTGCCCACTACATTTACTTAACCCCTTCGTTGCTGCTGTCGGCCAATGGCCGTTGCGAGCACTACCTTGGTAGTGCTGCGCACGACCGTTGGCCGACACGGCCCCGCACTGCAGCAAAATTATTGCCGCGGTAAAGGGGTTAAATTATCCATGAAAACCCTTCTAAATTTACGCCATAAGTTCTCATTTTCAAAGCATCTGTGACTTGGACAGTGTTCAATCTGGAACGTTGTCCAGGATTCTTTCTTCCACATCAGGAAGTTTCATTAATTGACAGGAAATATAAAAAGTCACTGTAGGGGCTACAAACTAGACTATGCCTGCGTCCTGTATCTGGGTTGTCGGTTTACAAGTAGATCAATCACAGTATACTCACAATGCTACTGCTGTTCTGGTCCGGTCATCAGCAAATATGTATCCATTTTACAAGGACTGAGAGGACTTCATGGAAAAGAACCATCTTTCAAGAGAGTTCATGGCTCTGTCCCCATCTAGTGAAAGAAAACAAAATCAATTTACTCAGAGGGTCGCGATCTCGCATCCAGTGAGAAGGTGCCTTTTTGTTCTCTTAAATCCTAGTTCAAATGGATCCACTTTCCTGGAGAGTTGTAGAAGGCACTCCGTACTCACCTGAAAGTACTGCTGATGTTATTGAATGTAGCAGAGCTATTTTATTTTTTCTTTATTGTTGTTTCTGTAGCTGTTCTCTCTCTTCTGCCAGTCTCACGATTCTGCATGTTTCTTAATGTGTCCTAGTGGTATGTTGTACACCTCTTGAAAAACACTTTAAAGTCCCCCCAAAAATCTACTAGGCCAATAATGAATGGATGTTGTTGTCTCTTGTGAGATGTTCTTTGGCAGTTATTTTTAGCATTCCTGAATCGAGGCTCATTGAAGTTAGTGGTGAGAGTGTGTGTGACTACATTGACTGAATTCACCTTGTCAGTGGTGTAAAAATGGGTAGCTTTAGTGAAGTCTGTAGCTTTAAAAAAAAAAAAGAGGTAAAGAAGGAACTCTGTATTTTGCTAATGGCTTTTAAATGTGCTGGTTGTATAATGGAACAACGTATGCAATTACTTTGCATGCCTTAACAACGCGGTCATAACCACGACTGCATCTTTACCACGCATGTCTTTACAACTAATTTTGTTGTAAAGGCATGATTGGCATATTTAAATGAGTGGTAAAGGTTACATCCCAGCCCCCCAGTCAGGGGCCCTAAAAGCCGGCCCCAACCCTTAAAACTATCCCTACCCCAGCCTTGAAAACACCAAAGCCTCTCCACACTGAGCCCTAAAACTGTCCACAGTCCTAAAGCCTACCCGTCCCCAGCCCTATAAACACCCAGCCCCTCGTCCTGAACCCTAAAAATTGTCTCCAGCTGTAAAAACCAATCCTGAGCCTTAAATCCCAGCACCCTGTCCTCAAAACTAACCAAACCCGAGCGCAAAAAACTACCCCGACCTCCTACCCTGAGCACTGAAACCCAGCCCTGAAAAATATCGTGACCCCTCCCACCCAGAGCCCTAAAACCCGGCCCCATGTCTTGTAAAATACCCTGAGCCCAACCCAACCTAAAAATCTTAAAAACTACTCGCCAAGCAGCCGTTCCTTCCATTAGGCGTCTGCAGAAAATCTCCAGCATCTCCCACCCTGCAAAATCACTCCAGTGCTAGACAGCTGACTGCCTTTACCATGCATATGCCTTTATTGCCTTTACAATGAAAATTGTTGTAAAGGCATATGTGTGGTAAAGGCATTAAAATAGCAAGTGTCGTATACATCATGTTGTTAATGCCATTTCTCAAATGTTCTAGTGTAGGTGTAAGAGCAGGTGGTTTCTGCCTGGCTGGGACGCTTCGAAGCCAGACAGAATCCCCATCCGAGACAGCTTGAATACGATACACTTGTGCGACAACCTGTGCTCACCCTTGGGTAGCTTGGCACAGAGCAATCATGGCTGTCCTCAGGGCTAAAGTGTAAAGTGCAAGACAATGAATAGGCTACAAAAAGACTCCATACTGTATGTATAAAAAACTTTTCTTCGTATTACACACACATTGAAATCAACACTACATACACATTAGATATATACTTTACAGTCATATGCAATGTAGAACTCTCCCATTAGCAGCAGAATACATTAATGCACTATTCATAAGTATTCATAAAACATGGCATTCCCAATATCGCATACCCCATACAGTTGCAATGGTCAAAAAATCACGTGTTTTGATTACACTTCGTAACCTAGCCCCTCAGTAACTCAAATTCACCAGCCAATGATACACGTTGCCCTCACTGGTGACACTTTGATTAGATTATCGGAACTACCTAAAGTGGAAGGAAAAAGTGCTGCGTTTCGTCCATCCAGATTAGGCCTTCAGGTAGCCAGCGGCACCTTCAGGAGTGTGGGCTTACTATCCCCCATAGTCAAAACACGATGACAGCAAAAGCTGGCACACTTCACAATTGGAGAAATGTTTTATCTCCAGTGGAGGTGCAAGCTGCAGTTGCTCCAGGAAGTCAGCTGGGGGTACCCACCAGGCACAATGAGACCCCACCAAGTCCAGTCCAAATATTCTCCACAACAGAGTACCTTGGGGCATGGGTCCGGGGAGAGGGATCCAGCCGCCTCGGATGGAAGCTGCGATGTCAGGCACTGTCCTCCTTCTAATCCGGAGGTTGGAGACAGACTAAGCTTTCTGTTCAGGTCCAGTGGACAAACATTCCCCAACACACCTCAGACACCACGCGCTATGGAGTGCAAGCTAGCA
This sequence comes from Lissotriton helveticus, assembly GCF_964261635.1. NCBI lineage: Eukaryota > Metazoa > Chordata > Amphibia > Caudata > Salamandridae > Lissotriton > Lissotriton helveticus. The sequence continues at coordinate 285,753,582 of NC_136070.1, read as the reverse complement.
CAGAGTTCCGGTTGAAAGCATGGGTCCATCGGACTTGGTAAACTTCCCCCACACTCCTCAAGTTCCGGCACCCCATGTGGGCTGCTGATATTTTACAAGCACACTCCTCTGCACATTGTGATTAAGGCATATGTCAGGACGGTCTTTCTCCCAAAAGATGATCACTTCCACCCATTTCCACCATACCCTGCATGGTCCTTACAATCTTCTGGCAACATGGAGATCCTTTATTATGTCCCTAGGATCTTGTGGACGGGAGGCCAGCCTTGAAGTGTGATTCGGAACCCAGGCCAGGACCGTTGGCAATTAGCTGCTGGTCAGCAACTTCCAGGCAAAATCCACCAAGTGATAGTCCCCTTCCTGGAGCACGACAAGCCCCAGGCCACCACAAGTCTGCGGATAATCCAGTTGCAGTCCCTCCTGCCTCAATAGTTCCTCTTGTTGTCCCAGCATCGAACAAGTGTAGTATGGTTCCAATCCCAAAAGCGTCTCTCACTCCTGAGGATAGAGCCCCAATAGTTATACCCACAATGGCCTTTGAAGATGAGATCAGTTCAAAAGCCCACCTTTGAACTGTACAGCCCTCCCTAAAGTTTGTCCTGTCTGCCATCCTACCCCGGAAGACTTGATCAGTATCTTTAGTGGGGCCAAGTACCCTGCCCCTTGGAATGCAGGTGTCAATTCCACCTCCACGCATCCCAGGAAGGCCCCTCTGAGTCAGAGGTCAACAGTTTCTCTTGAGCCCCTAGTTTATGGTGTTTTATAAGGAATGCACAGATGTAGCTGTCCCCCCAGTACCCAGATGTGGATTGGAGACAGGCTGACAGGCACGGTCAGCCACGAACACAGAAATACCCACTTTGCCAAAGTGGTATTTCCACCATAGTAAGGTTGAATCTACTCATTACAGGAGAGGATTTGCCATTACTAACTCATCCATATCAAAACTATACTGCCACTCTTCTGCACATAGGAGACACAACCTTTTGTAGGAAATATAGCCTTTCCACAGATCCCTTATTTCAGTTCAATGTGAGAAGCGGGCCCTACTGTACCGAACACACTATCCTTTATCATTAACTACCAGTACATGTAGTGCACCCCTGCATGTGCCCTACCTCTTCCTGACACCACATCCTGCCCCCAGGGAATACTCTCATGTGGCAAAAGACATGTAGAACATTGGCATGTAGCTTTTTAAATGCCGGTACAGTAACTTGTACACACAGGTCCCACCGTGGCAAACCTGTGGCATATTTGAAGAGCTACATCCGTGGGTGACACAACCAGTGCTGCAGGCCCACGGAGGAGCATTTGAATTACATGCCCTAGGTATATGACTTACTCATAGACAATGGTCTTGCAGCTAACTCAAATCAGTTAATCTTGTAAAAACCAATCACCAGTATGTATGACAAGCACAGCGCTTTGACACTAAATGGAAGTGCCAAAAGCGCTCAAAGTCCTAAGGCTAGCACATAGATCAGCGGAAAACCAGGAGGGACAAGAGCAAAAATTTTGGAAGTAGGCACTGTAAAAGGGCCATTTCCGACAGTATGTATGTATACTGAAATATGTGACATCAAAGACATAGGGGATGTGATAGCACAATCTGGAGAAGGGCAGTTGAAAGATTTATAACTACGTGTACGGCACACAGCTTTTTGAAAAACATTCATAGAAATGGTACTTACTGTTGCTTGATATGGCAGCTAACCTCTTTCCTTTAAAAACAATTATTCATGCATTTCACATTTTTTTAAGTTTGCAAATTGAAATGTGGTATTAGAATGCATCTCTGCTTTATAAAATCTTGTTAGTAGTTTGGTAGCCATCTGTTACATGTTCATTTTTTTTACTGTACTCATGCATTCCATATGGATATCTTTGGCAGGCATGTGTGAATGATCAACCTTGTACCATCTGTGTCTTTATGCTACACTGCCTTCATGATTTACAGACACACGCCCAGTGTGATGATTTTTCACTCCCAGGTACTTGGCACCTCTCCTGTTTGCAAATATCTGCATTTCATGGCAATCTTAAGCATATGCAATCTCTGATATGAAGTTAAATTATCCTGTGGCAATCCCTTGAGTATTAAAACGCTAACCTGTCTAGCCTATGGGACTTCCTAGAATGTAAAATCTCTAATGTTTGTAAAATTAGTAGCGTTTATGACTATCCCAGAACGATGGGTTAGGATGCTACCCCGAGTAATTGCCAGTGGTTACACATTTTGTAAGCATTCCTCCAGTCACCATTTGTGAGTTTCACGTACCAGCCTTAGCTATATGGGTATGCCCAGACGTGGATCTCATGCTCACTGTTTCACTGGAACCAAGCTGTACCCAGCTGATGAACCCATAACTAGGGTGATACCTGTCCTTGGTTGCTTGTGTTCCAGTTCAGGGAGGACCTGGCTTGGCAGTTCGGACTGGACTGTTCCCCCGAGGAGCAGGGTCAAGACTAATTTGCATATGGCTTGGTCCAAACTGAGGTGGCATGGTGAGCAAACGAACAATGGTTTGGGATGCTACCCAGAGCAATTGCCAGTGGTTAGACAGATTGCAAGCATTCCTCCTTTCACCTTTTGTGAGTTTCATGTGCCGCCCTAAGTGGCATGGGTATGCCCAGGCGTAGGTCCAATGCTCACTGTGTCCTGGGTTGCTTGTGTCCCGGTTCAGGGAGGACCTGGCTTGGCAGTTCAGTCAAGACTGATTTGCATATGACCAGGTCCAAACTGAGATGACATGGTGAGCAAAAGAACATGGGTTGGGATGCTACCCCAAGCAATTGCAAGCATTCCTCCCACCACCTTTTGTGTGGTTTTTATATCCCAAAAATGTTTCCCTAAAAGTTTAGTCTACATACATGATATGATGTTCTCCTAAATATAAATATATATAAAAAAATACCTACGTACTGTGGCAATCTGTTTATCGTGCTATACCTGATGCTATTAAGTAGCTCCATACTTTTCAATGTCCATCACTCTGTGTTGGACCTGTCACTTTTTGTAGTCTCCCCCAAACTTCTTTGCCTTCCTCCTCCTCCTTTTAGCTAAGTTTGTTTTGCTGGCCTTAGGACTCTAACCAGTGCTAAAGTGCTTGTGCTGTCTCCTCTAAACATTGTTTGATTAGTTTAGAACTGATTGGCATATTTAATTACTTATATGTCCCTTGTAGAATGGTATACCATATACACAGGGCCTATAAATTGAATGCTACTAGTGGGCCTGCAGCAAATATTGTGACACCCACTTAATTAGTCCTTTAAAACATGTCCCAGACCTATAATTCCAACCATGAATGCAGAATTAAATTGCCATGTCTGCTTGGCATTGAAACCCTCTTGCCAAACTTTAAACTCCTCTTTTATTTTCCATAGGTCACCCCGGTGGTAGGCCCTAGGTAGACCATATGGCGGGGTGCTGTGTAATTAAAAGGTTGGACATCTACATTTAAGTTTTACATGTCCTGGTAGTGAAAAACTCTTAAATTGTTTTCCACAACTAAACTGCCTATCTCTTCCATAGGATGCCATTGGAGTGCCTTATCACATTTTATAAGTAATCAGTTCATGTTCTGAGTCTCAGGAATCCTAATTTAAAATCCTAATTTATGTTGAATTCGGATTATAAATTACAATTCTGAAAATGCCACTTTGAGAAAGTTGGTGTTTTCTTGCCTTAGCCATTTGGTGCCTGCAGCCTGTTACTGGTCACATGACTGGGTGTAGTTGGCAGTTGGGCTTTGTGTATTCCTCCTAGACAGCCACACACAATGGCAGCTTAGGTGTGTCAGGATGAGAGGGAGGAGCTGGACACGCCCTCACTTACACCTGAATAGGCTGTGTCCTGTCTCCACGCAAAGGGACGAACGATCCTGAATTGTCACTTCAGTCAGCTGAGAGGCAGGACAGGGGAGGCAGGGAATCCCTTGCACTTTAAAGCCACTGTCTACAGGTTTTTCACTCCTTCGAGAACCAGGGCACCAGGGTTTAAAAGATGGACCTCACACACCACCAAGAAGGACTGATGTGCTGCTACAAGGACTGCCACTCTGCTGGACTGCTGCTCTGAAGATACTGCTGCGCTGCTTGCTGCCCTCTTGCCTGGCGAAGAAGAACTTGACATCTAACTTCATCTTGAACTCAGGACCCCAAAGGGACTCAAAGGGCTAGTCCGCTGGCCACCTGATCTGAATCTCAGGGACATTAAAAGCTCTCCAACAGCTCCTGGTTCTGTCTTCAGCACGTTCCTGACTCCCAAAGGGTGCCTGTCAACCCTGGACCCTTGTTGTGGCTCTCGAGCTCTTAAATTCAATCTTTTGGGCTCTTTTTGAGCGCAAATGGGCCCATTCGTAAGGAAAGCGCTTCGCTCTCTGAGGAAATCAGTGTGGGCCATATCTTTGCCCAGCAAGCATCGATTGGCATGGAGGACCATCAACACGAAGTACCAGTCTGCCCATCCGCAATACCCTACCAGTTCCTTGACCCATGCTGACCACCGACAGTGATGCTATCCTTGCTCCCTCTGACTTTCTTCTACTTGAGACAAACTCTTGTCACAAAACTTGAAAAGGTAACGTTTACCAGGACTAATTTGGGACTGTCTACGTTTCATCGCTGTAGGGCTGAACTTTTGACTTTGAACTGGTCCGGCTCGATCAGATAGCCGTGGTTGGTGTTTTATGCAAGCGAGGTGTCCTTCCCATCACAAGGTATATGCCTTCCAAGGCCAGCTCCCCAATCCTTCTCAGGTATCCTGAGCATCTCTAGAGCAATTTCATATGCCTCTAACCATGTCTATTTCATCCCTACCTCAAAGTCAGACACCAAGTCTCTTGGCATGTGGACCCTTCCTTCACCAATGGACATGGTATTTTTGATATCAGCATTCCTGCTGGACACTAACAGCTATTTAGCCTTCAAGTCCAGCTCTTTAAGACTCAGTTCATGAGCCCACAAGATCTTTCTCTCTTCCAAGGATCTCCCAGGCTCAGTCTTTCTTTGTTCTGCCTCCTTTGTGAGTTTTTATTTGGCTAAGGCGTTCTCAGCCCCATGCTACTCCTCCTCTAGGGCTTTGTCGGCCTCAGCTCTTCTCTTCTCTGCAGCTAGTCGGACTAGCTGCAGCCTCATGTCCCTCTCAGCCTGTCTGACCTTCAACTCCTCAGGAGGAGACACTGATTCCTTCTTTTGATCTAGCAGGGGACTCCATCTCTGTGGGCTCCCCCCTCTCCTCTGGAGCCATTTCCAAGTCATTTTCCTCCCCATCTTCATCTTTCTCAGGGCCTTCACCCCTTTGGGGCCCTGATTCTGTGGCCAGGAGCAACCAGGGATTCACATTCTTTAGCCCGTAGCCCTCCTCAGCCTCTTACTCAGGGTCATCACCCTCTTGGTCCTCTGTTGAAGTCTTTACCAGTGTGCTTCCTCATGAGCATGCAGGGCCACCTGGAAGACCCTTTCTTCAAGCAACCCCCTTTACCTGCAGAAATCCTTCTGCTCCCTCATATTGTAGAATGATAGGTAGTTGAGATCCAGGGTTATTCCCATTCTAGCAAGGTATCAGCAGTCGCAACAACAAAAAGAGTCTAAAGTGTATGAAGGTGAAGCAAGAATCAAAATTGGGAAAAATTACCAAATGACAGAAAAAGGAAAAAAAAAAAAAAACGTAATGGTCTTGGATATGAGATGGCAGTGTACACCAAGTCACTGTATGGCACTGCACAGACACAAGTCCTAGCCTCACCGCTGAACACCAGAGTAAGAAATTGGATTACTGCTTGACCAGGGTTTGCACCCCAGTCAACCCCTAATTGTTTTTTTTTTAAACTCCATCCTGTGGCATGCCCAGGATATCTCCAGGAGCTTAAAGGTATGCTGGTCTACAGCCATTCACATACTTGTGATATCTTCTATTGTAAAATGAATTCATGATGTGGCAGCCCTATAATGTGATATCACTAGGAATATATGGCATGCTCATGGCTACGTCTTAAATATCCACGATTGACTTAATTTTGTGATCATGCTATATATTTAATATTTTAAATATTGTTGAAGGAGCTAATTCCGTTGCAATATTGTGAATATGATCCTTCTAATATAGTAAAATACCTGTTGTAATGGTTGCTGTATTATTCATCCTGTTGCAGTTTTACAAATATGTATGATATTTGATATTTCAGATATTGTAAAAAGCAGACACCCTTTGTGAAGCCATAAAATATATCTGTAATGTTTTCAATTAGCTCAGTCTTGTCGCAATGCCATGAATATTGTTTCTGATTTATGGTAAACTACCCTTATGGTAGTGGCGGGAATATGATTTTTCAAGCTTTGTGGACCTCAACCACATAATATGAGCCCCAGGAACATAGTATATATAATGTATAAACTACAGCCCATGGCAATGCACCAGATAGGATTTCTTTACTATGAGAAGGTGCTTCAGTCTTCGTGGTAACACATCAAAACATTTAAGTAATCACATTTTAAAAACATATCTCTATTGTTCATAAAGGCCATAATATGAAAGCTCTAATACTCTCAAAGTAGCCAAATCTGTGACAATCCCATGAACACTGAATATCAGATGATCTAGGTTAACTCTTCTTCAAATGACCAGCCAAGGATATTTGTATTGGGAGATCTCTGTCTTACCTTTGAGGTCAAAACACTATTTTTGAGGGTGATCACATTGCTTCAATGCTATATATGTCTTCAGAGGGGTAGGGTTCACAGTGCTTGTCAGAGGTGCTGTGCAGATTGCTGCCCAGATGTGAACCAGAAATCTTAGATGTTGTATGATAATAATCTGTGCCATTTGTTTCATTCTCATGAATTCTATAATAGTTTAAAATCACAAAATCTTGTGCCAATCCGGTTAGCAATTGTTGGTCGCCTGAAAGACCACACTGTCTGCAAAATATTTCGTCCTAATCTGAAAATATTAAACAAACAGGAATTCAAATAATACATGTGCACGTTTAGAGGATGTCACTTCTGTTTCTAGTGCTTTGCAGTTCTCAATTCTCTGCACAATTGCCACTTTATATCTTGGCCTACCATTCTGTATTTTTTGGTGCTTTGAGTCTGTGTTACCCAGAAACCCTCATTTGAGCCATCCTTTTCTTTCTTCCCTATCATATGTCTAAAGCTTCAGGTCACCCGCACTGCTTTTTCTGCCACTTGGAGCTGGGATCCGACCGGGAAGTGCCTTCCAGCTTTGTAGGCCATGTGGAAGTGGAATTCGACATGCCCACTACCTCTGCATCGAAAGCCACTGTCAGGTCCATCTCTGTAGAAGACAAGACCGATGTCAGGAAATGGGTCAACTATTCGGCGCACTACAACTACAAGGTACAGTCAAACAAGTGATTACATCAACGTCCATCTATAAGGTCCAGTGTTCACAAGCACCTATAAAATATATGCAGCTGCAAGGTTCAGTAATATTGAACATCTCTTTAATGTGTATAAATATAGGCTACAGTTCAAAAGGTAGTTAGATATATATTTAGATAACATGTTTGTAAAACTACAGGGTAAGCAACAATGAGCAATTGCACTAGTGTGTACATACAGTTCAACAAGTGGCAACATAAATGTACAATTCTAAAGTGCAGTGTCCACGAGCTCTTCACACAATAGATATATCTACAAGGTACAGAAAGATTGATTTGCATTTATGGTGCAGGGTCCCAAATACAAACTTCCAAGTAAACAGTAAACTAAAATGTAGACAGATTGTGTACAACTGCAAGGTACAGTGAAATAGAGTTGTTAAATGTAAGTTCAACAATAGGGTGTAGTCTCCACAAGAAGTTATAAAGTATGAGCAACTACAATGTATTACACATTGTATTGCATTGGTGCGTTTACTGCACTTTTAAAATTATCTTTGAATGGCCTAAAGCACTTGTGAAATTTTGAGTATGGACCTACTTAATATGCATAATTTACATAGCAGTTCATAAATGTGACAAGGTCACAGAGAGTGTACAGTAAATGAGCAGTTGCATGTTGTTTGCAAGTAAAATATACAATAAATGTTAGAGATTACACAGTATTTACAACTGCAAAATATAGTTCAACAAGCAGCTACATGGTATGTACAACTATGGCAAGCAGTAGTCAATATCCAGTGGTTGCATTGAATATTGAACTGCAAGCTACTCTTACATAATGTGTATATAAGTAGAAGCTACAGGTTAGTGTGCACTTCCATAACATGTTTAACTAGATGGTACAGTTCAATCTGTGGATACGTACACTCTATAACTACACGGTATGTTTAACATTAGCTGTTACTCAGTCCATTAGATAAAATAATCCATTCTCTACCGCACTTAAGGCCGAGCATCACATAAACGGCCTGATCCACAAAGGTATATTTCTGTGCGTATATCTACTTCTGTATAGATCTACTTCTACACCTGGGTGTAAATATCCATGTTATTGCTATTCTCTATTTGAAAGGGGAGATTTACACCTAGGTGTAGACATAATTTACTCCACCCTCTCAAAGTATGGTGTGGAGACTCCTATGACTGAATTTACAGGTGTTAGTACAGCGCCTTGAGATCCTCATTGGTGAGTAGCGCGCTATATAAACCCACTGATTGATTGATATTAGTAAATTTCCACCTGTTTGTGGAGCTCTCCTCTCCTCCCTGTAAGAAAATATGGGGGAAATATAACGAAGTTGATTTATAAAATAAAAAAAGAATACATATAAGTATTTTAATATAAAATAGATATGTAAAATGAGTTACAGCAAATCATTTTAACCTAGGACTAATTAACAAACCCCTAGGATTTGGCTGAATAGGATAGAACATTTTGCAGCACTTTATTTTAGTTATATTCATTAAATATGCAATCTTTCATCTTATGTTTAATGGTGGACTGCTTAAGTGCCCCAGCTGGTGTTCATATTTTTTTTTTTTACAGGTTTTTACAGGGATGGTGGACTGGGCTGATGTGGCAGGGTGGTTACATTTTATAAATAATGATGGACTGGGGAGATGTTATACAACCTTATGTATGCATCATTTATACCCTAAATCTTTTTGCACATTTTGAGGCAGCCTATTTTATACTGTGTGTAATACAGTTTTAAAATGATGACTGACGTATTCGCAGTGCAATCTTTAATAGGCTTGGATCTTGTAGCTCTATAAATACATCAGCCTCTACTCTCTACTGCACATACCAGGATTGTTCTGTGTCTCTCTGATTAGACACAGACATCAGCAATGATTGTATTAATCATAACTAAATTCCTGCATTTCCTATTAATTAGGTGAATTTATTTTGCATTTAAGGTCTACGTTACTTTTAATCCGTGCACATGAATTTAAAAGATCAACAAAGTAGCTACAGAATATTCTGTTCTGTTTTGCGAGACTTTGCCCTGCCCCCACCCTCATACCACTCAGGATCATATTCATAATACTTATCTTTTTTTTAAGCATTTCAGCCACTGACCATGTCCTGTTTGGAAGAAAAGAACTTCTGTTGAGCTCTTCAAGTACATTGTATTGCCCACATGCAAAACATCAGAGATCATCTTTGGAAAGTCTGTAAGGACACAGAGATATACCCAGCTTATTTGCGCCCCACACAGCAATGTTTTATTGCCCACAAGTTTACATGAATAAAAATGAAAAAAAAATAGCATAGCATGGGACAGGTGCATGCTCTTGAGAAACTCTTCAGGAAACTACACACAGGCCTGTTTTCTTTGCTCTCCCCAATCCAGAGAGGAGGAGGCCTGAGTGTAGGTTTTCAGATGGGCTTCAGCTGGTAATAAGAGAAATGCTGCACTTTAAAGCACGAATAACATGCTGATCTAAGCCTACAATAAAAGGGAAAGCAATGTTTACAGAGACAGCTTTGTTTTTCTCGCTGTGTCCGAACCTGAAAGTGCAGGCATTGCACTTCTAAGCAAATTTCGCTGTAATTTTGCGATTCATAGAATTGCGATAAGCTGGGGTTCTGAATAAAGAAAAACCTATAACACACTAGCTTCTAAAACTAGCTTTGTACTAAATTGTAGGTTAATTTAAATAAATATTATTTTTAAACATTGCTCAAGTCACCTCCATCACTAACATTTTTATATTTATTTGTTTGTAACCAAGTGGGTTAAAAGTTATATTTTTAGCTAATTGTAATATTATCTATACTTATTAAACTAAGTTAAACATGCATTGAAACCATTTTAAAATGTAAGTGACCGGTATGGAATACAATTAAGCCCGTTTTGACAAAATTAACAATGTAGTAGAATTAGAAGTGTATTTAGTGAATTGCAAGGTTTTATTATTGTGTATTTTCTACTAGCATGTCCATCCCTAAACCTCTCCTTAAATTTCACTGATCCTCTCCCATTTAGAAGTAATTATCCCCCATTTTCCCACCACTCCCCCATATCCCGTATATATTTGCATGCATGTCAACAGACCCAAATCAGGCAGGAGAATCCTGACTTTTGAAGCAAAAAGTGGTACTATTTTACCTGTCTCCCATGTGAAATTGCCTCTGATTCAATTAAAGTCAGTGGAGAAAATGCAATCCCCTGATTGCTTTTTCACAATCTCCTACTTACTACTTGTAAAATGTTGCCATATATGCATTTACTACTATAAAGTATACTTGCATGTCCTTAGATCCCAGCACAGAAAGATAACAGAGGCCGAGATCTCCAGCCCGAGATTTGAGAAATGTATTTTGTAGTTCGTGAAGTAGAAATACTGAAGTCAAGCATTATAAAAACATTGAAAGGTTGGGACCTCCATTAAAGATAATGAAGTTGCTCAGGGGTCATAATGGCAGGCGTAAGCCTTCTGCTTCAACATTCCAATGATTGTCATTCTCTTTCTCACTTTTAAATTTAGAAAAATCTACCCTCAGTGGATGGAATGTTCTAATAGCATTATAGCTCTTCTGCCTCGTGCTATACCGGTTGTTGATGTCGCTCTCCCTCGTTATAGGCCCTCGCCTGTGGCATGGGCTTATAACTCTGGTTCAGGGCCTTTACCAAACAGTATAGCACTTAGCAGTGGGCTATAAGGCTAGATTACAGTATGAGCACACATTTATAACTTATGTCCTTAGTGAATGTCAACAGGGCATTGGGTCAAAATAAAACCAGACAAGGTCTAATATAGCCTTAGATCCCGACCTAGCGGGCTCTACCAGCCATTAAAAGCCCGCTCCATCGTTAACGGACCGAGCCGGAGGCGAGGGCCTTTAATAAGGAAGCGGGCCTTGAATGGTCGGTAGAGCCCACTAGGAGGGCTCTAAGGCTATTAGAACATTCTGCCCCTAGAAGGCAGAATGTTCTAATTATGAAAAACAAAATGCCTCTCGGAGCCCGAGGGGATTTTAATCCCTCCCCTCGGGCTCTGAGAGGCCTTTGTTCATAGCAGCAGCTGTAAGCAAAAAAAACATTGGAATGTTGCGCTGCGGGCTTCTACCGAATCGTAGAAGCCTGGAGCACTCCATTTTATTCAATAGAGTGCTCCACATTTCAATGTTCTAATATAACTTCTGTTCTATTCTAAAAATGATGATGCGCCAGGTAGTGCATACATAATCATCCCAGTATTCACAGAATTCTGTATGACTAACGTTTGCTCATTAGATCGCTGCCTACCTGTCTGGCTGTTCGAAAGACATCTTGTGAACTTTCATGAAGTTGACCTGGTAATGCATTCTGCCCGTGATTGCTATTGGCTTTGTGGTTTGTAACTCACGTTTTCAGCCTTTCAATTTGCTGCGCCTATTTGCTTTAGGCTGTGCAGCTTGAGTTCGTACCTCCCCATACTAAAGCCATGTTTACATTATTCTTCCACAAACTCATTTTCTGTAGTAAACAGACCTTTAAATCTTGTTCTCATCTCATGTGTTTTTGAGGGAACCTGGCGTTTATTTTGCTTTCGGCTAACTTCAAAGTGAGAGCATTTACAGGAAAATGGAATGCAGCATACTTTCTTCAAGAAGCCTGCTTGTGCCCTTTTAAAAATGTTTTATTTTAGACATAGCCATCTCAAAAGATATCTTGTTCCCCAGCTGCACAAAACATTTGCACGTTTTTGGAAAAATTCCTCGCCTTTGGTGAGTCCATTTAATTTCTGAAACTGCCTTTTTAGGAACAAAGTACAAAACCGAATTACAGTCTCAGCGTCAACCTAACATTTGGTGATCTTGGTCAATTTAAACTGTTTATGGCCCATTCATTGTCCAGCACAGGATAAGATCTTTACGCAGGAAAGAGCCAGCTACATTGTAAAAAAATTTAACAATGTTTTATATTCACTTTGATGTATATATAGCATATGCTTTATTTATGACATCTGGGGCAACTCACTTTGGAGAGCTGGATAAGTTTAGAGGCACTTTTCATGAAAGCTTTTGGGTTTATGTTTAGCTGCACAATTATTGTACATTCCATCTGCAACTTTGCCTTTTTTGGGACACATATTGCTGGATGTAAGCCATTTCCTCAATTGTCCTTGCGGGCACAAGCTTCCTGATTTCAGTGGTGCAGCAGGTGCAGTGACATAGGGGTCAAAAGGTTTAGGAAACCCACTGAGCACTGATTATTGTAATATTTTACCACTAAACAAGCAGGCACAAGTGCAGTTACCTGGCAGGTACTGGGACCATGATTTGAATGGTGCAGCAGGTCCAGTGGGACAGGGGCCAAAAGCCCTTGGAAACTCACTGAACACTGAGAGTTGCTATACTTTCCTACTAAATAAGCAGTCACAAGTGCAGTTACCTTGCAGCCATGAGGGCCATGATTTGAATGGTGCCGCAGGTGCAGTGGCACAGGAGCCAAAAGGTCTAGCAAACCTACTGAACCCCGACTGTTGCTATATTTGACCACTAAACAAGCAGTCACAAGCGTAGTTACTTTGCAGGCACCGGGCTAAGATTTTAATGCTGCAGCAGGTGCAGTGGCACAGGGACCAGAAGCACTAGGAAATCCACTGAACACCGATTATTGGTATATTTCTGAGATCTGTTGGCTTTGTCAATGCTTATTTGCTTCAGTGCAATATAACTCAATTATTTTTTCTTAAAAGAGCTATTACGCGAACAGCGCTGACTGTACCATACAGCTTTTTTACTGTACTTTCAGCCTTTTTCAGCATACTTAAAATAATTAGCACAGCCTATAAATCTCAGTTTGCTCATAACGTTGATTTGTACATGTGCCGGTCTCTGGGGAGTTAAATTCAAACTATACATAGTTAATACAAAAATCCCTCTTTTACGTTTTTGTAATTGCATTTTTCATGGTCCTCTAATGTATTACCAAGTACACAACGTTCAGCTTCCACCGTCCTTTAGACCATGTTTGCAAAACGGATATGGCTAATCCAATGATGGGAGCTTTTACTGTTTATGTCCCTCCAGGTTGTTAAACAATGCAAAAGCGTCCTCTAGTGTCCATTTTGCAGTACTTCAATATAACTATTCAAAATCTGAGGTGGACTTTAGCAGTATCTACTCACTGCTGGACGATCGAATTTTGAGACGCATAATTATTACTATTATAGGCAGGGACGGTACTAGGTTTTCTGGCCAAAAGGGAAGATGTGAGGCCCCTCTAATTTGCACGTGACATCATAGAAAGTGACATCATGGAACTTCTAATTTTCTTTGGTATCGCCAAGGGACCTTGCGTGCGCATATCAGTAACATGGATAATAGCTACCCATAAGTCTGTATTTTAAAGCTGTGTCACATTGAAAGGAAAAGCTGGGCACAGGTCTCACAAAGATGGGCTTCCTCACTCAATGTTAACTGATTGTTTCCTGATTACTGCATGATAAAAGGTCCAGTGTACTGCGGAATATTATTTGAATGCATAACTATGGTAACAATTATGCAACCGGATACAGCGAAATAAAGTTGAGTTCAAATACATGTACCAACACGTATTTGTTCCCAAACGCATATGTCATTTGATTTATTCCTTACATTTTGATTATGTACTGCTGCATTTATGATGGAAAAATGAAAATTCAAGTTCCAGAATGCAAGGAAATAACAGCAGAACTACTTACATGTGGGTTAAAGAATCAATATGAGACCTCCTCTGGTGGAAGTCTGTGCTATTGAGAGTTACAGTTTTCATATAAACTGGAGAAAAAAAAAGTTTGAAGATGCACTTATTTTGGAACCATTAGTGAAGCCAGTTGTGTGGATAAAGTAGTAGACAGCTTTGGTGTGACTGTGTTCACGCATGTGTGTGTGTTTGTTGCACCAGTATACCTGTGCTCTTTATTTCTGCTACTGCTATGAGATGAAAGTTTAGGCCTTTGTATCACCTGGTCAGAGAAACAATATCAGCAATTTGGTTTTGCCTCAAGATCACTGTGGAACAGCTCTGTTTCTTAGCTAGAAACTGGAAGCTGATACCTTACTGATCCCCAGAGAATTGGTCTTATATAGTCTTGGAGTCATTCAAAAATTATTGCATTACAATGCTGAGGGGATGTTACTATAGAGATCTTGCTGTGGTGATTAACAAAGAGGAGCACTGCTGTGAAGAACCCACTATTGGGGGTGCATTATAAGTGTACAAATAAGTGGGACATAAAATAGGGATTCAGGCTTTTTTTTTAATGTAGGCTTTGCATAGAGATACAATAAGTTTACCATGATGGGAGGCTAGCGCTGGCTGGCAGGGGTCACCAAGGTGCTTTTCTCTATAGTCGTCTTGAAGGAGGAGAGAAAACACTGTTACATAGTTTATTTTGGACACTTTGTCTATTGCTACAAGCACATTGCACACCTCAAGCACAGCTCACGGCACTATGAGGCTTTCCTTAGAAAATTACACTTAAAACAAAACATGCTTCAATTTACAAGTATTAGCGTAACAATCAAATAGCAGTTCAGTGGCACCCAAAATGTCATACATATGGTATAGATATGCCATAGGTAAACACAGGGCAAATACAGAAATTTCAAACCTATGCAAGGGATAACCAGAAAATTAAAATACCTCCCACTTTGAACCAAAGCTTTTGTGGCACCAAGCAAGTAATTGCAACCCTCCCCAGAAGAACTCTCTTTTCTCTTCCATCTAGCTATCTGTCCATTCATCCTTTAATCCTCTCATCCACCTGCTGCTATTCACCATTTCACTTTATATTCTGTCATCCATTCATTCTTTCATACATCATTTAGTCTTTCATCATTCTGTATGTCTGTCCATCCGTATTCCCATCCATAACCAAACCTATCCATTTATCGTTTTACTCATCCATCCCTTTATCCACCTTTTCACTCGTCCATCCACCCATCTTTTCAATCATCCATCTGTTCATCCTATCTCTCATCCCTTTAGCCACACTTTTACTCCATCCTTTTCCATATCCATCCATCCACACTTTCACCCATCCATACTTACTTTCTTCACTCCACCTTCACTTTTACTCATCTATCCAGTCTTTCACTCATCCACCCTTTCAACCATGCTTTTCACTCATCCACCTTTACACCCATGCTTTCACACATTTACCTAGCCTCTCACTCATCCATCCATCCATCCACCCTTTCCTTCCTTCCATCTACCCGTTCAATACATCCATCCATCTTTCTATTCCTCATCCAACCTTTCACTCATCCATCCTTACATCCACGTTTTTACTCATCCATCCATTCACTCATCCATCCACTCATCCATCCACTCATCCATTATTTCATTCATCAACATGGCATTGTGGTTCCTTTTTTAGCACTTTCATATAGCACAAACTTAGCCCAAGGTCTTTGGAGTGCTTTACAAAAGTACCAACCCCATTACAAAAGGTGAGGGTTTTCTTTTAGGTATGGGGAGGTTTAATGATTTACCAAGAATGACAGGATTTAGAAAACATGCCAGGACCTGTACCTGGTTCCCCACTTTCATTAGACTACTCCATGTGCTGCTAGACCCAGGTGAGGGAGTGTTATCACCTGGGCTTCACAGCACTGAGGCCAGAGAGAGCCCCCACCTGCCCTAGGCGTACAGCACTGGATAATGGCAGCAAGGCACACAAGATGATGGACGGAATGTTGCACAATGGAAAAACATTCCCCCCCCACCACTCACAGATCTGGGTTTAATCTATTGTTATTTTGCTCACCACACCACCTCAGTTCAGATATAGCCATATGAAAATCAGTCTTGACCCTGTGCCTCATGGGAACAGTCCAGCCCGAACTGCCAAGCCATGTCTTCCCTGGACCGGAATCAAGCATCCTAGGACCGGGGTCTGGCTATCAGCCGTCATCCGCCAGGATAGCTTGACTCCAGTAGCATAATGGCAGCAAGGACCAGGAGGGGGGCCCATACCAGGACTCTGCAGCTTGAAGCAGTTCTTCAAGGCCCGGGTGACTGAGCTTTGCTAAACCCTGCCCTGCCATGTCCGTCTTTTCTGGGTGCTCCCTCCTCCACCAACCTGCCCCTCCTCACCTGATAATGTCCAGCTGGTTCTTGGAATAACAGAGCTTTTTTTGCCTGGCAATGCAAAACAGAAAGGGGAGGCAAGGCTTCAGGGCAGGGTTTTAAGCTAGGAGCTGCCCTGCTCCTGATGTTGTGAGCCAACATAATTGTTGGCTTTACTGCTGCCCACTTCCTCACCCATTCTTTTCCTTTCCCCACCTCTGCACCCCCAAGAATGCAACCATGGTCAAGACACCACCCTTAAAAAATACATTTGTGATGTGACTGGATTGGGGAGCAGGCACTGGAGAAGCAGGTGGGCTGACTGATAGTGTGGCATTTCACACAGAAACAGGGCCCCATGTTTTCAACCCAATCGCAGGGCCTTGGGCAGCTGCCTTCATTGCCCATGCCCACTGGCCCAGCCCAGACTCTTCCCTTCTCTCACAGATTCAGCCTGTCACATACACTGCTCCTTTACCTCTTTATTTCCTCAAGCCTCTTGCTCTTTGTTGCCACTCTGCCCCATTACTTTCATCTGTCACTTTTCTGCTGCACTTTTACTCTATTATCTCTCACCCACCTCTGATCTTAGTTCTTTCCTTTGTTGTACCCCTTTTACAAGCACTGCACCTCAATTCTCTGTGCTTCTTTCTCCCTTTTCCTTCATCCTAGATGAATAGGGGTTCCACCTGGCTGGTTTTCGACCAGCACCACCAGTTTTTTCATGACTTGGCCAGAAGAAAAAATAAGCAACATTTCGTAAAGCTGGTATTTTTAACCCTTAACTATACATATTTCAAGCAGCAGGTATAGAAATACTTTCAAATGTGTTCTAAAGAGGCAATAACAATACCTGACTAATATAAAAAGTAAAAAAAAAAAAGGCAGAAAAATCAAGTTACAAATGAATACATACTAACAGGTGTGGGGCCCTGGGCCGCTGCCCACACTGCCCATGCCTAGCGCCACAAATGAATACATACTAAAAGGTGTGGGGCCCTGGGCCGCTGCCCACACAGCCCATGCCTAGCGCCGGCCCTGATTATAGGATACACAGGCAGCATGCTATGAAACTTCGCCGTGAACGTTATTGTTTGTGGAAAAAACGTCAAATCAGAAAATTATTTTATCTGATTTGAGTTACAATTAATTGTTAGCGATAAATAAGTAATTAAATTGAGAAGCAATGCTTCGAGACCACACACATGATAGAAACCCGCTAAGCTAATGTCTGGTTGCATAACTTAAAGTAACAATTGTAACTTGCATTTTGATACAGCGCATCAGGTCACACTCCTGCAGTTTCTAGCCTTGTAAACATCACGCTGTACTGTCACCCATGTCAATGGCTCTTGGTGCCAGTTTTTACGTCCACGGCCTGAAGATCACGCCAGATGCGTACAGTGAGCATTAATCTCACGGCACCATCTCCCTTAGCTTAATTAGGTTGAATTTAATCAGTTCTTGACATTTTCGTGTTTCAAAGCAGTGAGCTCGCTTCTTCAAAATCTAAGGGACCTAGTCGCAATTGTAAAGTTACCTGTGAGTAAATCTACATGTGTATTTTTTACTCTTGCACTTTGTAAAAAAATTAATACTCTTGGCTATTCACTAGACCACTGCCTACTCTTAAAAGGTGAAAAGAAAGCTTCTCATTTTTATTTTTGTAATGCTACCCGATTTCAAAGAAAATATTGCTTTATTTAAAAAGCAATCAACAACATGGTGGTCTGCTGACCCCAGCCGGCCACCATCCCTGTGATTGTAGCCATTCCCAATGTGTCACAAATTGCGACCTACCTCATGAATATTGCTGAAGCAGGTCCATTTGTGACCCATTAGGGAATCGCAAACAGTGTCTGAGACACTGTTGTACATAGCTGTTTGCAATTTCCTAATTGCGAATTGCAATGATTTGCAACTAGGAAATCACAAAACGTTTTTTTTGTACATCAGGCCCTAGGTCTTTTGTGGGTGGGTGTTTGTCCCTCCCTAAATCCCTCCTTAACCTTCCTTTAGTTCTCTTTTAACCTCCCTAAACCCCTCCCATTTCATGTAAGAATTCCCTATTTTCTAGCCAATTCTCACTGTCCCTCACACATTTACTACAATAACACAGGTGTACATGTGCAGAGATCTCCTCATAGAAAAGATTGAACAAGCATTTACAATGCAACGGTTTCGCCTTTGTAAAAGTTTGAGGTATTGGCATTGTAAATGACACATTTTTTATTTGTGTTGGTTTTGAAAACCGATAAATAAATGGCATTGTCATTTACAATGCCAATAGCTTAATCTCTCGCAAATGCGAGACCTATTGCATTTGCACCCACATGCACGCACACCGAGAGCCACCCACACACACAGGGCATGCATGCTGGACCTCTCTAAAAAGGCCTACAGTCCCTTTCTTGTTGATTGACGGTGCAACTGTCACCTGACCGTTTAACCTACACCAGTAGCATTCTACAGTTCCTTGCTTCCACATAAATAGATATCCATTCCCATGCTATTTACTTGTAATGCTTCACAGTACCATACATAATTTATTTAAAGCGAGACCTAGTGGCATTGCCAATGCTTATTAAGCACTAAAGGTTCCAAACATTACATTTGCCCAATTTAAGGCACTCAATTTACCAAGGTAATGGTCATGACTAGCAATCACTAAGTTGCAGCAAAGAACGTTCAACTCAGCCAGCCATCCTCGCAGGCCTTGAACCAAACGTCCACGTACCTTCACCAAACATGTATTGTAAATACTTATCACTACAACACTGAGGCGCCACCCACAGTGCCCGGATGCTGGTGCTTGCTCGTGCACCTAAGCAGGGTTCTAGGGTTCCAGCAGCAAAGGTTTGGCTCCCGTCTTTTTTGGAGCCTCCCCCCTTCCAACCCGCATACATGCGGTTGTGGTTTTATTCAAAGAACAGGTTCTTAATCCTTGTTAAATAGAATTCAACTTAATCAGGTAGGAAACCACCGCCTGGCAGATACAGGGCAACAGACCTTTCTGCAAACTACAGGCTGGTGACTGACAAACGCCACCACCGCCTGCACAGGGCGCCGAGTAAACCAAGCAGCAAACAATTGTGGCTGCCACGGTAGGACTTACTCACCGGATGGAGTTCAACACAACATGGCAGCAGTGCTGTGTTGTCAACGTGTGCCAGGGACTGCCCCTGATCTCACCCGGTTACTAATCATCCCATAATGCACCCCTGCTGATGCGTTCCTGGCAGACCACCTTCTGAGAAAGCACAACAGAGTAAACCTGACCAATTAACAGCTCATTTTCCTTAAAGAACGTATTTGCGTAAGGGCTGAGAAACCACGTGTGGCTTTAATGGGATCTTCGGGTGCGCAAGTGGCGAAGGTAAAGGCGAGTCAGCATAGCTCAGTTTAAAATGCCCATTGTCACGTGCAAAGCATGACGAGGTCAAGCTATATTTGATTTGAACAAAAGGTGCACACGTTCTAATACGCATTTACAGCCTGCATTTTGTTCAGGGGATTTGCTATCAATGGTACAGCAGGTGCACGTGCAGCGGCACCGGGGAGGGGGGTAAAAGTCTAAAGGGGCCCAGTGAACCCCGATTTTTACTCTTTTGAGGAGAATCGCTATCAATGATGCTGACGGCGCGGTGGCACTGGGAGGGGCAAAAGTCTAAGGGGACCTAGTGCACCTCGATTATTGATGTACTTTACTGCATGATCAGCTATCAGACCCCATTTTCCTTGCTCCGGCTAGTGCCCAAGGGCACACTCGTATGGCTAGTGCATCTTTTTTCGCCTTCTCGCAGTGCTTTCAATGAGCAGGGACCGATTCCGTCCCATTGTTTAATTTGAACAGGGGAGGACCTGCACTGCTCAGCAGGGCCGCAATACTTTTAAAGGGCGAGAACCGCCCCCTGCTCCTTAGCAAACAGGTGCTGCTCTGGCATAAGGAGTACCTGCACTTCTAGGTTCCCATTTCCTGCACGCCTTCGAATCCCGTGCCCAAAATGTGGATTTGCTGCCAGAAAGAAATATCACACTCCATGCCACCACGCGCTGTATATATTAATTGTGTTGGGCTACCTGCCCTACGTGCCTCGAATCAGATGCGCGGGGAGGAGGCGCTGTACAAATAAGAGGAAATAAACGTGAATTTCCCAAAACAAAATACTTTCTGAGACTTGGTGAGCAAGTGGAAAGAATAGCTCGCTGTCTTGTGAGGACTTCCCAGGTGCGGCGCGTGCGGGAGGGAGGAGATTGCAAAATAGCATCCACCCAAACAGACACCAAATGATTGTCCATGTTGCAGGGCCCCGATGGAAAGTATTGCACACGTTATGTTTGCTTGCTCGGCATATAGCGTCCCGAGGTCCAAGTGGCAAAAACAAATCTGCCAACAACTTGGCACACGGGACATTATGCACATGCACTTTATATCTCGACTCTCCCCATAGTCATCCCAAGGATGGTTTAAATTATTCTAATTAGGCCTGTTTGGGGTTGTAAACTGAGCCCACAATAAGGCTTCTATTATGATGGATTGCCATGCTGCTTTCTTCTTATTTTTCCCCTCTCTTATTACGTATGTTTTTATTGATGAATTGTATATTATTTTTTAACTAGTAGATTTCTGCAACCACACCTCGCATAGAGGGTGCAACAGTGTATTTTTATGGACTGCATGTGTGTATCCCTTTTTCATATGTTGCTGTATCACATGTTCATCCTGTGTTTCCCATTCAAAATGTCTTTTATAGCTTTTATGACACTAGTTGTCGAAATAAAGCTTATATCACAACATTATTTTGTAGTATCTGTGTAGTACTAGTAAGCTTACTAAAACGCAGCTTGTGAATAGTCCAATTAATTTTCATTTTTACTTTTAAAAAAGATAAATATATATATATGTTCCTCTATGATCTTTGAAAGTGTAACTAACTCGGGCTGGGGAGAGAATACCTTAATGTATAGATGCAATTATAGGGCGTCTTAGATTCTAATCTTGAGATTGGGCAAGTGGAGAAATGGTGGGTATGTTTTTTAGTTCAAGTAACTATGTGGCTCACTGGTTAGAGGAGGCAGACCCTGAAGCAGAGGTCAGACCCGGGACCAGGGTTCAATTCCCGACGCGGCAGGGTCTTGAGCCCAAATGTCCACGGACTCGATAATTCTCGCTTAGGTGCCTACTCGAATCATGGGTTCACACTCTGCAACTCTGGGCAATAGCTTGCTTAATCTCCACTACGCCCCCCCTGTGGCGGGATGCCTGGCTTTCACCTTGGGGATGCCCAGTATGGGATATCTCACAGGGAAAAAGCCAGGACGGGTTCCCAAAGCAAGCGCCTTGAGACCTTGCGGTGATAAGGCGCTATATAAGAACCTTTGACATATGACATATGACATAACTACTTTCAGGTAAAGAGATGTTTGCTTAGAGCAGACAGTGATGACGTGAGCTCAGATAATTAATACACAAAAGCACTAAAGTGGCAAAAAAGTTTAGTGGGTTTATGCATCTGCCCCTCGGATCTGTGCTGAACCTGCAGGTTATAGTTTTAAATCCAGCAGACTGGTTTCCAGTCCTCTTGCGAAAAAGAAAGCCATAGGGTAGAAAATAAAACCCAGTCTACCCAGGTACGTTGTGTCGGTTCTGTGTGGAATTCCAACCTGAGATGAACATTCTGCATCTGAATCTGAGAACAGAGTTTCTTGATTATGTATTTGAAGCACTCTGACACTTTTATTGATATTTTTATTGAACACACTGCATCCTACTGGCCTAGGTGCGCAAGAAAGTACAGAATAAAACAATTTAGGACAATTATTTTAATTCAGCGTGACATTTAAACTACGGCATTTCATTTTCAGTGGCATGGCTTCAGGCCTGAGGATGAGAAGTGGCTGTCCATCTTTAAGTATTATCAAAATGACAGTGTGAATTTTAGTAAAACAGATTAGTGTTTATCACTCTAGAACAAGGAAGGCTGTTAAATCAAAAATTGCAAGTGCAGGTTTTGGGAAATGTAAGGGAGGAGGTGGGTTTATCTTTATGAGCTGTTGGAAATCAGAGGTAGAGTCCATAAATATCCAACCATTTCAAATTCTTTTCGCCAATTCGTTTTTGCAGCACAAAAGTTTAGAGTGAACAAGGAAATACTAACATACTTGTGTCAATGCAATGGGGTGATTAATATTAGATGATTTTTGCTTTTCGAGCTGGTACCTGGTTGACAATGTCCCCTTTCAGGTTAGTGTTACCAAGGAACAAAATCTATATAATGATTTGGGCCAGTGTGGAAACCCTGTGGAAGGGGGTGTTAAGCTAAGGGGCAGTCTTACAAACTATCAGATAAGTAGGTTCAAGTTTGAGATAGAGTTCAGAGATGTAGGTCCTCCTCCTCAACATGTATGCTTATCTTACCAGTATAACACTCTTTAATTTGCTGGTTACGGAAGATTCCCTGTGCCACACAGTGTCTTGAGCATGGACTGGATCCCATGATCTACTCAATTATGTGTGTGACGTGTGCGTGCAGGCTGGCCAGGCCATGAGTTAAAAGGCGTCACTCTGGAGGGCGGTGGCTGGCGCAACAAGGTAAAGCAAAGCTGCCCATCCGCCGCCTGTGTCAGTCTGCCTCTGGCCAATCAGATCATGTTTGGTTACAGTGGGAACAACAGGCAAGGCTCCGCCCCACAGATGCATACAGGGCTAAGCACACGTTCTTTCACCAGGCCAGATTAGTGTATGACAACAACAGTGACACACCATAAGGTACACTCAGTTTTGGCGATGATATATGCCCACAGGGCGCCAGAGCAGAGAGTTCCTTTCATGATCAGAGCCAGTGGGCTAAGTACGTGTAAACATCAAAACAAGTACAGTATCGCTGTCACAGCACAGCGGCGTACATCAGTGTAATTGCTAATGCTGTGCGGCTAAGTTCCTAGAGAGCACCTCAGGTGGTCAGGAACACTATAATTGCACAACTAATGCACTTTTGTGCAGTGATACCCCAGCACTAAAAATCATTTAGCCTAACCCAGTAATACTCAAAGTACGGATCAAGGGCCCAATGGCCCCTGATGAACAGCAGCACAAGCTGCTGTTTGCTTGCTGAGCAATATTATTCAGGAAAAAAAATTAAATAAACAGGCAAGCATTTATTTGCCAGTTAAATGAAGTTATGAAGTAACTACGGTTGGGTCCTGCACTGCTTAACTTTAGTTGACCTGCAAATAAATGCTTACCCACATATAAAAAAACATTTTTAGACTTCTGTACACAATCCCGGATGCACCCAGGCACTCTACCGCTACCCTGCTGGCATCAGTGTGGCCCTCATTCACACCACAGACCATACTTTGTAGCCCGTAGGCAAATGTTTGTGAGTACCGTGGTCTAACCACTGATGCATGATACTTTGCAGGGCTGCTAGGTGAATCAGTGCCTGGTACTTCCACACTGGGTAATCCCTGGTGAATTAAATCCAGGCCCTTCAGAATCAGCAATAGTGATATCCCATAACGAGGCCCTACATGTTAGCACAATTTGCACTCTTGTCACCAAGGTGTTTGTGTCCCCATATATTATGAAGCTAAATGTTTTATAATTAAGGTAATAATACTGCATAGAATGAGTGATTTATGATCTTGTTCAATTCATGCAACCTCAGAATTAAGGCACATTAAATCATTCAACCAAATAATTGCTGTTGGAAAGAGGCAAGGAAAGGGTACGAATGCAACTTTACTTCCTTCAATGTTCTCTGTTGAGTGGCACTATGAATCAACAACCCCAGTGACACATTTTTTATGAAAATGCAATGTCGATATTTCTTTGACTTTATTTCTTCAGCTTGGTTTGCAAGTAGTTGTAGAACTTCATCATTACTCAAGTTTCTCGTTATGCAAGTTTGTGTACTGCATAAACATGGCCGATATAGGTTCATCCTACACATTGACTGGACTAACTTCTTTTTTTGCAACAGTTAGTTATTAAAGATTTCTCGAGGAGTTACATATATATAAACAAGAAAGTCTCAAGATGAGCAGCGTGCCAAGGATAGACTGGCAACTATGGTCCTTTACAGTGTTCAGGAGGCAGACACGCGTAAACGGGTAAACCAAAGGGAGACTATGGGACTTTCTAATAATCATTTCTGAGGAGGAGGAGGGGCAAAACAGAAAGTGGGAGGGGACATTAGGGTAGGTAACAACAGTGGTCAAAGTGCATAAGAAAAATGTATGGGAACTGTGATGTGTGCAATGGGGCGGGATGAGTGTGGGGGCGTGGTCAAAGGTGTGGCTAAAAAAATAATTCTGTAATGTGAATAAAAAAACAAAATATTCTGTAAGTTGTTAGGTCTGGTACCTTTAGGTAACTACATATATAATAGCGCACAACTTAAATGAAAATAGAATGCAAGTTATGTTAATCAGTGGGAAATGTACTATCATACATTATGAAACCTCTATTATTTAATGCACTGCACCAGAGAGCCACATAATCGAATCCTGGTTGCTGCAATTGGAGAATAGTGACGTGTGTATGTTTTATGTTTTGTTTATGGGAGTTTTACATAGCGCAAACTTGACACGAAGGTATTGGGTATCAGAGCGCTTTACTTTAGCACCAGTTGCATTACATGAGGGCACGTTCATTTTTTTGTTAGGAACAGGGAGATTAAGTGACCTGCCCAGAATTACCGGATGTTGCGCGTCCTTGCCGAGACCCAAACCAAGCTCCCCAGGTTTTAGGTGGACCACCCTAGCCGTTAAGCCACATCCTCTCCCCTTGTGTTTAGTGCTACAAGGTCCCAGTCTGTGACATCAAGCCAAATGAACATGCAAGTTCATTATTTTTAACTTGCATTACTCACAATATAAGATAGGCTACCAAAAAATGTGCAAAAGTGTTTAAGATAAAAAAAAGTGCTGAAAATATAGATTTTAGTGGATTTTTTTATATAACAGTCTTTTTAAAGTACACAACTCACAGCTGAGCTGGTTGCTCTTTTACAATACCTCTCAAAAATATATATGTTATCATGAACCTTCAAGTTATTCCATCATCATCAGGAATATCAATTTAAGTCAATATCGGCTTGCAAGCGCCTTTCACTTTTGCAGTTGACCAGTTCTTCCAGGCAAGCAGGCACCCTGGCAAGAAGGCTTGGTTAGCTGTCTGCCTGCATTTGGTTTCACAGCACAGGAGACTCCCTGCCTTACACAGCAGCTGAAGCATTTCAGCTCTCGGAATTAATCATTCCGGGACAGTTATCTTTTCATAGAAAGTAGGGGTACTGTTTATCTCAAATTTAAAAAGTATGGGCACGTCATGCCCCGCAGATCCCCCCCCCCACTGCGACCACTGGGTAACAGTCGACATCTCTAAAGTCTGAGGATGAGCAAAAGCGTCAATTCATTAGTCAATCCTTAATCTGAGGCACAAAACAGCGCTTGTACAGTCATCGAAAGCATATACTAACAGTAATAATACACAATCAACATGATTGACAAAATCAGTCTCCTTGTAGTCACCGTTTTCTCTCTCCATTTCCTGGATGTATGATATACGTGATGTGTGGTCATGACAGTGGAAGGCCTGCAAAACAAAAGGGCAAGTGATGTCCTATTTCGGTATACATCGGTTAGGCACAAGAAGCCTGATGAGGTAAAGAGACAAAAAAAATGTGGTTTGAGGTCTCAACATGGTAAGTAATAAGGAACGTCCCAGAGCGTATTCAGCAAAGATGTATGTCTACACTGAGTCTGGGTGCACAGAGCGGAGGTCACTGAAATCGGAAGAAGGTCTATTAGAAGATGGTCCACCGGGGTCACGGAAGGAAGCTGCCGACGTCTTTCGCTGTAGGATATCATGGGGCTACCTTGGGAATGCTGGAAGAGGACAGGAATGTGGGTTAGCCCCTTCTATTGCTATCCTTTTACATCACCTGACTAATGCTGGCATAGCAGGAACCGTGTTCGAATGGCTTAAGAACTATCTGGAGCAGAGGCGGCAGGTTGTCATGCTAGGCAATTTTCATTCTGAGGAAAAGCACCTGACCTCAGGGGTACCGCAGGGCTCAAGCTTGAGCCCAACCCTTTTCAACCTTTATATGGTACCCCTGTTGGAACTTATTTCCACATTTAACATCAGTACAATTGCCTACGCTGATGACACCCAACTGGTGCTGACCCTCGATAAGTTCCAAACTAATGCCGAACAAACGCTGAAAGAGTGCCTATCAGCAACATTTGAGTGGATGACTCAAAATCACTTAAAATGTAATTCAGCAAAAACGGAGATTGTCCCTTTTGGCCTCAATAACTGTTTCTCACCACAGGACGGGTGGCCGGAAAAGGTGGAAGCCCCTCCCAAGACAATTAATGCTGTTCGTAACTTGGGTATCAAGTTTGACAACACTTTGTCTTTCAATCTACAAGCCAAAGAAGTAGCAGGGGCTTGTTTTAGAACTATTAAAAGCCTTAGGAAATTCTTTGATTTTCTCCCTTTGAGCGCCAGGCGGACAGTGGCTGTAGCGCTCATAATTTCCAGACTGGATTATTGTAACAGTCTGTATGCAGGGCTGAATAAATCGGCCCTGCACAGACTGCAAATGGTCCAGCATGCAGCCGCTAGGCTTGTCCTGAAACTGCCCAGAAAGTCCTCGGCATCGGCAGCACTGGATGCACTGCATTGGCTTCCGGTGCATAAGCGTATTCTCTTTAAGGTACTTACCATCACGTACAGAGCCTACCACCAACAAGGCCCGCTGTACCTGAGGAAGTAATTTAAACCCTAGCAGCCGAAACGAACCCTTAGGTCATCCACAACTAATCTACTTCACGTCCCCAGATTTAGGCTGACGACCAAGGGAGGGAAATCCCTTGTAGTCATTGGGTCGAAAGCCTGGAATAATCTTCCCTTGTCCCTGCGTCAAAGTACAACGGAACTCAGCTTTAGGAAAGCCTTAAAAACCTGGATCTATCCTCTGTCGGAATCAGGTTATAAAGCGTTGCTATGACCCTCTCTGTGTTTTGATCTTCCACCATCATGATCTCCCAGCACACATCTGACAACTAGGAGTTGAAACGCCAAGATACTCCTTGGAGTGGTAGTGCGCTATATAAGAACCCAATCACAATCACAATCACAATCACAGAATGGCTCTATGGATCTCCTCAAAAGTATTGAGTTTGTCATTGATTTTTAGGCATTGTCCCTTTGTTCAGGAGGGGCAACCCTCTGCAGCTCACCCAGCCACTCGTTCCATGTCGGTATGGAGGCCTGACCCCAAAGCCGAAATATGCACATTTTGGCCACCGCTATTGAGATGGCCAACCAGCGATGTGTATGGACAATCAGATGTGGTATGTTGGACATGCAGTGGGGAAGCACCAGCTGAGTGGGAGAGAGTATTGAGAGGGAACTATAGTGTTTTAAGTGCAAGTGCGACCACATTGCTGTCCAGGAGCGTTCTAAGGTCGAGACCATAAGATATGAACTAGGTTACGGTTGTCACCGTCACATTTCCAGCAGGGGTCACGGTCGTTTTGCTCTTTTTAATGTCCATGGAGTCCAATACCAATCATTCAGGGCCTTGAAATACAAGAACTGCAGCCAGGTTTCTCTAAGCACCGGACTAAACCTTTAATGTTTTGAGGACTTTAATTCTGATTTTCTTTTGGGGTCAACGCTTTGAAGTGGTGTAAGACATGTAGCACTTTATTAAAGTTCTAAATAAGTAGAAGTCCATGTGTATTAGAATGAAACAAGAAATTACGTTCTTGACAAGCGTACGTTGCAAAGATTTGATGTGTAGAGGATGGACTGATAGACAAATGGAATGATGATTAGAGGGGTGTGTGGATGGATGAATTGATAGATGGATGTTTTCGTGGATGGATGGGTGGATGAGGTAAAGACAGGTGGGCATAACAATAGATAAATGGATACAGATGGCTATTGCTGCGATGACTAGTAGAATTATAACATGTGGTCAAGTGTGAATGATAACCCAATTAGAGCATATCTGATTGTAAAGAGATCTGAATCAGAAATCAGGTGACTCTGCTGCCTGTTCATTTTCTGCCATTCTGCCTTTCAGGTGGAGATCGAGCAGAAGAAAAGCTTGGACCTCGAGGTTGACGATGTCGACAATCCTAAGGAGTGTGCCATGCAGTAGCCCCGAAGGATGGGAAGACTTGGGCGCCTTTGCAGTACGAACGGAGCAGTCGGCCGCATAATTTGATGGGGAGATTCCCTCATTGACTTCTGACTGAAGCCTGGAGACACGAATTGCTGAGGAGAAGCCCATCTCTGGGCTAAAGGGCAGGAAATGGATTATCCTGTCTGCTCCCTCCTGCCTACAGTGCGATATTATGGTCGGTGGTGGTGGTGTAGTCTGCTCTACCTTTCCCTAGACCCTCCAGATACCCTATCCTAGACTTCCCTCCTCCCATGTCCCTCTTGTGAGTTACAAGAGGCAGAATTGTCCTTGTATGAAGCCACAAACATCCTTCGAGACCTGGTGGACCGGATGTGACATGAATTTCAGATGTCGTACACGTCTTGTTCTCTTCAAGATCATACTCCTGCAGAATTATGAGGATAATTATGTGCCAAACAGTGGTCCTTCTGCCAGTCCTCCTTAGACTATATCAGGGTATCCCAAGCACTGGAAGCACTGGATACGCCAGGGCCTCATGCATTGTAAGCCACCCAGGTACACAAATTCTTGTGGAGTTTGAGACCCAATGCGAATGAAAGGTGTCCTATTGCTCTTTATGGATATTCGAAATAATACATTCCTCATGATAATCTACACACTACTAGAGGTGGGTGAAATATTTCGCCCAACATTAAATAACTCTGAATTTTTACCCTTTTTACCTTGCCAGTCAATACCATGTTTGCCAAAAACAATTGTTTGCTGCAGGTGGTATTTTCCCTGGTGATACTTGGTGATTTTTCTTCATGCAGTAGGCGACATGGAAACCCTTGCACATTTCCTAACTAAATAGAAACTTCTCATCTTAAAATTCCAAAATAACTTTGGGAGTATTTTTATCACCCTAAACTACTACATACATTGCATAATCTTTTACTAAGTGTTCACTTTCACTTTGATAGCAATTTTTAAGCTGTTTAAGAAGCTTGTTTTTCAGGCCTATTCAGAAAGTTTTTAAAAAACGCTATAGTTTCCTATTCGCTTCTAAATACGTCTTTAACTTCGGAAAACGGTATCTATTCAAAGGCTACACAAGAATGGGCTGGTGTGTTGAAATCTTTCCCGTGTTCTTTCTATTTTTTTAACAAACAAGGCAAACCTTTCTAAAAGCTGTACAATATATTTATCAGTTCAAAATCAGGTTGGCTGCATACCTGATAAGGTATATTTAATATTTTTGACTTTAAAAAGTTAGCATTATTTGCTAAAGAAAATATATGTATTATACATATTATTTACACCTTTTTGAAACATAAGGACTCTATTGTAAACGTTGCAAAAACCGTTAAAAATCCCCAGTTTTAAATTATTTTCAAATTCTTACTAATTATTTTAGACGGAGCTTGGGGAGTGGAATAAGTGAAAAGTTGCTTTTATGTAATTGTGCTTCGGGTGTGTCATTTTTCAATGGTAGTTTCTGCTGGAGATAATTAGTTTTTTTTACCCACGCCTAATCACAGGCTGAAGCTATAGGCATGTAAACTGTCATGGGAACACAACCTCTATTTTTAGCTTTAACAAAAATTGCAGAATGTCATAATTGAAACACCAGACATGTCTTAATATAGCCTTATAGCCCGCCATAGGGGGCTATACCGGCTATTAGCCCGCTTGCCGAAGGCAAGGGACTTTAACAAGGGAGCAGGTATAGCCCAGCTACAAAGTGCTATAAGGTTATTAGAACATTCTGCCACTAGATGGTCGAATGTTGTAACAAATTAAACAAAGCCTCGGAGTTCGAGGGGTTTTAAATCCCCTCGGGCTCCGAGAGGTCTTTGTGAAAACAACATTGGGATGTTGCTTTGCGGGCCTTTACTGGCCTGTAGAAGCAGGGAGCACTCCATTGTATCCAATGGAGTGCTCCACATTCCAATGTTTTATTATAGCGTTATAGACCGCTGCTGAGCACTAAGCCAGTTGTTAAAGGCCCTGAACCCGAGTAATAGGCCTAAGCTCCAGGTGAGGGCCTATAAGGAGGGTGAGGGCCTTTAACAAGTGGTATAGCCTAAGGCACAAGAGCTATAGGGCTATTAGAACATTCTACCCACTGTGGGTAGGTGTTTTCAACTAAAAAGTGGGAAACACAAAGCCAGACATTCGAATGTTGGAGCAAAAGGGTGATACAAGCCATTATTAGCCCCAAAAGACTTCAGTGGAGCTCACAATGTTCTAATTTTTCTAACTTTCAACCTATGGCAACTACATCGAGACTACATCACATTTTGCCACGCCATCTTCTTATGGTATTGCGTCTGCTTTAAATCTCCCACTAAGGGCTGAATGGTTTGTGCAGATTTTCATGGAGAATGTGTATTCTGTACCATAAATTATGCTGGGGTTTTGCCTCTATTTGTGTTTATTTTCCATACCGTTGCGGTAGTTTGATATAAGATATTGGAAACTAGCTGTGTTATCAGGAAGGGGTAGATATGTTAGAAGTACACCAGTCATTTATTGATGATCCAGGGTACTCGGATAAATCCATTGATTTTCCTGCGTGACACCAACTCACACATGTACTTCCCAAGAATGACATTACATTTGCTGTTGGACTTCAGCCCATCCTGCAGAACATCTCTGCAACACAAATACCAACATAGTTCCTAATCTAAATTTGCAGGTGTTATACGGAAGACATGCATTCCCCGCACACACCTGCAGCACCTATGAGGCTGCTGTATCTCAGTCATGGGGCAAACCTGGGTAGGTTCTCTCCAAGTATCCTTTACTCCAGGAAGAGACCAGCCCTCTCCATCTTTAATGTAGCCATGCCACAAGCCCATGAGATGAAATGAGTGCAACAGGGAGCAGTGAAAAGCAGTGTTTCACAGGAGCAGTTCACTTGGAGGGTGTTCATGATGCCAAACTGCACTTCTGGCATGGGTGTCATGCCGACTGAACCAATATAGTTGCATGAACACTTTACCACATTAATAGCAGCTTAATGCCAAGAGTAAGCAAAGATACTACTTCATAATATTTTTTTACAACAAGCTCCAAAATTTAGTATTAATACATGGGTAAATCACATCAAGTAATACGTAGTGCTATTTGAGTTTACAGTATGTATGACGAAGCAACACCTCCAATGGCATGTCATAAGATATAGCTATGTATGTATGTGATCTTGGTATAGTGCGAATCTAGCTGAAGGGAGTGTTAGGCTATGCAGGGTCAAAGACAATGATACATCTGAGAGTGATTGATTCTAGGTTCATGGTGCTGAGTTCTGTAGGGGAGGGTCAATATGCAGTGTTGGAGTGCCATCAGATCTTTCCTAAACTGAACATGAGTATGGGCTATCTTCATGGATAAAGGGATGTCATTCCAGATCCTGAGTGTACAGATGGAGACTGCCTGTTGCCTCATGGTTTGTTCTTTCTTGCACATCTTCATCTTCAGCCTTACCATATCCTGGCGGCAGGTGTGCCAAGTGCCAGCAAAAATAGTGAGCTAGTCCACCCCAGATTGGCAGGGCTGCCGTTTACGATGGATCTGTAGATCATGCAGATGGCTTTGAAGGTGGTGTGGGACTGCATTAGAAGTAATTGAAGCTCCATCATGGTGGGGAGGCAAAGTTAGGCAAGGTAATATCCACCACACATGCAGCTCCACAATGGAAGCATGGGGATGTTTGGGGGACAATTCAGTCGGGAAACAGCCACTACAACACGGGCATCAAATCGCAACGCCCTTACAACGCGGTCTTTACAAGTACCGTGTTGTTAGCACTCACTGCCATTACTACACAAGTCATTACATCGACTTGCGGTAGATGGTGTGCTTACATTAGAAATAGTATAGTTTACTATTCCAACACCTTCCCTACTGTTATGTAGGCTGGAGTTGGAATAGTAAATTATACATTTCTAATGTCAGCACGCCATCTACTGCAAGTTGATGTAATGACTTGCATAGTAATGCCTTTGCGGGGTAACAATGCTGTCGTTGTAACGACTGCGTGGTTATGGCACGTGTTGTGATGACTCGCATGTAACGAGTCATATTCCTTCAGTCATATGCACTGACATGTGGCAATTATGACTTGTTGATTCATGTTCCAACCCAGTCAGAGAAGCATAATGTGACATTGTGAATCTGGTCACCGCCAAGCCCTTTCTAGGTATGGCAGTCAGCTCTATGTTGAAGACAGTCACTAGATCAGATAGGTTTGTGTTCGAGCCCTGGATCTGAAATTAGAGGAGCATAGTTTTAAACAATGGAAGGTTTTTTCCACAATCCTGGGCACACCTTTACACTCTATAAGGAAAGTGTTCTTTCTTTACTCAGTGTGCATGTGTGTATGCGTGTGCACTTGTGTGCATGTTGTATATGTGCAGTGCATAATTTGTGCTGGTGCCTGCAGTTGGTGGGCACTGGCAGTCATTTGTGGGGTCCAGGACTAACGTTTCATCTTCAAACTCTGGTCCAGAGTTATAGAGAAAAACACAGTAACAAGAGAAAAAGAAACAGGAAGAGAAAGATAGGGAAAAATGACAAAGAGAGAAAGCAGGAATGAAAGAGATCCTGTAAAAGTGAGATAAAGAACAGAAAGTATCATGCAGTGAAAGGAAGATGCATGTGGTAAACTAAAAATGGCAGCCTTGATATTCAGCAACCCCAGCATTGGGTAGGGCTGGTGTTGGGCTCCTAAGAAAAGCTTGCTTTATACCCCTGCACTTCTCACTCTACAAATTTGGCAATGTATACTTGAGAGGGGCAGGCATTATTGCTCTGTTATTTGAAGTCCTTGTTGTATTAATAGACTGTATAGCATGGGCAGTGGTAAGTTAACCACCCATTACAGAGCTACTCTGGCTCCCACTGAATTCAATTTCCATGCCTATTTGACTCAAGGTCAATCTTGGAACAATTGCATTAATTGGTGTCAAGGGTGATAGTGCTTTGTTTTATTGACGCAGAATGCAGTTCTCAGGTGAATGGGTTGAAGAAGACATCAACCTGTGTTATTCTGTCCACTCAACAATAATACAGACTTAATTAATTAAGGTCACGTACCATCAGTACCATCTTGATCTCAATTTCAACTAGATCTCTGGATTGTTGAGGTTCTGTAAACATGTGCCAAACCGGAGACAACCACTTTTACTGTTGACGTGTGTCCATTACAATATAGTTGATGGCTTAAGAGTATTACTTTTATATTTCTGGCATTTCCCTCAATTGCCCCGCAGTTGCCCCTTAACCCGAGAGGTAGCCACTTCAACTGTTGACGCATGTCTATTACAATATAGTTAATGGCTTAAAGGTAGTACTTCTCATGTCCGGAATCCCCTCAATTGCCCCACAGTTAAAACTCAGAACTCTTGTTGATAGCAAAACATTGCTACTCCTTCTCAAGATTAAAATAATTTGTTGATCTTTAATGCTGGTTTTGTTTTGAAAAGCCACCTTGAGATTACTGCTTCAAGTGTGCACAAGTATAATTTGAGACTGTCTGTCCACAAAGTTGCAAGATAGGATTGCTGCTCTCCTTGTGCTCTGTTCAGCTGGACAGGAAGTCTGCAGAACAGATCCCTTACTTCCTGTTTTTGCGCCCATTACTGTAACACCTATTGCACTATTGTAATTGATTCTCATTGGTAACATTTTGTAATCACTTGTGTCTTTATTTTACAAGGTGGTCGTCACACTGGCTAAAACTTTAAGGCACTTCCCAAGAGGGACAGTGCTATTGTATGTGTCATTTATACTGAACTGTAGAGAATATATGAAATAAAGTGTTCTTTTTCATGTAAAATGCGAGTTTTCCTGTTAATGGGGTGAACTAATAGCGGCGCTGAAATCTTTGTAGAAGTGTGCTCTGCAATGGCAATAATGAAAATAATGTATGTGATGGGATATTATTATTGTCTGAAAGGAGAGCAAATGTTCACATGATTCATTGGGCACATTCTATGCTTTTTATATATTTTGTGACCTCTGTCCGAGCCACAAAGCCATTAACCAGTTGAATATTATGGATGAATCCTCTACTTAGACATGGGTTCAAGTTCAGCTTCACTTGCAGAGTGCATCGCTGCCGTAAAGGGGATGGAGAGACCAACAATATATACGTTGAACGTACACAACAGAGAAGATGGCGCTTCGCAGTGTGTGGAAAACTAATAGCAGCAGAATTCAAAAGAAAGCAAAGGATATGAGATGTGTTAAGAAAGAGTGTAACAAATACAAAGGTAAAGCATGCACAATAGTAATTCCTTAATACCAACACTCAGTTCAGCTATCTACTGTCTTCTCTGTGCTGCTGTGAAGAAGGAAACACACATGGAAATAACTCCTGACTTGGATCAAGGAGTTTTAGTGAAATTATATTGGTGAAATAACTTTCAATAGACACTCTTTGACTGAAAAGTTTTGATTGGAAATGTACACCTTACATTACTTAGTGCTTTTAGTTGACTCTTTTGTGTGAATACATTTTATTGGAAATGTAGTTTTTCTTTCCACAAGGATCCAAGGGGTTAGATAAATCATTATTCTACCTCTACTCCCAAATACTGTGGCGATGTACTTGCAATGGATATTCAGCACAGTAACCTGTATTGTTTTCAAAGACTGGACACTGACGAGGTCTGCTAAGTTGCCTTTGTGATTGTCTGAAGTTGTAACTCCTTTCAGTAATCGTGAAACCACCTTTTAGAGAACAATATGCGTGGAAAGTGTGGACTATCTCCTTAAGATTGTGCCATTTATAAGGAAAACCCCACAAAGGGATCAAAACTTTTTGGCAATCTTCTATCTCTTTATCGAAGCTAGATACCGAGACCAGGAAGGAGAAAAGAGCCAAGCTGAATCCAGATCTAGAAATACAGAAGGAGGTCAAAACACCTAGAAGAAAAACATAGGGACAAAAGTAGCAGCAAGAGTTGATGAATACAATGAAAAATAAGAGAGTTAATGCACTGCAATACATTCAGCACATTGAAATGATCCTTGTTTATGGTATTAAGAGGTACTGATGTCACAGGAAAGACTCTTGGATTGAGTCATCTGTTAATATTCTGTGGGATTCCGACCATCTTGGGCAGACTGGTTATCGGGCCTGACTACGCCTGCTTTCTGGAACTCATGAAGAAATAGTAAATGGTTACATACACTTCTGCACCACACAACGAACACGACAATACACAATGTAATCGCATTGTCTACGAAGAAAGCAGAGGCATAATACATAAGGAGTGTATGGGCAATACTTGAACAGCTATCTTGCGTGCCTTTTGTACGCAAGGCATACATAGCATTCCAGGCATGGCCATTGCTACAATACAACAAGCTGCAAGCACCTAGAGACGATTGAGATCACCGGACATGATACTAACACAAATAAAGTACTCTTATCCGCTAGACTGGTCCCAAAGCAGATGGTCTCGTGCTCTCTGGACTATCACAGATTGTAACGGGGGAAAGGATGCATCAGAGGCACTTTATTCAAGCTTACTGTGCATAAATATGCGATCATTCCTGTTTTCTACTCCCACTTGATGTCGATTTTGCATCTATGTCCTTCCTCCCATCCTATTGTAAAGCGCTCTGATATCCCTCAGGATCTTGTTCGCGCTATATAAAACTTTATAAATAAAAATAAATTAATAAATGATGTTCATCAGGTAGGTGAAGAAAATCCCTAAATTTGACATCTCTTGACAAATGCTACAACTCTGTGCCCTGCCACCATCATCTGTGCTCAATACTCCAACTACCTCACAGAATAGTGGTCCGGGCGACAGCTCGTACAATAACACAAGGACGGTTCAGGAGGCGCGGCCGCTCAACCGCACTCCACGTATAGTATCTCAGAACATTCTTCCTGCCTAAGCAACGATGCTCTTGGATCTTTGTCCAGGGAAGGCTTCTGGAACGTTCCCCGCTCTGTTCTAAATACAATTACAGCAATTGTTTTTTTTTATTTTTTATTGAGCAAAGCATAGTTAAGGTACAATACATATATGGACAATTTGAACAATTTGATCAATGGAGATGAATATAAACATATTTAAAAGCTTCTTCTTTTAACAGCTGAATAAAAGGGAGGATATTTGAATACTTAAAAGCCATGAGCAGTCAATATTAATAAAACTATATATATACATTTTCAAATACAAGCAATGTGCAACATCCGCAAAATTCGATCATAAAGTGCCAATGCAATACAGTACAATTCAACCTGAAATAAAGTGCTAGTGCTTAAAAATTACTAATAGTGCAAATACCACAGAAGAAAAAGTGCGCTTGTGACTTATTGATAAAACCTACCAACACTTCAATACTGCTTAACCCCTTCTGGCTTATGACGCGCTGAGCTCGTCATGAGTTACGCCGCTCAAACGCTCATGACGAGCTCAGCTCGTCATGTAACGCGGGTTTTCGAAAAACACAGCGCGCAGCGGGAAAACCGCTAGCGCGCATGCGGTTAAGAATAATATAGACCTTTTATCAGTATTCAATCTAATTTCTAACTTAACCCCCCCCCCTTATGTCCTGCAGATTCTCAAAATACTTCCAGTTCCTATCAAGTCTCCTAACTGCTCCCGCTCTACTAGCATAAGCTTTTTCTAAATTCCATGACCTCCTCATTTTATTAAGCCATTTCAAATGGGATCGAACTTCTTTTGATTTCCAATTTTGGAGTATTAGGGAGGGGGCATCAGCACAAGAAGTAAATACAAACATTTCCTCAGCATCTTTGAGCAACCCTCTGTCATTACATATACCAAATAGGGCCAGTTCGGCTGAGGGCATAAGTGATTTCCCTGTAGCCACCTCAATATTTGAGAGAATGGCCTCCCAAGAAGATTTCAGTTGAGGACAAGTTAAAAATATATGAAGACAACCACCCTGGCCGTCAGCTTGGCATCTAAAGCACTTGTTCCCAACCTCCGGGAACCTTTTCTCAAGTGTCTCCGGAGTCCAATACGCTAACCAGCAGGACAAGAAAGACATCCTCTTGAAGTTAGCAGCCCGCAATGATTTATAGCCCAACAAGCTTACGGTTTCCCAATCTTTGCATGTTAAATTACATTGTGTTAAGCTACTTATTTTATCTAGATGGTGATCTATCATAGCTAATTGCCCGTCACAATGAAGCCTCTTGTACCAATTCCCTATGCCGCTGATTTTAGCTTCATATAGAAGTGTTACCATCTCACTTGTCGAGTCAAGAAGTCCACCTATATCTTTTTTTAAAAAGTGGACAATTTGTGAGTATTCAAAGAGCGTTCGTCGCCAGGGAGTAGTTACTCTAGCCAGCACTTCTTGCCACGTGATAATTCTATTCTGAACAACGAAGTACCTTAATTCACTAAATCCCAAATTCTCCCAATTTATTATGTGGCTGTTTCTAATTTGGAGGCCGAGACCAAAACATTCTCGTAAGCTTAAAAACTGAGAGGCTGAGGAACAAAGATTTTTCTTAAAAAAGGACTGCAATCTAGATAAATATTCTTTCAAAGTCTTATATCTTGTCCTTTTTGGGAGCTTTGCAATCTTTAAAAATACCTGGATTTGAGAATCAGACTCTTGCATCATTTTTACTAAGAAGAAGCTATCTCGATTGTTTTTTGAACCTATCAGAACTGCCACCATATCAAGAAAGGCTGCCTCATAATATGTTTTTAAATGTGGCAGAGCCAATCCCCCCTGTTCAACTGGGAGTTGGATCACGGACAACTTAACCCTAGGTGCTTCCCCCCCCAAACAAAACTTCTGATCATAGTTTCCATGTCTTTTAAGAAAATAGAATTCAATTTGATTGGAACATTACAAAACAGGAATATTAATAAAGGTAGGAACGACATCTTAATCAAAGATACCCTGTCAATCAAGGTGAGCGGGAGTAAAAGCCATTGGGCGAGAAGACTCTTAATTTTATTCTTCGTTCTCACATAGTTGAGAAGATAAAGCTGGTGATGATCGCAGGTCACATATATGCCTAAGTATCTAACCGGGTCCAGGCTTGCAGCCTGGACACGCAAACTAGATGGTAAAAGGCTGATGTTGGTGTTTAGAGCGAGAACCTCCGTCTTCTTACCATTAATTTTGTAACCTCCTATTTGTTTGTATGCTTTAAATTCCTTTAATATGATTTCTATATTCTCTTTAATTGGCTTCAAATAAAGAATGATGTCATCCGCGAAGAGCTTGAGCTTCGCCATCCCGGGGATAGGGGGAAAAATGGCAGGATTGTTCCTAATTTTGATCACTAGGGGTTCGATAAAAAAGGTAAAAAGTAAAGGAGGTAAAGGGCAACCCTGTCTAGTCCCTCGATTGACTTTGATTGAACCGGCCTTATTTGAATTTACTATGACCTGCGCCGAAGCACCTTGATAGATGTTCCGCAGCATCTTGATCACTTGCTCTGCAAACCCAAATTGGGCAAGGGAATAAAACTGGGTTACCCAATTTACCAGATCGAATGCTTTTTCCGCGTCGACCATTAAAATACAAGCAGGGGTTGAGTTGATATTAAAATAGTCCAATGCCTGAATTAAAAATTCAGTATTAGAAGCCATTGAACGGCCTGCTATGAATCCTGACTGATCGCTATGTATGACTTCTTGCGCAGCACACATAAAGCGACGGGCCCAGATTTTCATTAGGATTTTATAGTCTGAATTCAGAAGGCTAATAGGCCTATAAGAATTACTATCTTCTGGATTTTTGTCTTTTTTAACGAAAGATATTATTGTTGCTTCCTTAAAGGATGCGGGTACCAATCCTCCTAACTTGACATAATTAAATAAATTCTTAAGGGGTGTTAATAGGTCCTTTAAAAAGATTTGATGAAATTCGATTGGAAACCCATCTTGCCCACTAGCCTTCGCCCCTGCTGTTGCTTTGATAGCATCTGCTATTTCCCCTTTACAGATTTCAAGCCCTAATTGTGTAGCCCGATTGGCCGTGATCACAGCAATTGTAATGTGGAATTATTTAGAGATGTGCTTCTTATAGTGTCCTCAAATATAAAATAAAGTTTATTAATACAGTGTGATTAGAAAAATCACAATTCTAACTGGCTCCAATCACAGAATATCATGGTGAAAGAATGCACTTCACCTATCCTTGGCACAGTTGTTTCACTTACTCACATTGAATGCTAAAATATCATATTCAATTTTTAATAGTAATGTAATAGTGTAGTGACTATTATATTGAGTCAGTTTGTTGTTTTGTCTGTAGTGTTTTTCCAAAGTACTTAATACTATGCTAAGTTAGTTTTTTGTGACTGCTCTTTTTTGGCCTAATAGGCACATGTAGTTTCATGATAAAATACTAGTAATTGCTGCCAAGATACTCAAATGACCAGTGCATGCTTTATCATAGGATCCCTAAAAAACAGGAGGTGAATAGGAACAATATCTACATGCCATAAGAAGTTAGTGACATAGCATCATTGTCAACGCCATCATTTTAGACTGTGAACAAGTAAAAGGAACGCAAAAACACAACAATCACCTATCAATAATGTTCTTGTAATCCATACTACTATTATAAAGAGAGAGCTGAAACCTTTGAGGCGGGTAAGCTCAAGAAGTACAGCACCAATCACAACACCCAATACAGCATTGTAAAGGGGAGTTGCAGCAGATGGACATAGGTTATACAGCTGACCACCATATACATTACAAAGGTGAAAGAACCTTAGGGGTAAAGTAGTCCCTTGTGGGCATTGGCGTTGTGCTGTCAGCGATGGGCGTGTCAAAGAACACTTCACATTAATCCTTTGTGGGCGTCAGCGTTGTCAGAGGGGCCTGGCCCAAAAAAAAAAAAAATGGGCGCGGCTTTCACAAGCACAGCATTCACTGTGCTCGCCAGTCACGCTCCATCACTGCTAACAGTCACAGTACTCGCTTTGACACGTTCGGACAGGGGCGTCTCCAAACACCAAGGTGTGCCGCATTCACGGCCCTTGCCATTGAGGCGACATTACTGCTATATAGTGCGGTGAACATTTTCAACAAAAACAAAGCTTTACAAGAATCCCTTGTGGGCGTGTGCCTTCTGCAAAAAAAAGTCACGCCTTTACATATTGCTCCACGGCTCCTGCGGAGCGTACCAGCCGAAATCACAGAGTTCACGATTTAAATTTAGTCCGGGGCTCAGGCGGGGCCTCAAAGCAGTCACAATACAAGCATTAATCACACACGCCCAGCCCTCGCAAGCACGCTGTCACGCAGGGCACTGGCAGCGTACACAGATTAACGTCAAAGACAACGATCTGGGGGATTCCATAAGCAAGCCACTCCACAACACCCACAAGCTGCAAAGGTTACCGCTGAGGACGCACAGATCACGAACGCTCTTCAAATACGGTACAGCTAAGGAGACACTTATCACGAACGCTCTTACTAACAGTGCATGCAGACGCCGACAAACAAATTCCACAAACATTACAAGGTGACGTTAGCCTATATGAACAACTTCTCAAGACAGGTAAAAGACGACGTGCAAGATCAATGTTAAACAACGCATAAAATTTGTCTTTCCTTTTCTCAGACTTACGTAATGCTGCGTACCTCACACTTTGCCTTTCTGGAATTACTACAAAGAAATTGGTTTTAGACACACACTTGCTCACCCGTTCATTGTCAATTACGTATGGGACAGGGAGCGGTTTGTAAGTCATGTGCCTTATGGATGCATAACTATTGTGCCACTTCAGCCATTTATACCTCGGCATTACCCACTTTCAAACGCTTCCTGCTAAAGCCTTTCATAGACAGACTTGGTCACACCTTCATTGAAAATGAAGTATAAGACAGGGAGCGGATTGTAAGGGATATGCCTTATGGATGCATAACTATTGTGCCACTTCTGCGATTTAAACGTCAGCATTACACACTTTCAAACGGTGCCTGCTAAAAGCTTTCATACACAGACTTTGTCATGTGCCTTATGGATGCATAACAATTGGGCCACTTCAGCCATCTCAACGTCAGCATTACCCACTTTCAAACGCTGCCTGGTACACACGTTATCCCTACAAGAAACATTGGAAAACACTGAAGCTCAGCCGCACTATCATTATTTTTTTTACTGTAAAGTGTAGTGCAAGGAAAAAAAATGGTGAAGAGGAAGACACAACTTTCAAGGACAACATATAAAACACGGGCACAGAGGAATAAGCACATATGAGAAACACAGCAAACAAATTACCAAATGTTAACAAACATGTGTGCTCCATCAACCTCTGCTCTTTGCAATGAACAAACTATGCGCCGTTCAGAACGTGTTGCTCACAGGAGTGCACAGTCCACAACATCCACTACTACAGACACTAACAACATTCAAAACCACATTCCTCACACTTTCATTCATGGTCAGCACCACAACACACAC
The DNA here is from genome assembly GCF_964261635.1 of Lissotriton helveticus. NCBI lineage: Eukaryota > Metazoa > Chordata > Amphibia > Caudata > Salamandridae > Lissotriton > Lissotriton helveticus. The sequence continues at coordinate 285,711,531 of NC_136070.1, read as the reverse complement.
AACATACCTGAAACACCAACTTTATTACGGACAACACTGCAATCGGAAACACAAGTACCACAACTCCATTTACTCCAACAGCCGCACACCATACACACTGTCAGATCTGCATTCCACTACAACATACTTACTGACTACATCAACAATCCACATGTCAACATTGGCAACATGGACAATGTCTGTACCAAGTGCTACGCACTTAAATGGAAGTCTGAACCTCAAGGGCTTTACTGCTCTTCAGGAAAGGTACTTATCAACAACATTCAAGATCCACCTGTACTCATTAAACAACTACTTGATGGCACTCACCCACTTTCAAATCATTTCTTAACAAACTGTTACAATACTCTATTCCAAATGACATCCTTTGGGGCAAATGAAGTAAGGGAATGCAATTTCATGCCTACTTTTAAAATACATGGCCAGTTATACCACTTAATTGGCAGACTGGTTCCACAAGAAGGCAAGCCTCCACAGTTTCTACAAATATATTTCCTATCTCAACAGCAACAATTAGCCGCACGGTCACACATGCTGCCAAATTTAAACAGACAGTTTATTGAACAACTACAAGACACATTGCACAATTATACCACCTACATTCAGTCACTCAAGTACAACTATGAGATGAATTTCCATGAAGAAGATTTGCAAATTATTATCCCCGCTGATCAACGACCTCGAAATACACATCCTGGAAGATATAATGCACCAACAACGGATGAGGTTGCTGTTCTTTTAGTAAACGTAAACAAGGGGCCACGCGACATTGTCTTACATACCCGGGACGGACTATTCCGTAAAGTCTCAGAATTGCATAGATCATATGATCCTTTACAATACCCCATTCTATTCCCTAGAGGGGAAGATGGTTATTGTCTCAATATACCCCAAGCGCACTCTGTTACTAACAAAACAGTAACATGCATGCAGTACTATGCCTATACTCTTATGGTTAGATTCACAACTTTCAATACCTTGCATTGGTTCCACAATATCTTTAATCAATACATTGTGGATATGATGGCAAAGATGATCACGGAAAGACTCGACTTTATCCGGCGGAATCAAACACAACTACGCACAGAACACTACATCAATTTAAAAGATGCCCTTAATCAAGATCAGAACGTTCATGCTTTAGATATTGGACAACACATTATTTTACCTGCTACCTTCACTGGCTCACCAAGGTACATGCAGGAAAAGACACAAGATGCTATGACATACGTCAGGCAGTATGGGAGACCTGATTTGTTCATCACTTTCACATGCAATCCAGAGGGGCCAGAAATTAAAGCTCAATTATTTCCAAAACAAAGATCATGCGATAGACATGACATCGTCGCACGTGTATTCAATTTAAAGATGAAAGCACTCATGAAACTACTAACACAAAAAGCTATATTTGGAGCAGCAAAAGCTTACATATTTACTATTGAATGGCAAAAGAGAGGACTGCCTCACGTACACATCCTATTGTGGCTTCAGCCAAAAATACAGTCAGACGAGGTTGATCTCATTATATCCGCAGAGCTGCCTGATCCTGTCCACGATCAACAACTATTTATGATCATCAAAAAAACATGTTACATGGTCCATGTGTAAGGACGCTGAAGGTGGTTTCCTCGGGAGTGCCAGGAGCCGCTGATAACCCCAACCCTTCCCCCCTACACCGCCTGTGCCTATCAAACTCTAGGACACAAGGGTGATATGGAGGGAAAGGAGGGAACAAAACAAGGAAAGTTGGGGGAGACACAACACTGGACTCTTCGGACAGCTCTCTTCTGCTTCCGTCTGAAGGTGAAGCTATAAAGAATAATAAATCAGCACAACAACAGTCACCCCACAATCCCCCGAATATCAATACATAAAGCACCCTTTACCTGAGAGCTCAAGAGTGTGTCAATCACTGCAACTAGGAAATCATATGTGACCATGGAACTATGAACATCTGATATGACCTAGATTAGAGGGACGTGAGATATTATTCCTGGTGTTGATTTTGGTATCTACCAATATACTGATCAGAGCGTACTCCTTGCCTTACCTAACTAGACATATCTGTAGGCGATAATTCTTAAATGTGGAAAAAAGATCAGGATCACAGAGGTAGTTGCCTGGAGGATTGGAAGTATATACATGAACACCAATAGATCTTGTATGAAGAATAAAATATGAATAAAGTGCGCTACAAGCGCTTTACCAGTTCTTCGTGTCCCTGTACTGCGATGACTGCCAGCATCCAGGAAGTCCAGCAAACGAAACAAACCATATAAACAAAAAGGAGGAAGGGATATCGCTAGGCGGACCACAAAGCCCACAATGCCATGCAATACTCCTCACCACTGTCCCCGCAAATACGGGCCATTCGGCGGGACCGTAGTCCGGCCAAATGACGAGTCCGCAAAAAACAGGGCCAGGACCACCACAATGACACCTGGTTAAGACAGCCGGCCAAAAGCGAAAAGGGGCAAAAAAATAATTAATAGAACCCAAGTTAAGATTTGCGCACTTGGGTCTACAGGGAATATCTATGAATCCTTCCGTGCAACTCCTGGGGAGAAGCTAAAGATAATGACTCTCGGCAGGTGGAAGGCAGGAAGGAAATTGAGCTTTCACCAAGTGAATCAGGGAAGCGGCATCGATATGCCAGAATTGCCTCTTGTAATCCCGGGGTACGAGGTATGATTATAGTCACCAGGACCTCGAGCCGGGAATGAGGCAATTAAATGAACAAGGTGCAAGGCAAAGAAAAAGCTGAGCATCAAATCAAAGACAAAAAACGCCCCGAAGGAGCCGAGGGCGAGAATACAGGAAACGGCCAGCGGAAGTCTCCACTTGGAGCAGAAGAACTAGAGCGCGAAGCGCTGAGCGCCTGGGGACGCGAGCTTAAGTTCTGGCTCGGACCCCTCGCGCATGCGCATAGCCGCGAGGCCATCTTGGAATGGTCTCGGGAGTTCGTCCGTGTCTCTCGTGGAAGCTAGGCAGGCAAGACACCATGTGGTCAACACAACATTCTTTCACAATGTATGAAAAACGGCATTTGTACTAAGAAATACCCACGCCCTTTCACTAATGAAACGGAAACTGGGGTTAATGGTTATCCCATTTACCGTAGGAGGAGCACGGAACATGGTGGACATACACTCACAATGACTGTTAGAGGACAGGAATTCACTGTCTATAATCAGTGGGTGGTTCCATATTCCCCTGTACTGTCTCGCAGGTTTAATGCTCACATTAATATTGAATACTGCCAATCAGTTAAAGCTATCAAATATATATGCAAATATATTAATAAAGGATCTGATCAGGCAACTGCTACTATCGAAAACAAACACAATGAGATAGAAACATATCTCAATGGACGTCATATTAGCACTTCGGAGGCAGTGTGGCGCATTCTAGAGTTTCACATTCATGAAAGGCATCCCACTGTCACACATCTAGCTGTACATCTACCAAATGGCCAAAGAGTATATTTCCATGAAAAAAACATCAAACACGTAGCACAAAACCCAATGCCCACAACCCTTACTGCCTTCTTCAAATTGTGTGACACAGACAGTTTTGCTAAAACATTGCTATACCAAGAAGTTCCTCAATACTTTATGTGGGCTAATTCAACATTTACACGTAGGAAACGTGGCCAAGAGGTATTAGGACACCCAGGGGTAAGGAAAGACTCAGCTCTTGGTAGAATGTACAGTATTCACCCAAACCAATCAGAGTGTTTCCACTTACGCATTCTTTTACAACATGTTCGTGGACCTACTGGGTTTCACAGTCTTTTAAACGTTAATGACCAATTAATGCCTACCTATCAGGCAGCGTGCAAAAAACTCTGCCTAATTGAAGACGACAAACATTGGAAAAATACATTAGGTGATGCTGCACTTTCAGATTCTCAATCAAAGCTACGTCAGTTGTTTGTTACTATTCTGTTGTTTTGTAACCCATCAGATCCTATGGCTTTATGGGACGAATACAAACATCATTTATGTGAAGATATACTTACACACTATGCGTCACCAAACACATGATAACTCAATGTCAATCACTAATGACATCTTTAACTAAAGACTCATTGAAATAGAAGACTCACTGCATGTACTAAGCGAAAAATCATTAACAGATTTCAAACTTCCGGCAACAGACAGGACAATCCGTAGACCGTACAAACATACAGAAAACTGAGATTCTATACACAACCTACATCAATACCTTGCACAACATTTGCCAAACTTAGTTCCTGATCAGACAGTTGCCTACAACAGCATTGTTCATAGTGTGGAGACAAAACAAGGCAAACTATTCTTCTTAGACGCACCTGGAGGAACTGGCAAACTTACTTAATCAACCTCATACTAGCAAAAATACGCTCTTTAGGACTATTAGCTCTTGCTGTTGCCTCTTCTGGAATAGCTGCTACTTTGCTAACTGGAGGCAAAACAGCACATTCAACTACTAAAACTACCTTTAAGTGTTTCCCTTGAAAAGGATTCTACATGCTCTGTATGCAGAAACGGACCTTTAGGCATGCTGCTTCAAAGGGTGTCTCTTATCATGTGGGACGAATGTACTATGACACACCGCGCACATATAGACACCGTCAACAGAACTCTAAAAGACATTAGAAGTTCAACTCTAATAATGGGTGGGGTCACTTTTGTCTTTGCTGGTGACTTCCGACAAACTCTTCCTGTTGTTCCAAGAGGAACGCGTGCTGATATACTAAAAGCATGCTTAAAAGCATCACACCTCTGGGACTCTGTACAAAATCTCACCTTACGCACTAACATGAGGACACATTTGGGAGGTGGAGATACTCACTTTGCAGATCTTCTACTACAAGTAGGTAATGGAGAAGTACCTAACAGTAATGGGAATATTATTATACAAAACTTAGGTACGCCGGTCTGTAACTTACATGAACTCATACACCATGTATACCCGGACATTGAGCATATTCTGACAAAAGACTACCGATGGATTTGCGAAAGAGCTATAGTTGCACCCAGAAACTCCAGTGTCAACCATATCAATGAACACATACTACTACAAATCCCAGGTAACGCAAAAGTGTATAAATCCATTGATACAGTATTAGATACTCAAGACGCTTTGCATTATCCGCAAGAATTTCTAAACTCACTTAACCCTTCCGGACTTCCACCTCATTTACTACAAATTAAAGTTGGAATTCCTATCATGTTATTACGGAACCTACATCCGCCCAATCTATGCAATGGTACACGACTACAAGTTACAAGTCTTTTGCCATATGTCATTAAAGCAACTATTTTCTCAGGCCCTGCTGCAGGGCAGTTAGCTCACATTCCCCGCATACCCATGATCCCTACTGATCTACCATTTCAATTTAAATGCTTGCAGTTCCCTATTAACATTGCCTTTGCTTCTACTATTAACAAATCTCAAGGTAAAACATACAAAGTAATAGGCGTAGACTTACGAGAAGACTGCTTCACTCATGGACAGTTATATGTCGCACTCTCTAGGGCCGGCAATGTGTTAAACCAATTTATTCTCCGTCCACATTCAAATGAAACAAAAAATGTTGTATACCGTGAAATCTTACAATAAATTGGGATTTACTATTAAAAACATTGCACACATTATATTTCATTCCTGGACAACGTCGGGACGGTCTGCTAGTATTGTAATAAAATAAGAGAAAAAAGTGAAAAATACATTTTAGATTAGATGTCTACCATCTAAAGTCGTGTGTAGGCCCTATGTCATTACTCATTACTTATTTTTGTTTAAACAAACTTCATTGAGCCATCATAGACAGTGCTGTACATCATAACAAAGCTCTTGGCATTTTCCATTTTACGCTGTGGCATAACATGGTACATCTGTCACTGCAAGTGAGTATACATATTTCGAGTTTCGTATCCATTAATTCCACACTACAGAACATATTCTATAATAATTACGGCACGTAAACTCATCCATATTATTTACCAATATCTCTAAACATACTGTGACATAAATATTCAGTTTCTCAACCCCAAATTAAGACAACTACCCCACCCCCCCGCTTCCCTCCCCCTTCCTGGTCTGTCGGTGTGTTATCATCTATACAGTCTCGTATACATTCATTATTGTGAGTGGCAACCTATACCTTCGGTGTACTAGGAGTCTTTCTTCACAGTCTATTCTAGTTGCCTCTGGCAACGTGACAAACGACCTAGTGGATCAGGGTAGTGAATCAAGCAATGGAAGTGGGACTTCTATTTGTGTGAAGTCTTCCAGCATAACGTCCCAGTCCATGGAGATGGGCCGCCTCCGCAACCCTCTTGCCTCTTCCCGTCTAAGTGCCGCACTTTCCGCAGTACCCCATCTTATTACCTCCTCTCTCCATATCTGTAGTGGGGGACTCCTAGGGGATTTCCATCTCATAGTAATTGCTCTGATCACAAGTATAAGTGCTTGGTCTAGAAATCTCAATTGTACCCTCTGGGTCTTGGCACATCCGCGCAGACCCAGTTGTCCTTCCAATATGTTGTCTGACATTGGGAGGTGTGTGACTTCTCCCAGCATGCTGCGGAGGCGACCCCAGTACTCCCTGAGATGCGGACAAGCCCACAGCACATGTACAAAACCAGCCTCTTCCTCCCTACACCTCGTACAATGACTCTGGGCTTCCGGAAACATGCAGTGTATCCGTTTTGGGAATAGATACGCCCTATGGAGTACCATATACTGTATAAACTTGAGTTTTGCGTTACGGGAGACCCGCTTTGGGTGTTCCAAAATACCCTCCCAGGCTTTATCTGAGATTACCACATCCGTAATTTGCGCCTATTTCCTCCAGAACTCCGTAAGGCAGACAGAAGCCTGCGTCCGGATGCCGGTGTATAGCCACTTAACTAGGTGTCCTCCTTTGCCCATATAGTAAAGCAAATGTACCAGGTCATGCTGCGGAGGCTCAGTACGCTGTGGTGCCCATGTAGTCCTGATGTAATGTACTACCATTGCATGCAATTAGTAAAGGCGATCAGAAGCCCCTGTGGTCCTCACAAACGTGTCATGATCCAGAAGTACCCCATCCCCAAAAAAAGAACCTACCTGGGATGTCAGGTCACCTAGGGTAGCCTGGCCTAGGGGTAAGACAAGCAATTCTAGAGGCACAAGTGTGAAGGTTGCAGACCACCCAGCAGTAAATCCACACAATAACACTTAAAAAGGACACTACACCAATTTGTTATGAAAATAAGTACTGGTTTATAAAAATAATATCTTTGCACTTTTACTTTCAGAGTTCACAACTAATTACACTTCAGTTTGTTTGGGATATAGCAAGAATACTTTTAAACTACTGAGCAATTAATCATCTAGGTTCAACAGTACATTACTTTAGTCATGAAATCAGTGATAACACTTTCAGATTGGCTTACTTAAATCAATAATCAACATCAATAGTGCATCCACTCAGACTCCAGAATTTGATTAGAAATTGTCACTATACAGTGTACTATACTTGTCTCCCACAAGCTACTCTCCTCATCACGTGACACTGTTGGAGAAACGAGCAATGACTAAGCTAGGTTAGTTCCCTACAGGTTTGAGCATCGCTTTCAACAAAGAGCAGTAGTTTTCTTGTAGAAGAGTCTATACTCCTCCAGCAAAGGGGACTCCTCACTGCTGACAACTGTAAAGGTGCTATTCCAAGCAGAGCAACGTTTCATATAGGCCCCTCAGGCAATAACCAAGGCGCTCCACCCTCTGGAAGGGACTCTTTATTCCCCTACTTGTGAAGTCTTGCTCCCCTGCCCTCGTGTAACTCTCCTTACTTGTGATCAGGTTCTTGAGGTGCCAGTGAGTGGGGGTATCCGCTTGACAGGGAACAGGGGGGGGGGCCAAGCGCTGAGAAGGCTCACCAGCCTCCCGGGGCACCTCTCTCCTCTCTCCCGCTCGCGCCGGCTCCTCTGGTAGTGCTCGAGCGGGGAAAAGAGATCTCTGTTTACTGCAGGCTGCCGGGTTCCTCCGTCCCCCCTCCCGCTCGCGCCAGCTCCTTCGTGAGGCGCTCGAGCGGGGGAAGACGATACCACACGCCTAAGCCTCTGCTCTGCTCTCGGCGCCTTCCCGCCTGGTCCCGCCTCCGCCTTCCTGTTGAGAAGCGGCGCGACCGGGCATGCGCGAGCGAGCAGCGGCTTCAACTGGAGTCTGCTCGGTTCGGCTTCCTCCGGCTCCACCCCCAAACACCGGATCACTCACTCCTATGCCGGGTTAGCGCTGACAGGACACAGCGCCGGAAACGATCCTTCACTCCAGCGCCCACTGCTACCACAGGCACACAGGCGGCCTGATCACGCCGCCAGCGCCCCACAAAGCGCCTCGAGGAGGGCACGCTCCCAGCCCTACGTCAGTCACAGGGAGTTCACTTGAGCAAAGGCAGCCCAGGTACAGGGAAAAGGGGGGAATAACCTGTAATGCGTGGCGATAGACTCCTCACCAGCTCACAATCCCTCCAACCCCTGTAATAATATCCTGGGGATCACTTTCCTTTAGTTCCTTTACTGGGCAGAGGACTGCGCTCCGCAGCGCCGCAGTCTCCTTCGCCTGAAGACTTCCCCTGTATGATTTGGACAAGGGGCAAGCTAGGCGCCCAGGGTCTCCAGTAACCCTCAACAGCGGGGTCAGGACAAGTAACCCAAAGGGGGATAGTGTGGTGGACCAGTAAGGCAGCTTCCCAGTCCAGGAGGTCAACCCTATGTCTAGCCTCTTCCCACCCTTAGTTACAGCCTGTCCTCCAGCTGACTCTCTCAGGTAGACAAAATGGCTGCCCCGCATTCCGCCTTATATAGGCTGTCCCTCAGTGGTCCAGAATGGACCAGAAGGTTCTGGAACGCCCTATACTAGTCTATGGGCAAGTTCTGGGTGTGGCAGTTAGGGCAGTTGGAAGCCACCATTTTGTGGTTCCAACTTTTCCTGTCAGAATAGGCCTCTGGGCCCGAGGTGAAAAACTATGAGGGGGGGGAAAGAACACCTATCCCTTTGACCAACACCTAGAAAAAGCTAGTGGACACAAAAATTATTAAGGGTATGAGGGGCAGAAAGGGGACAAAATAAATAATAAATTGGAGGGACTACGCAAAAAAACCAGACAGGTCTAACACCCATATAGTAAAGCAAATGTACCAGGTCATGCTGCGGAGGCTCAGTATGCTGTGGTGCCCATGTAGTCCTGATGTAATGTACTACCATTGCATGCAATTAGTAAAGGCGATCAGAAGCCCCTGTGGTCCTCACAAACGTGTCATGATCCAGAAGTACCCCATCCCCAAAAAAAGAACCTACCTCTAAGACTCCCGCAGCTTCCCAGGCCCTCAGCCTTGCAGATGTGAGGACACTGCCCATGACTGATAGCCCCAATAGTGGGATATTGGACGCATAGGGGATCGCATCCGATGTGTACTGCAGTGCTTTTTTCCAGCAGTGCAGCACCATTTGTAATAGCAGAGGGTCATCCGATGGTATCTTCGCCCTTGGAAGTAGCATATTATGTAGTTTACCCCTTTCCAGTTCCTGTGTAGTATAATTTATCTCTTGCAGGTTCCTGCCTGCTGTCCAGAAGGACAGCCATTGCAGCTTGGATGCATAATAGTATGCCTGAAAATCAGGAACTCCTAAACCTCCCTTGTTAGATTTTAACTGTAACTTCTTTAGACTTACCCTGCGCCTACCCCTGCCCCATATAAGCTCCACCAAGAGTGTGTCTAATAAGCGAAATGTAGACTGAGGCACCAACAGGGGCAAATTTACAAAGAAATACAATAGTCGGGGCAACATCATCATTTTGGAGATGGCTATCCTCCCCATTACAGACAGAGGCAGGGATGTCCAGAAGGAGATAATTGGGCGCAGCGAGGCAATGGCCATCATCAAGTTGCCTTCTAGTTGGTCTGCAGGGGTCCTGTAGATTTGGATAGCCAGGTACCTAAATGTATCTTTTGCTACCGGTATCTGAAATGTGCCAAATTGAATTACATCCGGACGAGGGCCCTCCTGGAAATAAAAGGCATAGGACTTCCCGGCATTAACCGCCAACCCCGATATGTTTTGAAAGGCGGAGAATACCACAGGGAGCGGGCTCGCCTCACCCTCCAAGTCCCGCAGGTATATGAGGATGTCGTCTGCATATATTGAGATGAGGTGTGTATCATTCAATATAGGAATTCCCAGAGCGGCCGCCAACCTCCTCAAGGCTATGGCTAGCGGTTCCACCACAAGCACAAACAGGAGAGGGGAGAGGGGGCAGCCCTGTCTGGTGCCCCTATGCACTGTGTATTCTGAGGAGATATAGCTCCCGGTACGCGCCCTTGCGGTAGGGCCAGTGTAGAGTAGGCACACCCATCGCAGGAAATCCTGGGGGAGGCCAAAACGGGACATGGCTGCGAACATGTACTCCCACTTTTTGGAATCGAATGCCTGACGTAGGTCTAATGCCAGACATCCCGCCTTGTCATACATACTGGGAGTTGATCGCATTACATGATGGAGTCTCCTAGTGTTGAGTGAAGTACTACGCGCAGGCAGAAACCCGCATTGGTCTCTGTGTATTAGAGTGGGGAGAGCTGAGGATTTTGTATTCGGTGGCCAGTAGCGACAGTGGCCTATAACTAGACATCTCTGTGAAGTCCCATCCTGGCTTAGGTAGCGACACCACCATAGCTTGCATCGTGGAGTGCAGCAGTCTACCAGTCTCCCAGGCTTTCTTATATAGTTCTGCTAGTTTAGGCGCTAAGGCATCTGAATATGTCGCATAAAATTCCACGGGTAGGCCGTCTGGTCCCGGGGTTTTATTAAAGTTAAGGCCTTTTATCGCTGCTCTTATTTCCTGCTGGGTAACGGGGCCTATAAGGTCGTTTCGCATGGCCTCTGTGATCTTGGGGATTGTTATTGTTATTGTTATTATGTACTTATATAGCGCCAACTCACCGACAGGTCTCAAGGCGCTTTAACCACAAAAATAACAGCCTAGTTACATCATGAAAGCGATTGGCTATGCCAGATTCAGCGCTGCCCTAAACAGAACAGTCTTTAGGGTCTTCCTAAAGTGGAGCCTGTTTCCATCCCTGCGAAGGGCTTCAGGTAGTTTGTTCCAGATCCTCGGCAGCAGGACTGAGAAAGATTTCCCACCTTTTGTGGCTAAATTGAACCGAGGGCACATCAGTAAATGAGCCTCAGAGGACCTTAGTGTTCTTCCAGGTCGGTAGATCTCCAACCTTTCCTTAACATATGCTGGGGCTTGGCCGTAAATAGATTTATGGGCTATGCAAAGGCTTTTAAAAACAGACCTTTGTGAGACTGGCAACCAGTGAAGGTTCTGTAACAGCGGAGAAACATGAGAGTTCCGTGGAAGTTTAAAAATGAGTCTTGCTGCATCATTTTGGACCACCTGCAATCTGTTGGTTAATGTCTTTGGTAGACCCAAATAGAGAGCGTTTCCGTAGTCCAGAGATCTGGAGGCCGTCAATAAAGGTCTCCATGAGACCATCGTCCGCATGTGGTGGTGTCTCATATAGGGCAGTGAAATATGTGCAGAATGCTTTATTAATTTCACTTTGGGTGTGAAGTAGCCCCTTCTGCTGTGAACGGATACAGGTGATCAAAGGCGTCCATCAATATCCGAGCTAGCAGTGTCCTGGATTTGTCAGCATCTGTGTGTTTCAGTTGCGTATACGCCCGGTAATCCATGAGTCTAAGCGTTTCCAGAGTCTGCGTGCCTATTACGAGCCTCTTGAAGAGATTCTCGTTTTTCAACATCAGTCCTCGCAGCCGGTTCTAACTCTGTCATCAGGGCCTCCGTGTCCACAAGTCTTTTATGCATTTCTTGGCGTGCCCCTATAGTAGCACTGATTGTCGAGCCGCGTACCACCACTTTAAACGCATACCAATCTACCAGATTGGAAGATGCTGTATTCCAGTTATCTGCAAAATAGTTATTGATGACTTCTAGTAATGTGCTCCGGAAGGGAGCCTCTTCTAGGAATTAGGGCCATAATTTCCATCTCGGCACTGGGGTCGTGACTCTACCCCACGTGAGAGTAACCTCCAGGGGGTTATGATTTGAGAATGTCTTGGCCAAATATGTCGATTGGCGTACTTGTGCTACCAATGTGTGCGAGCAAAGAAATCTGTCAAGCCGGGTGTGAAGCTGATGGACTGGGGAGTAAAAGGAATATTCCATATGTGTAGGATGTAACTTACGCCATGCATCTACGAGACCCCAACCATGCAACCATGTATTTAGGAATTCAGCCTGTTTGTGTGTGCTGGCCCCGTTCAATGGAGGGTGGGACCTGTCTAGTTCTATGTCCAGGGTTGTATGACGTTACAACGCATACTTTTACAACGCACACCTTAACAACACATTTTTTACAACGCAACATCCATTACAACGCATGCCATTACAACGAAATTTTAAAAACTACATTTACAACGCATTCCATTACAACGCATACTTCCTTTAGAACGCATACCATTACAACATATAATGTTACATTGCATGTATGGTAAGTATTGGATAGTGTAGGGGTAAAAATTACTATTCTAACTCCAGGGGGTGCAACAGTAGGGTAAGTGTTGGATAGTGTAGGGGTAAAAATTACATTTCTAACTCCAGGGGGTGCAACAGTAGGGTAAGTGTTGGATAGTGTAGGGGTAAAAATGACTATTCTAACTCCAGGGGGTGCAACAGTAGGGTAAGTGTTGGATGGTAATGGTATGCGTTGTAATGGTATACGTTGTAATGACTGCGTTGTAATGACATGCGTTGTAATGGTATGCGTTGTAGTGTCATGCATTGTAATGGTTGCGTTGTAATGGCATGCTATGTAATGGATGTTGCGTTGTAAAAGTTTTGTTGTAATGGTAGTGCGTTGTAAAAATTGTGTTGTAAAGGTTGTTCCCCATGTCCAGTATTGCATTGCAGTCACCCCCAGGATCCAGGGGATTGTATCCCACCCCATCAGAGCTCTGCCCAGATCGGAGAAAAATGTGTCTTGGTCAAAATTCGGCGCATATATACAGCCAAGAACCACGGGTATACCACCTAACGTGCCTTTCAGAAGTATATACCGCCCCTTGTCATCCACCCACCTCTCAACTTCCTCAAAGGGGACACCATAGCGTATCCAAATGGTCGCCCCTCTAGTAAAGGTTGAATAATTAGTAGTGTATATTCGGCCTCTCCACTTTTTCCGGGGTTTTCCTGCCTCTGCCGCCATCAGGTGAGACTCCTGCAAAAACACAATCTGCGCCCGTCTCCTAAGAAGGTATGCATGTATTCTATGTCGTTCGGTTACAGCCCCCAACCCTGGTACATTCAGGTTAGTAGGTTGTATGAGCCTAAGCTGGTTTGTTTACGAGACATATGTTCATCGCTTGTGTTGCTCTCCGTACAGAACAGAGCCCATGAGTGTGTACAGACCAGGAAATCCCCATCCCTTGCAAACTAACCATATACCGCGCAGCCAACAAACAATGCTGGGCCAAACCATAAACTGAAACATACAAAAATCATATAACAGTGCAAGCGCTTTGTGGGGGGTGCGCGCAGCCAACCATACTGTCTTCTATGTAGGTGTAGAACTCCAGTGGCTCTACTGGAGTATAAGAATGTTATACTCGCCAATGCGCATTGTAGTGAGGGTTACCATATACACAATAGTGGGTCTGTTATAGCATTCGGACTGTTGTTACCTAAGCGTAGCATTGGGCTTGTACCATCTTGTCAGTCAAGAGCCGTAACCTGCATAGAAATAACACATGATCTAAACAAACGGATCCCAATATAAACAGTGCATGCACTGTGCCCATCCCACCCAATGCAATAAACAGAAAAAGGATACTGTCCAACTTTCGGTATCATGTCTGTTCACAAGCAGTTATCCCCATGCAGTCTGAGTGTGAACTCAAGGTATAATCGTCTCTTAGTTATCCAACAGATCATCTCCCATTTGGGGAGTCGCCGAGGGGAAGAGGGCGATGCTATGTTCTGAATCCAAAAGTATAGTACTGTCCTCAGAGTCTGTCGAGATCTTCTTGCTGTCCTCACGGAAGGATCCGGCAACTGCCAAAGCCTCCGCTTTGTCCGCCATCTTCTGGGCCGGAGTCGGTCCTAGTCTCACAGAATTCCTCGAGCCTCCACCTCGTCCTCGGGGTTGCTGGTGTTGTTATTGAACAGGGTTGTGTCTCACCGAGCCTGATAAACTCTCCTGGCTGTGTCCTAAGCCCATTACCTCTAGCCATTCCTCCACATCGCTGTGACTGTCAAAGAAATAAGATTTCTTGGCGTGAATGACCTTGAGCCTGGCAGGGAACGATAGGGCGTACTTGAGCTGGGCCGCCTGTAGTTTTTTGTTTACTGCCTGGAAAGAGGTCCTCTGGCGTTGTACCATGATCGTGTAGTCAGGGTACAATGAGATCCTCAGGTTTTCAAATTGGATGTTTGCCTTTTCCCTTCCTTTTTGGAGCAGCATGTCTCTATCCCTGTAATTCAGAACCTTAACAATCGGAGGGCGCGGGGGGGGGCTCCTACTTTTGGTGCTTCAGTTGGAATCCGGTGCGCCCTTTCCACACAGAAGTACGGTGACAGCTCCTCAGGATCTAAATGCTCTCTGAACCATGCATTCATGAAGTCTGCAGGCTTCACCCCCTCACTTCGTTCTGGCAATCCAATCACTTGGACGTTATTTCTCCTATTGCGGCCCTCCGCGTCCTTGATCCGGTCCTGGAGGCCAGTAACTTGACGTTGTAGCTGTTGTATTTGTGTTTCATGCTCTTTAAGTTGGGGATCAATGCTTGTCAATGTCATCTCATGATCACCCACCGTATCTGCAAGCTTCCCGTGATCCGCCCTCAACAGGGTAAGACCAGTCGTGAGGGCCCGATCTGCTGTTCCATTAACTTCTTTGAGTCCCGGATCTCCTTTAGTATCAAATCCAGTTTCTCAGAGTGGGACTCAGTCGAGGTGGTATTGGAAGTGCTCTGCGCCAGTTCTTTGTCATTGGATTCGGGGCTCGCCACCATGCCTGTGTCCAGAACCTTGCCCTTTAGCCTCCCCATCATTAGCTGCAGCCGATCTTAAGCCAGGGCACCAAGACTACGGGCCTCTGTTAAACACAGTATGGCACCTGGTCTCTACCAAGCCTGCAACCTCCGCTTCTCACCAATCAGTAAAGCACTGTATACTCTAGGCATTAAACGTCGTCCCTCCCCTTCACGTCGCCACCGGCCACCGCCAGCGCTACATCACAATGCTCCAATCTTCACAGCAACCCCCGGGGGTGCACTCCGCAGCAGACCATCCTCCGCTGCTCTGTAGTTTGTCCCTCCTCCACAATGTCCCGGCTCGGTCGGCCGGTTGTACACACGCCTGTGTACCGGGGAGCCACAGCCCACACCATCCACGACTGCAACCCTCCTCAGCCGCGACCAATCACAGGCAGCGGAAGTCACAGCTCCTCCTCCAGGTCTCAAATCCTGTAGTCGGCCCCCTACTTTGCGTATCTCTCCTCCGCCGTCTCTGCATCGGGAACGGGCTGTTCTCCGCCATCGGGCAGTGATGGGCGGCTGCCCGGACCCCCAAAACACTGTGTGGAATCTATGTAGAGGCGAGTGGACAGGAGATTTCCCTCCCAGTGTCCAAGAGCCTCACCAGATCGCGTCCCCCATCATAGGCGGTCGGCCACGCCCCCATGTCATTACTCATTACTTAGACAGTGAAAGAAGTAAGAAATATATTTTTTTTAATGGTACAGAAAATAAATACAAGCACAGAAAAATAAACAAATGAAGCCAGTTTTTGGCATATATTCAAAAAAGGTTAGTTATTGCAATTCGAGGTGCTCTGGTCAAATCTCTGAAGGAAGTCATTTTGAATTTTGATAGAGACACTCATTTTGATTTATTCGACCATTCAAATTGGCTGAATTTATAGCCCCTCATATCTTTGTGGCAGATAACTTCTTTAATTGTCGGAGACTTTAACTATCACACAGAAATAACAGATGACCCCAACACTACCTTTCTAATCACAGACCTAAAGTCACTAGGTCTACATCAAAAGGTGATTGGACCTACACATATTGCAGGGCACACCCTAGACCTACTGTTCACCGATGAACCAAAAATCAATGTCAATCCCCCTTCCCCACTGATCTGAGCTGACCATTACACTATCAAATTCCACTTTCAGTCTTAAATTCCCGTGGGAGGGCTGGTCCCAGCCCCAAAACCCATGCAGGCCATGGAGAAAAATTGAATAAGCCACTTTCACCTCACATTTCTGTCCTCCCTCTATAACTGGCCACAATAGTCTGGACGAGGCCCTTGAAGCATTTGAAAGAGCCATTTCTCAAGCATTGAGCAATATAGCTCCTGTCTCGATGGATAAAGGCAAAACTAAGCATAAGACTAAGCTGGCCCCATGGTTCACTGATCCCCTCAGGATAGAAAATACAGCACGTAGGAAATTAGAATGCAAATGGAGGACGTCGGGGTAAAAAAATTGGATATATTATCCTACAAAAGGGCCCACAGACAATACATTGATAACATTAAATGTGTCAGGAAGGCACACATTGTTAACAGAATTGACAAAGCAGCCGACACGCATAAAGAAATGTTTAGAATTCTAAAGGAATTCATTAATTCCAAATCCTGTAACACATCTAATCCAGCCTCCCAGAACCTGGTAGAAGAGTTTGCAAATTTCTTCGAGGACAAAATAATCAAAATATACAACACCTTTGTTAAGGAGAAGGAAGAAGAAACGAATAGGGAGTGTAGACGGATGGAAACTACCTGTACAGTATTACCGAAGTAATTCACCATGGTAACGCAATAGGATGTTAGTGCCATAATAAATAGGGTTAGAACAAAATCTTTGGAAGACCTGCCCCCTCCCTATATTATGTACACCCTTTCCCCTGTTTTACTGCACAGCATCACAGACTTGCTCAATGTTTCATTAAATCTGGAAGTAGTTCCAGTAAACTGGAAATTGGTGAGGGTCAAACCTATTCTTAAAAAAGCCAATGGCAGATCATACAGAACTAGGACATTTCAGACCGATATCCTACTTCCTATTTTTGGGAATGTGATGGAAACATTGGTGAACACACAATCAATGACATACATAGAAAGTCAACAATTGCTCGACCCTTCCCAGTCAGGTTTCTGTGCATGGCATGGCACTGAAACAGCATTAGTGGAAGTACTAAATCCGTATTGGTAAAGCGCAAACTACTCACACTTACAGGTCTCAAGGCGCTGGGGGCCGTCGTGGAAATTAAGTGAGCTATTGCCCAGAGTCACATGGTGCTGAGCTGAGCTGCCGCCAGAGCCGGGGATCGACCCATGAGCCCTCTGCGCCGAAGTCAGCTGCCCTAGCTGCTACACCACACCTCTCCACACAGACAACACAAGACTTTCTCTTGACAATGGACACTCAGCAATACTGGTCCAATTGGATCCGTCCGCTGCGTTCGACACCATTTCCCATGTAGTCCTAACTAAAAGACCAGAAGAGATTGGTGTCGGAGGGAAAACCCTTAGCCGGCTAAAGAACTTTCTGAAGAGATGGATACATTCAGTGCAACTATATCCTTGGACATGGGAGGGCCACAGGCATCGGCGTTGAGCCCTATTGTTTTCAAAATATATGGCACAACTTTCTCAAGTGCTAAAATTAAATGGCGTTGATATTATCTCTTATGCCGGTGACACGGAGCTGGTCATCACAATGGGATCCAAGCCGGAAGAGACTAAAATAAGATTCTGAGACTGCATGAATCTTATTACCAAATGGATGCAGCAGAATTGTCTACAACTCAATGCAAGTAAAACAGACGTTGTACTGTTTGGGGATGCTCATGAGTTCTGGCCAGATTACTGGTCGCCCATTTGTCGTGGCCCCATTCCCATTTCAAAGACTGTAAGAAATCTAGGAATATTAGTGGATGAGAAATTGTCAATGAAGGAAAATGTAAACCACATCTCGGGTACATGTTTTGGCATTATGCATTCCCTACACAAAGTTTTTCAGTGGATTATTAGTATTATTACCACTTATAAAGCACACAGCTACCCACAACGGGGGTGTCCCGGCGCTAGCAGCAGCAGGATAGTGGTAGCTAAGTGTTTCAGTGAAGGCTGAACAGTCAAGTTTTCAATTACACTCAGATCTAGAAAATCCCTAGTCCAGACCCTTATTATGGACTATGGAAATGCTCTAATGGCCTCCATGAATGAAGAACTGTTTATTAAACTTGAGGTGGTCCAAAACACTGCAGCACGTCTAGTATGCCATTTTCCTCTCCTATCACCTTGAGCTCCCATCCTAAGAAGCCTACTTTGGCTGCCAATAATAAAGTGCACTTGATTTAAACTCCTTTGCCTGGCACACAAATCTCTATATGGAAATGGTCCCCTTTATCTACAGAGGAAACTTAATTAGTATACTCCGACTAGAAATCTACGGTCCTGCAGGAAATACCTGTTACATCCCCATTAGATTCGCACTGCCAGAAATGGTGGAAGATAATTTTCATACTTAGCCCCCAATAAAAAAGCCCTCCAAAAAGAGATGTTTTAACCTGAGAACCTTTCATGGTGATTTGTTGCGATTAATAAGTATCCAAATAATAATTCTGATTCCAGTGGTGGGTGTGCCAAGGAAATAGTAACTTTCTGCATATGGCTAACTGAAAGATCCAACTAAGAGAAAGACTATTAACCTTAATTAGCCAGGGCAGCCTTGTAGGTTGCTCAATGTCTGCCCTGGTCTTAAGTCCTCTTGCTATGATGTAAAGACATAAGGCCCAACTCCATTTTATGTAGGCCCAGACTCCATTTTCTGTATTTTTGCAAAATCCTCATCTGCCTTTGACGCAGATGTCTTCTGTCCTTATCTTTGCAAGAACTATATTTCCAAGAACTGTCTTTCCAAGAAAATACTTGATGTGACATCAGTCTGGAACAAGTGCCTTGTTATTTCAATTTCAATCTCAAACAAAGAGCAATAGCCAAAACAGCATAGTCTGAATTCTCATATTTTTTACCTTATATTTTTAAAGGAATGTGTCTGAGACTAGCATCTTGAGACTCGTTGGTTATAACAGACATTCCTAAAGTGATATTAGAAATTCCATCTTAGATGAGATAGTGTATAAATGGACTGCCACTGGACCACTTGTCAGGAGAGATCCTTTACTTCAGAATATTGTGCATGTTTCTGCCAGAGAGGATTCTGCTTGTCGGAGATGCTGCCATATCGTGCTTTCTACGGAAAGCTGATATCAAGTCTGAGCCCGGGAGAAGCTGATGCTGAACGTGTGCTTGCCTTTTGCAGGGAACACATCCTCCTTGACTCCTGATGATTACAGCATTTTGCTGTAAATAGGTATGCAGAGCGCTCATCTTCCTAAGAAAATCTAGTTGCGAGTTATTCTACTCTCCATGCTCTCACAGAGTAGCACATAGAAGTAAGTTCTAGGGTGTTAGTTTTTTAGGTGACATTTTAACTATGGTAGAAATGTTAATTTTATTCTTCTTGTTCGCAACATGCATTTGTGTTGTTTTGGTTGTAATCTTTGTGGTTATTTTAGATGTGTTGAGCAACAGGGTGCGCCTGTTGATATAAAGGTGTTTTTCAGTTAAAGTGTCTTTTTCTTAACACATCTTGTGTGTGTGATTGACGAGATCGAAAAGGTTTATTTCTGATAACCATGGTGTCCCTGGATCCCTGTTTGGGGACTATTACTAATCCAAAAGCATTGACCCCACTTCAACTATGCATTGGGAGGAGTTCTGCTAAGTTATATCAACCTGTTTTTCACATTAAAACTTTTGTGCAAAGAACTAAGGGGCATATTATCAAGGACCGGTGTTAAAATTATCGCCATTTAATCGGCAGGAAACTGCCGATAAAACGGCGATAATGGGCTTGATAATACACCCTTGTTAATTCCCATAGAAGCCCATGTTAACATCAGAACATGGGCTTCTATGGGAATTAAAAGGGCGTATTATCAAGCCCATTATCGCCGTTTTATCGGTAGTTTCCTGCCGATAAAATGGCGATAATTTTAACACCGGTCCTTGATAATATGCCCCTAAGTTCAATTGTGTCACCTGTGGATGTGAAATCAAACCTTGTAGAGTTGAGCCAGAGACTTGGGGGCTTATTTATGAGAGCCTTGCATCAATTTTGTACCACATAAAGTGGTACATGCATAATGCAGGGCTCTCATTTCAATATATGAAGCCATGCATAGCCACACTTAAAGGCAACGCGGCGCAAATTGCTGTGTCGCCTTACTCTTCTCATGGGAGGCGTTCCATGGGTGTTGCAGTGATTTTCCCACGGTACACCCACGAAATTTGACGCTGCCCCATATTTATAAAGTGATGTAAACCCGGGGAAGCGCCAAATCCATATGCCTCCAAGATGAGGAGTAAGAAGGAGAAATATGTTTATGTCTCCTCGTTTTTTCCTCTTTCCATGTGTGCCGCATCCTGCAGCACACATGGAAAGAGCAAACTGTCTCTTAGGATTGTTTTTGTCCTTCCAACACAAAAACAATCCTGCATGCTATAGAGACACCCTTGCACCATGGTGCAAAGGTGCCTAATTTGGCTCTAGGCTACTGAACCGGTGCCAGAGCAGGGATAAAAGACAGGAATGCATCATATTGCTTAAATACGGTGCCTTTCGGCCCTTTCACTTTGGCGTAGGGCAGCACAGCAAGGTGCCTTGCTCTGCTGCCCTACGTCAAAATCCCATAAATAAGCCCCTCAGTTTGCACAACACCCAATGCTACATCGATCAAAATGGCGAGAATGGCAGTGGATCACCCTGATTTCCTAGATGATGAATGTCTCACTTGCAGCAGGCAGAACGTGGTTCCTCCAAAAGGAAGCCAATCCACTGTCTATATGAACTTGTACCTGTCGCACACATCTGTTCACTTGCGGCACAAGCGATTGTTGCAGGTAGTTACAGTAAATGTAAACAATGCCGTTGATCTAAGGCCTCTTGCTACCAGTGCTCCGTGTAAATAACTGTGACAGATGTGGAAGCAGAGAGATAGTAAGGCACTGGCAGATGGGGAAATTGCTCTGGGTTCCCACCTTTCATGAGCCCCCCTGGGAAACTGTCTCACATCTGTCTATTGCTCCATCTCAACCGTTACTGTATTATTCACCTGGAAGTGGTTGCTTGCTGCCGTTTGGACCCACGCCACTCTAATTGTCCTGCTGCTGGGTTGTGTTTCGCCGCTGCTCCTCGCCGCACCCGCTCCGCGGGTGCCGCTTCGCGGTTGAAGAAGGGAGAGGCGAACTGCGCGCTGCACCTGGGAGGCGCCTGGAAGCTCAATCTCGCCGGCGCTAAGCAGGGACTCAGAAGACCAGGAGTCCCTGCTTCCCCAGACCGGACGCGCCCACCTTCTGACACGCCCCCGCCTGTCCAGGAGCAAAAGGCGCGTGTGTGCAGTAGCCGCTGGGATTCACCTGGAAGTGGTTGCTTGCTGCCGTTTGGACCCACGCCACTCTAATTGTCCTGCTGCTGGGTTGTGTTTCGCCGCTGCTCCTCGCCGCACCCGCTCCGCGGGTGCCGCTTCGCGGTTGAAGAAGGGAGAGGCGAACTGCGCGCTGCACCTGGGAGGCACCTGGAAGCTCAATCTCGCCGGCGCTAAGCAGGGACTCAGAAGACCAGGAGTCCCTGCTTCCCCAGACCGGACGCGCCCACCTTCTGACACGCCCCCGCCTGTCCAGGAGCAAAAGGCGCGTGTGTGCAGTAGCCGCTGGGATTCACCTGGAAGTGGTTGCTTGCTGCCGTTTGGACCCACGCCACTCTAATTGTCCTGCTGCTGGGTTGTGTTTCGCCGCTGCTCCTCGCCGCACCCGCTCTGCGGGTGCTGCTTCGCGGTTGAAGAAGGGAGAGGCGAACTGCGCGCTGCACCTGGGAGGCGCCTGGAAGCTCAATCTCGCCGGCGCTAAGCAGGGACTCAGAAGACCAGGAGTCCCTGCTTCCCCAGACCGGACGCGCCCACCTTCTGACACGCCCCCGCCTGCAACGCCCTCCATTTAACAATCTGCCTGGCGCTTAGCGGGACGCGAGCGGGACGCCGAGCGAAGCCCGAGCAAAGGGCGGGCCGTCTGTGGCCGTCCGGGGCAGGAGGAGGCAGGGCAGGGCCATCCCCCTTACACCCACCTTACAGGTCTCAATTCGTGGTGCCTCACTGTGGGGCCGGAATCCAGCATGTCAACTCGCTCCGGTAAGGCCTTGAGGGGTGGCGGTGAAAGTGCCCCTGGGGGCTCTATGTTCGGCTCTATGGACAAATTCCTCACTAGGGTGGCGGCTGTCATCGACAATGAACTCGCCATATCAGAACGGCGCCTTTCTTTTGACTTTCCCCCCTCTAAAAGCCCATCTCCAGCAATAGTGTTGTCCTCACAAAACTCCATTTCCCCTGCATCTTTGCCTGGGGACCTACCTGAGGATTCTTACATTGCACCATTAGAGGGTGGTATAGATGGGGTAGAAAGCTCGCAGACTGGTAACCACTCCACTAGCCCTTGTGTCGTGCTTATAGAGCCCTGCACCGAGTCTTCCATAGCATGCCCTCCTGGCATTCAGTCCCAACACTGCTCTGAGGCTCCTGCTCTTGACCCACAACCTCCGCCTAAGATTCGACCTAACCAGGGGCTTAACAAAAGGAAAGGGAAAAGGGCAGTTTACATTCGAAAGGGCTGTCCATCCACGATTACTAAGCATTCCAGGTACCCGCCCCAGAGGGGTCTTTCCCCCCCGGGTGCTGTAGGACCTGTATCTTCAGGGATTCCTATTTCCGCTCCAATTGTAGTTGACACAGTATTACCTCCCCTGCTGGTCCCATCAGCGCCTGACCTAGCCAATGTGGGTCCCTCTCTGGAGTCGATCGAGAAGCTGGTCAGGTCTCTTTTGGTACCACTTACTGACCAAGTCAAGAGGTTGGGGGATAGGCTCGACTGCTTTGAACAGGTTACCAGGGATAATTTTTTTACCCTGAAAACCCTGTTCAAACTTCAGCCAAAGCTCAGTGAGGATAAGACAGACAGGATAGATAAGACCAATAGGTTAGAGGTTCCAGTGAGACCCCCCTCGGGAGAACAGTTGACGCAGCCGCCCAAGCGACCAGTCCCTGGGAACACTATCCCGGTTGCTCCGCAGAATGGCCCTAGGCAGACAAGGCCGAATGTCTCCATCCATGCTGCCCAAGTGCATGCTATCCCTCCCCCAGTAGTAACTACCTCGGTGCCTATTCAAGGCCCAAGGCAACATCAGAAGGGAGGGACGGGCCCAACTTCGCAACCTGGGGCCGTTTTACCTGTTACAACTGGCGGCATAGCATCAACTCCTAAGGTTATACCTATCCCTGTCCCACCCATAAACCCTTCTCCTTCAGGTCCTCCTCAGAATATCAGACGAAAGTGCCCCCCAGTTAACCTCCCCCCTGAGTGCCACCCGTACGTTGTCATTCTTACCAAAGTCCCCCCTATTAGGAGCACCCAGCAGGAAAACCATCAGGCACTTAAGAACAAGGTCATCCACTGGCTGAAAGCCAACAGGCCCTTGCCTCCGGGAGTGGATGGTATAATTCTTGGTGTACGCAGGGTGGGATGGATTGGAAACGGGAAAAAATCTCTTGAAGGGGATTGCGTGGTGGTAAATTTCCAAGATGCTAGGGTTGCCCATCTGATATGCTCCCAAGGTCAACCCACGGTTGGAACGGGTATCGACGTAGTCGACTTGACATTCTTTTACCCCCGGTCCATTACGACCACTTCCACCTTCCACCTTGGACAACCCACCTTCATTAGCAGTCCTGGGGGCCAATTTTCTGTGGAGAACACCGTCCACGGCCTTTCTTCCCCGGGAGTTTTCCCACAGCAGCTATTCCTAGCTCCAGTGATACCGAACTGGGGACCCTGGAGTTGCTGACTCAGTAATGTTCCCGGGGAGGTCCCTGTGGCTTCAAGCCCTGTTGTTGAGCCAACACCTCACTTTAAAACCAATGGCTCCTCGTCCTCATCGCAAATTCAGGCTACGGCCGAGCTTGTAGAAGAGAAAGGGGAGACTGGGGCATCCTTTAACCTTCTGGCTAGTCCCCCTGGTGTGGGAACTGTGGACTTATCGCTCCCTGTCGAGGATTGTAGCATTACGGCTGTAACGGACCCCCAGATTAGGGTTTTCAGCTGGAATGTGGCGGGCCTCGAGAGGAAGCTAGCGCTGCCGGACTGGAACGAGCTTGTGGAGCAATACTCCATATGCCTGTTCCAGGAAACCTGGAGTCGGGTGCCCCTACACAAGGCGGGTTATTCCACCCACTTTTTGCCGGCAGTATATAGTGCAACTGGTAGGGGCCGCCCTTCGGGTGGCCTACTAATCTGGGTAGCCACAGAACTCAATTGCAGGGTGGTGGAGCGGGACACTAATTGCCCGGATCTCCTTAATATATTGCTGAGAAATTCCCAGGGCCGAGTCATTTTAAACATTTTTAACATCTACGCCCGTGGCACAAAGGGGGGTAGAGAATCCCCAGTAATAGCCTGTCTGGAAGCCCAGCTCCGCTTATCTACTCACAGGTCTTGTACCTTGTTGGCGGGTGACCTGAATTGCACTTTTGAGCCCCTGGACCTTGAAATCCTAACAGACCAAGAGGAATATGACAGTGGGTGGGGGATTCCGCCCCTCGAGCTTAGTCCTATTAAAAAGTGGACAGAAGTGGCCCTCCAGATCAACTCACTAGCTATGGAGTTTGGTCTTAGAGCGGCCAACGGCAGGACTAGGTCCGACAAAGCAGGGGCCCACACCTACAACAGGCCAGGGCATATGTCACGGATTGATTATTTTCTCCTTGACATACACCTGTGGAGCTCGGTGGAGGACATGGTGATTGTACCATCTGTAGAGAGTGATCACAATCTCCTGTCCCTCACCTTGTCCTACAGGTGTCTTAATAGCACTGCGAGTAGATCTCCTTGTAACCCCGCCCCGGACCCGTCAGTGGTTACAAACTGTGGACGACGGTTAAAGTGGGCGAAGCTGGCTCTTTCAGAGGAGAAAACTTCTGCCATTAGGCAGCTCCTTGTCTCAGCCCTAGTCAATCTTGACCCCCAAGAGGAAGGGCTGATGGAGGTGGCACCCAGGTTCTGTGTTATAACTCAGGCCATTAGCGACCTCTTTGTAGTTCCAGCTTATTCGAGTAGAAGGAAACCAAGCTCACGATCGGGCCAGGGCTGGTACAATCAGAAGTGTAGGGAGGCGAAGTCACTTCTCATTGAGGCAGTCAAGTCCAAACTACCGTCCAGGACTAGGGAGGCCAGGAGACACTATGCACTCTGCCAAAAAAATGCTAGGATGGAGTGGGAGGATAATTTCTGGCAGGACCTCCTGGCTGCCAGTCGTGGGAAAGATGCCAAAGGTTTTTGGGACATGGTGGGCAAAAGGAATCGTCCTGATGACACCCGGAGGACCTGTACCATCAATGCCCAGACTTGGTTCTCCCACTTCCAAAAACTTTATTCTGCTGTTGAAGGCCCACTTAACGACTCTTTTAAACTCCCACCCTTTACCCTAGTTCGTGACCTGGAACTTTTTTCTGCTTTGGATGTAACAAAGCAGATTAAAACCTTGGTTCCATTGAAAGCAGCTGGTCCGGATGGGCTACCAGGCGATATCCTCCGCGCTTATCCGGAAGAATGGGGGGTACTAATCTCTGCACTCCTCAACGCAATTATTGGGGGAGGCCCCGTGCCTGACTCCTGGAGAGGTGCGGAGGTGGTCCCCATCTACAAAAAGGGCAGTCGGGACTTACCCGGGAATTATAGGCCTATAAGCCTAATAGATTCAAGCCAGAAATTGGCGGGGAAAGCCATCTTGGGGAGGATCTCCCAATGGGTGGACGATAATCACATCCTGTCCGACATGCAAGCTGGGTTCCGTTCAGGTACAGGAACTATTGAACAGGTCTTCAGGCTCTTGTTATTATACTGGAAGGTGGTGGTACTGGGCAAAGGCAGTCTTTATTTGGCCTTTATTGACCTTAAGACTGCCTTTGACCTGGTACCTAGGGAGGAACTCTGGAGGGTGCTTCACGGTTTAGGGATGCCCCCGTATATACTAAACCTCCTTATCAACCTGCACACCAACACCTATGCCCAGGTTAGATGGGGGCTGAATGGGGAAAAGACCGATAAGATCAGGGTCGAGAGGGGAGTAAGGCAGGGCTGTGTTCTGGCCCCTACCTTATTCTCCCTCTACATTAACGGGGTGGTAGATCACCTACTGGGCGAACCAGCAGACGCTCCCACCCTGGGAGGAGTAAAAATTCCAACTTTGTTGTTCGCCGACGACACCCTCCTCATCTCTAAAACCCCCCAAGGTCTCCAGACACTGCTGAACCGCTTTCAGGACTTCTGTACCATCAAGGGCCTTGTCATCAACGTGGACAAGACCAAGTACCTAGTTATGCATCCACCTCGCAAACTTGGCCGCCCCCCCATTCTGAACTCTATACCTCTAGAAAGAGTGGCAGAATTCGATTACCTGGGAATTCGACTGAACGACGCGATGAGCTGGACTGCCCACATTGACAAAATGACATTGGCCCACAAAAGGGTGGGGGGCGCCCTTCTTAAGGAGTTCAACAACTCTACAAAACATTGTGTTGCCCCTCTACTTGAGATCTACAAAGCACGTGCGGTCCCTGCGTCACTTTATGGAGCGGAACTGTGGGGCTTGGGCAAAGTTGACTCACTGAGCAAGGCCGAAAATAAATTCATCAAGGATCTCCTTGCCATTCCATCGAGCAGCCCGACCATCCCAGTGCTCATGGACACTGGCTGCAAAGCCATAAGGGACCAGGCTCGGCTTCGACCCCTTTTGCTCTGGGCACGTTTGTGGAGGGTCCCGGAGCTACAATCCTATGCCAATGGTCTGGCAGAGGTGATGCACTCTGATGGTTGGCGTAGCATCAAATGGCTGAAGGACATAAAACATCTTTTAGGGGACCTAGGCCTGGACTCTTGCTGGCATAGTCACTCCGCTCCTCCAAAGGAGACCTTAAAAAAACTCTTTTGGGAGTGGGTTTGTGCGAATCGCTTGAGAAGCCAGCAGCACTGCAAAACCACCGCAGCTTTCCTGCTGTTCAAAGACGCTGTCATGTACGAGCCATACATGGACATAATATCAGTTGCTATGGATAGGTCCTTGTATATTAAATTTCGGTTAGGAACCTTACCCTTGGCCGACCTTTGCTCGAGGTGGAATAAAGCCCAGCCCACATCATGCTTCTGCGCTCTTTGCCATGATAAGCCAGAGACGGTGCCACATTTCCTTTTCGAATGCCCGGACTATGGTCGCCCCAGATCACGTTGGCTTGGTCCCATCTGCAGAGAACTGGGTACTCGTCAGCACTCCGTTGCACTCCGGATTCTTTTAACCAACACAGCCCCTCCCATTGTTTGTGCTGTTGCTAAGTTTTTAAAATGGGCTTGGTTGATTAGACTTAGAAGACTGTCCATATCAATTTAATTCTTTTTTATCTAATTTATGCTGACCTAACGTGTTTTATTCTTTTACGAAATGTACAGTCTTACTTTTTTCGACATGCTGTTTTTATCTTTTGTACTGCTTTTATGATATGTGCATATCGAAATAAAGCATCAATCAATCAATCAATCAATTATTCAACATTGGTTGGCATCATAGGGCTTGAATTGGTGGGAAATGGGTAACAAAATGCAAAGCTGTTCCAAGGGGCCACCTAAAGTATGTGTTGCACGGGGTATCTAAAATATTTTAGATGACACTGTGGGGAACAGGCTTTTAGCAAATATTTTTTATGCATCAAATTATGAGTACAAAAGGGAACAGGAAATAAGTGTTAAGTGACCAAGAATGCATTTCAAATGTAACTGCTTATTCAAATCTATCTCAGATTCCCCCAAACACCAGCAATATCCGAGGAGACACCACATATCTCTCTTTTCCTTTCATCTGTGTTGTGTTTCTGAGGTTCCTTTTGAACTAACCAACACAATGAAAGTGGGCGTTTACATGAAGACTGTAACGATTTGACCACCATCGCGTTCTACTGCAAGGAATAAATGGCATTGCAATTTGAGGAGGCATGCCCAGCTTTATTTAGAGCTGTACAGTTCCAGAAATATACGGAATTATCAGCTAAACTAAACTAAGTTTCCGAAATCGATTTTCGTTTCAATAGTTTTAGATACTAAATGTATTATAAACTATGGACTTGTTGTTATTAAAGACAAGCGTATTCACTTACTCTTTACGGGAAAACGTAAACATGTTTTAAAATATAAAATGTTAAGATTCACAAGTTCTGGTTGTAGAAAGTTGTTTGATGGTTTTGTGCTGCCATCTCGTGGTCACATGTATACCAAGATTTAGACCAAGTGTTCCAATAAGCAATCAGCCCGATTCATGAAGCCAAAATCGGCTCGCAAAGCGAGCGCTTTTTTTGCATTTGGGATTCATCATCCCAAATGCAAAAATCGCAAATTTTGAAATCGCTAAATTGCGAAGAATTGCATTTAAGGAATCTCTATTTGAGATTCCTTAAATGCAATTCATGAACCATTTTAGAATTGCGAATTCGCAATCTTGGGCCGCTATTTACCACGAAGTCTGACTTCGTGGTAAATAGCGAAAACTTAGAAAAATGCACTTTAGTGCATTTTTCTAAGTTGGATGTTACACACATACATGTCCTTTGGACATGTGTGTGCGCAACACCAGTGTACATCACCATTTCAGGGGTGCTACAGGGTGTCCTTTGGACACCCTGGCACCCTTCAAATTGCTTCCTTATTTGCGATTCGCTAATTGCTAATCGCAAATAAGGAATGACTCCCCATTCATTCCTATGGGCCTTTGGCCCATAGGAATGAATGGGAAGTCATTCCTTATTTGCTATTAGCAATTAGCGAATCGCAAATAAGGAAGCAGTAGAAATCGCTATAAATGTTGCGATTTCTACATGCATCCCGTTTTGCGAGTCTTTAATAGCGATTCCTTAATAATCGCTATTAAGGACTCGCAAAAGAGGAGCATGATGAATCTGGGGGAATGTTCCGGGTGGGGAAAGTGGTAAAACACATAAGAAAATATAATTTGTGTTAAGGAGCCCAAATGGTTATCTTTTTAGGGGTTGTAAAACAATTGCAGATTGAAGACCTGGCCTGGTTTGGCACCGGTACAGGTCTAACAATTCCTCGCTGACTCTATCTGGTAATCACAGATTTGATGTTGACTTCTTCCAGATCATAAATTATCATTTTCCAGTCTGATAATGGGTGATGCCATAATTAACACATATTTAGTTATACCCTATGACAGGTTGAGTACGGTGGCTCCCTGCCCGCAGTAATACACTTGCTGGAATCTGTTTGGGGTGGGACTTCGTCCTCCAGATGCCTGCCAGAAGGAGGGGGGGGCCAGGAGGTGACGCGCTTAAGTGAGGCAAGTCCCGCAGCCCGCTGTGCTACACTTGCTGGACTCTGTTTGTCTAGGGTGAGACTTAGTACCTCAGATGCCTGTGAAGAGAGGCGGGGCCAGGAGGTGACGCGTTCAAAAGGGCAAGGCAAATCCCGCAGCACGGGACATGCCATGCCAAGAGCGAACCCATATGTGCCTGTCAGAGCTTGGAGGAGGCTGGGCTGGTTCTTGCCCAGGGGTGACTCCTCCACTAGGGAGAAGGAACGTCGCCCCACTGCATTCTTGCAGTGCGAGAAGCCGAAACATAAAATGGTACAACTACCATTTTATGTTTCTGCTTCTCGCTGCGAGAAAGCAGAAGAGTTTGGTTGGGGGCGGGCGTGTGGGCGGTTCTGCTCTAGGGCAGGTGAGGAGTGCTTTGCCCACTGCGCCGGGCACTGACTGTTTGATCGGCCCTCTGGGGCCGCCCACACCAGTCATGCACACTCTATAGTTCTCCATGCAGGCTGCATTGCAGCCTACATGGAGAACATCAACAGGTAAACGTGCCTACAAGGGATACTTTCTTCTACTTATTCTAATGGGGTTTTTTTAGGAATCATCAGTTATATGCTCTAAACAGTAACTTACATTGAATTATTTAAAAAACTAATTACTTATTCCAACATGAACGGATCTATAAAGGATTGCTAAGGAACAAAACACAGACGGGTGTATACTTCTTGAGACACAAATTTATATTGAAATAATATATATTAGAGGGCATATGAAATACTGCATATATAGACACACAGTGACCGAGATTTAGAAGTTTTTTGTTGCTGCTCTTACCTCATTGTCAATAATGTGGTCACTCATTCCATACAATATGTACATAGGGAAATTGGAACTGATTATACAGAAAACAAATCCTCTTGTGAAAAAATCACAAAGAAAATGGGTACAATTGTCGATGTTTCGGTCTATTTAGTGAAGGCATCTGCTAGACCATCTTCAGGACGGTAGTTTCATATGCTGAATGACCCTTGGGAAACTACATAGCTGACTAATAATAGTTGATGTAGTCTGGTCCGTTGAGATTGTGTCAGGAATGTGGAAAGTACACGGGGGCAATCGCTCCTCCAGCGCTCCACCAAAACAAAATATTTGTAGTGTTAACGTGGCTAATCACTTCATTGAGTGTTCGGAGATGGGCACTGCTCCGTACAATGATCTGCTGTACACACTGGAGCGTTGCAATTGGCTTAGGGGAGGGGAGGGGAGGGAGGCTGCCTGCTTCCTGTTCCAAGAGCATTCGCTGAGAAGACGCTGGACCTGGCCGGCGATAACGTAGGTTTACATTTTTTTTATTATTAATTAAATTAACACCCCCGCGCTCAACCCCACCCCACCCGCGAGACATGCCGGCCGCAAGACATGCCACCTGCCACTGGCCTTGCTTCTTGGCCTAAGTATCTTAAATCCCCAGCAGCATGACTCAGAATCTGGAGGGGAGCATCCCTTTCAACTTTACCAGAGTAACCAACAGGTAACCAGTTTGTAATTAACTTTTAACTGTAAGGATGGGGAAGTGGAAGGGAAGCCACCTTTCTGTCTGCACAAAAAAGAGGGAGACTGCATCTAAGCCCATTACAAGTTACGTGTCATCTGTTATGGGGGGCCATTGAAATGGAGATTGACTGCGTGGAAGCAAGGATGGACTCAGCTCTGAAAAGAACTGGTCTCTCTGAGCCCAAGGCTCTTACTGTGGATTGAACTAAACCCACGAAGTAGAAGACTCTCAGTCAGACCCCCCCCGCCCCCAGATGATCTGAATACTGAGGAACTATTATCCCATTCTAAGAGCCCCCCCTTACGTCTTGTCACCCAAAACCATGTGTGGCACAAGATTCACAAGTACTGACTAGGCTGGAAGTAACTTTCCACTCTGACAGCCCCCCGCCCCCTCCAAGAGAAGCAGACATTAGGTGGCAAAAGCGTCTTCTCTCAACTCCACCTACTCAGAACCCAATCCCTGTCCCACACAAAAATAAGGCCCTAGCGGTAAGAATAATGTGGGGAAGGTGCCAGTGAAAAAGGTTGCTACCAGTGAGACTGATTTTAAAAAGTTTCCTCTTAACTGCTCAGTCATTTTGGACCAACTGGGAAATCATTTTGAGAACATAGCTCAGTCCTGCTCTTTGGTTGTAAGAAAGTTAGCCTGCTTGGAGGGAAAGTTTGATGCCATCCATTGAGCCCAGGAGAAACTCGCAAATAGAATGGCTCTTTTGGAGAGACATGAAAAGGTCTTAAGTGGCCATGTGCCCAAGCACAAACAACCAAAACTCATTCTGAGTGACAGAAAGAGGAATTACGAGCCCATGTGTGCCTCCGTGTGATAGAGGAATATCACTTAATCCACAGCCCCAAATCAGATGGCCCTGAAATTTAGGACACAGATAATAGGGGCTCTTTGATTACAAAGGGCATAACCCGGAATAAGGGACACGATGTTCGACCCCATACCCCTCCTCAATGCACACCTTACATAATTATCCTGGAGAACATGCCCAAGAAGAGCTCTCACACACAGAATCCCAGATCTCTCTACTGAACAAAGTCTCACACTGGTTGAGAAAACTCTCTGGCTGGTCTAATGACCTATCAAAAGAAATCATAACTACAAGGAGAGTTTCTTGGATAGGCCCACTGGCAAAGGCCTCGCAAGGTGACTGTGTAATTATAAATTTAAGGAGACAGGGCTAAGTGCGGGCTTTGTTACATTGCCTTTCCAAAATGGCTACTTTTCTGGAGGGCATTAGAGTTCAACCACTTGGATTTTTCTATCGCCCAAGAATTTCTCAGTCCCTGGGCACTTATAATGGAGCTTTGCAGTCTGGTTGGTTTTATGAAAGCTAAAGCTGAAAACCTTCGACCACAAAGTAACTTACCCCTTTCCAATAGATTTGAGGCTTTGTCATCATTGGAGCAACTTGATTGACTACCAAAGTATGTAGATAGCACCAGGGGCGGCTCTAGGCTCATGGTGGCCCTGGGCAGGGAGCGTAGGTATACGGCCCCGTGTAGTGTCCTAACTACAAAGGACACAGACTCAGGTGCAGCAGTCACTATGTTCATTTATTCACGTCCTCTTCCTTTCACTCCCAGCCTACAACTGCCCTTTCCAGGGCATGACTCCACCTCTTCCTCTGTCCCTCCCTCATCCCGCCTCCTCACCTGAGGAGGTCCTAGTGCCACAGCTTAATGCACACATTACATCTCCCCCTTTCTTAACAAAATGAACTTAGTCCAAGCTTCTTTCAACATATAACTAAAAGAAAAATGTCATATAGTTACAGTTCTTCAATCAGACGACTTGGTCTCTTGATGGCTCGGCGGGGACGGGTCTGAACATCCAGACCATCAGATTCTCGTCCATCATAGATCACTCTCGACATATGGTTACTGGTTTCAGTCTCACTAGGTCTCGTTTCTCCATTGACTGGGCCAGTAAGCAGTTCTTTAACTTGAGGACTGCATTTCTGAAAGTGCGCCACATTCCGGGTGATTTTCTTCGCATCCAATTCAGCAGTGATCATGGTTCTGTTTTGTTTGGTGACTACTAGTGGAGTTTCATGATAACGACAGTCTGTTTTCTTTTGCTGTTCTTGTTTTACTAGTACCCAGTCACCTTCTTGAATCAGGGAGGGTGCCGCTCGCCGACGGCGATCCGCATAAGTCTTCATCTTTTCCTTCTTGAGTCGGTCAGTGACAGCTATGTCACCTAGATCAGAGTCTTGTGGCCCTAGTTCTTCCTTCCAGTCAATCATCGGTATTCTGGTGGCCGGGCCTGATCTACCACAAAACCTACATATTCCTCGGCCACAGACGGTCTGCACTTGGTTGTCTCGTTGGGGTGCCTTGACATGTAATCAGCAGGGTTTTCTGCCTTTCCGGGCTTGTGCACAATCGTATAGGTGTATTCTTGGAGACGAAGACCCCAGCGTTCTATTCTCGGTGGCATCTTAGCTCTAGGGTTGCCAAAGATAGTAAAGAGGGCCTGATGATCGATGATCAGTGTGAAATGTTTTCCATATCTAAAAATGTGGAAATGCTCACAAGCCCACACAACAGCCAAGCTTTCTTTCTCTAGCTGTGAATATGCTTTCTCCGTCTCAGTCAGGCTTCTGCTGGCATAGGCAATTATATACCGTTGGTCATTTTCGGAGTCATATTGAGCTAGTATAGCTCCCAGCCTCACGGTACTGGCGTCAACAGTAATTTCTGTCTTCTTCTTCGGATCAAAATAAGCTGACTCCGCCCCTTTAATTTCGTTGAATGCCTGTTCACAGCTGGCCGACCATTTGAACGGGTGACCTTGTTTTGTGAGTTGTCTCAGGGGATAGCTGATGGTTGCATAGTCCTGGATATACCGGGCACAGTAGCTGGCCATCCCTAAAAAGGAGCGAACATCTCCTGCATCACGAGGACTGAGAGTATCATTCAAAGCAGCCACTTTGTCTGGATCCGGTCTCATCCCTGCCTGTGAGAATATATGGCCAAAGAACTTCAACGTAGACTTATGGAACTCACACTTTGCTTTATTTAACGTGAGGTTGGCTTCCATTAATGCATGACCGACTCATTCTAGAGCGGTGTCGTGTTCTTATGTCGTGGACCCATAAACCAGGATATCATCACTGTAATTTAGGGCATTAGGGATGTGATGAATTGTTTTCCGAATGGCTTCTTGAAAAATGTCAGTGGCAGAAGACACGCCAAAGCTGAGTCTCTTGTACCTGAAGAGACCAATATGCGTTGAGAAAGTTGTGATGTAACGTGACTGCTCGTGTAACTCTAGTTGGTGGTAACCTTTATTAAGATCCAGTTTGGAGAATATCTTTGCTCCGTTAAGAGATGCAATCATGTCACTGATATGTGGCCCGGGGTGTCTTTCCCTTTCAATGGTGGTGTTGGGCACCCTCATATCAACACACAGACGAACTTTGTCAGTGAGGTTCCGTAAAAATTATTACGGCGTTCTGGGCATTACCGAATATGGACGAGTTTTGTATCTACGAACCGTAAATGGCGAGTTCGGCAGGAGTGTGTATTTTCGCTACACTACCTGCCAGGGTTCGTCTAATATTACGGGTTCTTCATCTGAACCCTTGGGTTCCATTTTAGATACGGCATCCATTTTGTTTCTTGCCCTCACGTAGTCAGCGAGCAGGTAACTGTTCGCCCCCTGACCCTCTAGTTCCCAAGCCTTGCGGAAGACGCATATTCCTTTCATGCATCTTTATGGCCGGAGGAATGACACAGCGAAGGCAGATGGCCCAGCTTGAGGGTGATCTGGTTGTACCGGTCTATTGTGACAGCCGTGCAGGCGATGGATCCAGCTCTTTGATCCTACGATCATGCTTCCGATATTACCCTCACCCTCTTTTCTCTACACGTGTCTGACTTCCTTGCAGCTGCCCTTGGCTTTTCTTCTTTGTCATTTACAACTCTCATGGGTGTGCCTAGTGGTGGGAAGATGTACTTTTACAGTTGGGAACCGACATTGCTACTGTAATTATGTTCCGGGATTCTGAACACATGAAAGCGACCCTTTTGAAGTTTTTACTGTGGGAACTGAATTGTAACCTTTTGTTCACATGTTGTGCAATGGCAACATTTTGTATAAAAGAGAGCGACCTACATATGCAATTCGAAGCAGACTCGCAGAACCTACATGCCTATGTACTTCTAATGACTCTTGTTTCCCTGCAGTAATAAACGCTGATCTTTGACGCCGAAGGAAGTGTCCCGTGTCTCTGTAGTTGTGCGCCGAAACAGGTATCCCATGAAGGTTATAGGTGTTGTTCCCTGGCACCGCTGGTTCTGTTAAAAGTCCAGTCCTTCAGTTGGCGCCCAACGTGGGGCGACTTCAGCGGTACCGGTCCAAAGCCTGATGATCGTGAGGAACTTCGTGTGAAATCTCCGAGGGAAGGTGCACCCCGCTTCATCGATCCTGTTGTCGAAATAAGTGGCCCGAAGATTTTCCCTGCGAAGATTCCCGCCTCCTGACGGCTGCGACGGACCGATGCCCTGACTGTCGACCTGTCTTCGACGCCCGGCGCAGACCTTACGTACAAGCGAGACGATAGACGGGCCTTCCTGGTGACGCCATTGAAGTTCTGAGTTAAGTATTTGTGGGTCGCTCCCAGTCCTTAGTGGTTGTTCTAGCTTCTCGAAAGCTTTGTTGTAGCCTTTAAGGCTTTGTTGTAATAGCTCACTGAGCTTTGTTATAGCCTCTTCAGGCTTTGTTGTTAGCTCTCCGAGCTTTGTGGTAGCCTTAAGGCTTTGTTGTATTGCATGGTTCCATTGCATTTGTGGTTCTTAGTATTGGTTCTTAGTATTATTTGACAGTTGCAATTGCCAAAAACCGAGGGTTTTGACTTACACGAGGTTTTAACTACTTCGGTAATCCTTGAAGTTTGATACTAGGTTAGTGTGCACGATGCCTAGCCATAGTGGTTTGTTTCGTATTTTCAAATGTTGCGCAATGGATTCCCGGTTGGAGGACTCGTGTCCGATACCTCCAGTTGGAACTCCGATACATGATCTTTATAGTCGACATGGGGTGGGTCCTATAATATATAATGATTACTGGGTCCGCTATACAAAGAAAGACGGTGACCTTAGATGGCCACCACATGGAACTTTTGAATTTTCGATTTTAGACAATCTTGAGGCAAAATTATTTTTAAAGAAAGCTAGGCCAGCTATGTTTGATTCCTTTCGGATATGGCGTAAAGAGGCCAAGCAGAAAGAAATCAAACAACTTAAAAAGGATCAAAAACAAGGGTTCGTTCCGATAATGCAAACTATACGAGAATGTAAACAGGAAAAAGAAGAAAAGGAAATGGAAATTTCTACTAGATTGCATCACATGAAAATAGATAAATGTTATCCGGTTTTACCGACTAGTCTGGGTAAGAAAGGAGAAGATTCGAAGGAGGATTCCTTGTTATCGTATTTAATGAAATCACCACCTCCTTATGTACAGGGTGCTACTGCCCCTGTACCTCCTCCTGTTGTTCCTCCTGTTGTTCCACTTATTGCTCCAGCGGCTGCGGGTCAGCCCGTTGTTAACCCTACGTTTGTTCCACCACCTGTCCTTGTTCCTACTGCCCCTGTACCTGTACCTTCGCAGACTGTTGTTTCTGCTACTCCGACTACCTTGTCCGTTCCTACTATGCCTTCCTTCACCTCCAGTGTTGTTGCCCCTGTTTTTCTTTCTCCTTCTGTTCGTAAGCGTGTTCCTAACTCTGTTGGTACCCTTTATTCATCACTTTCTGGTCCGTTATTCCCGTCTGATTTATCTGAAACTCCTCAGAGACGGAGTCAGATCCCTAGTGGTAGGGAGAAAGAGACGTTAGTAACCATGGCACATAGGTGGATAAGACATCCTGCTAACTACACTCCTTGTGTGGTCTTTGACACGTTTTCTCAGTTTAATGAGCCTACGCAGAGATTCGTGTTTGAAGAGATGTGTAACTTTTTGAGGGAAGAATGGTATAACGATGATGTGGATAATGTACCGCCCGACATAATTGAACTCCAGAGTCACTTTTCGAACGGTATGATCGTAGGTGAAGATGTACGACGTGCCGTGGAACGCTTGTTAGCAGTCAGATCCACAGCGCATTCTCGGGTATCATTAGATGATACCACTGAGAATTGGAAAGCGGCTCCTGGTCAGTATCCTATGAGAGAGGTTCCGCCACTTTGGGTGCCTGGTGACCCTGGTGCTGCCCCTCCGGTTTTACCGCATTTTCGAAGAGTGTGGATACACCTACCATGGAAACGATCGGAAGTTTTGCAAGTGAAGCAATCCTTGCCCGATCCGCGTAAAAATCCGGCTGGTTATTATAAGGAGTTATCCCAACTGGTGGAAGCTTCTGTTATGAACCTTGCCGACATCGACATGTTGTTCGGTAATGTTGTACCGCAACCAGTTTGGGCGAAAATTAGTCAAGCCAACCACGCAAATGAGTTAGGTGGTGATTGGGCTGCACTGATAGCGGCTGATGCATTACAAGTTGGAGGGGCTAAGCCTGAACAGCTGATCTTGGATTTGCCTCAGAAAATCATTACGCTCATGAAAACTCTCATGCCAGCGATGAAGGTGAACTGAGATAAGTTATCAGCTTGTAAGCAAAAGAAATACGAGAGTGTCTCGGATTTCTTCACAAGGTTTGAGGAAGCATTTGTCGACCACAGCGGCCAGGACATGGGCGCTGAGGGAGGCCAGTGGTTATTTGTTGACAAGTTCGTGTCGAATTTGTTGCCTGAGCTAAGCAACAAATTGAAGAATTCAGAAAGTGCGTGGGCGGTTTCAACCACTGCACAGATATTAGCAACAGCCCAATATTATGAGAATAGGGAAAAGGAGGAAAGTGATCGTGTAGAAAAGAAAACGAAGGAGCTCAAAACGAAGGTTTTGTTGCAGCAAGCATATCCTCCACGATCAAACCAAAATGATTCGCAACAGCAGTATCGACCACGGGCACAGCCCGATAGGATGCAGCCGCGCTCTGATAACTTTGATTATAGACCTTCACTTGGGTATAATCAGTGCGCATATTGTAGGAGAGAGGGACACATAAAATATGATTGTCCTGCCTTACGGGACCGTTTGAATGGTGTGTCAACACGAGGAAACCGTGGTGGTGGTCCTCAACAGGCATCACGAGGTAGAGGTCGTGGTTCATCCCAAAATCAGATTGATCGCCATCAAAATCAATCGGATGCAAATAATTGCTTTGACCAGCGAAATGCGGGGTCAGTTCGATCTGCACAATATAATGTGGACGATTATTACATAGAACATGAGACTGATGCAAACGACCATTACTAGGACAGCCAACGGCAAAGAGAGGGAGTAGTATCAGTTCCGGTTGATCAGAGTGGGCCTTACGTTGCAGTGGCTACATCGGGCGTAGTTGAGCCTTTTCTGTTAGACACTGGTGCGACGAAAAGTTCCATCATGCATTCAAAACTCCCTGGCGCACCTTTGTCTGGCTTAACAAATGTTTCCGTTGGATTCTCCGGCGCCCCTGTTAGCAACCCAGTCTCTAGTCCTTTGTCCCTTATGATTGGACCTCGTGAGCTAACGGCTCCACTGATTCTATCTACAGGTTGTGGTGAGAATCTTTTGGGCCTGGATTTGTTGAAACGACTATATGCAACATTGTATTGTTCCCCCGAAGGAGTGGAGCTTACATTGGGACGGAAAGTGATCTCTCCCATGTATTTGTCGGTCGATAAATTCCCAACGGAATTAAGTTCCCTCCCTGCGTCCCTATGGGCCACAGGTCCCAATGATGTGGGCCTGTTAGACATGCCACCTTATGTGATTCAATTGAAACCGAACGTGCGATTACCACGTTTACCTCAATATCGTATCTCTCTTGATGGCGAACGAGCGCTGTTAGCGATTGTTCATGATCTAATTGGAAAAGGTGTTGTTGAAGAAACTCGTGGAAACGTGTGTAATAGCCCTGTATTGCCTATTCTGAAACAAACTGACCCAACTAAACCTCCTGTGTATCGTTTTGTAATAGATTTGAGAGAGGTAAATAAAATAGTGGTTCCACAATTTCCTGTGGTTCCCGATATCACGGCCTTACTAACAATGATTCCGGCATCTGCCTCCTGGTTCACAGTGATCGATCTAAAGAATGCTTTCTTTAGCATCCCGATTGCAGAGGAAAGCAGAGACCTATTCGGATTCTCATTAGGTGGTCGCAGTTTTAGGCTAAAACGCGCTCCACAGGGCTACTGTGAGAGTCCGTCAATCTACAGCCAAGCACTTAAAGGTCAGCTTGATGCCTTTGTTTTACCAACGGGTGCGGCTTTGATTCAATACGTTGACGATCTTTTAGTGGCAGCTGATACAGAAGCTATTTGCAAAACGGCTACGGTATCATTATTACACTATCTACATGACTTACACCACAAGGTATCGCCTTCAAAGCTACAGTATTGTTGTCAAGAAGTTACCTATCTAGGTCACTTATTGTCAAAAGAGGGGAGAAGGTTGACCCCAGAAAGAATCGCAGCGATTTCCCGAATGACTGTGCCTAAGAGCCAGAGAGATGTTCGTGCCTTTTTAGGTATTACGTCCTATTGCAGACAATGGATTCCAAATTTTTCATTGTTGGCGAAACCATTGATAGCCCTTACGTGCAAGGATGTTCCATCCCCATTGCCTTGGTCTGAAGAGTGTCAGAAAAGTTTTTCTGAATTGCGTGATGCGTTGTGTTCGGCTCCTGTGTTGGGCACTCCTGACTACAGTAAGCCGTTTACGCTATACGTTCACGAGAGGGATGGTTGTGCGTTGAGTGTTCTGACACAACCTTTTGGCGGCAAGCAACGCCCATGCGCCTATTTTTCTTCGACTTTAGACCCAGTAGCTAGAGCCTTGCCGAGTTGTTTGAGGGCAACAGCGGCAGCTGCGGCGTCCATTCGACAGTCCGCAGGTCTAGTCATGGATAATATGCTTACGGTGATGGTTCCGCATGCAGTTGACACTCTATTGAATCGAACGAAAACTCAACATTTGACGAGCGCAAGATTGTCTGGATATGAGTTGACTTTACTGGCCAGTCATATATGGATAAAACGATGTAATGTGTTGAATCCAGCAACATTGCTGCCGATCGACACGGAGTCAAGTGGTGAAGCACTACATGATTGTTATCTCAGAACTGAAGAAGAAACTAAGGGTCGTATTGACCTAAAAGATACTCCATTGGCAGATCCCGATGGTACTTTATATGTGGATGGTTCCTGTTTCAAGTTGCCGAATGGTGATGTGACGACTGCGTATGCTGTAGTAACATTGAGTACGATTGTGGAAAGCGCAAGATTGAGTCAGAATTCGGCTCAGGCTGCTGAGCTGATCGCATTGACGAGAGCGTGTGTATTGTCTAAAGA
This sequence comes from Lissotriton helveticus, assembly GCF_964261635.1. Lineage (NCBI taxonomy): Eukaryota > Metazoa > Chordata > Amphibia > Caudata > Salamandridae > Lissotriton > Lissotriton helveticus. The sequence continues at coordinate 285,671,015 of NC_136070.1, read as the reverse complement.
TAAACGGGTGAATGTATTTACAGATAGCCAGTATGCGTTTGGTGTGGCACATAGTTTTGGGCGACTGTGGAGAGAGAGAGGATTCCTTACGTCGCATGGCACGAAGATTCAGCATGGTCAGCTTGTAAATGATCTTTTAGATGCACTCACATTGCCTAAACAGGTGGCCGTAGTCAAATGTAGTGCGCATCAGAAAGTAACGGACGATGTGGGTCGTGGTAATGCGTTTGCGGATGAAACGGCTAAAGAGACAGCTAAAGATTTGACGAACAGAATGTATGTTACGAGCTCAGTGAGATGGCCAACAGAGACTGGTATGTGTGAAGACACAATTGAGAGTGTGAAGGGAATACAGAATGAAGCCACTGAGACGGAAAGGACTAAATGGAAAGAGAGCACGGGAAGATTGGATGGGAATGGATGTTGGGTTGATTTATCAGAGAAGCAGAGATGGATGTTACCGGATGCGTATGTGCTCGCTGTTGTTACAATGGCTCATGGTACGGCGCACATCAACACGAAAGGCATATGCAAGTTGTTGTCTCATGTATGGAAGAATGATGGGATCACTAAGTGTGCAGAGAGAGTGGTTAAAAATTGTATGGTGTGTTTGATGCACAATCCTGGTAAGGGCACCCCCACTCCTCCTGGCCATTTTGCCCCTCCTACGTACCCTTTCGAAGTCATCCAGTTGGACTTTATCCACATGGACCGATGTAACAACTTGAAGTACGTTTTGGTTGTGGTGTGTGCATTCTCTAGGTGGATTGAGGCCTACCCCCTTAAGGATAATACGGCCTTATCCACGGCAAAAATTTTGCTCAAAGAGTATTTTCCCCGCTACGGAATGCCTCGGGTCGTATGGTCGGACAACGGAAGTGAGTTTGTTGGGAGTGTGATGAAGAGTGTGTGTCGTGGTTTAGGGATAGTGCAAAAGTTTCATAGTGCAAACCATCCACAATCAGCAGGCTTGGTGGAAGGATATAATGGCACCCTAAAACTAAAATTGGCTAAAATTCAGGCAACAACTGGTCTATCATGGCCCGACGCTCTGCCTCTAGCTCTCCTGTCGACCAGGGCAACTGTACACTCTCGAGTAGGGCTCAGCCCATACGAGATTGTGTTCGGCCGTCCTGCTAATGTATGGGGAGTCCCAAGGCCTAAGGAGTTTGATAGAGTCAAATATCCTATGTTGATTGATTATCTCTATGATCTGACTGCTAAATTGAGTTTGATTCATCAACAGGTCTTTGAGGCTCTGCCGTCACAAACAGAGGGTCCTGGTCATCGGCTCCAACCCGGAGATTGGCTTCTCGTCCGAAACTTCGGACGAAAACGGAATCTTGAACCGAGATTTGTGGGTCCGTTCCAAGTACAGCTAGCTACGAGGACGGCGGTTCGACTGCAGGGACGCAAAAATTGGGTACATGCTACCCACACCAAAAAAGTCCCGCTTCCTTTGCCGTCGGACACCTGGATAAGAAGAGGTTTTTCTTCATGTGAAACAGACACTCCACAACACTTTGTTCCGTTCAGCGAAGCTCAGTCCATAGCTGACACCCCTCGAACAATTTCTTTGCCATCGCCATTGGAGAACTCTGAAAAATTGCCTGAACAATTGAACACTCATTTGCCATCCAATCCACTGTTTGAAGATCAGACTCGCCCTGGGAGCAGCCGATACTTTCTCCGTTCACGTACGAGCCACAAATAAAAAGATTTTTTTTTGTTTTTAGGTTCTACATTTGCTCTGAACATAGTGGACATTGTATATTGTGTATCTTTTTCCTTTTTCGTACAGCCAAGAACATTATTTAGCTAGAACCTACCATCCAGGTGGGCCGTAGGGCCGTGCGGGTACTTCCTTCTATTTAGCAGCTATCGACACAAGGTCGGTTTCTTTTATCGATTTCTGGGAACTCCTGGGAATTGGTAATCGCTACTCAGAACGAAGTGCGTCAAGAACGTCGCGGACGGTCGTTAGGGGATGGAATCATCATTGTCAGAGTTGTCGAAAAGAGAGGAAATGTTGGCGCAAAGATCTGCATTGCATAAAATGTTTCATACAAAATGGGTTTTCTTACAGGTGATCATACTGTTCCTGACTATATCTATGTTACTGGTAGGGGGAGTATATTATGGGTCCCAATTCTTATTGTCTTCTGCTACACCTACTCTTCCATCTCGTGATCTATATTTCGTTTCAACTGTCTCTCCACATTCCTTTTATCTTCTGCCTCAACACGAACAAGTCAGACGTGCGGAATTCAGAAACAACTCTTTTATTCAACTCTTGCATCAGCATCAGTTAGTGGTAAACACCACCAATTGTTGGGTGTGTGGGTTAATGCCACATACCATGGATAAGGGTATTCTGTACTTAGTTCTGCCTTATAGTGCCCAAGGGTCAGCTCGAGCATTGCAAACCATGTTCCGTAGCGCACTAGATTCCTACCCCCATCGAGAACCACGATCAGCAAACTTTGGTCCTGGCCCGTACCACAAGACTCTGGCGAGAGCCATTGCAGACTTAGATAGAGATATTTTTGACGCATCGCTCATCCCAGAGGAAGAGGTGCGAGCATATAAGGAACTAAGTGAGGCTGAGTACAGCTTATCAGTGGGTGAGAGGCAGCTTAAAAGCTCGTCACCGATATAGATTGTACCTCACCTAGGTGATTTCTGCTTGAAAGGTCTTGGTCGAAATCCGAGAGCTCAGTTTGGGGAGAGCGCGTGTACTGAGACATATGTCTTACCAACGCTCTCCTCCCCTGTCTTCCTGCCTGCCAAGGGTACCTACTTTGTATGTTATGATCGAGCCTATACGTGGTTACCTCATGACTTCTCGGGTACCTGCTATATTGCGAATCTTTTGCCCCCGACTTTCACTGTGGCCTCTGATTATCACAGAACTAGAATTGTGAGAGGTGTGGTTAGCAAAGAAGATACTGCCGGACAAGAAGCGGGAGACTTCTTTAAGGGTTTCCTACCGTTCTGGGGACCGATGGTTAATAGCAGGAACCTGAGGCAGTTAACTTGTGTAGTAGAATCAACTGCCAATATAACTGCAAGTGCCCTTGGTAATTTGACAGCCGAACTTCAGGCGGATAGACTAATGACGTTGCAGAACCGTATGGTTCTAGATATCGTTCTAGCAGATAGAGGTGGGGTTTGTAAAGTCATCCATTCGAGCTGCTGCGTATTCATACCTGATAACGCTCCAACGGTTTATCAAGCCATCTCTAAGTTGCACAAAATTTCGGAGTCCATACACGTGGACGAAGGAAATTGGACGCTTCTGGGATGGTTTTGGGGTCTGATATCGACTTGGGGTTGGAAGATTCTGATGATCATAGGGGTTGTCGTGACATTTCTGTTCTCATGTTGTCTTTGTGTGCAATGTGGTCCTGCCTTATGTGGCCTTTGTGCTACGACGTGTATAAGACAGCCCGTTGTCACCAAAGAGGCATTGAAGGATAGAATAATGCATCAGCAACATCTAAATGATCTGATGAGTATCGAAATCGATTATGATTCCGACTAGTGCTTGCCTACATGAGGGCAAAAGGACCGTCTGAGGTTCCGTAAAAATTATTACGGCGTTCTGGGCATTACCGAATATGGACGAGTTTGGTATCTACGAACCGTAAATGGCGAGTTCGGCAGGAGTGTGTATTTTCGCTACACTACCTGCCAGGGTTCGTCTAATATTACGGGTTCTTCATCTGAACCCTTGGGTTCCATTTTAGATACGGCATCCATTTTGTTTCTTGCCCTCACGTAGTCAGCGAGCAGGTAACTGTTCGCCCCCTGACCCTCTAGTTCCCAAGCCTTGCGGAAGACGCATATTCCTTTCATGCATCTTTATGGCCGGAGGAATGACACAGCGAAGGCAGATGGCCCAGCTTGAGGGTGATCTGGTTGTACCGGTCTATTGTGACAGCCGTGCAGGCGATGGATCCAGCTCTTTGATCCTACGATCATGCTTCCGATATTACCCTCACCCTCTTTTCTCTACACGTGTCTGACTTCCTTGCAGCTGCCCTTGGCTTTTCTTCTTTGTCATTTACAACTCTCATGGGTGTGCCTAGTGGTGGGAAGATGTACTTTTACAGTTGGGAACCGACATTGCTACTGTAATTATGTTCCGGGATTCTGAACACATGAAAGCGACCCTTTTGAAGTTTTTACTGTGGGAACTGAATTGTAACCTTTTGTTCACATGTTGTGCAATGGCAACATTTTGTATAAAAGAGAGCGACCTACATATGCAATTCGAAGCAGACTCGCAGAACCTACATGCCTATGTACTTCTAATGACTCTTGTTTCCCTGCAGTAATAAACGCTGATCTTTGACGCCGAAGGAAGTGTCCCGTGTCTCTGTAGTTGTGCGCCGAAACAGGTATCCCATGAAGGTTATAGGTGTTGTTCCCTGGCACCGCTGGTTCTGTTAAAAGTCCAGTCCTTCATCAGGTTCACCCTTCTTCGGCACGACTTCCACAGGAGAGACCCAGGGTGTAGGCCCATCTGTCCTTTCAATGATGTCAGCTTGGAGCAGATCCTATAGTTCCTGTTCGACCGCTTGTTGGAGATGAAAAGGGATCCGTCTATGGTGTTGGGCCACTGGAGTTATTTGTTTGTTAATGTGTCATCGAATCTGACAATGAGCCATCTTTCCCAGGCCAGCAAATCATTTTGGAAATGTCTAAACCACATCAAGTTCGTCATCCACCTTGTACAAAATGTCCACTAGTCTCAGCCGCTCAGCAGTAGGAAGACTCAGAAGGCTGTCAGCCTCTGGCCCTTTAATAACATGGATGTAGGCAGGAATGGTGCGATCTTGATACGTGAGATGCTTTGAAAATTTTCCCAAGCAGGGGAGTGGCTTGTTTGACATCCAGGTGTAAACTGTCACATGAGCAGGTCTTAGTTCCAGTGGTGACTTCATCCTCTGATATTCCGCCCCTGGTATGTAGTTGAGAGAGGACCCACTGTCCATCACAAACTTGGTCCAGTGCGTGCCAATTTGAATGTTGAGTCGAGGATATTTCTTCAGTCGGTCGGGGTCAGCAACCATACATATATATTCATCACTGTCCTGCGAGATGGGAGACAGTGACCTTGTTTCTTGATTAGAGGTGCGTCAGGATCGGTAGCTCCGACGAGACTGGCAGCTGAAGCGGGATGATCCCATTGACGAGTCTCTGTGATCACGTACTGCTTTTACATGGTGATGCGTGCTCGATGGGCGAGAGGACCTTTCCTGATCTCTCTGTTTGTTCTTCCTGTAAGTTCGACATATGTTCTCGAAGTGGTTCTCCCCACTACACTTCCTGCATTTTTGACCCATGGCAGGGCACCCATCTGTGTGGGGAAAATCATAGCCCCAACGGTAGCATTTGAGATGGCGCTCACGCCGTCTGTTGTTTCGACTGGAGCTACGACGTCGTTGGTTCACAGGTTGCTGTTGCGTTTTGGACAGGGATGACCTCGGTTTCGCCGGGGAGTACCTGCGTGTGTTGCAAGATTGAAGCCTAAAACCTTGTTCACGCTTTGCACTTCTCCCGGCTTCCATCTTCTTGGCATGTTCTTCAGCCTGATTATGCACCCGTGTCATCTCCTCGATTTCGTCCAGCGAGTAGTTTTTCTTTAACAGCTTCCGCCGCAGTGATTTGGACTGACAGACTTCGATGACCCTCAGAAGAAGGGCATCCTCAGTCGAGAACGAATCAAACGGTCAATAGTGTGCTAATCGTCTGAGACGTGTAATGAAGGCGCACATGGGCTCTTCTTTTTCTTGAGCAGCCAGTTTAAACGTGTATCTCTCATAGTCAATGTTTCTTTTGTGCAAGAATTTTCGGATCAGCGCTTCACAAACATCAGCATAAGATGCTGCATCGGCTGCAGGTAATTCCTTTATAATTTGGCCGACATCTTTTCCTATTAAATTCCGTAGGGCTATCAGCTGTTGACCAGCTTCTGTCACGTGTGAACCCTTCATGAAGTCTTCAAAGTCTTCAAGGCACTTCTTCCAACAAAGACCCATACCTCCTCCTGTTTCGAGAACTAAAGGTTCTGGTGGACGCAGAAACAACACTCCAAACTCCCCCATCTGTCCAGCATTGGCTTGTGCCGGACCCGCTTGACGATGTGGTGAGGTAGACATGGTGATGAGGCGGCCTTCTATCAAGTCTGCCCACCGACTGAGGCGACAGCTCCCTCTGTTACTTCGGAAGAAGCGCACCCCAAATCCCCGCTGGATGTGCCGGACTTGAACTTGCGAGGGCTTGATTCAACCAATACACAAGAGAACACACCATAGCTGCGTTTGCAACTTCTCGGTTGAATTTCTCAATGCTTGATGGATTTCAGGTTTTTCAGTTGAATTTGCCAGTGCTTGATGCTTTTTGATTTTTCCAGTTGCATTTGCCAATGCTTGATGATTTTCCGATATTTCAATTGAGTTTGCCAATGCTTGATGATTTTCCACTTGAATTTGCCAATGCTTGATGTATTACAGACTTTTCCGTTACATTTACCAATGCTAGATGCTATGTTAGGCACTCCGCCTGACTTCAAGATGGCCGCCGGGACTTCCTCGCAGGGGATTGGTGCATGCGCCTGACTCAAAGATGGCCGCCACAAACTCTTCCGCCCCACGAGATTTGGCCTTCTGCACTCCGGCAGCAGCTCCTCCAACAACCGGACCTCCCCAGCAACCAGAGAAGGAAACGAAGACACTCACCCACAGGTATTGGGCTCAGTGACACACGACTGGGGTGGGCTTCCAGATCGGTCCTGCACACGTAGCAACACGGGACCTGCGCATTGCTTCGACTTCGGTGGGGGGGTTTCACCGGTGCCCCACACTCTTCCCACGCCGTTCTAATGTCGGGGGCTCTCAATACCCTTTCTTCTTCGGCGGACCAGATACGACCGGGGTAGGCACCCGGATCGCGGTGCTCCACAGTGAACGCGGTCAGAGTAGGCTCCCGAACCGCACCAAGCAGACCCTTGCCAGGTGCTCCACGCACTCGCACAGTGCTTCCAGCGCTCGCAAGGCAATACACCCACACCTACATCTGGCGACGAGTGGCCACCACTCGTCGCCAGATGTAGTGTCCTAACTACAAAGGACACAGACTCAGGTGTAGGAGTCACTATGTTCATTTATTCACGTCCTCTTCCTTTCACTCCCAGCCTACAACTACCCTTTGCAGGGCATGACTCCACCTCTTCCTCTGTCCCTCCCTCATCCCGCCTCCTCAGCCGAGGAGGTCCTAGTGCCACAGCTTAATGCACACATTACACCCTGGAAGAGGGGACCCGGCGGGGCGGAGTCCCCCCGGAGCTCAGGTTGGAGGGTCAGGGTGTTTGGAAGTGCAACAGAGCCGGAGGCTGCCAAACCCCTGCCAGGGGCCGCCACACAAAAATGTATCCATCCTCAGAAGATTATTATATAAAGGATATATATTGATGTGGCGGCCCCTGGGGTTTGGCGGCCCTATGCAGGTGCACAGCTTGCACATGCCTAAGGCAGCCCCTGATAGTACAGAAGAAATCAGTGACTCCACTATCCCTCCTACGCCCACCGAACAGTTGTCTAATGCCATAGTCACTCAGGATAAGTCCCTAAGTGTAATTTCGTGGAGTGTGGTGGAACTGCACTTCAATCAAGGGAATAAAAACTGGTTAAGGATCGTGGGACAATACTTAATAATCTGCTACCAAAAGACGTGGCTTTTAGACTTGCCCCACATAGATGAATATGTCACCTATCTTGTCCCAGCTACCTCTATGAAATCAGGCTAGGTTACCGTCATATCAGTGACTCTGGTGAATATTAATGTATGAGAAATTATTATTACATCATATTACCCATATCCTTTTAATTACTTTGCAGAAGTCTTTTTGATTTGTTATTAGTCAATTTTATCACAACATAGTTGACTCAGCTGTGACTGAGGTTGTGGGCGGGTTGAAATGATTATAGGAAGGAAGTTTTAATAATTTGGGCAGGAGCTTTTAACATCCAAACATGTGACCCTAGGGTTACGTCATCATGCAATATTTGCGATGTGTTGAAACAATCCCTCACATACTTTAAGCATACGCCCTATGGGGATATGCTGAATAAAGTATGTTTTGCTAATAACCTGATATTTGCTTAAGACTTTAGCACAGTAAGCCCTACGCAAATTCCAGCGCATGTGGGGTCAGGCTAAAATTCCACTATTGAGCACATATTAATCTCTAAGGAACTGTGACCGGTTCATAAAGGTTATAAAGTCCTGGCTAGTTGCATAAGTGACCAAAACCCTTTTATAATGGTTTTTAACCTAGAACTGGGTAGGAATATTCATAAAGTATCGCAACACAGGGTAGGATATAGTAGGAACAAGGGCGTGAACTTTAAGTGGGAGAAAATTAACAAGGATGTTTTTCTTAGAGATCTTTTAGCAAATAATCAAGTACAGATTGAAATGGTTCGGCAAGATGACCCAAACCCGGCAGACATCATACAGGCCTGTACCTCCCTAAATAGTTATATGGCAGCAAGAATAATTACACGCAATGGCATATCCAACATGTCTCGCCTTTGGGACCTTATAAGTGTTTAGCAGGAGCTATTGCCTTTGCCAATGTCTTTAGGCTGTGTTGTAGAGCAGCATGGCTGCTGTGCAGCATGTTGAAAAGTTATAATAAAACAGTGTTATAAGTATTTTTGTTACCTTATATACAACCTAGAAGACATTTTGTACAGCTGAAGGACCCCATTAAAAAAATAATTAGCATAAAAAATGACTTCTAGTCTTTTTGTCCTTGCAATGCTGGCAGCGTCTTCCTGCCTGTTCTAATGCTTGTTTGTTTTTATTTGTTATGGGGGATGGACATAAACAAAGTGAGGGTGGAGATTGGGAAATAATACCCAAACTAAAACATGATCTGTGGAGGGACACTAGATGAGAATCAACAGAAGCCAGATTCCGAGGGCAGACTGAGGTGGTGCCGTGTGATGCTAAGGAGGTGGTGTGTGCTGGTGTGAAGGTGATGCTCAGTGATGCTGAGTGGATACTGACGTGATGCTGCGGTGGTGCTGAGGTTGTGTTGTGCTAGTGTGGAGGTGATGCTGAGTGATACTGAGGTGGTGCTGAGTGATGCTGTGGTGGTGCTGAGTCATGCTGAGGATGTGGTGCTGTGCTGGTGCTGAGTCGTGCTGAGGTGATGCTGCACTGATTCTGAGGAGGTACTACTTTGATGCTGTAGTGGTGGTGCATTGGTGCTGAGTTGCTGCTGGTGCTCAAGTGTGGTTGCGCTTTTGCTGAGGTGAGGCTGAGCTGGTGGTGGTGCCCTTAATGAAGAGGTGGTTCTGTGCTAATGCTGAGATTGAGCCATGCTTATGTTGAGGTGATGCTGCGCTGATGCTGAGATGGTGCTGCGCTGAAGCTGAGTTGGTGCTGCACTGGTTATGGTGCACTGATGAGGAGGTGGTGTTGTGCTGATGCTGAGATGGTGCTTTGCTGATGTTGAGGTGGGGCTCAGGTGGTGCTGCTCTAATGATGAGATGGAGCTACTTAGCTACCCATTTAGTGAATGGCTTGAACAAAGTGAATCCAAAATAACAGGGTTTAATCCCGACTTACCACTTAACCAAATTGTGTGATCTCAGAAAAGTATTTTCTTTCGCCAGTCTTCCTTTTGCTTCATTATCACATATGAAAGTACCTTGAAATATATGACTTCGGAATACGAGCTATACAAAATTGTGTTGTGTTTGATTTAATAGACTATAATGTTGGCCTATAGGAATCTGAGTTGCATAAAGAATGCACATGAAAACTGACTTTTCTCTTAGGTCATTAATGGCACTGTCTCCTGGGCGCAGGCGGGACAAGAATGGTTCTGAATTAAGGTTTAAAAAATATCACTTTGTACCTTTGTTTACAGTGAAAAAGTGCGACTTAAAAAAAAAAGCTTCAGCATGTTTAAGAAATACACTTGGTTGAGTTTTAAAGAGACTTTGACATATTTTACATGGTCTTGTGGCTTAATTTACATGGGAAACATTGTCAGGGCCCCACTCTGTGTATCTGGGTTTGTAAAACCCTCACATGACAGAAATGCATGAAAGCTCAACATTCATTTAATCCTGCGGGAGTGGGAAGAGCGAGTGGCAAAGCCAATAGGTTTCGCTTATGTAACATCTATTGGCGTTGTCAATTATTTTTAGACATGTTGCACTGCACTGTAACGCGGGCTGCTGTGTAACATGGCTTAAAGACACAAGCATTTACAATGCAATGGTCTCGGCATCATTAAAGGTAGAGCTATTGGCATTGCTCATGACATTTTTTTTTCTTTAAATCATAAATAAATGGCATTGTCATTTACATTGTCAATACACAACACTCTGCACTCAACTGCACTTACCTGCACTGCACTCAACTGCACTCACCAGCACTGTACTGCACTCACCTGCACTCACCTGCACTGCACTCAACTGCACTCACCTGCACTGCACTGCACTCAACTGCACTGCACTCACCTGCACTGCACTGCACTCACCTGCACTGCACTGCACTGCACTCACCTGCACTGCACTCACCTGCACTCACCTGCACTGCACTCACCTGCACTGCACTGACCTGCACTGCACTGCACTCACCTGCACTGCACTCACCTGCACTGCACTCACCTGCACTGCACTCACCGGCACTGCACTGCACTCACCTGCACTCACCTGCACTGCACTCACTTGCACTGCACTCACCTGCACTGCACTCACCTGCACTCACCTGCACTGCACTCACCTGCACTGCACTCACCTGCACTGCACTGCACTCACCTGCACTGCACTGCACTCACCTGCACTGCACTGCACTGCACTCACCTGCACTGCACTCACCTGCACTGCACTCACCTGAACTGCACTGCACTCACCTGCACTGCACTCACCTGCACTGCACTGCACTCACCTGCACTGCACTCACCTGCACTGCACTCACCTGCACTGCACTCACCTGCACTGCACTCACCTGCACTGCACTGCACTGCACTGCACTGCACTGCACTCACCTGCACTGCACTCACCTGCACTGCACTCACCTGCACTGCACTCACCTGCACTGCACTCACCTGCACTGCACTCACCTGCACTGCACGCACTGCACTCGCCTGCACTGCACTCACTGCACTCGCCTGCACTGCACTCACTTGCACTGCACTCACCTGCACTGCACTCAACCTGCACTGCACTGCACTCACCTGCACTGCACTCACCTGCACTGCACTGCACTCACCTGCACTGCACTGCACTCACCTGCACTGCACTCACCTGCACTGCACTCACCTGCACTGCACTCACCTGCACTGCACTGCACTCACCTGCACTGCACTCACCTGCACTGCACTTGCCTGCACTGCACTCGCCTGCACTGCACTCACCTGCACTGCACTCACCTGCACTGCACTGCACTGCACTCACCTGCACTGCACTCACCTGCACTGCACTGCACTCACCTGCACTGCACTCACCTGCACTGCACTCACCTGCACTGCACTCACCTGCACTGCACTGCACTCACCTGCACTGCACTCACCTGCACTGCACTCACCTGCACTGCACTCGCCTGCACTGCACTCACCTGCACTGCACTCACCTGCATTGCACTCACCTGCACTGCACTCAACCTGCACTGCACTCACCTGCACTGCACTGCACTCACCTGCACTGCACTCACCTGCACTGCACTGCACTCACCTCCACTGCACTCACCTGCACTGCACTCACCTGCACTGCACTCACCTGTACTCACCTGCACTTCACTGCACTGCACTCACCTGCACTGCACTCACTGCACTCACCTGCACTGCACTCACCTGCACTGCACGCACTGCACTCACCTGCACTGCACTCACCTGCACTGCACTCACCTGCACTGCACTCACCTGCACTGCACTGCACTCACCTGCACTCCACTCCACTCACCTGCACTGCACTCACCTGCACTGCACTCACCTGCACTGCACTCACCTGCACTGCACTACACTCACCTGCACTGCACTGCACTCACCTGCACTGCACTCACCTGCACTGCACTCACCTGCACTGCACTGCACTCACCTGCACTGCACTGCACTCACCTGCACTGCACTGCACTCACCTGCACTGCACTCACCTGCACTGCACTGCACTCACCTGCACTGCACTGACCTGCACTGCATTCACCTGCACTGCACTCGCCTGCACTCCACTGCACTCACCTGCACTGCACTGCACTCACCTGCACTGCACTGCACTCACCTGCACTGCACTCACCTGCACTGCACTCACCTGCACTGCACTGCACTCACCTGCACTGCACTCACCTGCACTGCACTCACCTGCACTGCACTCACCTGCACTGCACTGCACTCACCTGCACTGCACTCACCTGCACTGCACTGCACTCCACTGCACTCCACTGTACTGCACTCGCCTGCACTCGCCTGCACTGCACTCACCTGCACTGCACTCACCTGCACTGCACTGCACTCCACTGCACTGCACTGCACTCCACTGCACTCACCTGCACTGCACTCACCTGCACTGCACTGCACATACCTGCACTGCACTGCACATACCTGCACTGCACTGCACTCGCCTGCACTCCACTGCACTGCACTCACCTGCACTGCACTCACCTGCACTGCACTGCACTCACCTGCACTGCACTGCACATACCTGCACTGCACTGCACATACCTGCACTGCACTGCATTCGCCTGCACTCCACTGCACTGACCTGCACTGCACTCACCTGCACTGCACTGCACTCACCTGCACTGCACTGCACTCACCTGCACTGCACTCACCTGCACTGCACTCACCTGCACTGCACTCACCTGCACTGCACTCACCTCCACTGCACTCACCTCCACTGCACTGCACTCACCTCCACTGCACTGCACTGCACTGCACTGCACTCGCCTGCACTCGCCTGCACTGCACTCACCTGCACTACACTCGCCTGCACTGCACTGCACTCACCTGCACTGCACTCACCTGCACTGCACTGCACTCACCTGCACTGCACTGCACTCACCTGCACTGCACTGCACTGCACTCACCTGCACTGCACTCCACTGCACTGCACTGCACTCGCCTGCACTGCACTCGCCTGCACTGCACTCACCTTCACTGCACTCACCTGCACTGCACTGACCTGCACTGCACTCACGTGCACTGCACTCACCTGCACTGCACTCACCTGCACTGCACTGCACATACCTGCACTGCACTGCACCCGCCTGCACTCCACTGCACTGCACTGCACTGCACTCACCTGCACTGCACTGCACTCACCTGCACTGCACTCGCCTGCACTGCACATACCTGCACTGCACTGCACTCGCCTGCACTCCACTGCACTGCACTCACCTGCACTGCACTCACCTGCACTGCACTGCACTCACCTGCACTGCACTCACCTGCACTGCACTGCACTCACCTGCACTGCACTGACCTGCACTGCACTGCACTCACCTGCACTGCACTGCACTCCACTGCACTCCACTGTACTGCACTCGCCTGCACTCGCCTGCACTGCACTCACCTGCACTGCACTCACCTGCACTGCACTGCACTCCACTCCACTGCACTGCACTCCACTGCACTCACCTGCACTGCACGCACCTGCACTGCACTCACCTGCACTGCACTGCACATACCTGCACTGCACTGCACATACCTGCACTGCACTGCACTCGCCTGCACTCCACTGCACTGCACTCACCTGCACTGCACTGCACTCACCTGCACTGCACTGCACTCACCTGCACTGCACTGCACATACCTGCACTGCACTGCACATACCTGCACTGCACTGCATTCGCCTGCACTCCACTGCACTGACCTGCACTGCACTCACCTGCACTGCACTGCACTCACCTGCACTGCACTGCACTCACCTGCACTGCACTCACCTGCACTGCACTCACCTGCACTGCACTCACCTGCACTGCACTCACCTGCACTGCACTCACCTGCACTTCACTCACCTCCACTGCACTGCACTCACCTCCACTGCACTGCACTGCACTGCACTCGCCTGCACTGCACTCACCTGCACTGCACTCGCCTGCACTGAACTGCACTCACCTGCACTGCACTCACCTGCACTGCACTGCACTCACCTGCACTGCACTGCACTCACCTGCACTGCACTCGCCTGCACTGCACTCACCTTCACTGCACTCACCTGCACTGCACTGACCTGCACTGCACTCACCTGCACTGCACTCACCTGCACTGCACTCACCTGCACTGCACATACCTGCACTGCACTGCACTCGCCTGCACTCCACTGCACTGCACTGCACTGCACTCACCTGCACTGCACTGACCTGCACTGCACTCGCCTGCACTGCACTGCACATACCTGCACTGCACTCGCCTGCACTCCACTGCACTGCACTCACCTGCACTGCACTGCACTCACCTGCACTGCACTGCACTCACCTGCACTGCACTGACCTGCACTGCACAGCACTGACCTGCACTGCACTGCACTCACCTGCACTGCACTGACCTGCACTGCACTGCACTCACCTGCACTGCACTGCACTCACCTGCACTGCACTCACCTGCACTGCACTGCACATACCTGCACTGCACTGCACATACCTGCACTCTGCACTCTGCACTCACTACTCTGCACTCACTACTCTGCACTCACTACTCTGCACTCACTACTCTGCACTCACTACTCACTATTCACTACTCTGCACTCACTACTCACTACTCACTACTCTGCACTCACTACTCACTACTCTGCACTCACTACTCACTACTCTGCACTCACTACTCTGCACTCACTACTCTGCACTCACTACTCACTACTCTGCACTCACTACTCACTACCCTGCACTCACTACTCTGCACTCACTACTCTGCACTCACTACTCTGCACTCACTACTCTGCACTCACTACTCACTACTCTGCACTCACTACTCTGCACTCACTACTCACTACTCTGCACTCACTACTCTGCACTCACTACTCTGCACTCACTACTCACTACTCTGCACTCACTACTCGCTACCCTGCACTCACTACTCTGCACTCACTACTCTGCACTCACTACTCTGCACTCACTACTCTGCACTCACTACTCTGCACTCACTACTCTGCACTCTGCACTCTGCACTCACTACTCACTACCCTGCACTCACTACCCTGCACTCACTACTCTGCACTCACTACTCTGCACTCACTACTCTGCACTCACTACTCTGCACTCACTACTCTGCACTCTGCACTCTGCACTCACTACTCACTACTCTGCACTCACTACTCACTACTCACTACTCTGCACTCACTACTCACTACTCTGCACTCACTACTCTGCACTCACTACTCACTACTCTGCACTCACTACTCTGCACTCACTACTCACTACTCTGCACTCACTACTCACTACTCTGCACTCACTACTCTGCACTCACTACTCTGCACTCACTACTCTGCACTCACTACTCACTACTCTGCACTCACTACTCTGCACTCACTACTCACTAATCTGCACTCACTACTCAATCTGCACTCACTACTCACTAGTCTGCACTCACTACTCACTACTCTGCACTCTGCACTCACTACTCTGCACTCTGCACTCACTACTCTGCACTCTGCACTCACTACTCTGCACTCACTACTCTGCACTCACTACTCTGCACTCACTACTCTGCACTCACTACTCTGCACTCACTACTCACTACTCTGCACTCACTACTCACTACTCACTACTCTGCACTCACTACTCTTCACTCACTACTCTGCATTCACTACTCTGCACTCACTACTCTGCACTCTGCACTCACTACTCTGCACTCACTACTCTGCACTCACTACTCTGCACTCACTACTCACTACTCTGCACTCACTACTCTGCACTCACTACTCTGCACTCACTACTCTGCACTCTGCACTCACTACTCTGCACTCACTACTCTGCACTCACTACTCTGCACTCTGCACTCACTACTCTGCACTCACTACTCTGCACTCTGCACTCACTACTCTGCACTCTGCACTCACTACTCTGCACTCTGCACTCTGCACTCACTACTCTGCACTCACTACTCTGCACTCACTACTCTTCACTCACTACTCTGCATTCACTACTCTGCACTCACTACTCTGCACTCTGCACTCACTACTCTGCACTCACTACTCTGCACTCACTACTCTGCACTCACTACTCACTACTCTGCACTCACTACTCTGCACTCACTACTCTGCACTCACTACTCTGCACTCACTACTCTGCACTCACTACTCTGCACTCTGCACTCACTACTCTGCACTCACTACTCTGCACTCACTACTCTGCACTCTGCACTCACCACTCTGCACTCACTACTCTGCACTCTGCACTCACTACTCTGCACTCTGCACTCACTACTCTGCACTCTGCACTCTGCACTCACTACTCTGCACTCTGCACTCTGCACTCACTACTCTGCACTCTGCACTCTGCACTCACTACTCTGCACTCTGCACTCACTACTCTGCACTCTGCACTCACTACTCTGCACTCACTACTCTGCACTCTGCACTCACTACTCTGCACTCGCTACTCACTACTCTGCACTCACTACTCACTACTCTGCACTCACTACTCACTACTCTGCACTCACTACTCTGCACTCACTACTCTGCACTCACTACTCACTACTCTGCACTCACTACTCACTACTCTGCACTCACTACTCTGCACTCTGCACTCACTACTCTGCACTCACTACTCTGCACTCACTACTCTGCACTCACTACTCACTACTCTGCACTCACTACTCACTACTCACTACTCTGCACTCACTACTCACTACTCACTACTCTGCACTCACTACTCACTACTCACTACTCTGCACTCACTACTCACTACTCTGCACTCACTACTCACTACTCTGCACTCACTACTCTGCACTCACTACTTACTACTCTGCACTCACTACTCACTACTCTGCACTCACTACTCTGCACTCACTACTCACTACTCTGCACTCACTACTCTGCACTCACTACTCACTACTCTGCACTCACTACTCTGCACTCACTACTCTGCACTCACTACTCACTACTCTGCACTCACTACTCACTACCCTGCACTCACTACTCTGCACTCACTACTCTGCACTCACTACTCTGCACTCACTACTCTGCACTCACTACTCTGCACTCTGCACTCTGCACTCTGCACTCACTACTCACTACTCTGCACTCACTACTCACTACTCACTACTCTGCACTCACTACTCACTACTCTGCACTCACTACTCTGCACTCACTACTCACTACTCTGCACTCACTACTCTGCACTCACTACTCACTACTCTGCACTCACTACTCTGCACTCACTACTCTGCACTCACTACTCTGCACTCACTACTCTGCACTCACTACTCTGCACTCACTACTCACTACACTGCACTCACTACTCTGCACTCACTACTCACTAATCTGCACTCACTACTCACTAATCTGCACTCACTACTCACTACTCTGCACTCTGCACTCACTACTCTGCACTCTGCACTCACTACTCTGCACTCTGCACTCACTACTCTGCACTCACTACTCTGCACTCACTACTCACTACTCTGCACTCACTACTCACTACTCTGCACTCACTACTCTGCACTCACTACTCTGCACTCACTACTCTGCACTCACTACTCACTACTCTGCACTCACTACTCTGCACTCACTACTCACTAATCTGCACTCACTACTCAATCTGCACTCACTACTCACTAGTCTGCACTCACTACTCACTACTCTGCACTCTGCACTCACTACTCTGCACTCTGCACTCACTACTCTGCACTCACTACTCTGCACTCACTACTCTGCACTCACTACTCTGCACTCACTACTCTGCACTCACTACTCACTACTCTGCACTCACTACTCACTACTCACTACTCTGCACTCACTACTCTTCACTCACTACTCTGCATTCACTACTCTGCACTCACTACTCAGGGTGTTTGGAAGTGCAACAGAGCCGGAGGCTGCCAAACCCCTGCCAGGGGCCGCCACACAAAAATGTATCCATCCTCAGAAGATTATTATATAAAGGATATATATTGATGTGGCGGCCCCTGGGGTTTGGCGGCCCTATGCAGGTGCACAGCTTGCACATGCCTAAGGCAGCCCCTGATAGTACAGAAGAAATCAGTGACTCCACTATCCCTCCTACGCCCACCGAACAGTTGTCTAATGCCATAGTCACTCAGGATAAGTCCCTAAGTGTAATTTCGTGGAGTGTGGTGGAACTGCACTTCAATCAAGGGAATAAAAACTGGTTAAGGATCGTGGGACAATACTTAATAATCTGCTACCAAAAGACGTGGCTTTTAGACTTGCCCCACATAGATGAATATGTCACCTATCTTGTCCCAGCTACCTCTATGAAATCAGGCTAGGTTACCGTCATATCAGTGACTCTGGTGAATATTAATGTATGAGAAATTATTATTACATCATATTACCCATATCCTTTTAATTACTTTGCAGAAGTCTTTTTGATTTGTTATTAGTCAATTTTATCACAACATAGTTGACTCAGCTGTGACTGAGGTTGTGGGCGGGTTGAAATGATTATAGGAAGGAAGTTTTAATAATTTGGGCAGGAGCTTTTAACATCCAAACATGTGACCCTAGGGTTACGTCATCATGCAATATTTGCGATGTGTTGAAACAATCCCTCACATACTTTAAGCATACGCCCTATGGGGATATGCTGAATAAAGTATGTTTTGCTAATAACCTGATATTTGCTTAAGACTTTAGCACAGTAAGCCCTACGCAAATTCCAGCGCATGTGGGGTCAGGCTAAAATTCCACTATTGAGCACATATTAATCTCTAAGGAACTGTGACCGGTTCATAAAGGTTATAAAGTCCTGGCTAGTTGCATAAGTGACCAAAACCCTTTTATAATGGTTTTTAACCTAGAACTGGGTAGGAATATTCATAAAGTATCGCAACACAGGGTAGGATATAGTAGGAACAAGGGCGTGAACTTTAAGTGGGAGAAAATTAACAAGGATGTTTTTCTTAGAGATCTTTTAGCAAATAATCAAGTACAGATTGAAATGGTTCGGCAAGATGACCCAAACCCGGCAGACATCATACAGGCCTGTACCTCCCTAAATAGTTATATGGCAGCAAGAATAATTACACGCAATGGCATATCCAACATGTCTCGCCTTTGGGACCTTATAAGTGTTTAGCAGGAGCTATTGCCTTTGCCAATGTCTTTAGGCTGTGTTGTAGAGCAGCATGGCTGCTGTGCAGCATGTTGAAAAGTTATAATAAAACAGTGTTATAAGTATTTTTGTTACCTTATATACAACCTAGAAGACATTTTGTACAGCTGAAGGACCCCATTAAAAAAATAATTAGCATAAAAAATGACTTCTAGTCTTTTTGTCCTTGCAATGCTGGCAGCGTCTTCCTGCCTGTTCTAATGCTTGTTTGTTTTTATTTGTTATGGGGGATGGACATAAACAAAGTGAGGGTGGAGATTGGGAAATAATACCCAAACTAAAACATGATCTGTGGAGGGACACTAGATGAGAATCAACAGAAGCCAGATTCCGAGGGCAGACTGAGGTGGTGCCGTGTGATGCTAAGGAGGTGGTGTGTGCTGGTGTGAAGGTGATGCTCAGTGATGCTGAGTGGATACTGACGTGATGCTGCGGTGGTGCTGAGGTTGTGTTGTGCTAGTGTGGAGGTGATGCTGAGTGATACTGAGGTGGTGCTGAGTGATGCTGTGGTGGTGCTGAGTCATGCTGAGGATGTGGTGCTGTGCTGGTGCTGAGTCGTGCTGAGGTGATGCTGCACTGATTCTGAGGAGGTACTACTTTGATGCTGTAGTGGTGGTGCATTGGTGCTGAGTTGCTGCTGGTGCTCAAGTGTGGTTGCGCTTTTGCTGAGGTGAGGCTGAGCTGGTGGTGGTGCCCTTAATGAAGAGGTGGTTCTGTGCTAATGCTGAGATTGAGCCATGCTTATGTTGAGGTGATGCTGCGCTGATGCTGAGATGGTGCTGCGCTGAAGCTGAGTTGGTGCTGCACTGGTTATGGTGCACTGATGAGGAGGTGGTGTTGTGCTGATGCTGAGATGGTGCTTTGCTGATGTTGAGGTGGGGCTCAGGTGGTGCTGCTCTAATGATGAGATGGAGCTACTTAGCTACCCATTTAGTGAATGGCTTGAACAAAGTGAATCCAAAATAACAGGGTTTAATCCCGACTTACCACTTAACCAAATTGTGTGATCTCAGAAAAGTATTTTCTTTCGCCAGTCTTCCTTTTGCTTCATTATCACATATGAAAGTACCTTGAAATATATGACTTCGGAATACGAGCTATACAAAATTGTGTTGTGTTTGATTTAATAGACTATAATGTTGGCCTATAGGAATCTGAGTTGCATAAAGAATGCACATGAAAACTGACTTTTCTCTTAGGTCATTAATGGCACTGTCTCCTGGGCGCAGGCGGGACAAGAATGGTTCTGAATTAAGGTTTAAAAAATATCACTTTGTACCTTTGTTTACAGTGAAAAAGTGCGACTTAAAAAAAAAAGCTTCAGCATGTTTAAGAAATACACTTGGTTGAGTTTTAAAGAGACTTTGACATATTTTACATGGTCTTGTGGCTTAATTTACATGGGAAACATTGTCAGGGCCCCACTCTGTGTATCTGGGTTTGTAAAACCCTCACATGACAGAAATGCATGAAAGCTCAACATTCATTTAATCCTGCGGGAGTGGGAAGAGCGAGTGGCAAAGCCAATAGGTTTCGCTTATGTAACATCTATTGGCGTTGTCAATTATTTTTAGACATGTTGCACTGCACTGTAACGCGGGCTGCTGTGTAACATGGCTTAAAGAAACAAGCATTTACAATGCAATGGTCTCGGCATCATTAAAGGTAGAGCTATTGGCATTGCTCATGACATTTTTTTTTCTTTAAATCATAAATAAATGGCATTGTCATTTACATTGTCAATACACACCACTCTGCACTCAACTGCACTTACCTGCACTGCACTCAACTGCACTCACCAGCACTGTACTGCACTCACCTGCACTCACCTGCACTGCACTCAACTGCACTCACCTGCACTGCACTGCACTCAACTGCACTGCACTCACCTGCACTGCACTGCACTCACCTGCACTGCACTGCACTGCACTCACCTGCACTGCACTCACCTGCACTCACCTGCACTGCACTCACCTGCACTGCACTGACCTGCACTGCACTGCACTCACCTGCACTGCACTCACCTGCACTGCACTCACCTGCACTGCACTCACCGGCACTGCACTGCACTCACCTGCACTCACCTGCACTGCACTCACTTGCACTGCACTCACCTGCACTGCACTCACCTGCACTCACCTGCACTGCACTCACCTGCACTGCACTCACCTGCACTGCACTGCACTCACCTGCACTGCACTGCACTCACCTGCACTGCACTGCACTGCACTCACCTGCACTGCACTCACCTGCACTGCACTCACCTGAACTGCACTGCACTCACCTGCACTGCACTCACCTGCACTGCACTGCACTCACCTGCACTGCACTCACCTGCACTGCACTGCACTCACCTGCACTCACCTGCACTGCACTGCACTGCACTGCACTGCACTCACCTGCACTGCACTGCACTCACCTGCACTGCACTCACCTGCACTGCACTCACCTGCACTGCACTCACCTGCACTGCACTCACCTGCACTGCACTCACCTGCACTGCACTGCACGCACTGCACTCGCCTGCACTGCACTCACTGCACTCGCCTGCACTGCACTCACTTGCACTGCACTCACCTGCACTGCACTCAACCTGCACTGCACTGCACTCACCTGCACTGCACTCACCTGCACTGCACTGCACTCACCTGCACTGCACTGCACTCACCTGCACTGCACTCACCTGCACTGCACTCACCTGCACTGCACTCACCTGCACTGCACTCACCTGCACTGCACTGCACTCACCTGCACTGCACTCACCTGCACTGCACTTGCCTGCACTGCACTCGCCTGCACTGCACTCACCTGCACTGCACTCACCTGCACTGCACTGCACTCACCTGCACTGCACTCACCTGCACTGCACTGCACTCACCTGCACTGCACTCACCTGCACTGCACTCACCTGCACTGCACTCACCTGCACTGCACTCACCTGCACTGCACTGCACTCACCTGCACTGCACTCACCTGCACTGCACTCACCTGCACTGCACTCGCCTGCACTGCACTCACCTGCACTGCACTCACCTGCATTGCACTCACCTGCACTGCACTCAACCTGCACTGCACTCACCTGCACTGCACTGCACTCACCTGCACTGCACTCACCTGCACTGCACTGCACTCACCTCCACTGCACTCACCTGCACTGCACTCACCTGCACTGCACTCACCTGTACTCACCTGTACTTCACTGCACTGCACTCACCTGCACTGCACTCACTGCACTCACCTGCACTGCACTCACCTGCACTGCACGCACTGCACTCACCTGCACTGCACTCACCTGCACTGCACTCACCTGCACTGCACTGCACTCACCTGCACTCCACTCCACTCACCTGCACTGCACTCACCTGCACTGCACTCACCTGCACTGCACTCACCTGCACTGCACTACACTCACCTGCACTGCACTGCACTCACCTGCACTGCACTCACCTGCACTGCACTCACCTGCACTGCACTCACCTGCACTGCACTGCACTCACCTGCACTGCACTGCACTCACCTGCACTGCACTGCACTCACCTGCACTGCACTCACCTGCACTGCACTGCACTCACCTGCACTGCACTGACCTGCACTGCATTCACCTGCACTGCACTCGCCTGCACTCCACTGCACTCACCTGCACTGCACTGCACTCACCTGCACTGCACTGCACTCACCTGCACTGCACTCACCTGCACTGCACTCACCTGCACTGCACTGCACTCACCTGCACTGCACTCACCTGCACTGCACTCACCTGCACTGCACTCACCTGCACTGCACTGCACTCACCTGCACTGCACTCACCTGCACTGCACTGCACTCCACTGCACTCCACTGTACTGCACTCTCCTGCACTCGCCTGCACTGCACTCACCTGCACTGCACTCACCTGCACTGCACTGCACTGCACTCCACTGCACTGCACTGCACTCCACTGCACTCACCTGCACTGCACTCACCTGCACTGCACTGCACATACCTGCACTGCACTGCACATACCTGCACTGCACTGCACTCGCCTGCACTCCACTGCACTGCACTCACCTGCACTGCACTCACCTGCACTGCACTGCACTCACCTGCACTGCACTGCACATACCTGCACTGCACTGCACATACCTGCACTGCACTGCATTCGCCTGCACTCCACTGCACTGACCTGCACTGCACTCACCTGCACTGCACTGCACTCACCTGCACTGCACTGCACTCACCTGCACTGCACTCACCTGCACTGCACTCACCTGCACTGCACTCACCTGCACTGCACTCACCTCCACTGCACTCACCTCCACTGCACTGCACTCACCTCCACTGCACTGCACTGCACTGCACTGCACTCGCCTGCACTCGCCTGCACTGCACTCACCTGCACTACACTCGCCTGCACTGCACTGCACTCACCTGCACTGCACTCACCTGCACTGCACTGCACTCACCTGCACTGCACTGCACTCACCTGCACTGCACTGCACTGCACTCACCTGCACTGCACTCCACTGCACTGCACTGCACTCGCCTGCACTGCACTCGCCTGCACTGCACTCACCTTCACTGCACTCACCTGCACTGCACTGACCTGCACTGCACTCACGTGCACTGCACTCACCTGCACTGCACTCACCTGCACTGCACTGCACATACCTGCACTGCACTGCACCCGCCTGCACTCCACTGCACTGCACTCACCTGCACTGCACTCGCCTGCACTGCACATACCTGCACTGCACTGCACTCGCCTGCACTCCACTGCACTGCACTCACCTGCACTGCACTCACCTGCACTGCACTGCACTCACCTGCACTGCACTCACCTGCACTGCACTGCACTCACCTGCACTGCACTGACCTGCACTGCACTGCACTCACCTGCACTGCACTGCACTCCACTGCACTCCACTGTACTGCACTCGCCTGCACTCGCCTGCACTGCACTCACCTGCACTGCACTCACCTGCACTGCACTGCACTCCACTCCACTGCACTGCACTCCACTGCACTCACCTGCACTGCACGCACCTGCACTGCACTCACCTGCACTGCACTGCACATACCTGCACTGCACTGCACATACCTGCACTGCACTGCACTCGCCTGCACTCCACTGCACTGCACTCACCTGCACTGCACTGCACTCACCTGCACTGCACTGCACTCACCTGCACTGCACTGCACATACCTGCACTGCACTGCACATACCTGCACTGCACTGCATTCACCTGCACTCCACTGCACTGACCTGCACTGCACTCACCTGCACTGCACTGCACTCACCTGCACTGCACTGCACTCACCTGCACTGCACTCACCTGCACTGCACTCACCTGCACTGCACTCACCTGCACTGCACTCACCTGCACTGCACTCACCTGCACTTCACTCACCTCCACTGCACTGCACTCACCTCCACTGCACTGCACTGCACTGCACTGCACTCGCCTGCACTGCACTCACCTGCACTGCACTCGCCTGCACTGAACTGCACTCACCTGCACTGCACTCACCTGCACTGCACTGCACTCACCTGCACTGCACTGCACTCACCTGCACTGCACTCGCCTGCACTGCACTCACCTTCACTGCACTCACCTGCACTGCACTGACCTGCACTGCACTCACCTGCACTGCACTCACCTGCACTGCACTCACCTGCACTGCACATACCTGCACTGCACTGCACTCGCCTGCACTCCACTGCACTGCACTGCACTGCACTGCACTGCACTCACCTGCACTGCACTCGCCTGCACTGCACTGCACATACCTGCACTGCACTCGCCTGCACTCCACTGCACTGCACTCACCTGCACTGCACTGCACTCACCTGCACTGCACTGCACTCACCTGCACTGCACTGACCTGCACTGCACTGCACTGACCTGCACTAAACTGCACTCACCTGCACTGCACTGACCTGCACTGCACTGCACTCACCTGCACTGCACTGCACTCACCTGCACTGCACTCACCTGCACTGCACTGCACATACCTGCACTGCACTGCACATACCTGCACTCTGCACTCTGCACTCACTACTCTGCACTCACTACTCTGCACTCACTACTCTGCACTCACTACTCTGCACTCACTACTCACTACTCACTACTCTGCACTCACTACTCACTACTCTGCACTCACTACTCACTACTCTGCACTCACTACTCTGCACTCACTACTCTGCACTCACTACTCACTACTCTGCACTCACTACTCACTACCCTGCACTCACTACTCTGCACTCACTACTCTGCACTCACTACTCTGCACTCACTACTCTGCACTCACTACTCACTACTCTGCACTCACTACTCTGCACTCACTACTCACTACTCTGCACTCACTACTCTGCACTCACTACTCTGCACTCACTACTCACTACTCTGCACTCACTACTCGCTACCCTGCACTCACTACTCTGCACTCACTACTCTGCACTCACTACTCTGCACTCACTACTCTGCACTCACTACTCTGCACTCTGCACTCACTACTCACTACCCTGCACTCACTACCCTGCACTCACTACTCTGCACTCACTACTCTGCACTCACTACTCTGCACTCACTACTCTGCACTCACTACTCTGCACTCTGCACTCTGCACTCACTACTCACTACTCTGCACTCACTACTCACTACTCACTACTCTGCACTCACTACTCACTACTCTGCACTCACTACTCTGCACTCACTACTCACTACTCTGCACTCACTACTCTGCACTCACTACTCACTACTCTGCACTCACTACTCACTACTCTGCACTCACTACTCTGCACTCACTACTCTGCACTCACTACTCTGCACTCACTACTCACTACTCTGCACTCACTACTCACTACTCTGCACTCTGCACTCACTACTCTGCACTCTGCACTCACTACTCTGCACTCTGCACTCACTACTCTGCACTCACTACTCTGCACTCACTACTCTGCACTCACTACTCTGCACTCGCTACTCACTACTCACTACTCTGCACTCACTACTCACTACTCACTACTCTGCACTCACTACTCACTACTCTGCACTCACTACTCACTACTCTGCACTCACTACTCTGCACTCACTACTCTGCACTCACTACTCACTACTCTGCACTCACTACTCACTACCCTGCACTCACTACTCTGCACTCACTACTCTGCACTCACTACTCTGCACTCACTACTCTGCACTCACTACTCACTACTCTGCACTCACTACTCTGCACTCACTACTCACTACTCTGCACTCACTACTCTGCACTCACTACTCTGCACTCACTACTCACTACTCTGCACTCACTACTCGCTACCCTGCACTCACTACTCTGCACTCACTACTCTGCACTCACTACTCTGCACTCACTACTCTGCACTCACTACTCTGCACTCTGCACTCACTACTCACTACCCTGCACTCACTACCCTGCACTCACTACTCTGCACTCACTACTCTGCACTCACTACTCTGCACTCACTACTCTGCACTCACTACTCTGCACTCTGCACTCTGCACTCACTACTCACTACTCTGCACTCACTACTCACTACTCACTACTCTGCACTCACTACTCACTACTCTGCACTCACTACTCTGCACTCACTACTCACTACTCTGCACTCACTACTCTGCACTCACTACTCACTACTCTGCACTCACTACTCACTACTCTGCACTCACTACTCTGCACTCACTACTCTGCACTCACTACTCTGCACTCACTACTCACTACTCTGCACTCACTACTCTGCACTCACTACTCACTAATCTGCACTCACTACTCAATCTGCACTCACTACTCACTAGTCTGCACTCACTACTCACTACTCTGCACTCTGCACTCACTACTCTGCACTCTGCACTCACTACTCTGCACTCTGCACTCACTACTCTGCACTCACTACTCTGCACTCACTACTCTGCACTCACTACTCTGCACTCACTACTCACTACTCTGCACTCACTACTCACTACTCACTACTCTGCACTCACTACTCTTCACTCACTACTCTGCATTCACTACTCTGCACTCACTACTCTGCACTCTGCACTCACTACTCTGCACTCACTACTCTGCACTCACTACTCTGCACTCACTACTCACTACTCTGCACTCACTACTCTGCACTCACTACTCTGCACTCACTACTCTGCACTCTGCACTCACTACTCTGCACTCACTACTCTGCACTCACTACTCTGCACTCTGCACTCACTACTCTGCACTCACTACTCTGCACTCTGCACTCACTACTCTGCACTCTGCACTCACTACTCTGCACTCTGCACTCTGCACTCACTACTCTGCACTCACTACTCTGCACTCACTACTCTTCACTCACTACTCTGCATTCACTACTCTGCACTCACTACTCTGCACTCTGCACTCACTACTCTGCACTCACTACTCTGCACTCACTACTCTGCACTCACTACTCACTACTCTGCACTCACTACTCTGCACTCACTACTCTGCACTCACTACTCTGCACTCACTACTCTGCACTCTGCACTCACTACTCTGCACTCACTACTCTGCACTCACTACTCTGCACTCTGCACTCACCACTCTGCACTCACTACTCTGCACTCTGCACTCACTACTCTGCACTCTGCACTCACTACTCTGCACTCTGCACTCTGCACTCTGCACTCACTACTCTGCACTCTGCACTCTGCACTCACTACTCTGCACTCTGCACTCTGCACTCACTACTCTGCACTCTGCACTCACTACTCTGCACTCTGCACTCACTACTCTGCACTCACTACTCTGCACTCTGCACTCACTACTCTGCACTCGCTACTCACTACTCTGCACTCACTACTCACTACTCTGCACTCACTACTCACTACTCTGCACTCACTACTCTGCACTCACTACTCTGCACTCACTACTCACTACTCTGCACTCACTACTCACTACTCTGCACTCACTACTCTGCACTCTGCACTCACTACTCTGCACTCACTACTCTGCACTCACTACTCTGCACTCACTACTCACTACTCTGCACTCACTACTCACTACTCACTACTCTGCACTCACTACTCACTACTCACTACTCTGCACTCACTACTCACTACTCACTACTCTGCACTCACTACTCACTACTCTGCACTCACTACTCACTACTCTGCACTCACTACTCTGCACTCACTACTTACTACTCTGCACTCACTACTCACTACTCTGCACTCACTACTCTGCACTCACTACTCACTACTCTGCACTCACTACTCTGCACTCACTACTCACTACTCTGCACTCACTACTCTGCACTCACTACTCTGCACTCACTACTCACTACTCTGCACTCACTACTCACTACCCTGCACTCACTACTCTGCACTCACTACTCTGCACTCACTACTCTGCACTCACTACTCTGCACTCACTACTCTGCACTCTGCACTCTGCACTCACTACTCACTACTCTGCACTCACTACTCACTACTCACTACTCTGCACTCACTACTCACTACTCTGCACTCACTACTCTGCACTCACTACTCACTACTCTGCACTCACTACTCTGCACTCACTACTCACTACTCTGCACTCACTACTCTGCACTCACTACTCTGCACTCACTACTCTGCACTCACTACTCTGCACTCACTACTCACTACACTGCACTCACTACTCTGCACTCACTACTCACTAATCTGCACTCACTACTCACTAATCTGCACTCACTACTCACTACTCTGCACTCTGCACTCACTACTCTGCACTCTGCACTCACTACTCTGCACTCTGCACTCACTACTCTGCACTCACTACTCTGCACTCACTACTCACTACTCTGCACTCACTACTCACTACTCTGCACTCACTACTCTGCACTCACTACTCTGCACTCACTACTCTGCACTCACTACTCACTACTCTGCACTCACTACTCTGCACTAACTACTCACTAATCTGCACTCACTACTCAATCTGCACTCACTACTCACTAGTCTGCACTCACTACTCACTACTCTGCACTCTGCACTCACTACTCTGCACTCTGCACTCACTACTCTGCACTCACTACTCTGCACTCACTACTCTGCACTCACTACTCTGCACTCACTACTCTGCACTCACTACTCACTACTCTGCACTCACTACTCACTACTCACTACTCTGCACTCACTACTCTTCACTCACTACTCTGCATTCACTACTCTGCACTCACTACTCTGCACTCTGCACTCACTACTCTGCACTCACTACTCTGCACTCACTACTCTGCACTCACTACTCACTACTCTGCACTCACTACTCTGCACTCACTACTCTGCACTCACTACTCTGCACTCTGCACTCACTACTCTGCACTCACTACTCTGCACTCACTACTCTGCACTCTGCACTCACTACTCTGCACTCACTACTCTGCACTCTGCACTCACTACTCTGTACTCTGCACTCTGCACTCACTACTCTGCACTCTGCACTCACTACTCTGCACTCACTACTCTTCACTCACTACTCTGCATTCACTACTCTGCACTCACTACTCTGCACTCTGCACTCACTACTCTGCACTCACTACTCTGCACTCACTACTCTGCACTCACTACTCACTACTCTGCACTCACTACTCTGCACTCACTACTCTGCACTCACTACTCTGCACTCACTACTCTGCACTCACTACTCTGCACTCACTACTCTGCACTCACTACTCTGCACTCTGCACTCACCACTCTGCACTCACTACTCTGCACTCTGCACTCACTACTCTGCACTCTGCACTCTGCACTCACTACTCTGCACTCTGCACTCTGCACTCACTACTCTGCACTCTGCACTCTGCACTCTGCACTCACTACTCTGCACTCTGCACTCTGCACTCACTACTCTGCACTCTGCACTCACTACTCTGCACTCTGCACTCACTACTCTGCACTCACTACTCTGCACTCTGCACTCACTACTCTGCACTCACTACTCACTACTCTGCACTCACTACTCACTACTCTGCACTCACTACTCACTACTCTGCACTCACTACTCTGCACTCACTACTCTGCACTCACTACTCACTACTCTGCACTCACTACTCACTACTCTGCACTCACTACTCTGCACTCTGCACTCACTACTCTGCACTCACTACTCTGCACTCACTACTCTGCACTCACTACTCACTACTCACTACTCTGCACTCACTACTCACTACTCACTACTCTGCACTCACTACTCACTACTCACTACTCTGCACTCACTACTCACTACTCTGCACTCACTACTCACTACTCTGCACTCACTACTCTGCACTCACTACTCACTACTCTGCACTCACTACTCACTACTCTGCACTCACTACTCTGCACTCACTACTCACTACTCTGCACTCACTACTCTGCACTCACTACTCACTACTCTGCACTCACTACTCTGCACTCACTACTCTGCACTCACTACTCACTACTCTGCACTCACTACTCACTACCCTGCACTCACTACTCTGCACTCACTACTCTGCACTCACTACTCTGCACTCACTACTCTGCACTCACTACTCTGCACTCTGCACTCTGCACTCACTACTCACTACTCTGCACTCACTACTCACTACTCACTACTCTGCACTCACTACTCACTACTCTGCACTCACTACTCTGCACTCACTACTCACTACTCTGCACTCACTACTCTGCACTCACTACTCACTACTCTGCACTCACTACTCACTACTCTGCACTCACTACTCTGCACTCACTACTCTGCACTCACTACTCTGCACTCACTACTCTGCACTCACTACTCACTACACTGCACTCACTACTCTGCACTCACTACTCACTAATCTGCACTCACTACTCACTAATCTGCACTCACTACCCACTACTCTGCACTCTGCACTCACTACTCTGCACTCTGCACTCACTACTCTGCACTCTGCACTCACTACTCTGCACTCTGCACTCACTACTCTGCACTCACTACTCACTAATCTGCACTCACTACTCACTAGTCTGCACTCACTACTCACTACTCTGCACTCTGCACTCACTACTCTGCACTCACTACTCACTACTCTGCACTCACTACTCTGCACTCACTACTCTGCACTCACTACTCACTACTCTGCACTCACTACTCACTACTCTGCACTCACTACTCTGCACTCACTACTCTTCACTCACTACTCTGCATTCACTACTCTGCACTCACTACTCTGCACTCTGCACTCACTACTCTGCACTCACTACTCTGCACTCACTACTCTGCACTCACTACTCTGCACTCACTACTCTGCACTCACTACTCACTACTCTGCACTCACTACTCTGCACTCACTACTCTGCACTCACTACTCTGCACTCACTACTCTGCACTCTGCACTCACTACTCTGCACTCACTACTCTGCACTCCCTACTCTGCACTCTGCACTCACTACTCTGCACTCACTACTCTGCACTCTGCACTCACTACTCTGCACTTTGCACTCACTACTCTGCACTCTGCACTCACTACTCTGCACTCTGCACTCTGCACTCACTACTCTGCACTCTGCACTCACTACTCTGCACTCTGCACTCACTACTCTGCACTCTGCACTCACTACTCTGCACTCTGCACTCACTACTCTGCACTCACTACTCACTACTCTGCACTCACTACTCACTACTCTGCACTCACTACTCACTACTCACTACTCTGCACTCACTACTCTGCACTCACTACTCTGCACTCACTACTCTGCACTCTGCACTCACTACTCTGCACTCTGCACTCACTACTCTGCACTCTGCACTCACTACTCTGCACTCACTACTCTGCACTCACTACTCTGCACTCACTACTCACTCCTCTGCACTCACTACTCACTACTCTGCACTCACTACTCACTACTCTGCACTCACTACTCTGCACTCACTACTCTGCATTCTGCACTCACTACTCACTACTCTGCACTCACTACTCACTACTCTGCACTCACTACTCTGCATTCTGCACTCACTACTCTGCACTCACTACTCTGCACTCTGCACTCACTACTCGGCACTCACTACTCGGCACTCACTACTCTGCACTCACTACTCTGCACTCACTACTCTGCACTCACTACTCACTACTCTGCACTCACTACTCACTACTCTGCACTCACTACTCACTACTCTGCACTCACTACTCTGCACTCACTACTCACTACTCTGCACTCACTACTCTGCACTCACTACTCACTACTCTGCACTCACTACTCACTACTCTGCACTCACTACTCACTACTCTGCACTCACTACTCTGCACTCACTACTCTGCACTCACTACTCACTACTCACAACTCTGCACTCACTACTCTGCACTCACTACTCTGCACTCACTACTCTGCACTCACTACTCACTACTCTGCACTCACTACTCACTACTCTGCACTCACTACTCTGCACTCACTACTCTGCGCACTCACTACTCTGCGCACTCACTACTCTGCGCACTCACTACTCTGCGCACTCACTACTCTGCGCACTCACTCCTCTGCACTCACTCCTCTGCACTCACTCCTCTGCACTCACTACTCTGCACACTCACTCTGCACTCACTACTCTGCACACTCTCTGCACACTCTCTCTGCCCACTCACTACTCTGCACTCACTACTCTGCACTCACTACTCTGCACTCACTACTCTGCACTCACTACTCTGCACTCACACTCTGCACTCACTACTCTGCACTCACTGCTCTGCACTCTGCACACTCACTCTGCACTCTGCACACTCACTCTGCACTGTGCACACCACTGATATCATGGAATCTTCCACCACACTTTCTAAAACTCTATAGTCCGAAGCATAATAGGCACAGAACCAAAAGAAGGGTAGACATTGCTTAAAATAATCTTATTGTATTTATGAGAAGCAAAAGCGAGACTGTGAAATGTGCTGAATATCAGTTTGTTACGAATCAACAGAGTGGAGTTAGAGAACCCAGAAATCGTAATTTAGAATCCGGGTTAGAAGGAGTAGTAATCACAAGCTGAGGATCAACGGGCGCGAAACAGCGTGGTGGGCGCGTAGGAGACGCAGCGTGAGCGTGCACATCAGCTGAAGATCGCCGGAGAAGACACCGAGCCTGCCTGCTGCCTGTTGACTGACCCGCTGCAGAGGGAAAGAGCCTGGTGAGTGGGGGTAGAGGGGGAGGGGGGGCGGGGGGGCGGGGGGGGGCGGCAGAGAGGGAGTGGGCAGAGAGGGAGGGAGGGTGTGTGTGTGTGTGTGTGCGTGCGTGCGTGCGTGTGTCTGTCTGTGTGTATCTGGTGTGTGCCTGCCTGCCTGCCTTTGTGTGTGCGCGTCCACAGACCCTGGTCGGCTCGTGCACCGCTCTGTACTCCCTTGCGAGCTTACTCGGCGACAATAGTTCTCGTTGCCGAGACCTAAAAAGGCAATAGAATACTGTCAGTGCCCTTAGGTGAAAACAAACATATGGTCCCTATCCATGGTCGCTCATTGTGTAAAAGTTTACTCAGTCGCCACAGTGCTCAGTGAAGCATCAGAGAGTCTGTGCCTCCTTGCATGCCTCTGAGAGAATGTGGTGGTGTAAGTCAGATGTGTTGTCATGAAATGTATTACGGGTGAAGAGAACAGGCTTAGGCTCCTCACCTCTCGAGTTTGAACTTGGGTGGAAAGGCACAGCACTGGTACGCTCAGGGTACCAGCGCTTATGTGTAAATGAGATTAATTATTGGCAGTGCTCAGGGATAAGTACAAGGAAACAAAACCAGTTTTACACTAATTAACAAGTGCCAGAGGGCGGGTAGCTAACAGTAGAAGCCATATTAACAGAACAGTACAGGACATCTGTACTCTATTTACAGGACAGCCTTCTCTCATGCTGTTAGTACATGTGCACCTGCATGTATGAGGGCATGGAAGAGAACCCTGCTGCACTCTCAACCCCTAACCATCGTTGTATCACATCACAAAGTGCAAAATCTATACGCAATGCTCAATTTCCTTCAATGCACATGTTAATGTAATTATGTGTTTTATAACTAATACCAAATAATGTATAACATAATTGTGTGTAGCACTTCGTAATACACTTTATCCAAAAGTAAGCGCTCTAAATTACAGGAGTGATGTTACTTTTACTAATGCGTTACACATAGTTACCAGCCTCAAAAGGGTTAATCATGGAAGTCTGAATTAGTTTTGCAAAAATCCAAACTTGGCATATCCAACACTACCATTAATCAAACGTGAGCGTTTAACTCTCCAGGTCTTCCTACCAGCAATAACCTATCAATGGCCATTGTGTGTATTGCAAATATTACAAGTCATCTCTGTTCTCTAGCCATCTCAATTTATTTCGGCAATCTTGAGCAAAACAGAGCGAGTGGTGCACCACCCTACAAACAATATCACACAATTATGAGATCTATGTCCTTGGTTGTTCTTTACATTAGCTTTTTTATTTAGTAGTAATTTAATTAGACATATCGATCAGCCAACGCGGTTCGTCCAAAGAGATTGGACTTCTTCAGGGCTGTAGAATAACAAATATATACACATATATCAGTACAAAAAAA
This sequence comes from Lissotriton helveticus, assembly GCF_964261635.1. Lineage (NCBI taxonomy): Eukaryota > Metazoa > Chordata > Amphibia > Caudata > Salamandridae > Lissotriton > Lissotriton helveticus. Next base: position 285,636,179 of record NC_136070.1, on the reverse strand, counting down.
ACATTTTAAAACATTTGAACAACACAACCTGTTCAATACATTCAAGAGATAAATACATTATGACAGGACTGGTTGATATGTTACATACTTTTGAGAAACAGGTGTAACATAAAAACCTATTCTACATGAAACCTACAACAGGAATAACATAACATCTGACAATAACCCACCAGGACAGTACTTCAGGTGAGAGACATACAAACAATAAAACCCAAGTTCATATCATTACCAAATGGTATGAGACACTATGTTACTCTCTATCCCAGAATCTGGTTTACATACATGGTCTATAGGAGAGTTATTGTGTCCCACAAGCACCTAAATGCAATTTATTCTGAAATGAGGAAAGAGAACAGAGAATAAAGAGAAGAAGTAAAAATAAGTAAAATTCAGGGCTTCAGCGAGAAAAAAGGAATCCATCTATCAAATATTAAAGTCGTTAACACCAATAGCGGAATGAGGTGTAAATAAATAGTCAAAAAATAGTCAAAAGGACTGGAGTTTAGTTACACATGAAAGTCCTTATACTAAATGGAACATTGTAAATATGGCCATGGACCATGCATCACCAAGAAAAAGGTTTAACACAATTAGTATTTTATTATATTTATTATATTTGTTAAAAGTAGGATGGACAGCTGCGGAAGGGGAGAGGGTCAAAAGGAGCTGTACAGGGAAAAAAATAAATTACCCTCCATAGGCGAGGCACGCCTTGTTGTATGAGGCCAAGATGTCCATAAATATAAAATATGAGCAGCCTAAGAGTATCGCCATGGATAGAAAAAACTGATCGCCCCGTGTTCAGTCTGTGTAGACAAGATGATAATGTGCATCTTAGTGATTCAAAGAGCTGGGTATAAAGTGAATATAAAAAACAAGTAGCGGTGTCAAAACTTAAGCATAATACTCACTTTGGTGAGTAGAGAGTACCAAGTCATAGAGGTCTGTATCGGACTTCCAAAGTATGTCCACTAGCAACGAAACATCCGGTCACACTCAGATACGGTGGGCCAGAGTAGAAAAATTAATGGTTCCACACCTATGGGCAAGGGATAACAATATCTAATTTAATGCCCGTATCATTACCCTATGTGAACCAACAACAGGGTGTACCATTTCTACATATGTCAAATGGCTGCTTATATAATTTCATTGCCCTAAAGTTGCAACTCAGCAGCCTCAAAACCATTAGTGGTGGCAGGGGAGGGTGAAAAGTTTAAGAAGACACCCCAAGCACTGGGAAAAGTCACCAGGGTCACCCCTTCCTTATTGAGGCATTATCAACACGAACAAACGAAAACAAATAAAGCACCCAGTGCCAAAACGTAAAAACGGGTGCACCGTAGACCTGCCATGATACGTGTGGAAGCAGGAACGTGATGTCGTTGTAGTGTTGGGCCTTAGGCCCACATGGTGTAGGAAATGAGACACACGGACACCAGTTAGGGGACAGCAGATCTGGCCACGAGCACGTGCGCTCTGGCTCTTTTATTGACAGCGTCACCTGACCCAGTGACGTCTGTGGTGGGTGGGTGTTTAGTGTAGGGTTACATAGAAAACAACTAGACTGTGTCCTAGCAGGACACTACATTCCTCCCAAACTTTAAGGAAAAGAAAAACGAATGTCCAACCTGTAAGAAAACAGAACAATAACAGTTGATAGCCCAACAGATCTTCTTCAGGCGATCAGCTGGGAGAATGTTGAAAGTTCCAGGACTACAAAGTCAGTCAGATGAGCTTCACCTCGGCGGTGTACTTCAGATCATCCGTGTCTTGCTGTGTTGACACATATATACAATGTTCTCACTTTGGGAGCAGAAAGGGTGTGACCCTTGAGGGGTCTCGCAGGTGTTCCTAGTCCAGTGGATGACCACGCTTGTTGGTCGTAGGAGACGATTATGGCACGAGAGGTCTTTCTTTGGATTTGCTGATCTTGATGCCTTCACATCTCCGTCCGGCCAAGTAACTTCCGACTTGCCTTTCTTGCCAGACTCCTCTCTCACGGGAGCCTTGAAGACTGGCCTCTCCTGCTTGGACTCTTCTCTCACCAGAGACGCTGGGAGGACCCTCTTGCGGGACACGACGGGACCGGGTGGGCCGTGCGGGCTTCGCATGAGCCGCGCAAAGGCGTCGCTGCCGAACTGCCAACGGACTCACCGCCAAGTCTCTCATGATGTCCTCGGGGGTGTTGATGTCATCCGCCAGGATGGTCTTGCCATTAGGACATGGTTTCAGTGTCTTCAACCGACCGTTTCTCGGTGCCAGGTGATTACCTGGGGCCTTCATGCTTCCTGTTGCCTGTCGTGGAGCTGCCGCTGCTGCACCTCTCCCATCCGGATTCCTCTCTCACAGGATATGCGGCCGAGGCCCTTGTCCCCTGGACCGCCACTTGATCGCGTGGGCTGTACGGGTCGCTGCCGAACTTCGGACATGGCCACAGTCGAGTCTTGTGTAGTCCACAAGGGTGGATTGTCTAGTGCTCGGGTATGCTCTGCTTCGGTAAGCTTCAGGTTCACGGGGCACCCATGCAGTTCATCAGTGGTTGGTCTCTTCGAATGCAGGTTGTAGGGATTACTGGGATCCACGCGGATGTTGCGATGTTCCTTGGACAGCACCGATGTTCCTGTGTGCTGATTGTTACGATGCTCCTTGGACAGCACCGATGTTCCTGTGTGCTGTAGTTCTCTCTCCTCCTCTGTGGAGTGATGTGATTCTCCATTCTTCCTCTTCGTTCACTTCCTCGACGCGGTCCGGTCTTCTTTCTTGCTTTCTCATGCTAACCAGGATTCTCCATGTAGCGGGCCCTCTACATGTCGTCCCCGTGGTCTTGTCCATGTGGTAGGACACTGTCTTCACTTGGCTTGGTGACTAGACCTGTCGTCGTATCTTCCTTTTCTTCATGGCGTCGCGCCCTCCCTTTCCATGTTGGTCAATTTTCCTCTTGGGCATGAGTTGTCATGCTGTGCTATTTTCTTTGTGGTCGCTATTCACCGTCACGGTGTTTTGGCGTTGGCGCGCTTTGTCTGCGCGGAGGAGGGTTGCGTCACCGCTCCTGGTGCAACTCTGGTGCATGCTGCCATGCGTGCTGACGATGGCGCTCCGGTTGCTGCGAGACATCGCTGTCTCTGTTGGGGACCTTTGTGTGCCGTCCCGTGGCGTTGGCGTGTCGCTGTGTAGCGTCACTCTGGTGCTCCTGGCACGTTTCGGCGCAGTGCTGCGCGGTCCTGGCGTGCGGGTGTGGAGTTCTGGCACTCCTGTCGCGTTCTTGCGGCACGGTTCTGTGCTGTTGGCGCGTTCCTGAATGTTTGGCGCGGTTCTGTGCTTCTGGTGCGTTCCTGCATGGTTCTCCCGATGTGTTCAGGAGGTTGCATGTTGACATGGCGTCATTCGGGCGTGGCAGTGTCCTTTTGCTTGCGTCCTTCGGGTGTGGCAGTGTCATTTTGCTTGGACAGATTCTCCTGTTGCTGTGTGGCGCGTTTCTGCGCACTTACTGGTCAGGGTTCTTGGACACCTGTTGAGTGGCGTTGGGTACTTGCTGCTTTGGCTGTCGTCAGTTACTTGCTGCTTTGGACCGTTGGCGGGAGTGGTTGATGCTGCGGTGAACACCTGTGGCCACAAGGCGTCGCTGCTCTCTCCGTCGTTTGATCTCGGCACTCGTTTTCCCTGGACGTTCTTCTAGTGCTTGGCAGGCGTTTCCCTCCAGACGTTCTGTCAGTGCTTGGATGCTTAGTGAGGCGTTCGTGCCTCTTTTCCACGTCGCGCTGGAAGTGGCATCTGCAGACCCTTTGCTGGTGTGTGTGGGTGTCTTCTGCGTGGTTGAGCACTTACTTGCTGCGTGGTAGTAGATTCTAGTTGTGGTTTGCGTTGTGTTGCGTTGCGCATTTATTTGCTGCTTGGTTCCTTGGGGCGTTACTCAGTCCGTTGCCCCTTGCTGCTATTGACCCATCGTGGGTTTGTGCAATGCTTGTTTCTTTGGTGTGTGTAGGTGTGATGGTGCTGGATGGCCACCAAATAGCAGGGGGGGGCTCCTCGGCAGTCTTCCAGGATCTGCAGGGCTCTGCTGATTGAAAATGCCGGCACTGGGACGTGTGACTCTGTAGTGTGGGGGTCCGACCCAGTAAGTAGGTGGCTTGCAGATTCACTGATTGCACTGGGCCCCCAGGAGTCCTTTGGTCTGTACCAGTTTTGTGTTGGTTTCGTTTTTTTTTTTGCTGGGGCGCAGTTGCTCAGAATGGCCACTAGATGGCACTGTGAGTTCCCTGATGCAATTTACGGTCGTGTACTTTGCTTTTGGAACCAGCTCGGTTCCGTGATGCTTGCCTTCAGGGATTTTGCAGGTGTAGTCGAGGGCAGAGGAGCGGAGGGCAAGTCGTGGCGGGTGCGGCCTTCTTTGCACCCGATGGACAAACGCTGGAGGCCCTCTCGCCGGGCAGCAGCACCCCCCTTTTCCTCCCGGTAGGTTTGTTTCCGCTTTATGTGTCCAGCAGTGCGGGGAGGAACGGTGAGCCATGCAGGCTTTAGAAGAGCCTCGGTATGGTTATGGGGCAGGGCGCCACTGAATTTCTGCTAGGGCGGTTGCTTCCATGCAGCGCGGCCGCGGGTGGGCTCCGCGAGTCGTGCTTTACTTATTCATGCCCGGCAGGGCGTCGCTGGACTTGCGGGTGGGCTCCGCTTTCATGAGAGACTTTACTCTCGTTGCGAGGGGGGGGGTGACCAGGGCCCACGCTGTTCAGCTATGCTCATTTTATTAAGGCTGGGAGCTACCGGCCGCTCTGGACGGCATTGTGCTGCGTCTTGTCTCTCACCTCCCCCTCAGTGCGGCAGCTTTCCTGATTCACACGCTGCGCGGGGGGGGGGGGGTGTTGGCGCTGATCCTCAGTTTGCCGGCACAGTATGTTTCCCTTTGCGGGGGCGGGAAAATGTTTGCACTTTACTGCGGGTGGGCTCCGCTTTTCATTTGAACGTTCTTTCACCCCCGCAGCGGCAGCCGCGCACCACTCTTGCTGCGCTGCGGGGACAGGAGGCGCCACAGGCAGGCCGCGGGTGGGCTCCGCTGGTCCCGCTTTAGTGTATGAAGTTTATTGTTGGCTGCATTTCGCTCGGCAGAGCGATTAGAACGCGGGTGGGCACCGCTGATGCTAACGGTCACATGGGGGGCGCTTCTTTCATGCGCGGCCCCCAGGCTCGCCTCCAGGCTATGGGCCTTCTTCGCCTCGCGGGTGGGCTCCGCTTTATATGTGGTGCTGGCGGCGCTAGCTGGCAGCCGCCATTGGTACCGTTGTGTGCGTTGCGGGTGGGCTCCGCTTACGATTACAGTCACGGGGGTCGCTTCAGGCTTGCGCGGCCCCCTCCGCTCACCTTCGGTTGGCTGGCGTCCGTCCTTCACGCGGGTGGGCTCCGCGGAGGTCGTAGTGCTTGGCTACCAGTCCTGGCTCGGTGGTGGTCGATGCAGGTGGGCTCTGCACGGCTCGCTTCTCCAGCGCTGGGGGTCACTTTCGGCCGGCGGGCCACTGTCGCGGTCGTGGCGGGTGGGCTCCGCCCGGCCGGTGCACCTCTCTGGTGGGGTCTCTGCCTCGCGGCCGTCGCAGGTGGGCACTGGGCGGTCCGCTCTTTCCTGGTGGCGCTGGCTGGTGGCGGCCGACGCGGGTAGGCTCCGGTCGGCTCGGCTCTGAAGGCTGGTGCGGTGGGCCTCACGGTCGCTGCAGGCTGCGGGGCTCCGACGTGCCCACCGGCTTCTCGGCGCTGCTGCGCCCTGCTACGGGGGGTGCCCTGCAGGCGGGCAGCCCTCTCCCCCTTTTCCCGGGATGAAAGGCAGTGGCACGCGTGGCTTCACTACCGGCCTCGTCGCCAATGTAGTGTTGGGCCTTAGGCCCACATGGTGTAGGAAATGAGACACACGGACACCAGTTAGGGGACAGCAGATCTGGCCACGAGCACGTGCGCTCTGGCTCTTTTATTGACAGCGTCACCTGACCCAGTGACGTCTGTGGTGGGTGGGTGTTTAGTGTAGGGTTACATAGAAAACAACTAGACTGTGTCCTAGCAGGACACTACAGTCGTCTCCTTCCAAAGTCAGGAAAGACTGACTTCAAGGGAACTGTTATTTATGTAGCCTGCGTTAGCTACCAAAAATGGAACAGTTGTGAGGGGGTGCGTTCCATTTTCAAACAAGCTAAGTTTTGTCCCACGTAGAAGAACAGGGGCCGCCATGTTTAAGTGGTGAATGTTCTGTCTTTCTGTAACATGCTTCCAAATAGAACGCGTATTTACCGGCAATATTTTTCAATGTTTCGCTTCGCTATTAACATACCCAGGGTTGACCATGCTTGGGAGGTGTGATTTAGGTCCGTAGTCTCCCAAATGTTTAAGAGACAGCATGTAGGCACTGCCGATACTGGGCATTCACTAACCTTTGTAATTGTGTCCATCACTTCTGTCCAGTATGATTTAATCACTAGGCATTCTCATAGTGTGTGGTAAAAGGTGCCTACATCACCACGTAGACGCAAGTAGGATTGATCGCTATATTTTCGGATCTTGGCTAGTGTTACACTGGTAAAGTATGTTCTGTGGAGGATTTTTAATTGTATCAAACGTAACCTAGAGGATACTGCTACCACTCTTGGGGATTCCAGTGCTTCCTGACAGTCAGTATCATCCAATTCACCGACATCGGTTTCCCATTTTTCTCGCAATAGTTGCGAAGGATCTACCTGATTACTAATGATTTTTCGGTATGTGATTGATATTGATTTTTTGTCAATATTTTCCGTAAGGAGTTTGTCCTCCAGTGGGGAGGACACTGGAAGGGCCGTTTCCGGAGGGATGGCCGCTTCTATGGCGTGCCTTAGTAGCAAAACAGCTCGGTAGGTGCCATCTCGTATTAAGTTTGTAATTGGGCGAAAGTGAGGATTTTCCCATTTTCCCAAAGGTCGCCTAGTCACGAGATCCCTATTGTGTCCCATTGTCTAAATCCCTTACTCTTCCCCAGGCTGCCTAGTCTGCCCGTTTCCCATAGTGTGGTATGTTGCATTAGTTTGTCGTTCCAGGCATGATGTCGGGTTACGGTGTGCCACGTGCGGACGGTATGTGCTGTAGGTCCTACAAGCTCTGATTTCCCCTTTTTTATTGTATAGTGCTCAATTAATTCCCCCCCACTCCTAAAGTGTGCCTGTCCAGTCGATATGCTAGGTCAGTATAGGGTGAATGGATCCATTGATTGAGTACTGTTAGTTGAGAAGCCCAGTAGTATGTTTGGATGAGTGGGAGTGCAATACCGCCGTCATACCAGCTCCTAATCAGCTTAACTGCTGCTATTCTAGCAGGCTTGCCATCCCAAAGAAGATTATTCACTTCAGAGACTATTGCTTTGAAGTATGAAGGGGAACACTGAAGGAAGTATTAGGGAGGGCATAAAGAAATCTAGGGAGTGCCATCATTTTAAAAAGTGCTGCTCTGCCCAGTAGAGTAAAGGGCTGTGCTTGCCACTGGTTGGTGTCTCACTATAATCTCTGCAGCGGTCCTGGATGTTTTTAGCCATGAAATCATCTGGGTCGGACGTGACATGAATACCCAGATACTTGAAGCCATTCGTGACTATACGTACTTCTTATCCCCTTGGCAGTACTGGAGAGGGTCCATGCAGCGTAAATAGTACTGACTTTCTCCAGTTGATGGTGTATCCTAACACTGCACCATATACTTCGCAGATGTTTAGGAGTCTATGCAGGGAGCGTTACCGGATGCCATATATGTAAGAATGTCATCTGCATACATATGTGGTCTTCCCAACCTTCCGTCCATCTGAACCCACAAATGATTGGGTCTTTCCTTACCCAAGCTGCCAGAGGATCTAGTACCAAGTCAAAAAGGAACGGGGACAGGGGGCAGCCTTGTCTTGTTCCATGTCCCAGGGGGAATTCACCAGAGATATGTCCATTGGCCACCACATGAGCCAACGGGTTAGTGTACAGCAGCCGGACCCAGGAACAGAATTTTAGGCCAACCCCTAGACGTTGGAGTACCACAAAAAGGAATGCGCATTCAACCGAGTCGAAGGCCATTCTTGCGCCAAGGGACAGTATGGCGGCCTCTTCTTGTATAGTATGGCTGTGGCTCAGAACACTATGGAGGTGTCTGAGATATAATGCTGTGTTTCACCCTGGCCTGAATCCGAATTGGTCCGGATGGATCAGTTTCGTGAGGTGTGGGGTTAATCTGTTAGTCAGTGTTTTGGGCAATATTTTGACCTCTGCGTTGATTAAGGAGATGGGATGGTAGGAGGTACTTTCAGTGGGCGGTTTACCCAGATTATGGATGGCTGCTATTGTGGCTATGCATTGGTCTTTGGGGAGTTCTCCCTTTTCCTGGCTGGCTTCATACATTTTTAATAGGTGGGGGGGCTAGGATAGTCGAAGCTCGTTTGTAGAGTTCGATAGGTATGCCATTGGGACCCGGGGCATTCCCTGACTGTATTTTTGCACTCTCAAGTGTTAGTCCGTCCGTGGTTAGATCTGCTTCTAATAATTGGATATCTTCCTGTGTGAGTGTGGGTGTATATCTTGTAGGAACACTGTTGCATCTTGCATGTCAGTGTTGGTCGAGGATGAGTAAATGTGTTCGTAGTGTGTTGCTAAGGCGTCTCCTATTTCTTGTAGGCCTGATGTAATTGTCCCATCATCTAATCGGAGTTCTGCCACCCATCTATCCGCTCGTGCCCATTTGTCTAGCCAGGCCAGGAGTTTGCCTGCCTTGTCCCCGGTCTCATAAACTCTATGGCGAACTGCTTTGAGTCTGGTTTTGGCTTGTTCCCCCAGGTACTACTTGTATTCTTGTTGCTTCATGCGCAGCCTATGTGTATTAGGTTCAGAGGGGTATTGGGCATGCATTGCCTCCAGTTGGTTCACTTCCAGTTCCAGGGTTTCTATTACTTCATGCTTTTCTTTTTTAGATTGGAAATTAATGAGATCGCCTGTCCCCGTAGGACCGGTTTGTAAGCTTCCCATAGAATCAAAGGAGAGGATACTGATGGTTAGTTTTCCGTGAAATAATGTTTTGTGACGGTAAGCAACCCCTTCTAGATCTTGGTGTTTTGCAAATAGCCAGGGTATATTGGATACATGCGACAGCGTGCTGTGACCTGTAATGCATAGACTGCAAGTACGAGGGAATGATCAGAGATGCCTCTTGATAGATGTGCTATCTCTTGGAATCTGCCCACACTCTTTGTTTATGCCAGTATGTAATCTAATCTGGAGAGACTATTATGAGCTCCGGAGTGGTATGTGTATTGACACACTTGTGGGAATTGAAAGCGTCAGGTATCTATCAGGCTGAAGGCATCTAAAAAGTCTGCAAGGTGTGTGCGAGGGTGGTGTTGTAGCTTAGGGGGCATTCAATCCAGGGTATCATCGAGTGTTGATTTAAAATCTCCCCCCATTATCAGTTCTCCTTGCGGAAGCGTGGGTAGGAATTTTCCTAGCGCTGGGAAAGCCAGTGAATGAAGGGCCGGGGGGGATATAGACGGTGACCAGATTGAGTGTGCGCCCTTCCCATTGGCAAGAATTTGCTGCAAAGCGGCCTTGCTCATCCTTATAAGTACTTTGTACAATCAGAGGGAGTGGTTTTTGCCCAGGATTCGTACCCCCCGTGAACCTGATGTGAATTCGGAGTGTACCACTAATTTGAAAACCCAACAGTCTAAAGCTTTACAAGTCGATCCCAGTAGGTGTGTTTCTTGGCCACTGCTGGAGCCTAACGCATGAGATATTGCAGTACCAGTCCCCTCTTTAGCTTGTCACCCAAGCCATAGACATTCCAGGAGATGAGCAATAATGACGAAGCGCATGTGGAGTGCACCCTGGGAGTGTCAGGGGCAGTAGATGTGGACTTTGATGTCATGTAAGCCGTTAGTGCCGGTTATCCTTAGTGCGGAAGTCAATGGAAATTGTTGTGAATAGTTGTAAGTCGCATTAGAAACATAATTAAACCATAAAGAACAAACAAAAAAAGAATCAATTGTCCCAAAAAACCATCCCTCCCCCTCCCTGACTCCCTGCATTACAGACGTAGAACTACCCGCCTCCTAAACAATGCAGAGTGCCTATTTCCCATTTCCTGTTACTTTTATAGGGGTAGGGGATAGTCTCCCACTCGCCCCCCACAGATCATCTCTACTACTTTGTATGTACCAATAAAACTGTAGCAGCATTGTTCCCTCAATAAATTTAGTACAGTGGTTGTAACTTGTTATCGGCTGACATTTCTCAAAACCTCTGGTCCGCAGCATCAGAGAAGTCTTTAATTAGACGCAGCTCCCGCTGGGACCACAGACTTTACAGTTCGGCTGGCGAATTAGGTCAGCATGCATTCTCCTCCTACTTGGAAATGAGGCCTTTATCAACGTCTCTCGAGTAGTTCACCCTGCAAGGAGGATGTTTCCACTGGCGAGGAGTGAGTCTTTGCAGTCGGTAAGTGGTATTGTGTGCTGTTCGCCATCCCTCGAGCCACTCTTGGGCCTCTTCTGGGGAAGCAAAGAACCATGCCTTCCACCCCGCTTCTACCCTCAGATGAGCCGGGAACAGCATGGAGTATTTCAATTCTCTGTCTATCAATTCTTTTTTAATTTCAAAGAAGCTACACTTTGCTTCGTGACCACCGCTGTATAGTCTGGGAAGAAAGTGATCGTGCTGTTGTCTATATGTACAGGCGGAGCCACTCTCGCTGTTTGCAGGATGTGGTCAAGATCGCTGAAATTAAAAATAAGGGCTAGAATAGGCCTTGGGGACGCACCCGGTTTGGTTCTACTACTTGGGACTGAGTGTGCCCTCTCCACCGCAAAGTAGTGGGATAGACCCTTAGGTTGCAGGTGTTGCTTGGTAAGATCTTCAACAAAGTGGTCCATTGCTGGGCCCCCTTCCCTCCGGCACCCCAACTATTCTGACGTTATTGCAGCGTGAGCGGCCTTCATAGTCGTCTTGCTTGGCAGCCATTATTTTACTTTACGTTTTGAGCTGGCGCACCTGCCGCTTAAGTTCTTTAGAATCCTCACGCAAAGTTCCCATTGTGGTTTCTACTTCTGTGACTTGTGCGCTCATGTTTTTAAAGTCGTTGTGTATCAGTGAGAGTTCTTCCGACAGTGTGCCAATATGGGAGTCAAGGGCTGTGTGCACTTTATTCAAGGTAGATAGGATGTCCTGCAATGGCTCTTCTGCCCCTTCCGGTGAGTCCTCATCTGGAGCTAGTGCTGTCGGGTGGGCTGCCGCCTCCTGTTGGGTTTTAGTACTAGTATATTTGTCTAGTTTGGTCTGATGCGTAATACTCTTACCTCGGCCCCCCCATCACTATACGTTTGGATCGTAGCACGTCCTAGCACGGAAATTAGAGTGGTAGTACTCACCGCTGCCTGCCTGGGTGATGCACTGTGTCACCCGCGGCCTGTCGGGTTTCCTACTACCTGGTGCAGTAATTGTTCCCAGAGCACCCTGGCGGGGGAACAGAATGGTGGAGCAGTCAGAGACGCTGGGGCAGCGCGCTGTATTAAAGTGTCCGGTGGTGTGCATCCGTTAATGTCCCCTCATTGTCCCGTTGGTTGCGTCTGCTCATTAGGCCCTCGTCACAGGTGTATGTCCCTTACTCAGAGTGAGGGGCGCTATCGTGGGGAGAAATTGTCTGGTGTCCACCTCTTCACTGGTAGGTGGCAAGCGGTGGCTTGGTATGTTGCAGGATTATGGCACATGGAATGGACCACACTCCGGTGTTATATGAGCTAGGTGGAGAAGGGGGTGGGAGAGAAAGTGGAGGGCCCTCGCTTGCCGTGTCTCTGGAGTCTCTCCTAGAATCCTATAGTGCGTGGGAGAATAGTCCAATTAATGCCCTGTGCCTGGGAGGCAGTGTTAGGTTAGGAGTCTTGCTATACAGACTGGAGCTCCGGGTGCTGCTGCGAGTCTCTGTGGTGTCCAGGTGTGCCACGTCCAAATCGGCTCCTTCGTGCCTTACGGATGTGAGGACGGGTTTTCACAAAAAGTGCAGGCAGGCGAACTCACCCTTTCTTCACCAGGGTGTACGGCAAGATACCTCTGCTGTTTCGCGCCGCCGTGCGGAATACAGTAATCTGAGGACAGCACTTCCTCAGCTGCAGGGGCCACGTACACGAGGCCCCAGCTCCACTCACACTGGCAGGCCGTACTCACTCCGCACGACAGCACCGCTGCTGTGTTAGCCCGCTGCACTTCACGGGCCGTTCATCTTGTGCCCAGGTACTTCCGACATCAGTGACATCGCCTGGTGTCAGGAAAGCAGGTCGGATTACTGTACCGATTTTTGAGATGACTGTGTGGGGCTCAGAGTGAGCTCAGGTGGTGCCCACTTCAATAGGCTGCAAGCCACGCCCCTTGCTACAAGTATTCTTGATGCCTCTGCTAATTCAGTTTGGTTCCCCATATCTGTTAAGTGCATGTGTTCTGTGTCTAAAATGTACAAGTGTATCTTCCAATTGGAGCAGATAGAAGATTGAAGTTTGGTGTCTCTGGACTCCCACTTTAAAAATTACATCTTTTAGTGAAGTTGGTTTTTAGGTTGCAGTTCTGAAATTGCCACCTTTAGAAAGCTGTACTTTTCTTACTTACAATTCTTTTGTACCTCTGCCTTTCCCTAGAATACATGTCTGGGTAGGATGACAGCTGGGCTTTGTGAGTTCACTCTAGACAGTCACACCCAAAGAGAGCTGAGGTGTGCCCTGCATATCCCGATGGCCCATCGCCTGGCTGATGAGCCTTCCTGAGCTACAGAGTTGGGAGGAGCTGACACTTGCACCTGAATAGGTCTGTGCGTGTCCCCACACAAAGAGATGCATACCCCTCTGCCAAGATGAAGAGCTTTTGTGCTGCCAGGAGGGACTGCACTTTGCTGCTTGCTTTGCGGTGTCGGCCTGCTGCTTCTGCCCTGGGAGTGAGAGGACTGAACTTAACTACCTATATCCTGCATCGAAAGGTTCTCCAAGGACTTGTTTGGAATTGCCTCCTGTTGCTGAAGTCTCAGGAACAGCAAAGACTTCACTTGCCTCTTGTTACCAGTACCTGGGCTCCTCTGCTGTGAGTTCTGCTAAGCCAAATGGTGCCAAATCCAGTTATTGGCCCTTGGAAGTGAGCATTGGTGTTGCAACCAAGAAACCAACGCATTAACTTCAAATCATTTTTTGGGAACCTGGACATCCCTCCGAAATCGATGCATCACTGCTGCCTGCATTGAAGCCATGGTCCTTATTCACCATGTGTGCTATACACCGACCTTGACTCTCAGCGCAGCTTTCACTTTGCTGCTGCATGAGTCTCGGCTTTGCATCACTGACGTCCATGATGCGCCATCCCAACTCATACGCAGTCCCGGCTGTGGAATCGACGCACCGCGCTCTTGACATCAATACATCATCGACACCGCGCTGCCTTCAGGAACCGAGGCCTTGTACCAGCAATCAACACAACACCTCCTTTACACACAGCTTTGTCCCCAATCATTAAAACCTGCATTGCCTCCAGGAACTATATACCATACATCAAGTCTGTGCGATCAATTAGAAGGAATATGAGAGGTAGCCAGCGGACGCTAGAAACTGAAAATGGGCCAAGATCTGACTGGGAGAAGACAAGGGAAATGTCCGGAATAGGTGTTTAATCGGGAAAACAATTTACAAGTAGACCAGAATCAGCCTGTGAAAGTTGCTGTGGTCTCCGTGCAAATCATTTTACTGACTGAACACCTATTCCGGACTTTTAGAATGTCTTGTGCCAGTCAGATCCTGGTCCAGTTCCAATTCCAATTCCTAGCGTCCACTAGATACATTTTATATTCCTTTTAATTGATCGCCCAGGCTTGATGTATGGTATGTATTCGTAGTAGCCCAACATGTGTGTGTCATTCTGAACTAGGCACCCCCTACCTAGCAGACTTGATTAGGATCCAACCAGTGCTTTTATGGCACAAAATATGTTTATCTGAACACACTAATTTAAATCGAGGCATAATTGCCGACTGCCAAAAATCCCCTAAGGTTTTTAAAATTCCGTGGCTCAAGTATGTGCACAATTTTTTGGTAAACCTCGGCCATACTGCTTGGGGGGGTCATGTTTCAGGAGCTGGTGGGACTGGCTGCCCCTTCAACGCAAGACGGTTCGGAACCGGTAGATTTGGGACAGGGAGAGACTCTGACTCAGGGCAACGGGACACACAATGACCCATATGGCATAGACCCTATTTTTTAGTTCACAACTTTTCCATGACCCGGCAGCTGGGGAGGGGGGGAGTTGGAGGGAGGGTTGGGGGCGGAGGGAGGGGGGGCTGGGGAGTTCTCATATAGTTCAATGAGGTTTCGCTGACATGTAACCATGCAAGAGGTGGTTCTGCGCCTCCATTATCCTGGCTATTGTGTTGTATCAGGCCGTTTGCTGAAAGTGCTCTGTGGATTTTTATGAATGGAGCGGTTACGATATAAGTTTGTACCTTGCTGGAGTTACTGTCCTAGAGTTGAAAATTCAGAACATGATAAATAAAGTTTAAAAAAAAAAAACCTCGGCCATCCTGAATATTTTACCCTCCTCGAGAGCTTGGCCAACGTGCAGAGGAAAGTCTTGACATTGAAATGTATCTCTTTATTGGAAGAAATCAGATTAGCATCTGAAATCTGTAAACCTACTGTGCTGAGGAATCAATTGATCATGACTAGTGTTTACATGAAACCATACCTAGCTAATGTCTATAATCCTCGCCACAGGTTTGTGCTTACCCTTTTTCGGCTGGATATTTTCCATCACTTAATTAGCTGCCCTTATGTTAACAATTGGTCAGCTGACCTGGGGAACTGTACGTGTGACGATATCTCATCTCAGAACACCATGCACACCGTACTTTTCTGTAAACACTTCTCAAGGTTGAGACAGAAACTCATAAAACACTTGTTACTACAGTTGGGGTTCAGACACTGTCGCCAGGCATATATATATTTGCAAATGCTACCAGACTTTTTTTCTTGTTTTGTCATGACACGTTTCTTGTTGACTGTCATTAACTTTAGGAAGCAGCTGTAAATATTAATTACATGTTTGTGTTGTGATGACAGTCTTTTTTAATACTCTGAGCTCGCTCACTTTTTATAAGGAAGAATTTTATATCTAGTTTTAAATTGTATTTTTGGTCATTTTTAATCATTGTTACTGATGTATTATGTAGCTTTTATGATTCACTTTGTGACTTCGAATAAAGCTTACTTTGAGTTGAGTTGAGTTGAGTATATATTCGCTACCTCCATTTAGATTGAACCTTGGTTGGATTTCGTACAAAATCATTGTGTGGCATCCCCTTTACCACAGCGACTTGGCATTTTCCCCTCAGGCATCACCTGTGTCCTGATGATGATCCCATTATCATGTTAGGGATTGAAACATTGTTGACCTCAGCACCTAAACACACACTTGTTTATTTATTTATTGCAAATCTGTGCAATGGTGCAATTTATATGTTTGTGACATAATTATTGATTATAGTTCGACCACTTCTTGCAATGCCTGAGTTCAGAACCTCCCCTTTAAAGTTGAATACTTTCCACTTTCATGGTTTCTTTATATTGATTTAAATGAAATTATTACATCCATTGCGATATCTATAACATAGACATCATTGTATTTCTGCGCTAATTACTATTTATAGCTTCTGTTGTAAGGGACCATTGAGGCTGTAATCAGAGCACTGTCTTGCAGCTTCCCTTTGACTGTGAACCCAGTAATGGAGAGGATCCACATCTACACAGGAGCCCTCTGTGGGCATCTTCTTCCTCAAGGTAGATGGCTTTACCAAATCCTTCTGAAGGAAAGTGATAGTCCTTTCCTCCTCTCAAGAAAAAAGGGACTCGAAGAGGCTGGTCTGTGAACTCTCCTTCCTGAGTCAAAAGTTTTTAAAAGCCAGGATACAAACTTATGACAGCTGCATACATGGGAGGCTGACATCAAGGGAGGTATTTACTTGCACTCTTTGTTACACTAGAAAGTGTGTTCGGTTGGCTGTGCCCTAACACAACCACAACTATTCAACGTTCATATCCAATAGCAGGTCATCATAAAAAGACACAAGTGCACATATCACATTAGTATGGCAAAGCTAGCATCCAAAACGTATTATTAGAAAAGTGTAAAACGAATATAAACCTTTTCTTACTCAACTTGGCAGAAAACCCTATGCAGAAACACAACATTAAATCAGTGACTAATACTCCCTTTGCTGCCCAGAGTTTCCACCCACAGAAGAAATATGGCTTAGGTGAAGTTATCACTTGTTGTTGCTAGCATAATGGATAGATGCAAAAAGACCAACTGATGGACAGAATGGTAAACAATGTCAAACATTCGCCCCAAGTACAAATATCTGGGCCTAAATGAGTCATTTTTTGCACACCATGCCATTCCAGTTTAAACCAAGCCATATGCAAATCCGTCTTGACCCTGCTTCCCATGAAAACAGTCCAACCAGAACTGCCAGGTCAGGTCCTCCTTGGACCAGAAACAAGCATCCTGGGACCAGTTTCGGGGTATCCGCCCTCATCAGTCAGGCTATCTTTACACCAGTGACATGGTGAGCACAGGATCCATGTCTGGGCATACCCTTTCCACTTAGGGCGACCAATGCAATGATGGATGGAATGCTGAACAGTGTCAAACATTTACTTGCAGTACAGAGATCTGGGCTTAAATCCTTTGTTATTTTGCATACCATGCCATTCCAGTTTAGACCCAGCCATATGCAAATCAGTCTTGACCCTGCACCCCATGGGAACAGCACAGACTCAACTGCCAGGTCCACCCTGGACCAGAAACAAGCTTCCTAAAAGAGAGAAGCAGGGATCCTACATGTGTGTAGGTATTGCCCTGTCTATGTAATGGAGGACAATACCCATGGCAGAGAAGTAGGTTACAGTTAAATACATTTATCTTTTGAATATTTGGAACTGTAGCATTTCCTTCTGCAAGGCTGTCAGCCTAAGTGCAGAGGAAGCCTCCAGGGGATTACAAAGTCCCAGGGGTTCAATATGGTGCCTCTTTACTGCAACATTGGGAGGAGTCTTTCGGTCTGTCTTCTGGTATGCCTTCCTTCCTCACTGGCATCTCTCCTACAAAATTGCTCAACCCTCTGTGGCCTAATGTCCCTAGATCTTTCCACTGTACCTTTGTTCCTATGCTCAACCACCCAGTGTCTGCATCTTGCCTCCACAGTCCCATCTGATGGTTCACTGGACGCTACCCTATGTGAGTCAGTGGGCTTGCACTTGTACTCATCTGATCCCTATCACTCTATCTTCTTTCTTCTACATCTCACTCCTCTTATATTTTCCCACTTAATACTTCCTTATTCCTCGTATTTTATTTTACATCTATTGATTCCTATGCATTCTTATACTTTCTTTCTTTCTGCTTGCACATGCTTTCCCTTTAATTCCGTGTTCTTTTCTCTTACCCTCTTTACTTTTTATTCCGTCCCGTCTTTTCTTTTCCTATCTTTTTATCGAGCATTTCTCTTTTGTTTTTGTTATTCAACCCATAATTTCTTTACTTTTTCCTAGCTGTCGTTTCTACTAACTTCTCTTCCTACACATTTTCTTTTCTTTCATTCATCCCTATATCATAGTTTCACTTTCCTGTAAACTCTTTCTTCTTCTCTACACATGGTATCTGTTAGAAGGTGGTTCTGACACTCTGAGCTGCCCGGATTTTTCGCTTTTTGAGCACCTATTTGTTGAGCTTATACTGTGGCAGAGCCTCATACGTTGGGACTCACCCACAGTGAACTCATGATGAAAGAGACTGCATGTGGATTTTACTGGTGTCCCCCTAGCTTGACTAGGCCGCTGTGCTGCAGCTAGAGTAAGCGGCACTGGGCTGGTTACATGCAGACACATGTGTACATGCATGTGCACATGTGTACGGGCTGCGCAGGGGTGATTCCTAGCGTGCGCATCCCAGGAGCAGCTACAAAGTGAATGGTGTGGCAGGACTTATGCAGAATTGGGTGGTGACATGGAATAGGCTTTATACAGTGGGAAGAAACATGCCAGGAAAATCAGTGTGTTTTACTGTTTTCACTTCATTATTGTCTTATGAGGATGGGGAGCCCATGGGCTATATTTACTTTCCTAGGGCATACAAATTCCAGACATGCACTAAAGTCCACTATATCTTGTGTGAGAAGAAGTATTCTGCAGAGTCCAAAGTCATATCAGTACTGCTTTTGGGTCATCCAGAACTGTCATATTGCTTTGACTCATAACCAGGGCCTGGCTGGGGATTATCCTGGCAGGCTGGATTGATGACCTTCTCTGCAGAGCCAAGGCCTCCTCTCCAAAGAAGAGAAGATGGGTGGAGCTACAGGCTCATCCTTCAGCAGCTGTCACCGGGTGCCAAGCACCAGGCTGCACAAAAGAGAAGACACCTCGGGGAAAGGGGCTTTCAGAGACCATGTGGCAGGAGACCCTTGGACAACGCCATCTTGAACCAACCCAGACGCCTGGGCAGGAAGGAGGGAGTAGGGGTAGTGGAGTGATGTCACTGTTTGATAGGACAAACAGAGACTTCCTGCCAGTCCCCTCCCCAAACTTTAAAAAGTGTTTGCACAGGAAGAGAAGCTCTCTCTGGGGTGTTGTCTGCTGAGGCAGAGGGTGCTGGAGCCTGACGCCATGGGCAGTTGGAAGGAGGAACCCCTTGACTGTCCCAGGATTCTGAACAGCACCAGGAGAAGAGAGACCAGGACCAGTGCGCAGAAGCACGGGCCTCTGCGCAGGGAGTAGAGAGGCCCGAAGGAGAGCCAGGCGAAAGACTGGTGCAGGGAGCCAGAGAAGACAGCTCCAGGCCCAACGCAGCGGGGGAGCCGCTACTAGAATGTACACGACAAGGCGGAGAAACGCCCCAAAATACCTGGACCGGCCTGCAAGGGAAAAACAGTGTTTTCTCTGGTTGTGGTGGCCCCAGGAGGACGGGGTCACCACCAAGTGAGTGCCAAGGTGCAGGAGCAACACAGTCTCCCCCAGCACAAATAATGAAAAGTCCCTACCTCAGTCTCAGGGGGACTTGAAAAGGATAACCCCTCAAGGGCTCAGCCAGCATTTTAACTCTTCCTGGTCTGGAACTTTTGGAAGAGGATTGAGAAGTGCACCACGGGATGAAGGACTGAGCTGGGGATGTCCGGAGAAGGGCATTCCCTGGAGGTGAAGAGGTGAATTTGCACCAGAAAGATGTGTTCTTGCTGCTGCGCTTATGTGAAGAACCCAGACTGTTTGCCCTTAAGATGTAGAGGTGTATACTTCATGGTCAGTAGGAAATTCTCCATCAGGGTTGTGTGTCACCGGGGCAGGTGAGGTAACGGATGGGTTGCCGCTGGGATGATGCCAGTGCGCTGGGCCCTTGCCCCAGGTTAGGTTCAACTAACTGCATTTGGGGGCAAGATGATGTGCAGACATGGGTGTGGAGCAATGTCACAAAGTAATTCCAACAGCTTATGTATATTTGTAAATTGGTGCGTAGTATTGAGTAATGTGTGTGTTTAATAAATGTACTCTTACTTTTAAAAAGCAAAGTACAGACTGGACAATCAGTTATTGCTACGCACCGGTAATGGGGATTACTAGTCCACACCACCTCCCTTTGGTAAGCCTTAGACTGCTCTGCAACGCTACCCTCTGAGAGACAGGCGCTACAATTGGGATGTTTGGCTCCCAGTGAAGGACAAATGTAGTCATGTTATCTGTGCAGGCCTCACAGATACTGCCTCGTTTTCCAACAGTATCTTTTCCTTCTTTTCCCTTCTCTCTGTCTTCTTACCGTATCTTCCTTCTTTTCCATTCTCTCATTTTTTAGGTTACTCTTCTTTCTGTTATTTCCTGTTTCTTCGTTGTTTCTCTTTCTTTCATACTTCCTCTTTATTTTGCCTTTTCTCTGCTCATTCCCCTTCCCATCATCCCAATTCCTTGGATGTGGACTGGGCTTTATAGAAATCAGAAGACAGATCAACAGATTGATGCATAGTTGCTTCGTATGGCCAGTAGGGATGGAGCAGAGTTCATATTAGGGTCGGCATTACCCATATTGGAATTGTATTGGGCCCCACAGAATGGGCCCATTCACACCTCCACCCTGTCTGCCAACTCTCACTTTTTCCTCCAAGGTCCTCCTTTAGGTCAGACAAAGGCTGCAATCACACCTCATTTCACCTGTATGATGTCCATCATTGCTTAATCGATATTCATTAATGACATATGAGGTCCAATAGACAAAAAGTAGTAAAAGTGCAAGAGGAGGTCTCCACTTCTACCTTAATGTACTTTTCCTACTTTTTATCACCAACATTCCCAGCAATATGCCTGGACTGCTGCACCAGGTGCAGGTTTCCATACATACTCCTAGAGAAATCAGGATATCTAGCGGGATCCTGTACACACTGTGCAGAGTTCTCAATTGCGAAGGAGCCCACACAGGAGCAATAGGATCCCCTGTGCCTAACCACAAAGGGGGATATGTACAATGAAGTGGTGGAGCATGTCGTTAGCCTCCTTGGCTTAACAACGCTCCACCACTTAGAAAAAGCAAGGCTGCACCATATTTAAAAGAATGTGGTGCAGCCTTGCATTTCCCCCTGCTATGGCGCTAAGTTTAACAACTTAGCGCCAATGCAGGCACCCGTGCACCAGAGTGCAAGGGTGTCTGTGTGCAGGGGAGGATTGGTTATTTGTAGGAAGGTGTCCCTTCCTGCACATAAAAAATCCTAAAATGCCATTTTGTAACTTTCATATGTGCTGATTCGTGCAGCAAATATGAAAGTTACAAACTGGCATTTTTTTAGAAGGTTTGTTCATGTATAGGAAGGGACACCTTTCTGTACATAAACAAACCATGGCATTTTGCTTTTTCCATGTGTGCTGCACAAGGCAGCACACGTGGGAAAACCAAAAACGAGGAGTGATAATTATTTTCTCCCCGTTTCGTCAACTTAAGACCAGGATTTTCCTAGTCTTAATTTTGTCGCTGTCTCCTAGGTACGCCATCCTTGTACATAGGTGGCCGCATCAAATACTTTGGGTGTTGCGGTGGAACGCCCACCACAACACCCACTGCATGCCCCTTTCACGCTAAGTTAGTGTGAAAGGGTGCCTTATGTACAAGGCAGTGTTAAGCCACATTAAGTGGCTTAACGCTGCCTTGTACATAAGGCAAGGCCCCTATCGCCACAGGACCGTCACATAAAGTGACGTTCCCGTGGTGATAGGTTCTTGTACATATGTCCCATTTTCTTTTCTCCACATGGAAAATATGTTTCCAGGTGGAGAAAGCCCTTCCTCTACACCTTCATTAAAACTGGAGGTAATCCTTTCTCGTTTCCACCCGGAAGGGGAGTTAAACCATCTATATGCTGTAGTAAATGTATGACCTTTTCCAGTGTGGAAAGGGGCAGAAGAGGAGTTTGAGACTGCCAAGAAATATCTGTTGCAGTTGCCTGTTTCCGTTCCCAAGTTCCAAGGTAGACCACATATTGGAATGCCCACTTCCCAACACTTGAATCTAATTTATGGCTCTGAATAGCTCTGTATTCAACACCTTTGTGAATTGCTGGCAGGTGTACAATAACAAAAAAGGTAACCATGAGTTTAATACTAAATATACTTTTGTGGCTAGGCTCAATGGAGTTTTAAATATTGCACTAAAGTACATGAATATTTCATTGGTACAGTTCCGAGATGAGGCCACGTGAGCAGGTGGTTCTACATTCTTTGGGGACAATTCTCAAATTCATTTATGGGAATGTGTAGTAGTACTCCAGGAGAATTCATTCATAAAGTCAATTTACTTGGTTAGAACTGTGGATCGAGGACTATGTCACTAATATTCTTGTATGCGGAATTCTCATCAAAGATAGCATAAACTTTAAAGCTCTGCACGTGTGGTCGTACATTTTCGGTATATACATGAGTTTCAAGGCGATGTGACTGGACAATGGGTAATATCTGCTACAAAGACAGAGGAGGAACTGGATTAATTAAGCAAGGAACGGGAAGTGCTGGCAAATACAAAAACACACCTACAAAACAGTAACTAGATTGCAGTTCACGAAAGTTACACTCACACGAACTCCATTAGTACTACAGCCCAAACAGGCTCATGTCAACTTCTTGTAGAAAGTCACAAACCATGCATGGCCACTCATTCGTACTGGGAGGCCATCGCATAAAAATCAGTGGAAGGAGGGAATGAAACTGTCAGCACGAAGACCTTTGCCAAAACAAAAATTCATTCATTATTGGAAAAAATGGTTATTTAATCTTAGACATTGCAAACAGCCATTTCAATCATGTTCTAGAAATGGTAAATAAAATACAAAATAAAAGAAATTCAATTAATTAAAACATTATGACATTGGTTTAGGTAGTGCATATGCCGATGGAAATCACAATTGAAAAATGTAAACATTACAGATTGATTGATTTATTGATTGATGATGGAGGCATTTGTACCAAGCTTCATACCGCTATGTGGGGAGCCAAAGTGCCATCCCGGGATAGCAGCAAGTTACTTATATGGGGATATTTGGATGGTAGAGTGCTACCTTAGTTCTGAGCCTGTGTCGAAAGTGTTTTTGTGTTGTGCATGAGGGACCAGAGAAGGGCTCTTGTCTTGTCTTGTGATGGAATGTGATGGGTGAAGGTTGTGAGCGATAGATGCACCAGTTGAAGGAGTGTTGGCAGGTGACCTTAGTGGGGTTTGTGGATCCCTGAAACTGCCAATTTTTATTTTTTTATTTATGATTTTTATGAAAATACAAACGATACAAAAGAAAATCGTTATATGAGTTGCCAGCCATTGAGTTTACAGGGTAAGTGTAACAGTCTTCTACAGTGTTAGCTGCAGCAGAAGGTTGCCCACTTAAGCTGTGCTGACTCAGGTGGGTGTGTCAGTTACGATAGGAAGTGTAGGCAGAGTGTCACCTGGACTACTTAAGTTATATTCATCCTATGTATGACTAGGCAAAAGACAGAAAGTATCTAGTGTGTGTAAGAAATTGGGGTATTAGTTGGAGGATAGGTACCCACCTCAGGTTATAACCACAATCGTTGTCAGGGTCCGCCCTCAAAGTCACCACATTAACTTGACCTTGTGCCCCCTGGTAGCTATGGAACAGAGCAGACAGGCTTAATTTAGAGGGAATGTGTAAAGTATGTATGTGGTAATAAACCAGTAATAATAGTCAAAATGCAAAATAATAAAAATCCCAAAATAACTAGATAAATGGAGAATAATTCAATAAACAAAATAACACCAAAATGACAACAATCCAATACGTGGAACCAGAGATCTGCATTTCAAAAGCATTAAGTAGAAATAGTGCCAAGAAGCCCACAGTGCCCAATGATAGTCAATAGTTGAGTTAACGAAGAACAGAAGGTATGCACAATGTGACGCTGACCACAATGGAGCACGGGTCGTATACACTAACCAGGTCTGTCTTGTTTAAAATTTGTATCTATCTCGGACTTCAGTCCTTTAAGTCCCAACCCACCACATGAGTACACTTCTAAAGCTCCCTAAAACCTAAGGGAAGGCCCTTAAAGACGGATAGAACAGCAGGCACATGCCAACATGAGGGTACAGTCGAGGTCCAGTTGCCACTAGTCAGATGGGCAGTTGCCTCTTGTAGCTTGTTGTATTCATGTAGCCTTAATAGGAGGTCAATTTTATGAAACTGAGTTCATTTCTCTGCCCTTCGCAGGTCTCAGACAGCAGGTTCAGTCTTCTTCTAACCATCCACAGGTCCAGAAGTGTTACGAAGTGGGTGCTTGGATATGCCACACTTTAAGGTAGTGGGAGAGAATAACTCCTAGGAACTTCCTAACCAATGGGTTAAAAGTTCCCGGGGTTAACTCACCCGTGGGCATTTACAAGATGCCCGAAGTTTTTGGTCACACTGAACTTGAGCTCTGAGGACGTGTGGTGTAGGTGGGAATTGTACTATGGTAATCCTAGTGTCCTCCCGCATCTAAAATAAAATCCAGTTTTAGGCAGTCTGTGCATTTCCCAAAATATCATAAACAAAATACTGGGAAAACATTAAAAAAAATTGAGGGCCTAATTTATGGGTTTTTCCCATAGGGCAGCGCAGCAGGCCTTGCTGCTGCACTGGGCAGCCCTACAGCAAAAGAAAAGGGCAGGTATTATATACAGCGCATTCCTATCCTTTCCCCCTGCGCAGGTGCACAATTGGCTACTGTCCGCCAACGCAGGCACCTTCGCACCGTTGCGTTACCACTGCGCGGAAACGAGCCACACGAGGATGCTGCAATCCGTGCTGCCGAAAAGGCCAGAAACGCTGTGGGCCGAGTGGCAAAGACGACAAACTGCCGCGGGTCACCGTGCAAAGTACTCGTAAGCCACCATGGTAACAGAGGTAATGAAATAATCCTTACAGGTACCTGTGGGGGACAAGTTTTTTGATGTTTGATTAATCCCTGGACTGGGCAAGGGAAGAGGGGAGTGAGGCCTGCTCAGGTAACTCTGGGCCCAGGCCCAATCACTTAGCCTGAAACGGATGTGCAAAGGGGGAAGGGAGCTGCTGCTCAGCTCACTATCTCTTTGGTTGCAAATTAGCCCAATATACACTATCCAGTTCAGTTTAACACTGTAGGTTAATTTAAGGACACTAATAGTGCTATTACACACTTTAAAAATCAGTCTCTTACTGGCCCAAAATCGAGTGCACTGCATCAATTTCGCTTCAGCAGCGGATAGGAAAACTGGTGTGATTATTGATCTATTTACCGCATCTTCATAACTTAAAATTCAGGTACAATATGCAGGCTTGTGTCTACACCTCGGTGTGTTCTACGCCGAGTCAATTTAAGGAACTGTTTCTGTACCATAATTTGCATACCTGTTCTGCACTCTGGGCACAGCTTACATCTCTGCCAACCCGAAGACTACATAAATCTTTTGTGTTTTATGAAAGTGAACTGCTTTACATTAGCAAATGCCACTTCTAATCTGGTTACATAGTCAGGAATCTCTGCACATGCTGGCATTTCTCTGTGATGTGCACACCTGCAATCTGAACTAAACCCCTCTATATGACCACTTTCTCATTTGGCGATGTTTTGAAGGAGAATCCACGCGTGCAAATTAAAAGAAATGGAAAGCTAAGGAGTACTGTTAATAAAACGAGAAGAGAAGTTCAAGCTTGAAGGGAAAGGAAACATTAAAAGTACAGAAAATCGAAACAAAGGAAATCTCGAGGTAAATGAATTTTAACAGTGATTTAAAGTGTGTGTGGAATGCTGTCTGGCAATCAAACCCCATCAGTGACCCGGACATCGGTCGCCCTGAAACCCAGGTTTGCCAGATCCATCAGCGTGTAGTTTGTTTGTGGTTCGGGGGCAGTAAATCGAGCCTCGGTGTAAAGTACTGGCTTAATAACAGCTGCTGTGTTATTCGTTTGTGGTTCGGGGGCACTAAATCGAGCCTCGGTGTAATGTATATAATGACAGTTAGGTTGCCCTAAGACCCAGTTCTGCGTGATCTGTCAGCGTTAATTAAGTGTTTCATTCCAGCTGAAGGGTACTGTGATTATTGTTCGGGGGCAGACAATCGAGCCTCAGTGAAAAGTACGTGTTGGCAGTTATCCGGTGGGAAATGAGAGTTTTGCAGGGATGACTGCGCTGTGGTGACTGGAAAGATACCGTGGATGTAAAAAAAAAGGGAAATATATCTACAATTTAGTATGGAGTAACCCTTTTGTTTTTTCATTGGTTTAGACCGTTGTCTTCAGTGGGATGAGTAAACGGTTACTGTTTACGTTTAAAATAATATACACGAGACTGGAAAAATTGCAGGTTTACCTCATCAGTGGTCTTCAGCATCATCTTCTGTGATGTCAATCCATTCACGTCTGACGCTTGTGAGGCATTATTTGGTGCATGTTCGTGTCGTGAACCACACGATCCAGCGTAGATGTGCGTGCCTCCATTTTGTATATGGTAAATCCAGGCACACTCTGTCAAGGCGAGATATTGCCGCGTTTGTTAACAAGATGAAATATACAGAGGCTGTTGCTGCACTGTGAGTAGACAGTACCGAATTCCTTCAGTTTACAGTGAGTTTTGCTAACAGGAATATGCGAGTTTTGGAAAAGGTAATCGTGAATTTGGTTTTGTTTGCCCACTGAAGTTCACCACAAACTATTGCATGTTATTAGAGTCAAAATAACATGTACCGCAACAGTGTACTTAAGAGAAGAAAAAAAACGCCGAAGGGCCCAGGAGAACATTAAATACATTAAAGATTTGTTTTGACAAGCTGGTCTGAAAGCGCTGTGGATGTTGTTCCAGAACGTGACTGGACAAAGGACCCAGTGATGGAAGCGGTACTCAGAGACCATGTTGGCGACAATTTCACAGAATGGAAAACACAATGGGGAACCAAAATGCGGGGTCAAAGAGCCAATTTTGGGGAAACAGGTTTCAGGGCTTGAGTAAAAAAGGGTCTAGGATTGCTAAAGTGTTGTGTATGAGTGCAGTCAGGTTGTTAAGCTACTCATTGGTTTGTGTTGTGTATGAGGTGACTGTAGTACGGTTAAGTCACTCATTATTTGTGAAGTTTGGTAGTAGGTGAATTAGTCACCAAGAGCAGTTTGTGGTATGAGATGGCTATGCTGTATGTAGTCACTCTTTATTGAGTATCGTGTAGTGTTGAGTGACATATGAATGAGTTATGTAAGTGCTTGTTCTTTGTCTTAGATGGGCACGTGGCGCATGAATGAGTTATGTGAGTGCTTGTTCTTGGTCTGAGGTGTGCACGTTGTTTTCTAGTGCATGAATGAGTTATGTATGTGCTTGTTCGTGGTCTGAGGTGTGCACGTTGTTTTCTAACGCATGAATGAGTTATGTAAGTGCTTGTTCTTGGTCTGAGGTGTGCACGTTGTTTTCTAGCGCATGAATGAGTTATGTGAGTGCTTGTTCTTCGTCTGAAGAGTGCACGTTGTTTCCTGATTTATATGGTGTTAAGGTTCTTCCGGTGTGTCTTGCTTGTTGTACTAGTCTGGCCAACTGGTATGATTTGTGGGATTTGGACATAGGTGGTAGGATAGTTGTTTATTTCAGGAAGTAATGTGATGTTCTGTTCTGACTGTAGTGCGCGAGATGAGATAAAATTTATTGAGTGCATTGTTTTAATTCATTGACTATATGTACTAGAGTGCATTGTTTTGGTCTTCAACTATATGTACTAGAGTGCATTGTTTTGGTCTTTATCTTGATGGTTTCATCCATTTTATTGCACAATGCAGCTGTTCCCCTAACGAAGGGAGATATGTTGTATCTTGAGTCTTCCTGCTGCTCAGCTAGAATGTCTGTGTTGTGGAATGTTGGATGGGTGGAATGCTAGTGGTTTGTGAATGTCAGTTAGGTGAGGGCTGAGCAGCAAGGAAAGCTGCTCCTGATGGGGTTATCATTATATCTTATTATCTAACATCTTAACTTAAATAAAGTAACTTGCTTAATTTACATGGAAGTTCCAGCTTCTTATTGATTACATCAAGGGCCCCCATGGCTTCCTCTCAACCTACCTCCGACTAGCGCTAGGATGCTCCTTTCTGAGTGACAGCCCGTGCTCTTCAAATACAACAATCAAATCAAATTAAATCAAATAATGAGTGAGAGTTCAGACACTTTTTCTTTGGTTTGTGAATGTGAATGCTTTTTTGCAAGAGATTAATTAAACAAACGTTAGCTATGTTTGGTGCATCACATTTTAACTGAAGTGGTGTAATGGGGCTGACAAACGCATCATTGGGGTCAATATAGTCCCTTAAAGTGCTCTTTGATATCTGCATAAAGATCAGGATGACTCAATTGAGATGATATGATGTCTTGAGCAAAGGACTGCATCACTGTTTTCATGAGCACATCCAGGCTTTTTGGGGGAAACTTGTGGAAGTAGATATGATTTCAAATATGTATGTCAAATGGGACGGGAAATGGTTGACCAGTCAAGTTTCATTTGTGAGGAACATTTGAATGTAATGAAGTCTTTAGTGATTAAAGTGAGAATTTTTTGAGGTTTGGAAAGGTAGACAAGTTAATAGAGATAGGGGAGGTTTTTCATTGCAATGTAGTGTTTCCCCTGGTGTTGCTCCAGTCAATGCTAAAATTTCCATGAAGGTGTTGTCTGAAGAGAGCGTTTGGCTGAGCTTAATGTGGTCTGTCGTCTGTTCCATAAAGCTGAGTTTGAGATTGGGTGGATATTAGATAAAGTGTAGTTAAGTGTGTGCTAGATGGCAACAATGAGTCACTTAAAGGTGGAGGTGGGACGTAACCCAGATTTTCACTTTACTGACTCTATAAAGATGATGGCAATACCAATGAAACTCATGAATCCCTGAAGGTCACAGGAGCCCATAACTATCTGGGAGTGGGTATTGAGCCAAGTTTCAAGGATGAAGGGAGTTTTTTTTTCCTGTTTCTAAACAGTTATATTGGGAAATAAAGACCAATATTGCAGTTGTAGAATGTATGGGTATGATATCATAACACGTGGGCCTTATTCCAACAACCAAGTTTGAGAAATGGTCTGCCCATCACCAGCCGTTCCAACAACAGAAGAGTCACCTCACCAGCCAACATGCCGGCGGGGGCGAGTTCAATGAGAAGGAATAAGTCCTACAGGGAACGAGCTACTAAGCAGAATACCCCATTAGAAGATTGACGTCGGATTACACAATGCTTGGGCGGGGGCAAGACTGGGTGAATTGGTGGGGTCTAGGTGGGGAGCAAAGAGTGCGGTCGTTCAAATGGGTACAACAGGCGGTGAGAAGTGGAGACCCGCACAAGAAGTGGGGGTTATACGGGTGCGTTGGGTATGTTCGGCGCCCCAGCCTATTGTACACTGCAGAAAGGGAGGAGAGGAGGGTGGGGAGGGATAGTTGGCACAGCTGTATCCGGATGGGAAGAAGATGGGGGAAAGTAAAATACAAGTTTAGACACAACTCTTGAATGCAGGTAAGATTAGGAGGAGGGGGTTCCTTGGGCATCAGTGGCATGGTTCAGAAAAGGGGACCAAGTGGCTTCAAGCAGATCTGTCTGATCTTGGAGCTGATAAATTATGCACTCACATGATGCCACTTTCAACATCTCAGTAAGTCAAGTGCAAGGGATGTAAGACACAAAGTTTGGCGATGGTCAGTGCCATAAACAAGGATCACCATGTGTTTTTTTATAAGATCAGTAGATATGGAGTGTCATGTAGCATAAACAGGGAAGCAGGGCAGGGTGAGTAGGAGCACAAGGGTGTCGCCAGTGTGAGACCAAAGATGGGAAAGGACTGGAACGTTGTACAATTATTTACATTGCATCACAGTGGGGTTGTGAGCAGCCCAGCTGCTGTGAGTTTTGGGGGGTCCAGTACCAGTTCTGGCTCATTTTGAAGAGGGAGAATTTCATTCTAGCCTCGCACACCCCTTTGCCCAGGCCTGCTATCAGTTCTTTTCATTCTTCTTCCATATACTGTGTAGCTATAACATTTGGCCATGACATAAGGAGAGCGGATAGTAGAGGATGTGAATAGAGTGGCTGGATATGTCTCTCTTGTAGGTTCCCCAGATGTCCAGATGTTGATGTATAGGAGAGACTGGGATGTTCCACGGTCTAGCACCCAGGGAACAATGGAGGCAGTGTTGAAACTGGGAGTCGCCCCATAACTGTGAGGAGGGTATATGAAAATCCTCTTGTACTACGGCAAATGATTTCAGTTTACCATCTGGAACAATATCAGCTAAGATTCCTATCCCTGCCGTCATCCAGGCTGTCAATCGGAGGAGGCGGCAGTGCACTTGAATGGCGGCATTATTCCACAAGGAAGTTTGTTGATGAAGTCGGGCTGGGCTGCCTGTGAGTTTGTGGGCATGGTTCCAACACCCACGCCATTGTTTGTTCAATAGTATTAGTCATCAGAGTAGAGGGTACCATATGGTGGCATAAGACATCATAGCCAGGGTCACTACCGGTCATGGTGCATTCCAACTTGAGCCAGAAAGGGGGTCCATCACCCCTTGTCCTAAATAAGAAAGTTGCGCCAAATCCAAGTTGTGATGATAGAGTTCAATACAGGGCACTCCTAGTCCCCCCACATCTGCACACTGCTAGTTAAGAATAGGATAGTCAAGGTCTCAGGCCTCCCCAAATGAAGGAGGGGATACGCTTGTCTATAGTCAGGAGAATGGGGGCTAGGATGGGAAGGGGACTCATTCCAAGGTCATATGTAAAACAAGGGGGCTATCAACATCTTGACTTCCTGTGTTCTTCCCAATAGGGATAAGTTAAGGTAATGCCAATTAATATATTCAAGATTGGTTTTGGCTTTGGGGGATCCTGGTTGTCCGCGACCATATTTTCTAGACCTCTATTGATATGTCATGGTATGCTATTGACATTTATAGAGAGAACGTACACCAAACGGCTTTTTGGCACTGGAATAACAGAACCACCACACAGCGCCCGTTTTAGTCGTATATGCCCGTTTAAATAGCCATATTTTCAAGAGCTGTCTAAATCTGCTATAACATGGTCTCATCCTCATTTCTTATGGCAGAGAGTTCCATATTCGGGGGCGAGTATGGGAAACCTGGAGCCACCGAGCCTCTTCTTTTTAAAGGAGGGGATGCTAAGAAGATTCAGATGAGAGGATACTAAATTGAGGCTAGGTGTGAATTTTTGGAAATGGGCCGAGATGAACACATTACTGTCGCCATGTAGGGATTTAAAAATGATGCAACCGGTCTTGAATACTGTTCGCTGTTTCACCGGTAGCCAGTGCAAATCCCTCATCAAGGGGCTGATGTGACAATGCCTAGATTTATGAAAGATCAACCCGGCTTCTTGGTTTTGTGCTAGATGTAGGCTATGGTTGAGACCCTCAGGGAGGCCAAGGTAAAGAGAGTTTGCATAATCTAGCCTGAAGATCACTAATGGAATGAAAACCTGAACGATTACTTTAGAAGTGGGAAATGTACCTATTTTTCTTATTTTACGCAATTGCAGGACGCATAATGATATTATGGCCCCTACTTGGGGCTTGAAAGACAAGTTACTTTCAATGTGGACCCTGAGGCTGTTCACTGAACTCTTGGGTTGTGGTGGGGTGCCGTTAGCTACTGGCTGAAAACTAGTATTCCGAAAGTCGGACTTGGTGCTGGTAATGACAATTTCCGTTTTTTCAGAATTCAGTTTACGCTAATTACTATTATCCAAACCTGAATGAATAGAAGTGTATTTTGAAAAGCAGCTTTCGATTTTGGTGAGTTGTCGATAGCAAAGAGAAATTGCATGCTGTCTATATAGTTGAAGATCTCCATCTTTACCAGAGCATGCACCAGTGGGCAATGTAAAGACTGAAGAGGTGGAGGCTCAGAGATTACCCCTAGGGTACTCCACAGGAGAGTTGGACCTTGGAGGATCTAAAGGGGGCAGAGGACTGACTGAAGATGGTCTTTCATGAAAGAGGCAATCCAGTCTAATACTGATCCCTGTAGTCCTGCAGCTCTGGTATGGTCGATCAGAAGTTTATGGTTGACTGCGTTGAAAGCTGCAGAACGGTCAAGGAGTACCAGCGCCCGAGGGTTGCCCCTGTCCGCATCTTTCCTCATTTCATCCATAAATGAAAGAATAACAGCTTCAGTGGAGTGGGTTGGTCGAAAGCCTCCTTGATGTAGGTCGAGAAAATGAGTGTCCTCTAGGAAGGAGTACGTGTGGCAACTGGCCACCTGTGTCTCCAGAACCTTTGCTGGATACGGTAGTAATGATACGTGGCAATAGTTTTTCAGCATGTGTGGGTCATCCCCGACTTTCTTTAATAGTGGGACGACTATTGCTTCCTTGAAGAAGTTGGGTACCACCCCTTGACTCAAGAAGTCATTGAGGCGGGCTAGAGCTGGGGCCAGAATGAGGAAGAACACTTCTTTTAGGACATTTAGGGGAACATATATTGTTTGGGGAGCCTGACTATACTTTAGTTAGCAGGTCCAAGAAACCCACCCTACTGATGGCAGGCCACTCAGACAGTATAAAATGGTTTCTGTCGTTGATTTGAGTTATTGCTTGGGGAGTGCTGAGAGGAATGCTGTCCATTTCAATCTTGTAAATAAAGAAAGATTTAAAAGCATCGCACAGAGTCTGGTTGGGCAGGATAGTTGCGGTCACTCTGTCAGGATTGGATAATTTGGCGACGATTCTAAAGATTTGTGAGTTGAATTAATGATTTTATCTTAAAAAAGAGAGATTGAGTACAGAATTTATAATTAATTTTTAAATATTTTTGGTGAAGTAGATAGGCTTCCATTTTTCTATGTGAATAATCCCTCCACCAGCTGCATTCTGGTTGATGAAGTACAAGTTTAGTTGCTCTTAACTCTTCAGGAAACCATTTAGACATGTCATGACATCCAATTGGCCTGGTTTTCTGGAGAGGAGAATGCAAGTTGCTAGATTCTGGTAACCTAGCAGTAATTCCTTCCTCCTGCTTATTAATATTGGACTTTATGTCAGGGGGAGAAGTTGCCAGTGTGGTACAGGATGATGCAATGTTAACTATGGCCCAATTGCTAGCGGGAAATCCTGTGTTTTTGGAGAGTTTAGGAAAAACCAAATCAGTAAGTAAAGATTTTACTAAATAATGATTGGACCATTCACATGGCGTAACCGTAAGATTTGACAACAACAGGTTAGTTGGCTATCCCTGGTCTAATGTATGACCTTATTGTCGGTGTACAAAAACACATATTGTTCAAAATTCTGACTACTTAGCATGCCTGTAAAATCCGTGGACGAGTGCAGTTGTTTCGAGTAGCACAAAAAAACAGTGACAGATGCTTGTGTCGTATTGTGGGACAAAGGCAGAGCTTCGCTCTTATCTCAGTTGACTTTCTACCCCAGGTTTTGAAAATAGACAAGATCAGAGACATCAAGGCTGGATTCGATCTGTCAAGGTCAGTGAGTGTAAGCAAACTATCATCAGCGTAAAGTAGAAGCTTGGCAATGCCGGCGTCAGTAGAGATGCCAGCAATATGGGGTGACTGCTGCTAGGGGTTCTATGGTCAATAGGAACAGCAGGGCTGAGAGAGAGAACCCCTGCCTAGTCTCTCTTTGAATCTGGAAGGTATTTGATAGCAATATGCCAAATGTCACCTGAGCGGTTGGCTCTGAATACAGTCATCATTTTTTGTTATTAAGTTGTTCTCCAGACCCTGTCAACTAATAACTCTAAACATATACTGATACTCTATGCACTCAAACGCCTTCTCAGTATCCAAAAAGAGGGCAATCATGGCTTCCAGAGAATCCCTGGAGAGCCATGGTACGTAAGCATGAAGCTGCCTTGTTGGACATACTGGTAATGGATCCAGTGATCTCTGCTTCCTAGATGACGGCATTACGTTGCTTAACCGCATTGGCCTTCAGGCCAATGGTAGAATTCTCCTGGGAACCAATTCTCTTCAGAGGCTCTGTTATAGGGCAGGGCGGAGATGACCTGCACTTCCTCTTTCTTAGTGATTTTACAGTCTAGGAGGGATCTGCCCTAGTAGACTGGGAAGGGAGAAAAAGGTATTTGATCTTCGTCATCGCTAAGGTCAGACCTGTATAACTTGGTGTGGAAGGCTCCAAACATGTCAGCAATGTCTTGCATATCCAGGATTGTGCCGCCCGATTCATTCCTGATGGCAGGGATAGCTGTTTCTGATTCCCTCTGTCAGAGCTGTGCTGCCAAAAGTCTGCCAGCTTTCTCCCCATTCCTAATGGAGGGCTTTAAGTTTGTAGAATGTGTATTCCACCTTAGACGTGTAGTTCCATTTTGGCCTTCTCCAGAGCACGTCTGGTGGCCAAAGATGAGGATTGTTGCGTACGATCTGTGTATTTCTTGATGTCTTGTTCCAGGAGTAAAAGTTGTTGCGCCCATTGTTTGTTGGCCAATGCAGATTTGCTCATCAGTTGCCATGGCAAGGTGGCTTTGGCTGCGGCCCAGAGGATTTGAGTGGGTGCCAGAAAGCCCCTGTTGACTGCCAGATACGTAGCCATGTGATGCTGAGGTTATTCTTCTCGTGCCACATTGAAGCACCAGGGTTTGTGGGTGGGAACCCACGGATTCAGATCTCGGTCTGGTCGAACCAAGTCATGATCTGAGAGGGAGCCTTGAAGGATGGAGCAATTTTGGGTTAGCGGTGAGAATGGATGTGACACAAGGTAGTCATCTAGCCGAGACTGTACAGTGAACAGCTGAGAAAAAAGAGTAGTCTTTGTCTGTCAGATGCAGAAGACGCCAAATGTCAAAGAGCCTGTGATCATCACAGAAGGCCTGTAGAAGGGCCCTGTCAGCATTGTTCAGTTTGTCTATAGGGCCCATGAGATCAATCATGGCATCCGGTGTCAAGTTCCAGTCCCCACCGAGCACTATGTTGGACATGTTAAGTTCAGTCAGTGGTCTATGAAGGCAAGAAAAGAATGAAGACTTTGAGAAAGTTGCGGCATAGATGGAGCCCACCCCAATCAGCATAGAGACAATGGTATAATTTGTCATCTATCCACGTATACAGAAAAGTGCAGGGGGGGGGCTTACGAATGAGGAAAGCCACTCCACTCTTATTAGAGGGCAGCATTGAAGGGAGGGATGCCGGTTGAGTAGGGTGACGGGAAGATGAGCAGCCATAGACGGCCTTGCTCACCCAATCTCTTTTATGTTTTTTGCCTCTTTAGGGGAGCGGTGGGTCTCCTGGAACAGGGCAATATTAGCTTTACAGGAGGCGAGGTAGAATAGTATCTTCTTACGTTTTATGTAGTTGGTCACCCCAGTCACATTGAGTGAGATAATGGTAAGGGGTGGGACGTCATGGCAGTTGGAAGGTTGACAAGAAAGTTGTGCTGAGTGGCACCAGAGAAGGAGGGGGCGTTCAAATGGGCACTGTCCAAGCTGGGTGATGGTAGTAGAAAGGAGCTGAAGTGAGGTTCATTGCGGTTGGTCATGTAAACGAGGGAGCCTTGAGACCGGTGGAAGGAAGGGGGAGGGAGGAACATGCAGTAGTGAGAGGGAGGTCTCTAGAAGGGGGGTGGATGTTAAGTCCATAGGAGGCAATTGGAGTGTACGCTAGGGTCTAAACCAGGGGTCTCCAACCTTTTGTGTAGTCCGAGCTACTTCTGGCCAGTGAAAATCGCCGTGAGCTACTGAACCCGAAGCCACTAGCGCATTTTTCCGAGAGACCGCCCCAAGCACAGTTTCATTGACTTTAAGCCTAATTTCATCAGAGCCCATACTGTGGTTTGAACAAAATACCCAAGACAGGCCTGACTTAAGAATCCAAAATTAAGGTCCAAAATTAAGACCTTGTTTTTTTGTGCCCTTCTGCCCACTGTTCCACTCGTTTTTTGTGCCTTTCTGCCCTCTGTTCCACTAGTTTTTCCCTCGTTTTTTGTGCCTTTCTGCCCTTTGTTCCACTCGTTTTTGCTTCGTTTTTTGTGCCCTTCTGCCCTCTGTTCCACTCGTTTTTGTGCCTTTCTGCCCTCTGTTCCACTCGTTTTTGCTTCGTTTTTTTGTGCCCTTGTGCCCTCTCTTCCACTCGTTTTTTGTGCCCTTCTGCCCTCTGTTCCACTTGTTTTTTGTGCCTTTCTGCTCTCTGTTTCACTCGTTTTTTGTGTCCTTCTGCCCTCGGGTTCCACTCATTTTTGTGCCCTTCTGCCCTCGGTTCCACTCATTTTTGTGCCCGTCTGCCCTCGGTTCCACTCATTTTTTGTGCCTTTCTGCCCTCTGTTCCACCAGCGCTCTCTGACGTCTTGTCAGCCATCCCTCCCACGGGATCCCTAATTCCACCATTGAGCTTACCTGCGGTGGAAGGCACGTCTCCTGGCTGCTTCTGGCGGTGGAAGCCACGTCTCCAAATGCTCCGCGCTGGCACCCGTCGCACAATGGCAGACAGTGGGATGCCAGCGCGTTTTCAGTACACGATGACGTCACAAGAGTCAGACTCTCACGAGAGAAGTCTGCAGCTCCAGGAGAGGAGCGTCATCCTCTTCGCCCGCCCCCACCCCAGCAAAGCTCCAATCCGAGCGGCTGGTTTGGGTGAGGGCGGGCAAATGGAGCCAGAAATGCTAATAGCCCAAAATACCACCAAATACTACTGAAGGGCTACACAAGCTACTCCCGGGGTCTCCGCGAGCTACCGGACGGGTTGGAGACCCCGGGTCTAAACTGTCAACAGCGTTTCTAGCTTCCTCAAGAGGCCATGGTCACCACGAGGTCTGGCAACAGCCAGCAGAAGAATGATCCTTGGATGCCAAGGCCGGAGCGAGAAGAAAGAGACAAGAGGATGGTGGTTATGGAAGGTGAAATGATGACCAAGGAGGGAGTTACGAGGATGATAAAGTTGGGGTAGCACAGGTAGCAAAGACTATAAGGAACAAAGAGGACACATAGTCAGAGGAGGATATAGGTGAGAGGTGGGGCAGGAAGGGGAGTAGAGGGGAGGAATGGAAGGGAATTAAGGAGTAGGGAAGGAGAGGTATTGGGGTTGGGAAGAGTGGAAGATGGGAATGGGAGATGGTGAGGCGATAACAGAGAAAATAGGAGCAGGTAGTCAGAGACATACAGGAGCAGTCACATATTGAGAATAAACAAAAGAATCAGAAATTAAAGAACGTCTGTTTTTAGAAACGTTATACTCAACTGTCCCAGAGGCTTAGGATGTTAGCAAGCATTATCTCTGGGACAGGTCATGGAGGTTGGGATGGAATCTTGCCGTGAGGCGTAGAGGGTTTGAGAGAAGACTAGATTTGTCTCGATCTTCAGAGTGAGTCAGCTCCTCCTCTGTCTTTAATGAGTGTTCCCTCTCTTTTTAATTTTGCAGGAGTCATCATGCTGACACCTGTGCCAAGAATGGCCATCTCCCAGTGTATTGTGGCCATCCTGCTCCTTAGGTGGAGGAAGAGCTGTGTCCATGGTGGAGTTACTCAGGGAGTCTGGAGCACCTGCAAATCAGTCGGATCATGGAAGTATCTGGAGTGCCAGTCCATGGTGATCCACATTATCGTTGTCTCCAGGAACCCATATCTGATGTCTCATTTCTTCATTTGAGGATGGAGAGCTAGGAAAGTCAAACACTGTCACTGGTCTCAGCTGAGAAGTCAGCCGCAATATGGAGCCCCCTCGATGTCGTACGACCATGCTTGCGTGCTTCCAAAAGGATCATGGCCAAAGAAAAAAGCGATAATTGCATATAGCTTGGTTCCTCTGGCTGTAGGTGGGCGGCAGGCTCTGATTCTGTCACTCATTGGATTTTAAGAGGGGCTGTGAAGGAGAGCTCTGTCCCTTTGGGGATGAACTTGAGCAAGAAAGCGCAGGTGTTAGATCCCTCCGTCTTTTTCGGTACACCATAAAATCTGACATTGTTGCGGTAGGGGCGGTCTTCTAGGTCGATCTGTTTCTGCTGGATGAACCAAATATCTGGGCAGGAGGCCTTCAGCACCTCCACTTTCTCCTCCATTGTTGAGAGACGTTGATTTAGAGATGCCCGTCAAGTGGAACATTCCTTTCCCATATCAGTTTTGATGTTCTGCACATCCGGGGTGAGGTCGGTGATCTCCGTGTCCATTGCAGAGAGGCGGATGCATATGGATGTAAGTTCTTTTAGGGTGGAGTCTAGGCCGTGCCTCCAACAGCGAGGACAACAACTGCTGAGTCAGCATTATGGCCGCCTTCCTGCTGCTGTCAACCCCTGTTGCGAAGATTTGCTGGATGCCGTTCTAATAGTAGGGTGTGTGGTTGTAGAAGCAGTAATGTCAGATAAAATAAACTAAAAGTGAAGTTGTGGCGAGGATACTGTCAGCTCCGGAAGGTCACCCACAAACAAGAGGACTATCGAAGGATCACAGGAGCACTTGGCTGCAGAGTTGTCCAGTGAAGGTTCGACTGAGGTGACAAGGACAGTCCGCAAGAACAAAAGTTCCTAGTTACTAGGCTAGGTGCACCCTACCTCCACAATACAATAGTAGGCAAGTTTGTGTTAGCATCCGCTGAACAGGCCATACGAATGGAGACAGGTCTCGATATTGTAAAGAGGTGGCCCCAATGAGAAGGTGGTTTCATCGTGAGTCTCCAGGAGTGGGCCACCAGGCAAACCCATTAGACAAGGGAAGAAGGAGAAGGCTACTCAATCACAAGTCCACTGACAACCCCTGCTCAAGAACAAGGGGCAATGTCGTTCTGCAAGGGGCAAGTTCCTCCGGATGCAGAAAAAAAAATTGGGCCACTTCCGGGCTTTAGCAATTTGCTAAAGCAGAATACTTTGATACATGTGGCCCATATTGTATTGCATGCATGACACTGAAAAGTAGGACACCCTTGAACTTGTGCTTTTGTTACGTCGGCTAAATAAAAGACTCCACTGCATGTGCCAGGTAAATGGAGGACACAGATGTAACTGATACTTATACCCTATCAATTGGGAAGGTTTGTATTCAATCCACATTATAGTCCATAGAAAACATACACTGAGATTAAAAGCCTTTGTTGCTTCAACAGTCTTTATTCGGTTCAAGTAATTCTATTTAAAAAATAATGTCTCTCAGAGATTGGATAAACAGTAGGAGTTCAAGATTACACAAAATCTAGGACATATAAAAATTTCTGTTTTTTAAATTGCAACATTAAAAATTGTGTATATCTCAAAAATTGTCTGTATGGTTTAAAGT
This sequence comes from Lissotriton helveticus, assembly GCF_964261635.1. Lineage (NCBI taxonomy): Eukaryota > Metazoa > Chordata > Amphibia > Caudata > Salamandridae > Lissotriton > Lissotriton helveticus. Next base: position 285,597,388 of record NC_136070.1, on the reverse strand, counting down.
GTGAGCTGCACCACCCGTAAATTGAAAAAACACAGGTGGAAAAAGCACCTGAGAGCCTTGATAATGGAGATCCAAAATATCTATTATTCAAACGTGAAAAGTTAGACATTGATGGGATAACACTTTTAGATGTAGAACAAATTCAACAAAACCACGGAGGAGGAAACTTAGCAACACGGCTGAGAGCCAGTGAAACGTTTTAGATCAACAAGCTGAATAGAGTTTGTGAAGGTTAAAAGGTTTGGTTAGGAAACTTCAACTGCATATATTGCTAAAAACAGTATAAACGAATCCTCTAGAAGGTAATTGAATCTGCTGTAAATACTGATGAATGAGAGGATATATATACTGTCTAGATAGATTCCAGCGCGAGCGCTATCCATGCAGCGCCTGTTTTGTGGCAGCTTCTGTTTTTAACTACCCGTTTTGTATCTGATTTAAAAACTGTTTTTAGAGTTATTCCCTGGTCTTACCTGCCTGGCCTCGCATACCCCCACCTCTGCCATCACACCTGCATTGTAATTGTGGTAAATCACCGCGTTTTGCGGGTCCTTCGCCCCTGACTCGCGGCGGCCATCTTGGGTGAGTGGGTCCCAGCGCGCCAGCTAGTCCTCTCTCCATTTCGTTTGGAGACTACTTAGGAAGGCTAGATTGAGCAGCGCGCCCTATTCCAGCGCGAGCGCTATCCATGCAGCGCCTGTTTTGTGGCAGCTTCTGTTTTTAACTACCCGTTTTGTATCTGATTTAAAAAATTGTTTTTAGAGTTATTCCCTGGTCTTACCTGCCTGGCCTCGCATACCCCCACCTCTGCCATCACACCTGCATTGTAATTGTGGTAAATCACCGCGTTTTGCGGGTCCTTCGCCCCTGACTCGCGGCGGCCATCTTGGGTGAGTGGGTCCCAGCGCGCCAGCTAGTCCTCTCTCCATTTCGTTTGGAGACTACTTAGGTAGCCATGTTTACGCGCAGCGGCCACGCGCAGCGGGGACGCCGGACTGACGCCGGAGTTACGCCAGAGTTCAGCCCGTCTGTGCCCATCCGGGCCCAGACGGGCCCAGGGCTGGTCGCTATGCCTGCCCCCCTGGAACCGCGTTATACTCGTATTGGGTATAGGAGGGAGGAACTTATGTCTTGGCGGTCTTCGAAGCCCCCCACATGTAAATATGTCCACGAGGGTGGACAACCGTTCCTGCCTTGCGGGACATGTACTGTGGGTCGGGGTCCGACCCCTGATAAATTGGTGCTTTCTATAGCTTTGTTGAATTGTCGGTCTTTACCCAGTCATGCCACAGAAATTAACTCTCTCATTTTGGACCACAAGTTGGATGTGTTATTTTTAACAGAGACCTGGATTTCCTCCTGCTCGGGCCCCGACATGGTTAGAGCTCTCCCTTCTGGTTTTCTTATCACACACTTTGATAGGCCTGTGGGGAGGGGAGGAGGAATTGCCATCCTTTATAGGGACTCGCTAGTTTGTAAGGTTCAGGACGGAGGGTTGAGCGACTGCGAGAGCTGTCAGTTCTCTCTTCGCCTGTCACCCACTGCGTCTCTGACGGGCCTTCTGATCTATCGTCCACCCGGGACCTTGGGAAATTTTCTTAACTCCTTCCTAGAATCAGCCGCGCTCCTTGCCTCTTCCACTGGTAACTTTGTAGCTTTGGGGGATCTTAACATCCACCTCGATGACCCTTCCAACTCCCTGGGAGTAGACCTGCAAGGCGATCTCAAAGCCTTTGGGATCAACTTGGCTAATTTGGGTGCTACACATGGGAAGGGCCACTTATTGGATCCCATATTTTCAAACTCTGTTTGCCTTAAAGCACTTCCAGTGCTGGCTCTGCCTTGGACAGACCATTTTATGGTGCCTGCCCAGTGGCAGTTTGATGTCCCAGTTGCATCGGCCCCCAGGGTATACACCGTGGAAAGAGCCTGGTCCAGGCTCCCAGTGGATACCTGGGCGGTACATCTGGAGGCGTCCCGGCCTCCCCTTGGGTCCAATCCATTAGTTGCCGATGAGAAACTAAACATCTGGCTCACCAATTCGCTTGATGCTCTCCTCCCCAAGAAGAAACAACTCACCAGGGGTAAGAGAGTGGGATCTGCGCCCTGGTACACATTGGAGCTGAGAACTTTGAGGAAGGGCTGCAAGAGGTTGGAGCGGACCTGGAGGAAAGATTGGAGCAAAACGAGCCGGAGAGAATATCGGGCGGCTCTTAGTACCTACAAATCTGCTATTCGGGTAGCTAAATCTGTGTTCTTTGAGGAGATAATAGGCTCTGCGGCCAACTCCTCAAAAGAATCGTTTAGGGTCATCAAAGAACTCCTTAAAACTCCCGAACCTCAGGTCATTCACGACGACCCCCGTGAGAAATGCTCAGAACGTGCCTCCTTCTTTAAAACCAAAATAGATAACATCTTGGCATCTCTCCCTCGGCTAGCCGAGGAGACCCCCTCTGGTGGTAACCCAGAGTCTCAGCCCAGGGTGCGGCCAGCGAGGTTGGTTTCTTTAGGCCCTGTTACTGTGGAAGAAGTTCTCACAGTTCTGATGACCATGAAAAGTGGTTCCCCTAAAGACCCTGCACCTATGAAATATCTTAAGCAGGTAGCCCCCACCATCGGTGGCCCAGTGACGGATTTGATAAATTTATCTTTTACCCAAGGAGTGGTGCCCCCTAGTTGGAAGGGAGCGGTTGTCAAGGCTCTCTTGAAGAAGCCTAACTTGGTCCCCGCTGACCTTGCCAACTTTAGGCCTATTTCCCTGCTCCCCGGCCTTAGCAAGGTGGCGGAGAAGTTGGTGAATCGTCGCCTTTCGGGATTCCTGGAGTCCAACTCCCTTCTGGGTGACTCCCAAACGGGCTTTCCCCCCGGTCAGGGGACTGATACTGCCCTGCTGGCAGTCGTGGAGAATGCCAGGAGCATTTTGGATTCAGGGGGATCGGTGGCAGTGATCCTCCTGGACCTCAGTGCGGCATTTGACACCGTAGACCATCAGGTGCTTCTCCAACGGCTGTCGGGGGTGGGGGTCTCTGGGATGGCCCTGAAGTGGTTTGCGTCCTTTTTGGATGGCCGGACGTTTGAGGTGTGGGAAGGCCATGAGAAATCATCATCGGTCCCTCTCCAGTGTGGTGTGCCACAGGGCTCATCGTTGAGCCCTACTTTATTTAACATTTATATGGCCCCCCTGGAGAGTGTGATACTGCCCCTGGGTATCAAGATTATCAGCTATGCTGATGATACCCAGCTGGTGGTAGGCCTTCCCCAGTCGGCTTACCATCCCGACCGGCTGCACACGTGTTTGGATAAGATCTTCACGTGGATGTGTAGCTCAGCACTCAAGCTTAACGGCTCCAAAACGGAACTGATGATGCTGGGGAATTCCCCTCCCTCCTTATCTCCGAGCAGCTGGCCTAGCTGCCTGGGAGCGGCTCCCACCCCCAAACAGGAGATCAAGAGCTTGGGGGTGTGGTTGGAGCAGGACCTTTCTTTTAAGACACACGCTAAAAAGACCGCTGGCGTGTGCTTTGGTCTGCTCCGATCAGCCCGGAAGATCTTACCTCTCCTCCCAGTGGCCTCTAGGAGGTTACTCATCCAGGGGCTTATCATCTCTCGGCTGGACTTTAGTAACGCGTTGTTTCTGGGGGCTCCAGAGTCCACCCTAAATAAACTGCAGCAAGTGCAGAATGCGGCCGCTAGGCTCCTGATGGACCTTCCCAGGCGTCAGTCTGCCCGACCTGCGCTGAAGGCGCTGCACTGGCTCCCTGTTAGGGAGAGGGTGAAATTCAAGGCACTCTGTATGGCCCATAAAATCTTGCAGGGGAAAGGCCCACCTATCCTACGGGACATGGTTCAATCATATAAGGCTTCCCGCTCCCTCCGTTCAGACCATCAACATCTGCTGCAGGTCATGAGGGCAAGGAAGGTAAGAACTGGTGGCAGAAGATTTTCCATCAACGTGGCCATCTTGTGGAACTCCCTTCCTCTGCACTTGCGCTCGGAAACAAGCTTCTTACGCTTTCGCAAGCTGTTAAAAACCCACCTGTTTCCTGCTTAATTCCTGTGTCGCGTGTCATGGCGTCTCTCTCTGGATAAGCGCGGGGATACCCAAGGGTAACCAGGCGCGGTATAAAACTCCTTAATAATAATAATAATAATAATAATAGATGTAATTGAATGATTTGGGTAGCAGATGAATTATGGGTTACTTAATATTAGCTTCATCTACTAAAGAGATAATTAGTTGCAACTTCTGTAAAACGTATTACGATTTGAAGGTGGTGCTCAAAAAGAAAGTCAGGTCAATCCAGAGTGGCAGAGTAGGGTTCAAGCCAAATTTACGAAATACAACAATAACGAAATTAATTACAAATTTTAGGAGATTGCGAGGAGAAGGAGAAGGATTTAGAGTGTATAGGGACATGCTGTCACCCCTACCTGCCACAGTAGCTTATGATCAACCCGGAAAAGAAAATATAAATTACAAACAGATTAAAGATTTACAGGGAAATGAAAAGGAGAGAAACAAGAAACTGAAATGGGACTTCAGTTTTTTGCACAGGATGCTGTACAGGAAGGAGAGGATAAATCAGGCTGGAAGTCAGGCCACAAGGAGGAGACGGACGGGAGAGAAATAGCGAGGTTTCAAGGGGAGTGGACGCGACATGAGAAGGGTTGGCCTCTGGTAGGAAACCCTGGGGCCGATTTCACAAAAAGTGGAAAGAAGACATCCTTCATCAGCCAACAATACACTTAGCCATAGCCAGCATCGGATTGGGCACTCGGGCAATGCCCGAGGGGCCGGTATCCGAACTCGAGCTAGGGCTGCTTTTTTGAGCAGCCTGGGGAACCCATTTGGGCGGTTTCTGCATTGGTCCATGCCGCCAGCGGGTGCCTAAGTGGCCTTTCTGGAGGTAGATGGGCGACCATTACCTCCCTTTTATCAACGACGGACTCAGAGGTGTCACCCCCTTTCTCTTGCTGGGCCGGCCAATTAATATATGCATATTGAGCGTGGGCAAGGGGCCTGAGAAAAAGTGGCCTTACTTGTTTTCAGGTATGTTTCACCAGTGTAAACTAATCCGTGCATTTCTTTTTTAAAAAAACCTTTTTAGGTCTCGCTGAGTCAGTGCATGCGCTGCTCTGCGAGACTTTAGTAGGTGAGTTTTCAAAGTGCTGCTGGCAGGCCTAGCGCGTGCGTTGACGTGAGCGTGCACGCGCCCAGCCATCGTCTTTCACGGGTCATTAGCTCCACTCAGCCGCACGTCTTGTGGCTCCTGCCATGTCAGTCGCCATCTGTCTCCTCCGGTCACGGGTCATTAAGTGCATCCTTCTTCCTGTCCGCTCGTGTCCTGCTTTCCATCTCTCCAGAAACCCCGTTGCATCCCTCCCTCGACCGTTCTTCCGTTGCACCCTCCCGCAGCCTTATATGTAACTTTTAATTAATTCTTTTTAAAAAAGTATTTGCGCTACTTTGTTTAATTTTGGAAACACGTGAGTTCATGCGTGCTTACATCATCACACTTGCGCACACACACTGGGGCAGAATCATGCTCTAACCTCTGTGTTTAATTAAATCGTTTATTTCCCAGTCATTGAAGTTATGGCGGTTATCATTTCCACACCGTGCAGTCTGAGTCAGTCAACTGGAACATGAATCTGCTGCTGGTACAGTGTATCGTCTTTTCAAACTTTTGCCACTATGGCACCCCCACGCAGATGGGATCGGCCAAAGCCCTGTGGTCATCCGCTCTTAGGCAGGATGGTAAGTGCACGCTCTGCGCGTGCTGCTGTTTTTTAAATCGCGCCACTCCTCACAGAGCGCCCCTCCCCCACCACAGAGCGCGTCTCTTTATCGCTCTCTTTATATGGCCCTGCTCTAGTCATTTTGGTGGGTGAGAGCAGATGTTGCACAGGCCATGGGAGAGGCAAGGCAACATGAAAGGAGCACACAGGTGTGAAGGGATGTGTGGGAGATAAGCTTCAAGTGGTAGAAAGTGTATGTGTGATTTCGAGAGCAGCACATTACCAATGCATTTTTGGTCTGCTGATTGCAGAGAGAAAAACAAAGAAACGCATGGCATCATCAATGAAAGTTAGACTTTCACACACGCTGTTCCACCGTTTGTTCCTCGTTTGCTTTGCTCACTGCAACAATTAGTTTTTTTTTTTACAAAAGCTGCATGCATATTGTACCAGGGCAGTTTGCTTTTCTTTTTCTTGGCTTCAAACTTCTCTGTTTCGATGAATGGAATGATTTAACCTTTGCTTTTGCTTTTAACAAAACAGTCATCGATTGTGTTGCTGTAAGTGGTGATATATATGGAAGAAACACGCCTAGACATCAACCAGCACCCAGGGCTATGAAGATTATATAAGATACATTATTTAAAAAACACAACAACAAATGTCGATGTTGCAACAAGGTCAGATCTATGTGGTTCCTGCACATGATTGTCTGTTGTATTGAGATTTTAAAGCCATGCTAGCCTTAAGCCTTGAGAAAGTCCTGGGTCTGAATTCCATGATAGGGTAAAACACATGCTGGCTGGCAAAAAGGCACATGATGAACCCCTGTGTAAACAAGCATTGGCATAGCCAATAGGTCTCGCCTTTGGGACCTTACAAGTGTTTAGCCATGCAACAGTTGGTGTTGTTGCACCAATGATATTGTGCTGCATAACTAAATACTTATAAGGCCCCAAAGGCGAGACCTATTGGCTATGCCAATACTTGTTTATAAAATGTTGCAGAAACAGTGTTTTGCTGAAAGGCAATATGCATATGTGGCCCACTTTTTATTAGCATGCCTGGGCCGATTTTGAATCCCAATCCAACCCTGGCCATACCATATCTTAGCAGAGCGACAGTTCGAAGGGGCACCTGTCTCACGCAGGTCAGTACTTGCATAGGCGAGTGGTGGAGCGCAGTGAGGAGAGGGTGGGAAAAGTGATTTAAAGAAAGGGGAAAAGTGGTTTAAAGAAAGCCAGAGACGAATCTGGGAGAGACTCTAGGTAGAGTGAGGGAACTCAGTTGTTTTGTTTTGATTTTAAGTTTAGTCCATTTATGGATAGCTTCCCTAAATCGTATACAGATAAAGGGGGAGGTTTCTCCGAAACTCCAGAAGAAAATAACTTTTACTACTGTTTATTTCTTTTCTGTTTAGAGCGACTCCGGTCCAAAACAAAGAGACGGCTAAAGAAGAAAAGAAGAAAAGCATAACAAAACATAGCACCAACAGACTCAAGGAACTAATATTGAAATTTAGTTTGGTAACATAAAATAAAGAAGATCAAGAAAAACAAAAACAAGCATTGGTAAATGTATGATTATTAATTATAAGAATTTAGTTGTAAATTTAGGATGAGTGATAACAGGTGGGATTAGAAGCAGAGAATATATAAGGAAAACTAAATGGTAGAAAAGTGGCCGTGAAGTAGACGGAGTTACAGATAGCAAAGTAGCAAGAAGACGCAATAAAAGAAAATAATTAATAATAACCTGCTTTTTAGGTCTCGGCAACGAGATCTATTGTCGCTGAGTTCACTCGCAAGGGAATACAGAGCGGTGCACGAGCCGACCAAGGTCTGTGGACGCGCACACACCCAGGCAGGCAGACAGGCACCCGAAAGACACACATAGACAGACAGACAGACACACGCACGCACACACATACACGTGTTACCATCCTTGTGGGGACTATGTGTGAATACCAGCCTTGGGGGGACTAACCTTTCCCAATGTTTTTACAACACACTAATAACAGAAAAATGTTAAGAAAAAATTCAGGATACAGGATCCTGCTTCAAATTTGCAAATATATTGTTATTTAATCGTGCGCACAGCACCATCCTTGTGGGGACTTGAACATGTGCTACCATCCTTGTGGGGACCTAGTCCCTAACACTAGTTGTGATTGAATACAGTCAAAGGCACATGGCTAAATGTTTATTTTATCAACAATATACACAAGCAACATTATATTCTATTCATATATGAATTGCTGCATATATACTAGGTGTATACATTTAAGACAGAGTATGTTAATGTGCCGAAAAATATCATATCATGCTTAAAGAAAGAGTCTTAATGCTATATTTACCCTATTTATTAGTGCATACAATCTTAGGAGATAAGGGAACTAACATATGGAATTAAGGAATATGGTCAAATGGAACCCAAGGCTTAATTAGCTGCTTACATTTTTGCCAAAATAGATTTTCAAGTCCCCACAGAGATAGTAAGTGAAGATCATTGTGTTTAAGTCTCCATAGAAATAGTGTGTACATTCAAAGCTTAAATTCCATTATAAATAGTGTGAAGCTAATGATGTTCAAGTCCACACCTTGGCTGTGTGTAATTATAGGAATGCTCAAGTCCCCGCAGTGATAGTGTGTTATTATAGTGTTGTTCAAGTTCCCACAAAGATGGTGTGTTATCATAATGATCTTCAAGTCCCCACAGAGATGGTGTGTTATTATAGTGATGTTCAAGTCCCCACAGAGATAGTGTGTTATTACAGTGTTGTTCAAGTCCCCACAAAGATGGTGTGGTATTATAGTGATGTTCAAGTCCCCACAGAGATAGTGTGTTATTACAGTGTTGTTCAAGTCCCCACAAAGATGGTGTGTTATCATAGAGATGTTCAAGTCCCCATAGAGATGGTGTGTTATTATTGTGATGTTTAAGTCCCCACAGAGATAGTGCATGAAGGTGATTGTGTTTAAGTCCTCATTAAAATAGGGCCCGATTCACAAAGGTAAATTTAGACCAGGAGTCTAACTTTACTTCTTTTCAATGTTCACCAAGCCCCATACAGAGAATGTTAAGCTGATCAAGTCGAAGCAAACACAAGGAGATGATGGACGGAGTGCTGAAACTTTTTAGTCACTCACTCCAAGTCACGGATCTGGGTTAAATCCATCCTTGTTCTTTAGCTCACTTCACCACCCCAGTTCTGACCCAGCTATATGCAAATCAGTGTTGACCCTGTGCCTCATTGGGAACAGTCCAAACTGCCAAGCCAGGTCTTCCCGAGACTGTAAACAAGCATCCTGCAACCAGTTTCAGGTTAACACCCCTCATCAACCACTAGCTTGAATCCAGTGGCAAAGTGATCAAGGACCCCACATCTGGGCCTACCCTGCCAACTTAGGACGAACAAATGAAACACAAGGAGATTATGGACGGAGTGCTGAAATGTTTCAGTCACTCACCCCCAGTCACAGATCTTGGTTGAATCCCTCATCGTTCTTTAGCTCACTTTGTCACCCCAGTTCATACCCAGCTATATGCAAATCAGTCTTAACCCTGTGCCTCCTGACACCCCCTACTGCTTCAAGTCAAAACAGAGCTTGTGTTTAATTACAGGAATGCTCACGCCCCCACAGAGATGATATGTTTTATAGTGATGTTCAAGTTCCCACAAGGATGGTGTTTTATTATAGTTTTTTCAAGCTGTCACAAAGATAGTGTGTTATTATAGCGATGTTTAAGTCGCCACAGCTATAGTTCATGAAGATGACTGTGTTTAAGTCCTCATTAAAATAGGGCAAAATTCACAATGTTAAACTTAGACAAAAAATATAACTTTTCTACTTTTCAGTTTCAACAATGTAAACTTAGACCAAAAGTCTAACTTTACTACTTATTAGTATTCACAAAGCCCCATACAGAAAATGCGAAGCTGATGATGCTCAAGCCAAAATAGAGCTTGCCTGTAAATACAGGAACGCTCAAGTCCCCACAGAGATGGTTTGTGACTATAGTAATACCATGGTTGTTAAAGAGAATGTGTGATTATAGACATGCCCAGGTCCCCACAGACATAGTGTGTGATTATAGACATGCTCAGGTCCCCACAGAGATAGTGTGTGATTATAGACATGCCCAGGTCCCTACAGAGATAGTGTGTGATTATAGACATGCCCAGGTCCCCAGAGAGATAGTGTGTGATTATAGAGATGTTGAGGTCCCCACAGAGATAGTGTGTGACTATAGACATGCTCAGGTCCCCACAGAGATAGTGTGTGATTATAGACATGCCCAGGTCCCCACAGAGATAGTGTGTGATTATAGAGATGCCCAGGTCCCCACAGAGATAGTGTGTGATTATAGAGATGCCCAGGTCCCCACAGAGCTAGTGTGTGATTATAGATATGCCAAGGTCCCCACAGAGATAGTGTGTGATTATAGAGATGGCGAGGTCCCCACATAGATAGTGTGTGATTATAGAGATGTTGAGGTCTCCACAGAGATGGTGTGTGACTATAGTATTACTGCAGTTGCCAAATAGAATGTGTGTGAATACAGACATGCCCAGGTCCCCACAGAGATAGTGTGTGATTATAGACATGTCCAGGTCCCCACAGAGATAGCGTGTGAATAATAGGATGCATAGAGATAGCACACAGTTATAGTGAGTGATTATAGTCATGTACAAGTCCTCACAGAGATATTATGCGATTATAGTGATGTTTAAGTGCCCACAGTGCTAATGTGTGATTACAGTCATATTCAAGTCTCCATCGTGATGTTTGCAATGATAGGTGTGTTGAAGAACCCATACAGATTGTATTAGTCTGGTGGTTTATTAAATGAAGTAATCCACTTGAGGAAAATGTGTTTGACCACTCTCTCACATGTCTGAATCCTGGTGCAACCACTCAGGCTTTATTCCTTCCAAGGTCTATACAATAAGTATTATTTACTTGCATAACATATGCTATTCAGCAACAAGTACTCTCAGGTGTGAATGTGCACTTTATATATGCTCATGAGATGATATGATGTGATAATAGTGGGACTCAAGCCACCACTAGAGATAGACTGTAATTAGCCCATATCTAAGAATCCCACTTCCAATGCAGCATTAACTGATTTAAACTGTATTGGCAAATGACATTGGCTTTTGAGACTACTGAAATGGTCCCCTATTAGACACGGTCTGGCCGAAATTTTCTGGTTCCCAGTTAAACACAGGATTGAGTATAAAGCCCTGTGCTTCACGCATAGGATAATGTATTGGAGGGATCCCAGCTATCTCTTCCCCCTGATCAAGGCATGTACACCCTCCAGACCGCCTAGATCTGGAGAAGCAGCGCTGGCAGTGATCCCCAGAGTATGCCAGGCAAGACTCGGGGGCTGCTCGTTTGGGCTGCGTGCAGCCAAGCTATGGAATTCAATGCAGATCAGCCTAAGACTTAAACAGTCTGAGGCAAAGTTCCGGAAGAACCTGAAGACTTGGCTCTTTACAAAAAATCACGAGATGGGGCGAAAGACGGGATTGTGATCCATTCAGCTTCCTTATTCATATAACAAAAAAATCAAGTGGGGAATAGATCCCTTGTCCTGAGTAACCAGGGCTTTTTGGATTTTTGTGTATTATACCGATAAAAAAACCCTCATTCACGTACAGAAGTAGGGGTGGCGGTATATCTTGATTCTCCACCAAACTCTTAAAAACGTGACAGCATCAGCATAGGGTTAGTTCTTATGCTTCCTCCACCCGGAGGTATACCCTCAGTTAGTTCAGTAGCGATCAGTGATAGAGAGGTTCTGGTGTAGTGAATCAAATGAGGGGAAAAATAGTTAAAAAAACTCATTACGCCAGAGTGACAATTTTAATGAGTCTGGATTTGAGTTATTAAAAAATGAGTCCGTGCGTAAGGAGACTTGTTAGGGATCTCCCGCACTTAGTGTGACCATAAAAAGGTCATCTTGTTTCCTCGTTGTTTGCCCAGGCGGGTCAAGTGGGCTTTCTTCAGGACCTAGAGTGAGAAAATGGTGATGGAGACTGTGTATGTCTCCGTGGATATATTCCTGTATTTGTCAGGGCCTCAATAAGATTAGGTATATTAACCTAATGCTGATATGGTCTGATAGTACCTGTAATTAGAAAGGAGGAAACAAGACAAACATACAAAGGAAGAGAATGTCAGTTGTGCATTCTCTAAATGCTGGTGCTGTCTGTGTGCAAAGAAACAAGAAAGAAACTAAAAAATGGCAATCCTTTATATCAAGACACAATTCCTTTGGTAGACCATATAGGCAAAAGATCTCACTATATTCTGTTATCCTTTCCACATTGTTATCAGGTTCGGATAGCATTTGTAAGGAAATAAGCGTGGTTATATGTACGTTAGAATGACAACAATCCACTCAATAAATCCACATTATCATCCCTAGCTGTGTATATTTGCTTTGTCAGTGTTTGTACGTGTGTCCGTACTTTGTGAGTGTTCTTAAGTTGGTGTCTTATATTGTCATTGTACTTAACATAGCCATCGCACATATCACAAAATGAACATGTTATTTCTTTGCTCTGTGCTTCAACACGGCCGAGTAGGATATACATGCGGCTTCTGCAATAATCAAAAAATGGCGGAAAGCTCCTTTCTGACTCTTGTGATTATTTCGGCACTGCGGCTTGATATAAACATGCCAAGTATTTGTTCAATGTGGTATGGCAGTGCAAGTTTAGGCACATGTTGTTATCTGCAACCTCGCCAGTCATTATCTTTTAAACATTTATTAAACTAATTCAATGTTTTATGTTCCAACCAGCACCCCTCACTTCCGTGTGTGAGCGTACCTTATGTCCTCTTGTGCGGACATCAGTTAGTAACCTGCTGGATAATAGATAATAGATAGAACATACAAAATTACACGTTTTCAGTTTATACTTTACGGTTTTGTAGCCCGGCGTGCTCGTGATCTTCGCTTTCTACCTGCTGCGCTGGAATTGCATGACTTGTGCTGACTCCTCCCCTGGTGGACCGGTGACGATTCTCTTCCAGGTGCTATGTTTTTTAAGGGACTAGAGAAATTGAGCAAGAAGACAGACTGAGCAGGTTACTTCTCTGCGTTATTTTATAATTTGGAGCAGGTATTCTCGAGGTCTATTAATTCTTGTTTTGTTTGACATATTTAAAATAATATTTATTGCGAAAAATATACTCATTATGAAAAAATGTATATTAGGCCTTCCATATCGGAGTGTGGAGTTCAATGTTATTGAAGCGGAAGGTTAGTTTCTGTCTGTGTTTCATTGATGGGTCCTCCTATGCTGATGTTAAAAGTACTACCATTGTACAGTCTTGGAATTTCTTTACTTCAAAAAAATGCTTTGTGAGTACTCAGATGCATGATCAGTGCTCGACGTATTGAATAGATATTCAGTGATTTAGGCTCAGCCAGGGAATGTTATCATTAAGCCCATGGTCATTGGTACGGAGGCTGTGTACCCACCTCTGCTCTTTTCCGAACAATACTTTTTCGGAGTTATGATTCTTAGTTGTAAGAGTTTCCAAGATAACCCATTTCAGGTTGTTTACTATATGGTTTGTTTCTATGTAGTGGTTACTAATTTTTGTTGTGTTTCTTTTGCATTTGACGTTGCTCTTATGTTCGCATATCCTTTGCTTAACTTTGCAGCATGTCATCCCTATGTAACGTAGGGCACAAGGACAGGTGATCATATAGATTGCGTGTGTTGTGTTGCAATTAGTATGATACCTAATTGTCCATTTAAAGTCTGGGAGGAGTTGTATGATTGTTGTTGCTGTGGTTAGGTTTCAGACAGAACATGAACCACACGGATAGTGTCCCGCCACTGGTGGGTTATCCCATAGTCGTGGGATCCTTTCTCCTCGTGTGTCCGGTGGTGGTCTGGTATGTACCAGGATCTCTTTGAGGTTTCTGGTTCTTTTGTTTGCAGATCTTGGTTTAGGCCAACTCAAGGTCCTGAAGTCAGGATTCTCCAATTCTTGTTTACTATTTTCTTTACGTTGTTAGAAGCTGCATTGTAAGTGGTCACTAGACCTTTTTCTGGTACTTTGAGGGTTGTGTCTAGAAGGCTTTCTCTGTGTTGGTTTCCAGTCCTCTTTTGGCATTTATTGATTATTTATTCGGGTACTCACGGATCCTCAATTTGTTACACAGATCTTCCGCTTGTCTGTCGTAGTCTTGAGGTTTGCTACAATTGCGCCTGAGATGCAGAAACTGGCTGTAAGGTATATTCTCCCTGAGAGGTCGTGGTTGATAGCTTTTGTAGGAGAGCAGACTGTTCTTGGATGTAGGCTTGAAAAAGGTCTTAGTTTGCATTGTGTCGTTCTCAGAGTAGATTGTTATATCCAAGAAATCCAGTCTTTTCTTGTCTGCTGTGTGGGTAAATTTCAGACATTCATCCCTGGCGTTTATCCACCTGTGGAAATTTTGCAGGCTTTCTATGTCGCCCTCCCAGATCAGGATGATATCGTCAATGTAGCGTTTCCAGAGCAAGATCCTCTGTTGGTAGGGATTCGAGATGTTCCGTATATGGGTCTCCTCAAAGTCGCTCACGTACAACCCTGCCACAGTAGGGGCGAAGGTACTCCCCATGGAAGTTCCATGGCATTGTTGGTACAAGGTGTTGTTTTACTCAAAATAGTTCTTGGTCAGGGCTAGCCTACAGCATTCCAAGACAAAATGTCTTGGAGTTTTGAATTCCCATTGTTTGCTGAACAGTAGGGCCTCCAAAGTGTCTAAGGTCTTTTGTTGGGGGAGGCTTGTATAAAGACTTTCCACGTCTAGCCCTATGAGTAACATACTATCCTCTGAGTTTGTTTGGTATTTTGGGATGTTCAGCAGGTCTCTGGTCCTTCAGATATGTTGGTGTGTCTTGAACCATGGGTTTTAGGTATTGATCTGCAAATTGCAAGAGAGGTTCCAAAATGGAGCCTATCCCTGAGACGATAGGTCGTTCTGGAGGAGGCCTCCGTTCTTTATGGATCTTGGGTAGCGAGTAGAAATATGGCAATCTTGGTGTCTTGGTTTGGAGGAATTCCGCCTCATTTTTTGAGATCCAGTCATTCAATTCGGCTTCTTCAACCATGATTCTAGTATTCTTTGTAGTCTTTTTGTTGGATCTGTCACAATTTATTTGTACAATTTTTCGTCTGCGAGTAATTCTGTACATTGTTGGGGGTAACTCTCTTTACTCAGTAGAACTATTCCTCCGCCTTTATCGGCCAGCTTGATCACTATTTCTCCATTTTGACATAATTCATCTAATTATTTTTGTTCCGCCCTTGATATGTTCATAAAGGATTTTTTGTGTGATTTTTGAGGTCGTCTATTTCCTTCATTACTGCCTGTTCGAAAGTTAATATTTCGATCGGTGTCTGGTGGTTCAGTGGGCAGAACTTGGACTTGCGGCATAGTGTGGTATCTCCGTCTGTGACGTAGTCCTCTTGGTTGTTGAAGAAGGCTTTAAGTTTCAGATTCCCACAAAATTCAGCCGTTTCGCACTGAAGTTTGAATGTGTCCAGGGCTGGCATTGTGACATAGCCTAATCCTTTATTTAGGACGTCTTCTTGTTCTTTGCTTAAGATCTTATCTGTTAGGTTGATGATGAAGTTGTGCTTGTCCCTGGTTTGGTTCCCGTCATGCTCCTGGTGTGGACAGGTAGTTCTTGGTCTATCCAAGTTACTCCTTTTCGTCTGGTCCTCTGGTTTGTCTGTCCTCTTCCTAAAAACGGCAGTCTTTGTGCGTAGTGCTGACCCATCTGTGGTATCATTGAAGGTCCCATTGTTGGTGGGCTTTGAAAATACGGGTTCATCCACCCGTGGAAGTTGGGGTTAAATGGCTGAAAGGGGATCCCTTGTGGTTGGTTGCCATAGTAGGGTGTATGCCACGTATTCGGTCTGCAGCAGTTTGGACGTCTATTTTGTCCTCTGTTTCTTCTTGGTGTGTAAGAGTCTTCACCACTCCAATCTGAGCCTTCTGTGGAGGAACAGGCACTCAAGTTGTTGTCAGACATGTTATCTGGGACTTTATAGTCCTTGGAACTGAACGGATGCATATGTTCCATTGAGAATTTCTTCAAATCTTTTCCAAGTTTTTGTATTTTGTTTTGTGTAATGTATTCCCTTGTCTCGTTCATTTCTCTGTTGATCTCCTGGAGTCTTTTTTCGTACTCCGTAATATGTACCATATTCTTTAATTTCGCTTCACGCACTTGGATCTTGATGGTGGGTTCTTCCGTTAGTCTTGTGGCAGTTTTAATGATTAACACTAGATAGTCCCTTGTGCATTTCCACGAGATTGCTGACCAATCTTTCTGAAATATTATATCCTAGAGGAAAAAGCATGGGGCATTATTGACCCAAAGTCCTTTGGATGCCGCATTGTTGCGGAGATATTCAGTCATAATTCCATGAACGGCTGTTCTCACTTGTCCTTTTTTTGTTTCTGAGAGTTCTTCCCAGTCGTTAGTTTGGACTTGGCTCTTTAGATAGAGTTAGAAATCCATTTGCACCGGACTGGCCAGGGCCTGATTTTTGCTCAGTGCTGGGACACTCCCTTGGAGTAACAAGGCACTTTATAATTCTTTCATTCATTCATTTATTCATAATTGGGGTAGGGATAGTTAATATAACCCTTACCAAGTCCAACACTTTCCCTACTGTTTCTTAGGATGGAGTGAGAATAGTAAATATAACCTCTTTGAAGTCCAATTCTTTTCCTCTGTTTTGTATATATTGAGTGATTTTCAAGTTCTAAGAAAGACAGTGTTGTATTATAGTGTTATTCAATTCCCCACAGAGATAGTGTGTAAAGATAACCATTGTTCAACTCTCACTGAAATAGTTTGTAATGGCAGTGCTTGAATCCCCATGTGCAGAGTGTGAATATAATGATAAAGTCAAAACAGAGATTGTTTATACTGATAGCATGGTTCAAATTACCATAAAGACAGTGACTGAAAATGATCATGTTCAAGTCCCCACAATGAATGTGTCTTACTATAGTGATGTTTAACCCCTCCTGAGTTAGTGTGTGAATATAGCGATGTTTATGTCCCCGCAGAGATTGTGTGGTGATTGGGATGCTCAAGTCCCCAGAAAGATGGTGCATGAAGATAATCTTTTCAAGTCATCTAAATCATTTGAAAAAACAATGATCAAGTCTCCACACCCATAGTGTGTAAAGATAATGAAGTTCAAGTTCCCACAGAGATAGTGTGTGAAGATAATGTTCAAATTTCCACATGGAGAGCATGGGAAGATAATGACATTCAAGTTCAAAAAGAGATACTATGTCATGATAGGCATTTTCAAGTCACCATATAGATTTTGTGTTATTATATGAATATTATAGCCCTTGCACAGATGTTATGTGAAGGTAATAAAGTTCAAGTTCCCTCAAAGATAATGAGTTATTATTGTCATTTTCAAGTCCCCACAGAGATGAAAATATCATTGTGTTCATGTCACCACTGAAATAGTGGGTAAAAACAATGTTCAAGCCTCCACACAGAGAATGTAAAGATAATAATGTTCAAGTCCAAGCAGAGATTGTGTGCAATGATAGGAATAATCAAGTTCCCATAGAGACCGTGTGCAAAGGCAATCATGTTAAGGTCCTGCAACAATAGTCTTAATATATTGTCATTCAAGCCGCTCTAAGATAGTGTGTGAATATATAGAGATCTTATTGTCCCCATAGAAATAGTGTATGATTATTGGATGTTCAAGTCCCTAGAAAGATGGTGGATGAAGATAATCTTATTCAAGTCCCCAGTGAAAAAGTGTGAAAAGACAATGTTCAAGTCTCCACACAGATAGTGTGTGAAGATAATGAAGTTCAAGTTCCCACAGAGTGTGTGAAGATAATTATGTAGAAATATCAATATAGGACTAGCTAGGTTGTGTTAGTGAGACTCAGGAGGTACATCTGTGGGCAAACCATTAGGTTTGGTCATGAAGCCCTCACACACCAACCTAGTTGATGTCATGCTTCATCATCGGGCCCACCACAGTGACACCGAATGTGTCCCGGGTGTGCTGCGACTCCAGATTACTGAGGAGCTGGTATGCTTACTGAGTGTGCAGTGATAGGTGAGTATGAACGTGAAAAGTTAAAAGCTATACAGGTGGTCCCAGTTCCCGAGGGTGAAAGGTAAATTTTAATATCTGGGCCCCTGTTAGCAAGATAAAAAGGCTTGTGGACGATGTGGAGTGTATTAAGAGCTCCTACGTCCTTTGTGGTCTACATGTTTCAGCCAGGCCTTTTGTTTAAAACTGGCTTTCCTCAGGACCAATGAGTATGTGTGGGTGACAATAAACTATATTAAGTGACTTTGTGTGTGGTAAAAAGTGTCGCACTCGCTAAGGTGCTGTACGTGTTAGAGGGGGATTCCCTCTGCTTTACTGTACATTAAACATAAAGACATTACAGACATACAAGGGAGAACCAGTGAGAATGGTATTTTAGAAAACACAACTTATTGCCGAGATCTAGTGTGCGTGAGCGACCTAGAGCGGCAGATAACGTGGCCATGAGCGTTTTTCATGGCTGTGGTGAAATATGGCGGAAAAGTTTTAAAACGCAGTGGCGGTGGTGGGCTACACAGCGAAACGAGCATAGCGTGAGGTACAGGTAAGTATGGTACATAATTCCTCACACTTGCTACTTGCTGTTAAAGCCTCATGGGTCACTTGGCAGGGAGGGGAAGATGACCCTAAACATTGTAAAAGGCCAGAGTTAGGATTGTACCTGTGGAGAGAAGATGCTGCTTACCCAGAGCGTCGTGAAGATTCCACAAGTTTACTCACGGTAATTCCGATCAGCGTGCTCCTGCGACCTATCGTCCTGCTCCAGTGTCCCGAGTGAGATTGCATGGCTCAGGCACGGGCTTAAGTAGCTGGTTCTATTGGTTGCACCTGGAGATGAGAGGAGGGTGCGGTCGCGCTGGCCCTAAGTGCGCGTGTGTAAGGAGTCAGTGCTAGTCGCGTCGCGCATGCGCGAGGGTCAGTGCGGTACCGTATTGCGCATGCGCGTACTGCAGACGTGTTCACACTGCGCTTGCGCATTTGAGACGTTGCAAGAAATGGCCATGGGACCAAGTGATGATGGCCAGTGATGGGTGAATAAAACGATAAAAAGCAACTATTAAGGGGAATCAAATAAAGTTAAAGTTAAAGTTTAAAAAGGCAACTACAGAGATGGGACAGACCACGAGTCTGAGAGTGAACAAGAATACAGTCTATTGCATGTAGACAGGGGTATTCATTTGGATAATGCATTCCATGGAATGGAATCATTAAGCCCCTCTATGTGGGTTGAAAGGCGGTAAATCCAGCGTTGCTCTTTGGAGAGTAGGGTTTTCTCATTGCAGTTGGATAGTGCGAATTGTTCAATCACTGTCCATGAGAAGTCATTTGGAGTGTGATTTTGGGTGATGAAATGTTGAGTCAGTTTGCTGATGTTTTTTCCACAGTGCATTGTACTTCTATGTTCAGTCATCCTGGTTCTGACTTTCCTGGTGGTCATGCCGATGTACCTCAAGCCACATCGACAGGTGATCAAGTATATTAAGTTGGATGAGTTGCAGTTGGTAAATTGTCGTTGTGTCCAGGTTTTTCCGTTTTCCAGAGATAATGTCTTGGAAGGGGTGGTCAGGTGGCAGACGCTGCAATTGTAACATGGTTGGTGGCCTGTTTTTTCGGGCAGTCCCCATGCATTAAGGATTGTGTGGCCTGTTTGTTGTTTCTTTCTGGGTCTGGTGGATACCAGTTGGTCTTTGAGATTTTGTGCTCTTTTGTATGCAAACCGTGGGGGATCCCAATTTCTGGTGCCTGAATTGATGATCTTCCAGTTCTTGCGGATTATGTTTGAGACCTGGTTTGAGGCGGTGTTGTAAGTGGTGACACATGTCATTGTGGGCGTTTCTTGTGGTTTGACAAATGTATCTAGAAGAGCCTCTCTGTTCTGGTTGCGTGCTCTTTTGCAAGATTTGGAAATGATTCTGGATGGGTAACCCCGGTCTTCTAGCTTGTGGACCAAGGCTTTTGACTGGTGTTTGAAATCCTGGAGGTTGCTGCAGTTCCGTCGTATACGCAGAAACTGCCCGAATGGTAAGTTCTCCCTCAGAGGTCTGGGGTGGAAACTGTCAAAACGCAGTAATGAGTTCCTTGACGTCGGTTTGTAGTGGGTGATTGTGGTCAGACCTCCCTGATCAGGTCTTATATTGAGGTCTAGAAAGGCTAGTTCAGTTGAGCTGCTGGTGCAGGTGAACTTGAGGAACGGGTCAAGGTTGTTGATCCATGTGAGGAAGTCTTTCAGTGTTTCCTCATTGCCTTCCCAGACAATGAAAATGTCGTCGATATATCGACGCCAGGTTGTGATGTTAGCTGAGTAGGGATTCGTGGGGGCTTCGATGTTCGTCTGTTCAAAATGGTGGACGTATAGCCCTGCCACGCTGGGGGCAAAAACACTCCCCATAGAGGTTCCATTGGTCTGCAGGAAGAATGTGTCTTCATATTCGAAGTAATTCTCTTTTAGTGCGAGTGAGGCACAGTCCAAGATGAAGTGACGTGGAGTGCGATGTTGCCAATCAGTCTCCATCAGAAGATCGTGGAGTACCTTCAGTGTGGCGTCCTGGGGGAGGCTCGTATATAAGCTCTCTATATCAAGTCCGACCAGGAGTTGTTTATCTGGATCGAAGCTGACATCTTTGATGATGTTGAGGAGATGTTTTGTGTCCTGGATGTAGGATCGAGTTTTCTGAACTAGCGGGTTGAGGTAGTGATCACAGAACCGTGATAGCGGTTCTAGAAGAGATTGGATGCCTGACACTATGGGTCTGCCGGGTGGTGGGGTGACCCCTTTGTGTACTTTAGGCATGATGTAGAAATAGGGTACTCTTGCATCATGTGTGTTGAGATATTCAGCTTCTTGTTTTGAGATGTAGTTTGCGTCAGACGCCTCTTGCACTAGTTCTTTAATCCGTTTCTGTAAGTCTTTAGAGGGGTCTCTCTGTAGTTTTCTGTAGTTGCGTGTGTCGCTTAAGAGTCTGCGGCATTCGGTGTCGTAGTCGCTTTTGTTCATGATCACTATCCCCCCTCCTTTATCCGCTGGTTTTATGATGCGGGTGGGGTCATTTTGAAGTTTTTTGACGATTTCCCTATCTTGATGGGAGAGGTTATTGAAATGATTTTGGGGTTGTAATTTCTCGACTTCTGAGTATACTGCCAACTCAAAGGTGCTGATCTCCACTGGTACGGTGGCAGGTGGAGGGGTGAAGTTGGATTTTGGTTTCAGGCCCGTTTCATTGATGTTCTCTGGGTCATTGGGTTTCTCCTTATTTTCGAAAAACGCTTTTAACCTCAGTTTCCTGAAAAACTCAGCCAGTTCGACATGGAGTTTGAAGGTGTCTAGTCTGGTGGTGGGAACAAAAGACAGTCCTTTATTAAGGACGCTGGTTTCCTCATTTGTCAGTGGTGTGTCAGAAAGGTTGAACACTAGAGTGCTGGTATTCGCTGGTGTAGTTATTTGCTGGGACCTGCTTGTTCCTTGGCTTTGTTCCTTGTGTTGGCACTCACTGGGTCCTCTTCTGGTGCCCACTGTGCCGGTTGGGGTGCCCACTGCACTTGTTGGGGGGATTCCTTCTCTTGCCGCGGGGTCTGCGGCCTTGGCCTAAAAAAGGATATCTTTGGTTTGGGTTGTTTTGGTAATATGGCACCTGGCCAGGGGGGTATAGTGGTGGGTATCCATAGTATGGAGGCATGGGTCCAAATGGTGGTGGTCCAAAGTTTTGGAATTGTGGAGGGCCTTGCCATGGTTGTGCCCGTTGTTTACCTCCACGGCCTCTCCCTCTGGCTTTGTAGGATCCGTTGCTGGAACCGCTAGATATGGAGCTGTTGTCTCCTGAGCTATCAGTGCTCTGGCCTTTTGTAGGTGCAGTGTATCCGTCATCAGCATAAGGATAGGTTTTCAAGTAGCTGAAATTTTTGAGGTCCTTTTCGAACTTCTTTATCTTGGTTTGGGTTAGGTATTCTTTATAATCGTTCATCTCACGATTCTGATCTTCCAGTTTCTTTTTGTATCCTGTCAAAGTGGTTTTGAAGTGGGTTTCGGTTGCCTGGATCTCTATTATGACTGCGTCTGACAGACGTTTAGCAGTTTTTATTATAAGGATGAGCCAGTCCCTGGTGCAGTGCCAGGCTATCTGTGCCCAGTCCTTTCTGAAGGTTACATCGTCGAGGAATATTCTCGGTACGTTGGTGACTAGTAGGCCTTTGGGCGCTGTGTTGGTTCTAAGGTATTGTGCGAGGATAACACCGTGTAGAATAGTGCGTATCCTGTTCCGCTTTTTCTCAGTGAGAGTGTCCCAGTCTGTAGTTTGCGCTATTGTAGTTGCTGTGTTAAAATCTGCCAAGAGCGAGGGGTCGTCGAGGATTTCGGTAACGTCATCCTCAGTGAAGGTAAGGCCTGTATTTTGTGCCATTTTGTATCGGTAAGGTGTCTCTCGCAGCTGTGCGCTGCCAAATGTCAGCAAATCAAAAGGGAGAGAGAGGACTAGGTAAGCTAGTCCGGGTCCCCTGGTTATATGTAGAAATATCAATATAGGACTAGCTAGGTTGTGTTAGTGAGACTCAGGAGGTACATCTGTGGGCAAACCATTAGGTTTGGTCATGAAGCCCTCACACACCAACCTAGTTGGTGTCATGCTTCATCATCGGGCCCACCACAGTGACACCGAATGTGTCCCGGGTGTGCTGCGACTCCAGATTACTGAGGAGCTGGTATGCTTACTGAGTGTGCAGTGATAGGTGAGTATGAACGTGAAAAGTTAAAAGCTATACAGGTGGTCCCAGTTCCCGAGGGTGAAAGGTAAATTTTAATATCTGGGCCCCTGTTAGCAAGATAAAAAGGCTTGTGGACGATGTGGAGTGTATTAAGAGCTCCTACGTCCTTTGTGGTCTACATGTTTCAGCCAGGCCTTTTGGTTAAAACTGGCTTTCCTCAGGACCAATGAGTATGTGTGGGTGACAATAAACTATATTAAGTGACTTTGTGTGTGGTAAAAAGTGTCGCACTCGCTAAGGTGCTGTACGTGTTAGAGGGGGATTCCCTCTGCTTTACTGTACATTAAACATAAAGACATTACAGACATACAAGGGAGAACCAGTGAGAATGGTATTTTAGAAAACACAACTTATTGCCGACTTCTAGTGTGCGTGAGCGACCTAGAGCGGCAGATAACGTGGCCATGAGCGTTTTTCATGGCTGTGGTGAAATATGGCGGAAAAGTTTTAAAACGCAGTGGCGGTGGTGGGCTACACAGCGAAACGAGCATAGCGTGAGGTACAGGTAAGTATGGTACATAATTCCTCACACTTGCTACTTGCTGTTAAAGCCTCATGGGTCACTTGGCAGGGAGGGGAAGATAATTATGATCATGGCCTACTGAAATAGTGTGTAAAGATATTGTTCAAGTCCCCACATGAAATGTGTGTGAAAATGTTGACTTTCAAGTTCAGGTGGAGATAGTGTGTGATAATATGCATGTTCAAGTCTCTACTTAAATGGTGTGTGGCTGTAGGAATCTCATAGCCTTTGCTCAGATGCTATGTGTAGGTAATCATGTTAAAATCCCAACAAAAAGTGTGTGTTACTAAAGTGATTATCAAGTTCCGACAAAGCTAGTGATTGATTACAGCAATGTTTAAGTTCCAACAGAGACACAGTGTAAATATTATCTTGTTCATGTCCTCACTCAAAGAGTGTGTAAAGCCAATGTTCAGGTCTCCACATACATAGGTTGTAAAGATAAGGATGTTCACGTCCAGAGATTATGTGTGAATATAGGAATGTTGAAGTGCCCACAGTGGTGGTGAGAGAAGGAAATCATATTCAAATCCCCACAATGATACTATGTGACAAAGGTGATATCAAGTCCCCACCAAGCCGGTGTGTGGTTATAGGGATGTTTAAGACCCCAGAGAGAGAGTATAGGTCTCCACTGATATCTTGTTTAAAGACAATGTTCAAGTCCCCACTCAACTAGTATGGGAAGATAATGATGTTCAAGTCACAACAGAGATAATGTGTGCTTATAGGGATGCTCAAATCCCATTGTGCGTTATAAAGATGTTCAAGTGCCCACAGAGATAGTGTGTAAAGATAATCGTGTGCATGTCCTCACTAAAATAGTGTGTAAAGACAATGTTCAAGTTTCCACACAAACAGGTTGTGAAGATATGGATATTCAAGTCCAAAAAGCGATTGTGTTACAATCGGCAGATAATGCAGCAGATGATAGATTATGTGGTAAACACGACAAATCTATAAATATGTAAAAAAAATGTTGCAGCCGCATAATGTCATAATCCTAGTGGCCCTGACAATACAGCATACATATACCTTCCCAGACATTAAATGGATCACAGATTTATGCAACCTTAAGTGTACCAGTCCTATTTTAGTACAAAAGGGAGACACATGTTTTTTTACTATTTAGCCTTTCCAATCATACAGCATGAGGAGGCATCGCCATCACTCACAAGACCAGTCTGCGGCTGAGCACCTTTTCCGATGGCCCACAGACCTAATAGAACACCTCCATTTCAAGATCCAGACCAACCCGTCCTACACCCTCCAAGGCACCCTCATCTACAGATCCCCTGGACACCGCTCTCCTTTCTCTGACTCCATCAGACATCATCACGCCGCATGCCATCACCTCCATCAACTTCACACTACTAGGAAACCTCAACTTCCACCTCGATAACCGCTTGGACCCCAACTCCGCAGCCATCCTGGACAACCTCGACACCGTCGGACTCAAGCAGATTGTGCCTGAACCAAAGCACTCAGCTGGGCACATCCTCAATCTCATTTTCACAGCCGGAACCTCCATCACCTTCAGCCACACCTCTGACCTCCCATGGACTTACCACCTCTGTGTTCACTTCACCTTCAAATCCAACAGTCCCCGCAAACGCCCACATCAGCTCCAACGCACAAACAGGAACAAGATCTCCAATGACCAGCTTGCCACCGCCCTCAGCAGCTCTGCTCCCACCACAACAGACAATGACCTCATCACCGCCGACCACATGCTACACAACTGGACCACCAACTGTGCCGACACCATTGGCCCCCTCAAACAAACTATCCAGCCCCACGCCAAGAAAGCCAGCTGTTTTTGCACTGAACGACAAGACTCTAGATGCACCTGCAGATGACTCAAAAAACTGTGGAGGAACTCCAAAGCCATGACTGACCATGACAACTTCAAAATAGCTTCTGTGGCCCACCGCAAGCTTATCAGACTCTCCAGGAAGGAAGCACTTCAGAACAGAATCGCCACCAACGTTCACAATAGCATGGAACACTTTGGCATCATCAAAGAGTTCGCTCAACCCAACAGCGAGTTCACAGTCCTCACTCCCTCCGAGGACCTCTGCGACAGACTCATCGCTTTCTTCCATCACAAAATCAAGATCATCTATGACAACTTTGACGTCAACAACCCCCATGAGGAACCCCCTCCCACGGCACACAGCAGCACGCAACCAACACTTAACAATTGGACAGCCCTCAGCATCGAAAACACTCTGAGGATAATGAAGACCACCCACTTCGGGGCCCCCACGGAACCCTAACCCCACATCATCTACTACAAAGTTGCAGATATCATCGCTCCCAAATTTCAACGCATCTCCAACGGCTCCTTTGGGACCGCCTCGTTCCCGACAACTGGAAACATGCCAAGATCAACCCTCTCTTGAAAAAACCTTCGGCAGACCCCACTAACCTCGAATTTCAGACCAATCTCCCTACTCCCTTACCTGGCCAAAGTCATGGAAAAAGCAGTCAACAGCCAACTTGCCGCCTTAATCGAAGAGAACAATATCCTCAACCCCTCCCAGTCAGGCTTCAGAACCGACTCCAACAACCTGCGGAGTCCCCCAGGGATTCTCAATTAGCCCGATCCTGTTCAACATCTGCATGGCCATGCTTGCAGCCATCGTCAGCGGTACAAAAGGGAGTGGTGATGGACGGAGCATCTGAACCAATCAAACACTCACACCCAGTCAAAAGATCTGGGTTTGATCCATCACCGTTCTTTAGCCCACTCTGCCACCCCAGTTCAGACATGGCTATATGCAAATCAGTCTGACCCTGTGCCTCATGGGAACAGTCCAGCCCAAACTGCCAATCCATGCCATCGTCAGAGCATACGGATTCAACATCACATCATATGCAGACAGTTGACACCCAACTCATTCGCTCCCTATCCAACAAACCCAACACCGCTAAACTCAACTTTCAAGATGGAATGGAAGCCGTTGCCAGATGGATGAAGAACAGCTGCCTTCAATTCAACACGAACATCACAGAGATACTCATCATGGGCCCACACCCTGACACCTGGAACAACACATGGTGGCCCCCTGCCAGTGCCTAATTTGTGCCGGTGCTTGCCGGTGCTTAGCACCGGCACTTAATTATCAGGGCCGGGTCTGCACGCATTTAGTGAACATCAGTAATTGACTTATAATTAGTGGCACAGAGTGTGTGCTGTGCTGTTATACCATAAGTGCAGCTGTCAGTGATGTGTTACTAGTTAAGAGGTACTGGTTGTGTGATGACTGGTGATGTTGAAGAAATTGTTTCACTTTGTGACTCCGATTCTGTCTTCACGACGTTCAAGTTCTTCTCAATCAGGCACTGGAGGCCCAGGGGCAGCGGACAGTGTTGCGGGCCCAGTGGGCGGGACACTGAGTTGGACAGGGCTTTGCCTGGTCTTCTGTGAGGGTTGGGGCTGTGCGCGCATTTGCTGTTTGCCACACCCCCCCCCAGCATACCCGCACCTAACCGCATCGAGTATCGTGGTTCAACAGCCGCCGCCGTTTAAAGTAGCATGACCTGGATGATGTTGGCCGCGTTGAGGTGGACTCGGTGGAGTAGACTGGTCTGGACAGTACCTAGAGTTAAGCACCAGGTGAGGCAGAGCCTGGTAGGCCTAATCATCGATTCATGAGTTAAAAATAAAGCTGCGCAACAGCCTAAGCAGCACCAGATGAGGCAGGGCCTGGCAGGCGCTGGGGCCTAATGAGTTAATGTCATGAAGCTGCGGGGGCCGCGGCAGCCTAATAGTGACAGAGTCCCGAGTGGAGTGAGTCGTGTTGAGCACAGCCACATACGCCCTCGATGGCCATTGGAAAACTATGAAGGGGCAGCCAAAAAATGCCAGAACACGGGTCAGCCTTAATCACTTTCACTAAGTTCTTCAGTTCTGGTCATGACTAAATCAATAATGCTGTGCAAACAAGCGCGTCAAACACACACAAAAATTCTGAAGGTTTTATGCATTCATTTGAAACACATTGATTGCGGAGTGAACTGGCACCCATGTGTAGTTCTAGTGTGTTGGCGGGGACAGCATTAGTGTGTTTATTGGTTAATGTAGGCAGACGTGCATTTCCTGCTGTGTGCGTTAAGGATGCCTCTGTGAGGGTGTCTGTGAAGGTGGTATGCCCATCAGGGGGTTGCCTGCATGGACCATTTCATCTTGCCCTTCAGTGCAGAGTGGGATGCAGAATGGGTCTTTGTCTTTTTCTTTAAATTGCCTTGTCTACAGTGCAAACATTAACTCTGAAAATCTGAGTTAATGTGTAAGCTGTAGACCGCACAGTGCTGCAACAAAAACAGGCAATTACTGCTCTATGTTAAGCTGTGCAGTCGGAAGCAAGTTCACTAAGCGAAGGGCAATTTTGGGAAAAATAAAGTCACAGACCCCATATGTGCATGGCCTACAAGCTGAACAGCCTCTTGATATGTCGTGTGCTCAGGAGTGCAGAGATGTCCAAAGTGTACACAGCTGTGTGGACCACTAGTATGTGCAGAGCTGTTCAACTGTTAGTATGTGCACAAGTGTGCACTAGCAAATGAAGTATGGAGCCTTCCTCTGCCATACGTGCACAAGGTACAGGCAGGCAGATTTGTTCTGTGGCGGGTGTATCCTGAGATGACACTAAAAGGTGTGTGGAGATGTGTGCCCCCACTGTGCAAGGCAAGCAGCGTGCTCAGATTTTTTCACATTGCAATGCATGCGCATTTGCTTCTTTCAGTGCTTTGCCAAATGCCACACCCCAGCATACCCGCGCAGTGCCAGGCTCACTACGACCACCGTCCAACAGTCCGAGTCATCGTGGGGTGGAAGTGGGTGGAGCCAATGGAGGATGTGGGTGGAGACAGAAAAGTGGGTGGTGGCCTCCTATGAAAACATTTGAGCACTGGCACTTCTTTTTTTACAAATTAAGCACTGCCTCCTGCCCTCGGGGACCAACCATGCACGCAACCTCAGGATCATCCTGGACTCTAACTCAAAATTGACCGCCAGGTCATTGCCATCACCTCCTCCTGCTACCACACCCCCTGCCTACTCCGCAAGACTTTCAAGCGGATCCCCCGAGCACAGGAAAAAGATCACGCACACCCTCATCAGCAGCAGACTGGACTATGGCAACGCACTCGACGTCGGGATCAACAAGAACCTCACCCATAAACTCTAGAAGATCCAGAACACCGGCGCCAGACTAGTCCTTAACCTACCACACCGTTGCCATGGTAAACATCAGTCACCCCGCATACATCACCAGGCGGTTGTTACAACATCCGCGTTGTAACAATGCAATACCATTACCCCGCAAGTCGTTACAACGACTTGTGGAGGGGGGAGAAGGTGTTGGATTTAAAATCCAAAACCTTCCCTACTGTCTTCACAGACTAGAGTTGGAATAGTAAATTATACTATTCCAACATCCAGCACCACCCTCCTCAAGTCGTTGTAGCAACTTGCGGGGTAATGGTATTGTGTTGTTTCAGTGCAGTTGTGGTAATGACCGCGTTGTAACAACATGCGGGGTGAGGGAAAGTGGGAAAAGGAGGCATATTTCACTGCCACATCAGCCAATATCTATGGACCCTGCATTAGCTCCCCGTCGAGAAGAGAATGACATTTAAGCTTCAGTCACGCACACAAGGCCCTACTCAACACCGCAACTGCCAACCTGAACCACTGCCTTGTGTTCCACGCACGCCAGTGCTCTCTCCGCTAGGTCCAGCTCTCCCTCGCAACTGTACCTCGGATCAAGAAAAGCAGAACAGCAGGGGTGCTCCTTTTCCCTCCTTGTGGCCAAGGCATGGAACTCCCTCCCGCTCCACCTCCAACAAGCTACATCGCTCCTCAAGTTCCTAAAGGACCTCAAAACCTGGCTCTTCGATGATTCGCAGTGAACTTGTAGGATCTGCGGAACTCCGCCCTGCCCTCCTCTCCCTCGGCGCCTTGAGACCTGTTCCAGGTGAGTAGCCTGCACTATACAAACCCCCAAATTGGTTGATTGATTGCTTAAGTGACATGACAGTCCACCAAAAGCCATTACTGGACTAGGGCAAAAAAATCAGACCGGCCACCAAAATAAAGTGGACCCCATTTGCAAATCAGGTAGCTAAAATGTGCAAATTGGGGCCATTTTGGAGGTGTAAAGACACACTGCAAAAGTGTTTTGCAAGGTATGAGATACTGCATGTATTTGTGCTTTCTGAATGCAACGATTGTGGTAAAACCAGGGAAATTAACAGAAACAGGCCCACCAGACCATACCCTGGCGCACAAACAGCAAATACACTGCTCGAACACTCACTTGTAACAGCAGCCCTTCTGGCACTGTCAGATTGCCCTATCAGCCAGTGCGACCCTGTTCTTAGCAGAGACCATCATACTGCGCTCTGTGTGACATTCTCCTGCTGCTGCTGTTCTTGCTATGTTAAGCAAATTATTGGCAGTGAATTCTTCCCTTAAAGTTATGTAATTTAGGCTGGGCGCAATATACTTGTGAGACCTTCGCCCCCAAATAACATGGACGTTCAGCCTCAGCCTAAAATATAATTGGAGGTCTGTTTATGAGGATTTATGAGCGGTGTATCCCTTTCACTGAGTGCAAAATTGTGGTACAGCTTCAGCCAGGAATGGAGGAACACTTTTTTAGTTACAATGTTACCTCTGGATAGAAATGTTATGTATGGGATATTTTAATATGCGATTCCATCTACATAGTTTTATTGTGCAACTGTAAAACTTCTATGCGAGGACAGACAGCGTTTCTGTTTGAAAGCAAAGCCTTAGTTAGCCCTTTCCTACATAGTTTTATTGTGCAACTGTAAAACTTCTATGCGAGGACAGACAGCGTTTCTGTTTGAAAGCAAAGCCTTAGTTAGCCCTTTCCTGACTGCTAATCCAAACCCCAACACGAGCAGTTTCTCTCTAGAAAGGTGTGTGCATAGGAACAAGGGCCATCCCCAGTCTGGGACTAACCCACTTCAAGAGCTTCCAGAGCACTGGTCTTCTGTGAGGCTAATGGCCCTCTTGGTATGCATGAAAGTGGAATTTGCACCTCTTTGATGGTCCATCCAATAGCAATGTCTTGAGTCTCTTTCCAATGCAGATCATAGCATCATCCCCAATGGGTGAATTCAGGGAACAACTTTTATCTACGTAATGCAAGAAAAAGTTTAAATACTTAAATGTGATTTAAGTCTGGTGGATTCAGTGAGGATCCTTTTTTATTATGAATTTATTTCGTTTTTATATTTACAGCACATGCACTATTCTCAAGGTAATCCAAATAGCACTAACTTTGAGACCAGTGTTAATAATTTCCCAGAGCCTGGTCAAGGCATTCAGAATTAAAAACAAAATCCAACACATGACCTCTTTTAAGGTCCATTGTATTGATTTGAAGTTATTCGGTCGATTAGTTATTCACACTCATAATATGACATTTACAACACTTTTCAGGAGGGCTAATTTGTATACAATAGGCTGGCTTTCAGAGTACGAGTATTGTAAGCACTTGGTAAACCCGATTATGAAGACAAGTTTTAAAGCAACTACATTTAACTGAATAAAAGCAGCACACAGTGTACTACAGGTGTGTAAATGTATTTATTTATGCACACTTTTTGTTTTCTGCTGAGTGCAACAAAGCACTTGTATTGGGTAACCCATTTTAATTGGGAGGTATAAAGCAGCGCATTAATAAAGCCGTGTTCTTGACTTAAATCATATGGTATTAGATTGATACTAAATTACCAAAAAGTTGTCAATAGTTCAGCAAATATGTTATAATTATTGCATTTTCTTTTAGTTTAGGCAATCTCACCTTCAGGCGCAGGGTCTTAACTGTTCACATAGTGCAGGAATTATTAAACGCTGGAGGATAACTTAACTTTGCACCTCTTTTATAAATACGATTTTAATTCTAAACAGTGTTAAAGCATCTTGGTGGTTATGTCCCTTGAATGAATGCACCTGCGAGCGCTCTCTATGTTACCGCCATTCACTTCCCAGGATTGACAATTCTGAGTAATCACTGCTCCTTGAAGCCTTTCATTTGGCGAGAATGCCAGGAAACAGTGCTGCACTGGGGGATGGGACGTCTGCCCGATCACTTTAGATATGCTAATGCCAGCCTTTGTCCAGGTGTGTGTTCGCGCCCTTGCAGGAGAAAGGCTCTCCAAAGCAGCCGCTGCCAGGTTACCAGCTCTGGCTTTGGCTTTGTTATGGATAAGTGTTTCCTCCCGTGATAGACGCACAGCCACACCTCGGCTACCTGCTCTCAAACTCACTAACTAACATGAAGAGAAACAGACGATTACAAACAGAGCCTTGTGTGCGCTTACAAGACACCAGCAAAGCGTGCAGTTCTACTTTTCCCCCCCCCGTAAATCTGTCAATCGTATTATTAATCACATTTGCGCACTCACCAGACACTTACAGAATGGCAATACACACATGTTTACTTATGCAATATATTTCAAAAATTGAATCTAAACACTTGGTAAAAAGGCTTTCAACTCTTGCAGTTTTACTCTGTTGCATATTATACCTCTACGACTTTAATAGTTAGCATCCTATCATTAATAAATTGTATTTAAACTGGACTAGGTGCGAATGTCTGCTGTTTTTCGTAAAGTTCAGCACATTCTCAAGTGCGCTTAAAATTGTTTCAACAAGGGTCAGCTGGTATCAATTTAGTATTTTTAAATTCTTCACCTTCAGTGTTTAATACTCACTTACTGTTACAAAACGACTATCATCTAAATAACAAATTCATAGTACTAAAACAAACGAAAAATGGTTTGTATTATATTCCGAATGCGTATAGTCAGGGAAAGTTCAGATATGGCAAACTAATGTATTCTTAACAAGTGAGATACCTTGAATTATTAATGTGTTTGTCTATTGACCTATATTAATTACAATTGAGTAATTTGTCATATTCAGCTCTGTGTCGATGGTATTAAACCGTAAGTGGATTTATATCACGTTTACTACTTGGAAGAGGTGTTGAGGAACACATCTAGTAGATTCAATATCACTGTACAGGGGCATAACACAAGTACCAGCAGCCAGCACAAAGGGAACCATGGGGGCATATTTACGTGTTCTGGCGCATCTCTGCAAATCAGCAGGGATGCGCCAGAACAGATGCGGCACGTAATGCCCCCCTTGCGCCACCACAGATGCGTCGCATTTACAATGCGGCGCACCATGGTGCAAGGAGGGGCAGATGCGTGACACATCTTGAGGAGCACGGGCAGCGCATTGCTGGAATCACGTCGCAAGCGCGACGCAACTCCTTCAATGCACAGGGCCGCCCATACTGAACATGGTGCCTCACTCCTTACGCCTGCTTCAAGCAGGCGTAAGGATTTGATGCAGCAGCGTCGTAAAACTGACTCAGTGAAATCTTGTAGATTTCACTGCGTCAGTTTTACGGGGCTTTCCTGCGAGGGAACGCCCACCCTGCGACAGAACACCCACATGAAACCTGACACAGGTTTCATGTGGCGCAAGGCTTTACAATGTGACGCATCTTCCTAGATGCGTCACGTTGTAAATAAGTCGCAACGTAGCGCATGGTTTACGCCGCTGCTGCGTCACAAAAGTGACGCAACAGCGGCGTAAAAATGTC
Organism: Lissotriton helveticus; assembly: GCF_964261635.1. Classification (NCBI taxonomy): domain Eukaryota; kingdom Metazoa; phylum Chordata; class Amphibia; order Caudata; family Salamandridae; genus Lissotriton; species Lissotriton helveticus. Next base: position 285,564,581 of record NC_136070.1, on the reverse strand, counting down.
GCAAGTGGCTTGTAAATCTGCCCCCATGCTCTTTTGGGGGCCCCATCAACTCTTCGGGGTGAGGGCCCTCATTCTTGCCAAGGTCAACAATATCAACAAGATTTGGGAGGCTTATAGACCTCTCCATACGTTCTGCGGGGAGGGGGACATCATTTTGCTTTACACAACTGTCAGCCTAGACTTTATTTTCAAGTAACCATTATCTGAAATAGTAATGAAAACCTTTCACACCCTAAGCAGCCAAAATGAACTGGTGGGATGAAATATCATTGTATGTTGATTAGAACAAGGATCTGGTTCAGTAGATATACAAAATATGATTCATATAAATTTAGCAAATATAAAAAAATGTTAATAGGAAGTTTTCCAACCACAAACCTATTTTTCACCAGAAGTTCAAACTCTCACAACACAATAATCCTTTTATGTCAACCCATAGGTAATATAGTCTAAGGGATATTAGAATATCAATATACATACGTGTAGTGTGTGTTTTACACTAAAGCACCCATCTTACACAATTGGCCCTTATGCAGTTGTCTACACATTGGAATTTCCACTGAAGTCTTAACATTGCACATTGCACAAGGCCGAGCGCCATCGTTATGTCCAATTTTAGCATTAGCACCTTCAAAGACATCGGTGGGCGACTGTTTCTAAATCTGGCATACGCTATTTTCTGTCATTTGGGCAGCACGGCACTCTGTTACATGAAGGGTAGGAAATGTGGATCTTATTGTGCCCAGTTTATATGTGTACAAATTAATGTCTGAAATTAAGGTAAATGTGCTGCAGTAGGGTTTCTGTGGGCTGAGACCTAGTCACAGACATGCTAAACACAAGGCACATTAAACTTTCAGTATAATGTGCTACCCCGCTGCGTCAAAATCTTGCGCCTGCTTGAAGCAGGCGTAAGGCTTGACGCACCATGTTAGACATAGGCAGGGTTGGCACAGTGCTGGAGTTGTGTCGCGCCCGCGACACAACTCCTGCACTGCGCCAACGTTACGGCAGCAGATGCAACACGCATCTCCATTTCCTTGCGCCATGATGCGCCGCATTGAAAATGCGGTGTATCCATGGTGGCGCAAGGATTGAGATGCGTGTCGCAAGTTTCCTGGCGCATCCCAGCTGATTTGCAGGGATGCGCCAAGAAACTTAAATCTGCCCCTTTATTCTTAAACGGCAGATCAGGTCAAACAGAAATAGTGAAGTATTCTGGGATTAAAAAGTGACCTAAATTGCTTTTAGAAATGGTTATAAAGCCACCAACAATTTCAGATACAAAAAGACTTAATTCATTAGTTTCATGTAAATAAAAATGTTGTTTAATAGAGTAAAAAATTATTTGCATGAAAAATATTTGGATAAAGAGAAATGTATGCAGCTTTTCCTTCAAAATGTATGTCCTTTCTGCTGCTAGTGTGTTTCTGGTGAGCAAAGTGTGTTTAAAATGCAAAGTGTGTTTAAGCCTGCAGTACCACCTCCTGTCTCTGGGGGCAGAGGGAGCAAAAATATAAACACACTTGATGAAACACAGGTCCCCACAAGGCAATTTTTTAGAAAGTTGTAAAAATTGACACAGATGTTCCTAAAGTCATTTTATATCATTTAGAAGACAGTGCCTTGTGGGGACCTGGGTTCAGGTCCCCACAGTGCAATCAAGTCCCCACAGCGTGAGTGTGTTATCACACCCAAGTCCCCACAAGGATAGTAACACAAACCCACCCACGCACGCGCACACACACACACACACACACACACACACACACCCCCTCCCTCTCTGCCCACTCCCTCTCTGCCGCCCCCCTCTACCCCCACTCACCGGGCTCTTTCTCTCCGCAGCGGGTCAGTCATGGCAGCAGGCAGACTCGGTGTCTTCTCCGGCGATCTTCAGCTGATGTGCACGCCCACGCTGCGTCTGGTGCGCGCCCACCACGCTGTTTCGCGCCCGTTGATCCTCAGCTTGTGATTACTACTCCTTCTAACCCGGATTCTAAATTACTATTTCTTGGTTCTCTAACTCCACTCTGTTGATTCGTAACAAATTGATATTCAGCACATTTCACAGTCTCGCTTTTGCTTCTCATAAATACAATAAGATTATTTTAAGCAAATGTCTACCCTTCTTTTGGTCCTGTGCCTATTATGCTTCGGACTATAGAGTTTTAGAAAGTGTGGTGGAAGATTCCATGAGTGCAGAGTAGTGAGTGCAGACTAGTGAGTGCAGAGTGTGAGTGCAGAGTGTGAGTGCAGAGTGTGTTTGCAGAGTGCAGAGTGAGTGTGCAGAGTAGTGAGTGTGCAGAGTAGTGAGTGTGCAGAGAGAGTGTGCAGAGAGAGTGTGCAGAGAGAGTGGAGAGTAGTGAGTGGAGAGTAGTGAGTGGAGAGTAGTGAGTGCAGAATAGTGAGTGCAGAGTAGTGAGTGCAGAGTAGTCAGTGTGCAGAGTAGTGAGTGTGTGAGTCCAGAGTGCAGAGTGAGTGTGCAGAGTAGTGAGTGCAGAGTAGTGAGTGCAGAGTAGTGAGTGCAGAGTAGTGAGTGCACAGTAGTGAGTGCACAGTAGTGAGTAGTGAGTGCAGAGTAGTGAGTAGTGAGTGCAGAGTAGTGAGTAGTGAGTGCAGAGTAGTGAGTGCAGAGTAGTGAGTGCAGAGTAGTGAGTGCAGAGTAGTGAGTGCAGAGTAGTGAGTAGTGAGTGCAGAGTAGTGAGTAGTGAGTGCAGAGTAGTGAGTGCAGAGTAGTGAGTGCAGAGTAGTGAGTAGTGAGTGCAGAGTAGTGAGTGCAGAGTAGTGAGTGCAGAGTAGTGAGTAGTGAGTGCAGAGTAGTGAGTAGTGAGTGCAGAGTAGTGAGTGCAGAGTAGTGAGTAGTGAGTGCAGAGTAGTGAGTGCAGAGTAGTGAGTGCAGAGTAGTGAGTAGTGAGTGCAGAGTAGTGAGTGCAGAGTAGTGAGTAGTGAGTGCAGAGTAGTGAATAGTGAGTGCAGAGTAGTGAGTGCAGAGTAGTGAGTAGTGAGTGCAGAGTAGTGAGTGCAGAGTAGTGAGTAGTGAGTAGTGAGTGCAGAGTAGTGAGTAGTGAGTGCAGAGTAGTGAGTGCAGAGTAGTGAGTGCAGAGTAGTGAGTGCCGAGTAGTGAGTGCAGAGTAGTGAGTGCAGAGTAGTGAGTGCAGAGTAGTGAGTAGTGAGTGCAGAGTAGTGAGTGCAGAGTAGTGAGTAGTGAGTGCAGAGTAGTGAGTAGTGAGTGCAGAGTAGCAGAGTAGTGAGTAGTGAGTGCAGAGTAGTGAGTAGTGAGTGCAGAGTAGTGAGTAGTGAGTGCAGAGTAGTGAGTAGTGAGTAGTGAGTGCAGAGTAGTGAGTGCAGAGTAGTGAGTGCAGAGTAGTGAGTAGTGAGTAGTGAGTGCAGAGTAGTGAGTGCAGAGTAGTGAGTAGTGAGTGCAGAGTAGTGAGTAGTGAGTGCAGAGTAGTGAGTAGTGAGTGCAGAGTAGTGGGTAGTGAGTGCAGAGTAGTGAGTAGTGAGTGCAGAGTAGTGAGTAGTGAGTGCAGAGTAGTGAGTGCAGAGTAGTGAGTGCAGAGTAGTGAGTAGTGAGTGCAGAGTAGTGAGTGCGGAGTAGTGAGTAGTGAGTGCAGAGTAGTGAGTGCAGAGTAGTGAGTAGAGAGTGCAGAGTAGTGAGTACAGAGTAGTGAGTAGTGAGTGCAGAGTAGTGAGTGCAGAGTAGTGAGTGCAGAGTAGTGAGTGCAGAGTAGTGAGTGCAGAGTAGTGAGTAGTGAGTGCAGAGTAGTGAGTGCAGAGTAGTGAGTAGTGAGTGCAGAGTAGTAAGTGCAGAGTAGTGAGTGCAGAGTAGTGAGTGCAGAGTAGTGAGTGCAGAGTAGTGAGTAGTGAGTGCAGAGTAGTGAGTGCAGAGTAGTGAGTGCAGAGTAGTGAGTAGTGAGTGCAGAGTAGTGAGTGCAGAGTAGTAAGTAGTGAGTGCAGAGTAGTGAGTGCAGAGTAGTGAGTAGTGAGTGCAGAGTAGTGAGTGCAGAGTAGTGAGTGCAGAGTAGTGAGTGCAGAGTAGTGAGTGCAGAGTAGTGAGTAGTGAGTGCAGAGTAGTGAGTGCAGAGTAGTGAGTAGTGAGTGCAGAGTAGTGAGTAATGAGTGCAGAGTAGTGAGTGCAGAGTAGTGAGTGCAGAGTAGTGAGTAGTGAGTAGTGAGTACAGAGTAGTGAGTGCAGAGTAGTGAGTGCAGAGTAGTGAGTGCAGAGTAGTGAGTGCAGAGTAGTGAGTAGTGAGTGCAGAGTAGTGAGTAGTGAGTGCAGAGTAGTGAGTAGTGAGTGCAGAGTAGTGAGTAGTGAGTGCAGAGTAGTGAGTGCAGAGTAGTGAGTAGTGAGTGCAGAGTAGTGAGTGCAGAGTAGTGAGTGCAGAGTAGTGAGTGCAGAGTAGTGAGTAGTGAGTGCAGAGTAGTGAGAGCAGAGTAGTGAGTGCAGAGTAGTGAGTCCAGAGTAGTGGGTAGTGAGTGCAGAGTAGTGAGTAGTGAGTGCAGAGTAGTGAGTAGTGAGTGCAGAGTAGTGAGTGCAGAGTAGTGAGTAGTGAGTGCAGAGTAGTGAGTGCAGAGTAGTGAGTAGTGAGTGCAGAGTAGTGAGTGCAGAGTAGTGAGTGCAGAGTAGTGAGTAGTGAGTGCAGAGTAGTGAGTAGTGAGTGCAGAGTAGTGAGTAGTGAGTGCAGAGTAGTGAGTGCAGAGTAGTGAGTGCAGAGTAGTGAGTAGTGAGTGCAGAGTAGTGAGTGCAGAGTAGAGTAGTGAGTGCAGAGTAGTGAGTGCAGAGTAGTGAGTAGTGAGTGCAGAGTAGTGAGTGCAGAGTAGTGAGTAGTGAGTGCAGAGTAGTGAATAGTGAGTGCAGAGTAGTGAGTGCAGAGTAGTGAGTAGTGAGTGCAGAGTAGTGAGTGCAGAGTAGTGAGTAGTGAGTGCAGAGTAGTGAGTAGTGAGTGCAGAGTAGTGAGTAGTGAGTGCAGAGTAGTGAGTGCAGAGTAGTGAGTGCAGAGTAGTGAGTGCAGAGTAGTTAGTGCAGAGTAGTGAGTGCAGAGTAGTGAGTGCAGAGTAGTGAGTAGTGAGTGCAGAGTAGTGAGTAGTGAGTGCAGAGTAGTGAATAGTGAGTGCAGAGTAGTGAGTGCAGAGTAGTGAGTAGTGAGTGCAGAGTAGTGAGTGCAGAGTAGTGAGTAGTGAGTGCAGAGTAGTGAGTGCAGAGTAGTGAGTGCAGAGTAGAGAGTAGTGAGTGCAGAGTAGTGAATAGTGAGTGCAGAGTACTGAGTGCAGAGTAGTGAGTAGTGAGTGTAGAGTAGTGAGTGCAGAGTAGTGAGTAGTGAGTGCAGAGTAGTGAGTAGTGAGTGCAGAGTAGTGAGTAGTGAGTGCAGAGTAGTGAGTGCAGAGTAGTGAGTAGTGAGTGCAGAGTAGTGAGTGCAGAGTAGTGAGTAGTGAGTGCAGAGTAGTGAGTAGTGAGTGCAGAGTAGTGAGTGCGTAGTAGTGAGTGCAGAGTAGTCAGTAGTGAGTGCAGAGTAGTGAGTAGTGAGTGCAGAGTAGTGAGTGCAGAGTAGTGAGTGCAGAGTAGTGAGTAGTGAGTGCAGAGTAGTGAGTAGTGAGTAGTGAGTGCAGAGTAGTGAGTAGTGAGTGCAGAGTAGTGAGTAGTGAGTGCAGAGTAGTGAGTGCAGAGTAGTGAGTGTAGAGTAGTGAGTAGTGAGTAGTGAGTGCAGAGTAGTGAGTAGTGAGTGCAGAGTAGTGAGTAGTGAGAGTAGTGAGTGCAGAGTAGTGATTAGTGAGTGCAGAGTAGTGAGTGCAGAGTAGTGAGTAGTGAGTGCAGAGTAGTGAGTAGTGAGTGCAGAGTAGTGAGTAGTGAGTGCAGAGTAGTGAGTAGTGAGTGCAGAGTAGTTAGTGTAGAGTAGTGAGTAGTGAGTGCAGAGTAGTGAGTAGTGAGTGCAGAGTAGTGAGTAGTGAGTGCAGAGTAGTGAGTGCAGAGTAGTGAGTGCAGAGTAGTGAGTGCAGAGTAGTGAGTGCAGAGTAGTGAGTGCAGAGTAGTGAGTATTGAGTGCAGAGTAGTGAGTAGTGAGTGCAGAGTAGTGAGTAGTGAGTGCAGAGTAGTGAGTAGTGAGTGCAGAGTAGTGAGTGTAGAGTAGTGAGTAGTGAGTGCAGAGTAGTGAGTAGTGAGTGCAGAGTAGTGAGTAGTGAGTGCAGAGTAGTGAGTAGTGAGTAGTGAGTAGTGCGTGCAGAGTAGAGAGTGCAGAGTAGTGAGTGCAGAGTAGTGAGTGCAGAGTAGTGATTAGTGAGTGCAGAGTAGTGAGTAGTGAGTGCAGAGTAGTGAGTAGTGAGTGCAGAGTAGTGAGTAGTGAGTGCAGAGTAGTGAGTGCAGAGTAGTGAGTGCAGAGTAGTGAGTAGTGAGTGCAGAGTAGTGAGTGCAGAGTAGTGAGTAGTGAGTGCAGAGTAGTGAGTAGTGAGTGCAGAGTAGTGAGTAGTGAGTGCAGAGAAGTGAGCAGTGAGTAGTGAGTGCAGAGTAGTGAGTAGTGAGTGCAGAGTAGTGAGTAGTGAGTGCAGAGTAGTGAGTAGTGAGTGCAGAGTAGTGAGTAGTGAGTAGTACGTGCAGAGTAGTGAGTAGTGAGTGCAGAGTAGTGAGTAGTGAGTGCAGAGTAGTGAGTATTGAGTGCAAAGTAGTGAGTGCTGAGTAGTGAGTGCAGGGTAGTGAGTGCAGAGTAGTGAGTGCAGAATAGTGAGTAGTGAGTGCAGAGTAGTGAGTAGTGAGTGCAGAGTAGTGAGTGCAGAGTAGTGAGTGCAGAGTAGTGAGTGCAGAGTAGTGAGTAGTGAGTGCAGAGTAGTGAGTAGTAGTGAGGGCAGAGTAGTGAGTAGTGAGTGCAGAGTAGTGAGTGCGTAGTAGTGAGTGCAGAGTAGTCAGTAGTGAGTGCAGAGTAGTGAGTAGTGAGTGCAGAGTAGTGAGTGCAGAGTAGTGAGTGCAGAGTAGTGAGTGCAGAGTAGTGAGTAGTGAGTGTAGAGTAGTGAGTAGTGAGTAGTGAGTAGAGAGTAGTGAGTGCAGAGTAGTGAGTAGTGAGTGCAGAGTAGTGAGTAGTGAGTGCGGAGTAGTGAGTGCAGAGTAGTGAGTGTAGAGTAGTGAGTAGTGAGTGCAGAGTAGTGAGTAGTGAGTGCAGAGTAGTGAGTAGTGAGTGCAGAGTAGTGAGTGCAGAGTAGTGAGTGCAGAGTAGTGAGTGCAGAGTAGTGAGTGTAGAGTAGTGAGTAGTGAGTGCAGAGTAGTGAGTGTAGAGTAGTGAGTAGTGAGTGCAGAGTAGTGAGTAGTGAGAGCAGAGTAGTGAGTAGTGAGTAGTGAGTGCAGAGTAGTGAGTAGTGAGTGCAGAGTAGTGAGTAGTGAGTGCAGAGTAGTGAGTAGTGAGAGTAGTGAGTGCAGAGTAGTGATTAGTGAGTGCAGAGTAGTGAGTGCAGAGTAGTGAGTAGTGAGTGCAGAGTAGTGAGTAGTGAGTGCAGAGTAGTGAGTAGTGAGTGCAGAGTAGTGAGTAGTGAGTGCAGAGTAGTGAGTGCAGAGTAGTGAGTGTAGAGTAGTGAGTAGTGAGTGCAGAGTAGTGAGTAGTGAGTGCAGAGTAGTGAGTGCAGAGTAGTGAGTGCAGAGTAGTGAGTGCAGAGTAGTGAGTAGTGAGTGCAGAGTAGTGAGTAGTGAGTGCAGAGTAGTGAGTAGTGAGTGCAGAGTAGTGAGTGCTGAGTAGTGAGTGTAGAGTAGTGAGTAGTGAGTAGTGAGTGCAGAGTAGTGAGTAGTGAGTGCAGAGTAGTGAGTAGTGAGTGCAGAGTAGTGAGTGCAGAGTAGTGAGTAGTGAGTGCAGAGTAGTGAGTAGTGAGTAGTGAGTAGTGAGTGCAGAGTAGTGAGTGCAGGGTAGTGAGTGCAGAATAGTGAGTGCAGAGTAGTGAGTGCAGAGTAGTGAGTAGTGAGTGCAGAGTAGTGAGTAGTGAGTGCAGAGTAGTGAGTAGTGAGTGCAGAGTAGTGAGTAGTGAGTGCAGAGTAGTGAGTGCAGAGTAGTGAGTGTAGAGTAGTGAGTAGTGAGTGCAGAGTAGTGAGTGTAGAGTAGTGAGTAGTGAGTGCAGAGTAGTGAGTAGTGAGTGCAGAGTAGTGAGTAGTGAGTAGTGAGTGCAGAGTAGTGAGTAGTGAGTGCAGAGTAGTGAGTAGTGAGTGCAGAGTAGTGAGAGCAGAGCAGTGAGTAGTGAGTGCAGAGTAGTGAGAGCAGAGTAGTGAGTAGTGAGTGCAGAGTAGTGAGTGCAGAGTAGTGAGTAGTGAGTGCAGAGTAGTGAGTAGTGAGTAGTGAGTGCAGAGTAGTGAGTAGTGAGTGCAGAGTAGTGAGTAGTGAGTGCAGAGTAGTGAGTAGTGAGTGCAGAGTAGTGAGTGCAGAGTAGTGAGTGCAGAGTAGTGAGCGCAGAGTAGTGAGTAGTGAGTGCAGAGTAGTGAGTGCAGAGTAGTGAGTGCAGAGTAGTGAGTGCAGAGTAGTGAGTGCAGAGTAGTGAGTGCAGAGTAGTGAGTAGTGAGTGCAGAGTAGTGAGTGCAGAGTAGTGAGTAGTGAGTGCAGAGTAGTGAGTGCAGAGTAGTGAGTAGTGAGCGCAGAGTAGTGAGTGCAGAGTAGTGAGTGCAGAGTAGTGAGTGCAGAGTAGTGAGTGCAGAGTAGTGAGTAGTGAGTGCAGAGTAGTGAGTGCAGAGTAGTGAGTAGTGAGTGCAGAGTAGTGAGTAATGAGTGCAGAGTAGTGAGTGCAGAGTAGTGAGTGCAGAGTAGTGAGTAGTGAGTAGTGAGTACAGAGTAGTGAGTGCAGAGTAGTGAGTGCAGAGTAGTGAGTGCAGAGTAGTGAGTGCAGAGTAGTGAGTGCAGAGTAGTGAGTAGTGAGTGCAGAGTAGTGAGTAGTGAGTGCAGAGTAGTGAGTAGTGAGTGCAGAGTAGTGAGTGCAGAGTAGTGAGTAGTGAGTGCAGAGTAGTGAGTGCAGAGTAGTGAGTGCAGAGTAGTGAGTGCAGAGTAGTGAGTAGTGAGTGCAGAGTAGTGAGAGCAGAGTAGTGAGTGCAGAGTAGTGAGTCCAGAGTAGTGGGTAGTGAGTGCAGAGTAGTGAGTAGTGAGTGCAGAGTAGTGAGTAGTGAGTGCAGAGTAGTGAGTGCAGAGTAGTGAGTAGTGAGTGCAGAGTAGTGAGTGCAGAGTAGTGAGTAGTGAGTGCAGAGTAGTGAGTGCAGAGTAGTGAGTGCAGAGTAGTGAGTAGTGAGTGCAGAGTAGTGAGTAGTGAGTGCAGAGTAGTGAGTAGTGAGTGCAGAGTAGTGAGTGCAGAGTAGTGAGTGCAGAGTAGTGAGTAGTGAGTGCAGAGTAGTGAGTGCAGAGTAGAGTAGTGAGTGCAGAGTAGTGAGTGCAGAGTAGTGAGTAGTGAGTGCAGAGTAGTGAGTGCAGAGTAGTGAGTAGTGAGTGCAGAGTAGTGAATAGTGAGTGCAGAGTAGTGAGTAGTGAGTGCAGAGTAGTGAGTGCAGAGTAGTGAGTAGTGAGTGCAGAGTAGTGAGTAGTGAGTGCAGAGTAGTGAGTAGTGAGTGCAGAGTAGTGAGTGCAGAGTAGTGAGTGCAGAGTAGTGAGTGCAGAGTAGTTAGTGCAGAGTAGTGAGTGCAGAGTAGTGAGTGCAGAGTAGTGAGTAGTGAGTGCAGAGTAGTGAGTAGTGAGTGCAGAGTAGTGAATAGTGAGTGCAGAGTAGTGAGTGCAGAGTAGTGAGTAGTGAGTGCAGAGTAGTGAGTGCAGAGTAGTGAGTAGTGAGTGCAGAGTAGTGAGTGCAGAGTAGTGAGTGCAGAGTAGAGAGTAGTGAGTGCAGAGTAGTGAATAGTGAGTGCAGAGTACTGAGTGCAGAGTAGTGAGTAGTGAGTGTAGAGTAGTGAGTGCAGAGTAGTGAGTAGTGAGTGCAGAGTAGTGAGTAGTGAGTGCAGAGTAGTGAGTAGTGAGTGCAGAGTAGTGAGTGCAGAGTAGTGAGTAGTGAGTGCAGAGTAGTGAGTGCAGAGTAGTGAGTAGTGAGTGCAGCGTAGTGAGTAGTGAGTGCAGAGTAGTGAGTGCGTAGTAGTGAGTGCAGAGTAGTCAGTAGTGAGTGCAGAGTAGTGAGTAGTGAGTGCAGAGTAGTGAGTGCAGAGTAGTGAGTGCAGAGTAGTGAGTAGTGAGTGCAGAGTAGTGAGTAGTGAGTGCAGAGTAGTGAGTAGTGAGTGCAGAGTAGTGAGTAGTGAGTGCAGAGTAGTGAGTGCAGAGTAGTGAGTGTAGAGTAGTGAGTAGTGAGTAGTGAGTGCAGAGTAGTGAGTAGTGAGTGCAGAGTAGTGAGTAGTGAGAGTAGTGAGTGCAGAGTAGTGATTAGTGAGTGCAGAGTAGTGAGTGCAGAGTAGTGAGTAGTGAGTGCAGAGTAGTGAGTAGTGAGTGCAGAGTAGTGAGTAGTGAGTGCAGAGTAGTGAGTAGTGAGTGCAGAGTAGTTAGTGTAGAGTAGTGAGTAGTGAGTGCAGAGTAGTGAGTAGTGAGTGCAGAGTAGTGAGTAGTGAGTGCAGAGTAGTGAGTGCAGAGTAGTGAGTGCAGAGTAGTGAGTGCAGAGTAGTGAGTGCAGAGTAGTGAGTGCAGAGTAGTGAGTATTGAGTGCAGAGTAGTGAGTAGTGAGTGCAGAGTAGTGAGTAGTGAGTGCAGAGTAGTGAGTAGTGAGTGCAGAGTAGTGAGTGTAGAGTAGTGAGTAGTGAGTGCAGAGTAGTGAGTAGTGAGTGCAGAGTAGTGAGTAGTGAGTGCAGAGTAGTGAGTAGTGAGTAGTGAGTAGTGCGTGCAGAGTAGTGAGTGCAGAGTAGTGAGTGCAGAGTAGTGAGTGCAGAGTAGTGATTAGTGAGTGCAGAGTAGTGAGTAGTGAGTGCAGAGTAGTGAGTAGTGAGTGCAGAGTAGTGAGTAGTGAGTGCAGAGTAGTGAGTGCAGAGTAGTGAGTGCAGAGTAGTGAGTAGTGAGTGCAGAGTAGTGAGTGCAGAGTAGTGAGTAGTGAGTGCAGAGTAGTGAGTAGTGAGTGCAGAGTAGTGAGTAGTGAGTGCAGAGAAGTGAGCAGTGAGTAGTGAGTGCAGAGTAGTGAGTAGTGAGTGCAGAGTAGTGAGTAGTGAGTGCAGAGTAGTGAGTAGTGAGTGCAGAGTAGTGAGTAGTGAGTAGTACGTGCAGAGTAGTGAGTAGTGAGTGCAGAGTAGTGAGTAGTGAGTGCAGAGTAGTGAGTATTGAGTGCAAAGTAGTGAGTGCTGAGTAGTGAGTGCAGGGTAGTGAGTGCAGAGTAGTGAGTGCAGAATAGTGAGTAGTGAGTGCAGAGTAGTGAGTAGTGAGTGCAGAGTAGTGAGTGCAGAGTAGTGAGTGCAGAGTAGTGAGTGCAGAGTAGTGAGTAGTGAGTGCAGAGTAGTGAGTAGTAGTGAGGGCAGAGTAGTGAGTAGTGAGTGCAGAGTAGTGAGTGCGTAGTAGTGAGTGCAGAGTAGTCAGTAGTGAGTGCAGAGTAGTGAGTAGTGAGTGCAGAGTAGTGAGTGCAGAGTAGTGAGTGCAGAGTAGTGAGTGCAGAGTAGTGAGTAGTGAGTGTAGAGTAGTGAGTAGTGAGTAGTGAGTAGAGAGTAGTGAGTGCAGAGTAGTGAGTAGTGAGTGCAGAGTAGTGAGTAGTGAGTGCGGAGTAGTGAGTGCAGAGTAGTGAGTGTAGAGTAGTGAGTAGTGAGTGCAGAGTAGTGAGTAGTGAGTGCAGAGTAGTGAGTAGTGAGTGCAGAGTAGTGAGTGCAGAGTAGTGAGTGCAGAGTAGTGAGTGCAGAGTAGTGAGTGTAGAGTAGTGAGTAGTGAGTGCAGAGTAGTGAGTGTAGAGTAGTGAGTAGTGAGTGCAGAGTAGTGAGTAGTGAGAGCAGAGTAGTGAGTAGTGAGTAGTGAGTGCAGAGTAGTGAGTAGTGAGTGCAGAGTAGTGAGTAGTGAGTGCAGAGTAGTGAGTAGTGAGAGTAGTGAGTGCAGAGTAGTGATTAGTGAGTGCAGAGTAGTGAGTGCAGAGTAGTGAGTAGTGAGTGCAGAGTAGTGAGTAGTGAGTGCAGAGTAGTGAGTAGTGAGTGCAGAGTAGTGAGTAGTGAGTGCAGAGTAGTGAGTGCAGAGTAGTGAGTGTAGAGTAGTGAGTAGTGAGTGCAGAGTAGTGAGTAGTGAGTGCAGAGTAGTGAGTAGTGAGTGCAGAGTAGTGAGTGCAGAGTAGTGAGTGCAGAGTAGTGAGTGCAGAGTAGTGAGTAGTGAGTGCAGAGTAGTGAGTAGTGAGTGCAGAGTAGTGAGTAGTGAGTGCAGAGTAGTGAGTGCTGAGTAGTGAGTGTAGAGTAGTGAGTAGTGAGTAGTGAGTGCAGAGTAGTGAGTAGTGAGTGCAGAGTAGTGAGTAGTGAGTGCAGAGTAGTGAGTGCAGAGTAGTGAGTAGTGAGTGCAGAGTAGTGAGTAGTGAGTAGTGAGTAGTGAGTGCAGAGTAGTGAGTGCAGGGTAGTGAGTGCAGAATAGTGAGTGCAGAGTAGTGAGTGCAGAGTAGTGAGTAGTGAGTGCAGAGTAGTGAGTAGTGAGTGCAGAGTAGTGAGTAGTGAGTGCAGAGTAGTGAGTAGTGAGTGCAGAGTAGTGAGTGCAGAGTAGTGAGTGTAGAGTAGTGAGTAGTGAGTGCAGAGTAGTGAGTGTAGAGTAGTGAGTAGTGAGTGCAGAGTAGTGAGTAGTGAGTGCAGAGTAGTGAGTAGTGAGTAGTGAGTGCAGAGTAGTGAGTAGTGAGTGCAGAGTAGTGAGTAGTGAGTGCAGAGTAGTGAGAGCAGAGCAGTGAGTAGTGAGTGCAGAGTAGTGAGAGCAGAGTAGTGAGTAGTGAGTGCAGAGTAGTGAGTGCAGAGTAGTGAGTAGTGAGTGCAGAGTAGTGAGTAGTGAGTAGTGAGTGCAGAGTAGTGAGTAGTGAGTGCAGAGTAGTGAGTAGTGAGTGCAGAGTAGTGAGTAGTGAGTGCAGAGTAGTGAGTGCAGAGTAGTGAGTGCAGAGTAGTGAGTGCAGAGTAGTGAGTAGTGAGTGCAGAGTAGTGAGTGCAGAGTAGTGAGTGCAGAGTAGTGAGTGCAGAGTAGTGAGTGCAGAGTAGTGAGTGCAGAGTAGTGAGTAGTGAGTGCAGAGTAGTGAGTGCAGAGTAGTGAGTAGTGAGTGCAGAGTAGTGAGTGCAGAGTAGTGAGTAGTGAGCGCATAGTAGTGAGTAGTGAGTGCAGAGTAGTGTGTAGTGAGTGCAGAGTAGTGAGTGCAGAGTAGTGAGTGCAGAGTAGTGAGTAGTGAGTGCAGAGTAGTGAGTAGTGAGTGCAGAGTAGTGAGTGCAGAGTAGTGAGTAGTGAGTGCAGAGTAGTGAGTAGTGAGTGCAGAGTAGTGAGTGCAGAGTAGTGAGGGCAGAGTAGGGAGTGCAGAGTAAAGAGTGCAGAGTAGGGAGTGCAGAGTGCAGAGTAGGGAGTGCAGAGTAGGGAGTGCAGAGTAGGGAGTGCAGAGTAGGGAGTGCAGAGTGGTGAGTGCAGAGTGGTGAGTGCAGAGTGGTGAGTGCAGAGTGGTGAGTGCAGAGTGGTGAGTGCAGAGTGGTGTGTGCTGTTGAGTGCAGAGTGGTGTGTGCTGTTGAGTGCAGAATGGTGAGTGCAGAGTAGTGAGTAGTGAGTAGTGCTTGCAGAGTAGTGAGTGCAGAGTAGTGAGTGCAGAGTAGTGAGTGCAGAGTAGTGATTAGTGAGTGCAGAGTAGTGAGTGCAGAGTAGTGAGTAGTGAGTGCAGAGTAGTGAGTAGTGAGTGCAGAGTAGTGAGTGCAGAGTAGTGAGTGCAGAGTAGTGAGTAGTGAGTGCAGAGTAGTGAGTGCAGAGTAGTGAGTAGTGAGTGCAGAGTAGTCAGTAGTAAGTGCAGAGTAGTGAGTAGTGAGTGCAGAGTAGTGAGTGCAGAGTAGTGAGTGCAGAGTAGTGAGTGCAGAGTAGTGAGTAGTGAGTGCAGAGTAGTGAGTAGTGAGTAGTGAGTAGTGAGTGCAGAGTAGTGAGTAGTGAGTGCAGAGTAGTGAGTAGTGAGTGCAGAGTAGTGAGTGCAGAGTAGTGAGTGTAGAGTAGTGAGTAGTGAGTGCAGAGTAGTGAGTAGTGAGTGCAGAGTAGTGAGTCGTGAGAGTAGTGAGTGCAGAGTAGTGATTAGTGAGTGCAGAGTAGTGAGTGCAGAGTAGTGAGTAGTGAGTGCAGAGTAGTGAGTAGTGAGTGCAGAGTAGTGAGTAGTGAGTGCAGAGTAGTGAGTAGGGAGTGCAGAGTAGTGAGTGCAGAGTAGTTAGTGTAGAGTAGTGAGTAGTGAGTGCAGAGTAGTGAGTAGTGAGTGCAGAGTAGTGAGTAGTGAGTGCAGAGTAGTGAGTAGTGAGTGCAGAGTAGTGAGTGCAGAGTAGTGAGTGCAGAGTAGTGAGTGCAGAGTAGTGAGTGCAGAGTAGTGAGTATTGAGTGCAGAGTAGTGAGTAGTGAGTGCAGAGTAGTGAGTAGTGAGTGCAGAGTAGTGAGTAGTGAGTGCAGAGTAGTGAGTGTAGAGTAGTGAGTAGTGAGTGCAGAGTAGTGAGTAGTGAGTGCAGAGTAGTGAGTAGTGAGTGCAGAGTAGTGAGTAGTGAGTGCAGAGTAGTGAGTAGTGAGTAGTGCGTGCAGAGTAGTGAGTGCAGAGTAGTGAGTGCAGAGTAGTGAGTGCAGAGTAGTGATTAGTGAGTGCAGAGTAGTGAGTAGTGAGTGCAGAGTAGTGAGTAGTGAGTGCAGAGTAGTGAGTAGTGAGTGCAGAGTAGTGAGTGCAGAGTAGTGAGTGCAGAGTAGTGAGTAGTGAGTGCAGAGTAGTGAGTGCAGAGTAGTGAGTAGTGAGTGCAGAGTAGTGAGCAGTGAGTAGTGAGTGCAGAGTAGTGAGTAGTGAGTGCAGAGTAGTGAGTAGTGAGTGCAGAGTAGTGAGTGCAGAGTAGTGAGTAGTGAGTAGTGCGTGCAGAGTAGTGAGTAGTGAGTGCAGAGTAGTGAGTAGTGAGTGCAGAGTAGTGAGTATTGAGTGCAAAGTAGTGAGTGCTGAGTAGTGAGTGCAGGGTAGTGAGTGCAGAGTAGTGAGTGCAGAGTAGTGAGTGCAGAGTAGTGAGTGCAGAGTAGTGATTAGTGAGTGCAGAGTAGTGAGTAGTGAGTGCAGAGTAGTGATTAGTGAGTGCAGAGTAGTGAGTAGTGAGTGCAGAGTAGTGAGTGCAGAGTAGTGAGTGCAGAGTAGTGAGTAGTGAGTGCAGAGTAGTGAGTAGTGAGTGCAGAGTAGTGAGTAGTGAGTGCAGAGTAGTGAGTAGTGAGTGCAGAGTAGTGAGCAGTGAGTAGTGAGTGCAGAGTAGTGAGTAGTGAGTGCAGAGTAGTGAGTAGTGAGTGCAGAGTAGTGAGTAGTGAGTGCAGAGTAGTGAGTAGTGAGTAGTGCGTGCAGAGTAGTGAGTAGTGCGTGCAGAGTAGTGAGTAGTGAGTGCAGAGTAGTGAGTAGTGAGTGCAGAGTAGTGAGTGCAGAGTAGTGAGTAGTGAGTGCAGAGTAGTGAGTGCAGAGTAGTGAGTAGTGAGTGCAGAGTAGTGAGTAGTAGTGAGTGCAGAGTAGTGAGTAGTGAGTGCAGAGTAGTGAGTGCGTAGTAGTGAGTGCAGAGTAGTCAGTAGTGAGTGCAGAGTAGTGAGTAGTGAGTGCAGAGTAGTGAGTGCAGAGTAGTGAGTGCAGAGTAGTGAGTGCAGAGTAGTGAGTGCAGAGTAGTGAGTAGTGAGTGTAGAGTAGTGAGTAGTGAGTAGAGAGTAGTGAGTGCAGAGTAGTGAGTAGTGAGTGCAGAGTAGTGAGTAGTGAGTGCAGAGTAGTGAGTGCAGAGTAGTGAGTGTAGAGTAGTGAGTAGTGAGTGCAGAGTAGTGAGTAGTGAGTGCAGAGTAGTGAGTAGTGAGTGCAGAGTAGTGAGTAGTGAGAGTAGTGAGTGCAGAGTAGTGATTAGTGAGTGCAGAGTAGTGAGTGCAGAGTAGTGAGTAGTGAGTGCAGAGTAGTTAGTAGTGAGTGCAGAGTAGTGAGTAGTGAGTGCAGAGTAGTGAGTAGTGAGTGCAGAGTAGTGAGTGCAGAGTAGTGAGTGTAGAGTAGTGAGTAGTGAGTGCAGAGTAGTGAGTAGTGAGTGCAGAGTAGTGAGTGCAGAGTAGTGAGTGCAGAGTAGTGAGTGCAGAGTAGTGAGTAGTGAGTGCAGAGTAGTGAGTAGTGAGTGCAGAGTAGTGAGTAGTGAGTGCAGAGTAGTGAGTGCTGAGTAGTGAGTGTAGAGTAGTGAGTAGTGAGTAGTGAGTGCTGAGTAGTGAGTAGTGAGTGCAGAGTAGTGAGTAGTGAGTGCAGAGTAGTGAGTGCAGAGTAGTGAGTAGTGAGTGCAGAGTAGTGAGTAGTGAGTAGTGAGTAGTGAGTGCAGAGTAGTGAGTGCAGGGTAGTGAGTGCAGAGTAGTGAGTGCAGAGTAGTGAGTGCAGAGTAGTAGTAGTGAGTGCAGAGTAGTGAGTAGTGAGTGCAGAGTAGTGAGTAGTGAGTGCAGAGTAGTGAGTAGTGAGTGCAGAGTAGTGAGTGCAGAGTAGTGAGTGTAGAGTAGTGAGTAGTGAGTGCTGAGTAGTGAGTGCAGAGTAGTGAGTAGTGAGTGCAGAGTAGTGAGTAGTGAGTGCAGAGTAGTGAGTAGTGAGTAGTGAGTGCAGAGTAGTGAGTAGTGAGTGCAGAGTAGTGAGTAGTGAGTGCAGAGTAGTGAGAGCAGAGCAGTGAGTAGTGAGTGCAGTGTAGTGAGAGCGGAGTAGTGAGTAGTGAGTGCAGAGTAGTGAGTGCAGAGTAGTGAGTAGTGAGTAGTGAGTAGTGCGTGCAGAGTAGTGAGTGCAGAGTAGTGAGTGCAGAGTAGTGAGTGCAGAGTAGTGATTAGTGAGTGCAGAGTAGTGAGTAGTGAGTGCAGAGTAGTGAGTAGTGAGTGCAGAGTAGTGAGTAGTGAGTGCAGAGTAGTGAGTAGTGAGTGCAGAGTAGTGAGTGCAGAGTAGTGAGTGCAGAGTAGTGAGTAGTGAGTGCAGAGTAGTGAGTGCAGAGTAGTGAGTAGCGAGTGCAGAGTAGTGAGTAGTGAGTGCAGAGTAGTGAGTGCAGAGTAGTGAGTAGTGAGTGCAGAGTAGTGAGTGCAGAGTAGTGAGTAGTGAGTGCAGAGTAGTGAGTGCAGAGTAGTGAGTAGTGAGTGCAGAATAGTGAGTAGTGAGTGCAGAGTAGTGAGTGCAGAGTAGTGAGTGGTGAGTAGTGAGTAGTGAGTGCAGAGTAGTGAGTAGTGAGTGCAGAGTAGTGAGTAGTGAGTGCAGAGTAGTGAGTGCAGAGTAGTGAGTAGTGAGTGCAGAGTAGTGAGTAGTGAGTAGTGAGTGCAGAGTAGTGAGTAGTGAGTGCAGAGTAGTGAGTAGTGAGTGCAGAGTAGTGAGTGCAGAGTAGTGAGTGCAGAGTAGTGAGTGCAGAGTAGTGAGTGCAGAGTAGTGAGTAGTGAGTGCAGAGTAGTGAGTGCAGAGTAGTGAGTAGTGAGTGCAGAGTAGTGAGTGCAGAGTAGTGAGTGCAGAGTAGTGAGTGCAGAGTAGTGAGTGCAGAGTAGTGAGTAGTGAGTGCAGAGTAGTGAGTGCAGAGTAGTGAGTAGTGAGTGCATAGTAGTGAGTAGTGAGTGCAGAGTAGTGTGTAGTGAGTGCAGAGTAGTGAGTGCAGAGTAGTGAGTGCAGAGTAAGTAGTGAGTGCAGAGTAGTGAGTGCAGAGTAGTGAGTAGTGAGTGCAGAGTAGTGAGTAGTGAGTGCAGAGTAGTGAGTGCAGAGTAGTGAGTAGTGAGTGCAGAGTAGTGAGTGCAGAGTAGTGAGTAGTGAGTGCAGAGTAGTGAATAGTGAGTGCAGAGTAGTGAGTGCAGAGTAGTGAGTGCAGAGTAGTGAGTAGTGAGTGCAGAGTAGTGAGTGCAGAGTAGTGAGGGCAGAGTAGGGAGTGCAGAGTAAAGAGTGCAGAGTAGGGAGTGCAGAGTGCAGAGTAGGGAGTGCAGAGTAGGGAGTGCAGAGTGGTGAGTGCAGAGTGGTGAGTGCAGAGTGGTGAATGCAGAGTGGTGAGTGCAGAGTGGTGAGTGCAGAGTGGTGAGTGCAGAGTGGTGAGTGCAGAGTGGTGTGTGCTGTTGAGTGCAGAGTGGTGTGTGCTGTTGAGTGCAGAGTGGTGTGTGCTGTTGAGTGCAGAGTGGTGTGTGCTGTTGAGTGCAGAGTGCTGTGTATTGGCAATGTAAATGACAATGCCATTTATTTATGATTGAAAGAAAAAAAAAGAAATGTCATGAGCAATGCCAATAGCTCTACCTTTAATGATGCCGAGACCATTGCATTGTAAATGCTTGTTGTTGTAAGTTGTAGCTTTGCAAGCAGTAGTGCAATGTAAGTTGCTGAAACACCGTTAAAGATTTTTGACTTTCAGTACCGCTCTTTAGGGCTTTTTTTCTGGCGATGCTGTATGGCTCATGACTGCTGCGCCTTGCAGCCAGACCTAAAACTGGACTTCATTTTAGACAAAGAACTGTGTAAGGTCCCCCAACATGATCACTGAGAAAGTGGACACATTTCTGTCTCACTGCCCACCCCAGGAATGAGGAAGCAGTGCTAGAACATGTGCTTGGTGATTCTAGGAGAGTTTCATTTGTGAATACCAGCATTTTCACATAACTCTTCCTACTACAAGTGTGCCTTGTAAGCGATATAGACAACATGCATTACCGTTACCCAGTCTGAGGATGCACAATTTACCAACCTCGGAAGGGTGATGTGGCGCTGTGAGTGTTCATGAATTGCTGACCAGTTGATGCTTCTCGATAGAACATTAACTTGCTAAGCCTCCTTGCTGGCTCCAAGGAGTTGTGTCTGAAGATGTAAATGTAATAGAGTTCAGAGTTATGTTACCCGAGTTTTCATTTCTGTGTTTTATTGTGTGGGAGATCAGAAAACAAAAGACAAGCAAAATATAGCTTTCTATCATCAAAGAGAAAAAGGCACACCTGTTACTTTGTGATGTCAGAAGTGGGATAATCCATCACTTGATGCAAGATGGAGAACACTGCGCATTACCTTGTTGGCAGCCTACAAACACATAAATAGACCATAGAGAGGTACATTAAATACACAGATTTGGAGAGAGGTGTCTTTAAATATACTTTGAAAAATCAGGGCAACTAATTACATTAGATATCACATAGCCATTTACAATTGGCTATGGGTATTGCACAAAGTAAAGGACTCATATCAGTAGGTAGGACGTACGATTTATTGCGGAAATGGGAACCGGGTCAAGACCCAACTGCATTCCTAATAAATTTTGAGAGAGGGCCAAAAGCAAGTCGGTGGCTTGAGGATAGATGGGCTCACTACTTGGCTCCCTTGTAAATAGGAGAAGCGCTGCCCACGTATCAGGCGGCCAATCCAATATTTCACACTTCCTATCAAGACGTGAAAACAGTGATATTAGACCGGTTAGGGGTTGATGAGGAAGGCTATAGAGTAGCCTTTCAGAAATAAAGAGGAATGCCAAGCGATACCCTTAGAGCCTTCTTCTTTAGCCTAAAAGATGCTGTGGGTAAATGTTTAAAGCCACATGAGAGCACCAAGGAAGAGATAATGACCAAAATGTATCTAGAACAGTTTATAGAAGCCCTTCCTACGGCCAGTCGGAGATGGCCGAAACAACATTCGGGCTGACCCTAGAGAATGCCATAGATATGCTAACTCCTTTTTTCAGGTACAAGCTCCAAGATCTTCTGGGTACTCTAAAAATCAATAAGCCTCTCCCTCTGATTTCTCTGTGAGCACCTGGAATACCTTTCAGGAGTATGCCTCCACCCGCACATCTTGGGCCTCCAGTGCACCCAGTGTTCCAAGACCTCAATGTTTTGAATGTGGCGAATGGAGCCAGATCACTTGTTTCGGTAAAACATAAAAAGTGAATAAGAACCTATGGAAGTGAACTGTATAGAATGACCTATCCATATCCATACTAATATTATAAAGAGAGAGCCCAAACCTTTGAGGCGGGTAATCTCAGTAACCACAGCACCAATAACAACACCCAATACAGCGTTGGAAAGGGCAGTTGCAGCAGAAGGACATAGGCTATGCAGACGACCACCATATATATATATTTTTTTCAGAGTTTTATATAGCGCGAACTTGACCCGAACTGTATCAGGTATCAGAGCGCTTAACATAGCACCAGTTACATTACATGAGGACACACATTCATTTTTGTTAGGCACGGGGAGATTACGTGATTTGCCCAGAATCACAGGATGTTTGGCGTCGTTACCAAGACTCGAACCCAGATCCCCAGGTCCGAGGTCGAGCGCCTTAGCCGTTAGGCCAACTCCTCTATACATTTAAAAGGTAAAAGAACAGTGCCAGCAAAGTAGTCCCTTGTGGGCGTGTCTGCGTTGTGCTGTGGGCGTGGGCTGGGGCGTGACTAACGCTGGCGGCGTGTGGTACGGCCATCACATCGTGGGCTGTGGGCGTGTGCTGGGGGCGTGACAAATACTGGGGGCGGGTGGGGCGGAGCTAGCCGGCGTCGATGAAGGACGTCTGAGCGCGGAGCTCTCTGCCATTGCCCCACAAAATCCTGAAAATAATCCTTTTCGGCGGAGCCTAAAAGCTACCAGGCAGGGTGTCAACCTGCTTTACCCGGTGGAATAGTTTGCAGAACTCTCCGGTCCGATACGGGGACCGCTGACTCAGGAGCAGCAAAAACTAAAGTCCGGCGGACCAAGGCCGTCATCCCTGGGCTGGCCTGCGTCGCTCCCCGGAGTGCGTCACCCTACGTGCGGCGGGGCCACCTACAGGTGCCCCGATCGTGCGGACCTACTTCCTACGCGGGACTAAGGCGGCAAGGTACGGACACCGGAAACCCCCGGCGGGGGGCGCGACTGCAATTTGTATCCAGGAAGGTGGTGGGAGAGACGACGCCACCGATCTCCTAACGGTTTGCGACGCTGCCCGGGGTCTGGCGAACGCAGCGGGAGAGGCAGAGCGGATATTACTCCCTGGCCCCCGCGGCTCGGGGCTCACGGACCACCCGCAACCGGCACAGCGTTGGGTGACGGGGACGCACAGGGAGTGCTGAGCGGGCTCCCGACCTGGACACCTAGAACACAGTTCTGGCCTCGCAGCGGATGTGCATGGTGGAAGTGCCCCCACTGTTCCTTGCTGGGGGGGCCTGAATGCGACGTGCTCGCGCCGCCACTTGGTTGTGGAGCGGGTGTATGAAGCCTGGAGAGGGAGCAGGCCCCTGAGTGGTCGCAGTAGATAGCTGCCGGAGCAGAGAGGGAGTGAGGTGTCCGGGCCCTCCCGATTGACGACTGCCCTTCTCCCCCCCCACCACTGCCGCCATCTTGAAGAACAGTGTCTCGGCGGCAGGCCGGCTGCCAAACAGCGCTTGATTGCGGTGACGCCTCTCGGACTGCGTCGGCTATAGCCCTGACTTGGTGATGGGGTAAGGATGCACCCAGATATGGCACGACCCTAAGGATACACAGCCACGCATGGTGGTGTAGCAGGCCCGTTGGATGGGACCGAGAACACTGTGCACAATATATTACTGATACCACCTGGGGACGGCAGGTGCGCTGTCCCGGGAGGCGCCTGGGAGCTCTAGTGCGGACATACCTGGCCTGCCACGATACTTACATCAGCCTTGCTGAAGCAAAAAGCCCTGGTCTGATCTGAGGGGTGATCGGTTTGTAGACTCTGTTACCTGGACGGGTGCGGCGGACATAACGATCCTCCCCTGGACTGTGCAGCGGTGTGCTGTCTGGACGCCGAGGGTACATGACACCCGGAAAACTGAGTAAAACTGTAGGTTCTGCTATACCTGTGCGGGAGGGTGCAGCAAAGTGCGGTCCACGTTGAAACAAGGGAGCAGAAGAGCACAGGCCGGATAATTGGAGCACCCGATCGGAATCTGATACGACCCTGGTACTGTACCACTAGCGCAGTTAATGTCCAGCAGATCCACCATGGGTAAGGGTGACAGGACTAAGACCAAACTGTCATTCGATCAACGCAGAGCGAAGGGGCCTGACGCTCAGCCACTGGAAGCATCCCCGCGCCGCGCAACACCAGAGAGCTCAATGTGTGCAGATATTAGAGAGATGCTGGTATCCATGGAAAAAGGTCTGCAAGACAGTATGGCATCAATTGGTACCAAAATCGACGCACTCACGTACCGCACGGATCGCATGTCGGAGCGCGTGGATAAACATGCCGAGCGCCTTGACATGGCGGAGAGGCGACTCACGGAGGCGGAGGAAGCGCAAACGGAGTGGGATAAGGACCGCAAACAATTCGGCAGGCTGCTGCAGGTCATACAGGACAAGTCAGAAGACTTGGAAGCACGCTCGAGGCGCTCGAACATTCGCATAACGGGTGTGGCAGAGACAACGCAAACTGGCAGGATGGAGTTATTCGTAGAAAAACTCTTACATACGCTTTTGGGAGAGGATACTTTCTCTCCGATGTTCGTTGTGGAAAGGGCTCACCGTACGCTGGGGCCTCGCCCAAAACCGGGTGCGCCTGCGAGGCCAATAATAGCAAAACTGCTGAATTACAGAGACAGAGACACGGCCCGGTGGGTGGCAAGAGAGAAAGGGAAACTGCAATTTGAGGGAATGGACATATCCCTTTACCCGGACTTCACTGCAAAAGTCCAAGAGGAAAGGCGGCACTTCGCTCCATACAAGAAGCAACTACATGACTTGGGCCTGGATTACGCGATGCTGTACCCGGCGAAACTTCGGATCAACAAGCAGGGCCATTCACACTTCTTCACCGACCCAAGGGATCTGCAGAAATCCTTGAAGGAATGGTCCAAGGAACGAAGGAACAACCCGACAACACAAACTGAAGAATTGGCGGATGCTTCACCCTTGGATGAGCAGGAATAAGCGGCCTGCGGAAGCCCGGCCCTCATGTCTGTTACATGCCTTGAGGGTGGCTGTAGGGCTGGGAATGGGGCATGCTCCTGCATAGTCCCCGGTGAGTCGGGGTGTGCTGACATTGGCAGACTGCTCGGCCTCATGAGAGAACACTGTGTAGAGAACGCTGGGTGAGATCCTACCATCATGTATATGTTAATTGGCAAACGTATTAATGTTTTCTTACTACATTGGTGATTGCAGAGTACTCTCTGGGGCTGCTCCGTGTCCCATCTGGCTGTTGGTGTAGGTATCAATGGGAGAGGCTACCTTTACTCTTGCCTCCTCCTAATTTTTTGACTTGGCTGAAGGCATGCAGAGCGGGTCGTCAGCAATGGTACCCTCCACAATAGTGTTAGACAGCGGGTGGTGCCTGTCCTATGGGAGTGCAGAGCGACTAATGGCAGACGTGGGGAGCTACTCATTGGACAACGGCAGAGCAATGATAGTGGCTCACGCTGACAGACACTCTAGGGGTAATGGTACAGGGGCAAGCTCGTAAAGCAAAATGTTGATTTGTGGTTGTTTGCTTTTTCTGGTTACCTCTGCCCTTGCGTTATTGGCTCAAAATGCCCCAAGGGGGCCTAGTTTTGGGACAGGTTTGGGGATTGTTAGGGGGTTTTGTGGGGTGGGGAAGGGGGGGGGAGTGAACAGGGACTGTCTGGCCAGGTTGGGGGTGGGCGGCTGTGGGAGGGGGGGCGCGCGCTGTCTGACCAGGTTTGGGGTGGTCGGCTGTGGGTTGGTGGGAGTGGATTTCAGGGAAGGGTTGGGTCCGGGGGGGGTGCTCGAAGGTATGCCACGCAATGTGTTTCCTAGTCCTGCCTACTGTGTGCTTGCGGCGCTCGGCTCAAGGCTACTGGCACTAATGTACAGAGTCGACATAACACTGTCTGTTACTTATCGATCTCATCGCTGGAATGACTGCTACAAATGATGTGAATGCGGTGCCTGATCTGCAGGAATTGAATGCCTTATCGTGGAATGTGAGGGGGCTAAATGATTATCGTAAACTAAGGAAAGTGCTCAGCTATTTAAACAGACACCGGATTGATCTTGCCCTGCTTCAAGAAACTCACCTTCCACTTACCAGTAGGATGCTGTTGGCCAAAGGGCTTGAGGGACATAGTGTGGCCGCGGGGTTCACAACACACTCTAGAGGAGTGATCACATGGGTCAACCCTAGGTCTAAGCTTAAACTCACGCCCCTTGTAGCGGACCCAGAGGGTCGATATGTTATTGTCAGGTGTGTTGGTAAAGGGCATGATCTTGTGGTGGTGAATGTTTACGGGCCTAATTATGATAACCCTGAGTTTTACGCTGCACTGGCAACACATTGTAGAACCCATGTCAATTCTAGAATGCTATGGGGGGGAGTGACTTCAATTTTGAGTTTGATCCGGACCTGGATAGGTCGGCAGGGCCGGCCCGAAGGCCAGCAGCCTCGGCATTGCACATGCAGTCAGAACTGGTTCAATTCGATCTAGTTTATTTGTAGTATTTGTAGAGCGCGACACTCATCCCAAGGGATATCACGGCGCTAAAAAGAAAAAGGGGACTGCTGAGTTGCGCAGGGAGGGTTAGTTTTTAGGGAAAAGGTGAGTTTTACGTTTTTGCCGGAATTGAAGAAGGTTTGTAGTGTGTCTAAGATCCATAACATCCATAAAATCTGTTTAGCACCTTTCCCCTGAGGCGGAAGCCGGGGGCGCTCTTCTCTCTACCCTCACCTGTAGTTGTATTACGGAGTGTGTGATACTTATTCTGGACTTGTTTTTAGACTTGTAAATATTTTATCAGGCGCTATTTAAAAATTTCCGGAATTGCTGTAAAACGACCTAGAAGGTGAGATCTACTTCACCAGGGTCGATATTGTTGCCTGATCCTACCGGCGCAGCCGAATTGAGGGCTGACGCCGGTAGACGCGGAAATTACCACCGCCATCTTGGGGAAGGCAGGAAGGGTAGCGGTCCAGCTTCTGGACGATTCCCACCCTCCTGTCATGCATAAAAACAACTACTCCTCTCGTCCGCGCAGCGGGCGGGCGCAGCGGGCGCGCCGATGGCGCGCCGAAGGCGCGCCTAAGGCAAGCCCGTCTGCGCCCGTCCGCGCCAGGCACGGGCCGAGGGCCAGTCCCCCTGCCCAGGTAATTATTGAGAACCGCGTAAGCTGGACTAGAGACCAGCTTATACAAATAGGATCGTGCTCCTGTGATATAGCAGTCCGCTGCCTCCCTGAACACTTAGATGGCCATTCCTTCCAATGCTCTCAGTGTAACTTTACTCTCCCTCCTTGGTGCGAACGCACCCATCCACTACCCTCAGCCCCAACTGCTCGCACCTTAAAAGCAGCGCTGATTAACTGTAGATCTCTCCCTCGTCACGCTAATGAAATTTGGTCGATTCTGAACACTTACAACTGGGATATTCTATTCCTTACTGAGACTTGGACTAAGGATACTTCAAATCCGGATATTTATCTAGCCACCCCCCCGGACTATCGCTTCTTGGGCATTCACCGAGAAGGCAAAACTGGGGGTGGACTGGCTATCATGTTTAAATCTTACCTCAATATCACTATTAAAAAATTAACGAACATTGGGTTGATTGAAGCCTTCTATTTTTCGATTGCCGACTCTGCTTCAGCCTACCTAACCGGCATTTTAGTCTATAACCCTCCCAAAGCCTCCCCCTCCTCTCTGACGCAGCTGGTTCACATTATAACTGACCTGTCTCTCAAGCACCCGCACCTTATTGCTTTAGGTGATTTCAATTTACATGCTGATGACCCTACCTGTGCCTTAGCCACTCGATTCCTTGACTCCCTTCAGAACCTGAACCTGACACAATTAATTCAAGGTTCGACGCACGAGGCGGGCCACACATTAGATCTAATTTTCTCTAACCTCCCAGGTATCATCACCCACCCCTCCATTCCCCTCACCTGGACTGACCATTACCTCCTCTCAGTCGACATCTCACTCCCTCAGACACCCATGCTGGTGGGACGGGGAACAGACTACAGGAGGAAATGGCACAAAATTACTTGCAAAGCCCTAGAGTCGGTATTTAGTTGCCCTCTAGAGCTTCACATAGACAACATTGATGCTGGTGTTTCTAAGTTCAATGCTGCACTATTATCTGCGATAGACGGCATTGCGCCATCTCTACCGGTGTCTTCTGCAAGATCTCGTCCCTCCGCTCCTTGGTTTTCAGCTGCCTTACGTGAAGAAAAAAGCCGCTGCAAAAAATTAGAACGCAGCTGGAGAGTAACTTATGATATAGAGGCGAAATTCATATACAAAACGGCCTTAAAGCAATTTACTAAGCTTAAAAAATCTGCCATGAAAGAGTTCTTTTCCTCGCAAATTAAAGACGCAGACAACTCGGCAAAAACGTTGTTTAAAATTGTCAAAGACTTTGTCAAACCTCCTGCAATGACACCCAACAATGTTGCCAACCAGTCTCTTTGCAACGGCCTATCAGATTTCTTTCAGGAAAAAATTGAGAAAATCGCAGCAACCTTCCCTCCAGCTGTGGTGTCTGATCACTCCCTTTCCCTGACTTCAATCACCCACGATACTGCTCCTGCCCTAGTAGCATTCAAGGACCTCACCCCCGATCTTGCACTTAAACTTCTTACACAGTGCAAATCGGGCTCTCCTTTGGATCCGGTTCCTCCTAAGATCATGAGTGACTTGGCTACTCTATTATTAGAGCCGCTTACTTCATTATGGAATGCCTCCTTACAATTAGGCCAATTCCCCTCGGCTTGGAAAGAAGCCTTGCTGGTGCCTATCCTGAAGAAAACAGATGCGGACCCCACACAATTCTGTAATTATCGGCCTATTTCCCTCCTTCCGAAACCAGCGAAGGTCCTGGAGAAGGCCGTCCAACTTCAACTTGCAGAATATCTCCAGACTAATTCCCTACTCCATGACTCCCAGTCCGGTTTCCGTGCGGGCTTCAGCACGGAAACGGCATTACTAGAGGTATCTGAGACTGTTCGAGAGTGTGTGGATAAGGGCGAGGTGGCCATGTTGGTACTCCTCGACTTGTCCGCCGCTTTCGATACGGTGTCTCATCAAATACTTCTAGATCGACTGGAGCAGATTGGACTGAGCGGCTCGGCACTACGGTGGATCACTTCTTTCCTCCAGGGTCGATCTCAGAGGGTTCTTCTCAGACCTTTTAAATCGGAGTGCAAACCTCTTACCTGTGGAGTCCCGCAGGGCTCGGCCTTCAGTCCTTTATTCTTTAATGTCTACCTTGCACCGTTGGCCAGGGTAGTGGAGGCATGCGGAGTCAGAGTGATTTCCTATGCTGATGATACTCAGCTGATATTCTCCTTTAGAGATCACTCTGACTCCAGCCTCTCTAGTTTCCGCCACTGTTTGGGCGAAATCTGCTCTTGGATGGCCCTGAACCATCTCCGTCTTAACACTGACAAGACGGAAGTCCTGTTTTTTAATCAAAAAATGACAATACCCCCCTCACTTTGGTGGCCTACGGTTCTCAACCCCCCCCCAATTCCGGTGCATTCTGCTCGTAATCTGGGATTCCAGTTTGATGATACGCTCTCCTGCAGCCCACAAATTAATAAAGTTACTGCCGCCTGCTTTGGAAAATTAAAAATGATGAGAAAAATCTTTCCATTTCTGCCAATGGATGCGTGCAGAACAGTTACCCAGGCCTTAATAACCTCTCATTTGGATTACGCCAACAGTCTGTATGCGGGGGCCCCATTGTACCAAATTGAACGCCTTCAAGTAGTCCAAAATGCGGCAGCAAGACTGATTGGCAATATCCCTTTCCGACACCCGATCTCAATGTTTCGCAAACAGCTCCATTGGCTTCCTATAGCCTGCCGCATTAAGTTTAAAATTCTCACTCTTGCGTTCCGTGCTCTGAACGGATCCGGACCTGAATACTTGAGAAAGAGATTGACATTATCGCACTCAGTAAGAGACCTACGTTCGAACAGTCTTCGTCTTATGGTGGTGCCACGCTTCCGCCGCGCCCGAATGGGTGGCAGAGCCTTTGCTGTCCTTGCTGCAAAACATTGGAACAGCCTTCCCTTAGACCTCAGATTTGCCCCTTCTGAAGCACTGTTCCGTAGACGCTTGAAAACTTGGCTATTCTCTTCTATTTAGACAGGCCCTTCTTTTCTTTTCTGCTGACGGTTTTAGCGCCGGGACACCCCCGACGGGGGTAGCTGTGCGCTCTACAAGAATCATAAATAAATAAATGGGTAATTCATTCCATCGTTTGGCCGCCAGGTGTGAGAAGGCTCGTCCATCCGTTCTTGTCTTGTAAATGCGCTTGGGTTTTGCTAGGGCTGAGTTATTGGATCTTAGGTTCCTATTTGGAATGTAAAACTCGATTTTCCCTTGCAGGATTGTAGGGCCTGTTTTGTGGAGGGCTTTGTGAGCGTGACAGAGTAGTTTGAAGGTGGCTCGCTGGCGCATTGGCAGCCAGTGGAGTTGTTTCAGGCATGCTGATGCCGAATCTCGTTTGCCCTTGTTGCATACCAGTTTAGCTGCCTGATTTTGAAGGACCTGTAAGCGGGAGAACAGTTGTTCGTTCATCCCCTCGAACAGGGCATTGCCATAATCCAGGCGGCTGACCAGGAGGGCATGGGTAATTGTACGCCGACAGTCCAGTGGAATCCAGGAAAAGATTTTGGCTAGGAGTTTCAAGATTGCAAATCCTTTACCCCAGAGTATGCGTATGTGGTCTTTCATGCATAATGCGTCGTCCATCATGATGCCAAGGTTTCTGGCATACTGTTTCGGGGTGGGGGCTGTTCCCAGTGTCGGTGGCCACCACGTATCATTCCATGATAGTTTTGCTCCTCCGAACAGTAAAATTTCAGATTTTCCGGCATTGAGTTTAAGGCAGTGGTTGCGCATCCACTCTGCCAGTTGATGTATGGAGATGTAAGCACCCCACAAAAGGTGGATACACACACTACTCAGCCTTTCATAATGTCCACACAAGGATAGACTACTAGCTAGCGTCCCAGGCTTTGCTTAATAGTATAAAGAGGTGCATAGTACTCCCCCGCACCCTCTCCGACCACTCCCCTATACTCCTGGTACTAGTAGTCCCGGGGAAAACAATTCCCCCATTAACCTGGCGGTTCCCTCCCTATTCCCTTCTGGATGACGTGTTCAGGGGAGAACTTGCGGAAGATATAGACACCTTTTTCGAGGCGAACTTGGGCTCTGTAGATAGATTCCAGACAGTATGGGACACATTTAAGGTCTACATTAGGGGCATGGCAATGTCCAAGCATTCGAGTGTGCTTAAATCTATACGGAAGAGACAGAAGCAACTAGAAACCCAACTGTCTGACATGGAGAGGCAATTACAGAATGACTCAGGTGCTGATAACGCTTCGAAAATCAAACTCTTACTGGCTGAATATCATGAAGAGGCAGATAGGGAAATACAACATATGGGCAAATACGCCACGGCCCGAACTTATGGTGAGGGAGAGAGACCTGGCTCACTTTTGGCAAGAATGATGCGAGGTAGTAGCCGACCGCGGGTAATAGACGAACTGATCACGCCAGAGGGGGAGACTGTTTCTGGCGAGGTGGAAATCCTCCAAAAGTTCAGAGAGTACTATGCTGATCTATACAAATCTAGGTCGTTACAGGTTGAGGAGGAAATTGACGACTACCTCAGCTACATCAAAATGCCCTTCTTGCCTGACTCGAATAGGGAATTCCTAATGTCGCCTATACAGGAGCATGAGATCCTGGAGGCATTGACGAGTATGCGCACTGGTAGTGCACCAGGGGCAGATGGACTGACTGTAGGCTTCTATAAGGCGTTCAGAAACAGTTTCCCCCTCTGGCGTGATCAGTTCGTCTAAGGCGTTCAAGGACAAACTTGTCCCACACCTTATCACCCTATTTGAAGACATCTGCGAGGAGGGTAGAATGCCTGCCTCCATGAGGGAGGCGCTGCTCATAACCATCTTAAAGCCTGGAAACCCCCCCGACTGCATGTAGTTCTTATAGGCCACTCTCTTTGATAAATGTAGACGCCAAAATATTTGCTAAGGTCCTGGCCACGCGACTGGCGCTGTTGGTGCCGGAACTGGTAGCGCCGGAACAGGCTGGTTTTGTCCCCAATAGGAATCTAACGTACAACATTCGTACTGTACTGGGGACTATGCAGCATGTGCGCCAGGAAAACACCGCACTAACAATCTTCCTGGACATGGAGAAGGCCTTCGACTCTGTGGAGTGGCCCTTCATGCTTAGAGTCCTAAGGAAGCTGGGACTGGGGGAACCCTTTCTCCAGATGCTGGGTGCCTTGTACTACAAACCCACGGCGAGACTGAAGATAGGAGACAAAGTCACAGACCCCTTTGACATAAGTAGGGGAACCAGGCAAGGGTGCCCTCTCTCGCCCCTCCTATACGCGCTCGTGGCGGAGCCTCTAGCGTGCGCGATTAGGGAATATCACAGTCTGGAGGGTATTAGCTTCCCAACATATAAAATTGGTATTTCTACATACGCTGACGATACACTCCTTTATATCCGTGACCCAGAAACGAACCTCTTGTCTGTACTGAGGGAAGTTCTTCGATTCGGTGCCCTCTCAGGGCTGAAAGTAAATTGGGCCAAATCAGTTGCGTTCCCGTTGACGCCGGTAACCCTGCCCTTTGAGATGGAATACCCATTACAGTGGACCACTGACTCTGTCAGGTATCTAGGGATACAGCTCCACACTGATTCAGACATACTGATTGTGATGTATTCCTATAGGTTCTGTATCGATCCCCCTATTCCTGACCCTGTTCTGGTTAACAAGTTAACTAGCAGCCATCCCATGATGCAGAAACCGTTATCTGATGAAGCCACACTACGGCACAGGAACGTGTTATCTGATTAGGTCATAACGCTTGCAATCTAATTAGACAAGCGATATTCCTCCAGCCCCTGATAAGGCATACGGAGTTCTCAAAACAAATCAAACCTATGACAACCTGGGAAAAACCCTGCGGCCATTGTTTTGATTTCACCGAGAACTTCAGCAAAAGAATGTGCTAACGACCAGCTCGTATGACATCCTTATTGACGTATCTATGTCCATCCTTACGTCAATCTCGGCACCTTACAGGTATAAATATTACCGGTATTGCCTTAAGCAAACACACGCGGTGGTGACGAGATCGGAGCAGCCAGACTTGCCGAAGCCCAGAGCAGAGCAGACCCCGCTGGCGCAGGCCCGCCGTCCTGACGCGCTGAGAACGAGATGCTGCTTCTGAGAATTCTTGAGTCAGTCACTTGGCAAAACAAACTTAACTTAAACTGCTACTTTCTATTCCCGCCCACGTATTAGGCTTAGGTCAGGTACACTGGGGTAGGCGTAGTTAGAAACACCAGTTGAGTACGATTAGTCAAATGTTTATGTGTATGTATCTATTTTATCCATTTTTAAACCACCATATGGCTTAGAAACCATATAAATGTTTTTACAGTATTATTTTATACTTCTGCTTTTATTGTATGCACTTTACTTAACCATAAGTATTGCGATAATATCGATTCATTTCTCTTGTATGAGAAAAGAGACTGATCAATAAATACCATCTTTTATTGAACACGCCCGTCTCTTCCTTGTCTCTACAATCTGGTGAGACTAAGAATGCACGTACTGACTGAGTAAAATAAGTTGTCTTTTGTTTTCACACGACTCTAGAGATACACTCTTGATTAGGGGAGAGCAAAGTTGTCATGTTCTATGGTTGTCAGAAACTAAATCCCTTCTTGTCTATCCATGGAGGTTCAACTCCTCCTTGCCTATTCGAGAAAGTTTCTAGTGAACTCTGAGCTAGCTGGCAAACCCAAAACTTTAAGTCTAATATCGACAATAGAAGACCTAGTTAACGTCTGGTCTAGGCCTATACTATTGAAGGTATTATTCCAATGCGCAGAGCCTTTTGGGATAATAGGAACTACACTACATGATCAGGGAAAACTATGGGGTTGCATATGCCAAACTAGTTGAGGATGTGGACGCATGGTGCAAGCTCCCACTGTCTTTAATGGGCAGGATAGCCATTATGAAGATGGGGGTCCTACCTAGATTCCTGTTCCTGTTTAATAATATTCCGGTGGTCCTGTCCAAGGCATTTTTCAGACAGCTGACACAGGTGCTCATTAAACTGGCGTGGGGAGGCAATCAGCCCAGAGTCAAGTGGAAAACCCTAATGCTTCCTTACGAAATGGGGGGTCTGGGCGCGCCAGACATGGAGAGATACTATAGAATTGCACAGGCAGCCCACCTACACACGTGGATACATGGGGACCCTCGCATCCCGCACGTAACCCTTGAAAGTTTTTTTGCGGACCCTTCCCCCTTGCCAGCCACTACCTGCTTTCCGGTAGACAGCGCCATTGGTCAACTAGACTCCATCAAGACCACCAATCATGCTTGGCATGCGTTGACACAGGCGCAGAACTGCGAACTTCTGTATTCCCCACTGATGCAGATTTACTGGGCGGTGTGGCTGGCGCCATTGAAAGAAAAGGGAGTCACCAGAGCGCTACATGCGCTGGGAATCATGAAAATGGAGGACTTATTCGTAGATGGGGTGGCTAAAACCTGGGAGCAGGTCGCCCCCTCGCAGACAGAAGCCTCGCTTTTATTGCGTTTCCAATTTCACAGGGTTCGAAGTGCATTACTAGACCTTTTGGGCCCTGATATGGAGGAACCGCCTGAAGTCCCTGAGCTCACATACGTAATTAACACGCCATCATCTCGCAAACTGGTCACCAATCTCAATAAACTAGGTGTCAAACATAAACAGTTCCAGTATTCCAAGGCTAGGACAGAATGGCAGCATGATCTGCAATTACAAATAGACGATGAGATGTGGAAGTACTGCTGCACTAGCACGAGAAAACTGTCCCTTAACGGAAGACACAGATTGATACATTTTAAATGTATCCAATGGGTTTACTATACACCAGAGAGATTACACCGCTACGGGCTTCGGCAAACGGCGGAGTGTGAACGCTGTCATGCCCAGGTTCCAGATTTTATCCATATGGCGTGGTACTGCCCGGGCGTTCACAAGTTTTGGACTGAAGTTTTTTCGGAAATTAGTCTGATATTGGGCTCGGAGATACTTGCAAAACAGGAATTGGCACTACTAGGATGCTCCAAGCCAATGCCGGTTGCCCAGCGTCGATTAGTAGATATGGCCCTTCTCATAGCCAGGAGGGTGGTCGCCATGTGCTGGATGAGAGGCCCGTTACCGACCAAGAAGAGATGGGCCGGTGACCTGCTGTACTGTTGTACACAATCGGAAGTATACAGTGTGCTGCTCCCACCTAGGAGCCACCCCAAAAACTTCTGGAGCCTGTATCAGACTTACACACGCTCAGGGCTAGAGGAGGAAATAGAGCAAGACGAGGCACTAGATGTCCTAGAATCCCTCGAGAAGCAGACGGGGCAGGAGTAATGGGGGACCTAGTCATGGGATGGGCATACACCTTGCTCCCGGGACCTGAGGGAGTGTGGTGCCCACTTACGAGGAGAGCTAGAGCTGGAAGTATTTACACTCTCAACGCGCCATGTGGAGGGGCAGAGCGGAACACAGAATATCCAGCACCGCATTTACGTCAGGATAGGTTAGACTCTGAAGGGGGGACTCGCTCTCCATGTTGGTAGGTGGTGGGAAGGGATAGCTATTAGCACACACACAGGTATACTAATAGGGAGCATAACTGATGGCATGCAAGAGGGGTGGGGGGTTTGTTGGGGTAGAAGGTTTCTTTAAGAATTACGAACTGTATAATGCTACGACTTTTGGTATGTGACTCACTGAGACAGCTATGTTGTATGTACGTGCATGTGAATACGTTTTTGTACATAATATTCGAGGCGTGTATACTGCATTGTACCTGCATATGAGATCAGGGGCTCCTACTCAGCTTGATAATTGATTGCCGCCGGGCCCCCGGGATGCCGGCTAAATGGCTGTGTTAAACATGACCACATTGTATAGCTGTGTAGAACAACACCGGATGCCCGCGACATTGCTGTGTGTTACATGTCGTGTACCATACTATATGAAGAATAAAGGTTTTGGGGAAAAAAAAAATGCTGGGGGCGTGACAAACGCTGGGGGCGCATGTCCGCCCTTCATGCCATGTGAGTCGTACATACAAGCGCCAATTACGTTGCTGCGCAGCATCAAGGGGCACGCTGGGGGCGTGTGTCCGGCCTTCATGCCATGTGAACGCAATTGCGCCGCATCAAAGGGCCCGCTGGGGGCGTGTGCTACGTTCCGCCATTCATGCCATGTGGGTCGTACATTAATCAGAAGATCGTCTGCTGTGGCCGTGTGCTGGGGGCGTGACAAACGCGTTCACCTGGAGGCCTGGAAATTAACGTTACTGCAGCCTCTCCTGCGCGCTGTTACTGAACTCTCTCATTCAACGAAATTACATGCGCCTGCTACCATCAACCAGGGCTCTAGCCGGGCTCAGGCGGCGGATCAGTACACTAATTACACGCGCCTGATAACATCTACCAGGGCTGCAGCTGGGCCTCAAGCGGGGGAACACGCGCCTTCTAACATCAAACAGGCCTGCATCTGGGCCTCAAGCGGGGGAACACGCAAATGAGCGTGTCTGCGGGGACAATTACGGCAGCCTCTCCTACTCGCAGTCTCTCAACTCTCTCATTAAACCGATTTACCCGGGCTGATAACTCTCTCATTTAACGAGATTACACGCGCCTGCTAACATCAACCAGTGCTGTAGCCGGGCTCAGGCGGCGGATCACTACACCAATTACACGCACCTGCTAACATCAACCAGGGCTGCAGCTGGGCCTTCTCTGTCCCTATTCTAATGAAACAAAAAATGTTGTCTACCGCGAGATTTTAAAATAAATTGCCCTTGCCAAATACACACATTACACACATTCTATTTCATACCCAGACAACGTCGGGATGGGCTGCTAGTATATTATACATACCTAAGAAGCCCGACCTTGATATATTTGAATCTTCAGGTGAATCATAAGTGAATTATATCTTTTTTAGATTCAGGCTGTAGATATTCACTTATTAGGAATATTTGATCTCTCCCTGCCAAATGAGAATACATTGTAAAGTTATAAGTAAATGCATGCATGGGGACCAGAAAGAATATGATCTAGCCAAAGTTCCTGTAGTTGGCTTCCATGTGCAAAAGAGGTTTATAGACATTGGAGTAACTTGCCAATCTCCCAGAGGAACTCGTATTAGGTACCCACAGTCTTCATTTCCTTACAGTGGTAGCACCTCCACTAAGGCAGAGGAGTGTCGCCCTACTGCTCTCAGAGCAGTGGAAAAAGGAGAAATATAATATTAACTTTATTATCATTTTATTTTCCGTTGCTGGTGGCACAGGGAGGAGGAGTGTTTCATGCACTTAAGTGCGCATAGTGGTTTGGCTGGCCATCTTGGGCCGGCCAAACAGTCATGCGCACTGTGCATATTCCCCACCAGGCTGTAATGCACAGCCTGGTGGGGAACATGCACAGGCTCCCTGTCCCCGTCTGAGCGCCGAACCCTGGCACTCAGACCGATCACAATGCCACACTGCAGCATTATAATTGGCTTGGTGGAGCCTGTGTGCTTCCTGCTTCTTCCAGACTCAGAATCAGGAAGACAAGCGGAGACGGCGAAAGAGGTAAGTGTTTTTATATAATTTTCAATTACCGCCCAGCCCCCCCCCTTCCCTACCACCCGCCACTCTTTCCTTAGTCTTCTAAAAAACTGTTTAAGAGAAGATGAACCCTAGATAGATAAAGCACCTTTTGCCCACAAGGAATTAAAAGGTCCAGCTTGTCTTCAATATATAAAACCAGAAAAGAAAAACAATTATAGAGGAAAAATTACCTCCTCAAAATACTTTTTTCAATAAGAGAGCCCTGGGAACTGGATAGAAAATTCATAAACAACCCAAATAAATGATGCCTCACTCCACAATGCCTGGCAGAAGCCTCAAGAAGATAAAGACAGTAGAAAACATGTATACCCCTGTTTTATTATACAAAAGAGATTGTTGTATTGGATAGGAAAAGCTGGGGATAAGCCATATTCTGGGAACAAGTACGTTTTTTGTGCACTCTCATCTATTGGGTGGACAGTTTATGTTGGAGAAAACTTTAAAAGCCATTTTGGAACAATTTTATTAACCCGCCATTTTCAGTCAAATTAAGACCAAGGGCCTGATTATGATGGCGGTCGGACAAGTGACCGACCGCCATTGTATCGGTATGGAGACCGCCCGATATCTAGTCAGCAGCTTCAACCCCTTATTACAGTGGTTCCCAAACTTTTTTGACCCGTGGCTCCCTTGACCTAATTGGCAGTTGGCCGTGGCTCCCCACCATTTTTTTACCGGCGCACCGGGGTGCCGCGGCGCACACTTTGGGAACCACCGCAGTAGACCTTTGTACTCTCTACCATTCTTATAGGACTCCTAGAGTGTATCCATTTGTATCCCAAACTTTTTTGACCCGTGGCTCCCTTGACCTAATTGGCAGTTGGCCGTGGCTCGCCTTGCTTTTTTTCTTTTTAATTCCTCCAAGTTTATCAAGTCCTTTTAGACACAGCGTGCACAATGGTGTTGTGCCCAGCCCGACAGACACGCGTCTTAAACTGAACTCCAACATTAGGGGTAACCTTCTACTCCTGACCACTGGCACAGCGAATTGCTTTTTGCAACGTATTTTCAATATATTCTTCATTACTAAATCACTTTTTTAACCATCTATTATTCACTCCATTTTTTCTCTTATATTCAGAAACATTCCACTCCGCATGCAAGGAATTGCGGCAATTTCCCAAGTTTCTAATGTTCCTGCTTGGCCATCCGAACCTTTCGTCAAGAACACGACATACGCCAAATTCATGTGTAGCAGTTTATTTCAAACCCAATGCATTTCGGGCCTTAAGAGGCCCTTCGTCAGGGGAAACTGTAAATGATGAATAATCAATAATTAGGAACCCATTTCATCAATATGCAAACAGACATTTCATTTTAACAACATTTCTTTCTTTTCATTACAGGCTCAGTTATTCGTAATTTCTAAATGTATTATTAACGTTTCTCAACTCCATAACCCCCACCACTCTATCAAAAGCTCGATGTTTACACTTGGTTTTGAGAGGCAGGAAACCATTTACTGGATTAGTTCCTTGGTGGTTGAGGAAAAGGAATGATAAAATGCAGTGCAATAACAACGATATTGATAAAGAAATCAGATCTGAGGGGCGAAACCCAGTCTGAACTCTCAACTGGTTCAACGATTTAATCGTTGCACAATTTTTTAAGTATTTCACCCAATTTCTCTCTATAACTAATAGGTACATTCCTAAGTTTTTGTCTGACAGGACATGCACCTTCTCTTAAAATGATTCTATGTTTGAATCCAACCATCTTGCCGATGTTATTGGAAAATACATCTGGAAATTTTTCCTGAAGAAATGAATAATTGTCCATCTCACAACAATCTTTCTGAATAGAATAAACAGGACAATCTAAACTAGGATCGATTTTCATACCCAAATCAATCATGTGTGGCCACCCTAAAATGGTTGCACCTTTGTTAGCCACATATATTTTGCCTTGACACGAATTTTGTCCAAAACTAATCTTAGCTAATATAAAGCCTTCTAAAGGTATTTTATGTCCAGTATAACTTCCAGGGTGTACATCCGATCCTAATAATGATCTGTTTGGCCAAAGAGATTTAAACAGATCCATGCCCATAATGGTATACCATGCACAAGAGTCTACCATTACTTTGACTTCTAGACCATCAATGTTAACAATGCATGATGGTAATTTTTTAACTTTACTCGTCCCTTTAATTGACTCATCATGTACACTAAAGATTTCACCTGCCACATGAAAAATATAATCTTGACTATCTGCTAGAACACAATTAATGTCATCTTGCTCATCTTCTTGGACACAATTGACCTTAGCCTTAAAGTTGTGACATACTGTAGTGAAATGTCCCTTTTTTTTACAGTTAGTGCATATTTTATCAAGTGCAGGACACCACTTATAATTTGCTAAATGGTTGGTAGATCCGCACCTATAACACGCAAATTTCTTTTGCTCATTGCTTTTCTCATAACTTTTCTCATTACTCTTCTTGTTAGGATAGTTAGTAATTGACTTATTATCATTCTTGAACTTGGATTTGTCACCCTTATTTATCACATTAACTGAATTAGATTCAGAATCATTTTTCTCATTTCTAACTTCACGGATACATTGGTCCGAAATCTCTACACCTCTAGCTACTTCAATGGCATTTTTTAACGAAGTACTCCGAGATGACCATAACTTTTCTTGAATTTTTTTAGATTTAGTTTTTATAAGAATTTGACCACGTAAAACTTGGTCATATGTCATACTTTCAAACTCACATGTAACAGCTAAACCCCTCAAAGCTGAAACATACTGATCAATTGACTCATCCAATTTTTGAGCCCTCGAATAAAACTTAAACCTTTCCATAACAACGTTAATTTTTCTCCCAAACCTCTCTTGCATTTGTTTAACAGCACATTGATAAACACCCATGTCACCAGCATTTTCAATTTTAGGTAACTTTTTGAACTCCCTTAACCCTACTGCGCCAAGTCTATGTTTAAGTAAAGACACTTTTCTTTCGTGTGAGGATTCTTCTTCAGCTAAAACCTCAACATAAGCTTCAAACATGTCAAGCCATAAATCCCATGCAATGGGAGGTTCACCAGATTCTGCTAAAAAGAACGGCGGTGGTTGAATTGAAGACATTTGACTTATATAAAGAAAATATAAATACAAAGAAAACGACAAAAATGTTCCTGATAAGAATAATTCTTGCGCAAAAAGTTCACCACAGTTCAATTTGTATTATTAGTTGTTATTAAATTTGGGCAAAAAGTTCACCAAAGTTTGTCATCAAAGTTTAATTTGAATCCTTTAAGAAGGAAAATAGTTTGTAAATCGAAAAGATGCAGTTTCCCAAGGATTCACCATTAATTCCCAGTCAAGAAGGATAATTGAAGGGCAAACGCTTACTTAGTATGTTAAGCATCGGATAGTAAGAGGCTCCTTAATGCAACAAAGTGAAAATTTATGAAGTGTTGAGCACTCGGCGTTAGTTGTTGGCACTCGGTATTTGTTGTTTAACGCGCGGTGCTTGTTGCGTTGCTTGTTGCTAGGATACCATAATCAAAGTTAAAGATGGCCGCCACGTTGCGTTATGGTGCGTGATGATGCAGCGACATCAGTGACAAGCTACGGAAGCTCAATAGAATGTCATTCGCATCATCTAGCTGGAATGGAACAATGGGAACACGGAATACAAGGCGCTCACGCACAATCCACTCGCGCGGAGAATACAGCTGCTTGAAAAATGCACTACGCAACGGCAAGGGTGAGCGTTACTGAAAATAAGTATTTCAATAAAAGTTTTACCGCTCAAGGACGTCCGAAAGCCACCACACACCAGATATCCACAGGTCAGGGGTAGAATTTCCCATGAATAATAAATCCTTTAAGTAAAAAAATTTTACAAAAAAATAATTGCATGAAATTGTGCTCAGTGCCGCTGCTGAATACCCCTCGTCGCCATATGTTGAAAGAAGGACGTAGGCTCATCAAGGTTTCTCACTTCTTCTTTATTCATGAAGTAGATACGGTACAGCGACACCGAACACAACAGCAACCTCCACCCTCCTCCTTCAGCAACTGACTCTCTACACCCTACATTCTCTCCAAGCATGCATTCCACACATTCCACACGTGCACACACATTCACGCGCTAACACACACGCGAGACATACTACGCGCACAACACTACACGTACAACCAATACCACACATGTCTACTGTGCCATTTGTGAAAAAGGCACCTATGGTATGTATCTGGTGGGCTGAAAGTATGCCTTGTACTAGTCATTGATAGCAATGGATTATTTATAAGGGGAATGTCTGGAGAGTATAATAGGTCAGGCCCAGATATCTATGGGATTTGGACCACGCTCAGCATGTTGTGGAAAGAGTGTGTATGTCAGAGGGTTCACGTAGCAGCCAGTGGGGCAGTATTGAAGATAATGGGAGCTGTTGCACTTGTTCCTGCACCATTTTTAGGTGGGGAAGACTGGTGTCTTGGTGATTCCAGCAGTGGGAGAAGTGACGCTGCTCATCCAGGTAAAACAGCTGGAAATCCGGCACACTGAAACCACCTTTAGCATATGGGAGGGTTAATGTCTCCCATTTGATTTTGCAATGGTGGGCAGTCCAAAAGGCTGCAGAGGGTAGTAAAGATGGAGGTGGTCAATGCAATCAGGATATTTAAGAACAGGTACTGGAAGTGTGGAAGCACTCCCATTTTAATGATGGCAATCCACCCCATATTAGAAAGTAGCAGCCAAATCCATCTGTCAATCTAAGTGGTGAGTTTGTCAACTGTAGGGCCATAGTTGTGGTGAATCACCTCTTTCCTTTGTCTATAAAGTAAAATACTGAGGTATTTAGGGAGGTCAACACACTAGTGAAGGGGGTAGTCAAACGAAAATGGTACAGTGGCATCCATGAGCAGAAAAAGCTCAGATTTACCCCGATTGGTAGAGAGACCGGAAAAAGCTTCATATCGTATTATTTCTCGGATGATGAATGGAGGTGTGTGGGAAGTCTCGTATAAATAGAAGGATATCATTGCATAGAGTCAGTAGACGGATGCCGGGTTGGGTCTCTTGCGGAATCGCAACCCTGTGTGCATATGGCGTTCTTGTCGATGCCGGATCAGGGGATCTAGGGCTATGATAAAAAGCATGGGGACGAGGGAGCACCCTTGGCATGTGCCTCTGGAGACAAAGAAGGTGTCAGTGAGTTGATTGTTCACTTTAAGCCACGCCATGTTGTATGTGACGGTTGTGTCCTCCTCAAAGGAGACTAGTAATATAGCTGCTCTGGTAGCTAGGACATAGTAGTTGCAGAAGGGTGTGGCCTGGTCGTTCACCCTCACCATAGCGGCGGGCACAGGCACATTTACCCAAATAGGCCAGGTTGCGGTCTACGAGGTCCCGAAATTCCTGCAGCAGGATCGAGCCCCTGTGTAATTGGGAGGTCTGTGTGCCCCCTGTAGGAAACCGGCTATTTCTGGTAGGCTAAGGCTTATGCCAAAGCCAGGCAGAAACCACCATTCCAGTCAGGGCAAGGAAGTCACACGCCAAGATAACCCCTGCTCGCCCTCTAGGTAGCATGGCGCGGGCAGTCTAGGCTAAACTCGGAGGCGATGTGTAAAGCATTTGCGTCAGCGCACAACAGCAACAACATACTAGGTACACCACAAAAGAGACTCCACACAAGGTTATATTAAAATAACTTTTGTATTGTCAAAACATATCAGATAGAAATTACACATGTACATTGTGCCAACTGGCACGGCAATATTCACAAGGGATTATTTACAAGACAGGGCCACATGGGCCACTGTCCGAATCAACACTTTGCAGATATAGAAATACTTGTCAGAAATTAGAATAAAAGTATATAAACTTCACTGTAACACAAAGTAACAGTTATAGATCACATCCAGTGACTACTGGGAACAGGTAAGTACCACCTACGCAACCCTAACCCCTTAGGAGACTGTCACGCAGGGGACCAGGACCTCACTAGGACCACCTGTACTAAAAAGAACAACCCCCTAAGTATCACTCAGCATTTAGGGGTCTAAGCAAGAACACATTACCCATGATGTATGAAACACATTCAGAGGAGTAGTAAAGGAAAACCACCTAAGTAGCACACAGCGTTTTTAGGGGTCTAAGAAAGGACACATTACCCATGATGCATAAATATACATTCAGAGGAGTAGTCAAGAAAAACACATAATGCATAAACCTACACATTCAGCGGTGTTAAGAATAAAGCACATGATGCAATAAAATTACATTGAGGTACCAGAATAATACAGTAGCGCAATAGTCACATGATGTCTAAAAACATTCAGAGGTGCAGGAATAAGACATGATGCAAGGAAATACATTCAGAGGTGCAATAACCATACAATTGCGCAAAACCTACATAAGCCACCACCTGTGGCAGTCCCTAGGCCAACTGGCCTTGTTGGGGCTAGAACGCCCTGAGTCTCAATGTCAGGGGCCTAAACGATGCAGGGGCCCACTACTTGCTGGGCCCCTGGGAACACTCACAAGGGCCTAAACGTTGCAGCTGGCACTAAGTGCTGCGCAGCTGTGACTGGCCTGGCACCACGGTGCCCTCGCTGTCCCACACAGGGACTCTCTCTCCAACTTGCGCCTAAACGGTGCAGCTGCCCACTAATTGCTGAACAGCTGGAGAATCATCAAAACTGCGCCAGGGCCCTCACTGGCCCTCAGGCGCAAACTGCGCCAAACTGTA
This sequence comes from Lissotriton helveticus, assembly GCF_964261635.1. Taxonomy (NCBI): domain Eukaryota; kingdom Metazoa; phylum Chordata; class Amphibia; order Caudata; family Salamandridae; genus Lissotriton; species Lissotriton helveticus. Next base: position 285,522,174 of record NC_136070.1, on the reverse strand, counting down.
GGAGCCACACAGGCTCTGGGCAACACTACACAGACGTTGGAGCCACACAGGCTCTGGGCATCACATGCCCAACGTTGGAGCCTTCTGGGGCTCTTAAACAACCATGGTGCTCTCACTGGCACCAGAACTACACAAGCCCAGGAGGGGACGGGCATCGACAATATGCCCCGAGGTGTCCCAGGAGCCATCTAGACTCCTTAAACAAATATGGCTTGCGTTGGAGCCTCTCAGGGCTCGTAGGGGCGTCACCCACTCCGTTGGAGTCCCACTCGGGGGACTCAGGATTACGACATGCCCCCTGCGCCTCCCGGCGCTCTCAAAATGAACAGGAGCTTCGGAGCCTCAGGCTCCGTCGACCTGGGGGCGGCCCACTGTCAGCTGGGGCCGCCCTACCTCCACTTCCGCCCAGGTGCCGCTCTCCGGCACCAACAGCAGCTGCACGGAGCCCTCCCCAGCCCTTCCGACTCACCGGGCTTTCTTGGGCGGGCTCCTCCGGACGGCGGCTTCTCTGCTGGGCGGCGGCTCACTCTCGCCGCCTCCTAGCAAGTCCGGTCTCCCTCTCTGCAGGGCTCCCTCGGCACACGGGAGCCCTGTCAACCGGCCGCCTCTTCTCCTCGGGGCTCCCTCAGCCGAGAGGAGCCCCGCGAACGGCCGCCATCTCCCGCGCCTTCTCCTTTCTTCCCGGGGCCGCCTCGACCAGCCAATCCCGTCGCGGCCCCGATGACGAGTCTCCTCTCCTCCTCCAATCACGGCCCGACAGGGGCCATGACGCTGCGCCGCACGGGCCTATCCCGTCGCGGCGTTGGTGAGGGGGCTCGGCTCTCTCAGCCAATGAGAGCGCGGCGCCTTCGGTTCCGCCGGCGCTTCCAAGCCCGGGCGGCGGCGGTGACGGGGAGGCAAATGCCGGGGGGGCACCGGCCAAAGCCCACCAAGTGCCCCCCAGCGCTAGAACACAATAAAGCGCTCCTAAGCGCTATGGCCAAGGATAAAGCGCTCCTACGCGCTAGGGGGAAATCAAGCGCTCCATAGCGCTAGCAAACAGGCAGAGCGCTCAGGGGGAAGCTCAGCGCCTCCAGGCGCTAGAAATACGGTTCCAGCGCTATCCACAGAAAAATGCAGCTCCTTCATGCTGCCAAAGCCCCAGAGCTTCCCAGGGGGGCAAAGCTAAGTCTCCCCATCAGCCCAGGCACGGCAGAGGGGTCCCCCAGGAATCCAGGAAAGTCCATCAGGAGTCCAGGGGCTGGGCAGGACTCAGGGATTCCCTGAGCCCAAGCATCAGCATGCCCCTGGCAGATTCAAGTCAGAAAACAAGAACATTTTGGAAGGGGCAGAGCCCCTTCTTATACACAGAAAAAGCTTTGAAGCCCTTTGAAGTCGTTGTGTAAGCGAGCCCTAAGCTCTGGGTGTATCTGGTTTCCCTCTCCTGTCAGCCTCAGGTCAGAGGTGACAGGGGGCCTTCAGGAGGGAGAGCCATCAGGGGTGGGCTGCCAGGCACGGCACGGCACCACCAGAGCTCTTTCCACTCCTTCCTAACAGCAGATGGGGGCCTTTCATCTACGGCTTGACTCAGACCCCCCTCCTCCAGACAGTCCATCTACCAACAGGCCCAGGCATGCCTGGGCCAGGCCCATCAGCCAATCACGTGCTAGCAGACTCACTACACAATTATGCCAACTTCTAAAAGTGGCGCTTCTGGACTAGATACCGCCATGCCGCATACACCATTCTGCAGCATTCATTCTCACGAGTTCATACATATCAAACTCGCCCCTGCACTCCCCATGCATCAGGAATCTACCATGGGCACACATATTCCCCATTCATTCCTATGGGAGGGCAGGTCACTCACCATCCATACACAGAAAGCACACGCACTTTACACTGTACCACAGTGAAAAAGTGCGCAGAGGCCTACAATCACCAATCCAGGTTCCAAAAACAGGCTAGGAAAAAGCAAAAAGTCACGGGGTAAACCTGCCCAAAGGACCGGGTCCAACACCCCCTATTTTAGCAGAGTCGATAGTTTGGAGCTCCCTTTTCACACGGGTTAGGTCTCGACGGAGGCTTTTTAGGAACCCCACATGTTTCGATATGCAAGCACCCTGGATGTAGGCCTTAAAGGCCTCCCATAGTGTAGAATGTTCATCTCAAAATCCTCATCGGTTGCGTTAAGAATAACGGCATAATGACGTGCGTTTTCTGGGAAACGCCACTGCCAGGGCGTACATTCAAAATATGGGAAATTCAGTGTAAATCGAACAGGTGCATGGTTGGATGGAGTGCAGGCAGATGGGCCACATCTGTCAGCCAGAGGAGGGTGCTCCGAGATGTTAACCAGTCCAAGTGTTGTGTGGGGCCGAGTAGATTGTGTATCCCCTGACACGTGGATGGCAGGTGCGCCAGGTATCAGAGAGTTGGTACGTGTCGAGAATATCTTGAAGTGCACTTGAAGAGCAGGCTTTGTAGTGGCAGGAGGGCCAGTAGAGTCCATGGACAGGTGATCAGCAAATTAACCCCACCCATGTCAGGATTATGTTTACAGGCATCCGATCAGGGCTGAGCGTATATGGTACTATTCAGGGGAGTCAGTGTTAGGCATGTAGATGTTTAGGAGAAGTACCACCCAGGATGGCTAGGGCACCAGAAACAAGTACATACCTACCATCAGGGTCAACAATGTGGTCCTGATATATAATAAGTAGAGCTTTATGGATTAGGATACACACCCCACAGGAATAAGAACTGACGTTTTAGAAGAATCAAATCTGCAACCACCCCGGGGGGGGGGGGGGGGGGAGATGTAAGCTTCCTGAAGGAATGCCAATTTGATATTGTGCCTGTTAAGGTAATATATCAGATGAGTCCTTTTTCTAGGTTTGTTTAAGCTATAGATTTTCCAGGATAAACATGCTAAGCCCAGCTCAGGGATGCTCCTAGAGTGGTTCGGCGCGTGGGGTGTTATGGGGCAACGCTCAGCCGTGGCCTGTGCAGGTAAGGGCATTGGGGCGGGTTGGGGGGTAGTTTGATGGATGATAACGAGGAAAAATTATTTATTTATTTAATTTTCCCTCATCATCGCCACTCCACCGCTCTTACCTGCATGGAGCACGCTGGTAGCGCTGTGACAGTGTCAGAACTGTGCAGTGGCGGGATGCAATGTAGTAACAGAGCAACATAAAAACAAAACAGAAACAATACAGCAATAACCCTAACCCCCTCCCACACCAGTAACACTAAAGACTGGCGAATTACTACTAAACATAGGCAGAACGAGAAATCAAACATTCAGGTGTACACCTCAGGGGGAGTGACAATGCTTCAGAGGGTGATGCCCACTGTGGATTGTCAAAGAAACATTAGTGGCAGTGTACCGCAGCCATTATGTAAACGTAGTAAAAATAAGAGGATAGCAGGGTGAAGAGCCCATGTCTGAGTGATGGCGGTTCAAGATGTCGATGAAAATCGCCTCCGTCCGGTGGGTCATGCGGGTAGGCAGATGCAGTGGAAGAGGAGTCCGGAGTCACGTGTCGCAAGGAACTGCCGCTCCCAGCTTGTCATTTACAGAATTGGACTACCTCTGCAGGATTGTTAAATATTTAGTGTCTGCCATTGACCACAAAGGTGCACTGGGTACATCATATTGTGCTTGAGACCTTGCTTCTGAAGGGTGTTTTGACATCAGAAAATGTGTGTCTTGCCTCCTATGCAGCAGGGGTAAGACCAGGGAACACAGACAGTGTGGAGCCTTGATAGTAAAGAGGGCCACACTCCCGGCCCAAGCGAAGAGCTGTGTCTCTGTCCCTAAAATTGAGGAGATGTGCTATTATCGGGAGTGGTGGGGCTCCAGCTGGAAGACGTGGGCCCAGTGACTTATGTGCCCATTTCACCACGAAAGTCTTAGTGAAGTACTGGCGGCTGAAGTGTCGGGTTAAGTAATTTCTCCACGAAGATATCCGGGTCACCCATGTTGGTGGATTTGCCCACACACATTATACGAAGCTTCTTCCTCCTAGATCTGGCTTCAAGGTCTTTGTTTTTGCCATCATGACTTTGAGCAGGCGTTCCACCTTTTCTAGGCGTTTCCCAACACTGGAGGCGTCATCCCTCTATGTCAGAAATTCTGCGCTCAACCTCATCCAGGCGAGTAGTATGATGATCAAGACGTTCTCCCAAATGGTTCAGACAGCTGCTGAGGGTGTGAAAGAGAGCGTTGATGGTCTGAAACCCAGCATGCAGTTCCACTATATTGGCAGATGTGCAGTTGGAGGATACAGTGACAGAGTCAGTATGGCGAGGGTCCTCCTTGTAAGATAAGGAGTTCTGATGGTGTAGGGCTCTTACTGGGTCAAATGCCAGCATCTTTGGTTTGGGGTTGCCACACCCCATTGTGCACAGCTGTAAAGGAGTTGAAAGGATGTAATGTGGGCGCTAGGAGGTGAGTGCGACTCGGGTTGTGAGGTGGCTATACCTCAGATGGGTCACGGAACAGGCCACAGACCAAAGTAAAGGGCAGGCAATGGAAATAAGAGTAAGTATTTTAAGCAAGGCAACATTCAATACTTTTTCAATATGGCCTCCCGAGTGGCACTTAGGCAGAACTTCTAGAGTTACATGCCTTGTTGAAACTGTCACTTCAGCCGCCCACTGCGGGAATGAGAGGAGACGTCTGTGGCATCCGCAGGTGTCAGGCTATAGATACGGGCCGAAGGGGGCCATCATGCATGGCCCATCGTAGTCAGGAAGAGATACAGTATAGAGAGCATGGGTGTCAGGCCGGAAGGGATGTGCAAGAAATGGCAGGCCAATACAGCGTAGAAGTATCCCCCAGCAATTTGCCTTAGTTTATGACCATTGAGTATCGTAGCTCTGTAGAAAGTGGCCTGCCAGCCTGAGTGGGGAACATGCAAAGTGGTTGGTGCTTTATGTTTCTAAGCACTCTGTTTCAAGGTTTTCTTTAAAAAATCATAACCTGGTATGGATTATTTTTGTGTGTTGTTTCCACTGTTTTACTGTATTGAGTGTTGTACAAATACTTCACACATTGCTTCTTAAGTTAAAGCTAGCTGCTCTGGGCCAAGCTACCAGAGGGTGAGCACAGGTTAATTTAGGGTGTGTATCTGACTTACTCTGACTAGGCTTGCGGTCCCTACTTGGACAGTCTGCATACGTCTGCCAACTAGAGACCCAATTTCTAACAACTAGTTAATAATGATTTATCTAGGAAACAGTGGTCTGCAAAATTGGCCATGTTATTGTGTCTTACCTCCTGCAGGAGAGTAGTGGATATACGTTCTTTAGATTGAGCAGGTAGAGTATATTCTCCGACTGGAGGTTCATTCATGATTACTAGACAAAACGAATTCCTCATTAGGAGCTCATTCATGGCTTTGGCATCCAAGACATTCACACTGGGTTCTATGTGGGACGATATTATAAGGGTGGCTGATTGGTTGGCAGATTTTGTGGGTCATCTTTGAACAAGCATAATTGCAAATAAAGAAAGCATAATCGAAGCCTCCAATCCTGACACAGAATTAAGAACTAAGAATTATCTATTCTAATAAGGACACAGAGGCGAGGATTGTCCCCCCCTATGATGTCTGGTGAGGCCATTGCGTAAGCCTACTAAAATGTATGATTGGTATGATCTAATATTGTACCCTGCCTAATGATTTACACTGTTATTTGAGCATGCTGAAGCTTTTATATTTTCAACGGAACAGAAGTTTCTGAGTGTATGACGAATGGAACACCTGCAATCGGTCATTGGAGAATGTCGATTCTAGTATCCTAAGATCTTGGATTTGTTTGGTTACATGTACTCTCCTGTTCCATTTTTTTGTTAATTAAGGACATATTTTTGATAAATGTAGTTTGTCTGCAAGCTGTTGGCAAACAAAATGGCGGAACCTTGGTGTGCCCTGTATTTAAGGAAGAGATGGGCAACGTGATTAGTTGAAGGAACTGTTGTAATGTTTTAGGCATTGATGTGGAAAGTGGTTTGTAATGTAAAACATTTTCTAAAGTTGCTGTAGTTGAAGTAAAAATTTGAGAAGCATGATCCTCACCTCTGTGCCCTTAATAGAAATGAAACTGTGAGACGCAACAGTTAGAAATTTTGTTATTCAACAAAGGTAGAGGACTAATAGTCAATAGATGGCAATTCATCTGATGTCACATTGTATGCAAATTGGGGCAGGGGGTGCCCGGGTTTTCCTAGAACCATCCCTGTGCAGATGTACAGCTATAATAATATAATTAGTGGATACATAGAGTCTCACATGTCCAATCTGTTGCATGAATTGAAGGGTCAATGGAAGGCTCAACTTGAGCTGTTGCCTCTACAACCATACATGTCAACAGACCTGATTAAGGTGATAGATTCTCAATTATTTAGACCAAAAATAGCTTTATTTCCTGCCTAAAATTGCCTCTGCTTCAGTGGGTAAATTAAGTCCCCCAGTTTTTAGTTCTCGCCTACAGCATCGCTTTAGCAATGGTTGATTTTGGAGAGATTATAGTAAGGCTTTCAAAAATCTACCCAAACTGTGGAGTAGGTACAGTTTATGTGAGCCGGGTGCGTGCACATCGCACACCATCAGCATCACTTCAAAGGAATCCGCTACCCCGCCCCCGCATCAGACTTCAAAGGAATGCGCTCCCCCGCCCCCACCACAGCAATGCAGAGAGCTTGTTGCTTCTAGTGTGAACCTCAACATGTGCCAACTGCCGGAACGTCTACTTTACGAGTGTGTATGCACCGTTCTGCGTGGGTCTGGGCACTTTGTATAGATGTATGTAGCGGTCTGGATACTTTACACAGATGTATGCACTATTATATGGCTTCCAAATCCACAGCCCGCTATTGTTCCCTTTTATACAAAATAGGCGAGCTTTCAGACAAAAAAACCCCATTGTAAGCTCGTGTTCTCTATTCACTTGCAGATGGATAGGAAAAAAACTGAGCTGCGCTGCCTTTCACAGTTATAAATGGCCTTCTTTGAAGTTGCTTTCTGTCTCTACTCATGCTGCACACGTGTAGGGCCTAAGTGTGCGCCACCTCAGAAGAGCCATTCACTCCTCGTAAACAAATGTCGTTGGGCGCTGCAGCCCCTCCACTCGATAGAGGGACGGCAGGAGCTGGCCCCCACCGTCTTGCAACGTTGTTTCATCACAGACGGAGCGGGTTAGATCATAGAAGCAAACTGCCCCTAGTAGGGGGGCTCTATGACGCTTCTATGGCGCAAACTACGCCAGCTTTTTTGGACACACTTCCAAAAGGAAGGAGCGGGCACGTGCTTTTTCCCCAGTGTCGCGCGCTCCACTTACCACAAGCTGCGATGAAAACCCCCATACCAAATTGTCAGCAGCTCCACTTTCCAGGCTTGTCTGACCCTAGAGCACATTGTGTCTGATCAAACTCTAGCGACGTGAAGAACACCGTACTTTTGTATAGACCACTCTCTCTTTAAAGTTCTGTACCTCAGACGTGCAGTATATTCAGCAGAAAGTATAACACCATTAAACAGGGGGAAAAAGCCCTCTCCTCTTCAGATGCCAGCACTCACTTGGCGAGTCGGCATGTTCAGACGGAAGACTATGTTAGCATGTAGTCCGGAGAAAACCATGCCTTCCTCAAGATTTCGGGTAGATCAGAGAGAATGGAATGCTCCCAATGTACCTGGAAACAACTCAGTGAAGTCCCAATCTGCCACACCAACATATTGTACATAGTTAATTCCCAAAGCAAGAATAACTGCAGTACACACGCCATATGCCCATCTTTTCAAGTAATACCTCCTCTTGTATAATTACACTGGGTAGCAGATCCCCACCTTTTGCGCCCACTGTAAATTGCTCTCTATTTCCCAATTCTTGTACTGTGACCTACTCGTTATCCCTCCTTGCTTTCCATAACTAATTCCAGTACTAGCTATCTTATCCCTTATTTTGTATTCCATTACTGGGCAGCATGCGTCGATTGGAGCTAGGTTAACGACACATAAGCAGCCTACATACCTTGATTTCCTTACCCAACCATATCTACAAACAGTGGACTCCGCTTAATAGTCAATGAAAACATTGGTTTAATATATATGCAACATCGGACACATGGGCACACTGGACTCATGTCATGCAGGTTGATCAGATGGCCATACGAGAGCAGCAACTGCTCTGCATATTTGACCCTCGGTAGAAACATAAGAACTATCAATGCGGCGACTGCTGTGGTACTGGGGTCTCCCAGCAACCATACAGCTGTCTCCAACGAAAAATCCCAGTAAAATTCACAACAAACTGAACAAGCATTGGAAATGCAATAGGTCTCGGATTTATTTGAGTTAGAGCTAATGGCATTGTAAATGGCAATGTCTTTTAGCCATGTGTTATGGAGTGTATGCATGTGGTGTGTAATGGAATTATGTGGTTTGGATTGGAATTGTTCACCCTGCACACTCACAAACTGTTCACCTTGCACACTCACAAACTGTTCACCCTGCACACTCACACACTGTTCACCCTGCACGCTCACACAATGTTCACCCTGCACGCTCACACACTGCTCACCCTACACGCTCACACACTGCTCACCCTACACGCTCACACAATGTTCACCCTGCACACTCACACACTGCTCACCCTACACACTTCACACTCTGCACTCACACTGTGCACTCACAACTCTGCACTCACACTCTGCACTCTCACTCTGCACACTCACTCTGCACACTCACTCTGCACACTCACTCTGCAAACTCACTCTGCCCTCACTACTCTGCACTCACTACTCTGCACTCACTACTCTGCACTCACAACTCTGCACTCTGCACTCACTACTCTGCACTCACTACTCTGCACTCACTACTCTGCACTCACCACTCTGCACTCACCACTCTGCACTCACCACTCTGCACTCACTACTCACTACTCGGCACTCTCTACTCGGCACTCACTACTCGGCACTCACTACTCGGCACTCACTACTCGGCACTCACTACTCTGCACTCACTACTCACTACTCTGCACTCACTACTCACTACTCTGCACTCACTACTCTGCACTCACTACTCACTACTCTGCACTCACCACTCTGCACTCACCACTCTGCACTCACCACTCTGCACTCACCACTCTACACTCACCACTCTACACTCACTACTCTGCACTCACTACTCACTACTATGCACTCACTACTCACTACTCTGCACTCACTACTCACTACTCTGCACTCACTACTTACTGCTCACTACTCTGCACTCACTACTCACTACTCTGCACTCACTACTCACTACTCACTACTATGCACTCACTACTCACTACTCACTACTCTGCACTCACTACTCACTACTCTGCACTCACTACTCACTACTCTGCACTCACTACTCACTACTCTGCCATCACTACTCTGCACTCACTACTCACTACTCTGCACTCACTACTCACTACTCTGCACTCACTACTCTGCACTCACTACTCTGCACTCACTACTCACTACTCTGCACTCACTACTCTGCACTCACTACTCACTACACTGCACTCACTACTCTGCACTCACTACTCACTACTCTGCACTCACTACTCTGCACTCACTACTCACTACTCTGCACTCACTACTCTGCACTCACTACTCTGCACTCACTACTCTGCACTCACTACTCACTACTCTGCACTCACTACTCTGCACTCACTACTCACTACTCTGCACTCACTACTCTGCACTCACTACTCTGCACTCACTACTCACTACTCTGCACTCATTACTCACTACTCACTACTCTGCACTCACTGATCTGCACTCACTACTCTGCACTCACTACTCCCTACTCTGCAGTCACTACTCACTACTCTGCACTCACCACTGTGCACTCACCACTCTGCACTCACCACTCACTACTCTGCACTCACTACTCTGCACTCACTACTCTGCACTCACTACTCACTACTCACCACTCTGCACTCACCACTCTGCACTCACCACTCTGCACTCACTACTCACTACTCTGCACTCACTACTCACTACTCTGCACTCACTACTCACTACTCTGCACTCACTACTCACTACTCTACACTCGCTACTCACTACTCACTACTCTGCACTCACTACTCACTACTCTGCACTCACTACTCACTACTCTGCACTCACTACTCTCCACTCACTACTCTGCACTCACTACTCACTACTCTGCACTCACTACTCTGCACTCACTACTCACTACTATGCACTCACTACTCTGCACTCACTGCTCTGCACTCACTACTCTGCACTCACTACTCACTACTCTGCACTCACTACTCTGCACTCACTACTCACTACTCTGCACTCACTACTCTGCACTCACTACTCACTACTATGCACTCACTACTCTGCACTCACTGCTCTGCACTCACTACTCTGCACTCACTACTCACTACTCTGCACTCACTACTCTCCACTCACTACTCTGCACTCACTACTCACTACTCTGCACTCACTACTCTGCACTCACTACTCACTACTATGCACTCACTACTCTGCACTCACTGCTCTGCACTCACTACTCTGCACTCACTACTCACTACGCTGCACTCACTAATCTGCACTCACTACTCACTACTCTGCACTCACTACTCTGCACTCACCACTCTGCACTCACCACTCTGCACTCACCACTCTGCACTCACCACTCTGCACTCACTACTCACTACTCTGCACTCACTACTCTGCACTCACTACTCACTACTCACCACTCTGCACTCACCACTCTACACTCACCACTCACTCAAGTCCATGCAATTAGAGGACATAACATTCTGAACAAGCACCTACCTCTCAGTGCCCTCACTGCTTTGCGAAACTTCTCGATGACGGCCAGGAAGAGAGCAGTGATCGGCGCGCGGTGGGGACACAGGCGCCGTGAGCGTGCGCGCGACTGAATCCGCGCGTGGCCAGCACTTGTCGCTCCCTCTCCCATTAGGATTGCTGGGCGCGTGCCCAGCTCTTTTCTCCTTTTGTCGGCTTTGGCGGCTGACATGATTACAATAGTTCTCTGCCGAGAACGCGCTTCGCGCGTCTCTAGGCCGAGACCTAAAAAACAGTCCATGTACATCAGCAAATCCACAACCTTTCGCAGATGAATGCATGCAAACAGCCAAACACTCTGCTCCAGCTGCTGGGCATGTTCCTTTTCCACAACATTATCATATTAGATCCAAGACCTTAAAGGCATCCTGATGTAAAATGTGCAATCGGACTGTACAGATTGTACCTCCTAACTACCACATTCATGCAGCACTTAGAAAGATAACCAGCAGTATGTGCATTGCACTAACTCCAATTACAAGCCAGTAGTTGGCCGCATGTCCCACGCCCGCCTGTCCTAGCCCTCCGCCCTCCTCCCTCCAGCACAGGAACAGGACCCCTCCGGCGCCACGCTCTCTTTAAATCGTTTGGTGTGTTTCCAGCATTTATCACTTCACCCTGGATAGCCCCCATGGCCGGGCACAAATGGGACTGGTTCCAGCAGGAGGAGCTGATTGGACAGATAAGTGACATCCGAATCCAGAACCTGCAAGGTAAAGGAAAAAACATGTTTTCTCCAGAGCCTGTTTCTCATTCCTCATCATCAGAATCAACAAAACAGCATCTGTTGGTCTTAACACTGCTTTGGCGCACTCTGGCAGTCCTGGTGCGCGAGGGAGACTGTAGCCAATCAGGAGGGCTCTCTGAAGTTCAGCAAGAGTTTTAGCTTGAGCAGACTCAGCTGGGTGGTCCTCTCCTCTTATTAGTATAATTGATTCAGAAGAGAAGTGTTGCGGCTTGAACTGCCCCTCAATCCAAAATCACTAATTTCAGAACATTGCTGACATGATGTGACCGAGAGCTTCAAATGCCAACAGCCTGCATGCTGCTTCACATTGTTTCAAATGTACACATCATTTAACTGCTGATAAATGTACGGTGGCCGGATGGCTCCATTTCACAGGAACGCCCTTTTCCATTCTGGTGCTTTATTTATTTATTTTATGTATTTAATATTTGTAAAGGTGTGGTGAATCATCCCCAAGGGGATCTCTCGACACTTGGGAGTCAGATCACAGGATGGACAGTGCTCCATCAAAACAGCCACATTTGAGAAGTCTCTTAAATTGTGCCAGGTTAGGGCATGCACACCCCCCCTACACACTCACCCCCCACACACACCCCCACACACAACCCACACACACAACCCAACACACACACAACTCCACACACACACAACCCCCCACACACACATCCCCCCACACACAACTCCACACACACAACCCCCCCACACACAACCCCCCACACACACAACCCCCACACACACAACCCCCCCAAACACCCACACACACCCACAACCCCACACAACCCCACACACAACCCCCCACACACACCGAACCCCACAAACACACAACCCCACACACACACTACCCCCACACAACCCCACACACTTCACACTCAACCCCCACACACACAACCCCCCACATACACCCACCCATACACCCCCAATCCCCCCACACACACAACCCCCACATACACAACCCCACACACACAACCCCCACATGCACAACCCCCCACACACGACCCCCCACACACACAACCCCACCCCCACAACCCCACACACACAACCCCCCACACACAACCCCCACACACACAACCCCACACAACCCCCACCCCACCACACACAACACCCCCACACACAGATACAACCCCACACACACAACCCCCCACACACAACCCCCCACACACAACTACAGACACACACAACCACACACACACACACAACCACACACAACCACACTCAAGCACACACACACACAACCCCACAACCACACACACAACTCCAAACACAACACACAACCACACACACAACCCCAAACACAACACACACAACCCCCCACACACACAAGCCCACACAAACAACCACACAACCACACACACAACCACACACAACCACAACCCCACACAACCACAACCCCACACAACCACAACCCCACACACAACCCCACACACACAACTCCACACACACACAACCCCCCACAAACACACCCACACCCCCATCTCCCCCCCACACACACAACCCCCCCACACACAACCCCACACATACACAACAACCACCCCCACACACACAACCCCCCACACACACAAACCCCCACACACACAACCCCCCCCACACACACAACCCCCCACACACGCGGCACAACCCCCCACACACACAACCCCCTCACACACACCCACACACAACCCCATACATACACACAACCCCCCACACACACAACCCCCACACACAACCCCACACACAACCTCGCACACACACCCACACCCCAAACCCCCCCAAACACACACAACCCCCCACACACACAACCCCACACACAACCCCCCACACACACAACCCCCACACACAACCCCCTCCCCACACACAACCCCCTCCCCACACACAACCCCCTCCCCACACACAACCCCCGACACAACCCCACACACACAACCCCCCCACACACACAACCCTCCACACACACAACCCCACACACACAACCCCCCACATACACACACCCACACAGATACAACCCCACACACACAACCTCAACACACACAACTAAACACACACAACTACACACACACAACCACACCCCCCATCTCCCCCCACACACACCCACCCCCACACACAACTCCACACACACACAACCCCCCCACACACACAACCCTACACACACAAACCCCCCACACCCAGACACACCCCAACACACACACACACCCACACACACCCCACACACAACCCCACACATACACACAACCCCCCACACAGACAACCCCCCACACACAACCCCCCACACACAACCCCCCCACACACAACCTCCCCCACACACACCCCCACACATACACACAACCCCACACACACACAACCCCCCACACACACAACCCCACACACACAACCTCACACACACACCCACACCCCACACACACCCACACCCCACACACACCCACACACACAACCCCCCCACACACACAACCCGGTCCCCACACACAACCCCACACACACACACAACCCCACACAGATACAACCCCACACACACACACACAACCTCCACACACACACAACTACACACACACCTCTACACACAATCACACACACAACCACAAGCACACACACAACCACACTCAACCACACACAACCCCAAACACAACACACAACCACACACACAACCCCAAACACAACACACACAACCCCACACACACACACAAGCCCACAAACACAACCACAGACACAACCACACAACCACAACCACACACAACCACAACGAACACACACAACCATCTATCTATCTATCGCACTCTATCGCCCTCACTCTATCTATCGCCCTCACTCTGTCTATCTATCTATCGCGCTCACTCTATCTATCGCCCTCGCTCTATCTATCTATCTATCTATCTATCTATCTATCGCCCTCACTCTATCGCCCTCGCTTTATCTATCACCCTCACACTATCTGTCTATCCATCTATCTATCCATCCATCTATCTATCCATCTATCTATCGACCTCACTCTATCACTCTCACTCTATCGCCCCTCACTCTATCAATCTATCTATTTATCGCCCTCACTCTATCTATCGCCCCTCTCTTTATCAATCTATCTATTTATCGCCCTCACTCTATCTATCGCCCCTCTCTTTATCAATCTATCGCCCTCACTCTATCGCCCTCACTCTATCTATCGCACTCACTCACTCACTCTATCTATCTATCTATCTATCTATCTATCTATCTATCTATCTATCTATCTATCTATCTATCTATCTATCTATCGATCGCATTCTATCTATCGATCGCCCTCACTCTATCTATCGCCCTCACTCTATCTATCGCCCTCATTCTATCTGTCTATCGCCCTCACTCTATCTGTCTATCTATCACCATCAATCTATCTATCTATCTATCTATCTATCTATCTATCTATCTATCTATCTATCTATCTATCTATCGCCCTCACTCTATCTATCTGTCTATCTATCGCCCTCACTCTATCTATCGCCCTCACTCACTCTATCTATCTATCTATCTATCTATCTATCTATCTATCTATCGCTCTCACTCTATCTATTGCCCTTCCTTTATCTATCGTACTCACTCTATTCTATCACACTCACTCTATCTATCGCATCACCACAGCATCACTGAACGCCACAGCATCACTTGTCGCCACCACAACATCACTCAGCGCCACCACAACATCAATCTGTGCAACCATTCAACAATAACTAGTTCAAATATGTTCTCGCAATGTTTCAAGCTTTATTACAAATGTCACAAAAAGATGTTA
This sequence comes from Lissotriton helveticus, assembly GCF_964261635.1. Lineage (NCBI taxonomy): Eukaryota > Metazoa > Chordata > Amphibia > Caudata > Salamandridae > Lissotriton > Lissotriton helveticus. The sequence continues at coordinate 285,506,856 of NC_136070.1, read as the reverse complement.
ATATTTCACTTCTGTTCTTGGATGTTCGTCACAATAAAATACACTGAACATAATATTCACAAAAGTTATTTACAAAAGTTTAAGCTATTGCGATTATAAATTACAATAACTTTTATTCAAGTATTAATTATTTAAAAAAATGTGTAATAGCAATACATCTAAGTCACGTAAATACAACACATATTGCATTACAAATGTGTTAGACGGGGACCTGGAGGGTCGGCCGAGCACAGTGATCGCACAGACAGGTAACTTCCCCCCCACAGATGGACACCACACAAAGTTCAGGGTAACACCTTTTATAGGCACTTCTGGGAGTAGAGTGGTACGATACAAGGCAATCAGGACACGATGATCCTCTCAATTCTAGTCTCTAGTAGGGGAAGGGGGTAGCGGGACAGTCTGGGTACCCACGGGTACGGGGGTGTAACGGTGATGGCTCACAATCCTCGAGCTCGGTGTTCGGAGGGGTCAGACCGCGGCAGCGCCGGCAGGTCCCGAAGAGGTCGTAGGTGGCAACGGGCCGCGGCAGCGCCAGCAGGTCCCAACGAGGATGAAGGTTACAACGGGCCGCGGCAGCGCCAGCAGGTCCCACGAGGATGAAGGTTACAACGGGCCGCGGCAGCGCCAGCAGGTCCCACGAGGATGAAGGTTACAACGGGCCGCGGCAGCGCCAGCAGGTCCCACGAGGATGAAGGTTACAACGGGCCGCGGCAGCGCCAGCAGGTCCCACGAGGATGAAGGTTACAACGGGCCGCGGCAGCGCCAGCAGGTCCCAACGAGGATGAAGGTTGCAGAGGGCCGCGGCAGCGCCAGCAGGCAGGACAATAGTTCACAAGGCAGGGCTGTGGCAGCGCCAGCAGTCCGTCAAGGATGAGTTCGTCGCGGTGTCTCTCGACTCCAGGATACAACTGCCTTCCTGTCCTGGGGCTGCCTCAGTTATAGGTCTGGCGCCCTTTGATGTCCGGACCCTCGCTCTTGGAGGTCGGGAGGTCCGGGATGAGGGAGTCCAGACACCCAGCAGGGGGGTGGAGCCAGCGCCCGAGGAGGCTGGGGGTGCTCGGCACCTGGCGGGGGAGAGCCATCGACACTTCGTACTCCCATTGACCTGCCAAGTGGGCCGTTCACCTCCTGGGTGGAGGGTGGTGCCGGGATGTCGGGGCCTGGCCAGGCCCAGGGTTGGGGTCGGGCTGAGGCCGCACGGCCGCGTGGTGCCGTGTCCAAGATGGCGGCTGGGCCGGGCAATGGTGCTGACGGTGGCCCGGGCCCTGTCCTGCGGGGAGGGAGCGAGCCCTTCATGTGGCCTGTCCAACATGCGTCCCCCCCAGCTGAAGGCGGGGAGAGTCACCCATCTTCTTGGGGACTTTCCTCGTCGAGGCGGAAAAAGCGGGACAGGCCATCCGCGTTGGCGTGGTCTTGGCCGGGTCGATGTTCCACAGTGAAGTCCATCCCCTGCAGGGAGATGGACCAACGTAGTAGTTTCGGGTTTTCCCCCCGCATCTGCATGAGCCATTGCAGGGGTCGATGATCGGTCTGGACCCGGAAGTGGGTGCCGAAGAGATAAGGCCGGAGCTTTTTGAGGGCCCACACCACGGCGAAGGCCTCCCTCTCGATGGTGCTCCAGCGTCGTTCTCGGGCCAGGAGCCGTCTGCTGATGAAAGCCACTGGCTGGTCAAGTCCTTCGGGGTTCAGCTGGGAAAGGACTGCCCCAACGCCGTGGTCGGAGGCATCTGTTTGGACGATAAATTCCCGGCTGTAGTCGGGGGCCTGGAGCACCGGGGCGGAGCACATGGCGGCCTTCAGCTTCTCGAAGGCCGCTTGACAGTCTGGGGTCCAGTTGACCTTCTTTGGTTGCTTTTTAGAGGTGAGTTCCGTGAGGGGCCCTACGATGCTGCCATAGTCCCTCACGAACCGTCGGTAGTAGCCTGTGAGTCCCAAGAAGGCGCGGACCTCGGTCTGGGTGATGGGGGACTGCCACGACTGGATGGCAGCGATCTTGAGTTGCAGAGGGGCCACCAGACCGCTTCCCACCTGGTGCCCGAGATAGGTCACGGACCCCTGGCCAATTTGGCATTTGCTGGCCTTGATCGTGAGGCCAGCTCGTTGGAGGGCCTGTAGCACCTCTCGGAGGTGGTGGAGGTGGTCGGACCAGTGGTGGCTGTACACAGCGATATCCTCCAGGTAGGCGGCGCTGAATCCTTCGAGTCCTGCCAGGACCTGGTTTACTAGCCGCTGAAATGTTGCTGGCGCATTCTTCATGCCGAATGGCATGACCTTGAAGTGATAGTGGCCATCAGGGGTAGAGAATGCCGATCGTTCTTGGGCCCGGGGTGTGAGACCGATCTGCCAGTAGCCCGCTGTCAGGTCGAAGATGCTGAGGTAGCGGGCAGCTCCCATGCGGTCGATTAGTTCATCTGCTCGGGGGATGGGGTGTGCGTCTGTTCTGGTGACCGCATTCAAGCCCCGGTAGTCGACGCAGAACCGGAGCTCCGGCGTGGCGCCGGGGGCGGCCGCTTTGGGGACCAGTACCACTGGGCTGGCCCAGGGGCTGTCTGAGGGCTCGATGATCCCGAGTGTGAGCATCTTGGCCACCTCCTCTTGGATGCAGGCCCGTACCCGATCTGGTACGCGGTAGGCCCGATGGCGGATAGGGGGACTGTCTCCAGTGTCCACGTCGTGTAAGCACCAGGGGGTGACCCCTGGGGTGAGGGAGAACAGGGTGGAGAACTGGAGCAGGAGGACTCGGCAGTCTTGGCGCTGTTCCAGGGTGAGGGCCTCCGAGAGTCGGACCCCGTCCACGGAGCCGTCCTTCTCCCGTGACCGTAGGAGGTCAGGAAGGGGTTCGGAGTCCTCCTCGGTTCCATTGTCGGTTGCCATCAGGAGACTGAGTTCGGAGCGTACAAAGTGGGGTTTCAGTCTATTAGCGTGGAGGACCCGGAGAGGGTTTCGGGAAGATTCCATATCGATGAGATAGGTGACAGGGTTTTTGCGCTCGATTACTTTGAAGGGCCCCGTCCATTTGTCTTGCAGGGCGCATGGTTCGGTGGGAGACATTACCCACACTTGTTGGCCGGGTTCAAATTCGATGGAGGATGCATTTTGATCGTACCACCTTTTCATGTCCTCCTGACTGGCCTCCAGGTTTGCTTTTGCCATCTCTCTGAACCTTCTGGTCTGGTTGCGGAGGGTTAGGAGGTACTTGAAAACATCTGGAGTGTTCTTTAGAGGGGGCATTTCCCAGCCTTCTTTGACTAGGCTGAGCGGGCCTCGCACCGGGTGTCCATACAAGAGTTCGAAAGGGCTGAAGCCGAGGGACTTCTGGGGGACTTCTCGGTAGGCAAAGAGAAGGCACGGTAGTAGCACATCCCACTGGCGACGGAGGGGCTCTTCCAACCCCCCAATCATCCCTTTGAGCGTGCGGTTGAATCGCTCAACCAGTCCGTTCCCTTGAGGGTGATAGGGGGTCGTGAATCGGTAGGTGACCCCACACTGTTGCCAGAGGGACTTCATGTATTTTGAGATAAAGTTCGTACCCCTGTCGCTGACGACTTCCTGGGGGAAGCCCACTCGAGAGAAGATCCCCATCAAGGCTCGACCCACTACTGGGGCTGTTATCGTACGAAGGGGGACCGCCTCAGGATAGCGGGTAGCGTGATCCACCAGGACCAGGATGAAGCGATGTCCCTGTGCTGTTCGGGGGTCCAGGGGCCCCACAATGTCTATTCCCACCCTTTCGAACGGGGTGGTCACCACGGGGAATGGTTGTAGGGGTGCCTTGAGTTTGCGGCCGCTCTTCCCACTGGCCTGGCAGGTCGGGCAGGACCGGCAATGGTTGGATACGTCATTTCTCATTTTGGGCCAAAAAAAGTGAGTCACCAGGCGGTGGTAGGTCTTGTCTTGGCCCAGGTGCCCGGCCAGGGGGACATCATGGGCTAGGTTCAACAGGAAGTCTCTGAAGTGGAGGGGCACCACCAGCACTCGCCCGGCCCCCAGTTCTGCGATTTTCTGTTCGCTGTACAAGAGATCATTGTCCCAATAAACCCAGTGGGCCCCGGTGGTGTCTCCTTGGCTCTGGGCGAGCGCTTGCTGTCGCAATCCCTCGAGGGAGGGGCAGGTCTTTTGCTCCTGCCGGAATTGTTCCTGGGTGGGCCCCCCTTCTTGACGCCACTGAGCCAGGTCGGGAAGCTCGGGGGGCTGTGTGGACCCCTCTGGGGTGGGGTCCGGGTGGTCGGTCTGGAGGAAGTCTTCTTCTGGAGTGATCGAGGGCGGAGGTGCTGCCCATTCTGGTTCTTCTGGTCTAGGGATGGTGCGGGTGGCCATGGACCGGGTGGTTACGCACGCCCAGTCCGGGAGACCCAACATCCCCAGATGCTCTCTTCTTTCCACAGCGGCCCACGGGGAGCTCTCGAGATCGTTCCCCAGGAGGCAGTCTACGGGGGCATCGTCACGGACAGTTACTTTCAGCATGCCGGACACTCCTCCCCATTCGAAGGGGACGCAGGCCATCCGACACAGGCTCTCCGAGTTATCTGCCGATCGGACGGGGCAAAGTACGTTTGGTAGGATTTGTTCTGGGGTCACCAGGTGACAGCGGACGGCCGTCACACTGGCCCCGGTGTCACGCAGGGCCTCGGCCTTGCGCCCATTGATGCTCACCCATTGGCTGTACTTCCGAGTGTTGGCGGGCAGGGGAGTCCGCGGGACCATGTCTCTTCCTCCTAGGCATGCCAGGGTCATGGCGGCGGGTTCCCACTCGAACTGCTCCGACTCATAGGTCTCCGTGTCTTCGGAGACTTGTTCTTCTCCCAGGGCGGCGGCCGCCATCTGGCGGGGCCCGGGGGCCTGGTTCTTCGGGCAGGTCGGGTCACTGGCATAGTGGCCGACTCGCTGGCATCGATGACACGTCACGTTCGCTCGGAACCCCGGGCGCATCGGGGGGTTTCCCCGGCCTGCTGGGGCCGGGGTGGCGTTAGTGGGTGCGGCCGGGGCGGCGTCTCTGCCCCGGCCCGGGCCTCCTCCTCCTCCTCGGGGACGATGGTGACCTTGGTTGGTTCTGTTCTGCTCGTTCGGCCCACTCCGGGCCACTCGGGTGCTCTCCCACCGGTCAGCCTCGGTGGCGAGCTGCCGGGGTTCAGTTAATTTACTGTCGAGGAGGTGCTGCCTGAGCTCGACAAAGCAGTTGTTGGAGAGGTGCTCCCACACAATGAGATTGAAGAGTTGTTCGTAAGTGGTTACGTTGTTACCCTTGATCCACCCCTCGAAGGCTCGGCTGAAATAGTTCACGTATTCCAACCACGTCGTACCTGGGATCCTGGTGCAGTTGCGGAACCTCTGGCGGTACATTTCGGGTGTAAGTCCATATCGACTGAGGAGGGCGGCCTTCATGTGGTCATAGGACGTCATTTGATGGTCCGGAAGCTGCAGCAGGGCATCACGACCCTCGTTGACGAATCTCCCCCATAGACCGGCTCCCCAGTCACTTCGAGCGACCCGGTGGGCGGTCATGGCAATCTCATAGGCCTTGAACCACTGCTGTATGTCGTCGTTCCGGTGATATTCTCGGACCACATCCTTGGGGATGTGGACCTTCTGCTCGGTAGGACCCGGGGAGTGCGGTTGCTCGGGCACCCCTAGGTTTTTGTTCAGTTTGCGCATTTCTATCTCTGCTAGTTTGCACTCGTGCTCGTATGCCAGTCTTTTTTCTTCGAGGTCTCTCTGTCTCTGTTTTTCCTCTCGCTCTTCTCTGAGCCGCAAGTGTTCTAAGTTTATTTTTTGTTCCGCCAGTTTCAATTCTCCGTCTAATCTGAGTCGTGCCAAGTCTAACTCGTGTAATCTATTTTTTTCCCGCTCTTGGATCTCTTCATGGGAGGGGCCTGTTCTCCGTTCCTCCGTCCGGGTGGTGTTGACTTCCGGGGCTGCGGGGTCCCGGGGGGTTGCGGTATTTGTCTCTGTCCAGGCCTCTAGGGCGTTTTTGAAGTCTTCTTTTGTGCTTAGCCCGGTGGTAGCAATGCCTAAGTCCATGCAAAATTGTTTGAGCTCTCGGTGGTTGTATTCTTCCAGCTTTTCCATCTGGAACTTCTCCGCCGATCCGCTCTCTTTGGTCGTCATTGTGGTTTTAGTCGTAGGGTGAGTTACTGTCTGTACGGTACGCGTTGGTTCGGATCGCGCCGCTAGCCACCAATGTTAGACGGGGACCTGGAGGGTCGGCCGAGCACAGTGATCGCACAGACAGGTAACTTCCCCCCCACAGATGGACACCACACAAAGTTCAGGGTAACACCTTTTATAGGCACTTCTGGGAGTAGAGTGGTACGATACAAGGCAATCAGGACACGATGATCCTCTCAATTCTAGTCTCTAGTAGGGGAAGGGGGTAGCGGGACAGTCTGGGTACCCACGGGTACGGGGGTGTAACGGTGATGGCTCACAATACTCGAGCTCGGTGTTCGGAGGGGTCAGACCGCGGCAGCGCCGGCAGGTCCCGAAGAGGTCGTAGGTGGCAACGGGCCGCGGCAGCGCCAGCAGGTCCCAACGAGGATGAAGGTTACAACGGGCCGCGGCAGCGCCAGCAGGTCCCACGAGGATGAAGGTTACAACGGGCCGCGGCAGCGCCAGCAGGTCCCACGAGGATGAAGGTTACAACGGGCCGCGGCAGCGCCAGCAGGTCCCACGAGGATGAAGGTTACAACGGGCCGCGGCAGCGCCAGCAGGTCCCAACGAGGATGAAGGTTGCAGAGGGCCGCGGCAGCGCCAGCAGGCAGGACAATAGTTCACAAGGCAGGGCTGTGGCAGCGCCAGCAGTCCGTCAAGGATGAGTTTGTCGCGGTGTCTCTCGACTCCAGGATACAACTGCCTTCCTGTCCTGGGGCTGCCTCAGTTATAGGTCTGGCGCCCTTTGATGTCCGGACCCTCGCTCTTGGAGGTCGGGAGGTCCGGGATGAGGGAGTCCAGACACCCAGCAGGGGGCTGGAGCCAGCGCCCGAGGAGGCTGGGGGTGCTCGGCACCTGGCGGGGGAGAGCCATCGACACTTCGTACTCCCATTGACCTGCCAAGTGGGCCGTTCACCTCCTGGGTGGAGGGTGGTGCCGGGATGTCGGGGCCTGGCCAGGCCCAGGGTTGGGGTCGGGCTGAGGCCGCACGGCCGCGTGGTGCCGTGTCCAAGATGGCGGCTGGGCCGGGCAATGGTGCTGACGGTGGCCCGGGCCCTGTCCTGCGGGGAGGGAGCGAGCCCTTCATGTGGCCTGCCCAACAAAATGCTATAGGTGTCACATTTGCGAAAGTTATAACTATTGGCATTGTAAATGACAAAGCTATTAATTTCGGCTCGCGGCTCGCAGCTCCTTCGCTCGGTATATAAAGGTGGCGCGCGGGCTGAGCAGACGGCTGGCGGCGGCGGCCCCCCCACTGAAGCCTCCCCTTCCCCGCACAGAGGAGCGACCGCCGCTTGCTGGAGAAACCAAGGAGACAGCTTTGTAACCCTCCTCCTTGTCCCTGGACTCCTTACCTACTATCCCATGGGCTTTTATCTGATGGCGCTTTTTTAAAGAACTTTTTTTCGATTTTATATTTTTTAATCCAGTGTTTTTAATTTATTATTTGGAAATGGCGAACTCTGCAAACTCGAATCCCGTGGTAAGCAGGAGATGTAACCGTGGGAAAGCTAGGGAATCCCAAGCTACGTGGAAATGAACGGGACCCCTCTCTACACACGAGTAGGCGCCCCTGGACTTAGTTGTCCTGTTTGAAACCTCTTATCCTCTCACCCACTCTCTTCCCTCCCTGGAATCGAGAGGGACACAGTAAAAGACCTCTCTTTCCAGTCACTTCACACAACACACTCTTGTTAACATGGAGGCCCCCTTCACGGTATTCTTGAGGAATCAGCGAAGGTGCTGCTAAGATGTCCACCCTCCTCATCCCTTAATTCTTCGTCTATTGTGGTGTCAGTCGCTCCCCAGGGCAGATGTAGTTCACATATGTATGTGCCCCCAACAGTCTATACTCCGTTACAGTGGGATCATGACAGTCAACTTGGAGTTGTAGAAACAATATTTTAACCAGGGTTCTCTAGGTCAGGCATTGTTGTTTTGTGGTATTTCTCGAGGGGCATGGGGTACACAGCTCCTGGTAGGCAAGGGGGACACAGACGAGCAAAGGAATCCCTAGTGCATTGTGGTGCACAGATACCCTGTAACACACGTTGTTGGCGTGTTCTTACTTATCTGGGGGAAGGGCGCTTCTTAACCCATATTACGAGCTTACGTGGTGGGATCCTGTGTGTGAGCCTTCCAGGTGAAGGCGGCGGATTGTGTTAGGAGACGTTACATGTAGTACTTAATTCACTTGCAAATACTACGGTTTTGTGGCGGGGGTTAAAGTTGGTGTTCAGAAGTCGCGATTGGTATTTTCAGGGTGGCGTAAAAGGCTATTTTATTTTATTTTTACCCCTTTTCTATCTATCTATCGCCCTCACTCTATCTATCGCCCTCATTCTATCTGTCTATCGCCCTCACTCTATCTGTCTATCTATCACCATCAATCTATCTATCTATCTATCTATCTATCGCCCTCACTCTATCTATCTGTCTATCTATCGCCCTCACTCTATCTATCGCCCTCACTCACTCTATCTATCTATCTATCTATCTATCTATCTATCTATCTATCTATCTATCTATCTATCTATCTATCTATCTATCTTTCTATCGCTCTCACTCTATCTATTGCCCTTCCTTTATCTATCGTACTCACTCTATTCTATCACACTCACTCTATCTATCGCATCACCACAGCATCACTGAACGCCACAGCATCACTTGTCGCCACCACAACATCACTCAGCGCCACCACAACATCAATCTGTGCAACCATTCAACAATAACTAGTTCAAATATGTTCTCGCAATGTTTCAAGCTTTATTACAAATGTCACAAAAAGATGTTAATATTTCACTTCTGTTCTTGGATTTTCGTCACAATAAAATACACTGAACATAATATTCACAAAAGTTATTTACAAAAGTTTAAGCTATTGCGATTATAAATTACAATAACTTTTATTTAAGTATTAATTATTTAAAAAAATGTGTAATAGCAATACATCTAAGTCACGTAAATACAACACATATTGCATTACAAATGCTATAGGTGTCACATTTGCGAAAGTTATAACTATTGGCATTGTAAATGACAAAGCTATTAATTTCGCTATTTTCAAAACCAACAAATAAATTAAAAAATTGTCATTTACAATACCAATAGCTCAAACTTTCCTAATGCGAGACCTATTGCATTGCAAATGCGTGTTTTGTTTAACTCTCCCTATTTGTAGCGTTGAAAGGTTGGCATATGTGTTTACAACTCCCACAAGCTGCTCTGAACGCAATGTACTTTATTCACCGTGTGAAATTTAGCGAAGTGCCAGTCACTCGCAGGAGTCTTCAGAGACCCACTGATAAAGACAGACTGGAGGTCTTAAAACTTTCTAGCCATCAGTTTCCTCAGAGTTATTGGCATAGCTAAACTACAATTCCCAGCGTGCCGTCAAAACCTCTCTTTATCGCGAAAGTTTCGGCTCCTGCGCAAGCCCAACGCGCCTCCCTGAAACTACAAGTCCCGGCGCGACGCTGCTGCTGATTACCCGTATGTCTCGGCTCTCGCGGTGTCGACTCGTGCCCTGCCCCTGCCCCTGTCTCGCGGCTCGCAGCTCCTTCGCTCGGTATATAAAGGTGGCGCGCGGGCTGAGCAGACGGCTGGCGGCGGCGGCCCCCCCACTGAAGCCTCCCCTTCCCCGCACAGAGGAGCGACCGCCGCTTGCTGGAGAAACCAAGGAGACAGCTTTGTAACCCTCCTCCTTGTCCCTGGACCCCTTACCTACTATCCCATGGGCTTTTATCTGATGGCGCTTTTTTAAAGAACTTTTTTTCGATTTTATATTTTTTAATCCAGTGTTTTTAATTTATTATTTGGAAATGGCGAACTCTGCAAACTCGAATCCCGTGGTAAGCAGGAGATGTAACCGTGGGAAAGCTAGGGAATCCCAAGCTACGTGGAAATGAACGGGACCCCTCTCTACACACGAGTAGGCGCCCCTGGACTTAGTTGTCCTGTTTGAAACCTCTTATCCTCTCACCCACTCTCTTCCCTCCCTGGAATCGAGAGGGACACAGTAAAAGACCTCTCTTTCCAGTCACTTCACACAACACACGCTTGTTAACATGGAGGCCCCCTTCACGGTATTCTTGAGGAATCAGGGAAGGTGCTGCTAAGATGTCCACCCCCCTCATCCCTTAATTCTTCGTCTATTGTGGTGTCAGTCGCTCCCCAGGACAGATGTAGTTCACATATGTGTGTCCCCAACAGTCTATACTCCGTTACAGTGGGATCATGACAGTCAACTTGGAGTTGTATAAACAATATTTTAACCAGGGTTCTCTAGGTCAGGCATTGTTGTTTTGTGGTATTTCTCGAGAGGCATGGGGTACACAGCTCCTGGTAGGCAAGGGGGACACAGACGAGCAAAGGAATCCCTAGTGCGTTGTGGTGCACAGATACCCTGTAACACACGTTGTTCGCGTGTTCTTACTTATCTGGGGGAAGGGCGCTTCTTAACCCATATTACGAGCTTACGTGGTGGGATCCTGTGTGTGAGCCTTCCAGGTGAAGGCGGCGGATTGTGTTAGACGTTACATGTAGTACTTAATTCACTTGCAAATACTACGGTTTTGTGGCGGGGGTTAAAGTTGGTGTTCAGAAGTCGTGATTGGTATTTTCAGGGTGGCGTAATCGGCTATTTTATTTTTACCCCTTTTCTATGCGCCTTGATTATGTTCTCTTCCCGAAGGAGCCATTTTAAGCCATGTACTTTGCGCGCCTGTGAACAAAAGCCGCCCGCAAAGCGCCTTCCAAACCTTGCGGATTTGAGCCGAAACCCCTCCCAAAAAACAATCCACCCGACTGTTTGCTGTTAACGATGAACATGTATAAATCCCTAATTCGATCAAACGAATTAAAGCTTATTTTATTTGTTTTGAATCTTATGAATCGTCCCCAAAAATAAAACGAAATATCCTAAAACCCAATAGAATATTTTCCGATCCTCCTTCAGTGGTAAAGACGGCTCCTGGGGGCCCTGTGCTCCCCGGGGGTTCTGTGCCGCTGTGGCTGGGAGCTGCAGTGGCAGCAAACATGGCCTCCTCCCTCGCTCTCCGCCTCTCTCCCTCTGTGCGGCTCCCCCTCGGCTCCCTGTTTATATAGAGCCATTGCAGCTCTCTAATATAGACTCTGCAGGATGGGAAGGTGCTTTGCAGGCCCACGTCACCGCCTCTCCATTTATACAGCCGGGCCAAGGCTTTAAATAGGGAGACGGGCTTTGGCTGCCAGCAAGGGAGGTGCTGCTGCGGAGGGAGGGGAGAGAGAATGATCTGCGGCGCTGGGGAGGGAGCGAGGCAGGGGAATCGCTTATATATGGGTTGTGGCAGTGCGAGGATGACTACAAATGGAGGAAGGAAGCAGGGACTCTAATTTTGTGCGATTTGTTGTGTGTGAGGCAGGCTCGGCGAATGAACTGCTTCGAATACATTTCAGTTTATTCGATTTGTGTGCTATTGCTGAGTTAGTGGGGTTGTTCGAGTGAGGGCAGGTCCGTGAAATGAGCCCCTGGCTGGTGATGGCGACAAGAAGAAAGGCTTTAGGCTACTGCTTACCGGGCATGTTTATCACAAAGGCGGCTCACGAAATTAGTTGTTTTGCTAGCTCTCCCGAGAGTAGTTGTGCAGCCCCAGGCAGATGAACACTGAGATGCGAGCTTGTGCCATTTCAAGATCGCTCTTGCCGTTTAGTTATAATTATGCACTGGCAAATAAATATTATTCACTCTACTCTTGAAGTGGTAACATGCAGTTTCCGACTTCTCTTATTTTACCGGGCTGCTGCTTTGCTATTTTAAAATAACCACCATCTTGCGCGTTATTCTATGCTTTATGTTTAGTAATTAAAAAAACGAAACTTTAGCATTATATTACAGTGCAGGGTATTTATGATAATTAATGATGTTCTGTGTCGTGGCTTGCTCTTTAGCTTCATATTAATTATTGATGCCTAACATTTACAGTGCTACGAACCCCACATTTTTAGAAAAAGCGTTACATAAACTTCTTTTTCAGTTCATATCCCTTATTAACCCCCTACATTTTGGGCTATTTGACGCTTAGTGCTGGCTAATCATGTTATAGCAAACTTATCACATGTTTCAGTACTGAATCAATGTCCATAAAATGGCAGCAGGGTTGAGCAAAACAATGTATCACCACTTTTTATTGCTTTTCATTTTTGTTTTTGTATCACACTTTAAGTAAAAAAAATACTCAACCCTGTTTTGCTTAAAAAAAAAAATATATATATATATACACACACACACAAATACAGGTTTGGCAAACAGAAGATATAGATATCTCTCTATATTCTGTTAGCCAAACCTGTTTTAAACCAAAGTATTTGACACCCAGGGTGCCTTGTTTTTCCTGTTGAGTGACCTCGGTCCCCCAGCCTACAAAAATAAGCCATCACTATTAGCCAGAAGCGTTGGAGGCAAAGGACCTGCTCTTGGTGCACTGTACTCATGACGTTTGGTCTTTACATTTTAAGCACACTTTTTAGGGTTTCGATGCACACACCAACGAAGTGTTAGTCTGTCTTCGTGAAAGAATAAAGCAAATGAAGTAAGTTACAAAAGAAATGAATAGGTGACCTGTGTTCATAGTTATCTATATTTTTTATATTTGTTGCATTTTATATGTAAATTTAGCTAAGACTTATGGCGGTTGTGGTCTGTAAATATGAGCCATGTTATGATATGCCTTTTGGATAACTCTTGCTACCCATTAGCATGGTAATGTAGTGCTTTTAGAATTTGGGTGCCCTTTATGCTTCTGTGGCAATCATTGATTTGATTCATAGTGGTCTGTTGACACTGTATTTGATAGTGTTGTAGTGCTTGAGTCTTTTTGGGTTGAAGCCAGCAAGGTGAGATTCGAAAATTGTATGAAGGCATTGATTATACTAAATAGCGATTGGTTAGAGCTTAATATAGATTTTGATGGGGCATCATGTTAAATGAATGTCTATTCATTCATTTGTTTAATTCTGCCAATATTTAGTTTTTAAGGTATTTATGCAGATTTTTACTTTATGGCATTGTGTTGTAGCTTTGTGTTTTTTTTTTTTTTAAGTTTTAATTTCTTCTGAAGCAAGGGTACATCCCTGTACTGCTATGAATCTAGTTATGCAGAATACAATGCAACCATGCTATGGAAATGTTTGTGCATGGGATTTCATATTTTTTTGACTATGTATTTGCTGTTTTGTCCACTACAGTGTGCTTTAGTATCAGCAAGTTTAGTGCAATGGCTTGTCCTGCATCAAAGTCCTTTTGGTATAGAGGTTATATACAATTATACCTTTTTAAATTATATAGGAGAGGCAAACCAATGGCTAATAGTGAATTAGAGCAGCAATGCGTTGGTGTGGGCATTGAACAAACTTATTAGTGCAAGGACAATAACCTGGTATACTTATAGTTAAATCAGTTTCTTTAAACATTTGATATGAAAACTTAAAATTAATATGAATGATTGATATACCACCTTATTTGTACTATTCGTTAAAATTAATTGATATTCCTCCTTGCCGTGCAATTGTTAAAAAGACAGATAATGACCACTAAGCGACTGTGACCAATTTCATTCCTTCATTACTTTCTTATAACTGATTAAACATTTTAAGTGGCAAATAAGTTGCGGGTCATTAGAGTCAAGCCATTATAATATGGCAGTTCCACAGGAGGAGATGCCTCTTTCATTGAACTGTCTCCAACAGTTGACGGTGTTGCGAACCTAAGGCTGGGCAAATACATATTAAATGTATAAAATTCTGTGTGGATGACCCACAAAGAGTGCTTGCTTTTGAGTCCTGGTACTTCCAGCGGGGCAAGTCTGCACTAGAGGGCAACTTCCCCATACGTAACTCTAAAAACGTGTTTTTTAAGTAGGGGGAAAAGGCAAGACCCAGATATGCGGCTGGCTCTGATTTTGTGTATGAATGCAATTCCATCCGTGCGTGGGCTCGCCGACTCAACGTGCTGTATCTTCTAGTAGCAAGTGTTTGTTTTTTTTACCGCCTGCTTCGTGATATGCTGAAACGAGGCCAGCAGTAGTTTCTGCTACCAGTGGCAGCCCAAAGCACATCATTAATCTTAAGCCCGCTATTAAGCCAGATTTTGTACCAAGTTTTAATTGCCTCGTACCTTCAATCTAATTGTTGTTGCAGCCCAAACTAATCAAACCTGGGCCAGTGAGGAGGAGTCACATGGCAAAGAAATACTCTTTGTACACTTGTGTTTGAAGGCTGTCCAGAATCGCAGCGCGAGTTCCATGCTGGACAACACTTCGGTACGCAATAGTTGGTTGGTAGCAGTTTTGCTTTGACTGCTAATAATGGGGTGAACAGTGGGCCTTTTAGAGTTTTTGATAATTTACAGAACACAAATATTGGGGCGTTTCCTTTCTTTTGCATGGCCTCATTCTGCTTTAGAAAGGAGAGCCTTTGATCCAAATATATCCCAATATATTTATAACTGCTCACCACTTCCAACCTCACGTTGTTGATTGTGAACATCGTTTGTTTATGAAGACTGAGTTACGATCATGACTTTTGTTTTTGTAGTATTTATTTCTATCAAGTTTGTTTTGACCAAGTCAGCTAGCTCATTAATTGCACTTTGCAAGCTGATTCTCGTTTGCTTAGGAGCACAATGTCATCCGCATAGGACAGATGTGTTAATGGCAGTGTACCCAGACATGGAGGATGTGAGCTAACCAAATCTAGCCTTGGTGTCAAGTCAGCCATAAATCGGTTGAACAGGTGTGGGGCCAAGACACAACTGTGCTTTAACCCCTCTCTGGTATAGATCTTCCTGTTGCGCTTCTTGCCATCTGCGATTTTTACCTGCATCCAGGTGTCTGTATATAGATTAATTATTAGTTTCAGTATTGATTCTGGTAGACCCTGTTGCTTCAGTTTGCCCCACAAAATGCGTCTACTGACACAGTTGAATGGCGCCTTAAAATCCACAAAGCATAGATGCAGTTTTTGTGTCTGCTGCGGCCTTTTTTTTTTTTTTTAGCAATTATCCCTAACGCTAGTGCATTTGAGATTCTACCTGTTCCCTGGCGAAAGCCTGGCTGATAAATGGGGATTATTTTACTTGCGTCAGACCAGCTTATCAAGTCTGATAAAATCAAGGAAGCATAGTATTTAGCCTCGGTGTCTATTAACGCAATCATACGATAATTGTCGGGGTCTATGCGCTCTCCTTCTTTAAATACTGGATTGATGATTGAGCCTCTTCAGCTTTACGGTAGGCAGCCTACCAGAGGAAACACAGTACATCTTTGGTGCCCAGAAATTGGGATCTTGCTTATAAATGTCTTGGGGTACTCTATTTGGGCCCGGAGCCCCATCAAGCCTACTTTTTGCTATAACCTTGGCTATTTCTTCTTCGGAATAGGTTATGAATAGCTGTTGTTACCCCATCACATTTTGTGCTCTTTCCTGTTTTGGTTGTTTTGAAGAATATATCCACACTGTTATTCTGCTTACTCGGGGTCACTGACACTGTTTGATATACCTTTCAAATGGTTTCAAGGGAGTTTGTCCCACCCTCGTTTAATACTGAGAACGTGGTGACTAGGTGTTGTACCCAAGCAGACTCTGTGACACAAGTCACTTTTATGACTTTTGACGGTCTGGACAGAGAATTCACGTGGTCCCAGAAAGCTCTGGCATTCGATTGCTTTGCGTTAGATAGTAATTTTGTCTAAAAGTTATTATGTTGTGTTTTTTTTGTCCTTCCAAATTTGTTTTTTATATTTCTTCTTCAATTGGCGTACTTTCTCTCATGTAATAGTGGATGCACTTTGTTGCTGTGTCAACCTAGTAGCTCTTCTTAGTTGCTTCGTTAGGGCTAAGGCAGTTTGACTTTGGTATCTGTTGTGATTTGCCCTCTTTTTTACCTTGCAATTTGGTCGATGCCCCTGACTGTGAATGGCTTGCTAGGAAGGTGATCCATGTATCAATCATCACCCTTTTTTGAGACTCAAGGGTCACCATCAGGTCTTTCGTACTCGAGGCTGTGCGGTAGTGTGCTATTTGTCCACCGCAGTCGCTTCAGGTTTGTTGATGCGGTCCCCTCCACAGCTCTGTGTCTTAGAAATGTCGTTGTTAATTCGAAATGCTGACCTTAGGGGTCACTCTCGCCGATGTATATGATCCGAAACCTTTCTGTTTGCATTAAAAGCGGGAGAGTTACTATTGTGTAATCTAAGACTGAGCTTGAGTGAGGGCCATGGTATGTGCAGATCCCGTGTCTGTCCTGTTTCATTCTGCCATTTAGTACAAGCATCCATCCCTAGATGCTCGTGGTCTGTTACCAGTTGTTGTCCTGCGTTGTCAGCTCATTTTGGGATGGAAAAGGATTGTTTGTACGGCCCAGATCGCGTTTGCTGCAGTGATGTTAGTCTTCTTCTGGTGTATATAGTAGATTTGAGTTGAAGTCTCCAGTTAGGATCATTTCCCAGGTCGGTTGTCAATTAGTAGGCGTGGGTCAATTTGCCTGTCTGACTGCTTATCTCGGACTCTGGGTTGATGGGGAGGTCCCATTTGATTAATCCAACAGCAATGATAGGAGTTTTCTAAAATGTGTACAATTAAAATGGCAGCCATTGGTATCATTTTTATCGAAATGATCAGTATTTTGCATACAGTTGTCATAGCATACATATATGTTGTCTTTAATGATATTGACATTGTTATGCTTTATGGCACACATTGATATTATTTCTACTGGTATCAACATTGTTATGCAAGTACTTATAATTGCGTGCATCGACAATGCATATATTGGTATTGCCATGGTCGGACCTGCATATATCATGGTGTGTAATAACATCGTATTCACGGATATTAACATTCCCCCTTCTAGCTGAATTTTAAACGACTTCATCCCCCTCATGTCATAACAGTTACATTATTTGAAACTGTGTGTTGCTGTAATGTCTGTTATCCTTTCCCTAGCTATCTGCATAATTCCTAATTTGAGGACTGCATTTTTACAACAGGAAACCCCTATTTGTAGTAAACCACACAACAGTAGTACACCAACAAAAACTGGAAGTAGTAAAGTGTATAGTTTTGAAACCCATAGGGGGGTCGAAGAAAAAATACTATGAAACCAGTCCTGCGCAGGGGCACCTCCATCCATGTCAGTTTGTAGACGATGCAGTGCTTGGGTGACAAGAGCTACAGTTCTGTTCTCAAATCCGTTTCCTGGGATAAAAGTACAGCAGGCATCACCAATCTTGGCACACACCCCACCCTTTATCGTGGTCATCTAGTCCAACACGTATAGATATTGCATCCCCATAAGGTGCATGGCTGTAATTTCTTCCTTGATATTGTTTAGGCCAAGCTCAGTGTTAATCATTTTCAACATCTCCAACCTGGTTATTTGTAACCAGCGGGCGTTCACCTTCGTTTGCACAGTGAAGAAGGGTATGGGCCCTCCTGCATATACTAGAGTCTAAATTATTCAGGAATGTCCTTGTACTGGCCAAAATAATCAGCATTTCTTCTTCTTTGAGCATGATCCAACAAAGTTGTTTTCTTCTGTAGCAGATGTTGAGACAACTCGGACAGATGCTCAGCAGGAATGACCAGCGTTTGGGTGTGTATGGTCACAAGGGTTCAGAGGCCCCACAATCTGGGGATGAGATGTGTGTAGGCAAGCTCACCACACTGCCAGTAAAAATCCATCATTGTGTACGCGTCCCGTTGCAATTCCAGTATATGCAGTTCTTCTTCACAGTACTTGTTATACCCAAGTGGTAAGGTTCCTTTGCCTCTGAAACACAAGGAACACAGTACATTTTCCTCCAGTTAGGGGCTACCCACTCCCCTCCAACCATGCATACCTATTAATCTCGGTATGCCACATTTCCTGGCACGGGTCTTATATGCTGGCATTTGATTTCCCCCTCGCCCCCTCCCTTGAGACTCCTTTCCCCTAGCATGATCAAGGTGAGCGGCCCTGCACTGGAATTCCATGTCTGGGGTCCACTTGTGATTAAACAAAAAAGGTTGCCACACAATATGTTAAGAGCCACCCTGGGACCGCAGACTGATGTAAATATATTTGTGCACTGTTGCGGTGGTCTTGCTACCTCCAAGAACCTCTTTTCTGCAAAGTTCCAGGACTTATTGTGCCCCTTCTGTGCATTCGGTCTACCTCGGTTTGGACCTTGCTAGTTTTGGTAAAAAGGTACAGTGCTGTGGGGTCTATCTTGTATCAGGTGATGTTCACTATTGCTCTATGGGGGTCTACTCGATTGGGTTGGATCTTGTCTCTGATTTTGCATAGGTACAGGTGGATAATTCATTTGACTTTTTTATGGTTTTCTCTTGGGATAAGTAATGCCTGTCTGCACCTACTCCATGGGGTATTGGTGAGCCTATGTAACATGACCTGTTTGTGGTTTGAGTGCCTGTCGTTGTCATATGTTGGTATCCAGTGTTGTGTAGTGCATTAGGAATGCTTGCGTTTGCTTCAGCATAGATTTATGTGAGGTGAGAGGGGTCCCTACACATGCATTGCAAGAATGTCAAAGTAGATTTCATGATACTAGGCATATTTCTGGCTCCGGATGGGTGCAAGTACCCCATGGCTAAACAGCGTGTATAAGAATACATAACTACATGACGTAAAAAACATTTGTAGGCTGTGGGATGGTCTCCAGGGGAGATGTTTGTTGTCTGGGCACCCAGGGGTCTTTTGTCTTAAGCTTTGATCAAAGGGACGGTGGTCTGCCACAATGTTGGTGCACGTGTGGCTCGATCGCAGACTTGTAGGATAAGAGCTGTGGGTTGTAGGTTAGCTTGCAAAAAACACATCATTTTGGCAGTTTTCTGGAAAATTCTTGTTTCCTTTTTACCAATACACTCTATGGCTCCACTGTGAGCAGTATTTTCTAGCGGGATACTGGAAGTAGGTGCTAGCAATTTTAGGGAATGGCGAGTTAAAGCTGGTTTAGTGCCATTTATATTTGTTTACCCCCTCTTCTTGCTGCAGTGGGGACAGTAATTTTCCTCTGTCGGCTGCTCTGTTCCGAGGTGTGTTTAACCGGTGCATGGGTATCTTTTAAAAGCATTTTTTTTTTTGTAAAACATTTTTTATTAAGAAAACAAACCTCAGCAATAGCATGACTATACAGAAGGAGCAGATCGATAGGCATTAGTGGTACAGCAGGCAATATCACTAAATATCATGCCTGGTGGAAGGTCTAGGGCGACGGGGGGTCGTCCCATGCAGGGGTCAGAGGGGGCTGACAAATATCTCCACGATAGGAGTTCCACAGGCCCCACACAAGAGACCCTTTTCTGGGACATCCACGTGACACATATACAGTCTTTTCTCTAAACATTGCCCAATCCATGTCTTTTTCCCATTCCTGTGCCATTGGCGGAACAGACTTCCCCCATCGCTGGGCAGTATTCCTCTTGGCCAGCATTAGCCCTAAAGTCACCCACTGCTTCAAGCAGACATTCAAGTCAGT
Organism: Lissotriton helveticus; assembly: GCF_964261635.1. NCBI lineage: Eukaryota > Metazoa > Chordata > Amphibia > Caudata > Salamandridae > Lissotriton > Lissotriton helveticus. The sequence continues at coordinate 285,487,192 of NC_136070.1, read as the reverse complement.
CAGTTCCTAGGTGTTTAGGAGACACCTATGGGCCTCCACTTGGAGCTGCCAGACAGAACTGTATTGATAATGTTGTGAATACCACGCCAGTAGGGTTGGATCAGTGGACATTCCTACAGTATATGAAAAAAGGTCCCTATCTGGCCACAGCCCGCCTGCAGGCTCCCTCGTGTACCCTTACCATTTGTACCAGTTGGGGCCCTGTTACATAGATACGGTGACGGAGTTTTAATTGGACGAGACAGAAACGAGCTGGTACTGCTACAACTCTGGGAGAGGAAACTGCCTCCTGCCATTCCTCGTCATTCATTTCTATGCCATCCCTGGTCCACTTCTCTCGGAGAGCCAGAAGAGGATGCGAGATGTTGTTGACCAGTTTTTTTTTTATATATCAGCGAAATTGTGCTGTCAGGAAGATGATCATCCAGCACCCTATCTTCCAGTGGGGATGATTCCGGCAGCGTGGTCCCGGGCTGTAAGTGTGTGCGAAGTGCGCGTCGAACCTGTGTGCATGGGAAGCGCTCCGATTCGGCCAAGGTATATTGCTGCTGTAACGCTGTAAAAGACTTAATATCAGATATGTCCCACAAATCCCTTATGCATGCAATACCTGTGAGATCCCTCATAGGTATTGTCAAATCCCTTACTCTTCCATAGGTCACCCAATTGCTCGGAATTCCATAACGGTGTGGTGAGCGCCAGCCTCCGTTTCCAGCCCAGGCGCTTGGTGGTCGCATGCCAGATGTCTACTGCATGTTTAGTGGGGCCTGTAAGTGGATAGCGCTGGGGCCCAGAGTAAAGGGCTCTACTAAAGGTCCCCCCTGAGAGGAGCTACCTATCCATGTTGTATCCCGGGTTAAAAGGCTGGGCATAGGTGCAGTGGTTGATGAAGGACAGATGGGACGCCCAATAATACAATTGTATGTCTGGGAGGCTGATGCCTCCGTCATACTAATTTAGGGAAAGTTTGCTGAGAGCGATGCGAGGTTTACTGTTCCACAGTAGATCCCGTTGGAGGCTCTCAACCTCTCAGGAATAGGACGTGGATATCAGATCCATGGAATTCTGTAGGGAATACAGGAATCGGGGTAGGGACATCATCTTAACAAGGGCAACTTCCACCTGGCGATGTCTTTGCGCAGCTGAAGCAGTGGGGGCTGGAGGTTGTGGGAATGCATGGGTATCTTTTTGACCTGCATGGGCTACTTGCTACTGTAAGGGAAAATGGATGTTTAAATTTTAGGCTGTTTCCGTTGACACATGCGCGCCCCTCGGGTTTCTGCACGTGTCGCGTAATGAGATTTCCTCTTATGGAGTTGGTTGTTGGGTTACGTTCTCCTTCTGGAAGGTAGGGCTGGTTTTGACTGGTCCAGATTGGTGTTTACCTGTGGTTTGGGCGATGCTGCCTTTAAATCAGCATATCGGAGGTACTTAGGGGGGGGGTGGGGTTGGTCATTTGTGGGCCCGGATGGTTCTGCAGGGGAATGGCTAGAATCGTATTGGTGTGCGCTGTTTTTCTCAGTCTGTTGTGCCATTGGGACTCGTGTGCTTGGCCTGATGTGGGTAACGCTAATGGACACTATAGATTTTTCCCTATGGTCTGAGGTCATGTTGGTGAGATTCTGTTCTGTGGTTCGGATTTGTCCATGACTGGGATCGGGCCTGTTGCTTCCTTGAACAGTGTTTCATGAGGCCCTGTGTATCCTATTCGATAGACTGGGTGCGGTGGTGAGCCTATCCACACACTTTGTGCAAGGGTCTGCGATGGTCATCTATAGAAACCCTTTCCTTCCCGTCACACTCCTCTCCCTCAGATCTAGGATGCTTTTGGGTCTGCTGCCCTCAGCAGGAATCGGGGGCTTTTTACCCGGTGACATGCTGCTTTAGGGAGCCATGATCCGATGAGAAGACTTTGGATGTGTTTGGAAGCATTAGGGGAGTGGAGGAGGCAGAATTTCCTGCATGCAATGAGTCTGGTGTGCAGCTGGGACTTGTGCTGTGGCTTAGATGGTTGATTGCCCGGGTAAATTTCTGTAATGGCTTGTTGCTAAATTTGTGTAAGGACTACGGAGTTTTACGGGTAACCTCAACACCCAAAATGCACAGAAAACCTTGCTTCCAGCACAGGGGCGTTTTCTCGTTTTGGAACTAAAAAGGTTCCTCCATTTGAGCAGAGGCCTGAAAAATTTTGAATGGGTTCCTTTCGATCAGGGATGTGCCTTCGTGACTTGAGCAACGGGACTTTGGGTCCCTTCGTTTATGCACCATTTTGGGCCGCCCTAGTCGGTCTGTCTTTCCCCCCCTGGGAGAGTGATCAGCCAATCCCGCCCATGGGAATTCAACAGCAGTGGGAGCCTAGGCGGGCACCCGAATGGCTAACACTAGAGTGTATTCCTGATCGACATAGTATGCAGCCTTGAGGTTTCCCTGAGCGCAAGTAACGGCTTCAGTTTTTCCCTAATGCTGTGCGACTACTTTGTATGGTTGTAGTCCGTTTTGTGAAGTGCATATGGAGTGGGTGTCCTGCTGGGGAGTGGTAATTATTGCAGGCCTCAAAATATACTCGCCCACTCGCAATTGCGAGTAAAATGTTATCAGGTCGAGCTATTTTTAGCACTGACGAGTCCAATCTGGTGAGTGAATTAAGGCTGGAAAGGAGCAGGTGTTCTGTTCATCCCGAAAGTGAATAAGCAATAAAGGTGCCATCAAATCTTGTTTTTATCTTGACACATTTGCTGTCTGTTCAAGGAAAGAAGACACATGTAAGTTTGCCTTTTTACTAACTGCTGTTTGGATAATGGTTATATTTTTTTCTCTTACTAGTTAGAGGTTTTTGTCAAGTGAGCCGTCTGAAGATGTCAGTTATTTTTCTCTTACACATAACATTTAAATAAATAGCCTGTTTCATTACTCACTTCAAAATATATCCGGATTTATGAAAGCACATTTTTTTGTAATTAAGTGTGATGCAAACAGAGTTAAATAAGAGCAAAACAAACCAGAAAACTTTACATGGTGATATGCAAATGACACATGTGTAGAAACTCTGATTTCCAAACATTGTTTGTACACTATAGTTTTCAGTAAAACCACATGTCAGTGGGAATGTTTGTGGCCATTCAATGTAAAATCTGCTGCTTACAAATAAGCGTGCTACCACTTCATGCTTTAATTATTTATTTATTAAAAGTGGTAGGTTTTTTTAACATGATTTGAGAAACCTTCCTTCCCCACCCTTATGACAATGCTGGTAATGAACTAAGAGGCAAGTCAGGGGTCATGTGTATCCTGTGGCTAGATTTGTATTATACATGGAGAAAAAAAGTTTAGTCTATTAAATCATACAAGTCTTTTGTACAGCAGTCATTCTGAACTCGCGCACTTGAAGGTGTTCTCATATGTGACAATGAAGAAAATGGCGGTTCAATGAATTAAAATAGTTGCCCATGTTAACATAATTTGAAACCAGTTTATGGGTCAAGAGCATTACAAATGGGTCGAGTAGATTATTTAAGTCACTAGACCTGCAGGTCCAGTAACATTTTTATGATTTTTCAAGGCCTATGCCTGTTTGTACTCTGTGATTGCGCTAGGGAATTGCCCCCCCAGACAGCCATCCCTCCTTGCTTGTGTCCCCGGTGCCTGCTGGGCTTGCTGCTGTGGCTGTTGCCATGTGCTCAGCCAACTATCCGGTCCCTGCTGTGTCAGGCACTGGTTGCCTGATTTCCCTGGGGCTGTACGATGCAATGGTGTTTTGCTCTGGGCTTGATTTTGTGGATGGGTATTTTGTGGGGCTATCCTGGGACTGTTACTTTCTGCTTGTGGTATGCTCTTAGGTGACTATACTTGGTTCTGTGTTTTTTCTCGGTAAGAATAGTGGCATTCTCTTGGCACGGTGGGGGCTGCCAGCCTTGTTGCCTTCTGGTGCAGACACTCTGCTGGATCCCTCTAGGGTTCCATGGCTGAGTTTTCTTCCAGCTGGGCAACATTTGTACACTTGTGATCATTATGGTCCTTTGTGAGGGTGATCTCGCCTGTTCTTGGTCACTTCAAGTGGACCACTGAGTGGGGGATGGAGACTGTAGCCAGCCCATTTTAGATCTCAGGAGTTTTCCCTGTTGGCAAGTAGGGATACCTCCTTGGGGTGTCTCCATGCCAGTCGGGCATACAGAATTTTCTGTTGGAGTCGTTCTCCTGGGTATCGCATTAGCAGTAGGGGGCTTCAAGTCCGTTGGAAGCATCATTCAGCATGGGCCACCTTGTCTGTGCCACTTCCTTGGGGAAGTGGTGGGGTGGTGACCGAGGCCGAACTGGGTAACCCCAGGACTGCGCTTGGACTGGTAGCTACAGCAGTTGTCCCTGTACTCCTTGGGACCGCTCCCCACCTAACCTTAGAAAATTCAATGGGAATATGCATGGTGTGGGCCCGAGTATCCTGCTCCTTCAGCACCTTATGTGCTACCCTTTTGGCTGCTTCCACCAAGAGGTGGTGTGCGTGACCTGCCCACTGCCAGTATAGCTCGAAGAGGCTTCCCGTATAACCCAGGACTGTCCCCTTGAAGTGGGCTTGACAGACTGGGATCACTGGCTTGCGTCTGTGTGGTGTGGAAATGGTTTGCTGACTTCTGTGCTGGGGGGGGGGGGTTCCAGGGGAGGAATAGGCCATAGTCCCGTTCCCTGCGAACTGGATGGACTCTTTTTTAAAAATCTCGGGACAATAGGTCCCGTCCTAGTATATTGATCGGGAAGGAAGGATAGCACAATAATTGTTCCCATATCCTATTTTCCCCTATTTCCAGCTTGGAGTTCTGTGAGGGGGGACCTCTGACATGGAACCAGAGATTCACTGTATTTTGGCAGGGGTTTTTGATATGGGGGCTTCTCCTTCCCGCATGCATGACCTTGCTGCCCCTGTATCTACTAGAAATTGATGCATCAAAAACATTTAACAATTTGACATAGACAAATGCAATGAAATAACAGCCAGTAACAAAGTGCAATGGTTAGTTCAGAACCGTGCAAGTTGATTTTTCGCAGTGAAATGGCAAATATGGAATTCTGATTTGTGGAAGAAGTTAATTCATAAATGCATAAACTCACTAACATAACATTTAAACAGGAAGCACAATTGCAAACTTTTAACAGCACCACAACATCAATAATGCATTAATGGAAAATCTAAAAGAAACTAAGAGAAAAGGTCAACTGAAAAAATTATGTCCAAAAACCCTAGCCCTCCTTGGCCTCCATCCCAAGGAGAGGGGATGCTCGATGTGATACCTGGAGCTAAGTGAGCCTGATACACTCAATATTGGCTCGATGGAAAAAGATAGCAACTGTCTGTGCGGCGTGAGAACAAAGGAATAACCTGACCATTATCGGCCCTCGGTGGCCAGACACAAGGTAAATCTTAATCACCAAGTTCAGAATTTTCCACGACTTTTAAATAACACCGAATGTCACAATCGGTCATGCGTACAGTCTGCCTGACTCCCAAAAGTCCAAGCTGAAAAATCCACCTAATTTCTTTGACAGTCTGTGTTGAGAAACCGACAGTCCCTAAGAAAACTCTCTTAACTAAAAATATGATCAAGGTGGTGGCCCTATATAACACACCAAGGGCCTACAATAAACCAGTTGTCGCACTCAATGGTTAAAACGGAAACAAACGGTAGCTACCCTCACCTTCTCTCGCTTGCTGACTAGGGAAAAGAGTGAAAGTGATGCGCTAGTCCTAGTTTCACGTGCTGGGACTAAGGATTAGATGTAGTTACTTACCCAGTGACTGCTGCATCTGGATGGACCTTCGCCCTGTGGTTTCAGCAGAACTTCTAATCAATAATGGCGTCTACTCACCGATCTTGTTGCACATGTGAATCTGTTCGGGCAGCAGTACTTGCTTCGGCAGCAGTGGGACTCAATAAACTAATCTCTCCTGGCTGGCTTGCCAAAATGTTGCTTGGAAATAATGTACCTTTAAAAAATGAAAAGACGAGGCATTGGCAAGACAGGAATGAGTTTGTTTATTTGAACAAAGCGGCCAGGAGGGTATCCACAGAGTAGCTTCTGAAGAAAGTCTCATTATGCACAAGCTTTGACCAACCGTTTATACCATTCTTGAGGTACCATACATTGATTTGCCATTCTTGTCCTAGTCATAAACAGCAAGTATAACCATCTGATAACGGGGGCACAAGTGGCTCTTGTCCTCAGGGAGAGCCAGTGTGTGTTTCCAGATGTTCGGCGTGGGGAGTGCGTGATCACTACGTGTGGTGTGTATGCTGTTTCCTGGATGGCTGAGTGTTCCTAACTTTATGTGGCATCTATAGGGTATTTTGGGAACGTGCTCCGTTGGCCAAATGTGTTTTATTGGGGCCAATGTCCTCAAACCTGTTTGAGGTGTATCTGCCTATCTATGGGATTGATCAGGGTTTTCCCTGGGTACCCACCTGTGACCTGTCAATTGGTAGGCTTGGGTTCTGGTCGCAGGGCATGTCTGACCATGTATCTTTGACTCGAGATTGATGGGGAGGTCCCCTGGGTGAATCCGACAGTAATAATATGAGTTTGCTAAAATGTGTACAATTAACATGGCAGTCATTGATATCCTTTTTACCGACTTCCTCAGTATTGTGTGTACAGTTGTCATAGCGTATATCGGTATTGTCTTTACTGAGATTGACGTTCTTGTTTCTACTGTTATCGACATTGTTATGCGAGCACACTTTATGGTGTCCATTGACATTGCATTTATTGGTATTGAAGTGGTTGAGCCTTCATATATCAAGGTGTGTAATTACTTTGTATTCATGGATCTTCACATTTAGTTCACCTTATTTAGCTGGATATGGATACTTTATTTTTCCACGGTCATCTTGGGGTAAGGGTAAACATCTGGTTCAACCCTCCACTCCCACCCCATCCTTTAACAGATTTTAAATCCTGAAAAAATCTATCATCACTTGCAATCCGGCATTACATTTGAGAAGTTCAAATGTGAAAGAGCATTTATAAGCCCAACAAATATGACCGTAGACTCATCCCTTTGCAACACAAAAAATTGAGGTTGGACCTTTGTAAGGCGAATTGAGGGTGGGGAGAAGGATGGACATTCAATTAAAATGGACCCCCAATTGAACTGATTTCACAACAAATATATCGCAATTGAAGATCCTTCTATTTTATTCAAACTAGCGCAGGGCCAGTTAGTGTTGCGATCCTTATTGCTGAAATGAAGGATGCTATGCCAAAACTTTAAAAAACCGTGGCCTTCCTTGTACCTTATGAATAATGTCCTTTTGTAAGCAGTCACTCCTCAAACGGTTGTAACACTGTTTTGGTTGATGTGAATTTGAGTCTTGTCAGGAATGGGCCAGGTGAAAATCCTTTTTCTGCATCTAAGTGAAAAGTGCTCATTAGAAATCAACTTGATCGGGAGACATACGTCAATTGTGATGAAAATTGCCATAGTGTTTGGTGTGCTGAGGAGGCAAAACCCCAGATTAACTGACTGGATAAACTTTCGTTTCTGAGCAATGATTTTGAGTAAGTTGAGATCATCTAGTCACACCAATTGTGTGGCGTTATTCTGTTCAATGCGAGCACCTCTAATTCTTGTGCTTGCATCCTTTTAAAGAGAAGGGGCATATTAAACATTCACATAGCAATGTATTTTGCCGTTATCTCTGATAGAAGATCTTTGTATTTATTTCCTTGTAGCAGAGTTGTTTCTGTCCAGTCTTAATTTCTCATGAATCAGAAACTTTTATCTGTCTGCCTCCATTCTGCAGGCTGCACGGTCGTTCGGAGGGCTCTTGCTATGAGGGCGCCTTAGGCCTTCTGAATGCACGTCATCATTGGTTGATGACGTAAATGATGTCTTGGTTGCTTTTTTTTGCTTGGTGTATAAACTATATTTACTGCTTTAGAAGTATTCTTCAAGACAAGACCAAGCAGAACTTCAAGCAGAAACGTCATACTGGGAACAAAGACATTCATAAATCTAAAAAAATGCAATGTCTATGTTTAGGACAACACTGTGAAAAACATCAGGCATGGTCTTGTCTCATGAAGCAGGCTGAAAAAGCCACATTGCATTGACAAAATAGAGACTATGGGTTTGAGTGGGAGTCCAGGCCAACTGTAGTGATGCAACACCTGTGCTTCTGCCAGGGCAAAACAGAACAATACCGTAAAGTGAAATGGGCCACAGATTAAATCGGGACTAGTCCGAACAAAAAAAAAAAATAGTTGAAGAACCTAAAAAGGCACACCTTGAATTATTGGTAGTCCATGCAGAATAATTAGTTCACCTCAAAAAACAGGCTTAAAGTGCACTGTTAGACGTCCTGTTAAAGATAGTGGACACACTGCCAAGCCCTTTGTAATATCTTAATTTAGTAAGTAGAGTGACTAGAAGCGAATTAAAGGCCCTGCTAAGCAAGAACTTGGCCAAAAGTGCCCGTGCAAGATGGAGTACTTGCAAAAGGATGTGTCTCAAAGCAACACAGTATCGCCCCTTTCAGGTTTTTGTTAGTGCATACAAGTCTTTCAAGATGGTCCCCTTCAATGAAAACCTGGCATAAGCGACGGGGGAGGGCATAAAATATAACTGTGTGGATGCATTGCATTTTTTTAAAAAATATCTCCCCATATGATATTATAAAAAATACACAAATATAAACAAACTTTCAGTCGGTAAAGAAAAGACCTGCTACTATGACAGCCCTTTGGAGTGATGAGGTCATGAATTTATAGCAGTATATTTACTATGTGTTAATGCTTCATCTCAGCTGATGTTTACATTGCTGCTGCCATAATACAGACTAATAGACAAACAAGTAAAATATAATTCCACATTTCTCCCCTATGATGGAGTGTGCCTCAACCATTCAACTAGCTGATTTGCTGAGTATCCGTGTTCTCTAAATCTTCATCTGAAAAAAGTTCCTCTGTCGGCAGCTCATGTGGGTTATTTGTGTATTGAAATGCATTGCTTACCATCTCTTGCCGGGGCAAAGCACATTTGGGCCATCCCAGCTCAGTACTCCCAGTAATGTTTTCCATACACTTTTGACTCTTCTGAGATTGTTACTTACATTGCTGGATAACCCTTCCATTGCCAACATGTCGCACTACCGATGATCGAACTGGGATGCAGGAGGCGTGTCCATTTTCTTCCCCTTGATGGCATTGGTTGTCTTTTCTGCCCCTAGACATTACAACACCTTGTCCCATGCTCGAGCGACTCCTTCCAAAAGTGTTCTTTTTGAACAGTCCCACCAAATGTGTAGCGGGTCCCCTCTACTTTCCCATCTTCTGCATCACTTTCAACTAGTCTCAGGATATATACGGTGAGGGTATATAACAGCCATGTATAGTTCTATAGTCGATCCTCTTACTCCGAACTGATGACTAACACCTGTGTATGTTTCCTTAAAAGTTCTGATTGTTTCTGGATAAAAATATTAAGTACTTTCTTCCATTGTAACATATGACACCAGCTGGGTCTGGCATCTTTGTCTAAAAGCATTAAATGTAATTTTAAATAACTCTATTATTGCCTATCATTTTGAGGGAGAGGGTTTCAGATGGTGCTTTCTCCCGGTTGGTTATCTTCTTACGTTTAGAGTTGAGGGCCCATTATCAAATCTGAGTATATCTGTCTATCCCTCTCTTCTTAATCTTTGGATTTATATTGTAAATATGACTTGAGTTGATCTCCATGGTACGTTTCCAAGATCATCGTACAGATACATTCCCACTTTTTCAAAAAGGGAGTTTCATGGAGTGCAGGAATGAATTCAGAATCCTGAGAGATCGCATGCATGGTGAGGGGAAGGTGGGGAGTCCTCTCACATTGGCCAGTCCGTCCTATATTCTAAGGGTGCAATTGACTGTAGTGCTCAGTTGCTCATTTTGACGTGTGAGTTTTGTCTAGCCACAGCATGTCATAGAGGCCTATTCACAATAGCATGACCCTTGTGCACCAGTCTGCCTCTATCCGTAGCTGGGTTGCTACATAGTATAGATATATATGTGTCAAAGTTGTACCTCTCCATGTCCTAGATTGCAATACAAGATTCTGCAAGATACTTGGTCAAGTCTTGCCCAATATAAAATTCTATATTTTCTGTATATCGTGTATGACTGAGCTCTCAAAAAGGCTTGGTAGGCGTTGAAATATACAGAGTGGGCATTGTAGAACATTTATTTGAACAGCTTTTTTGCTTTATTGACCAGCATATGAGCAATTTGTGATAGTCATTCAAGCATTCAAGTCCTATTTTTTTTTTTTTTGATGTCCACCACTAAAGTGGGGTAGTTTACCGTAAAAAGGTCTGAGATTTTCAGTATACTTTTGATGCTAAGATATTTTACTTGTCCCACAACCCATTTCATAGGATATGCCATCTTCTAGATGGACCACCAATTCTGGACGAAAGGATACATTTAGGATTTTGGATTGATCCTAGTTTATTTTATACCCAGATTCCTTTCCAACCCTCTGCAGCTGCTTAATAATGTCTTGGGAGAAATGTCAGTAATGCGCTCAGGACGCTCAAGACCTCCTCAGCATGTTTGTTAATCTTTTACTTCTTAGTCTCAAACAGGATCATGCTTGACATCTGTGTCCATTGTTATCAAAAGACCAACAGTTCAATGGAAAGGCCAAAAAGTTGGGGAGATGTTGGGATATCCCTGCCACATACCTATCTGGAAGCCAAACAATTGTGAGAGTTGTTTGTTAAAGGCTATCCTTGCTTTGAGCCTCTCATATTTTGACAAGACCAGTTCTCTATTTCGGACCTAATCTCATGACTTGTAGGACCTCTGACAGGAAGGACTAATCCACTTGATTAAATAATTTTGATCCCAGAAAAAGCAAAACAGAATGCTTTAAAAAAAAAAAAAAAACATATCTCACCCTTTTTGACCAAGTGGATTGCCCTCTGTTAATATCAAGCGCATGCCTGTTTTTGACAGAGCGGCCCGGTTTAGGATGGGCAAGCGTGGGCATTAAATGATTTAGCCACAAGGCCAGAATTTAGTGTGTATGACGCACAGTACCGCATGCCCTTCCCCAATTTAGTGATTACTGTAAGCTAAGTTTTGTTTTTCTGTAATGGGACATTAGGAAATTCTGTTAAACAATTTTTGACAGGGGTGTATAATTTAAACGTAACATATGAGCGTATGATTTTATATGTGCGATTTTGTTGACATGAACACCATTGAGCATTGGTTAGAATTGGGTGTCTTTTTCACACAAAATGTAATTTTGCGATTAAGAAGTATAGTTGGGTTCTGTTTCACTAGCTCAGGCCACGCTATAACACACAGATTTTCTTCTAATGCATTTTCATTTGCTGCCTTTTCTTCCTGGGGGTTTCTACACTTGGATCCTTTGCGTCAGTGTTAGGGTCTTAGTGAGTATACGCCCATACTTTCTGTGTTCATGTGCCACAGTATCCTAACTTACTCATTTAACTTAGGTTTTTTCCGTTTTAACACTTTAATGGCTCCAATTTGCTAACAAGTAAAAACTCCCTGCTTCATGTCTGGCAAGCAAGAGAGCGGTAGGGTAAATTTCACCAGTAAGGGTGCATCGCAGCTTATCCGTTAAAACAGTAAAATGTCATATTGCATTGAATGCAGTATGTGTCAACTAAGGCAGAAGAACCAGATCAGTTAAATGCACCTTGCGCAGCCACTTCCGTCTTGAAGTTGTAGCAGAACGATTGCCTGAATTAATATTTTGGCCTACATGAGACACCATTTAATGAAGTCCTGTTGGTACATACAATTATTTGAGTAATGTGTAGCACATTTTGTATTTTGCACATCTACATGTGTGCTTTAGGTGCATGACCATCTAATTGTTGAGCCCTACAATGTAGCATTTCAGTGGGGTCTTCATTTAGTGTATAATGTGCACACCTGGTTAATACTATTATTGCTTAGTTTTCCTCGCACATTGTTTCTTAACACTTTTTTGTTTATCCTTGCAAGCCTAAACTGTACAGATCTGTAATCGAAGATGTTATCAATGATGTCCGTGAACTGTTTCTGGATGAAGGAGTGGATGAACAAGTCCTTATGGAACTCAAAACGGTAAGCCCTCGAAACTGGAAAGTTCCACCCCCCCAAGCTGTATCACGTCAGTTTTGCTAGAAGATAAATGTAGAGGTATTCCCCTTCTGTATTAGTGATCGAGTGGTGCCGAGTTTACTAGCCCCAGTGACCGTTGTCAAATAATTGGTGCCAGGATCTGCTTTGACAGGTAACTCAAAGCAAGGCAGAGCTAGGAAACTAAGTTTGAGTATTGCCTGTTTTCTAAAGCGTGGTCTGGTTACAATTGTCTATCCATCAGTGGCTTTTCTTGGAAAAATGGAAAGCACCTTGACGTGAGCTGAGGCACATTAGGGAAAGTCCTAATCCTGGTAAACAAAAGAAGCGATATTAGTCAGTCTTGTGCCAAGCCAGTCTATCCAACACTGAGTAATTTACCCCGGGTCGAGTTCATGTTCTAGAGTAGTACAGTGGGATCAGCCACTTTTTGATACAACTGAATTTCCAAAGTAACAAGAAGGTATGAAAGAGGAGTGAACTGTAAGTGCAGGGCGGTTAGAAGTACTGCATCATCTCTAGTTTTGGACGGTATGTTTAAAAGAACGTGAAGTCTGAAGAATTCCTTGCTGGGGTCGCCTGCTATTTAAAAGGGTTGTATAGTGGAATGTAACGTGGTGATGGAGGCACACGTTTTGTGTTTTATTGCTAAGCTTGTGTCATGTTGTAACGCCACAAACGTGTGACATGGAGCTCATTGCACAGAGTTTTTTTTTCTTAACCTTTATTTTGGTATTCACAATTGATATGCTGAATGGTGAGATTGGCTAATTAATGGCATCCTCCCCACTAAAATATTTGATTATGAATGTAGACTGGCATTGATTTAATTACTTGACGAACTAGAAAACGTAGAAGTGACTCTAGTTTTTTTTTTTCTCCTGTTGAAATTTAACGCCCCTCCACCCCCCATCTTTTGCTTGTGTGGCAAGTTTTTACATCACTCTTCAATTAATTGCCTACTATATTTTATTTGCCACATCATTGAGAAGGTCGTTTGCTTTTTTGGGTATGCTCAGACGTGAGTCCCTTGCTCACTTTGCCACTGGATTCAAGCAAGCCGGGCTGAAGACGGCTGGAATGCCAGAAACCGGTCCTCGGAAGCTTGTTTCCGGTCCAGGGAAGGCATGGCTTGGCAGTTCGGGCTGGACTGTTCCCATGAGACACAGGGTCAGACTGATTTGCATATGGCCATGTCTGAACTGGGGTGGCAGAGTGGGCTAAAGAACGGTGATGGATTAAACCCAGATCTTTTGACTGGGTGTGAGTGTTTGATTCGTTCAGATGCTCCGTCCATCACCACCCCCTTTTGTACCGCTATGAATGTAGACTGGCATTGATTTAATTACTTGACCAACTAGAAAACGTAGAAGTGACTCTAGTTCAATATTTAAATTGATGTGCTTATTTGGTCTAGTTAAAAGATCACCGTTTTAATGTGTGGGATAGTTTTGTTTTTTTCTCCTGTGGAAATGTAACGCCCCCCCACCCCCCCCTATCTTTTGCTTGTGTGGCAACAGTTTTTACACCACTCTTCAATTAATTTCCTACTATATTTTATTTGCCACATCATTGAGAAGGTTGTTTGCTTTTTTGAAATTTGATTAGGTAAATGTGTAGGTCAATTTTGCATAAGCTCTTTCCTCATCCCCCTCGTTTCTCAATTGCTAGTCCCTACAGTGAGAGACTCGGAATATGAAATCGAGGTGCTTTCTTTTGTCCTACTTTGGTTCCTAATGGTAACATGCTGTAGAAAAACGTGTATAAAGTTTTTTTTTTGTCATCTGCAGTTAGGTAAACACTTATTTGAAAGGGCCTTTTTCTTGAAATTAACGTTTCCTTTTGCCCCCTATCCAAATTTGGATGCCATGACAACTGGGGGGCATAGACTCGCTGCTTGCCTTAACGTTTTCTGACCTGGTGTATAAATAGTCTTAAAAAAAACCCTCAGTGCTGTTACCATTAAACAGGCAATCCCTTGTGAATGCTGCCCTATTGAGGTTTTTCTGCAGCCCATTTGGTTTGTGTGCAAATAGCTTTACAATGTCTTTGTGAAATTTCTGTATGTGTACTTAATGTTTCTTTTATTTCAATCAAGCTGTGGGAGAGCAAGCTAATGCAGTCCAAAGCGGTTGATGGCTTTCATACTGAGGAGCAACAGCTTTTACTTCAGGCTCAACAGCAGCAGCAACAGCAACACCAGCACACACACCACCAACAGCATCACCTTCCGCAGCAGCAGCACCACCACCAGCAACAGGCTGTGCAGCATCCAACTCAAACACAGCAGGTCCTCATGCCAACTTCTCACCAAGGTCAGACACCAGACCACATGGGCAACGTAGCTTTGCATGTTTCACTTCAACATTGGCTTTTCATATGTTTTGATATTGAAGAGTAGGACACGGAGTACCCCTTTAGAGTCTTTGATTGTTTTCACTTGCTACTTTCCATAACCTTAAAACTAGAGTGACAACCTACTAAACTCTTAATTGTTTAACAGTAATGTTGAATTTTAAGATATTTAGTTTGAACAATATTTCAAACGTGAAATAACTTGACCATGATAATTGATATGCCATACACCTTAAAAGGTGTTATGTATCAAGAGTTTTCAGCCCAGCTTCCAGCTGCACGTGATTCTGTTAAATGAGTAATACCTGCTTCTTCAATTTGGCAACTCCAACCGTAAATATGGTAATTACAGGAATGTGCTGAGCTTCTATTGAGCTGTCAAATCAGATGTGAGTATTGCTCTGAATAGTTGCATTTAATTACTCTGACCTATATACATTGGTGCCAAGATAAAATTCATTGCATGCCTGCAAACATAGGATGTCACATGGCAATGCTTATTGAGGAGTGCACCTCCTACTCTGTTCTGAACATGCATTTTTAAAGAAAATAATATTTTACTCGTGGCTTTGGATTTTCTTTTTCAATTACTATTTCTTTAAGTGTCTTCACCGTATTTGCCTTTTCACAAGTTAGACCTTTCCCGTGGCTATCGTGTATGCACCTTGTAAGAAGGACCATATTTTTTTCCCCACCTACAGTTACCAACTAATTAATGAGAATAGATCACTAATTGAGTAGTACCAATGAGGACATTGCTAAATGAAAGTGAGGGCTCTGATGCTGCTGGTATATGCCTCAAGATTTCTACCAAAATTCTAGTCTCCATAAACGGTAGCTGTAACTCTAGTATCCCAGCCGCCCTCCGAGCCACCACTGCAAAGAAGGCACTTAACACCATTGGTAGCCAGTGTGGCGAGTCAAGCTCTTTCAGGGATTTTGTAAAACGAGTAATTGTGGCATAATCAGTGTAATGAGAGAGATGGGCAAGCCATTGCCTTCCCAGTCATGGTATTCTGGACCATGTTCCTGAGCAGGAACAGACACCAAATAAAAAAAAAAATATGGGGTCTCTGCTGATACTAGCGTCTTGGTAGAAGCAACGGATTAGAGCCAGCCTGTATGAAAACTGGTTAAGATTTTTAATTTCGCTATGTGACCATGGTTGAATTTAGACCCAAATCTGAAGCAACATAGGCGTTTGCCCCAGATTAACCATTAGTGATGGGGACTAGGCCTAAGTCATCCTTCTCGTCCCAGAATGGGCAAGTAGGGTGTGGTACATGGAGCTCCTTAGCATGAGCATCTATCCTACGATCAGGCTCCCACTTCAGGAGGTCTTCCTGTCTCAGTAGCAGGGCATGCACCTTGAACTAAATGACCTTACTCCTCCATGTGCCGAAATTGAAAGGCAGCACTTGGGTATATTTGATTGGTCAACTGAAGTGGTAGATGTCCTCCATGCCATTGCATGCCCCTCCAAGAAAATGCATCTTTGCACAATTTTGGGACACGTTTGTTACCGGGTGTGGTGCCAGGGGCACTGACTTCTTAAAAGTGAGGCTGCTAAATGTTGTTTCATTGTCTTGACTTTAGCCCAGCACCTTCTTCCAGTGGGCACTGCAAAAAGGATATTATTCTGCCTTTCTTAATTTACCAGTCCTTCACCCATGTTTAAATTGCTGATTTTGCTGTGGTTTATTAGAGGTTTCGCATATTTTCCCTACATTTTCAGTACATTCCTCCTTTATTTGCCTTTTGAGCCTGAGCAAAGTTGCTCGTTGCATATACGGTCCACCTTCCTGAACACCTACGTGCCTTCTTACTAGAACTTTTGTCTGCTTTCCATGTTGGGGAAATCAATCACTCTACCTGGATTCTTTGCTTCACCCTTCAAATTGTTTGGAACCCTAGAGGGCTTTACGTTTTTACATTGATAGTATCAATGATCATTGAGTAGATGATCAACTCTTTGTATCAAGATCTACAAAACCTTGCCAAGAAGCAGCCTCCAGAACGTATATGAACACATTCGAATAGGGCTAAGGCTGCTACCACTGCATTACACGAGAAGTACCTGTCCTTGATTTCTACAAGACTGACTTGGGCAATGGTGCATCCGCTCATGAAGCATTCTTGGCTTGACAGACCCACTGGTCAAGAAGAATACTTATCCCGTTAGTTCTGACAGGCGTGTTGCTTGAGCCCACTTCACTCCCTTCCACTTTTGGGAGGTACTCCTGTGATACCCAAGATGAGGAATCTGCAGTTTGGTAACCCTCTTTTTGATAGACACTTAATCTAAGGTACCATGTTAAGTGAAGCACCACTAAATGTCTCTATTCAAAATAAAACTGGAAATTCAAGCTACAATTACCTCCTGCACATGTCAATATTTACAAAATGTACATATCATAGTTAAACACCAGATGTCTCGAAAATATACCACAATTGTATTCAGACGTAATTTAAATTTAAATCATATTAAGTATTGAACTGCTCAGTGTTCCCTTTTAACTAGATAATTTTTAACACACACATTAAACTGTTCGAATGTATTCTTCACTTAGTAATTAAAAGCTCTTTCGTGTCAGTCTTCGGGAGTTACCAAAGATTGTTAGAACACCTTTCTTAAGCTCGTGGTCTCAATACTCTCTTTTCCGACATGCAGCTTAAGAACTAAAACGACTCCCTGTCAAACACAGAATACAAAAGCCTTTTGCGCAAATGGTTTGTATGCTTTTAAGTTGACCTTCAGGAATATTGTAATTTGTGTGTGAATGTCATAAAAATAATTAGCTGGGAACTATCGATGCATTCGCTTACGCAGTAAATGTAAATGTAGTTGAGCTTATATAGCGCACAGCTACCCGCAGTGGGTTTCCCGGCGCTTGCTTAGGGAACCCTTCCTGGTATTCCCCTGTGAGATAGCAGGGTATCCACAAGGTGAAAGTCAGGCATCCCGCCGCGAGGGGCCGTTGTGGAGATTAAGCAAGCTATTGCCCAGAGTCGCAGAGTGTGAACCCGTGAGTCGAGGAGGCTCCGGGGCGAGAATTATCGAGTCCGTGGAATTTTTAGCCCAAGACCCGCCGAGGCGGGGAATTGAACCCTGGTCCAGGACCGATCTCAGCTTCCGGGTCTGCTGCCTCTAACCCCTGAGCCACACGTAGCAGTTGCTCCGCCCAGGGCCAAATCTTATGTCCTAGATATGGGGCTTTGGTTCCGCCTCTGTCTTCCATTGGCTAGCTCCATAAATGGAGGCTAGCCATTGGAAGAGATTGGCTGTCAATCACGCTTTCCCCGTGAACTCGATTCGGGGGCGTTTCTGGGTCTTTTTTTAAGCCCCGCCCCTAGTTGCCGTGTGTCCCGGGCCGCGCTGTGATTGGCTGCCGGCCCGGGACCTTATTTTTTTTTTTGTTTTTTTTTTTTTTGGACGCCATGTTTTGATTATTTGCCGCCGGAAGATGTCCAGGTGAGTGCTGTTTTATTTTTCTTGCGCCCGTTCCCGCCCCCCCTCCCGCTGTCCGTTTGCCCCCTCCCCCTCCCGCTGTCCGTTTGCCCCCTCCCCCTCCCGCTGTCCGTTTGCCCCCTCCCCCCCGCTGTCCGTTTGCCCCCTCCCCCCCGCTGTCCGTTTGCCCCCTCCCCCCCGCTGTCCGTTTGCCCCCTCCCCCCCGCTGTCCGTTTGCCCCCTCCCCCCCGCTGTCCGTTTGCCCCCTCCCCCCCGCTGTCCGTTTGCCCCCTCCCCCCCGCTGTCCGTTTGCCCCCTCCCCCCCGCTGTCCGTTTGCCCCCTCCCCCCTGCTGTCCGTTTGCCCCCTCCCCCCCGCTGTCCGTTTGCCCCCTCCCCCCCGCTGTCCGTTTGCCCCCTCCCCCCGCTGTCCGTTTGCCCCCTCCCCCCGCTGTCCGTTTGCCCCCTCCTGTCCGTTTGCCCCCTCCCCCCCGCTGTCCGTTTGCCCGTTTGCCCCCTCCCCCCCGCTGTCCGTTTGCCCCCTCCCCCCCGCTGTCCGTTTGCCCCCTCCCCCCCGCTGTCCGTTTGCCCCCTCCCCCCCGCTGTCCGTTTGCCCCCTCCCCCCCGCTGTCCGTTTGCCCCCTCCCCGCTGTCCGTTTGCCCCCTCCCCCCCCGCTGTCCGTTTGCCCCCTCCCCCCCCGCTGTCCGTTTGCCCCCTCCCCCCCCCGCTGTCCGTTTGCCCCCTCCCCCCCCGCTGTCCGTTTGCCCCCTCCCCCCCCGCTGTCCGTTTGCCCCCTCCCCCCCCCGCTGTCCGTTTGCCCCCTCCCCCCCCCGCTGTCCGTTTGCCCCCTCCCCCCCCCGCTGTCCGTTTGCCCCCTCCCCCCCGCTGTCCGTTTGCCCCCTCCCCCCCGCTGTCCGTTTGCCCCCTCCCCCCCGCTGTCCGTTTGCCCCCTCCCCCCCGCTGTCCGTTTGCCACCTCCCCCCCGCTGTCCGTTTGCCACCTCCCCCCGCTGTCCGTTTGCCACCTCCCCCCCGCTGTCCGTTTGCCCCCTCCCCCCCGCTGTCAGTTTGCCACCTCCCCCCCGCTGTCCGTTTGCCACCTCCCCCCCCCCCCCGCTGTCCGTTTGCCCCCTCCCCCCCCCCGCTGTCCGTTTGCCCCCCCCCCCCGCTGTCCGTTTGCCCCCCCCCCCGCTGTCCGTTTGCCCCCCCCCCCCTGCTGTCCGTTTGCCCCCTCCCCCCCGCTGTCCGTTTGCCCCCCCCCCCCCCTGCTGGCCGTTTGCCCCCTCCCCCCCGCTGTCAGTGTGCCGCCCGCACTATGCTGCAACCTCCCACGCCACTGCCCCCCCGGCCACCGGAGACATGTTTCCGACGGTATGTCTGCGAACCACGGAGTCATAGGGGGGGCACTGAATGTGAATGTGTTAGCTGGCTCCGTTAGACTTGGGATAATAAAAAGGTATGGGTGGGGCAAACGGATGGTTGTGTGGTCTACGATATGAAATCCCCAAACCCCATTGTTGGAGTGGCTGTGGCCAGATAACCTTGGGCGCAGCCGAAGCAGGGAAGGAGGCTGTTTTCTGCCAAAGTGATAGTAAGTCTTGGAACTCAGGGTGCATATTTACATTTAGTCCTTGTTTGCGGTAATGGCAACTTCTACATATGAACGCATCTGTTTTAACAGTGCAACTGCAGCTCATAACACTCATACCATCTGATCTCCACTGATACCGCAAGCTCCATTTGAAAATCCTAGGTGTGGGTCGGCTTTTTTTTCTTTCTTTTTTTTTTTTTTGCAGATTTATTTAGCGCGAACTCTATCCCAAGGTCTTGGAGCGCTTTACATGAGCACCAGTTAAGTTACACAAGGACACATTACATTTTTTGGGTAGGCCTGGGGAGGTTAAGTGATTTACACCAAAGTCGGAAGCTAAAGAGAACCACACTTTAACAGCGCTGAGGCTTCTAGGTCCCCAATAGAACTGGTATATGAGCGCTCAGATATTGTGTAGCATCGCAGTGCCTAATTTTTGCTGTGGGCGGTGGGAAACGGTATTAATTTTTGTGGCGAGAACTTATTTTTTCTTGCTCAGTCTCTGACCAAGCTAATAATGCTAAACCACTAATCTCCGGTTATTCTGTAGAGTTCTACTCGTTTTAAAGCTTTTTAACGTTTTAAGGGTAGTAAGCGCAACACATCACTTCATGTCTCTGTGCCACACGCCCCATTTCAGCATAAAAACAGGGAACGCATAGAAACGTGCTAAATACCTACTGTGAAGTGCTGTTAACGCGAACATCCAGATTGGGATGTAATTTGGATTGAAAGAAATGGCTGTATATTTCAAACATGTTTTTCGAATGCCCCTCGTTGTTTAAAATGTCATAATGTGTATTGAAGCCCTTCCATCTTCATTTCTATACCGTTGCAACACTGACTGACTTTGTACTGGGATATCTTTTACTTTTCAGACAGACTGTGAAATGTCACGCCCTTGCGTCTGATGTTGCAAATGACAAAATGCCACCAAGCTTATGACTTCCACTACTCTAGTGCAAATCAGAACTACGAAGACCACTGTGTCAGGAAATTCTATTTTCATCGGTGATATATGTTTGGGAAGCACACATTGCAGGCCTCTAAACACTATGGTAGATTAGTAAACTTGCAGAGTTCTGAGTTGAAAGTTGACCCTCGTCCTCACAGTAGTGCAAGCTCCTCACTCCGCTCACGTCTGTCAACCGTTGCCAACTAAACGATACTGTCCACCAGTGCCCTTTCTTCACACTACCGACCAGTGCCAGCTCTTAACAGCATCTGCGCGCGCTGGTCACTACTGCAAGCTTCTGACACTGTTCACCAGTGCTAGCTGTGTGCGCGCCCATCTGCATGTGCCTACCAGTGTCACCTTCTGAGAGTTCCCACCAGAGCCCAGTTTCCCACACTGCCTACGAAGGTCCGCAATGTGGTTGCTGACGCTGCCTACACTAGCGCCCGTTTTTCACGGCAGCGCTTCGGAGCCACAACTGTGGTATGAAGTGCTATACACATGCTGTTCTAGAAAAGAACACACCAGTTAAGTTACACAAGTGCTAGGGAGTGCTAGGGAGTGCAGAGTGCTAGGGAGTGCAGAGTGCTAGGGAGTGCAGAGTGACTGCAGAGATTAAGCTAATGGCAATGTAAATGACTGCCATTTATTTATGTTTTCAAAACCAACACATTTACAAATTTTGTCATTTACAATGCCAATAGGTCTAACTTTTCCAAAGGCGAAACCATTGCATTGTAAATGCTTGTTGACAATGGTACTGTTCCAACGCACATTCATGGTAATTTTTATGTTGAATTTATGTACAGGGAAAATTAGTATAATTTACAGTGTTCTGTCTAGTAGGTTAATGGGTGAAAAGTTAGTTGCTTTTGTTCAGCATTAGCAAAATACTTCACACCATAATATGTTTGTGATATGTAGTTGTAGATACCCGTGCAGTGCATAGTTCTGCTAGTTAGTGTTTTGATTATTTTTCTTTGACATTTGTCTTAAGTTACAGAGGCTAGTGAATCCAGGTGTAGTGGTATTACGATGTTAAATGAGAAGGGGGACGGAAGTGCTAGATTTTTAACAAGGTCTTACTCCTATGCTCCTCCAAGTACTCATGCAAAACAAGGAAAGGAGAATGTTCCTCTAAATAGCTGGTGCACTGAGAGTTGCTACCTGGCAGGGAGTCAAGTCGCTGGGCGATGTGAATTTCTAATCCTAATGCACTCACACACCTGTTAGGGTGTCATGCTTCATCATAGGGCGCTCTTCGTCAGACCGGTGCTTAAATATCTGACGAGCCTGGTGGCTTTTTTGGCGGAGATATTTAGATCGGAGGACGCCATATGTGGTGAGTGCATGTGGGCCAAAAATAGTGTGTTGTGGTGTGTGCGAGGTGACTTAAAATAGGCATTGCCCCCCAGAACCCTTTAATTCAATAAGGGTCCAGGAATAAGTAATACAGTGGCGCTATCAAGAGGTCCTAAGGTACCAGGATAGCTTTTTATATGTGCATGGTCAACATGTTTCGTGCCTGTGGAGCGCCAACATCAGGCAGCACTTCATCAATACCTTAATAAACAAGAGGTATTAACCCCCTTGTGGGGCCGGGGGACTTCCCGTAAATCTAGTATGTCCAAATAAAGTGTCTCATCCTGGATAGGAATCAGTGAAAAGTCAGAGGCATAAGGCGAGGAGGGCCCCAAAAACAGGGTCAGTGGCAGGATCAACCGGCACCATAGCAACAGGAACGCATGAAACTGAGTTGCAAGAAAAACCAACCGACCTAGTTGTAAACCTTTCCGCGGGAACCCCCTCGTCTATTGAGAAGCAAGTCCTCAACAAGGGCTTGGGCTTTGTTCCTACACCACGTGAAGACAGGTTCTGCCTGCACAAAACTCCACAGGTTCTTTAGGAAAATGTTTGCGAGCTTACTTCCAGTTTAAGGAACACCAAGAGCTGACTGACACAAGCCTAAAAGTTCCATCGAAATTCACGCGCATGAATGGATGACACTCCACGAAATTCTCACCTTCGAGCAAGCCGTGGTGAAGGAAGTGGACAGCCTCGCTAATAAACACTACAACAACCTGTCTTCGAAAGAAAGAACGATCAAAGTCCTCAATGAGGACACTTCAATCACTATCAAACCTGCTGACAAGGGAGGAGCGATCGTATTATTGAATATGGGCCACTATGACCAAGAATGTCTCGGGCAACTCTCACAGGAGAGGCACTACAAGAAGATCAACAAAGACCCCACCGATGTACTGTTAACTAGGATCAAATCAATTGTGACATCAACAGAAGCATAGAGCTGGATTACTAAGAACGAAGCTGACTTTCTAGTCAACATGGATGCCGCATGAAGAGGATGATTTCCTTGTGAAAATCCTCATCTCTACCCAGTGCTTATTTTCAGTAACTCCAGATGCTAAAAAGGATCCTCAAACCTATCATGTAGATTATCAAGGAGCCTGTTAAGGCTAGAGCTATCACACCTATGGTGGATAGGAAGTATAAAGCCTCCCCAAGTAGCCCTCCATCTATTCATGTCTAGTTACCCCTGACACGCTAGTGGTATATACTGCTAGAAAGTGCGCAAACAACCAGAGCACTGGTGATGCATCCCCTCCTGATCAGGAGAGCAGGAAGATAGATGCCGGGGTCAAAAGGCTGGAGGCATAGAGTCTGCTACTCATTGGGGAATTTCCAATTCCATCGGCTTGCTCTCCCAGTACAACTGTGTGCTGGGATCAAATGGCGTACTTGGTGGAACATCTCTCAGATCAGTACTGCTAAAAAAGGGCAGCAGTATGGGCAGAGGGGAAAGTTAACCCCCAACACTAACAACGCTGTGCTTTGGATGCTGCGGATACAGCAGCCAGCTGTACTTATTCTAGGATTTTCTTATGGCGCTGTGCCTGGCTGAGGATTTCTGGTTTTAAACCAGGGGTACATTAACCTCTATTAAATTTGCCCATCAATGGTCAGCACCTCTTTGGCCCTCTGGTCGAGGAGATGCTTGAAAAGATAAAGGCACTCTCTTCCACCTTTTCTAGTGCATCGCACCAGTCACCCTCTGGTTACTATAGAGGGGAACATGGGCAAATGTACAGGTAAGGGTGCATCCCCAAAAGTAAATACCCCCTTAAAGCAGTTACACCCTTTGGCTACCACTTCCCTTATCCCAAAACGCCAGGGGTTTCTGCCCCGCTGGTCAGAAATCACCTCAGATTGTTTCGTTCTAAATATCATAAAAGGGAGATGCTGTCTGGTACTCGCACAAACACTGCCAAACATCCCCACTACAAATTGTCCAGAGAGCCATAGACCCTGTCCCACCTCAACATCGTGGAAAGGGTTTATACTCACTCTACTTCATCTTAAAGAACGACTGCTCCCTCAGGCCCATCTTTGATCTCAGGCCTGTCAACAAGTATATTGTCTGATCACTGTTCATGGTGACTCTACAGGACGTCGTACCACTCTTACAGAAAGGTGACTTCCCGACTGCCCTAGATCTAAAAGACTCCTACTTTCACATACAGATCAACCCAGCACATCTCAGATATCTGAAGGTTGTAGGAAGTGGACACCATTATCTGTTCAAAGTGCTGTTCTTCGGGGTAACCACTGCTCCAAGACGCTTCACCGAATGTCTGGCCGTGGTGAGCGCTCCTTTCAGGAGGAGCAGCAGCATCAACATGTTCCCTTGTCAGTATGACTGGTTGATCCAGAGGGCCTCAACAACTGTCTAGCGAACACCCAGACCACAATTCACACCCTACACGCTCTGGTTTCACCATCAATCTCACCAAATCCCTCCTACAACCCCCTTCTCATACAGTCTTTCCTTGAGGCTGGACTAAATGTGCATGTGGAAAGCAAGCAAGAGTGGGCAGGCTGTCATGCGCACACTTTTTCAGTCCACTGCAACATCCTCTGGATAAGTCACCGGTTTTGGGAGAACTGTTTTAAGGTCTAATCACAGCTACACATGCCACGAACGAAAAATGCAGGGGGAGCACCACGCACAGGTGTTTGCTGCGGACGAAAGGTCCTTATCCCCCGATGACCGCTCAGACATGGAAATCTTCCACACCACAGCCAGCTGTCAGTACGGCGCCCCCGATACCTACCCCATGCAGTAAAGCCCTCCTATACGGGTCGAACAGTTACTCTGGAGTAGGAGAAACTGACTGCTGGGCTCCCACTGCCTTTAGTCCTTGGTCCGCACTTACCAGCGACTTAAGGCGGGAATGCCCAGTCCCGGCTTGGCACCAAAGGAACTATCCAGGCTACTGTTTTGTCACGGCAGCTTCTGCCTCTGAGCCTAGCCCACAACACCTGCTAGAAACAAACTGCAATTGGTGCCCAGAACACTGATGCCGAAACCATTGGCATCTGAGCAAAGACTATAGGCGCACAGCTGCAAGGTTGGCAATGGATTTGGGGTGTCTAACGGATTCTTCATAGACTACGAGAAGAAATATATACCCACCAGAAACGCATGTTGATCCATCCACATACAGGCCGGATAATCGCCCGCCCTCCTGGAACTGCTGCTCATCCACCTAAACGACAATTGTCCTTTGAAAAATCCCTGGACATGCTGCCTCCACCAAAGCAACCAAAAGAAATTGACATGGCTACAACCCCTTTGCAGTTTACTACTCCCCACCCCACCTCCACCTCCTCCACAACACTCCCCTCACATTTTACTTCTACTGCTGACCTTATATCGTACACCTCAAGGGTTACCTTGTTCAGATATAAGGGGACGAGGCCATGGGGATACCTTTGACATCCCACCTCGGGATGATTCATGGGATATCTGCAAAACTGGTACAGATCCTGACCTATACTCTACAAAACCCTTCCTTCCCGATGACCCACTTCCTACCATGATCTCATTGGTAGGGCTGCCACCTTCCATAAACTGGATCTGCATACTGTGCCATAAGAGGATGATTTCCTTTTTGAGACCCTTTCTTCCACAGAACAGTTCACTCTGTACCTCCCCATACTTAAAGGCATTCTATGTCACACCCCAGACATTTCCTATGACTCCGTTCAAACTAGGGTTGTTACACCAAGGGTGGACAAGAAATACAAGGCATCCCCAACAGACCCACTTTATATCAGAGGCCATCTTCCACCTGACACTCTCGGTAGCTATTGCATGAATAAAAAAGGCCAACTCCCAAACTTCTGACTATGCCCCTTCACTAGATTAAGACAGAAAGAAAATAGATCCTGCAGGCAAAAAAGTAGCTGCGCAGTCGGCTGGTCATGGGCGGATTGCCAGTTCTATCTGCCTACTTTCCTGATATGACCGAGCCCATTGGGACGAAATGGAGGAACTCTTCCAATATCTCCCAGATGAACAAAAAAAGAGAGGCTAATAGATTCTCAAATGCCACCATACGCTGTGTTCTAGATGCTACCGATACTGCTGCAAGGAGGGGGGGTTTTAATACTAGTGTCCTTTTAGGTAGGCATTTATGGCTTAGTGTCTCCTGATTCAAACCAGAAGTCCAACAAAACCACCTTAATTTTAACTTTTGATGGGGAACATAGTTTTGGCCCACTGGTAGATACTTTGTTTGGAAAAAAATGAAACTGACAATGAAAAAGCGAAAGCAATGGGTGCCTTTCACCTCCTTCTCATCGCAGGTCCTTTTCCTGCTCATCATACTGTGGAGTTTCCTAGCTCAAAATACTTCTCCTAGTGGTTATTTTGGAGGCCTCTACAGAGAAACTATTCAGAGGGCAGAGGTAAAGGCCAAAGGATCTGCCGCCGCCAATAAGTCCTGACTTACCTCTCATTCCCCTTGATTATATAACGCCAGTCGGGGGTCGTCTGCGATGGTTCTTTCCCGCTTATCAGAACGTCACCTCAGACCAGTGAGTGTTGCATATTATCTAAAATGTTTATTGGCTGGAGCTCCCTTCCACTCCTCCCAAAATTCTTCCTCGCAAACACAAACTCCCCACACCAGAGGTTAGTTGGGAAAGCGGTCCAAGCGCACCTCCAAAAAGGAGCCATAGAACCCACTCCTCACCATGAACAGGGTACAGGAGTTTACTCGCTATACTTCCTTATGCCCAAAAACAACGGGTCCCTCAGACCAATTTTGGATCTCAGGCCACTAAAGTAATCTATTCTTTCAGAGCACTTTCACATAGTCACTCTTCAGGATGTTATCCCGCTGCTACTACAAGGCGACTTCATGGCACTACTTTACTTCAAGGATGCATATTTACACATTCAAATCCATCCGGCACATTGTAGGTTCCCTCAAATTTGCAGTAAGCAGGCAACATTATTAATTCAAGGTACTCCCTTTCAGATTCACTACCACACCCAGGGTCTTCGCCAAGTGCTTAGTGGAGGTGGCTGCTCGCCAACTCAGACTGGGCATCTAAGTTTTTCCCTTTCTAGACAATTTGCTCATCCAGAGTGCCACTCGTCTACAATGTCAACAACACGCTCAGGTCACCATCAACTTCACGAACTGAGCTTTACCATCCGCGCTTAAAAATTCCATCCCCAACCCCTTCATGTCCAACCTTTTCTAGAGGAAATTCTCAATTCAGATGGGCATAGCCTACCAAAATACTGCCAGGATACAATCCTTTCAGGCACTCATTCCTTTTTTTCAACAAGATCAACAGGTTAGTCAGGATAGTTTTGTGCCTCCTTGGCATGATGACCTCATGGCAGCTCGTCATGCCAGGTTACACATGCATCCATTACAGGAGTGCTTAGTGCACCAATGCTCTCAAGTTGAGGGTCAGTAGGAAGATCTAGTGTTGGTTGGTCATCAAACATGCCACTCTGCAATGGTGACCCACCAACAACTTAAAAGGATGGCCATTCCTAGACCCATTTCAGAAAAGGACCACCGTGACAGACACCTTCCTAACTGAATGGGGAGCGCATTCACAAAATTTCAGTTCAAGGTAGGTGGAATCCCAGTCAACCAATTCTCCACATAAATCACCTAGAGCTACTAGCAGTTCACCTTGCGTTGAAAGCTTTCCTAAATCACCTGATTGGCAAGGAAGCCCTCATCAAGACGGACATGACAGCCATGTATTACCTGCAGGAATAAGGTGACGCAAGATCCCCTCAGCTCTCTCACCTAGCCCAGAGCATTTATAAAAGGGTCCTCTATCACAAGTTCCACCTCTTGGTGGAATACTTACAGGGACTGGACAACAGCTTTGCTGACCACCTCAGTAGGATGCAGCAACAAGTGCACGAGTGGGAACTCCACCACTACTTTCAGCATTGGGGACTACTAGACATAGACCTCTTTACCACAGCAGAACATTCCAAATGCCCAAACTTCATCTCTAGGATCCCACAGTCAAAGGGCAGTCACTATAGATGAGTTGGTCAGGGATATTTCCTTACTCTTTTCCTTCTCTCCCTCTACTTCTGTTTGTTGTTTGGAAGCTTGGTCAAACATATTTCCCCCTCATACTGGCATGGGCATGACAGCCATGATTCACCACCCTCCTCGAACTATCGGTTGTACTACATGACACCGACCCCAACAGGCAGGACCTTCTCACCCAGAACAACAAATATAACAGGGGAGAAGAGAAAAAGTGGATTCGTTCTCCCTCTACAGACTTAGTTAAACAAAAATAATCCACATCTAGATTTCATTAGAGTGGTCCCTACAATGGTGGGGTGCACATAGTGTTCTTTAAATACCCCTCACACACCAAAAGGACCTGGTGTCATGCTTCATCATTGGTGTCTTCGCAATTCCTCTACGGGATGCGGCGTGCTGCTAACCAGCGACTACGTGGGAGCACTTTATTTGGCCATGTGTGGTGCATGTGGGTTTCTTGTGTGTGTATAAGTGAGTGGTGGGCTCCGAAGAGTGAAGCTAAAAAGGTACCTGGCACGTGAGGTCTACAACAACTTTAATGGGCCCCCGTGCTGGTACTGCTAAAAGGGTGATTTTGAGGTATTTTGTATGTTCATGTACAACACCTCATGTGTGCGTCGACATGTTTCAAAGCTAGGCTTCTTCTTCAGGACAGGGTGCACAGATCCCCACCTTACTCACATACTCAAATTTCGGATCGTTTACAGAAAAGTGATATTAAATTAGAAAGGCTAGTATGTGCCTACTTGTTTATTCATCTGCATTGTGAACTTGCTGCCAAAGTCATGGTTGGCACCATGAGCCTCCAGAACGGTGGGGTAGTAGTGCTATTTAGCACCTGCTACACTGGAATTCCCGCAGCTAGGGGAAGTAAGGCGCAGATGCCTTCAACTCGATGGGCTAGAAGTCTACATCTTAACTGATGTTTGGTCCACTTTGAATCAACTTCCTTCAGTGCATGCTATCCAACTGGTGATGTGATTTGGTCCAAACATTGAACCAGTTTCTATAAAAGTATGCATTTCCCCTCAAATATCGTTTATTAACACTCTGTTTGTTACACTGTGGGAATCAATGATGTTCTGTCTTCAAGACAGAAACGTTTCCCACTACTTGTATTTTGAAGTCTTTCCTATTGTTTGATGGAGGTCAGATGACAACTGGTTTAGAAATGTAACTCAAATTCATTTTGATAGCTGCAGTCATTTGAAGTTATTTTTAAAAAGTAGCATTTACTGCAGTAATAGTGCTTATTAAAAGCACCAATGGGGGGTCAAAGAGTGAGGTGAAAGTTATTTGTAGATGATAAAAGCTTTAAAGAATGGGGAAATATAGAAGCTTCGTAGACACCGGACACCAATCAGTGACTGAGGTTAGCATCAGACATTTTCTATCACAATTGTATGGCACCTAAAATGTATCTATGTATGTGTGCGTATATACATATACACTTAATATCGGTCATATGGCTTTAAGCGGTTCATACCTCACAGCTGGGCTCATGTGGCCATGTGAACATCACATTGAATATTGCTGCATGATCTTCAGAGTTTGGGCAAAAGTCGCAAAGCAGCTGTGAATACTAAAAGGAATTCCCTCTGCCCCATCACACTTCATGACATCAATAAGACATTCAAGAGCAACACTTCTTTCCATGATTACGAGGGAAACTGAGCTGCACTTGTTCTTTCTAAATACCCATTCTAATTGGAGAACTGTTAATATAATGCAGCTTTAAAAATAAAATTGAGGTTGTCCGCATTTTCTTGAGTGACTCATCTGACAACTCATGATACAATGAATTGTCGCTGTATGGTAAATCATAAACTGCATTCTTTTTGATTTAATAATTTTACCATTATTGTTTTTATGTAATTATCAAAATCGCAACTGGCCCTCAACTGGCAGCAATATTGGTATTTATAAAGGTTAAAAAAAATCCTGTCTTTTTGTTTCATTTCTATTGAAGTGGGCCGGCAGCTCTACAGCTCAGGAGACCAGACTTCAAACCACCTTTTCGATGGTGGCAAGGTCCAGGCACGTTATGGAGGAGGTGTGTTCACGCACCAGGGTAGGGCAAATCAGTAGACCCCCTAGGTGTTTGAGTTGCTCTGCCAAGCCTGGTCTCTGCTTGGCTGGACCTCTAAATGAGGACTGTATTTGTGTTGTCCTAGAATAGGGGTTTTGAAAGAAGATTGTGGTGGTGATGGCGGCACAAGCAAGCCTATTGTGAGAAAGTCGTCTAAAAGATCACATACGGGTTTGACAATTGTTAGGTTGATTTTACTTCCTCTCTGCGATGATTTGCATGTCCCACGCCCTAAAAGCATACTGAAATCTTAATTATATCAAAACCTTAATTATATGAAGTATCTTTGTATCTGATCTTTTAAGAACAACTTTGCTTCAGAAGGAGGAGATGGAGAGCAATGTTTATGAAAATTCAAAGCCTATAATGAAAAATGAATCCACTTATTTCAAAGTAATGTCCAAATTGGAAGCAAAGCAAATGTTCTCCCTCTCCTCTTCCTTTTCTTATATAGCCGCAAAAGTTAAACTATTGATTGTGAGTCAGTCTTTCATTGAAATAATAGCTTGCTTATTTGCATTTACAGTACCCCAACAGCAGGTGATCATGCAAGACTCGAAACTGATCCAGCACATGAATTCATCTGGCATGGTATGAAATATTGCATTCTGTATTTAATGAGTGGAGATAAGATGCCTCCGAGAAACTGTGGGTGGTAAGATGTGAAAATATCACGTTTCCCATTTGCATCTTCAGTGTGTATTTTATTGGGTAATAAGAGTACAGGATGGCAGCGCCAAATAGAGGCTATTTGCTATTTTCCTGCTGGTACACACCTGCCAATGGCTGTATAAAGCATCAAAATTGAACCGTTCGGTGTACATTGTAGTGGGAACCTATTGTTGAGGCGTAGGGAATAGAAGCCCCGCCCACTCTCCGCCCATATTTGCCATTGGCATGTCATTGTCCATTCTAAATCCTGGCTTCTGATTCATCAATAGGCTGGATAGTCCCTCCTTAGTATCACCTCCTCTTCATTTGTCACCTCCCTTGGCAACTGACCCCTTTACTTCGGTTGTTACACGGTACGTGTTATTTAGACTGTGAGCACTATTTTATTTAAAGTGAGCTTCTGCTACTGCAGGCACGTCATGCTTTGGTGCCTTCTTTACTCCCCCCACCCATTGTCCGTGCCATCTTGCCCCCGCCGTCCCTCCTGTTGTCCATGCCTTCCCCTCTGCCCGCCCTCCCTTTGTCGTGCCTTCTTCACACCCATCCTCCTCCCTCCCACTGTCCGTGATGCCTACCATTTGCAATGCAATAAGTCTCTTGTAAATGAAAAACCTATTGCATTGCAAATGCTTGATAATTGGGTGTTTGAGGCATTTGTAGATGTAGATAAATGTGGTTTGCATACGTCCACCATCTAGTGTTGGGTCAGTGTACCGTGAGTACTGACAACCCAGTTCTCACACTTAAAAAAAAATAAAATAAATAAACACACTCCAGGTTGATCGAGCAAAAAGCTCCCTGGCCACCTCTGCCATCAGGCCATGTTTGGCACAAAAACAAGATTCTGATGTCACACCATCTGGCTCGATGCGCTTGACCAAACCCTCCACCTTGGCACCGAGCCAACAGTCTACGGAGCTCTCTCTTTTGGTACCAACCACTTCAGTACTAAAAACTATCTAGTCACCGAAAACTTTGAAAATGCCACACAAGGACTCTGCTTCCTCTGTAGAGCCCATCCTCCATAAGATGGATAAGCTTGACGGCAAGCAAAAAATGCATATTCATCCTACTGGTCGTATCCTGGCTAAAGCAGTGTTGCAAGCGCCACACAAGCAACAACTCTCCTTTGAAGAAACAATTGTTCAGCCTGTGCCATCTAAGCAGATGAAAGCTGATAAAGCAACCAGTGCTTTTTCTTTCTCTTCCTCCGCCACCTCCACCACTGCCCTCTAGCCCCTTCCTCTACCATCTTCACCCTCTTCTTCTCATTCATTGGGTGACCCACTTGACATTACCCCTCCGTTTTCCATAAGGGGAGCAAGACATGTAGGACTATCTTTAACACACCACAGGCACCTGAGCCGTGGTCAGTATCCGACGTGGACCCTCCAGCGGACCCAGATTCAGATCTATACCCTGCCAGACTCTCCCCTCCAATGACATCACCTTTTATCACTAACTTATCAGCAGGGCGTTACATACCATCAGGTACCCTTACATAAGGAACCCACAGAGGATTTCCTCTCGAGACCCTCTTCCCCTCATGCATTGGTCGTCTAGTATCTCCCTATGCTTAAGGGTATGCTTTAACATTGATACATTTTCAAAGACCTTGCATTAGCACGTATCATTACTCCCAGGGCAAAAAAGAAATGCAAGGTTTAATCTTCAAACCCGATTTTACAGAGAGCAGATTCCACCAGATTAATGTATCTATGCATCAGGTAAAATAGTGGCTGCACAACTTCTCATCTTTAATACTTCATTCAGATGCGCCCTTGATTCTGCAGATCATGCTGCACAGGGCATTAATGCCAGTTTACTATTATGCGGACATGCTTGTGCGTATCATGTTTTAAGCCAGATGTCCAGTAAACCCCTCTCAATGTCCCATTCGACAAGGAACATCTCTTTGGCCCACAAGGGAATGAGGCATTCAAGAGAATGAAAAAAGATGCACAGGTTGCCAAATCCATGGGCTCACTTCAAATCCCGTGGGGTGCCTCGCTGCTCCCCACATAGAGCCAGTGCCAAAACAAATCGGAATCCTCTAACTCCTACAACTGTGGCCAGAGTCATCACTCCTCTCTGTGGGTAAATAATGCAAAGGGTAGGTAGGGGCAGAGGTGCCTCCACATGTGCGCTACCACCACCACTAAACAGTGACCCACTTCTCCATCCCCTGATCACACTACGCCTGCCCGGAAAAGGTTACAAAGCTTTCGTCAAAATTGGCAGACCATAATATCGGACCACTGGGTGTTGTACATTGTCCAACATGGCTATTGTCTGGAGCTCATCAACACACCTTCAAACATTCCACCTCGTTCTTGCAAGCGCTCTCCGGAATACCAAACACTGATCTGATCACACAGGAAGTCCAAGCCTTCAACATCAAAGGTGCAATATAACCTGCCCCTCTACGATGCCAAGGGTTAGGAGTATACTCCCTCTAATTCCCATAAACGATGGGACTCTGGCCTACATTAGATCTTGGGCCTCTCAACCATTACATCCTGTCAGAGCTATTTCATATGGTCTCTCTACAAGATGTGATCCCTCTCCTGCAACAAGGCATTTTTTCTCTACGCCCTGGACTCGAAAGGCTCCTACTTTCATATTCGAATACATCCTGCTCTTCACAAATATCTAAGATTAGTTATAGCAGTCAAACACTCTCTCCAGTTATCGCACCTCTCTGACCATTTGGCGTTGGGCTCTATATCCTAACATTCATCTCTTAGCGGAACACCTTCCAGGGACAGACTACAATTATGCCGATCTCCTCAGCAGGATGCGGCAACAAGTCCACAAGTGCGAACTCCACCCTTAAGTCCTCCTCCCAAGTGGAGATTTCCACACATAGATCTGTTCAGTACCGCAAACAAATCAAAAGGCCATACTTTGCATCTAGGTTGCAACACCCACTATCCAAGGGCAATGCTCCATGGATGAATTGGTCAAGGATATTTGCACATAAACAAGACATTCATGGTTCACAACACTACTTGACCTATCAGTAGTTCAGTATTCCGCACAAGAAGCGTGCCCTCTAGCCGAATCTTCTCATTCAGGACAATAGAGATCAGGTACCCAGACCCAAAGGAACTGGATCTAGCGATTTGGCTCACACGGTCAGTTAGGTTACTTAAACCTCCCACCTGAATGTATGACCATCCTTAAAGAAGTACGTAGACGACCTACCTGAGCTTGCTATGCAGCCAAATGGAAAAGATATCTTCCACTGTAATAATAAAAGTATCGATCTGTTTAACGCTACTATACAAAACATTGTTACTTGTTGCATCAGGATTAGTGGGGAATTAGTATAGGGAAATATGAAATGAATTTGAGCGGTGGACATGTTATAGTGGAGGGAAGGCAAAAAGTTCCTTCCTATGATGGTTTCACATTTCCTCCTTAATCAGTCAGTTAAGCTTCCTGTCTTTTTTTGCCCTCACCCAGTCACAGTAGCAAAAAACTCTCCATACCCTAGATGTAAAAAGAGTACTTCTGTATTACATTGACAGAACAAAAGACTTCGAAAAACAAAGCAACTTTTTGTTGCTTTTTCATTCACAAAGGAAAACCAATATCCAAGTCGGGCTTACCCGCTGGATAGTAAATTACATTCGAACATGCAATTCTAAAGCCAAAATGACTTTACCCATGTCCCCTAGAGAGAATTCGACACGTAATATGGGGGTTTCAATGGCTTTGCTGGGTATCATCCCTCTAGCTGAATTTGCAAAGCAGCTACATTGTCTACACCACGCACCTTCACAAAATTATTGTGTGGATGTTTTTACACACCAGCAAGCTAATGTAAGACGGGTAGTGCTAAAAACACTCCCTCAAACAATTACAACACCCCAAGGTTAGCCACAGCTTTGAGGGCACTGCTTTAGTCTATTCAAAGTAAGTGCATCTACAGCCACACATGCCTCAATCAAAGTGTTACTTTACCTGTAAGGATCTGTTCTTGAGATTTAGTGTAAATTTACATGCACCTTCCCTCCTCCCCGGACGCATTCTATCTACCACTTGGACATCTCTATTTCTCTACTTACTCTATACTCCATTCTCACCCGTCTGCGGGGAAAATTTCTAACATGGAGTCGATTCCCATGCGCAGTATTCCCAAGAGGAGGAGTCACTCTACCTCCTGATTCAAAATGCTTCAAAGAAACTGCACACATCCGGCCCAACACTAGGTGGCAGAGATATGCAAAGCTTGTGAATCTACCGCACTAGATGCCCGTAAAAGATGCTTGCCATGTAAGTAACCTTATCCTTTTTATTGATGTTTGGATACAAGTGCTTCATTGGAAAGGCTACTTCTGTTTGCTAAACAGTCCCTTTCACAGTATGTTTCATTCTTCTTCCAGTCTGATGTCTTCTAATTGTGACAGCTAATCTAGTTTACTGTTTGCATGAGTTAAATTCCTTTGCTTACCATATTGTGCTAATGTTATCTAAAAATAAGTGACTGCTGTGTGAAGATCACATTGTAAGTGCTTTTCCCGTTCATGGAGTCCCAAATATACCTGATTTCTGTTAACCTCTTTAATGCGGACTGTGAGATGTTCACGTCCTCTGCATTACCTCTTATACTGAGGAAGTGAACCGCTCTTCTTGGATGCTGAAAATCCTTCTGCGTCTTCCATCAATGTTTTTTTAGCATTTTTTTTCCAGTTTTTCTTCCCTTTTTATTATTTTTACACTAATCTCAGGATGTGAGGGAAAACCTTCCCTCCTGTCTCAAGGTGGTTATTTTGTCATTGTGGGTCGATCAGCAGGCTGACTCCACACTATAAACTTTGAAGCAGTCCATGACATTAAGCACATACTGCTTTCTCTTGGATGCCCGGAGGAGAAGGGGAGCACATTTGAATGTAACCTCTATTTCTGACACCATTATAGTGTTCTCAATAAACTCAAACTTTCTAAAAACGAACCACCCTCTCAACCAAGATCCTCCCGAGCAAGGTGTAAGATGACAGCAAATACCCGTTCTACTAACCTCTTACTGGAACCTCCTGTTTTGTTGAAAAATATGGATGGATGCCAATGCTTATAATTTTAATGTATACACTTCCACTGTTTTGGACTCCATTGCACCTCCTAGCTGCACATTATATGTTGAACTTCCCCTCTTCGGTTCTCTGAGAACGTACTGAAAGAAAAGAGTAAATGTAAAACATTGGATTTCAAGTGTAAAGCCACTTAGTCCTGCAATAAAACAAAAAACCTATAAATTGCCAATCAAGGCTTCTCATAAGCTTGTAAAACAAACAAGCAATCTTTTGCAGACCAATTGGTCTCCACACGAAGCCAAAGTCAGATTTTTTTCTACTGTCAGCTCATTCTTTTATCAGCGAAGTCTTCTACCTTCTGAGGAACTGTGACAATCTCTTTTTTTGATAGAAAAGATTGTTGCCATGTATTGTAATTTTTTTCCTATCATGATGGAGCATATCTGTACCTCAAAAATCAACCTGGGCTCCTTCTTTCTTGGCTTTTTAAAAATGTCATTTGAGGATATCCACTCCTCTTATTCAATTGGTTCTCTACCTCTCCAGCAGGCCTATTCTCCAGAAATCTTAAAGCTTGGTATGGGCTTTATTGGTCCTCAGTCATGTGGGCTTCTTAAATTCAATAAATGTGGCCTCGTTACTTCCTACCTGGAAACTTGCTCATGTTGTACCCTACTGAAGAAACCATCCAAACCATCATCTCTAACTGCTGACCTATGTCTTATTTGCCATTTTCTACTTTGGTATTAGAAAAACTGTCAAAAGATCCTTGTCTGACTTGGAAAAAAAATCTCCTGTAAGTTGACTTCAGCTATCAAAACCACTGGAATTCTAACATCAAACATAGCTGATCCTTCACTGGTAGATGTTTGATCACATGTAGGTATACTATCTAACAAGAATAGTCACATAAATGGATATATGCATGTCCCTCAAAGCTTAGTAATACTTGCATTCCCTAACATAAAGTGTCTACTGAACAAACAGGAAGAGGACTGATTTGGCATAGTGTTACAGGCAAACAAGACATTAGGCAGAAGAACAGGCCTAGTACGTTTTGCAGAACTGAAGAGGG
This sequence comes from Lissotriton helveticus, assembly GCF_964261635.1. Lineage (NCBI taxonomy): Eukaryota > Metazoa > Chordata > Amphibia > Caudata > Salamandridae > Lissotriton > Lissotriton helveticus. The sequence continues at coordinate 285,450,438 of NC_136070.1, read as the reverse complement.
GAGGAAAGATAAGGAAGAGATTGGAGAAACCTGAAGATAAAATTAAACGCTAGAGAAAGTAGTTTCACAGACCAAAAGGGATGATCTCTGACAATTCCTGCAAGCTAAAGTGGAATCGACACCTACAATTCCAAATGGGTGCTGAATGTTCTGTAGAATCCACACCATGTTCTCTGAACAAGGTTATGAGTAAAAGGGGGGGGGGAGTTGTAACAGAAGTGGCAACTAAATAAATGGGGTATATTAGCAATCACTATCAGGAGTCGTACTAGTTTGAAGGGGAATCCACCTAGATAGTATATCTAACTACGGTTTGCAATCTGGGCATTATATTTGAAGATAAGCTTACTCTGGAAGCTCGGGTCACAAAAACAACTGCCTCTTGTTTTGCGATCATCGGATCCCTCCGAAAAAAAATTCCGCTACTACCTTCTCAGGTACGCGCACAAGTAGCAAGATGTTCGATTCTCAGTAGGCTTGACTACTGTAACGCTCTCTTGCTGGAATCCCCTAATTTCCTGTTGGATAGACTGCAAAGGATCTAGTCAGCAGCTGCCAAACTAGTTTTAGGGTGGCCGAGAATCTCTTCTGATTCTGCAGCCTTGGCAGAACTTCACTGGCTTCCCCTGAGACAGGAGTGCAATTTAAATCTCTCTGCCTCGTTTTTAAAGCCGTTCACGGGACTGGACCTGTACGTATGCGGAAAAATTTCGACTGGTACGTCCCGTCAAGAACTCTGTGCTCCTCGTCGGGGAAATTGGTGAAGGTTCCTAGATTTCGAAAGGTCCGGTCCGGGGTAGATCCTTTGGGGGTGGCAGCGGCTAAATTGTGGAACAGACTCCCGTGGGAAATTAGGCAAATCAGGGAGCTCCTTCCCTTCAGAAAAAGTGTAAAAACCTGGCTATTCCCCAAGATTTAGTGGCCGGTTCCCGCTCCCTCTCTCCCCCTCTTGAGCTACTTTAGCGCCAGGACGCCTGCTAAGTGATAGTGCGCTTTTATAAATTGAATAAATAAATATAGTGGTGTAAAATTGTAATTTATTTTGAGAAAAATGCTTTAACTTTGTAAACCCCATCACAGGAAAAAAAATAGCTAAAAAACATTAAACGAATGTGGGGAAAAAAGGAATTTTAACTTTCTTACTTCCATCAATAAAGACTTCGACATCTTTTGGAAGCGTATTTCATTTTTGAAGGCCAGTTTTCAAATACAAAGACTTGAGAGGTTTTAACTTTGATTTGAGAGAAATGGCGAAAAGACATGCCCCTTTTTAGGTCTCGCCTAGGTAGCGATTGTGCTGTTTCTTCGAGACCTGCCATATTCAGGTATAGACTTTAAGCTCCGCCCACCCTTTCAATGGGCTCCTCTTATTATCCTTTGTGAATTATGGCTTTTGATTCGTGAATAGACTTAGTAGTCCCTCCTTTGTTACCTCTCATGAGGACAGCGCCTTTTACATGTGTCCTTACCCTCTAGGTTTCATTAACAGTTCGTGAGCACTATTTAGTTACTGTCTTGCTGAAGCAGGTACGACATACTGTCCGCCTTTAGCAACCCGCCCTGGTATGTAGTTGCTGTGCGAGACCCGACATGTTATCCCGCTTCTGCAAACCATGACGCTTCAGAGGAGGCAATTTTTTTTATTTACAAAGTACAGCTTTTTAAAAAAAACAACAATGTAATTACTTCATTAGTATTCACGGCACGCTGCACTTTAGCTTCACCCGTTTAAAGCGAAAGTTCAGTGTGCTTAGGTTGCTACAAAAGTAAATAAATAGAAAGTCAGACACTGCATTTCTTTCCCATTTATTAGGGCTCGCCTGCTGATGCGCTTCAGCGCATAGCTGGCGAAGCTCTATAGGGGCTTATCCAGTGTTTATCCACCACTGGCGATTCCACTGGCGATTCCTTCAAGTGCATGTGCTTTTTAGGTCATTGCGCTTGCGCAAGCCCTAAAAAGCGCGTGCACAATGCCACCAGCCGCCTGCCTGCCTGCCTCGCATTACCACATCAAAGGCAGCCCTCCGAGTGCATTTCTCACCCCCTAATTATTCACGGCCGGCCGGCAGGCACATCAAAGGCTGCTGCTGCCGTGACTCGCATTTCTCCTCCCTCCTCCCCTATCACTGCCCAGGCCGGCCATACTTTCTCTTTACAAGGGCGCCCATTCCTGAATCACTTGAAATCTCTCCACATTATTTGCATTTTGTTAATTAAAAAAATTAACTACAACACAGCGTTGCACATTTTTCTCGACTTCGGAAGGATGAGTCCCAATCTCATTTGTACAAAGTGTTGTAATGGGATTATTGGAGAGTTAGAGAAACGTGCTCACAAGTTACATTTTTATGCAAATCATCTGAGTAAATAAACAATAGCATGGTGCCGTTTGCGTCCTTGACTTGATCTGGTTTTTATTTTTATTTTGCTATTATTCTCACAAAGGCTAAGAAGGTCTGCCTACTTTAGTATTAAGTGCTATACGTCGCATAAGCAACAGCTAACCATTCACTCACCCACGCAACGCCACTCACACACGCAACGCCACTCACCCACGCAACGCCACTCACCCACGCAACGCCACTCACCCACGCAACGCCACTCACCCACGCAACGCCACTCACCCACGCAACGCCACTCACCCACGCAACGCCACTCACCCACGCAACGCCACTCACCCACGCAACGCCACTCACCCACGCAACGCCACTCACCCACGCAACGCCACTCACCCACGCAACGCCACTCACCCACGCAACGCCACTCACCCACGCAACGCCACTCACCCACGCAACGCCACTCACCCACGCAACGCCACTCACCCACGCAACGCCACTCACCCACGCAACGCCACTCACCCACGCAACGCCACTCACCCACGCAACGCCACTCACCCACGCAACGCCACTCACCCACGCAACGCCACTCACCCACGCAACGCCACTCACCCACGCAACGCCACTCACCCACGCAACGCCACTCACCCACGCAACGCCACTCACCCACGCAACGCCACTCACCCACGCAACGCCACTCACCCACGCAACGCCACTCACCCACGCAACGCCACTCACCCACGCAACGCCACTCACCCACGCAACGCCACTCACCCACGCAACGCCACTCACCCACGCAACGCCACTCACCCACGCAACGCCACTCACCCACGCAACGCCACTCACCCACGCAACGCCACTCACCCACGCAACGCCACTCACCCACGCAACGCCACTCACCCACGCAACGCCACTCACCCACGCAACGCCACTCACCCACGCAACGCCACTCACCCACGCAACGCCACTCACCCACGCAACGCCACTCACCCACGCAACGCCACTCACCCACGCAACGCCACTCACCCACGCAACGCCACTCACCCACGCAACGCCACTCACCCACGCAACGCCACTCACCCACGCAACGCCACTCACCCACGCAACGCCACTCACCCACGCAACGCCACTCACCCACGCAACGCCACTCACCCACGCAACGCCACTCACCCACGCAACGCCACTCACCCACGCAACGCCACTCACCCACGCAACGCCACTCACCCACGCAACGCCACTCACCCACGCAACGCCACTCACCCACGCAACGCCACTCACCCACGCAACGCCACTCACCCACGCAACGCCACTCACCCACGCAACGCCACTCACCCACGCAACGCCACTCACCCACGCAACGCCACTCACCCACGCAACGCCACTCACCCACGCAACGCCACTCACCCACGCAACGCCACTCACCCACGCAACGCCACTCACCCACGCAACGCCACTCACCCACGCAACGCCACTCACCCACGCAACGCCACTCACCCACGCAACGCCACTCACCCACGCAACGCCACTCACCCACGCAACGCCACTCACCCACGCAACGCCACTCACCCACGCAACGCCACTCACCCACGCAACGCCACTCACCCACGCAACGCCACTCACCCACGCAACGCCACTCACCCACGCAACGCCACTCACCCACGCAACGCCACTCACCCACGCAACGCCACTCACCCACGCAACGCCACTCACCCACGCAACGCCACTCACCCACGCAACGCCACTCACCCACGCAACGCCACTCACCCACGCAACGCCACTCACCCACGCAACGCCACTCACCCACGCAACGCCACTCACCCACGCAACGCCACTCACCCACGCAACGCCACTCACCCACGCAACGCCACTCACCCACGCAACGCCACTCACCCACGCAACGCCACTCACCCACGCAACGCCACTCACCCACGCAACGCCACTCACCCACGCAACGCCACTCACCCACGCAACGCCACTCACCCACGCAACGCCACTCACCCACGCAACGCCACTCACCCACGCAACGCCACTCACCCACGCAACGCCACTCACCCACGCAACGCCACTCACCCACGCAACGCCACTCACCCACGCAACGCCACTCACCCACGCAACGCCACTCACCCACGCAACGCCACTCACCCACGCAACGCCACTCACCCACGCAACGCCACTCACCCACGCAACGCCACTCACCCACGCAACGCCACTCACCCACGCAACGCCACTCACCCACGCAACGCCACTCACCCACGCAACGCCACTCACCCACGCAACGCCACTCACCCACGCAACGCCACTCACCCACGCAACGCCACTCACCCACGCAACGCCACTCACCCACGCAACGCCACTCACCCACGCAACGCCACTCACCCACGCAACGCCACTCACCCACGCAACGCCACTCACCCACGCAACGCCACTCACCCACGCAACGCCACTCACCCACGCAACGCCACTCACCCACGCAACGCCACTCACCCACGCAACGCCACTCACCCACGCAACGCCACTCACCCACGCAACGCCACTCACCCACGCAACGCCACTCACCCACGCAACGCCACTCACCCACGCAACGCCACTCACCCACGCAACGCCACTCACCCACGCAACGCCACTCACCCACGCAACGCCACTCACCCACGCAACGCCACTCACCCACGCAACGCCACTCACCCACGCAACGCCACTCACCCACGCAACGCCACTCACCCACGCAACGCCACTCACCCACGCAACGCCACTCACCCACGCAACGCCACTCACCCACGCAACGCCACTCACCCACGCAACGCCACTCACCCACGCAACGCCACTCACCCACGCAACGCCACTCACCCACGCAACGCCACTCACCCACGCAACGCCACTCACCCACGCAACGCCACTCACCCACGCAACGCCACTCACCCACGCAACGCCACTCACCCACGCAACGCCACTCACCCACGCAACGCCACTCACCCACGCAACGCCACTCACCCACGCAACGCCACTCACCCACGCAACGCCACTCACCCACGCAACGCCACTCACCCACGCAACGCCACTCACCCACGCAACGCCACTCACCCACGCAACGCCACTCACCCACGCAACGCCACTCACCCACGCAACGCCACTCACCCACGCAACGCCACTCACCCACGCAACGCCACTCACCCACGCAACGCCACTCACCCACGCAACGCCACTCACCCACGCAACGCCACTCACCCACGCAACGCCACTCACCCACGCAACGCCACTCACCCACGCAACGCCACTCACCCACGCAACGCCACTCACCCACGCAACGCCACTCACCCACGCAACGCCACTCACCCACGCAACGCCACTCACCCACGCAACGCCACTCACCCACGCAACGCCACTCACCCACGCAACGCCACTCACCCACGCAACGCCACTCACCCACGCAACGCCACTCACCCACGCAACGCCACTCACCCACGCAACGCCACTCACCCACGCAACGCCACTCACCCACGCAACGCCACTCACCCACGCAACGCCACTCACCCACGCAACGCCACTCACCCACGCAACGCCACTCACCCACGCAACGCCACTCACCCACGCAACGCCACTCACCCACGCAACGCCACTCACCCACGCAACGCCACTCACCCACGCAACGCCACTCACCCACGCAACGCCACTCGCAAAACGAAAAATGTGAAACTCTTCTATTGCGAGACCTATTGCATTTTCAATGCTTGTTTTCTTTTATAGCAATCACTGCGTGCCACGCTGTAGCTATAAACATCTGAAGCTAAAGCACAGAGTGCCAATGAAACAGATAAATACAAAAAGGCGGTCAGCAGCTTTTACATTATTGCTTTTACCTTTCAACATGGTGGCCGCCCACCTTTGTCTGCTATTTATCAGGCATTGATGACACAGTGCGCAAATATCTTTAAACATATAAAATTAAAGTGCGATACAATGCAGAGGCTACAAAACAAAAATGCTCCAACTTCTTGATGCTCACTTTAAATGTATTCACTTTAAACATGGCGGCTGCACGCCATTCATTTCTATTTATTTTTTCCTTGAATAGCATTTGCAGTGCAGCATGTAATTCTATTCCCTTATTAGGTCTCAAGGAAAGGGTGCAGTACTACAGGCTATTACTAGGTGTCCTTGTGGAGTTCAATAAAACAAATTGTAAGCTAACCTCAGCAGCAATCTTTCTCTTTATCATTCCATGAAGGGTTGCAGTACCTAATGTGCCTAATGGAGGTCCCTTTACAATTACACAGGGACACCTAGTAACATCTTTCGGTACAGCACCCTTTCCTTCATTCATGACATTTCTTTTGTTACTTCTGCTACTGCTGGGATATTGTTAAACAAAAAAAGGACAAACATTAGCATTTGCTACGGCAATAGCTCAAAGTTTCACTAATGCTAGACCTCTTGCATTGCAAATGCTTGTTTTTTATTACATGTGGGTCCTACAATAAGTGAAAGCTAGTGTGCAAAAGCTAGTAAGCTATTAAATCACAGCTAATAGCTGACCAGATACTTTAATGTACTGGGTATGAGTGACTGTTCATTAGAAATGGATAGAATATCTCTCTGTATTTGGAGAAAGCATTTGATAGGAAGCACCTTAGTAGGACTCTTGTGGGTTTTTTTTTCTGGTGCTCAAGTTGACTAATATCATAATTGTTTGCTGCCGCTGATGGAGGGTCGGAGGAAAGTGAGGTAAATTGACAGCATCACCGTAGCCAATTGTCAAACCAAGCTAGCTGCATGCTAAGATATCTGGTTCACAGTGAAGCACCGCACACAATAGCAGTCACTCTAAGATAATTAAAATGTGCTAAGTAAAGTATTAAATTACAAGCTGAGCTGCGCTGAAACAAAGGTTCTCTTCGAACAATTGGACAGATAAAAGTAGTGGAATCTCCTATGTAATGCACTTCGCATATTTCTACATTCTAGATTGTAAGAATCCACTTCAGACCAACTGAAGGAAAAATTAGAAGTAACCCTCTTAAGACAGAACAAACACATCTAACTCGGAAATATTGCATGAAGTAAAACTAACTTTAAAAAAGTTGTCTGTTACCAAATACACTCTTCAGTTACTGATTCTACGCCTAAGCCTGCTGCATTTGATCTCTATACAGTATGTAGGTTGTCTGTCGAAGCAGGTCTCTCAGTTCATTTGGCTCAAATTGTAAAGCTGAAGAAAGATCTCCACCTCTTTATGGAGGACAGACTGTAAAAAAAACATCACCACACTATTCATGACTGGTGCAAGCTGTTATCAAAACCCGGCAACATCAAAGTACTTTTTTTCCTAAGTTAAGTTATTATTAATCTTTGGTTGATAGTGTAGTCAAACATTTGGGCAAAAAAAGACATATTGTAATCCGTTCTTTTTCTGAAATGGCAATGTAACTTTGAAACATACCTCTGGGTGGCTCCTCGGCTATTCTGTCAAATTGTCCTTTAAAGTTGAAAGTGTTTTTTATCCGATTCCTGTATGTGATGGTTGCTGGCAACTTGCTTTTTAAGTTGCTAGCACACAAAGCGCTCTCTGTGCCGGAGACGCCAATTATATCTTTTTTCCCTCACCTGGAGTCTTTTCTCTTGTCATCTGGAGCACTTCCTCCTTTATTTAAAAAAAATATTTTTATGACTTGGCGCTCTCGCCTTTTAGTCTTTGTTTCTAAATAGAACGTAGATTGTATCCAGGATGGTCCTACATCACAATGAATGCATCTTGAATTCAGTAGATGGGTCCTAAAGAAGTAGAATCAAGGTTTATTGTACATACTTATTGTCAGGGCAGGGCTTCTATAGCTTGGGATTCATGTGCTTTGCACTTGAACTGGAGGCACTGGGTCACATGGATCTACTGTATAAAGTGGGAAAGCAGTTCTAAGTTGTTTCTGGCCACCATCTTTCTTCAAGATGGAAATGTGAATGGATCTGTATGGAATCGTAGTTATCAAGGGCACACTGGAGTGATCCTTGCAAACAACACTTGCCAATAGTTACTGTGGTATATTGAAGCAAACCTACTTCAAATATAGTGATTTATTTTAAACGTTACCAATTCTTTATGCTTTTGTTTTTCTACAGAGTGCAGCAGCTGCAGCAGCTACCTTGGCTTTACCGGCTTTACCTGCTGGTGTCACACCAGTACAGCAGATACTAACAAATTCAGGTAACAATTTCTTTGCACAGAATGATGGCTCTGGATATTCCCTCTCCTACCTTTTCCTCGCTCATGCTTGGTAACATTGTAGACCATAGCGCAGAGAATTGATGATTTTTTTTAAATGCTATACTTAAATGCATTTAGTTGCAGGATTGCAGCAGGTCCATTTATTGTAGTTTACGAATTACTGTTGCTGCAATTAAAAACCCCAACGTTTTAGTATTGCTTTTAGTCTTCTTCCAGATAACTTGATTTTTTTTTTGTTTTGCTTTCAGGCCAGATCTTGCAGTTGGTAAGAACAGCTAACGGTGCACAATATATTATTCAGCCCCAACAGCAAATGGTTTTACAGCAGCAAGTGATACCACAGATGCAGGCCGGGGTACAGGCTCCTGTGATACAACAGGTAAATAAACGAAGATGTTTCCATTAGTTTATGGTGTATCTGGTTGCTTGTTTTATTTCATTCACTGCAAGCACAATGTAAATTGTTTGATCTGTTGTGTGTGCAATATGACAAAAGTGCAAAACAAACTGCTAGTACTGTTTGCATTTGTCCATGTGAAGTTCATGTCAGTTTGTCTTCAAATTATTGGATGGCTGAACTTGCCCTGTGACGTGTGTGTACTTAAAGGCCCCTCTGGTGTTGTTTTTAGATTTGTTTGAATATATGTGTAGCGACCTGCCACAATCCTTGTATTGCAGGATCTTTGATTTGTTTGTGTTTTGGTGAATATTTTAATGCCATGGTAGTGAGAATAAATGTGGACCAATAACATGTTATTTGGAGCAGGTGTACTGATCAAACACACATTAATACTTTTATTACTACAGAACAGCGAAACTGACTTGAGAAACCTGTTTGCTGCCTAACAGATGAATGCAAGAAATACTTTACCCAGAGAAAACGGTCTCCTTGTGGTTACAAAGCGTCTTTAGTGTGGTCTTACTGTACTACACAAATTTAACCCCATGTATCTTGGTTTTGTTTCAAAGTCTCTTTTTTTAAACAAATGCACGTGAAAAAATGCCATGTGGTGGAGCTTTGAACAGGCCAAGATGGCCACGCCTTAGACAAGCTATTTGCTCAAAACCTGCAGGGAGCAGGAACACCCCTCATCCTGCAGCCCACAAATTACTTAGTCAAAAAGAGGGTTGAATCTTTGTCGAGGATAACCTCAGAAGTTGAGGCCTGCCTGTGTGAGCTGAAAAGTGATGTTGCCTGAGCGTCTCTCCGTGGGACCGCGATGCGGACCAGAAGAGAACGCTGTAGAGGCACTACATGAGTCAAGTTGTTCACTGTGAACCGGAAATGATGACCAGGATGACGGGAGGTAAGAAACTGAAGAAGGTACGGCATGTTAAACACCATCCACCCCTACCTCTCTGTAGCCTGTGACCAATAAGACACCACAACCCTGTGGGATTTTGAAGTCTTGGCCAAAACCTACACGGAAAATACTAATTGGAACAGTGAACATTATCTATAGGCCGGGGTAGCGAACCGGACCCTATACATGACTGGAACTCCAAGGCTATTGAGAGGACGGGGGATCCATGAACTAGAGATTTGGTGAGTGGGGCGGGTACTTCCAGAGTGGAGAGGCAGAAAGTAGCCTAGTGGTGCAACATGCACAAAGCATGATGAATTCATAGTTCACCATACACTCAATGATGCATTGACAAGGAAATTTGAAGACCTCGAAAGCCATCCTTAGAAAAGATAACTTGCGATTCCAAGGCCTAAGAAGTAGCAGAGGACACTTATTGAGACATTCACCACCATTTTGTGAATCAACCGTGTGCTTATCCTGCTGCGTCGTGTAAATTGCTTGGGACAACGATGCACTGAGAAAATGAGTAGACCTTGCGATATCCTGGAAAGGTTTCACGAATACCAATACAGCTTCATTTTTTGGGATAGCACACCAGCTACATTACTCTTACGACAACAGTTCACTCAGTGACAGACAAATTGGAACAAAATCTGCAACTGGTGGCTTTTCCCCTTTGGCATGGACACCTAGAAAGAGCTTTCCAAGGCACAGAGAGATAATTTCATAATTGTTTATAAATTAACTTTTTCTTATTCTCAGTTGGGGGACATTTGGAAGTGGAGGAAAGGTTTAAAGAAAGATGTTCAAACAAAAACGAAGCCACAGTGGGTCGCCATCCTATACATCTCGTATGAAAATCCAGGGGCTAACTTGACATGCAATAGGGTGCACTTAAGCATGATTACGCATCACATCTGCTGTCGTTAAAATACTCTTCAGCTTAAAGGGATTTAATGCGTCTAGGAAATGTCCCAAGTAATGGCAGATTATGGGAATGGGAAACGGTGATATAATTGCACTTCAAGAAACATACTTAAAATGCTCCGAGGAAACTGAATCGGAATCTAACCTGAGCAAAACTTCAAGTCTTCAGTAGTACTGGATTGAAATCAGAGGCTGTGCAACCTCGAAAATTCGGGGCTGCGCATCAGTGATCTCTTAGTGGGACAAAGGTGTTGCGCTTGCTAAATTCATTTCTGGACCAAAGATTGGTGTCTGGCCTAGATTTAGTGTCCTAGGAAGCTTATCCAGGCGGTTGGAACTGGTGAGGCTTCCATCTTCAGAGTGCAACCATGGGCTGGTGCCAGCAAAGAGCCAGGCAAAGGTACCATACGCTCAATTGGTGCAAAGGCTGACCCTTTCTGTAGAAGTCTAACTAGGGGCCCAAAAGTACTCCAGAAGGGGTGTAAATTAACCAGAGGGATGCTTTGGCAATGGGCACCGTGTCGAAGCCAGGTTTAAGCTCAATCTGTTATCTACCCTTTAACTTGGCACTATTTTCCTCGCCCTTAGTGATCTTACCTTTCTGACTGCAACAGACTCCACAGAGCTTTGTAGGTCAAGCATGTGCTAGTAAAGTGAACACAAACACATTCCTACAACACTGTCACGCAAGGAATCAAACCAAATCTACACTTTTGGTGGAAAAAAATTCTGCCAGCATGGCCTTGTTGTCTTGAAATGCCCTTTCGTTGCTGGCACAGCAAACATCTGCCCTCTAGGTAATTATCACCCGCTCATGGGTAAAAAAATTCAATCGCTGTCCAACAGACCAACCTGAACGAGGCTCTGTGTGTGTCCCAGCTTCACTAGGCCTCCCTACATTTATTTTTCTACCACTGGATTGATGATGTGAGAAAGTGCCTATTTTGAACACGGCACACCCCCACTTTTTACCTGGAAATGGATGTGGTTTTGATTGTGGTTCACAGGGTCCCTGCCAATCAGGTCCTCTATACCAGTGCTGCTTCTTCCCTAAAAACGATTCCACAATTTGCCCATCAGGCCCCCCTGTAAGTCTCTAGTAATATGTACCAAGGGCATCAGGACTGAAGAGGGTCACCTAGGGACCCCTCGGCAAGGCAGACTGCCACTGCAGCATCTCTGGCCTGGTGCAGACAAAATGCCAAAGTTGACAAGGCACACTAGCACTGTCTAATATATAGTTGTCACCCCTCTAGCAGACCTTACCAGCCCTAAGTCAGGGTACACTAAATCCCAGGTGTGGGAATATCTGTATCCGCAGATACGCCTCTAAAACATTTGGGTCTATTCCTTAATGTTGTAAGTGCTATGGAATCCATAGAAAGTACATGGATTGGAAACTTGAGTTCCACAGCACCATGATTGCTTCACTAAACAGTTTTTTGTCCCCAAACTACTCCTCACAATATACCCACCTTTTGCGAGTGTGGTACCTATTGTAACTTGTACCCAGAGGGCTCCTCGGAGATGCCCCCTGAAAACTTACCGACCCTGATATGGTCACTTACTGCGTGTGTGTGTGTGGCAGCCTGCCACACACGCACGTTTTTGGACCCCTGGTTGGAGAGCGTCTGCTCTCTGGAACCAAAATAATGTACACCCAGCACGGCCCACTGCACGAAGGGGAAGCTTCAAAGGCCTGCCGCTTCGGTAATGTGACCCCCCAGCATCTGCTGCTAGCTGCAGATGGCAGCCCCCGGTTTACATGCCCACTTTGGGCGGGATAACTTAGACTCGGAGGTGTGCCCACCTTTGCCAATTCCACCCCTCAGGTGGAGGAGGCAAAGTTAAGCACACCTTTCAGTTCACTGTATTTTGAAGATGAAGGGACTCTTCCAGTCAGAGCTAGGACTATGCCCCCACCCACAAGATGGTGGCTTAATGGAGGGTGTAGTCACCCCAGGTGAAGTGCCCATTGGCCCTACCTGTTACTCTTTTAAAACGCCCCCGAAGTCTAGAATATTAAGAGGATTCCTCAGACCTTGAAACTAGTTACCTGTGAAGTACAAAGATGCTGTGCAGTGAAGCCGAAAGACTAATGATTTGGCCCCAGCCCAACCGACCCGTCTCCAGCTTCAAAGACCCTGGGAGAAGACAACACCTGTCCTGCAGCCAGAGACTTCAGAAACCCGAGGAATACTGCCTGAACTTTGGCAAAGACCAGAACTGCTCATGGCAGCGGTCCTGTCCCCAGTAATCCAACACAAAGGACCCTGGTGACCTCCACGTCCAGGAGTCCTGCCCACTCTGAACCAGATGCCTACCACCCATGTCCAGATGGCCCACTGTCCCAGAAAAGGTTCCCCAACGGTCCTAACCTCGTCCAGCGTTGGCTGGCCCCTCCTGGACTCCACGACGATGCCTGAATCAAGAGGCTCCCCCTGACCACGATCGGCTCCTTTTAGAAGACTCAGTCGTCTAAAGGCACCCCTGAACCCAAAGCCACAGGGCCTTGGTGAGCTGAATCGACCGTGCCCCTATGACCCTCTACATCTCTACTTAACCTCTGCTGTTGTTGATCTCCCTCCTGCAACCACTTGTGCGACGCCTGCAGTCAGTATGTCCAAAGCAAGTTCTCCATTGAAGAGCATTGGGTGCCCAATGCTGAATTTGCACCCTACCCCTGGCCGCCTCTGTGCATCTGGTGGTGTATGTTTGTTTGGTGCTGCTTTGTGACCCCTTCTGTGCTTTTTTGACCTCTGCACCCGGCAGCCCCTGTGCGTCTGGTGCAGTCTTTGTACTCGCATGCCCTGGGCCCTTCTGGGAAACCCCTGGACTCTGTACACGATATAACCACATGGTGGTATACCATATACAGAGCCAGTTTCCTACAGTTTACTTTGTAATTTTACATTTCACTGAACAAGAGATACAGGAGTTGATTTAGTTCCTTGTCAGTCTGTGCTGAAACGGCACTTCCTCGGTTTCTTGTCTTATTTTGTATCTTAGACCACGTAAATACATTTTACACATTTCATCTCATGCTTCACAATTGTAGGTTCCAGTAGTGCAAACTGTTGATGAATACCTGTAGCAACCTAATTATATGTGGGGGAGAAGCAGGAGCAGGGGGAGCAATGGATTGCGCGACTCTGCAAGGAACAGAAGCATGCCCATCCACTGTAAGTCTTAAAAATAAAGGCGTACAGTAAATGGCCATGTTCTGTAGTAATCCCACCCCCACACTTCGTCATGGAGACAGACCAGCTTGCTGAACTCATTGCTTTAAAAACAACCAATCTGTGCCCTGCCTGATGCTGTTTTTACTATTAAACCGAATGAGAGCATAGCAATGATTGGTGTGAGCATGTCAGCCCGGCGCTCCAAAGGAGACTGGGACAGCTGTGCTGCATTTCTCCCTGGCTCCTTAGCAGCACAGGTTCAAGAACCCTAAATTACCCATATCCGATTGGCCACAGTAACACACCTGTCCAATGAGACATGTTGACCAGGTTTTTGCTGCTCACTGACCATCAGCAGGATTATCCATGCTGTTCCCTATCCAGACAGACGCATGAAAAAGACAACAGCATGCTACAGTGAATCTACATGGTAATTTGGCACTTTCAGTTAATGGCAGTCCATGTGGGGGCAACTGGGGTGGCAGGTCAGCGTCCCCATGCCCTAATGAAGAAACATCCACTGCCATCGCCATGAATGGATTTGCACCACTGGATTCTCTAGGTTTGTACTGGCCATTTGTGGGCTTCAGACTCTTCAGAGAAAGGTTTGACTCCACGTTGGAACCCTTCCAAATTAACTCTGCTATGGCACGCTCTCTGGATCTAACCACTCAGGCTCTGGAGTCTCTTCCCCTTCCCCCCCCCCCCCCCCCCCCCCCCCCCCCCCCGCCCCATCAATGCATTACCATATGTTTAGTATACCTGTGGGGCCTCGCTTACTGCTAAAGAGCCCTCGCAACCGGTAACTCGGCTAGCTCAGCCCTTTAGCAGCTAAATGGAGCACAGTGTGGCAGAGTTTGTGCATACCTCAGAGGACCACAATCTTCCTCTTACACCTCACCTGCCGCATCTGAGCTGCTTGGATTTCTCCATCTTCCAATTGTTCAGAAAGGTTAGACCCTGCTCTTCACATCCACACCCCATCCCCCAAACATTCTGCTTTTACTTCATTGGATCAATCTACCATCCTTCAGGAAATGCAATCACTTTTGGACAGAGAGGGCATAGAGCAGGGTCCAGTGTTGAAGAAATGCGAAGGATGTTACATCCGCTATTTCTTTGTTCCCAAAAAGCATGGCGGGCCAGGTTGGATTCCCTGCATTCTGAAAGGCGCTACATGTACTTTATGCTGGGATTGACTCTTTTTTTCCAATTTGTATTTCTTCCCTTTTAACTCCTCCCGGGCCCTTGTGTGTTTACAAAGTTGATGGCAGAGGTCATTGCCTATCTACATAGTCCAGGGATAAATTATTCTCGTACTTAAAAAGCTGGTTGCTGAATGCAGATTTGCTGCAGTCAGTTGCAGACCACCCCTAGACTATAAGCACCTTTCTTTCATTCCTGTGGTTCCCAATCAGTGAGCTGAATTCCCACCTAACGTCTGTGTGGAGGATTCCCTTTATAGGAGAAGTCCTGGACATGGTGGCGTTAAGGCCATCACTCCTCTGTGGCGAGCCTGGGACATTGAGGAACTAATGCCGTAGTTTGAAGCTTAGTCCGGAGTAGACTGTTTTAAGGCTTCTTCATCCAGCTGACCCCATTTGGCATCAGCTGCCCTTCCAGTGGAACTTCCATGGACTCAGCACCAGGGTTCTCTTTTGGACAGTGTCTGTGTATTGAAGGAGACTGCTCATAACCTTCAGTGGGGGCAGATGGCTGCCAACCTGCTAAGCAGCAGTGCATAAATGCCTCCTCCAGAATTCACAGTAGCAATGGATCCATTCTCTGGACTGGTGCGGCCATCTAGGAGAAATGCAGATGACTGAATTGATCCCCAGCAGGACGCAAGCTCTGTATGAATATTCTAGAGCCCTGTGATTACCGTTTGCTCTGAAGGACTTCCTCCCATCCATCAAGGGGGTCTGTTTCAGGTTGTGAAAGACAACATTACTGCCATGTGGTACTGCTACAAGCAGGGCTATGTGGTTGTGGACTGTTTAAAGGCACTGTGCTTTTGGAAATTACTGGTCCTACAGGAGAATCTCCCTAGTAGCCAATCATTTGGCAGACTCACTGAACACCACAGCAGACAAACGTACCAGACCTCATCTGGCTGACCACGAATGGAGTCTTTGTTTGGATGCTGCATAAAGGATATTCAGCCAATGGGGCATGCTATGGCTGGATCTTTTTGCTACCGCCAAGAACTTGCAGTGTCGCTATTGCTGCCCACTGGAGTTTACAATCCCAATCTTCCTCACACTCGTACCACCTGCAGTGGGGCACAGGTCTCCTGTGTGCTTTACTGCCGTTACTGTTCCTGCCAAGTTTTCTGGAGGAGATCAAGAAGGATTGGGTTCAGATTATTCTGATAGCTCAGATTGGGCTAGGAGAATTGGTACCCCAATCATTTGCGCTCTGATCAGTTTAGTACTTCAGAAGATCCTCCTGTTTCAGTAGTAGGGGTGGTCCGACATCCGCAGCTCCACAATTTATTACTTTATCCCTGTACACTGAACGGCGACTACGGAGCAGTTTTGTTTTTCAAAGTGTTTTGGCAGATCTTGTAGGTATGCTCCCATCTACTAAATCTGTTTATACCAGTCAGTGGATGACGTTTGTTGCCATCATGTTGACACTTTGCAGGCCAAGTTGTCTGTTTTATTTGTTCTGTCTCTAGACCAGTGAGATTTTGCAGTGGGCACCGTTAAATTGTTTATTTGCCTGACCAAAGCTTTGTTAATCCAGTCACTCTTTTAGTGTAGTTTCTAAAAGTACTCACTTGCATGTTACCGTTGGCATGTTTTATTTTGCCATAATAGGACTTTAGAATCAAAAGGACTTAATGTGCGCCTCTTTCAAGTCCATGCTGTTCTCTGCAGCTGCATACTAAACATCAAAACTATTGTCCTTGTTGCAATTATTTCTATACACCACATTGGTGTCCTAAAGTTGCTGTTAGTACAATAACTGTACACTACTTTTTTCCCTGACAAATGGGTGCAGTGGAGGTGTAATTCTTTTCTTGGTAGTCTCCCCTTACATGTGGTTCAAGCAAGTTCGAGGCATGTGGGCTGCTAAATTCATATCTGTAGCATAGATCGCCGCCTAGTGTTGGGTCCGGATGTTTGCACATTGTTGTCCTGGAAGAGTCTTCGAAGTATCACGAGATAGGTGGCTCCTCCTCTGGACTACAGTGCGCATGGGCATCGACTCTATCCCCAGATTGTTTTTTTCCGCCATTGGGTTTGGATGTGATTTTGACGTCTCCTGTTCGGAATCGTAAAAGTTCTCTATCAAGGCCAAAAGGCCTTTTGGCACCGTCAGTATTGTTCGCGTTCGGTCCCGTCTATCTTCCAGCTCGTGGAGTCTGATATCCGGGGGGTCGTGAGACTCTTCGGTGATCGGGGCCTAGTCGACGCAGCAAGACTTCGACGGCATGGAGCGGAGTCCATTCAAGAAATGTCCCGTGTGTGGATCCAAGTACCCACACATCGACGTCCATCCTGTGTGCAACAAGTGCCTGTCGCCGGACCCGGACCACGACGAGGCCAACTGTATGGCCTGTTCCAGATTTCGATCGAAAAAGACGATCAAGCTTCGGCGCGTGGCGCGCCTTGAGGCCCAGCGATCGGCTCCAGCACCGGTGGACATCTTTGACGACCCCGCGGAAGACTAACAAGTGCGTCACCTGCAGATTTCCCCTACCCCGATGGAGGTCGAGTCCGAAGACGGAGCTGACGACCACAGTCCCGACATTGAAGAAATCGTCGAAGGTAGGGGACGACAACTAAGCATATGGGGCCATGGAAGATAGCTCGGAGGATGAGCTATGCCCCGTTCGTACTCTTACAAAGGCTCAGGTCACGGGATCGCCACGCGGCCTTACCCACGACCTTACACCTCGATCCACGGCCCCCCCTTCCGGCTCGGCTACGGACACCTCCGCGGAGCCGCCATTACTGAAAACGAAACCGAAACCCTCGGTACCGGTGAAAACAAAGATGGCCGACACGCCATCGAAACCGAAGACGTCCGCTCCGGTGCCGACGCCGTCGTCTTCGGGGGCCCCCAAACAGGCGCAAGCTGCAGACCAGGCTAAGGTGCCGAAGGTGGTTACGGAGCCAAGCTCGAAGAAGCCCATCGGGTCGGAGTCTACCAAGGGAGACAAGCCGACGCCCAAGAAGACTGCCGTTCCTGCATCGGGAAAGTCTGTCGCGATGAAGACCAAGGGGCCCGTCGACGCGAAGTCGGTGAAGGCCGCAGAGCCGAGGTCTGGGGCCGTGACCCCTAAAGGAAAACCGATCGATCCGAAGCCATCGGCATCGACGTCTACGGTAGTGGACAGTGATAGAAACGCACCGGTCACGAGTGCTCCTCGACCGGACAAACACAAGTCTGCCACGCTCGGGTCTTCCCCAGGGGGCGGACCACGGACATCAGTCGGATCGACGAAACCGTCCGCTTCCTTTACGAAGCAGGTCTCGGACTCCCTCAAGCGCCTTAAGGTCAAGGCTTCAGCATCGGAACCGAAGATTCCTTCCGCGCCGAAGCTACAAGACGCACCGAAGACCTCATCGGCACTGCTCGTCGACACGTTGCCGCCTAAGGTGGCGCCAAAGGCCTTTGCACCGCGGTCGGTGCCCAAAGACACCGTGTCGACGTCCACTCCACCGGCTGGGAACGTGGGTCCTCGACAACCTTTGGTTGAAGAACGGTCGGAGCATTTCATCGACGCCGACACCGGCAAACTCACGCTCTGCAAGAGGAAGATTACTTCGCAACCTTTGCAGTCCTTTACCATTCCTCTGAAACGTAAAAAGCCTGCAGCAGACACCCCCGTTCTGGTGGAGCAGATTCTTCCTCAGCATAGGCGGAGTGCCACACCTTCACCCACATACTCAGATGGGGATGGAGGGGACCAAGATGAGGAGTACAACTTCCCTGCTCATACAGAGCCTGATGAGCAGCAGGAATCATGGATGGATACTGGTGATCAAGGGGACCAGCAGACAGTCCAGGATCCACAGGTCTATAACGTAAAGCCGTCCCCCACTGAGGACTCTGCGGCATTTAATACCTTAATCGAATGGGCAGCTACAAACCATAAGGTGGAGATGCATGCTGACCCCGTGGAAGTGGACTTCCTTTTTGACACTTTCTCTACTGCTGAAAAAACTGTCAAGACTCTCCCCATGTTGAAAGGGGTCCTTAACCGCAAGCGTGCGGGCGGAATTCCGCCCGTACGCTGGGTTTTTAAAAATCGCACTTTACGTGACGAGCTGGGCTCGTCATGAGCGTGCGAGGAGGCTACGCCATGACGAGCCCAGCTCGTCATGAGCGTCGAAGGGGTTAAGCATGCGGCAGACATTTTCAAGGAACCCACAAGATCCCGGGTGGAACCCACGCATTGAGAAGAAATACAGACCGGCACCTGGCGACCCCACCTACATACGGGGCCAGTTGCCTTTGGACTCTTTGGTGGTCTCTAATGCCCGCAAGAGGGCAAACTCCCAAACGACGGGTGAAGCTCCTCCCCCATACAAAGAGTCAAAAGTGCTGGAGGCGTCTGGGAAGCGGGTAGCAGCTCAGGCGGCCAACATATGGCGCATCTCAAACACGCAAGCTCTGTTGGCCAGATACGATAGGGCGCACTACGACACCCTAGAGCAGCTATTACAACACCTCCCAGACCAGTTTAAAGAGGGAGCTGAAATGCTTATTCAGGAGGGGAAGCTCATCTCCAACGCTGCTATAAAGTGTGCGCTAGATGTTGCGGACACAGCAGCGAGGGCGATCAACACTAGTGTGATGCTGAGACGTTCGGCATGGCTCCGCATCTCGGGATTCAAGCCAGAGATACAAACTACTATCCTCAACCAACCCGTTAATCCAGACAGGTTGTTTGGCCCAGAGGTGGACACCACCCTAGAGAAGATCAAAAAAGATACAGAGACTGACAAGTCCATGGGAGCTCTCCAGTCGCAACAGTTTAGAGGGAACACTTTTCGTCGCTCAGGCACTCGAGGTGTTAACAGAGGGCACATGTCGCAGCAGACGCCATTCAATAAAAGTGGTGCACAATCCTCCTAAGGCAAGCAGGGCAGAGGTGGATACAGAGGAAACCGTGCCAAGGGTAGAGGCAGAGGCAACAACAGTTCCCGTACCTCTGCCGCCAACAAACAGTGACTCCCTGTCACTGCCCCCCGACCATCCAACACCTGTCGGGGGGAGACTCCAACAGTTCCTGCCCGTCTGCAAGTCCATCACCACAGACAGGTGGGTCAGGAAACTTATTCAGTTCGGCTATTGTTTAGAACTGACATCCACCCCACCACCCATGCCCCCAAAACACCGTCCTATGTCAGCAGAGCACTTGCTCTTATTGCAGCAGGAGGTTCTAGTGATGCTGCAAAAAGGCGCAATAGAGCTCGTGCCGGTGGAGGAGGAAGGCACAGGAGTTTATTCCCTGTACTTCTTAATCCCAAAAAAGGACAGCTCGCTCAGACCGGTTCTAGAACTACGCCCCTTAAACCAGTACATTCTTTCGGAACACTTCCACATGTTGACACTGCAGCAGGTTCTTCCCTTGTTACAACAGGGAGACTTCCTCGCAACCTTGGACCTCAAAGATGCTTACTTTCACATGCCACTCCACCCCTCCCACAGAAAGTACCTCAGGTTCACCATCCAAAACAGGCATTACCAGTTCAAGGTACTCCCCTTCGGAGTGACCACTGCTCCCAGAGTGTTCACAAAATGTCTGGCGACAGTGGCTGCACACCTTCGGAGACAGAGTATACATGTCTACCCTTATCTGGACGACTGGCTCGTGCAGGCAAAGTCAGCCCAGCAGTGCGCCGCAGACATGACCCACACCATTCACCTCCTTCACAGTCTAGGATTTACACTGAACTACCCCAAATCGCACCTTCAGCCAGCCCATGTGCGGCAGTATTTAGGCGCGACGATCAATACTCTGGCTGCCACAGCTCAGCCAAACCCAGCGAGGATCGACAACATCCAGGCGCTGATCCAAAAGTTCAGACCACAACACTCACTCCCAGCGAGAGTGTTCATGCAGTTGATAGGCATGATGGCCTCCTGCATCTTCATAGTCCCGCACGCGAGACTCCATATGCGTCCGCTCCAAGAATGCTTAGCGCATCAGTGGACTCAGGCTCAAGGACGACTAAACGACCTAGTGTTGGTGACGGGTCGGGCATACAGCTCTCTGCATTGGTGGAATCCACACAACCTTTGCAAGGGCCGACCTTTCCAGGAGCCTGTGCCACAGATTACACTAACAACGGACGCGTCTCTCCTGGGATGGGGGGCTCATGTGCTCCACTATACGGTGCAGGGACTATGGACAACGCAACAAAGGAAGATGCACATCAACTACTTGGAGCTGATGGCAATCTTCATGGCACTCAAGTCCTTCAAAGTACATCTGTGCAACAAAGTCGTGTTGATCCGGACGGATAACACGACAGCCATGTACTACATTCAAAAGCAGGGAGGTACGCACTCTCCACAGTTGTCTCATCTGGCTCAGAGCATGTGGAAGTGGGCCATTCAGAGGAACATCTTCCTCATGGCGGAACACCTCCCGGGCACGGACAATCAGATGGCGGATCTGCTCAGCAGGTACAGCCACCAGATGCACGAGTGGGAGTTACATCCATCAGTACTCCGCCCGTACTTCCAGCAGTGGGGTCATCCAGCGATAGACCTGTTTGCCACGGAGGAAAACGCAAAATGCCAAAGCTTTGCCGCCAGGTTCCCTCACCCACTATCGCAGGGCAATGCGATATGGATGAACTGGTCAGGCAGATTTGCGTACGCTTTTCCCCCAGCGCCTCTCATTCCGCTGGTGGCAAGAAAGCTCAAGCAACACTCGCTGACGCTCATCCTAGTTGCTCCAACGTGGGCGCGACAACCGTGGTACACCACGTTCCTCGAACTCTCCGTGGTACCGCATCAAAGACTGCACCTCACACCCCGGCTCTTGGCGCAGAACCGTGGCGACATTCAGCACCCAGATCCACAACAGCTCAATCTGGCGATCTGGCTCCTGAGGTCTTAGCGTTTGGCTACCTTGATTTGCCCCCTGAATGCATGGACATCATCCGGGAGGCAAGGAAGCCCACTACCAGAGCTTGCTATGCAGCAAAATGGAAGCGGTTTGTCATCTACTGTACAGAGCACGCTATCAACCCGCTCGATGCCTCCATTCCTAATATCATCTGCTATCTGTTGCATCTTTACAAATGCAATCTAGCATACGCTTCCATTAGGATACACTTATCCGCCATAGCGGCTTATCTCCAAAACCGGCAGCACCTCTCTGTCTTCAGGGTGCCTGCCATTAAAGCATTCCTGGAAGGGCTGAAGCGGGTCATCCCTCCCAGGACCCCGCCAGCTCCTGTGTGGAACCTCAATGTGGTGCTCACCAGATTGATGGGTCCCCCATTTGTACCTCTGCATTCATGTGAGCTTCAGTTCCTCACATGGAAAGTGGCTTTTCTCATTGCCATAACATCTCTAAGACGTGTTAGTGAGCTACAGGCGCTCACCATCCAAGAGCCATTTATACAAATTCATTCAAACAGGGTGGTGCTGCGCACTAACCCCAAATTTCTCCCTAAGGTGGTGTCGCAGTTTCATGTCAATCAAACTATCGAACTGCCCGCATTCTTTCCCAACCCAGAAACGGTAGCAGAAAGGATGCTCCATACGCTTGATGTCAAAAGAGCGCTTATATACTACATTGACAGAACACAACCCTTTAGAAAGACACAGCAACTCTTTGTTGCCTTCGCAGCCCAGCACAAAGGCAACCCCATTTCCAAAGCAGTAATAGCCAGGTGGATCGTTAAGTGTATTCAGATTTGCTATCAGAAGGCTAAGCGCACTTTAACGGTCCCCCCCAGGGCACACTCCACACGCAAGTTGGGGGCCTCCATGGCATTCCTAGGGAACATTCCTTTGGAAGACATTTGTAGGGCAGCCACATGGTCTACACCACATACGTTTACCAAACATTACTGTGTAGATGTGCATTCCAAACAGCAGGCAGCTGTAGGACAGGCTGTTCTTAAAACACTTTTTCAAACTTCTGCAGCTGGCACGGGCGGCCGCCGTTAATGGAGGGACTGCTATGTATTCTATGCTACAGATATGAATTTAGCAGCCCACATGCCTCAAACTGAATATGCTACTTACCAGTATGCATCTGTTCTTGGCATGTAGGGCTGCTAACATTCATATCGCCCGCCCTCCTCCCCGGCGCCCGTAGCTGCTGCAGACTTTTCTTACATTTTATTTCTAGCATGGCCATCACTTTCACTGTTAAACTCCATCTTTGCCACAATGGCTAAAAACAATCTGGGGATGGAGTCGATGCCCATGCGCACTGTAGTCCAGGGGAGGAGCCACCTATCTCGTGATACTTCGAAGACTCTTCCAGGACAACAATGTGCAATCATCCGGACCCAACACTAGGCGCCGATCTATGCTACAGATATGAATGTTAGCAGCCCTACATGCCAAGAACAGATGCATACTGGTAAGTAGCATATTCATTACCCTGCCTGCCCTTTTCTCTTTGCCACATCCCACAATAGTTGAACCCAAACAGAGCTCTCTTACATTGAGACACACAGGAGTAATAAGTCGATAACCAAGTTGTTGTTGCCTATGTTGACCATAAGAACGCGAAGGTAGTCCAGAAATTAACCCTGTCCAAGAGGGTCGTTCTGTGCATAGAAAAATGCAGCTATGGTCTGGTGTTGAAGAAACTCACTGTGGGCCTTCTACTCAATCCACCAGAGCAAAGACTATAGCGATGGCATTGGTGAGGGGGTGTTTCAGTGCTCAACATCTATCAATCTGCTGCATTGGGGTCTATGCCTATGTTCAACAGGCTGAACTATCTCAGTTTAGGAAAGCCCCCCTTTTTGACATTGTTGCCCCCACTTTTTGCCTGGTATCTGATGCAGTTCTAACAGAAATGCACTGGGTCCCTGCGATTAAGGTCCCCAGTGCCAGGTCTCTTTCCCTAAACTGTACAATTGTTCCGCCAATTGGCAATACCTTTAGCACCCCCGGTAAGTCCCTAATATGAGGTACCTAGATCAGGGAGGCTAATGAGGGTCCCCAACGACTGAAGTGTGTATTGTGCAACCCTAAGGGACCCCTCAGCACCAACATGCAATCAATCATTTTCATGGTGTGTTTTGGTGCAGATTAAAGTGAAAACATGACATGGCACACATCCCTGTGTGCTGTGCCTACAGACTGCATGCAGTTGGGGTAAGCTATCCCACAGGAGCCCTTACAGATTAGGCAGGGTGCATTACTACTGAATGTGCTGCCACAGCTGCATGCACAGATAGCCCCCTGTGACATCCAAGTCAATTGTTAGATATCCAAGTTAACTGGGAAGCAACTTTAAGTACATTTGCTGGACACTTCTGAAGAGAATCCCCAAGAGCTGCAGCATGCATTGTGCCACCCTAAGGGACCCCTTACCAAGCAGGTGCATAACTGACATTTCAGGGCGCATGTCTTGGTGCTGACAAAAGTAAAAATGCATGTCGCACATCCCTGTGTGCCACGTCCCCTACCACAGCAAAAGGAACAAATGATGGACGGAATGCTGAATCATGCAAACATTCTCCCCCAGCCACAAAGATCTGGGTTTAATCCATTGTTCTTTTGCTCACCACGCCTCCCCATTTTGGAACTGGCCATATGCAAATCAGTCTTGACCCTGTGCATATATTTTAGTCACCCCTACAGAAGGCCTTAAATGTAAATGTAAATGTATAGGCATTTATATAGCGCACTACTTACCCGTAGGGTCCCAAGGCGCTTCGACCGCTGCGAAACCCTTCCTGGCTTCCCTGAGAGATGGTCCCTTAATGGGTATCTCCAGGGTGAGACCAGGCATCCCCGGCGGTCTGGTGGGGCCGTTAGTGAAGATGAGGCAAGCTAATGCCCAGAGTTGCCGAGTGTGATCGCTGATCAGAGTGGGCACTGAGGCGAGAGAATTATAGAGTCCGCTGACCCTGGTCCAGAAACCTGCCGCGCCGGGAATCGAACCCTGGTCCCGGGCCGTCCTCTGCTCTCGGGTCTGCCGCCTCTAACCAGTGAGCCACACTACTTCAGCCTTAAGGCAGGATGCTTCATATTATTTGTGAGGAAATACCTGCATGAGCAGATTTACCCCTGTGTTGGTCGGTACTATTGCTGTCAGTGCAAGTGACCAGTGAAGCACTCTTAAACCATGTGCTGGACACTGATGAAAACGAGTTCCCTAGATACATGATGGCTTCACTGAAAATGGGGATGTTCGGTACCACACCTCGTTTTGATAAAATCACTCTGATGCCAGTGTTGGATATAACAAAGCATGCTCTTAGAGGGCACCTTAGAGGTGACCCCTGAAAACCTACCAGCCTCTGGTGTGCTTGTTGGACTCTGCCAGACTGCCTCCCGAGACGACTTTCTGACCTACTTGGGTGAGCGCCTTTTTCTCTCATGAGGCTGGGAACAAACGTGTGTCTGGGAAGACGGTAACATCCTCTTCCTGAGTATAACTTGATGATTAGCCTCCTTGGGCTCCCCTCCCCCAGTCTAGTACCACCCCTATGGTGGGCTAACTACAAGGTGGACACAAATTGTTAGAGGTAGCCATCTTTGTGACTGCATACCTAGGAATTCTGGGACAGGGTTATGCCTACTTCCTACAGGAAGTGGTCATATAGGAGGCATAGTGTCCCCAGGGGTCAGTAGCCAATTGGCTACTACCCTAACACTCCTAAATTCAGTATTCAGTCGAGTCCCTAGCACCAGAGAAGCAGTTTCACTCCGCGGAATTCCACATAGTTCCACTGGCGATGTATTGCAGTATTCCACTCTTGAGTCTAGACCTAATAGAACACAATATAATCTACTGCAGAGTTTATACAGTTAGTGCAAGGCTGCAAGCAAAAAAAAGGACTTTGATATCATCAGGATCTTAGCAACTGGAAAAAAACAGCAACACGGATGCAGCCAGTCTCAGTTCTTCCCTATCCCTTCATTACCTGGCCCTTTCTCGCCTAATGCTGGTTGTAGTCAGCTTGGTGGCTTCGATCACGAAAACAATGTAGAGGACAAACCACTCCTTGCTGGTGCGTTCCAACTTCCAGCAGCCCCATGTTGCCACTGCCAGAGAACAGAAACGGACTCTGTGTTGGGACTGGAGTCGGACTTTGGACTCGGACTGGAGTCGGACTTTGGACTCTGGACTAAGAAGCGGAGAGAGACTAGGCTCCAGCAGTCGCCGCTATCATTTACAGCACACCCCATATGAGCAGCGCATGAGTAATGGAATCCCACTGAATGAAAGGAAGAGCAGCTCGGCACCTCCTACACACAGGCACCCACAGTTTGACATCTGGTCATTTCTCAGCAGCTGCCTTGTCCCAGCTAGCTAAGTCTCAGCACTGGTGTGGAAGCCTGTTGTGTGCTTGTTGATTCGTGATATTTTAGAATAGGGTATTGATTTGCAACGCTCTTTGGAGTACGACAGCACTCCCTGCAGCGGTATGCACCATTTTGTGTGTGCGTTGTACCTTCCAGAGCACTGCCCCATCCAGCTTTATTCACAGATATGGAGGGGACTGTGTATTTGATGCCCGTGTGGAGAGGACTATGTATATGGAGAATGGTATGGAGGGGACTGTATATGGAGTTGGTATGGAGGGGACTATGTATGGAGATGGTGGGACTCTGAGCGAGGGCACTACATGCACTGGAGACAGCACAAAAGACTGCATGCTCTACCCACGTTCCCCTTTAGCTTGCATGAATCTGCCTTCCTCCTCCCAGCCCCACTCTGGCAGAGATCCATAACCTCCAAACCCAGACCAGCACAAGGTGAAGTCCCGCCCCCCTTCACCCCACCCATCTGTCCCAACCCACCCCCGTCTACCTACCCCCACCTCCCTGTCTCGCACATGATCTGCCCCTTTTGGTGCAGTTACCGACGGTGCTATGTGCATCCAGCACCACGAGGCATTCTGGAACTTGTAGATTTTGTTGTTTAAATTGTTGGGGTCAACAATAGCTGGCACTTGTGGCTGGGGGAGCAAAGGTGATGACAAGCAGTGGGAAGGATGGTCATTGTGGTGGTGGGGGGGTAGATAGCACGTGATGAATAAAACTGTTAAGAAGATAGAGTAACACATGTTGGATCATAATGTTTTTTTCGAACTCTCCTCCTTTAGGTGCCAATAGAATAAGTGCAGGCTGCCAGCTCTCTGAAAGCGAGCAATTTTACTGTATTTAATTTAAGGGCTGGCAATGTGAAATAAATTATTATATCCGTGCAAAGAAAGACCCTGTTGTTGTATGTTACATAGAGACCACTGTGTATATAAAAAAAAAATCCGCATTAACACGTACATGGAGTTAAGGTTATCATCAACCTCTACATGGAAATGCTGGCGCTTCGAGTCCCTAAATCTAGTATAAAGGAGAGCCCTTGGCACCAGGAAAGCAGATGTTTACGACCGAAGAAGGACACCAAAGAGCAAGAACTTAGGAGCAGTAACTGACTTGGCGCCAACCCTGCCGGCCGGCCTGTTGTCCAAGACCACTGTGCCAAAGACAACTTGTCATGCAGGTGCTCTGCCTCCAAAAGCCTGGAAGGGACTGCAAGCACTCTAAGAAGCTACCAGCATCTCCCGTGGAGTAGTGGAGCCACTACCCTGCACCCAAGAAGAACCGTGAGGACTCCGAACAGCACAACTGCACCCTTGCCCCCACCAGCCGAGTCGAGGTGGGCCAACGATACTAACCAGGTCTTGAGACCCACCAGCTTTGAACCCCACCATGGGTTTGCCCAGACTGGACTTCAAGTCACTGCTTGTGGGTTCAACTGGACAGTCCCCCCACCCTAGTCGCATCTTGCTTTCATCATCCTCCCTCCTTCACTGTCTGCACACTGGGCCCCGATAAATTAAAAAAAAAATCCAAGTAATATTTAGTTCTCTGTAATCTGCAGTCTGTCATGGTTGATCTGTTTATGTGCGAGGAAGAGTTCAGGACCATCTGATCTCGACGTGTAGGGGCAGCATTCATGTCGTCCCTTCTGGAGACTGTGCAAGGGGCTCACTGTGCACTGGGGCTCAAGAGTAACTTTAATTTAAAAAAATCCTATCCGTTTTGGGGCTAGGGATAGTCAAAAGATGAGACATATAATATCCTTCTGAGAGCCTTATTGAAAGTAAGTAACTTAATCTTTGCCTTTTATTTTCTGCAAGCCCAGTCTTGACTACGAATTTTATTGTGGTTCTACTTTTTTAGAGGCCACTTCCCATCACCCCTTTTTAATGCCCACTGCTTGCTCTATGTGGTTGCGTGATCGATTTCCAGCAGGCTAGAAACTAGAGAAAAAACAGTTTCCCTGAAGTTGTATTAATCCCAATATAACCGCCTTGTTATCCGTATCAGAGAAGCAGTGATATCTTTTTGCTTTTTCGTTTCCTAAGGGGAAATTGGTTACAAGTTCAGCTGGGGCCTCATAGTTTACTTCTAGTGTGAGGTTAACAATCAAACAGTACAAATTTACAGCCATGGGAACCCATTTAGGATTGTTTCTAATGGTATTTGGTACATCATGATTGGTGAGTGCAGTCAACGGATTACAAATGTTCACCGAGCATGAACGGAATACCTTTGTAATCTATATGGATTATGCATATCTGTATCCCCTGACTTTTTAAATCACTATTAGTGATTATCTTTGTGTCAAACATTCACCAGGTGGGTAAGAGGCCATGACAGTGAATGATAGCAATGATTTCTGTAGCTAATCTATCCAAGCAGGGTTAGTGGCTTCCTCTACACATCTTGCATAACCTTGTTACAGCCACTCTAGCTTTATTTGATGTATACAAAGACCCAAATGTTGGGTTGTTATTGATTAATATCTGTTTAGCGGGCAAGTGGAGCATGAATAATAATGCCACAAAACAGGTTAAAAGGTGTTTTGCTTGGCAGATTGAGGATATTATCCTGATATCTGATAGATGGCAATCCTTCAATGGCTTTTAAATGCTAGAAAGTGTTCCCGTGTGTGCTGTTTACTCTGACTTTCATGGTTTTTACGAGCAACACTTTTCCTAATTCTACCCTGGTGTTAATGTGTAAGCGCTGGGCTTGGATGTGTTTGGTATGAAATTTTATGTATGTTTTGCTGAATTCTCCTATACGTTTTCACATCCCAAATAACGCTTTTCTTCCCATTAGCTGGCCAACATTTTTCAAAGAAATTCCCAGTAAAAATTCCACTTTGCTTGGTTTTTCGACATTCTTTTAGCTAGCTCTATTTCGAGCTGTTGGCATTGGCTTATTTGTAAGGATTGTACACAAAGTGATGTTGCCTTCCCTATTTCTACACATTTGTGCTAACTTAACCTGCATAGTGGATAAACAATGAGCGTACAACCAAGCATTGCTTTGTTTGGGGTTTTTTGTGTTTTTTTTTGTCATGGTTGATTAATTATTTTTTGTTTGGTTTTTCGTCAGGTTTTGGCTCCAATGTCTGGTGGAATCCAGCAGCAGGCAGGAGTGATCATACAGCCTCAACAGATTTTGTTCACAGGCAACAAAACGCAAGTCATACCTACCACGTTAGCCACTGCAACGCAAGCACAGGGACAGATTACTGTAGCTGCCCAGCAGCAGCATGCCCAGCAACAGCATGCCCAGCAACAGCATGCCCAGCAGCAGCATGCCCAGCAGCAGCATGCCCAGCAGCAGCATGCCCAGCAGCAGCATGCCCAACAGCAGCATGCCCAGCTACAGCAGGCACAACAGCAAGCACAACAGAATGCGCTGCAACATGCACAACAGCAGCATGTGCAACAGCAGCAGGCACAGCAACAGCAGCCGCCTCTGGTTCTGCAGGTGGACGGAGCTGGGGACACTTCATCGGAAGAGGATGAGGATGAAGATGAAGACTATGATGAAGATGAGGAAGAGGACAAAGAGAAAGATGGGGAGGATGGACAAGTTGAAGAGGTAATCTTGAAAACGAAACTTCTTGGATGAGAGAGTAAATGTAGGGCATATCTGTTTCACATTGTCGTGGTGCTAACCAAATATGAGTAATTGGGATCAATGTTAGATGGCTCCTGGCCTGTCTAGTTTCATGAGAGCAAGATGTGTTTTAGTTCTTTTATTAAGAAATCTTTTTATTGACTTTCTTTAAAATAACCCGCAGACAAGAGAAAACCCATCACGCCATAATGCCCAGTATGCGTAAACTATGTAACAGTGATGCACAGTTTTTCCGACACACTCTTTTTTTCGTCTAGTCCCATACACAGGTTACTTACTATTAATTCACCTGATTACCCAATCAATCCATAATCCTGGTGTTCTGAGTAGTTCCTTTCTGAGGGCAGAACACATTATGTTGGGTGCCTTCACTTTTTGGCTTTTTAAGGTATTGGTTTATACTGGAATTTTAAAATGTTAATGCTAGTCTCCACAAAGAGCTCTGTGCTGTGCCGTGCTTAAGGGTGTTGAGATGATTTTTTTGCTAATTATACCCATCAAGCTTCTTAATATGATTAGCTTGTGGAGCTTGATTATTTATCATATTAAAAATAATCAAATGTGCTGTAGTGCAAATACTGTCTCATTCTTCCAGACCTGCTCTCCAAACATCAATTCGAATTTAAAAATAAATCTTATGTATCATTAGTCATGCCTTATTAACCGCTACAAATCATCAGGATAAAGGTACATCTTGACTGGAGCACAGATGTAATACTGCATCTTTTTGTTTGTTTTGAGATAGATATAAAAAAAATAGTTCTGTCTATGTATCTCCACACGTAAAATGCTAGGCCTCTAATTTTCCAT
The DNA here is from genome assembly GCF_964261635.1 of Lissotriton helveticus. Lineage (NCBI taxonomy): Eukaryota > Metazoa > Chordata > Amphibia > Caudata > Salamandridae > Lissotriton > Lissotriton helveticus. The sequence goes on along the minus strand of NC_136070.1, from coordinate 285,419,543 downwards.
TTAATTGTCATTCTGTGGTTTCGCCTGTTAATTAAAACAGGTTATAAGTAGATTTGATTTTTAACACAAAAAGCCAGTGTCTTAGTGACTGGTCACCTAATGGGTACAGTATTTAGGTGCTACTAGGGCCTAAACAGGGTGGAAAATATATATTGTTAATTGGGAAGATGTTTACATACCACACAACAAAAAAGATGCACAATATATTCATAAATAATTAAATAAAAAATGTAGTTGGAAAGAAGTGTGTTTTTCGTAAAGGTGGTTTTAGACGGATGCTAACTGAAAGCAAACCGGATTATTCAAAATAATGCTCATCTCTAAACAACATAAGTCAATTAATTAATGTTACCACTCCCTTTTTGTTGATGGGTCACAATTTAACCAATGTTTAACTATCTGAAGTCTAACTAGGATAATTGAAATGAATAAAAATCCTCGAAAATGTGGCTAGAGTGTCAGCTGTAGAACTTAAAGTAAACACGTAGGTGAAAGATGAATGCTGGTACTTAATTTGTTTAGCTCCTTAACCTCGATCCAGTAAGCTTTTATTTTCGGGCACTGGAAGAAGAAATGTGTGGTGTATGATCCAAAATAGTTTCAATGGAAGCAATTAGTATTGATCCTATATCCCCCATAAGTGTAGACCTTTTGAAGAAAATGAATATATGGTATCAAAGTATAATTGTGCTTTTTCTGTTTGTTTTTTAAGCGTGAAAGATGTAAAATTCTTTGACGATAAACAATACATTGTCTTCTCTCATCAACTGAAAATGAGCCTCTGTATATACAGTTTCTGAATATACCAAATGTAGAAGAGTACTGTGAAGTAGCGAAGTATAGAGTTTTGAATTAACTGTCTCAGTCCTTAAATTAGTATGTGGCTACTTAACTGCCAGTGAGTCATGAGAAAAACAACAGGGAAGTGATGGTTTGACCCATAAGAGCATGCATTTTGTGCATCTGGGAAAGACCAATCTCTGAGATGACCAACCATATTTGTGAGTAAAACTGATCGGGTCTTAAACCTGGTCTTTTTGAAATAAGAAGGCTCAAGGAAAGAGTGCTGAGCTTCAATCTTTATGTAGATCACAAAAAGGGCAGAATATTTTAGATAGACCCCCCATTTCCAATAGTATTTAAAAAACAGAAGGGCCCATCAACCTCTGTAGGGCGGTAGTTGTAAGGAAGAGAGGGAGCAGCAAGGTTTCTTAAAATATAAGTTACATTTTGAGAATAGTGAGGTCGTTTTTTTTTTTTTTTTTACAAAAGCATTTAGGGCCGTTAATGGTAGCACTCTTAATACAAAACATCTTCCCTGAATACCTAGTGGGAAACTGTCCCATTTCTACATTCTTGGTGATACTTTAGCCAAAAGATTTTCATAGAAAAATTGAAATGGGGTTTCAAGGTTGACCCTAATATTCACACCAAAATATGTGACATTCGTTGTAAAACATTAATCAAAGTCTAGAAATTATGTAAAATCTGAGTTTTCTTTCCAGGCAGTAGCCAGATATCGCATAACATTTGTATGCTTCTAGTTCAGTGATTGGAAGGGCAGTAAGTATGTATAAATATAGCCACATCTTTATCATTTTCTGCTACTTTGTGTGAGAAGTCATTCTGGATCAGAGCGGTGATCGCCATGCTGTTTAAATGACATAAGTAGGAATCCAGAGTATGAACAATTAGAGCGAAAAAGGACCACCTTGATGTGTGCCTCTTCTGATCGCAAATCCTTATCGCAGTGAGACCATACACACGACCCTGGCTGATAAACCGCTATATAGAGATTGAATGTGGCTGAACGTGTTACCAAAAACAATGCATCTCAATATCTACCAAAGGAAAGACCAGCCGACCCTGTCCATTTTTTTTTCTGCATCCAAAAGAATCATGCCGGCCACTTTTCCCTACACTTTAGTGATATCCAATATTGAGACTGCAGGGTTGGTGTGCAATGTGGTGTCTCTTCCTGGAATAAAACCATGTTGCATCAGATCAAACCAATCAGATATCCAAGGGACATTCTTAACAAGCATTGGCATAGACAATAAGTCTGGCCTTTGGGACCTTAGAAGTGTTTAGCCATGCAACACTTGACATTGTTGCACCAAGGATGTTGTGCTGGATAACTAAACACTTATAAGGTCCCAAATGCGGGACCTATTGGCTATTCCAATGCTTGTTTCGTGCAATGCCCAGCCAGCCCTCTCCCGTTGAGAGAATGTCCGGTTGCCAATCTAGCCAGAATACGCTGCAATAAGTGCGATAGAGCCCACTCAGCAGCCTCCGTGGTTAAGTAAATATTTTTTTTAAATTTATTTTTTAGAAAAACACTTGTTATTCGGAAAGTCTATTTTTTTTACTCATTAACAAACCGTTAAATAAACAAAATTTTTAAAGCACCAATTGCAAAGATAAAACAATATTTTATTCTCGACACTAAAAAAACTATACAGTACACGAAAGTACACAAACCAAGCCACGTGCCCCTCAGACGAACACTATCATTTTCAACTTCACATTTCCATTCACGCGCAAGAGCTGAAAAACGCCATGTGATTATAGCCTGCCCTCGATGTTTTGTAGCCAGAGCGCAACAATTATAATAATTGGCACTTCAGCATCCTCTGTCATGTTTCCATTAAGCATAAAAGAAAGAGCATTATAGTAAGCGATGACTTGTGTAACCCGCTCCAGCGAGTCACCTATCAGTTTGTTTTCGTCACGCGTTTCACAAAAAAAAAAATTGTTCAGTGCGGGCAACCTTGCAAATCTGGATGCAGTCTCAGCAAGCAAACTGCACTTTCACATCATCGACCTTACCTATACTGTCAACAGTCCGCACCTAGATGTTCAAACGCCTAAATTCTATTATGAGGTAGTCAAGAAAAAGAACGTCAATTGCACCATGAAATAACAATGAAATGCATAAAAATAAATAAAATACAGAGACTAACTGGGTTCCCAAAAATGCAATTCCTTTGCTCATCTTGGGAAAACTTTAATTTCTCGAATAGCATTTTATCTTTTAGGAAATTAATACAGCCTCTGCTACCAACAATACTCTCACAGCCTGTAACAACCGACCCAAACAAACACTCTATCTAAGAATGAGAGCTCACATCTACAAGCACAGCATCTCTTCCCAATTTTGCATTTTTAGGCTCGCTAAGACTAAATTATTGACCAGAACACCCATGGTGCCTCATTAAGGCTCGATTTAAAATGTTTGAAATGCGCAGGATTTCAAAAGAAGGAAACACATTTCTTAAATTCGTTTTGACTAGCCCACGAATATAATGAAATATGTAAACACCTTTTTCATAAGGCTTTTTAGAGGCAAAAACGTTCCTGGCAATGGATGCAAGTCAAGGCTACACTACACTAGAAGTGTGTCCTTGTTACAACTGATATTTCGACATTTTAAATAGCTTTAAATAACCGCTATTAAATCCTATCGTGCAAGAGACTATATGTCCGATTTTCACATGATGAAATCGGTCAGCTATCACTTAATTATCGCCCCCGCAGGCCATCCAGGTCTTAACTACGGAGACGTGGAAAGAGCTCACTGTAGCCCGGCACTGCAGCCAATACGGCCGCGAAATGAAATATTAAAAAAAAACGCAAGTGGTGACGTGAGTTGTGCGCACATGACTGGGAAAAAGTGCTGTGTACGTCGCGCGCGCTTGTGCACGTTATAGCAAGCTGGTGGCCGGCCTGTGTATCACTTTTAAACCACCTACTAAATTTCTTGCAAGAGCAGCGCATGCGTGGATTGTAGCGAGACCTCCAAAGCTGCAATATATGTTCCTCTCTGTGATGTGGGGATTTTACCTTTTCTGTCAGGAGTTAAAGAGATAAAGTAGTAGAGTTAACACATATGTGAGGGTCTTATACAACTCTATTGAAATAGAGCCAGGATCGGAAGCTTTTCCCGATGTCAGGTCTTGAACTGTTGATGAACAGTAGTAAGTTGGTACTCCATATTGTGGTATAGGACTGGATATCTCATTCTGTAGGCATGAGTTCTGGACTATATAATTGCAAATCACATATTATTGAAGTTATTTTTATTTCCTCATTCTCTAATCTATCTTGAGGATCTCTTATTGGTGGAATATGGTTCTTGTAGGTTTGTTGCTTGATTCCCAAGACTAATATTCTACTAATAATTTCATTATTTTATAAATGTCTTCATTTACAACTACAAGCCTTCTGAACAGTCTTATTCCTTAACTGTTGCTTAAGAAGCATTTTTATTGTAATTAATTGATTTAAGGTGGTTTCTAATCCAGTTAAATGTCACTCTTGTGAGTTTTAGTGTTTTGTTTCACCAATTAGTTTAAATTTCTTAATATGAGAAGGTTATGATCAGATGTCAGCAGAAATGAATTTCAATATCTGTATCAAGTATTAGACATTTGCATGGCAGAAAGACATCCGTTCTTGTGCACGTTTTGTGAGGGGCGAAGTACAAAGTAATGCTGGGCTTTTTTATGACAGCGCCATACATCAATAAGTACCATAGAGTTCTGAAGATGCAGTGAGGCTGACCTAGAGCATGTCTTACGAAGGAGTGCCTAAAACTGGTTGAGTCTAATGCCGAATCAATTATCAAATCTATATTGCTGCATAATAGGAAAGGGTCAGGCCAGTTCGGGAGCTCCAACAATAATGGATAAAACATGGCTGGATCATCAATATTTGATGCATGGACTACACAGCGACAATTTACCCGCCTTTTGCTATCTGTGTGATCAGCAAGTGCCCTAAAGGGTTAACCGAAGAGGTTTTTGATTCCCACCTTGTGTTCCCCAACAAAGTAGTCTGACTGTCAATTGTGGCAGGATGTAGCCTTATGGCTAGAGCGGTCGAACTCTCAGTGGGGAACTTGGTTTGAGTCTGGGCAACAACGCTCCACATCCTGTGATTCTGGGCAAATCACTTAATCTCCCCGTGCGGAACAAAAATGAATGTGTCCATCTGTAACGAAACTGGTGCTCATGTAAAGCGCTCTGATACCCAATGCCTTGGGACTAGCTCGTGCTATATAAAATTTAAAAAAAATTATTGTTGTGCTGAGACTTTAAGACTGAAGATTCAGTTTGACAATTTCAGCAGTGGAGAAATGTATTGTTTGCACAACTGCTCAGGATTGAGCGAGGCCAGTTCTTCATGATTAAGACAGAGTTTGGACATCGAACGGAACCCATTAATGTTCAGCAGGTCATCCTTGTGTTTTGCAAATGTGCAATTATCATGGCCTTTTTGTCATACTGTATCTTTGACTGGTTTGGAGATGGTAATAAGAGTGGTGTAGTGACATTTAGGCTCACATTTGCAGAGACATCTTCCCTTTTTAGGTCTCGCACCTGGCGACACAGCGCGAAGCGCTGTCGCCAGCGAGAACTATTGTCATCGACTAGGCTTTCAAGGGCTCTCAAGGGAGACCTGAGATGGGCACGCGCAGGCTGCAGGCCGTACTGGAAATGTGAACGCGCCGCACACATTTCCTGTCCCCCTTGGGAGGCAAGTCAGCACACCATTTCACTTTGTTTTGTGAAAACTTGCACCATCGTTGCGGCCCACTCAGTTAATATATATTGGCACTGTGCCTTCATCGTAACAAATGACGAATCCTCCAAATTCACCCGGTGTGGGGGCTGGCTGCAGCGCGGTACTGGAGCACTTACATGTGCCGTGCATGCGCGGCCAGCGCTCGCCCTCCCAGGTCTCCTCCCCGCCCGGATATGGAGCTGCGTCTGCTTTCTGTTTTGCTGTTCCCTGCCACCCGAGCCTGAGAGGGGCTGTGAGATGCTTCTTCCTTCCCTGCCAACTTGAGCCCCTCAAGCTCGTCTGTTTCATCCCCTCCTCGTACAACTCATGTTTTAAATTATTGCCAGTCTCGTCCTCAATAAGTCCCTGCTGTCCTCTCGTGCGGTAGTCAGGTGGTTACTACTTCCCCGTGCCCTGGCACTGTTAGAGGAGTTGTCTCTTGCGTGCGGGATCCTTCTCTTGCTGAAGTCTTGACCCGTTCCAGCCCCCCGATGTCGTCTCTATGAGCGCCTTCACTACAACAGCTGCTATTCCTAAAGGTTTGCCCACCGCTGGCTCTCCGCTGCTGCGGGACCCTTGGCGGGCACAGAGAACGACCACCCAAAGGGAACGAGGGCTCCACGAATCGTCTGCTGAGGAGGCTCCCGCGGGGGAGATGCCAGGACTTTTTCCCGACTCTACGGGATGTGTAAGTAACATGGGAGGTCTGTGGAGCGTCAGGACCCCGCTCGGGCCCTATGTCCTGCCCCCTCAGGCGTTCTCTCTTTTTCTTCTGCCCCTCCCGGACTGCAGCCCGAGTCTCACCCTTCTGCCTGTAACACAGCCTGCTCTTTATTTCTGCTACCCCTCCCCTTCTGCTGCCGTCCTGCTCCAAGAATGTTCTCTACTCACTCCCAGCATGCTGACTGTCCCACCTCCCTGCACCCCCTTCTGCCCCCCTCCCAGCAGCCCTCGCTTCCTCCTTCCCTACGTACAGCCCTCCACCGGAAGACTTTTTACTCTCATAATATAGAAGCTTCACTTTTACACACACAGCAAGCCGGCGCTCGCTTCCATCCGCCTGTTCCCCTTCTCGTTCACTTTCTGCCTCCCCCTCCCACCTCGCCTTTGTACCCGCTTCCAAAAACCCTCCTCTTATTCCCCACTACCCTCATTCGCTTTTCCTTTTTCCGCCATTCTCACTCTTTCCACCATTCTCACTCTTTCCCCAACATCTTCCCCTCTTTTTTTTCACCCACAATCTCACCATTCACCTTATAGCGTTCCCACAGCCCTTTCTTCCCTGCCCTCCTAGCACCTTTTGGGGTCTCTGCAGTTCATCCCCTCCTATTTCTGTAATAACCTCCTTCTTTCTCCCCTAGCCCCTTAGCCACTGCCCTCCCCAGTTTCTGTAGTGGCACGCCCTCTCTCCTACCACTTTCAGAGCTCCGTTCTTTTCTCTGAAGTCACTCCCTTCCTTCACTGCCGCCTTCTAACACCTCGTCCTTACCCATTCCGCTCTTTCTCACCCGTCTAACACAGACCCTCTTTTTATGCCTCTTGCTTAGCTTGGTTTCTCTTCCCTCGACCACCCCACCGGTGTCAGATTCCCATACAAACTCGCTAAAATGCACTGAATCCGTTCTCAGCTCATTCGCCTGTCCCCTAAGATGCCCACTCTCCAGCGTCTCTCGGAGGGACCACCGCAAACCTGCCCAGAAAGCGCAAGATCACCCTCGTTGTTTCCTGCCTCTGTCTCCCCTGTGCCATTTCTGCAGGGTTACTTAACAGCATTTTCCCTAATTGCTTCCTCAAGTAACGGTCTCTAATAAACACTCCTGTCCCAAAAATAGCTGCATGCACGGGCACCTAGTTTAATATTCCAGGCTACCTACTTTCAGAATGGCGACAGCTTAGGCTACACACATTCCATGTGAAGGTATTGCAGGGCTACATGCCTAAAGCATTGTTGGACTTGGAAACGTCCCGATTCTGTTTATCCAGTCTCTCTTACTGCAGGCCCGATGTGCTTTGGTGCCTTCTTTACAAATTGTCCGTGCCTTCTTTACCCCCGCCCTCCCTCCCCTTTTCTGTGCCTTCCCCCCATCCCTCTCCCGCCCTCCCATTGTCCGTGATGCCTACCATTTACCATTCAATAGGTCTCGCATTTACGCGAGTTTGAGCTATTGGCATTGTAAATGACAATGCCATTCATTAATGTTTTGGTTTTTAAAACCTAAATAAAACGCATTGTCACTTACAATGCCAATAGCTTAAACTCCCGTAAATGCAAGACCTATTGCATTGCAAATGCTTGTTATATTTTCTACTATTCCCACTTCGAGTGCTCCATCCCCATAACTCAACCCTCACTTCCCCCTCTCCTCCATCCTATGTTGAGTGGACAAACGAGGAAGCCCTTTTTCATGTCGGTTTTCCAGTCCAAGCTCGAAGCCTTAGATGCTTCCCTCATAGCAGCATTGATCCACACCCACCATTATTTTTGAGTGAGTAGTAGTAGTTGATGAGTTAACCACGGAGGAATGTAATAAAATGATTAATAGAAAAAAAAGAAGCCACGTTTCTTTCGTTAGGGAGACTCTTTGAACAACATCCATTTTTTTCTCTTCAACACCATTCCTCTTACCCCTTTTTTGCCGTTATTTAGCTTCCTCTCAAAACCCTTTCTCTCAGCTAAAAATTTTTTTTCCTCTTAACCTTTTTTTCTTTTTTCCCAGCCCTTATTTATGAAATTGTGCCACCACTAATTTCTGTTATAATATAAAGATTAACTTGTAATCCCAATTACATAGTGTAGAAAGATTATCCTCTCGTGAAGAAAAGATTTAGGGTGAAGCTAAAAAGAATCAAACACCCAACGAAAAATGTCTGACATTAGACTCATAATCCAAAATGACAAAAACTTCCTATTTGCAAGCAGATTTCTCAAGGAGTTGCAGAGATCAATAGTTTTAGGAAGAAGAATGGACACACCTTATTTCTAGACCCTCTGAGTTCGCTAGAAATTTGGAGAGCTAATCGAGGCAAAGCATAGCCTAGCTCACGAGTTACAGGTATTCGTAATCCATCCTTCAACCAACATAATCTCCGTATTCATTGTCATTTAGCCCACTTGTGGACTTTTAGAAAAGGTATCAAATACAAGATTGGCCTTCTCTCCAGAGAAACACCAATAAGTACTCGAAATGTATATAATCGTGAGACAAGATGTTTCCTGAGGATAGGCCTGTGGCCCACGTGATTAAAATGTTTGCATACATTGTCTTAGCTTCCTTCATCATTCATCAGTGCAATGAACAGATAAAAAAAATGGTGTTGGAGCCAGAGTAATACTAGTTCTCGATTTTGCTGATAGAAAGGGAAGTTCCATTTTTTTTATTTATCTCTAGCTTTTCCATGGCATCCTGACCTTGCTTTTGTGGTCTACCTACCACCTGATCTCAAATGACCAGCATAATTAATTTCAGCTGTTCTGGACGAAACTCCATTTCAGTTATGCATATGACGATAGTGGAGAGCTGTTCAGGCATTTGCCAAACTGTTGCCTGTGTTTTAAGATTAGCAATACAAAGGGTGGCTGAGTCCTGCTTACACAGGACCATGAGTTATAAATAGATGCTGAGAGTTCTTCCCTGTTGTCTTCCTACTTGGATGTAAGGAAGGGCTTGGCGCATCAGAGTGGAATATCCTAGTATCTGCACCTGAGGCGAAATGGTGTCACAATTATCCCAGGCAAGGATGCCTTAGTGTTCGATCCGTATCTGCATAATCATTCACTCCTCTCAACCTCTTTGGCTTCTGGAAGCATCAGTCTCATTGTGTCCATTTGGCACAGAGCTTGAGCACCACCTGATGCTGCATGGGATGAGAGATGATCATACGGTCCACCTTCAAATAACAGGATTCTGCCATTTAGAGGAGGCTCACAGAGAGTAACATCCGGATCGGAGTCTGGATCAGACACAAAATGAGTGCTAGAACCTATATCTGAGGTGTTCGATAAACAGAAGACCTCTTGTGACGCGGGCGGACCTGATCGGCCCCAGGTATCGGTATACTTCATCCATTGAGGCTTTACCATAATCAAAAAGGGTCCACCATGAACAGTCTCTTGCTATTTCCTCTTGTCCTTAATTGATATTAAAATTGATTCTACCCCCATGTTTGACACGGATTAGTACAGGGGGAAAGGGTTTCCTTGAGCTTGGCCGAGTGGTCTGAGATACCAGAGGCAATTTCGATTATATTTACTGTTTTCCCTGAAGAGAAACTCTTTAATGAAAGTTCATGTTTTGAATAGGCCCTGAATATCTCTGGATAATCAGGGCTCGAAAAATCCACTCGCATTGTCGAGCAAGCTATTTTTAGGAACTACTCCCCTTTCTGTAGAGCTGAAAATCTTCTAACTTCTGTGGCAGACAAACTAACTTTTGACCTCTGTCCTTGAAATCAGAGCAAATGTGACAAGATCAGATTTAAAGGCATCGTTATTGCTCACAAAGTGAAAGAGGATACAGATGCCTCTAAGTCAATTATCTTGTCAAATTTGCTGGCTTCCAGAGGCAGAGGTCAGTCATTTTCTTTCTGCATTTATTTTTCTGTGACTAAGTTACGATTGAACTGTGCAAAGCATGTGAAATGAGAGGCTGTAAGATGTCAGCTATTTCAGTGTTGTATTAGAAAAAAGCCTATGTGACCTGTTTTAAACAGTTCAAATATATTTCACTAGTTTTTTTAATTCTGCTATGAAAAAAATATTTGTATAGCCTCAAATGTAGAACCTTATACTGTGATGTGCAAATACAAAATATTTTTTCTGAACCCCAATTTCCAAACATTGTGTAGGCGCTATTATCAGTGAAACTACATATTAGTGGGAACGTTTTGTGGCCATTTCAATGGAAAATATGCAATCTGTAAATGGCAGTGCACTGCCACGTTATGCTTTAGTAATATATTTATGAAAAGCGAGTTTTTAAACATGAACTGGAAATTATTACTGCTCTCGCCTAGATGACAGTGCAATTAGTGAACTAAGGGCCAGATGTACGATCATTCCATTTTATGAGTCGCAAATTGCAACGTTCTGTCACTCGCAATTTGTGACTCACCAAATTGAATGTACAACAGTGTCTGAGACTATAGGACTCTCAAATGGGTCGCAAGGGACCTGCCTTATTAATATTCATGAGGCAGGTTGCAATTTGCGACCCATGGGAATGGCCTGCAAACACAGGGATGGTGGCCTGCTGGAGACAGCAGATCCCCAGATCTGTTTGATGTTTCTGTAAAGCAACTTTTTTTTCTCACATGCAGCCCGTTTTCCTTAAAGGAAAACAGGATGAATTAAAAAAAAAAAAAAAACCAAATCTTTTTTGAAGGGCAGTGGTCCCTGGGACCTCTGCCTGCTCTTAAAAATATTTTCGCACCCCTTCACAAAGGGGAAGGGGTCCTCTTGGGACCCCTTCCTATTTGCGAGTGACTTACTACCTACTTGAAGTAGGTGGTAAACGAGTGTTTTGCGACCAAAACAATAGTGCATACCGTTCTGACTAGCTATTTGGAAGAGACTCCCTTGGCATGCCCCTTCCTAATAGCGAGACTCAAACACTAATTTGCATGTCACCTACTCTCAAAATAGCGTTTGTACATACCACCACCCATTTTTGTATTCGCAAACAGGCCGATTTCCTGTTGGTGACCACAGAAAACAGTTGTAGATCTAGCCCAAAGAGGAAAGCCAGGGATCATCGGTACCCTACATAAGGGCTTGATTCTTGTTATACATAGAGCAAACCTTTAGTCTAGTAAATAATTTTTTTTTTTTTGTACAGCAGAAATAGTGAACTTGCATATTTTGAAGGTGCTCTCATATGATAATAAAGAAAAGGGAGGCTCCATAAATATTTGTCTAGGATCAAACCATTTGAGACCAGTTCACGGGTCAAGGACACTAGTTAGGTCGATTGGATTATTCCAGTTACTAGACCTGCAGGTCTAGTAAATTGTTTGATTTTTCGAGCCCTGCTGTTTTCTCCCAGTGGTTTGCAGCCCCTTGTGATGGAAATGTCATCACTGACTGCCATTGCACCATCTACTTGCACCAGCGCCTTAGCCTGACCCTGAGACCCAGCCATGGGTGTAGAAGAGATGTGACCTCCAACACCCCTATCCCAGAACTCCCATCATCTCTCTGCATGAGGCATCTTTAACCTGATACTGCCAGTTGATCCTGCCTTCTATTGAGAAAGCCCCTTTACTTTTTGCACCAAAGAAGTCTGTTAGTCTTTAACTTAACGGAATCTGTAAAGGTCAGTTTCCTTTTGCAGTGAGCAATCTTTTACGTATGCTGCTCTTCTGAAGGTCTGCGTTGCAGGTTGTGCAGGTGCTGTTGCTTATTTTCTTGACCTTTGTGTGACCTCTTGTGAAAAGGACGAGGCATACCGGAAACCTAATGCAAATGGTGCCGATACACCGCCCGGACCTGAAAAGCCCAACGGTCTAGTGTTGCCAGGGAAAGACTGAGAAAACGCCATGATGTCACCATCGGAGGCCAGCCTGGAGGAGGCGGACGTGGAAAAGAAAGCGGCCACGGACAGGACAAGAGAGCTTTCTCTATTGACTCCAAACGATCCCTCTCGCTCTGAGTGCAGCAGAAGAAAAGAAGACAAAGTGAGTTGTGTGTACACAGTGACTGAGCTCGGCGGCCAACAGAGAGGAGTGGATGCCCTGGGTCCCAACAACATGACCTTGGATACAGGTTGTGGCTCACGGCAAGTGCCTTTGAGGGGATCGTTCTGGTAGGCGGGGGTGGGGAGGGCACGATGGGATAGAGCACATATTTCTCCATCAGAAGTGTCTTGATTCTTGCACTACCGGCATAACCTTCACTTTCCCCCCCTCCCTCACACTCTGAAACCAGTGAAGGTAGCACAGTAGATGTGAGTTCTATGACCCTCTATTAAAACAAAACCTTTGTTTGTCCTTCCTACCCCACGTCGTGGCTCAAGAGACCTGCCGCTTTCCCCCCTGGACCCCAAGACGTAGAGGCAAACTAGAGGAAATCTCCACGTATACCGTTGTGGGACAAGAAGGGAACCCAAGGATAGGCTTTCCTCACTGTTTGTGTTTTTTTTTTCTTTTTTTTCTTCCAGGTCTTCACCAAAAAGGACTATACAATAAAGTAATAGAGTAGCTAATACCCCAGTTGCACCTGGTGTCTTCTTCCGCCAAAAACAAACCTCGCCCTTACACCTCTCTATAGAGTGCATTGTGTTGCATAACTAGCAGGGGAGAATGAAGAGAGCAGGGTGATGCAAGGTTCGAGGCATGTGGGCTGCTAAATTCATATCTAGTGCATAGATCGCCGCCTAGTGTTGGGTCCGGATGATTGCACATTGTTGTCCTGGAAGAGTCTTCGAAGTATCACGAGATAGGTGGCTCCTCCCCTGGACTACAGTGCGCATGGACATCGACTCCATCCCCATATTGTTTTTTTCCGCCATTGGGTTCGGATGTGGTTTTCGACGTCTGTGTCGGAACCGAAACTATTTGTTCTTAAGGCCAAAAGGCCTTCGTTACCTGCGTCGGTATTGTTTGCGTGCGGTCTCGAGCATCGTCCGGCTCTTTGAGTCGGAATTCTGTGGAGTCGAGGTACTCTTCGGACATCGAGGCCCTCTCGTTGCAGCAAGACCCCGACGTACTGAACATGGAGCGGAGTCCGTTCAAGTTCTGCCCCGTCTGTGGATCCAAATATCCACATATCGACGTGCATCCGGTCTGAAATAAATGCCTCTCGCCAGGCCACAACGAGGAAAACTGCATGGCCTGCTCTAAGTTCAGGTCAAAAAAGACGCTCAAGCATCGGCGCGCCTCGAGACCGAGCGAGCGACTCCGGCACCCGACAACATATTCGACGACCCCGCAGACGAAGGCGTTAGCCATCATCTTCAGATTTCACCACCGTCGACGGAGGTTCAGGCCGATCCCGAAGAACACGTCGAAGGACAGGCCCAAGACCTTGAATACGTTGAGGAGGTAGGGGACGACGAAGAAGTTTATGGGGCCGCGGAAGATAGCTCGGAGGAAGAGCTATACCCCGAGCCTACATGACTCAGGCTCCGGTCACGGGATCGCCACTCGGCCTTACCCACGACCCTGCACCGCTATCCCCGGCCCCGCCTTCTGGCCCGGCCACGGACACTCAAGCGGAGCCGCCATTGCACGTATCGAAACTGAAACCGAAACTTTCGGATACGACGGCACCAAAGATGGCCGACGTCCAACCAAAAACGAAACCGAAACCATCGGATTCGACAACACCTAAAATGGCCGACGTCCAACAAAAAATATCGAAGCCTGCTCCTTCATCGACTCCGTCGCCCTCCGGCCCACAAAAGTCGAAGAAGGCTGTCGAGTCGACAGCGCCGCAAAAGGTGCCCAAGGAACCATCCTCTTAAGAAGGCCGTCCATCCAGTGTCGAGCACGGTTGCTCCGGCACGGACTTCCAAGACTGACACGCCTTCGGACGCTACTGCGGCGCCTACAAGTAAACGCACGGTCGAAACAAAGTCGACTAAAAGCCACGACCCGAAGACCGGAGGCCCTACGCATCGGCACAAAGATGCCGGATCTGCGGCAACGGCGTCGTTGCCAAAGGCTATGACGGAGACGCGACCCGTTAGAGCCGAAGATTCGTCAACGGAATACTCGTCGACACCGAGGGACTCCGACACTACCGAACATCTGTCGTCGGTTACAAAACCCTCTGCTTCCTTTACCAAGCAGGTCACCGACTCCCTCAAACGTATTCGGGAGAAGACTTTGTCGTCAACGGCTCCCACGCCGTCGGCTCCGACATCGGTGGACACGCCTCCAAAGACCTCGACCAAGCTTCTCTACACTCTGCCACCTAAGGTGGCACCGAAGGCATTTGCACCCAGATCGGTGCCGAAACTCGCTGACACGTCGGCACCTTCAACGCAAAAAAGCCACTTGGATCGACATAAAGCCTCAGAAGACCAATCTGAGCATTACATCGATGCCCAAACGGGGAAATTGACCCTCTACAAGAGAAAAATCACTTCCCAACCACTGGAATCCTATGTCATTCCATTAAAAAAGAAAAGGCCGACACAGGACATTCCTGCCCTTGTTGAACCTATTCTCCCAACACCAAGAAGGAGTCCATCACCTTCCCCCAACCAATCAGGAGGAGAGGATGAGGACCAAGATGACCAGTACAATTTCCCAGTTGACAATGACCCTGATGTTCAACAGGACTCATATGACGACACTGGGGACCATGCTGGACATCAGGTGGTACAAGATCCACAGGGTTTTGGGGCACGTACATCACCAACAGAGGATTCAGCAGCATTTAATGCTTTGATAGAGCGGGCAGCTGCAAATCATGATGTGGACATGCATGCTGACCCGGTGGAGGAAGATTTTTTGTTTGACACTTTCTCTGTTTCAGATAGAAAAGTTAAAATACTTCCTATGCTCAAAGGTGTCCTTAAACATGCCCCAGAGATCTTTAAGGAACCTACCAGGGCAAGAGTGGTGAACCCACGTATCGAGAAGAAATACAGGCCAGCACCTGGGGACCCTGCATATATTCGGGGTCAGTTGCCCCTGGATTCGTTGGTGGTCGCCAATGCCCGCAAAAGGGCAAACTCCCAAACAACGGGTGAAGCTCCTCCCCCTGACAAGGAGTCGATTGAGGCATCCGGCAAAAGGGTGGCTGCACAGGCTGCCAATATCTGGCGTAAAGCAAACACACAGGCACTATTGGCACGATACGATAGGGCACATTACGACACCCTAGAACAGCTCCTTCAACACCTACCTGATGAATTTAAAGAAGCAGCCGAAATGCTCATACAAGAGGGAAAGCTCATCTCAAACGCTGCAATTAAGTGTGCACTTGATGTGGCTGATACAGCGGCTACGGGAATTAACACTATCGTCATGTTAAGGCGACAAGCATGGCTTCGCATATCGGGATTTAAACCCGACATTCAAACAACAATACTCAACCAGCCCGTCAATCCTGACAGACTGTTTGGTCCAGATGTCGACACCACCCTTGAAAAGATTAAAAAGGTCAATGAGACTGCTAAGTCCATGGGGGCGCTTCAGTCTCAACAATTCAGGGGAAGCACTTTTCGTCGCTCAGGAGCACGTGGTGTTACCAGAGGACACTTGGGTCAACAAACACAATTCACAAAAGGTGGTGCACAATCCTCGTACCCCAAGCAGGGTAGAGGGGGTTACAGAGGTAACAGTGCCAAGGGCAGGGGCAGAGGGAACAACAACTCCCGTTCCTCTGCCGCCAACAAACAGTGACTCTCTGTCACTGCCCACCGACCATCCAACACCTGTCGGGGGAAGACTCCAACAGTTCCTGCCAGTCTGGACGTACATCACCACGGACAGGTGGGTGAGAAAACTTATCCAGTACGGTTATTGTTTGGAGTTAACATCCACTCCTCCCAACATTCCCCCAAGCCACCGTCATATGTCGGCAGAGCACTTGCACTTATTGCAGCAGGAAGTTGTGGCGATGCTGCAAAAAGGCGCAATCTAACTCGTACCAGTGGAGGAGGAAGGAACAGGAGTCTATTCCCTGTACTTCCTCATCCCAAAAAAGGACGGATCCCTCAGACCCATTCTGGATCTCCGCCCCCTCAACCTGTATATACTGTCAGAACACTTTCACATGCTCACACTGCAACAGATTCTTCCCCTGCTAAACCAAGGGGATTTCCTAGCAACCTTGGACCTCAAGGATGCTTATTTCCACATCCCACTCCACCCATCCCACAGACGGTACCTCAGGTTCACCATTCAAAACAAGCACTATCAGTTCAAAGTCCTACCCTTCGGGGTGACTACTGCCCCCAGAGTGTTTACAAAGTGTCTGGCGACAGTGGAGGCGCACCTCAGGAGGCAGAACATACATGTCTACCCGTACCTAGACGACTGGCTTGTTCAAGCAAAGTCGGAACAGTGCGCCGCGGACATGTCCCACACTATTCAACTCCTTCACAGTCTGGGGTTCTCGCTAAACTACCCAAAGTCGCACCTTCAACCAGCCCATGTGCGCCAGTATCTGGGCGCGACGATAAACACCCTGACTGCTATGGCTCAGCCAAACCCAGTCAGGATCAACAACATTCAATCGCTGATCCAGAGGTTCAGACTGCAACACTCCCTACCAGCGAGAGTGTTCATGCAGTTGATAGGCATGATGGCCTCCTGCATCTTCATAGTCCCGCACGCGAGGTTGCACATGCGTCCGCTCCAAGAATGCTTGGCAAATCAGTGGACACAGGCTCAAGGACAACTGACAGACCTAGTGTTGGTGACCGGTCGGGCATACAACTCTCTGCATTGGTGGAATCCACACAACCTTTGCAAGGGACAACCGTTCCAAGATCCAGTGCCACAGATTATCCTAACAACGGACGCATCTCTCCAAGGGTGGGGAGCTCACGTGCTCCACTACACTGTGCAGGGACTGTGGTCCACTCAGCAACAGAAGTTGCACATCAACTACCTGGAATTGATGGCAATCTTCATGGCGCTAAAATCCTTCAAAGTACATCTGTGCAACAAAGTCGTGTTGATCCGGACGGAGAACATGACAGCAATGTACTACATCCAAAAGCAGGGGGGTTCTCACTCGCCACAGCTGTCTCATCTGGCTCAGAGCATGTGGAAGTGGGCCATTCAGAGGAACATTTTCCTCATGGCGGAACACCTCCCGGGCAAGGACAATCAGATGGCGGATCTACTCAGCAGATACAGCCATCAAATGCACGAGTGGGAGATACATCCATCAGTACTCCACCCGTACTTCCAGCAGTGGGGTCATCCGGAGATAGACCTGTTTGCCACAAAGGAAAACGCAAAATGCCAAAGCTTTGCCGCCAGGTTCCCTCACCCGGAATCGCAAGGGAATGCGATATGGAGGAACTGGTCCGGCAAATTTGCGTACGCTTTTCCCCCAGCGCCTCTCATTCCGCTGGTGGAAAGAATGCTAAAGCAACACTCGATGACTCTCATCCTAGTTGCTCCAACATGGGCACGCCAACCATGGTACACCACGTTTCTAGAACTGTCCGTGGTACCGCATCAAAGGCTGCATCTCACATCCAGGCTCTTGACGCAGAACCATGGCAACATTCAGCATCCGGATCCGCAACAGCTCAATCTGGCGATCTGGCTCCTGAGGTCTTAGAATTTGGCTACCTCAACCTGCCTCCAGAATGCATGGACATCATCCGGGAGGCAAGAAAGCCCACTACCAGAGCTTGCTATGCGGCAAAATGGAAGCGGTTTGTCATTTACTGTACACACCACAATATCAACCCGCTAGATGCATCCATTCCTAACATCATCTGCTATTTGTTACATCTTTACAAATGCAATCTAGCGTACGCTTCCATTCGGATACATTTATCCGCCATAGCGGCTTATCTCCAGAATAGGCAGCATCTCTCTGTTTTCAGGGTGCCTGCCATTAAAGCCTTCCTAGAGGGACTGAAGCGAGTCATTCCTCCAAGAACACCACCTGCTCCAGTGTGGAACCTCAATGTGGTCCTCACTAGGCTGATGGGCCCACCTTTCGAGCCACTGCACTCCTGCGAAATTCAATTTCTAACATGGAAAGTGGCTTTTCTCATTGCTATTACATCGCTCAGACGTGTTAGTGAGCTGCAAGCGCTCACAATCCAAGAGCCATTCATCCAAATACATTCCAACAGGGTAGTGCTCCGCACTAACCCCAAATTCCTTCCTAAGGTGGTGTCACAGTTTCATATCAACCAAACTATTGACCTGCCCGCATTCTTCCAAAACCCACAAACAGTAGCGGAAAGAATGCGTCATACATTGGACGTTAGGAGAGCGTTGATGTACTACATTGACATAACACAACACTTTAGGAAAACACAACAACTTTTTGTTGCCTTCTCAGCACAGCACAAAGGCAACCCCATTTCCAAAGCAGGAATAGCCAGATGGATTGTTAAGTGCATTCAAATCTGTTATCAAAAGGCTAAGCGTACTTTAACAATACCCCCAAGGGCGCACTCCACACGCAAGTTGGGGGCCTCCATGGCTTTCCTGGGGAACATTCCTTTGGAAGACATTTGTAGAGCAGCCACATGGTCTACACCACACACATTTACCAAACATTACTGTGTCGATGTGCATTCCAAACAGCAAGCAGCTGTGGGACAGGCTGTTCTCAAGACACTTTTTCAAGCTTCTGCAGCTGGCACGGGCAACCGCCCTTAATGGAGGGACTGCTATGTATTCTATGCACTAGATATGAATTTAGCAGCCCACATGCCTCGAACTGAATATGCTACTTACCAGTATGCATCTGTTCTTGGCATGTAGGGCTGCTAACATTCATATCGCCCGCCCTCCTCCCCGGTGCCCGTAGCGGCTGCAGATACTCTCTTGCATTCATCATTAGCATGGACATCCTTTACACTATTTCACTCCATCTCTGCCACAATGGCTAAAAACAATCTGGGGATGGAGTCGATGCCCATGCGCACTGTAGTCCAGGGGAGGAGCCACCTATCTCGTGATACTTCGAAGACTCTTCCAGGACAACAATGTGCAATCATCCGGACCCAACACTAGGCGGCGATCTATGCACTAGATATGAATGTTAGCAGCCCTACATGCCAAGAACAGATGCATACTGGTAAGTAGCATATTCAATTATTTTGTTGGCTTGGCTTTTACTGGGGTTTTCCTTCCCCAAGCATCATGATTGTGTTTCAGGGGAAAAATATGGAAGTAACAGACGGATGGGAGCTCTTTAGGGATCTGTCAGGAAGATCAACTGGAGATGAAGCTCAGAGGAGATAAGTGATCTGTCTATAGCCTCTGCAACTGTTATGCAAAGGAAATGCTAAAAAACATTGCCCCTTAAAACACACGGCATGAGTCTCGGGGCAGGGTGCGCAATGTTAATTTATGCTGATTGTGCTAATCTCTCTACTGAAGAGAAAGTTATCTCCCCTCTCAATTTGAGCAGCATCCAGGAGAGAGCAGCTTGTGCGTGGCACACAACTTGCTGTTATCTGCACTTAGTTTTCCTGAACGCTCGAATGGCACTGAATGAAATGGCTTATCTTTTCAACGGGCACCAGGCATCCTTGATGGATACCTTAATGCATAGTCCTAAAAAGAAAGCAACATCATCGTTGAAGACGTACAACCTATGCGTTATGGGTGAACTCAAGATTTGTTTTGACAAACCCAATATGCCCCATCTGAAAACAATCGCTGGCCTAGATGCACTGAACCTGTATAGGATCCTCCACAAACCCACACACAGCTCTGGACAGATCCTTGATGTGATTTTTGCTAATACCAAACTAGTTACCTTTCAAACTATAACTCCGGTCACATGGTCATTTGCTTGTTTTCCAACATAAAACAACACTAAGCGATGCACCTAAAACCACCTTCCATGCATCCACCTATCGACCGTGGAACAAACTCAATTTCGAACACTTGGAAACACCACAAACATCCAGTAGAGATCTTGAAACAATACATTCTGTTAAACTGAGTAGCTACAAGAATCAACACATACGGGCAAGAACATAGGTCTTAGCGCACATGTGTGAAGTTTAAAAACAAGTGAATACTGTGATTTTAAAAAGAAGCAGTGACTTTGTTCTAACAGCGCGGTCTCAATAGCGCTTAACTGAGGTGTGGCGATAGCGAGCATCAGAGGGCGGGTGTCAGGAGGGTTTCAATGGCAGGGTTTCTTTCCCAGAGCAGACTGCTTTCCCAGAGCTGACTACTAACCTCTAGCGCGTCCAATGGAGTACAATTGTTCTCCAAGGAATTGGAGAGTTTCCTGGGAGAAATTTGGCATCCAACGCAAGAAGTGTGCTTCATATTGTCCTGAAGCCAATGGAATGGTTGAACATTTCAATAGGGTGTTTAAAAGTAACCATCCAGAGTGCCAAAGGTTGTGGGTTGGAGCCAAAAAGTGGTGTGGGTAGAAGAGTTCAAGTGTATTGGTTAACTTCACACTCCGTAATGGATAAGACTCCTTTAGAGTTATTCAAGGAAAGAAAGATTAGTAGTTTGCTGTCTCCCTCATGGGTGTATTCAAAATGTTAAAGAAAAGATGGTCTTAATGAGGATAGGTGGGAAGAAATTAAAGGTGGAAATGGTTTGATAGAAGGACGAAGGTGACAAATGTAAGAGTAGGAGATTGGATGGGATTCAGAAAACCTGGAATTGCTCAAGGTGAAAAAATCTCAAGTCCCATAAGAGTAGCCAAATAGTTTAACAATGCAGTCAAGAATACAGATTTACATGTTTGGAACTTGAATAGAGTGGTGGTTGTAAGATGATAGAAGAATGGAGACATTTGCTGACGAGGAGGATGTATGATCAGAGAAGTGATAAAAAGGGAGGTCGGTTAGGTGTGAGAAAATCAAAGTTGTAAAGGCACCAAACTACTTGGAAGCATACAGTAGAGGGTAATGGGTGTAATGATGTGGATTTTAACTTCGGTATATGAAGGTATTTGGTGTTTAAGTTTCGTGTATATAGCATACATGTTTTTGTCCTTGTTTATTCGACGTTTTCCCTGTCTTATCATTTACGCTTTTATTAAAATTCTCTTATTTCTTTATTATGTTTTGTGAATGATGGTAGCTTGGTGTTTGGGGGAAAAAAGAAAGAAAAGGGAGGTGTGTTGTAACTAAGGCTGTAACTGGAGTGTAGTGATTTCCTTTAGAATATGTTGGGGAAAGTTATTCTAACGGAGAATGTTGTTCAAAAGAAAGACTGGAGTAGCTGCATTGTGGATGGCTGGGCTTGTTCTCTTAACAAAATTAATTCAAAATGTTAAATAGTATGTGCTGCTACACTGAGGAGTTATTCTTCATTGTACAACTCTCTTAAGGACTCAAACACCCTCTGTGCAGAATTATGCACACGGGGAATTGAGCCCTTGCTGCAAACCTTTTACCTTTGAGACAAGTCCCATCCCCTGCCCGCACCATAATTCTCCTTCCCATCTTGAAAAAGCTATTCCACCATTGTTTGGTTGGAATACCTTTCTGACCATTTCTAGGATGGTAAAAGTTAGGCCCTTAATTGTAATTGCTGACAAACGTATGATTATAGGCATTCCGAAAAGTTCCAAGGCCAACCATGGATTAGAGGCTCTTTTCTCGCTATTCGAATAATGGAGTGTGGATTTCTAGTGTTTCCTGAGATCTTTTGTGCCTTCTGGGCAGATGCAAATTGGATGTATTTTCACCCTTAAACATGCGTACATTTGCAGCTGAAAATACCTTTGTCGACATGTCCCCAGTGATCAGATTACATTTCCTGGCTGACAATCTGTACAGACGACTCAGTCACTGCACAGACAGATTCTCTTATGTTTCCCTAATATTCGGGTCAGAAGTTTTGCTTTCAAAGGTTTATTTTTAATTCATTATTTCTTGTTTGACGACCTCTGTAAATTGAAGCTCAGAAGAGCCAACTTCATATTGAGAGCTTGTGTCATTTTCTTAAATCAACCAAGTGCCTTGGAGGCAAATTGTTTGCAGTTGGATCTATGCTATGACAGATGACTAACTGGTCAAACTCAAACCATCACCATGATTACTATGTTAATCTTATGGATTCACAAAATGTTGAATGAATGAAATTATTTATAGAGCGCACGATGGCCAAACGGCTTCCTGGCGCTGAGAGGTCTGGGGAGCAGAACAAACGAGTCCAGGGGGGGTTAACAGGAGTAGGCCAAGGCAAACAAGAATGTTTTGAGCGCTTTGCGGAAGTGTGAAAAGATAGGAATAGAACGCATAGAGAGGGAGGGAATTCCAAAACCGGGGTGCAAGAACAGAAAATCTAGACCCACCAGTGCGAGTTTTGCGGAAACGGGGGACCGTGAGAAGGGCAGAAGAAGATGAGCGGAGAGTGCGGACAGGGGTGTGGGAGGAGATAAGAGTTGATGAACGCCGGTGCAGAGCGATCAAGGGCCCTGTAAACAAGGCAGCCTAGTTTGAACAAGGATCTCTGCAGAATGGGTAACCAGTGAAGGGATTTGAGGACAGGAGTGATGTGATGAGTTTTGGGCAAGTGAAAGATGAGACGGGCAGCCTGGTTTTGGATTGCTTGAAGGCGGCGAGTTTCGTAGGCCGGGATGCCCACGAACAAGCTGTTTCCATAATCCAGGCGGGAAGTGATGAGGGCAGAAATGATCATTTTAAGGGATTCAAGAGAAAAGAAACGAGAGATTTTTCGGATCAACCGAAGGGAAAGAAAACAGGAAGATACTACAGCACTGACCTGGCCATGCATGGACAGGTCCTGGCTGACCTTAATGCCCAATGTTTTGACGGAGGCAACTGGGGTGGGAGGAGGACCAAGGGAGGGGCGCCAAAAAGCAGAGGACCAAGGGCTGGATGAGCCGCCAATCAGGACAAGCTCAGTCTTATCTGGGTTGAGCTTGAGGTGATTGGCGCCCATCCACCCAGAAATAAAGACCATGGTGGAACGAAAAAAGGATAGGGAGTGAGAAGAAGAAGAAAGGTCAAAGACAAGCTGGAGGTCATCTGCGTAATTAAACACCGAGACCCCCAGCTGAAGAAGAGAAGAGATAAGTGGGTGAATATAAAGATTGAAGAGAAGAGGAGAGAGGGAAGAACCTTGGGGAACCCCACAGGGCACCGGGAGGGGGAGGGCAGAAAACCGGGGAGGTGAACAGCTTGTGAACGTCCTGTTAGAAAGGACGTGATCCAGGAGAGGGCAGCGCCTCTAATGCCCGCTGCGCTGACACGGTCCAAAAGAATGTTATGGTCGAACGTGTCAAACGCAGCGGACAGGTCGAGGAGGACCAAGGCTTGGGGAGAATTGGTGTCAGCCTTGGCTTTCAGTTCGTCAAGAACGGCGAGCACCACAGATTCGTTCGAATGACCTGAGCGAAAACCCGCTTGGTGAGAAGCGAGAAGTTGGTTCTGCTCAACATAAGTAGAAAGACAAGAAGTGACGCAAGATTCCAGAATTTTAGCAAGATAGGGAAGGAGAGAGATAGGCCTGAAGTTGGAAGGGAGGGAGGAATCAAGACCAGGTTTTTTAAGTATGGGGGAAACAATAGCAGATTTAAATGAAGAAGGGACCGATCCAGTGGAGAGAGAAGCATTAAGGAGGGAAAGAGGGGTAGCAGGGCAAGAAGAAAAGAGTTTTAAGAATGCGAGCAGGGGCACAGTCAGTAGGAGAGCCGGACTTGATTTTTGTGAGCAGAACTAAAAAGGAATCCAGGGAAAGGGGTGGAAAAAAGGAAAAGGAAGAATTAGACACAGAGGGGACAGAGTGAAGTGGAGTAAAAGGAGTGATAGAAATGTTGGATTTAATTTTGACGATCTTCTCAATGAAGAGGTCGTTTAAAGAGGTACAGAGGGCCTGAGAAGGAATAAAGTTAGGGCAAGCACGATCGGAAGTAGCCAAATTGTTGACCAAGGAGAAAATCTCTTTAGATTTGTTGGCCGAAAGGATTACTTGTTCGGAGAAGTACTTAGACTTAGTCACGAGGATGGTTTTCTTGTACTCTTTAAGAAGAGATTTATATTTCTCCTTGAGGTCAGGGCAGTAGCTACGGCGCCAAAGGCGCTCAGAGCGCCTGAGTTCCAATTTGAGGATCTTAAGCTCAGAGTTAAACCAACGATGAGCCTCGTGTGGGCGAATGGACTTAACTAGCTTGAGGGGGGCTACTAGATCGCAGGCAGACGACAGCCAGTTGCCAACTGCAGCAGCCTGTGAATCAAGGGAAATGCCATTGAGGTCAGGGGGGGAAGAAGCAAGGGAGTGAGAGAGGGAAGACAGGTCAGCACGATTCCAGCTACGCGCAAAGACGTTCTTGGGGCGGGGGTGTTTGTGAGGGGAACCAATGTTAATAGTGAAGGAAATGAGAGAGTGATCGGACCAAGTACAAGGGAGGATGCTGGGGGGAGAAACTATGTCCGGGAATGACCAGACTTGGTCCAGAGTGTGTCCGAGATTGTGTGTAGGGGTCAATACGTGGGACTTGAGATTGAGACATAAAAGAGTGGCCGTGAAGTCCTTGGACGCTAGATCCTCCCTGGGATCACCTGGCCAGTAATTAAAATCACCTAGCAGGAGAACAGAAGAGTTGTTAACTACAAGAGTAGCGAAGTTCCTGCAGGGAGGCCACAAACAGAGGCATACTCAGGGGGGGGCGATAAACAAGGACGACAGTGAGAGGCGCGGAAAGGTTGGTGGAGCGGGCGACCAGAAAGTCCACCCCAGCTATGGAAGGTTGAGAAAGGAGCTGGAATTGAAGGGTGGATCGGGCAATCATAGCAACACCCCCCCCCCCGGTCTTGCCGTCGGGGCGGTCAGCCCAGAGGGCATAATAAGAGTCGGGGAGGATGGCTAGAATGTCAGGGAGAGAGGCCTCAGTGAACCATGTTTCCGTTAAAAACAGAATATCAGGGGAGTCAGTGGTGAGAAGGTTGAACAATTCCAGATGATGCTTGCCTGCCGAGCGAGTGTTGAGGAGGTAGGCAGAGGCAGTGTGAGTAGGCAATGAGGTTGTAATAGAGGGAAGTCTGATGTCCAGAACAGGCAAGGGAGGCGTAGAGCGCGGAGGAGTGACACGGTCTAAGTGAGGGACATAGATGCCTAGTGTAACGAGGTGCTGCATGAGGAAAGGGGGGAGGGGTACAGCGGCAGTGCAGGAAAGGAGTTGTCCAGATGTATATGACAATAAAGAGGCAGGGGATATGGCCCCTGGGCCCGTCCGGCCGCGGACGGGCGCAGACGGGCTTAACTCTGGCGCAACTCCAGCGCGTTTACGGCGCGCGCGCGCTGCGCTCGTCCGCTGCGCTGACGCATGGAGAACGTATAAATAGGTTGTGACGAGGGAGGTGGGAGGAGTCTGCAGGGCGGGATGGGAGGGGTGTTTTTAAAAAAAGTTACCGTCCAGCGCTCGTATTCAGCGCGACGAGAAAGCAGTGGGGCTGCTATTAAATCAGCAAAGAAGAGGAGAGAAGGTATTTAAAAAGATGTTTCCAACGCCCAGCGCGCAAGCCCTCTGCCACCGGGCTGCTTGTCATAATTCATTGATCTGAACGCTGGTTTTCAAAGCCCTATATGTCGGAAAACTGCTGATTGTGTGGATCTGGCTCAGCACACTTGGACTACCAAACTTGTATGTCAGAATACTGTTTATTGTATGGATCTTGCTCAAAAACTGTTGTGAAGCACTCCGATACCCTCGGGTCAGGCTAGCGCTATATAAAGCTTCTTAAATAAGACTATTTCTAAATTACTATGTTTCTTTGTACATTGTCTCCTTTGTTTTTCTACCTCTTTTGTAAAGCGCTCTGATACCCGCAAAGGGTCATGTTCGAGTTATGTAAAACCTTCAAACTAAAATAGAAAAAAGTGTCATCCAAAGAAGTGTTAAGAACCTCTTAATTAGACTTCGAAATTGAGTCCTCATTGCTACTCACCAACACTTTTTTTGGATTATTTGCCATTCACTCCAGCGAGGCACATTGTGTAGCAAATCATGGATAGGCACAGTTGTTGTTTTAACAACTATTTCTGATGGATACTTCTAACTGCAGAGTCAACCTTATGAATATTCCACAGGTGTCGAACTGCATCTGGAGGCTCACTGGACTAACGGGGGCATCCTAGAAATGTCACCCAGGCACGTGGACATAAGTTGCTTTCTTTTCGCACCTTCAAGTGCTGTTCTGGAGCTACTCCTTAGTCTTCAAGAATTTTTCTTGACAAAAACTCCACGTTTTTGCCAGTGTGAAAGGAAAGATGTCTCTTCCCAAGATAGCCAGGTTCAAATCACGCAGGGACTGTTGCAAACAGATGTATGTGGCAGAGCCTTGTGAGGTACGTCTGTGGTGCCAAGGCTGAAACGCAAATTCAGGATCTGTGCTGATTGCCCCTGTATGCTAAAGCATTAGATCCCCAACCATCGGAGGGCTCCACGCTGTGACTGTTTGAGGTTGAAAGGGAAGTCCCAATCCTGCTCCCGAATTAAATCCTGCAGCAGATATTTGTCTGTCGAGGCTTCGGTTCAGTATAAAATCTAAGTAGGAATTGGCCCTTTACTGCTACTCTCAGGATTCAAGCAAGCCGGGCCGAAGACGGCTGTGATGCCAGAAACCGGTCCCCGGAAGCTTGTTTCCTTCCCAGTATAAGAATTGGCTTGGTAGTTTGGTTTGCCCTGTTCCCATCATGCACTGGGACAGGAACAGACTAATTTGCATATAGCCGGGTTCTGAGCTGGGATGGTGCAGTGAGCTAAAAAACAGTGATGGATTAAAACCATGATCTATTGACTTGGTAAGAGTATTCTGCATCATTCAGAAACTCTGTCCATCACCTTTTCCAAAATCGATTTTATCCACACTATGTGTGGGAGGGTATACTCAGACGTGAGTCCCTTGCTCATTGCACCATCAGGATTCAAGCAAGCCGGGCCGAAGACGGCTGTGATGCCAGAAACCGGTCCCCGGAAGCTTGTTTCCTTCCCAGTATAAGAATTGGCTTGGTAGTTTGGTTTGCCCTGTTCCCATCATGCACTGGGACAGGAACAGACTAATTTGCATATAGCCGGGTTCTGAGCTGGGATGGTGCAGTGAGCTAAAAAACAGTGATGGATTAAAACCATGATCTATTGACTTGGTAAGAGTATTCTGCATCATTCAGAAACTCTGTCCATCACCTTTTCCAAAATCGATTTTATCCACACTATGTGTGGGAGGGTATACTCAGACGTGAGTCCCTTGCTCATTGCACCATCAGGATTCAAGCAAGCCGGGCCGAAGACGGCTGTGATGCCAGAAACCGGTCCCCGGAAGCTTGTTTCCTTCCCAGTATAAGAATTGGCTTGGTAGTTTGGTTTGCCCTGTTCCCATCATGCACTGGGACAGGAACAGACTAATTTGCATATAGCCGGGTTCTGAGCTGGGATGGTGCAGTGAGCTAAAAAACAGTGATGGATTAAAACCATGATCTATTGACTTGGTAAGAGTATTCTGCATCATTCAGAAACTCTGTCCATCACCTTTTCCAAAATCGATTTTATCCACACTATGTGTGGGAGGGTATACTCAGACGTGAGTCCCTTGCTCATTGCACCATCAGGATTCAAGCAAGCCGGGCCGAAGACGGCTGTGATGCCAGAAACCGGTCCCCGGAAGCTTGTTTCCTTCCCAGTATAAGAATTGGCTTGGTAGTTTGGTTTGCCCTGTTCCCATCATGCACTGGGACAGGAACAGACTAATTTGCATATAGCCGGGTTCTGAGCTGGGATGGTGCAGTGAGCTAAAAAACAGTGATGGATTAAAACCATGATCTATTGACTTGGTAAGAGTATTCTGCATCATTCAGAAACTCTGTCCATCACCTTTTCCAAAATCGATTTTATCCACACTATGTGTGGGAGGGTATACTCAGACGTGAGTCCCTTGCTCATTGCACCATCAGGATTCAAGCAAGCCGGGCCGAAGACGGCTGTGATGCCAGAAACCGGTCCCCGGAAGCTTGTTTCCTTCCCAGTATAAGAATTGGCTTGGTAGTTTGGTTTGCCCTGTTCCCATCATGCACTGGGACAGGAACAGACTAATTTGCATATAGCCGGGTTCTGAGCTGGGATGGTGCAGTGAGCTAAAAAACAGTGATGGATTAAAACCATGATCTATTGACTTGGTAAGAGTATTCTGCATCATTCAGAAACTCTGTCCATCACCTTTTCCAAAATCGATTTTATCCACACTATGTGTGGGAGGGTATACTCAGACGTGAGTCCCTTGCTCATTGCACCATCAGGATTCAAGCAAGCCGGGCCGAAGACGGCTGTGATGCCAGAAACCGGTCCCCGGAAGCTTGTTTCCTTCCCAGTATAAGAATTGGCTTGGTAGTTTGGTTTGCCCTGTTCCCATCATGCACTGGGACAGGAACAGACTAATTTGCATATAGCCGGGTTCTGAGCTGGGATGGTGCAGTGAGCTAAAAAACAGTGATGGATTAAAACCATGATCTATTGACTTGGTAAGAGTATTCTGCATCATTCAGAAACTCTGTCCATCACCTTTTCCAAAATCGATTTTATCCACACTATGTGTGGGAGGGTATACTCAGACGTGAGTCCCTTGCTCATTGCACCATCAGGATTCAAGCAAGCCGGGCCGAAGACGGCTGTGATGCCAGAAACCGGTCCCCGGAAGCTTGTTTCCTTCCCAGTATAAGAATTGGCTTGGTAGTTTGGTTTGCCCTGTTCCCATCATGCACTGGGACAGGAACAGACTAATTTGCATATAGCCGGGTTCTGAGCTGGGATGGTGCAGTGAGCTAAAAAACAGTGATGGATTAAAACCATGATCTATTGACTTGGTAAGAGTATTCTGCATCATTCAGAAACTCTGTCCATCACCTTTTCCAAAATCGATTTTATCCACACTATGTGTGGGAGGGTATACTCAGACGTGAGTCCCTTGCTCATTGCACCATCAGGATTCAAGCAAGCCGGGCCGAAGACGGCTGTGATGCCAGAAACCGGTCCCCGGAAGCTTGTTTCCTTCCCAGTATAAGAATTGGCTTGGTAGTTTGGTTTGCCCTGTTCCCATCATGCACTGGGACAGGAACAGACTAATTTGCATATAGCCGGGTTCTGAGCTGGGATGGTGCAGTGAGCTAAAAAACAGTGATGGATTAAAACCATGATCTATTGACTTGGTAAGAGTATTCTGCATCATTCAGAAACTCTGTCCATCACCTTTTCCAAAATCGATTTTATCCACACTATGTGTGGGAGGGTATACTCAGACGTGAGTCCCTTGCTCATTGCACCATCAGGATTCAAGCAAGCCGGGCCGAAGACGGCTGTGATGCCAGAAACCGGTCCCCGGAAGCTTGTTTCCTTCCCAGTATAAGAATTGGCTTGGTAGTTTGGTTTGCCCTGTTCCCATCATGCACTGGGACAGGAACAGACTAATTTGCATATAGCCGGGTTCTGAGCTGGGATGGTGCAGTGAGCTAAAAAACAGTGATGGATTAAAACCATGATCTATTGACTTGGTAAGAGTATTCTGCATCATTCAGAAACTCTGTCCATCACCTTTTCCAAAATCGATTTTATCCACACTATGTGTGGGAGGGTATACTCAGACGTGAGTCCCTTGCTCATTGCACCATCAGGATTCAAGCAAGCCGGGCCGAAGACGGCTGTGATGCCAGAAACCGGTCCCCGGAAGCTTGTTTCCTTCCCAGTATAAGAATTGGCTTGGTAGTTTGGTTTGCCCTGTTCCCATCATGCACTGGGACAGGAACAGACTAATTTGCATATAGCCGGGTTCTGAGCTGGGATGGTGCAGTGAGCTAAAAAACAGTGATGGATTAAAACCATGATCTATTGACTTGGTAAGAGTATTCTGCATCATTCAGAAACTCTGTCCATCACCTTTTCCAAAATCGATTTTATCCACACTATGTGTGGGAGGGTATACTCAGACGTGAGTCCCTTGCTCATTGCACCATCAGGATTCAAGCAAGCCGGGCCGAAGACGGCTGTGATGCCAGAAACCGGTCCCCGGAAGCTTGTTTCCTTCCCAGTATAAGAATTGGCTTGGTAGTTTGGTTTGCCCTGTTCCCATCATGCACTGGGACAGGAACAGACTAATTTGCATATAGCCGGGTTCTGAGCTGGGATGGTGCAGTGAGCTAAAAAACAGTGATGGATTAAAACCATGATCTATTGACTTGGTAAGAGTATTCTGCATCATTCAGAAACTCTGTCCATCACCTTTTCCAAAATCGATTTTATCCACACTATGTGTGGGAGGGTATACTCAGACGTGAGTCCCTTGCTCATTGCACCATCAGGATTCAAGCAAGCCGGGCCGAAGACGGCTGTGATGCCAGAAACCGGTCCCCGGAAGCTTGTTTCCTTCCCAGTATAAGAATTGGCTTGGTAGTTTGGTTTGCCCTGTTCCCATCATGCACTGGGACAGGAACAGACTAATTTGCATATAGCCGGGTTCTGAGCTGGGATGGTGCAGTGAGCTAAAAAACAGTGATGGATTAAAACCATGATCTATTGACTTGGTAAGAGTATTCTGCATCATTCAGAAACTCTGTCCATCACCTTTTCCAAAATCGATTTTATCCACACTATGTGTGGGAGGGTATACTCAGACGTGAGTCCCTTGCTCATTGCACCATCAGGATTCAAGCAAGCCGGGCCGAAGACGGCTGTGATGCCAGAAACCGGTCCCCGGAAGCTTGTTTCCTTCCCAGTATAAGAATTGGCTTGGTAGTTTGGTTTGCCCTGTTCCCATCATGCACTGGGACAGGAACAGACTAATTTGCATATAGCCGGGTTCTGAGCTGGGATGGTGCAGTGAGCTAAAAAACAGTGATGGATTAAAACCATGATCTATTGACTTGGTAAGAGTATTCTGCATCATTCAGAAACTCTGTCCATCACCTTTTCCAAAATCGATTTTATCCACACTATGTGTGGGAGGGTATACTCAGACGTGAGTCCCTTGCTCATTGCACCATCAGGATTCAAGCAAGCCGGGCCGAAGACGGCTGTGATGCCAGAAACCGGTCCCCGGAAGCTTGTTTCCTTCCCAGTATAAGAATTGGCTTGGTAGTTTGGTTTGCCCTGTTCCCATCATGCACTGGGACAGGAACAGACTAATTTGCATATAGCCGGGTTCTGAGCTGGGATGGTGCAGTGAGCTAAAAAACAGTGATGGATTAAAACCATGATCTATTGACTTGGTAAGAGTATTCTGCATCATTCAGAAACTCTGTCCATCACCTTTTCCAAAATCGATTTTATCCACACTATGTGTGGGAGGGTATACTCAGACGTGAGTCCCTTGCTCATTGCACCATCAGGATTCAAGCAAGCCGGGCCGAAGACGGCTGTGATGCCAGAAACCGGTCCCCGGAAGCTTGTTTCCTTCCCAGTATAAGAATTGGCTTGGTAGTTTGGTTTGCCCTGTTCCCATCATGCACTGGGACAGGAACAGACTAATTTGCATATAGCCGGGTTCTGAGCTGGGATGGTGCAGTGAGCTAAAAAACAGTGATGGATTAAAACCATGATCTATTGACTTGGTAAGAGTATTCTGCATCATTCAGAAACTCTGTCCATCACCTTTTCCAAAATCGATTTTATCCACACTATGTGTGGGAGGGTATACTCAGACGTGAGTCCCTTGCTCATTGCACCATCAGGATTCAAGCAAGCCGGGCCGAAGACGGCTGTGATGCCAGAAACCGGTCCCCGGAAGCTTGTTTCCTTCCCAGTATAAGAATTGGCTTGGTAGTTTGGTTTGCCCTGTTCCCATCATGCACTGGGACAGGAACAGACTAATTTGCATATAGCCGGGTTCTGAGCTGGGATGGTGCAGTGAGCTAAAAAACAGTGATGGATTAAAACCATGATCTATTGACTTGGTAAGAGTATTCTGCATCATTCAGAAACTCTGTCCATCACCTTTTCCAAAATCGATTTTATCCACACTATGTGTGGGAGGGTATACTCAGACGTGAGTCCCTTGCTCATTGCACCATCAGGATTCAAGCAAGCCGGGCCGAAGACGGCTGTGATGCCAGAAACCGGTCCCCGGAAGCTTGTTTCCTTCCCAGTATAAGAATTGGCTTGGTAGTTTGGTTTGCCCTGTTCCCATCATGCACTGGGACAGGAACAGACTAATTTGCATATAGCCGGGTTCTGAGCTGGGATGGTGCAGTGAGCTAAAAAACAGTGATGGATTAAAACCATGATCTATTGACTTGGTAAGAGTATTCTGCATCATTCAGAAACTCTGTCCATCACCTTTTCCAAAATCGATTTTATCCACACTATGTGTGGGAGGGTATACTCAGACGTGAGTCCCTTGCTCATTGCACCATCAGGATTCAAGCAAGCCGGGCCGAAGACGGCTGTGATGCCAGAAACCGGTCCCCGGAAGCTTGTTTCCTTCCCAGTATAAGAATTGGCTTGGTAGTTTGGTTTGCCCTGTTCCCATCATGCACTGGGACAGGAACAGACTAATTTGCATATAGCCGGGTTCTGAGCTGGGATGGTGCAGTGAGCTAAAAAACAGTGATGGATTAAAACCATGATCTATTGACTTGGTAAGAGTATTCTGCATCATTCAGAAACTCTGTCCATCACCTTTTCCAAAATCGATTTTATCCACACTATGTGTGGGAGGGTATACTCAGACGTGAGTCCCTTGCTCATTGCACCATCAGGATTCAAGCAAGCCGGGCCGAAGACGGCTGTGATGCCAGAAACCGGTCCCCGGAAGCTTGTTTCCTTCCCAGTATAAGAATTGGCTTGGTAGTTTGGTTTGCCCTGTTCCCATCATGCACTGGGACAGGAACAGACTAATTTGCATATAGCCGGGTTCTGAGCTGGGATGGTGCAGTGAGCTAAAAAACAGTGATGGATTAAAACCATGATCTATTGACTTGGTAAGAGTATTCTGCATCATTCAGAAACTCTGTCCATCACCTTTTCCAAAATCGATTTTATCCACACTATGTGTGGGAGGGTATACTCAGACGTGAGTCCCTTGCTCATTGCACCATCAGGATTCAAGCAAGCCGGGCCGAAGACGGCTGTGATGCCAGAAACCGGTCCCCGGAAGCTTGTTTCCTTCCCAGTATAAGAATTGGCTTGGTAGTTTGGTTTGCCCTGTTCCCATCATGCACTGGGACAGGAACAGACTAATTTGCATATAGCCGGGTTCTGAGCTGGGATGGTGCAGTGAGCTAAAAAACAGTGATGGATTAAAACCATGATCTATTGACTTGGTAAGAGTATTCTGCATCATTCAGAAACTCTGTCCATCACCTTTTCCAAAATCGATTTTATCCACACTATGTGTGGGAGGGTATACTCAGACGTGAGTCCCTTGCTCATTGCACCATCAGGATTCAAGCAAGCCGGGCCGAAGACGGCTGTGATGCCAGAAACCGGTCCCCGGAAGCTTGTTTCCTTCCCAGTATAAGAATTGGCTTGGTAGTTTGGTTTGCCCTGTTCCCATCATGCACTGGGACAGGAACAGACTAATTTGCATATAGCCGGGTTCTGAGCTGGGATGGTGCAGTGAGCTAAAAAACAGTGATGGATTAAAACCATGATCTATTGACTTGGTAAGAGTATTCTGCATCATTCAGAAACTCTGTCCATCACCTTTTCCAAAATCGATTTTATCCACACTATGTGTGGGAGGGTATACTCAGACGTGAGTCCCTTGCTCATTGCACCATCAGGATTCAAGCAAGCCGGGCCGAAGACGGCTGTGATGCCAGAAACCGGTCCCCGGAAGCTTGTTTCCTTCCCAGTATAAGAATTGGCTTGGTAGTTTGGTTTGCCCTGTTCCCATCATGCACTGGGACAGGAACAGACTAATTTGCATATAGCCGGGTTCTGAGCTGGGATGGTGCAGTGAGCTAAAAAACAGTGATGGATTAAAACCATGATCTATTGACTTGGTAAGAGTATTCTGCATCATTCAGAAACTCTGTCCATCACCTTTTCCAAAATCGATTTTATCCACACTATGTGTGGGAGGGTATACTCAGACGTGAGTCCCTTGCTCATTGCACCATCAGGATTCAAGCAAGCCGGGCCGAAGACGGCTGTGATGCCAGAAACCGGTCCCCGGAAGCTTGTTTCCTTCCCAGTATAAGAATTGGCTTGGTAGTTTGGTTTGCCCTGTTCCCATCATGCACTGGGACAGGAACAGACTAATTTGCATATAGCCGGGTTCTGAGCTGGGATGGTGCAGTGAGCTAAAAAACAGTGATGGATTAAAACCATGATCTATTGACTTGGTAAGAGTATTCTGCATCATTCAGAAACTCTGTCCATCACCTTTTCCAAAATCGATTTTATCCACACTATGTGTGGGAGGGTATACTCAGACGTGAGTCCCTTGCTCATTGCACCATCAGGATTCAAGCAAGCCGGGCCGAAGACGGCTGTGATGCCAGAAACCGGTCCCCGGAAGCTTGTTTCCTTCCCAGTATAAGAATTGGCTTGGTAGTTTGGTTTGCCCTGTTCCCATCATGCACTGGGACAGGAACAGACTAATTTGCATATAGCCGGGTTCTGAGCTGGGATGGTGCAGTGAGCTAAAAAACAGTGATGGATTAAAACCATGATCTATTGACTTGGTAAGAGTATTCTGCATCATTCAGAAACTCTGTCCATCACCTTTTCCAAAATCGATTTTATCCACACTATGTGTGGGAGGGTATACTCAGACGTGAGTCCCTTGCTCATTGCACCATCAGGATTCAAGCAA
The DNA here is from genome assembly GCF_964261635.1 of Lissotriton helveticus. Classification (NCBI taxonomy): domain Eukaryota; kingdom Metazoa; phylum Chordata; class Amphibia; order Caudata; family Salamandridae; genus Lissotriton; species Lissotriton helveticus. Next base: position 285,384,576 of record NC_136070.1, on the reverse strand, counting down.
GCCGGGCCGAAGACGGCTGTGATGCCAGAAACCGGTCCCCGGAAGCTTGTTTCCTTCCCAGTATAAGAATTGGCTTGGTAGTTTGGTTTGCCCTGTTCCCATCATGCACTGGGACAGGAACAGACTAATTTGCATATAGCCGGGTTCTGAGCTGGGATGGTGCAGTGAGCTAAAAAACAGTGATGGATTAAAACCATGATCTATTGACTTGGTAAGAGTATTCTGCATCATTCAGAAACTCTGTCCATCACCTTTTCCAAAATCGTCATTGTGACCTGGTCCAGCTCCCATTCTCCATCAAAACCAATTTTGAGCTTCATCCATTGCACTTGGAATTTCTATTTCCTTCCAGAGAACGGCATAAGTGAAGGCCTTTACTAAGTCCACGCTGCTCAATTTTGGTGCTTTACTTGTTCCTTTTGGTATACTTTTGAGCCCCCAGTACCTGTAGGGGCCATCAAATGGACTTGCGTGAAGTGAGCAGGTCCATCTTTATTCTGTGCACCTCACACGTTTCGGATTCTGCGCAGATATTGCCAACTGCAGCACTGGCTCTCTTCACATCAATGTCAGATCATTCCCAAACAGTTATGCTCACTCGGAGACATACACCAAAGCACTGCAGGAAATCTACTTCGTGTCCTTTACAGTTCCCCTCCCCCTGTTTATTTTGCATCCATTAAAATTGTTTGAGACATATGGCTGTAGATGCACATGCTCTGCATACTTCCATCTAGTTTCAGGTCTGGATGTGTGCCAGTTGTTTTTCTTCCAAGAAGTCTTTCGACTCATGAGACCCTGGCTCCTCCTCTTGGCGATAATGTGCATAGGCATTTACTTCATTATTGGATTTTCTTTCCACTGTCTGGTTCGGACAGGTTTCATAGCACTCCAGTTCGAGACTTCCTTAAGCTCTGGTTCGCTGTTCATTTGAACCCTAGTCTGTATTGTTTCGGTCTTGTTTTCATCTCTGTGTACTGAAAACCAGAAAGCGTTCGCCCATCGATTCGACTTACTCTACTCTCTGCCTTGAGGCCTCATCCGCTTGGGACTACTTTTTCGATCACTGGCTTCGACTGAGAATGTACTGCTAATGGAATAGACTCCATTTCGCTTCTGCCCTAGGTGCCACGCGAAGTACCAACCACCATCAGGTTTGCAACTTGGGTGTGGCTCCAGACCATCAGGAGACGGACTGTGTGGCTTGTCGATCCTTTCAAATAAAAAATACTTTGCGCAACTGTCTGGCACGTTGCAGAGAGATGCAGTGCAGGGACCTAAAAGAAACACTTGACCTCTTCGGACAACAAGATGTCCAGGTGGAACAATAAATGCTCCACAAGGCCTCTGTAGCTAAGGAGCAAGCCTTTTCTATCCATGACTCTGACCTGGAAATCCGTCTCCAAATCCAGGGTCTTCCTCCGGGCCAGCATATGGTGAGTATCCGTGCTCCTATTCAACTGGCAAAAAGACACTTTGTCTCGACTGAATATACAGCTCCTGGGCCCCCACTGCCAGCAAGCCATGGTAGGCACTGACAATCTGCTCCGGACACCCCTCCCTCGGCACTGAAAGCAAAGCCGAAACCACCCCCTTCTGCACTGAGCTGACAGGACTCAATACCAAGCTGACAATCTTACTCCTTGGCTCCATGCACCTGACTTCAGCTCCGACAACCTCTGCTCCGAAAAAGAAATAGGTCTCTGCACTTAAAACTTCAGCCTTGGCATCCTAGTTACTGCGGAACTAATCCTCAAAATTATGCAGGAATGGCTCGATCTGAAGTAGAATAAACTGCATATACAGTGTCGCAATGGCTGCATTTTAAATAGGGATGTGCAGCCGGGGCTTCAACCATCTAAGGGCCAGCTTTCTTTTGAAGAGGCCATAGACTTCCCAGTGCCTACTAAAAAGGACATAGCAACCAGTCCTTTGCATCCATCCTCCTTTCTCCACCACCTTAGCCACCTCTTCCACCCTCTTCACCACTACATCATGACCCAGGGAACATTACACCAAGAGGGTCTCCACAGTCGTCAACTGATCATGGGGGTGGAGGTAATTCTTCTCAACATCCCACAGATCCATGGGATAATTATATTGATCCACCAGGTGATGCCGATCCAGATTTCTACCCGCCAAACCCATCAACCCCTGATGATGCTTACTTATCAAGGCCTCATTGCTAGGGCAGCAGCATATCACCAGGTTCCCTTGCACAAAGACCCAATTGAGGAAAATGTCCTTTTTGAAACATTGCCCAGCGCACACCGACCATGCCAATATCTTCCTATGCTCAACGGCATGCTGCGCCACTCTGACATTTTTAAGGACCCAGTGCAAGCACGTATTACACACCGGGTTGACACAAAATATAAATAAGCACCCTCCGATTCTATTTACTCTAAGGGTCCTGTAGGAAATGGGACCCCCGGACAGCCAGGGCTTGCGCCCCAGCCAGTCAGAGACCGCCACTCCTATATAAAGTCGACCCCTGCTCGCCCTCTAGGTAACGCGGCGCGGGCAGTCAGGCCTATCTCGGAGGACATGTGTGAAGCATTTGCGCACGCACCCACCAACAGCAACATCCCCGGCCTCCCACAAAAGGAACTCCACACGAAGTATATATGAAAATAGTCTTTGTATTAGACAGGACACATAGGGATATACACTTTACAAGGGGTTCAAGGCACGGCAGGGGTTACCAGGGAAAAGGTACAGGGCAGGGCCAAGGGACCACTGCCAGTGGTACGCATCTGATGGAACTGGCATTAGAACACATATATCCTGGGAGCTTCCTAGAACTAGCAGTAGAACTCACTCTGACCAGGGATCACATACATGAGACATCGGGTACTCAGGCGGGAAGGGACAAGGTACATAACACAGCAGAGGCCCCCATCAGCAGGGCAACACATAGTAAATCAGCAGGGCAACACATAGTAATCCTCAGCATCACATTGATATTAGTCAGTAGCACCCCCTAGGCCAGATGACCGTCCTGGGGCAGGGGCGCCGTAGAGTCTCGGTGTCCAAAGTGGCCTGAAAGGGCTCGGGCAAACCTAAACGTGGCAGCGGCCCACGAAGTGCTGGGCCGCTGAGGGACTTGGGTGGAGCCTTGCAGGCTCAGGGGGACAGGAGGGCGATGGTGGAGCCTCTCGGGGCTCAGGGAAACATGGTGGGGCCTCTCAGGGCCCAGGCAGGGCCAGGGACACGTGGTGGGGCCTCTCGGGGCCCAGGCAGGGCCGGGGCACGTTGGAGCCTCCTCGGGGCTCAGGGGCAAATGGTCACGGTGGAGCCTCTCGGGCTCAGGCATTGGAGGAGCCTCGCTGGGCTCGGGGAATAGTGGGAGCCCCACGGGCTCGGGACAAGGCTGCGGGCAGGCGGGGCCCCCCCCTCGGGGGACCCGGCATCATTGGCGGCCCCACGGGCCATGAGGGAGCGTCTCGAGGCTCAGGGTCGTTATTGGGGGCAGGCGGGGCCCCCCCTCGGGGGACCCGGCATCATTGGCGGCCCCGGGGGCCTCCGCACACACTCGGGCTCGTGCTGGAGGGGAGGGGCGGCCACCGACAATGTGGCCCGACGCCCCTCCTCCCCCTCTCTCCGCACTTACCGGGTGTGTGCTCGGCGGCGGCTCTTCTTTCTCTCCCTCCAGGGCTCTCCCCTCACATGGGAGCCCCGGTAGCCGCAGCGGATCTCCGGCGGGACGAACAGAGTCTCCCAGGGCTTCCGGGGGGCGCGCGGGGAAGCCCTACGGGCTGGCCAATCCCTGCGCGGCCCCGGGATGATGCAATAGGAGTCCCGGAGGTCGGGACCAATGGAATTGAGGCAAGGCTTCTCCGGGGCCGCCAATGGCAGCGCGGCCCTGGATAGGGAGGCGGGCGCAGCGCCTCTCCAGCCGACTCCGGGCTGTGGCGGTGATGGGGGAAATTGACGAGGAGTAGGCTCCCTCGTTCTGGAGAGCGGTCACGGGGGCAATTAGCGAGGAAGGCACCCGCCAGGGAAATGAAGCGGCCCTTCCCTAGAACGGGGACAGCGCCGGGTAGGCCCCGGCTTGTAGGGTATGGCGCTCCAAGTACTAGAGGCAGGAGCCAGCGCTCAGAAGGGAAAAAGGGACCCCAGTAGTCCAGGAGCAGGGCAGGGCCCAGGGAGGCACGCCCTTCCCTGAGCCCCCGCAGCAGCACGACCCTGGCAGGGTCCCAAGCAGGAAGAAGAAGAAGAGAGAGAGAAAAGGGCCCACCCCCCTTTTATACAGGAGCGCCCTTTGTCTCCAAAAAGGGGCAGGCAGGGAGAGAACCAGCTGGAACTGGTTACAAGGAATTTCTTGGTGCTGGCCAGGCCAGGGACACTGGACGCACCCCCGGGGGGGTGGGGCCAGCCTGGTGGGGGAAGGCCCAGCCGGCTTCAGCCAATCAGGCGCCAGCACATCTACTGCACACACACACCAAGGTCTAGAAGGGGCCCTTCCCTTCTAGCCACACGCATGCCGCAGACATCATCTTGTAGCATTCAACCTCACGAGCGCACACATACCAACCACGGCCCGGCACGCCCCACGCATCAGGAACTACCAGAGCCACATACATCCCCCATGCATTCCTATGGGCGGCAGGTCTCTCTCACCACGCACACACTCAGGAGGGGACTCACCATCCCCCGGTCACATATACTAAGCACAAACTTCAGGGATGGACCTGCCAGACGGGCCAAGTCCAACACATGCCCCCCCCAGCCCAAACGCAGGGGAGACCAATCACTACCGGGATGGACTTCCCTGCTGCAGGGCGGTAGGACGTGGACGCGGCCCGCAGTGCCGGACCAATAAACATATCCATATTAAAAATAATAAAAGTTAAAACAAAAACAAACAAAAAAAATAAAAAATGAAGACATAGGTCCAACCAGGCTACCCACCTGGTACTCCTTAGTTGCCCATGACTAGGACCAGGCCCTAAGCCATCCAGATACCACTGGTCCCTGCTAATCCGAAGTGGGGGGGGCGGTACCCCTGGCCCCCAACAGCCATTCTCCACTCCCTTTCTCAGTGTAGCCACGACTACCACTGTTCCTTCCACCTAGGGTCCGCACCCTCAGGTTTACCAGAGGTCACGGGCAAGAATGCCCCACCCTACCTCTACTTCTGAGGTTCCGCGTTCTCCCAGGAGAAACACCCTCAGAACACACCTTCCTACCAGTCTTGGAACTTCCTCCCTCCACTGGTCTTCCACCTGGGAACTAAGCGTTCAGCTCTCCCCAAGGCAAGCCGCGGCCGAGCCAGCAGGTCTTCCTTGTCCGGGATACAACTTAACATGAATTCCGCCAGGGCGACACCTGACACCTAAAACACCACAAGATGAGCCGCGGCAGCGCCAGCAGGTCTCAGTACAACGAACACAACAAGATGAGCCGCGGCAGCGCCAGCAGGTCTCAGTACAACGCAACCTAAATTCAGCCAGGGCGACACCTGACACCTAGAACACAACACGATGAGCCGCGGCAGCGCCAGCAGGTCTCAGTACAACGAACACAACAAGATGAGCCGCGGCAGCGCCAGCAGGTCTCAGTACAACGCAACCTAAATTCAGCCAGGGCGACACCTGACACCTAGAACACAACACGATGAGCCGCGGCAGCGCCAGCAGGTCTCAGTACAACGAACACAACAAGATGAGCCGCGGCAGCGCCAGCAGGTCTCAGTACAACGCAACCTAAATTCAGCCAGGGCGACACCTGACACCTAGAACACAACAAGATGAGCCGCGGCAGCGCCAGCAGGTCTCAGTACAACGCAACCTAAATTCAGCCAGGGCGACACCTGACACCTAGAACACAACACGATGAGCCGCGGCAGCGCCAGCAGGTCTCAGTACAACGCAACCTAAATTCAGCCAGGGCGACACCTGACACCTAGAACACAACAAGATGAGCCGCGGCAGCGCCAGCAGGTCTCAGTGCAACGAACACAACAAGATGAGCCGCGGCAGCGCCAGCAGGTCTCAGTACAACGCAACCTAAATTCAGCCAGGGCGACACCTGACACCTAGAACACAACACGATGAGCCGCGGCAGCGCCAGCAGGTCTCAGTACAACGCAACATAAATTCAGCCAGGGCGACACCTGACATCTAGAGCACTACAAGATGAGCCGCGGCAGCGCCAGCAGGTCTCAGTACAACTCAACATAAATTCCGCCAGGGCGACACCTGACGCCTAAAACACAACCAGCGGGGTAAGGGGACTTGATGCATCCAACACATTCAGCGGGGTAAGGAAGGACATTATTATCGTTGATTCAGCAAGCTCCCCCTCCCAGGGAACTTACACCCCATTACTCAGCACACCTCAACATTCATCCACACATCGTCCCTTAGACTGGTAAGACAGTTTTCTACCGCCCAGATTCCTCCACCTGACCCTGGTGGCACAGGTACCATTACTCTAGGGGAGGGACAAGGATCATACACATTTGAACACAGCTACGCAGACACCACTGGATCCCACCCTTCTGGGGAATCCAGAAAACCATATTGTACTAGGGAGCGGATTTACCCTCCCAAGCTAGGGGCAACTAACTAACAGGGTACACAGACACTTTTTCCACAGAACCGACATTTCCATTGATCATTAAACATTTCCATAGGGCAGACATTTTTAGCAACCTGACCTGACCCCATGTGGGGCAGGTATCATTACTCCAGGGAAGGAACAGGGACCATCCACATTGAACACAATTACGCTGCCACCACTGGATCCCACCCTTCTGGTGAATCCAGAAAACACATCGCACTAGGGGGTTGATCTACCCTCCCGGGCTAGGGTCACCTAACCAGAACACATTTTTCACAGAACGGACATTTAAGTAACCTCCTAAAAACAATAATCTCCTTTCTTTGCGACCAGTTACAATACAGAGTTTTTGTAGGGAGGCCAGTTATCGTTGTGGTACTGCGCAAACACAAGTCCGGATCCCACCGCTAGCCGCCAGTGTAGGAAATGGGACCCCCGGCCAGCCAGGGCTTGCGCCCCAGCCAGTCAGAGACCGCCACTCCTATATAAAGTCGACCCCTGCTCGCCCTCTAGGTAACGCGGCGCGGGCAGTCAGGCCTATCTCGGAGGACATGTGTGAAGCATTTGCGCACGCACCCACCAACAGCAACATCCCCGGCCTCCCACAAAAGGAACTCCACACGAAGTATATATGAAAATAGTCTTTGTATTAGACAGGACACATAGGGATATACACTTTACAAGGGGTTCAAGGCACGGCAGGGGTTACCAGGGAAAAGGTACAGGGCAGGGCCAAGGGACCACTGCCAGTGGTACGCATCTGATGGAACTGGCATTAGAACACATATATCCTGGGAGCTTCCTAGAACTAGCAGTAGAACTCACTCTGACCAGGGATCACATACATGAGACATCGGGTACTCAGGCGGGAAGGGACAAGGTACATAACACAGCAGAGGCCCCCATCAGCAGGGCAACACATAGTAAATCAGCAGGGCAACACATAGTAATCCTCAGCATCACATTGATATTAGTCAGTAGCACCCCCTAGGCCAGATGACCGTCCTGGGGCAGGGGCGCCGTAGAGTCTCGGTGTCCAAAGTGGCCTGAAAGGGCTCGGGCAAACCTAAACGTGGCAGCGGCCCACGAAGTGCTGGGCTGCTGAGGGACTTGGGTGGAGCCTTGCAGGCTCAGGGGGACAGGAGGGCGATGGTGGAGCCTCTCGGGGCTCAGGGAAACATGGTGGGGCCTCTCAGGGCCCAGGCAGGGCCAGGGACACGTGGTGGGGCCTCTCGGGGCCCAGGCAGGGCCGGGGCACGTTGGAGCCTCCTCGGGGCTCAGGGGCAAATGGTCACGGTGGAGCCTCTCGGGCTCAGGCATTGGAGGAGCCTCGCTGGGCTCGGGGAATAGTGGGAGCCCCACGGGCTCGGGACAAGGCTGCGGGCAGGCGGGGCCCCCCCCTCGGGGGACCCGGCATCATTGGCGGCCCCACGGGCCATGAGGGAGCGTCTCGAGGCTCAGGGTCGTTATTGGGGGCAGGCGGGGCCCCCCCTCGGGGGACCCGGCATCATTGGCGGCCCCGGGGGCCTCCGCGCACACTCGGGCTCGTGCTGGAGGGGAGGGGCGGCCACCGACAATGTGGCCCGACGCCCCTCCTCCCCCTCTCTCCGCACTTACCGGGTGTGTGCTCGCGGCGGCTCTTCTTTCTCTCCCTCCAGGGCTCTCCCCTCACATGGGAGCCCCGGTAGCCGCAGCGGATCTCCGGCGGGACGAACAGAGTCTCCCAGGGCTTCCGGGGGGCGCGCGGGGAAGCCCTACGGGCTGGCCAATCCCTGCGCGGCCCCGGGATGATGCAATAGGAGTCCCGGAGGTCGGGACCAATGGAATTGAGGCAAGGCTTCTCCGGGGCCGCCAATGGCAGCGCGGCCCTGGATAGGGAGGCGGGCGCAGCGCCTCTCCAGCCGACTCCGGGCTGTGGCGGTGATGGGGGAAATTGACGAGGAGTAGGCTCCCTCGTTCTGGAGAGCGGTCACGGGGGCAATTAGCGAGGAAGGCACCCGCCAGGGAAATGAAGCGGCCCTTCCCTAGAACGGGGACAGCGCCGGGTAGGCCCCGGCTTGTAGGGTATGGCGCTCCAAGTACTAGAGGCAGGAGCCAGCGCTCAGAAGGGAAAAAGGGACCCCAGTAGTCCAGGAGCAGGGCAGGGCCCAGGGAGGCACGCCCTTCCCTGAGCCCCCGCAGCAGCACGACCCTGGCAGGGTCCCAAGCAGGAAGAAGAGAGAGAGAAAAGGGCCCACCTCCCTTTTATACAGGAGCGCCCTTTGTCTCCAAAAAGGGGCAGGCAGGGAGAGAACCAGCTGGAACTGGTTACAAGGAATTTCTTGGTGCTGGCCAGGCCAGGGACACTGGACGCACCCCCGGGGGGGTGGGGCCAGCCTGGTGGGGGAAGGCCCAGCCGGCTTCAGCCAATCAGGCGCCAGCACATCTACTGCACACACACACCAAGGTCTAGAAGGGGCCCTTCCCTTCTAGCCACACGCATGCCGCAGACATCATCTTGTAGCATTCAACCTCACGAGCGCACACATACCAACCACGGCCCGGCACGCCCCACGCATCAGGAACTACCAGAGCCACATACATCCCCCATGCATTCCTATGGGCGGCAGGTCTCTCTCACCACGCACACACTCAGGAGGGGACTCACCATCCCCCGGTCACATATACTAAGCACAAACTTCAGGGATGGACCTGCCAGACGGGCCAAGTCCAACAGGTCCCCTTCCCCCTGAGTCACTCGTTGTGTCTAACGTCCATAAATAGGCCAACTTACAACCCTCAGCGGATGCTCTCCCAGCTAACAAGGAGTTCAAACTTATTGAGTCTTTAGGGAAGCAGGTGGCAGCACAATCCTCCAATATTTGGCGGATCGTCAACACAAGCTTTATTGGCAAGGTATTACAGGGCACATTGGGGTGCGATTGAGGAACCCACTCAACACCACCCAGATGAGTATAAAGAAACCAGACATATAATGTTAAAGAGGGCAAATTAATAGCCAATAAATCAATCAGTTGTGCCCTAGACTCAGGGGATGCATCTGCCATAGGCATATAAAGTATATTGTTTTGTAGACCTGCTTGGCTCTTTATATCTGGCTTCAAGCCAGAGGTGCAGAAAACACTGAATGTGCCATTTATCAGGGAGGATCTCTTTGGTCTCCAGGTAGCCCAAGCACTTGAATAAATAAACAAGCATTGGCATAGCCAATAGGTCTCGCGTTTGGGACCTTATAAGTGTTTAGCCAGAGCTGTTGGCTTTGGCAATGTATTAACGCTATGCTGTAGAGCATTGTGGCTGCTATGCAACATGTTGAAAAGTTATATTAAAAAGATGTTATAATAAAATAGCAGCAACAAAAAAACAACAATGATCAAAATAACTATGCATGTATGGATAGCAATACTCAGAAAACTAGATATTGTGTATCAGCGTGTTTTGTACCATGAGTGTTCAGAGAAGGTAGTAGATCATGTGTATTAAGTGCACATTTTCACATTTCAATCACATTAGGTTTAAAATTGTATCACATATTTACAATTTTTAGCACAGGGAAAGTAAGTGATCTTCCCAGAATCACACATTTTCTGGTCAGTTACTAGGAGCTGGGGATAAACATCCAGGTCCCCAGCACAGCAGCTCAGCATCTAAATAATAGGAAAACCAACAAAAGTTATAATATCGTTAATCCCATGCAACACTGATAACTGTGTTTTCCTAAAGTGTTTGTAAGGTCCAAGCAGAGGCGGTTTAAGGCACGGGTTAAGTGGGGCCTGGTAAGTGGGCCTTGTCCCAAGGCCCCAGCCTTGCATGGGTGCCCCCTGATAGAGCCCACTTTGCTTTTGCTCTGATTACCCTGAATAATTCTTAACATTTTTGTAATATGTTTTCCTTTCATTTATTTTCAGTGTGGATGATGTATTTGAGTCTATTGCAGACATATGGCAGAGAAATGTTTGCTTTTCAACACCATGCAACAGCCATAAAAACAGTTTATTTTAGATCCAAACAGGACATCACATATCAGAAAACACTGGAGGTCTCAAAGATTATTAACAATAATATTGAGTTGCTGTTGAATTAGAATATTGAAAGCACGTCACCATCCATGAATATTTGACAAGTGGAGGTGTAAACACATTTTGAATTTCGACGTGTGCCTGTGCACTGCTAGTAACCTGGCCAAGCACGGCATGCAAGTGCTGAAATGGTATCATACACTTCAAAACTGTTACAAACGGGGCCTCCCAAATTACGTGTGGCCCAGGGCCCCTGACATCCTTAAGATTTCCCTAGGTGCAAGCGAACGTCCGAAGTCCTCCTCGACACTGCTAAACAGGAAAGCCTAGGCCCATACTCACTGGTTGGTTGTCCTGCAGCTGCTGCTCCCCTGCAATGGCAGAGTCCTGAAGCAGGCCCCTCTTAGCTCACTAGTGACTGGAGAACTTCAACATGGCAGAGTGCATGGGGCCTCGCTGCCGGCAGACATGGACAGGCTCTTGAGAGGACAAGATGCTGTGCTGGCTTTGGGACTGATGAGCAGCTCCTCCCCTGGGGGCCCATATTTATGCGTGAGTCTTGGCACTGATGGAGCGCAGATTAAGCTGCAGTCAGTCATTTGAGACATCTGATGCCTCGTGCGAGATTCAACTCCAGGGAAGCATGTTATGTTTCACTGTGAAACAGTTTCCTAGGCAATTTTCTCGTTCTCGGCTACATGCAAAACAAAGAGAAAGAACATCCTTTTAAATGTCTTTAAATGTCAGTCAGGTGGCGTCTTTACGCTCATTCTGTGGGAGAAAGCCTTAGGAGCCAAACTATAAACCAGGAATCACCTGGGGAACAGTGTTGCTTAAAAGCAGCTAGACTAATCAAGTAAGAGAGGAATGCTCTGGCCGCTACGTGTCACGAGGGCATTTCCCTGCTAGAGCCCTCTAAACATTGAGGGCAGCCTCCCCTCCGAAACAACATATTGGGTCAAACTGAGGTTGCTGCATGACCTAAGAGGTCAGACAGCCGCCTCACATGACCACAGAACTGGTGCCCTTGGCATAAAACATACCAAGAACGCCCGGCCTGCGCAGCACTGAACAGGAGCCTCTGGGTAGAGGAAATGAGGCTGGGACAGCATGCTGAAAGGAGGAGCGACCGAGACCTCCAGCAGCTTCTGTCCTCACACTGAAGATAGATCAGCGAAGATGTTGGCGTGGCTCCTATACAGTCTAGAATTATAAAAACATGTCATAGTGACAAATTATTACCCGCAGAGAACGGGTGGTGCGCGCGTGCTTCGGAGAGCGAGCAGCCTATCTTTTTTTAATTATCTCATCCGAGTCTGGGCACCATAATTCAAAACAGATGCCGCCCGTGCAGGGAACCGCAAGCATTAGGCCGTGGGCATCAACATTGGGACAAAAAGGTGGGACAAAGACGCCTTTGGCCAATTGCGTGCTGTCTTTTTACAAAGACGCACGCAAAGGCCAATGGAATGTCAGGACTTCGAGCACGAGCTTACTCTCTCGTGCGCGAAGTGCTGGTCAGCTCCAAGAGGCCCTCTCCTTGGAGCAGTTCATGCGCGCTGCGCTAAGGCTCGACCTAAAAAGGACACTGAAGTAGCTAAATCAGTGAGGATGCTCCAACCCCCTGGTTTGCGTGGCTCCTTTCTGCTTCCCTCATACAAACAGTGTGCCAAAACTCCGTCTGCTAGAGTCTCTACCTCCTCGTACAGGCAGCAACATTAGACCTCACCCCCCCCCACCCCTCAAATCGAAACTACTGAGGTACATAGAGAAGACAAAATTTCAAGGTTCGTAGTAGTGGTGCATCAGCAAGCACTGCACCCTCCACCTCAAAATACCAACTCTTCCCCTCTTGGAAAATTATAACATCAGATCAGTGGGTGTTGGATATTATCTAACGTGGTTATTGTCTGGAGTTCATCACCGCACCTTGAAACATTCCACATTGCAGACATAATCTCTCCATAGAACATCAAAACCAACTCAACAAGGAGCGCAGGCTCAGTTACTCAGAAGAGCCATAGAACCTGTCCCTCTTCAACACCAAGGTTCTGGAGTGTACTGTTTATACTTCTAATTCTCAAAAAGACAGATCACAATGGCCCCTCTTAGCTGTCAGGCTTTTAAATGATTACGTACTATCAGAACTCTTCCATATGGTCATTCTTCAGGATGTGATCCTACTCCAAAAAGGCGACTTTGTCAGCACTAGACTTAAAGAACGCTTATTTTCCCATCCATCTAATCGCAAATACTACATATTTGTTATAGCTTGAAGGCTTAACCAGTTTAAAGTACTTCCATTTGGAGTCATTACTGCACCCCGTTTCTTCACCAAATACCTAGCAGTGATAGCAGCACATCTGAGCAGACCGAACATTCATGTCTTCCCATATTTGAACGACTGGCTAATCAAAGCAAGTACTCTTGTCATGTGTCAACAACACATTCAAACTACTCCCCATCAGCTGGGGTTTACTGTAATCATACAGTAATAACACCCTCAACCTTTACAGATTCATCCTGATTTAGTGACCATGCTCAACGCACTGTTTGGCTTAGCATAGCTAAATGTGGCCCGGAGTCAAAATATTCAACTGCTACTATTCAAACCAAACACACAACAGTCAAGACAGTTATGCGACTCTAAGGCATGATGTCCACTTGCATTGCAATACTACCTCATGCTTGACTACATGTGCTCCCAGTGCAAGAATGTCTTGTTTGCCAATAATCTCAATCACAAGTTCAGCTAAAAGATCTAGTGTTGGTAGACCGCTGCCATTTCTCAACCTTGTTCCCCAGATCATTTTCATAGCGCATGCATCCCTTACAGAATGTGGTGCTCCCCTACAGGATCTCACAGTGCAAGGTCTCTGGGATACCAAACACCAGGGTCTCCACTTCAACTTTCCCAAGCTGTTCACCTATCATTAAAAGCCTTTCTAATTTACCTTGCAGGCAGGGTCGTCTTGGTCTGGATGGGCATGACAACCATGTACTAGTTAAAAAAACAGAAGGGGGGCACAGTCTCAACAGTTATCATGCCAATCTCAGACGATTAGGCGTTGAGCAATACATCAAATCTACTTGCTAACTGAACACCTCCCAGAGATGGACAACCATTTTGGCAACCTCAGGAGGATGCGCAAACAAGTCCATGCGTGGGAACTCACCCCCAAGCCCTCCTTCCATACTTTCACAAGTGGGGTTACCACAGATAGACCTGTTCTCAACTGGGGATACCTCAAAATGCCCAAATTTCGCCTTCAGATTCCAACACCCACTGTCCAAAGCTAATGCTGTAGGAATGAACTGGTCCGAGATATCTGCTTATGCTTTTCCACCTCTCCCTTTTGTGGATCAGATGCTCCGCAAGGTCTAGTAGCTCCCACTTGGGCTTGCCAGCCATGGTTCACTACACTGCTCGAACTCTCTGTAGTTCCCCATGAGAAGCTTCCCCACAATCCAGTCCTTATAACTCCGAGCCATGGAGAAATCAGGCACCCAAATCCAAACGACCTCTGACTTGTGATTTGGCTACTGAGGGCCTAGAATACAGTTACCTTAATCTACCTCCTGAATGTATGACCATTCTTAAAGAAGCTTGTTGGCTTACAATTAGAGCATGTTATGAAACAAAGTGGAAAAGATTTGTTTTCTACTGTCGCAGTAAAAAAATTAATCCATTAGATTTAACTATGCAAAACATAGTTTGCCACCTTCATTAGCATCTGGCCTGGCTTACCCTTCAGTTAATCTAAATTTTGCTTCAGTTGCTGCCTAGCTATAAAACAGGCAACACTTACCTTTGTTCAAAGTAACAATCAAGCCCTTTATGGAAGGTCTTAAGAGTAATTCTACCTTGAGTTTTACCTGCACTCACATTGAATTTCAACATTGTAATGCAGACTTACAGGTCCACCATTTCAACCATTGCATAAATGTCCCCTCCAATTTGTCTATGAAGGTTGCTTTTTTGGTGGGCATTACCTCACTTAGGCGTGTCAGTGAGCCTCGGGCATTAACCCTGGAAGAACCTTTCTTCCAGTTATACAAAGATACGATGGTCAGGTGATTAGAAGCAATCCAAAATTACTTCTAAAAGTGTTTCATCTGTCTAACTCAGTCAGTGGAATTATCCAGTATTATGGGTGTCTTTCATAGATTCACATGCCTGAATCATTCCCTGTCGTCGAGACGGGAGTCCCCGGTACATAGAAAAGTAATGTCCTATAGACATACATAGAGAAAGTAGGCCTAAGGGCCTTGCCTTAGTAGCCTATCTATGTCCTTTTGTAAAAAGGACCAAATTCCAGAAGGTAGCCAATCCGCTACCACCTCCCTCTAGAACCTTCCTGTCAGGAGCCTCAGTCTCTCAGATTTTCTACCGCACGTTGTGCTAGGGAGTCTCCACCTGAGTTCTCCTCAGGTTTTACTAGTTTTATCTCTTTTCCTCACAGAATTTGGATATTTCTATCAAAAACTAACTATGGCTGACCAGCAGAAGAAGGGTCTCTTCAGGGCATGCTCTTCTTGTGGTAAGAAGAGGCTCCACATCGATGACAAGCATGAAACCTGTCTGTACTGTCTTTATCCTGACCATTCTCCCAAAGAGAGTAGAATTTGTAGAACCTTTTCTACAAAAACACTGAAAGACAGAGAAGGTCGACTGCTGCTCTGGTTGAACAGGCTTAAATCCAGAGACAACTTGGAGTCTTCAGAGGACGGTGAGATGGCTTCAGTTTCCTCTAAAATATCCTTAGAGGCCAAGGGTTACTTCCCCTAGCCCTACAGACGTTCCTCCTAAAAAGACTACGAAAAAGTCTTCAGAGGAAACATCTACAACGTCTGACAAGGAGGTTCCTGCCTTCAGGAAGCCTGCGCAGTCGTCGTCGACGGGCTCGTCGACGCTACCATCAGCGCTGAAGAAAACCGTCTCTACCGTCTGTCTCCACATCGACGACGACGGTATCGACGACGATGGCGTCGTCAGCATTTTCATCGACAACGACTACTCCATCGTCGACGGCAGGTAGGCCAGTGTCGTCGATTGTCCTCATTAAAAAGCCCTCGACGTTGATCAAAATCCCGTCGACGACGAGACCAAAACCGTCGACACCTGCACCGTCGACGAAGACGCCATCGTCTACCTCCGCGCCGACGACGATAAAAACATCCTCGTCAACGAAGACACCATCGACGAGCGCACCATCGACTAAGACGCCGTCGACGAGCGTGCCATCTACGACCATGGCGACGAAGACACCGTCGACGATCACACCGTCGACGAGCGTACTGTTGACGAAGATACCGTCGACGAAATCACCATTGCCAATCGACACCCAGTCGACGACGACACCGTCGACGACGCCACCACAAACGCTCTGGAAATAATCCGGCTTGATTTCCACGCAGCCGTCGACACTTGCATCAGCAAAGAGGAGTAAAATACCCATTACACCGGATTTAACCTCTCCAAGCAGGGTGCACAAATCACCACCAGCTTGTTTACTACAGGGTGAGGACTCTGAGGACGATCAATACGATCAGGCCACCAGTCCATCAGATCTCATAGTCAAGTGCCAAAGCACTGATGAAGAAGGCGACGATGTGAATTATACAGAAGAGTCTGTGGATACGCAGGTTCAAACGCATGTCACACCGATGGTATGCCTTCCGGTGTCAATAGTCTCAGACCTACAATTCCTGATACAAGATTATAAACAGCGCTTCCCTGAATCGTAATCAGCCCCGTCAACTGAGAAGAATCCACCTACTCCAGGACAGACCACATCCTCAAAACCTAGACAGTCACCTTTGGTGGTCCGCCCAGAAAGGGAACAAGTTCACCAAGAAGGGGAGGTACGGGACGACCAGTCCGACCACAGGGACGATGAGGACTACATCGCTCCTTCCCCAGCCACACCTGAGCCCACTACATCAGATTCGCCGCCAGCGGATATTGGCGGTTTCCACAATTTGGTGGAGAGAGCGGCCACACGATTCCACATGACTATGGAATCTCATGAAACTGATTGTTTGTTGTACGACTTTAAAGACCCTGTCAAGAAAACCTCCAGATCAATTCCCATCATTGATCACATTTGGGAACAAGGAAAACAGCTCATGCAGACACCGGCCTCGGTTTCCGCTGTGGTTCCAAGGCTAGACAAGAAGTATAAGGCACCGTCGACAGCTCCAGCATGCCTTACTGGACATCCTAAGCCAGATTCCGTGGTTACCCAAGCGGCCCAAAAGAACTCTAGGAATCCATCATCCCCTTTGTCAGCCCCACCGGACAAGGAGGGAAGGAAATTAGACGGAATTGGCAAACGATTCTCTACTACATCGGCCATGACCGTTAAGATAGCTAATGCCATCGCGCTACTAGGCCGTTACAACAGACAACTGTGGGAGGATATTGCACCATACCTCACAGAACTGCCTGATGATCTCAAAGAGGAAGTCCAATCACTCCTTAAAGAAGGCCAAACATCGGCATCAGAACTCATTGACTGTGCTGTAGACGTGGCAATGACCGGCTTCAGGCAGCTGGCGGGAGCCGCGGTCTTGAGAAGACAAGGCTAGCTAAAAGCCACATCCTTCCATCAAGCAGTCCAAACAAAGGTCCTCGATATGCCATATGACGGCCAACACCTCTTTGGCAAGAAGATCGACGAGGCCTTACAAACCATCAAGAAGGACACAGATACGGCACGAGCACTGGGCACAGTACAATTTAAAAGTCAGTCCTTTCGAGGGAGCAGGGGCAGAGGTCAGCCCTCTTGCAGAGGATCGTACCAAACCAAAACCTCTTACTCTTATAACTAAGGCCGATCGCAGTACCAACAGCCACAGGGCCGCCAGACCTCGTACGGAAGGTCTAACTATAGGGGAAAATCTCAGAGAAAGGCCACTGGCGGACGCCAATGACCGTTTCCTCCAGCCAGTCCCTCTACCATCTCGTTCTTTCAAACTTGGAGGAAAACTAACATACTTCCTCCACAATTGGAAATCAATAACTACAGATCGGTGGGTACTCCAATTGATCCAATTTGGACACTCACTGGAATTCAACTCCATTCCCCCAACAACTCCTCCTCGCCAACTACAACACAGGCATGTACGATTACTCCTTCAAGAGGTATCTTCCATGTTGAAAAAGGGAGCGATAGAACGAGTTCCTTCAGCTCAAAAAGGGAAGGGATTCTATTCCTGCTTCTTTCTCATACGGAAGAAGGCGAAGAAATGGAGGCCCATTCTAGACCTCAGGGCACTCAATACATTCTTGAAGAGTCAATCATTCCGCATGGTGACTATCCAAGAGATCTTGGGGTCGCTGGAGGAGGGAGACTTCATGACTTCTTTAGACCTGCAAGACGCATATTACCACATCCCTATCCACAAACGCCACAGGAAATTCCTCAGATTCGCAGTCGTAGGTCAGCACTACCAGTTCTGCGTCCTCCCATTTGGCTTCAAATCGGCACCTCGAATTTTCACCAAGTGCCTCTCCCCTGTGGCAGCTTTCCTACGTCAACATGGACACCAGGTCTTCCCTTATCTAGACGACTGGCTGGTGAAAGCACCATCTTTGACTGACGCAGCAGAGTCCTCCAACGCCTGTCTCAATCTTTTCTAGCACCTGGGTTTGACACTCAATTACCAAAAATCTGCTTTGCAACCTTCCAGAGTTCTCACCTTTCTCGTGGGCAACCTTGAATACGAAATGCTCAAAGGCATTCCCATCACAAGAAAGGACACGCAAACTTATCTCGCTAGCTACCGCAGTGGCTTCGAAGGCATCCCTACGGGTCCGCACTTTCAAGTCCCTCCTAGGGATGATGTCCTCGTGTATCCTGCTTGTCCCACACTGCCGGCTCAAAATGCGCCCTCTGCAGGAGGCATTGGCCAGACAGTGGACCCAGAGCACGGGCTCTTTCGACGATCACATGGTCATCACTCAGCAGATCAAGAAAGCCTTGCTATGGTGGCTGTCGCCCAGGAACCTCTCGCAAGGTCTACCATGCCTGCTGCCTGCAACTCCGCACGTCATAACTACGGATGCCTCCCTCGAGGGATGGGGAGCGGTCCTTCAAGAATTGCAGATCAGCGGCAAGTGGACGGACCAGGAACGTCAGCTCCACATCAACTTACTCGAACTAAGAGCAGTCTTTCTATCCCTGCAAGCCTTCCTTCCGCGCATCAGGAATTCCACAGTGCTTGTCAGAACAGACAACACCACAACTATGCATTACCTGAACAAGCAGGGAGGAACGCGTTCGCTAACACTATCTCGCGGATCGCAAAAAATTTGGAACTGGCTTGTGCTCCAGAATATCACCCTAACAGCGGAGTATGTCCCAGGCAAGGACAACCTCAAAGCAGACGCTTTGAGCAAACGGAGATCGCTGTCCCACGAGTGGGAACTCGAACAAACAGTGCTGAACCACATCTTTTCAGAATGGGGAAGACCGCAGATAGACCTCTTTGCCACCAGGGAGAACGTCAAATGCCACAACTTCCCAAGTTGGCATCCCCAATCGCGGTCCCTCGGAAATGCATTTTCCATCGCCTGGCGCAACGTATTTGCGTACGCATTTCCGCCATTTCCCCTGATCCCAAGGGTCCTTCGGAAACTGAAGACGGAACACTGCACCCTAATTCTGATTGCACCATTGGCCGAGACAGCACTGGTTAACAGACCTCCATCGCCTTTCAGTCCAACCTCCAATCCGTCTCAGCCAACATCCGTCTCTTCTCACGATGTCCAAAGGCCAAGTACTTCATCTGTGCCTGAACTCACTCAAGTTATCGGCATGGCTCCTGAGTACAGAGAGTTCTACCAACTAGACATTCCGCAGGAGTGCAAGGATGTCCTCGCAAAAGCAAGAGCTGATAGCACAAATAAGACCTATTCCTTGAAATGGAAACGCTTTTGCATCTGGTGTAGGGACAAAGGTCTCCATCCATTTCAAGTTACCCCAGAGCAGTTGCTCCCATACCTCTTACAACTGGCACAATCGGGTCTGGCGCATGCTTCTATCAGAGTGCACTTGGCAGCAATCTCCCGGTTTACCAGAACTTCAAAAGGACCTTCTCTTTGGTCCCACAGGTTAATAAAGCAATTCCTTAAAGGGCTCTACAGATCCTTTCCTCGTCCAAGGAAAGTTC
Organism: Lissotriton helveticus; assembly: GCF_964261635.1. Lineage (NCBI taxonomy): Eukaryota > Metazoa > Chordata > Amphibia > Caudata > Salamandridae > Lissotriton > Lissotriton helveticus. The sequence goes on along the minus strand of NC_136070.1, from coordinate 285,364,813 downwards.
CACCATCATGGCATCTCAACGTGGTGCTCAACCAGCTGATGAAGCACCCCTTTGAGCCCATCCATAGGGCGATATCAAATACATCTCCTGGAAAACAGCCCTCCTACTTGCCCTGACCTCAGCCAGGATGGTCAGCGAACTGCAGGCTCTTTCCATACAAAATCCTTTCATGCAATTCAAGGAAAATAGAGTGATTTTAAGAACGAATCCTCGATTTATTCCTAAGGTCCCGTCGGACTTCCACCTTAATGAACCTCTAGTTCTCCGTTCATTTTTTCCAAATCCCAGCACTGCAGCGGAAAAATCCCTGCACTCTCTGGATATGAAAAGGTTCCCCAAGTTTTACTTAGACAAAACAAAGAACTTCAGAAAAACTAATCAGCTTTTCATTGCCTTCAGCAGGCCTAGAAAAGGCATGCCACTTTCCAAAGTATCTCAAGATGGATATCTTCGGCAATTGCCTTTTGCCACGACAAGGCCGGACGGCCATTACATTCCAAGGTTAGAGCTCACTCTACAAGAGCTGTGTACACATCAACGGCGCTATTCGCTGGAGTGCCGATACTGGACATTTGCAGGGCGGCGACCTGGAAATCGCCGCATACATTCACCAGGCATTACTGCCTGGATACGGAGCTGATGCAGGATGCAGCCGTGGGCCAGGCTGTGCTTCGCCACCTATTCCAGTGAGGTGAGCCTTCCTCCTTCCCACCATCCTTCACTGGTATGCACATTTATTTACTTACTTCTTGTTATTTATTGATGGCTCCTAGTCGCATGATATGTATTATCTCAGACTGCTTATGATGTTCCATCAGAAATGTGCATAATGTATTGCTTGCTACTCTGATTCAGGCATGTGAATCTATGAAAGACACCCATAATACTGGATAAGAAATGCGTTACTTACCTGTAACAGCAGTTATCCAGTATTGGTGTCTTTCATAGATTCACATGCAACCCTCCCGCCTCCCCTGGAAGATCTCACCTCTCTCTCTAACATGTATTACGCCTACCTAGCTTAGTGCGTACGAAAATCTGAGAGACCGAGGCTCCTGACAGGAAGGTTCTAGAGGGAGGTGGTAGCTGATTGGCTACCTTCTGGAATTTGGGCCTTTTTACATAAGGACATAGGCTACTAAGGCAAGGCCCTTAGCCTACTTTCTCTATGTATGTCTATAGAACATTACTTTTCTATGTACCGGGGACTCCCGTCTCGACGACGGGGAATAATTCATGCATGTGAATCTATGAAAGACACCAATACTGGATAACTGTTGTTACAGGTAAGTAACGCATTTCTTACTGGTTTTCTTTCTGCAGCAGGATTCAGTTGCCGAAGAGCTTTTCATACCCCTAGATGTCAAAAGAGTTCTGATCTATTACTTTTTAGGAACTGAAGAGAATCGTAAGACTAAACAAATCTTTGTTGCTTTTTTGCCCCACTCATGAAGGAAAGCCTGTATTGAAGTCCGGCATTTCTAGATAGATAATGCATTCAGACATGTTATGTCAAAGCTAAGATGACTTTGCCTACACCTTCAAGACCCACTCTACTCGTTATATAGGGGCTTCCATGGCTTTCCTAGGCAGTGTCCCAAAAGCTGACATTTGTAAGGCAGCCACATAGTCTAAACCACACACTTGCATCAAACATTGTGTGTTTGTCTTCGCTTGCCAATAACCCAGTATAGGTCAGGCAGTGCTACGTACTCCTTCAAACAACTGAAACAGCCACAAGTTAGCCACCACTTTTGGAGAGGGACTGCTTTACAGCCTATGCAGTGTGTCTACAACAACACATGCCTCGAATGAAATGTTACTTGTAAATGTAAATGCATTGCGACTTATATAGCGCACGTATCACCCGAAGGCATCAAGGCGCTTGCCTTGGGAACCCGTCCTGGCTTTTTCCCTGTGAGAACCCCTACTGGTTATCCCCAGGGTGAAAGCCAAGCATCCCGCAGCGGGTGGGCCGCCGTAGTGGAGATTAAGCAACTATTGCCCAGAGCTGCAGCGTGGGACCCCATGATTAGAATAGGCACCGAGGCGAGAATTATCGAGTCCGTGGACATTTTGGGCTCAGGGCCATGCCGCGTCGGGAATTGAAACCTGGTCCCGGGCCAGACCTCTGCATCAGGGTCTGCCGCTCTAATCAGTGAGCCACACTCCTCCACTTCCTCTGTAGGCATCTGTTTGTGGCATGTAGTGCTGTAGATTCACATGAACCTACCTGGACAGCTGTAGCCATTTCAGTTCCTTTGCACTATTTGATTTGCATGAACATCTCTTCACTGATACTTACACACTTCATTCTCACCCGCCTACGGGAGAACTACCTACGGGAGAAGTACCATCTAACAATGGAGTTGATGCCCATGCGCACTATCACCAAGAGGTGTCGCCGCTTTATCTTGTGACTTGAAAGACTTTTTGCAAAAAAACAACTTTCACACATATGCACCCAACCCTAGATGGCCTAAGTATGCAGAGCATATGAATCTACAGCACTACATGCCATGAACAGATTCTTCCAGGTTAAATAACATATCCTTTTCTCAGCAGCTTCACAAGCAACCTGAAATGTTGTGCAGGACGATCCTAAACATTCAAATGTTTTCTGTTTTGAATTATCTGTACCCTAGAATTAAATGTTTGCTACAAAGCCTGTGAAATGTCATTGTTCCCGAAGGAGGTTTGTAGGTAGTGTGCCTGTTACTTTTTCTCTCTTCTCCCCCATTTATTGCCACTCCACAGTCCTGCCTCTCCAAAGTCATGCCTCTTTCTTCCCCTCTAACCCATCTGTATCGGTGCTGCCCTTGTCCCACTTCCTTTCTGCTCTCCATCTATGTTGTCCCCTTTCCCTGCTCCCCATCAAATCAATCCAGCACGTCTTTGGAGCTGCTCTCTTCTGCTGTGAAAGGATTGGGTATCGTGAGTGACAGAAGCCAAGCCACAGTTTAGGAAAGTGGGCAAAGGCTCCTCTAATAGCAGCAGCACTGCCAGAAAGATCATGTATACCAGTCCGGTTCAAAGTACCAAGGATATACCTTCATCAAAGCCCTCCTTTAATAGTGTTGAAAAACTGTCTTGTGTCCAGTGATCATCGGATCATAAGGTAGAACTGGCCAACCCTGCTTTCTGCCCATCCCCTGGCCCTGCAGATTGAGTGGCATTGAGTATGATCTAAAATAATGGGATGGGCTGGACTAATTGGGTAACAAATCAGTCATATATACTTTTGTAGTGTATACTGGCAGGTAACCTATACAACTCTAAAGATTTGACCAAGCCAATGTCTGTTAAAATGACTTCTGACTAATATTAATAAGTTTATTTACTGTGGCTTAAGCACTGCTGACGATCTGTATTTGTTTTCACACATTTTCTATAAACAACCTCCAATTGGACTACTACTGCACCCAGAGAGGGAAACTAGCAATAAGCATTGGCAAGGCCACTAGGTTGCATCTATGCACGTTCTGTGGGCTGTCAATGCTTTTTTAGCCAAGCCGGACAGCAGCAGGACTTCTGTAAAGCATGCTTGAAAGTATATATATATATGTGTGTGTGTGTGTGTGTGTGTGTGTGTGTGTGTGTGTGTGTATAGCAATATGGCACTGCCACCGTTGATCAAGACTTTTTTTGCATTGCCAGTGCTTGTTTTATGTGCACTCTCTTGGAGAAAATGCACCGTTCCGTCTCCTAACCCTCAAAATGATCTTCCTGATTTCCATAACATTGCCTCTGCATGTAATCCAGCTCCAGGATCTTTCTTTACAACCACTGTATGCCACATTTTCCCCCTATAGGTTGGTGCTGAGGACCCAAGTTTCTTTTCTGTCACCAGTGGTAACCCTACTTTACTTCGGACTGGCTATCACACACCTGGTTTTCAGGTCTTCCCCCTCATCCCTCAAAAGAGCAAGAGAGACTCAATTGTTTGGACCCCAAAAGGGGTTTCAGTTTTTACTTTGATCACTGTAAGGTGGATGATCAGCTTTGTGTGTGGTTTGTTGGGGTTAAGAAGAGCAAGGACGTGTAGAAGTGGACCATCTCTCGAATGATTATGCTCTGCCTCAAGGTATGTTATACACTGGCCAACAGGCAACCTCTGCAAGGCTCACCGGCTCATTCCACCTGAACCAAAGCTGTTACCACTGTGTTGGCATGCAGAGTGCCTGTTCTGGCGATTTGTCAGGGTGCTACGTAGGAATGTTTGCACATGTTCACAAAGCATTACTGCATTGACGGTCTGGTCCATCAATGTCGAGCATGTTGTCCACTCTGTCATGTAGAACTTTTTGGTGTGAGCCAGTTTTGCAGCGTGAATCTTTCTGGATTCACTATGCTGTGCATTATTCCGCGGTCTTGTGGTTGGGTCCGGATTTGTAGTCTTTTCTTTTTTTTGTTTTTTTTGGTTTTTTTTCGTAGCCCAGGTGGGCGTCGGCGTCACACCTCCTTGGGTGCATTTCCGGTGACGTCGGCATGCTTCCTGCGGAAGCTCCCACTCTTGGGCACCATCTTCAGATTCTTTTTTTCCGCGGTCGGGTCTGGATCGTTCCCGTTTGGGCTCCAGACATTTTTGGAGAAAGAAGAAAGAAAAATACAGAAATTGCAAAGCAAGGCATCTGAAGACTCCAGGAGACTTCATCGACGAGGAGTCAGCAAAGGAGAAGGAGAATTAGAGATCTTCGAACGTCGACGAACACGCGATCAGGGAGGCCCTGAGCGCTCGATGATGGACAACACGCCGTTCAAGTTCTGCCGTAATTGCCACCACAAGTACGCGCAGAAGGACCAGCACCCGGTATGCAACCTTTGTCTACCGGTAAATCACGAAAGCGAGGACTGCAACGCCTGCTCCGCCTTCACCCCGAAGACCCTTCGTGTGAGAGAGACAGAGGGTAGCGCACGCCACTCTGCAGGAAAAGGCCCCAACTCAGTCCCTCTACGATCTGGGGATGTCTTCCGAGGAAGAGGACAACGCTGCCGCCGAAGACGACAGCTACACGGTCGTAGAGGCCGATTACATGAAGACTTCTGATAAGGTAGGAGACTCTCCGGCCCCCAAGAACTCTGAGTCTCAAAAAAACGAGGGCAAGGCCCCGAAAGCGCCGATGCCAAAACACCTGGCGTCCGCGAGTACTCACAGGCCCAGCGGATCTTCTGAGAAGGAGTCCCCTGTGCCGAGAGCTGTTGAACCGCAGAAGTCGTCGAAAATCGTCCCCGAAAAGGATCGATTGACGCCGAGGGAGAAGGACCCTAAACTACCGACGCCGACCAGGGACCCAAAATCCGGTTCGCCGTCAAACTTCGGCACCGAAAAGCACGGCGCCGAGCCAACCGCCGAAGAGAGCGGCCGAACCATCCGACGCGGAACACGCGGCCGAGATGGAGAAAAAGAAAAGGTACCTCGAGGCCGAAATGGAAAACATCTTGCAGTGGAAGAAAGAATTCGACGCAAAGATGAAAACCTTCACGATCCCACTCAAGACCAAGCCACCAGTGGTGGAGGTGGTCGAGGAGGAAGAAGAGGTCGCCGAGGAACAAGACCCGGACGTCGAGGTGGTCGACGACCAGGAGGAGGACGAGAATCCCTACGATAGTTACAACTATGGGGAGAAAGAGGACAGCAGGACGGACGCAGAGTCAGCCCCCTCTGACTTACAGGAGGTGGATTACCTAGATGTCGACATCGACAGCCCGGAGGAGGCGGTCGACACATATCCCTCGAGGCCCTCGCCGCCGGACGACATCGGGGCCTACAACTCAGTGATAAGGTCTGCCGCAGCGGCATTCAAACTCAAGCTCGACGAAGAGAAGCAGAAAGCAGACTTCCTTCTAGAGACATTGCTCCCCACACAAACAAGGAGCCAGTACCTGCCAATGCTCGACAGCGTCTTGGCTCAAGGGAAGGAAGCATTCAGGGAGCCCGCAACATGCAAGGCAGTAACTCCCAGAACAGAGAAGAAATACAAACATTCCTCAAAAGACCCACCCTACATTCAGGGGACGGTCTCTGCAGACTCCATTATTACGGCCACAGCAAGGAAGAGGGCTAACGTACCCACTACTTCTGGACCACCACCGGATAAGGAGAGCAAGAGGATGGATCTGGTGGGCAGAAGGATCGAACGGAACGCCGCGACCCACTGGCGCATGGCGAATTCCAACGCCCTGATAAACAGGCACATGTACCAGATCATGGAGGAGCTGGGGCAGTTGGTGAAGGACCTGCCCCAGGATGCCAGACAGAAGGCCGAAAAGCTGGTTGAAGAAGGGAAGAATGCGGCAAATTCTTGCCTTAAGACGGCCCTGGATGGAGCAGACTCCTCCAGCAGGCTCATGATGATGGGTGTCACTGAAAGAAGACACGCCTGGCTCAGGATTTCAGGTTTCAAACCAGAGGTGCAACACAGCATCCTGAACACACCGTTCAACGGCGACACGCTTTTCGGAACAACAGTTGATGAGAAGCTCAGTCAACTAAAAAAGGATAACGAAACAGCAAGGTCCATAGGAGCATTGCAGTTCAGAGGCAACAAAAGGGGCACCCCGTCACGGAGGCCCGGCGGGAGAGGTGGAAACCAGCCAGGTACATCACACCAGGCTTTCCAACAAACGCACCAGGCAGACTCGCAGGGTCAGCAGAAGCAGTCCTGGCAATACCAACAAAGAGGCCAGTCCTTTCGAGGGAGAGGAAATGGACGTGGACAGAATAGAAGAGGGGGACAGCAGCCCGCCTCTAAGTGACTTCAAAAAACTCCGTGTGCCCACCCACAGAAAAGATCCCAGGGGGCAGCACGTACAGAGGGGTCAAGACAAGCTACACATCTACGACCACATAACACCAGTGGGAGGAAGATTAAGATTTTACCTCCAAGAATGGAGAGAAATCACATCAGACAAATGGATCCTCAACATCATCCAATTCGGATACTGCATAGAGTTGGAGGGGAGGCCAACAAGCAGAAAACCAAAAAGAAAACCACAAGCAAGCAGCTAGAGTGTCTTCAGGAAGAAGCAATGGAACTCCTGCGGAAGCAGGCCATAGAACGGGTACCCTTCAAGGAAAGAAACAAAGGAATATACTCCACGTACTTCCTGGTACCAAAAGTAGACGAGACAATGAGACCCATTCTAGACCTAAGGTTCCTGAACAAATTCATAAGAACGCAAAAATTCAAAATGACCTCCCTGCAAGAGGTGCTCCCGCAATTGCAGATCGGCGACTTCATGGTCACGATAGACCTCAAGGACGCCTACCTGCACATCCCAATGAACAGAGAGCACAAGCATATGCTCAGGTTCACCATCGGAGAAAGCCACTACCAGTTCATGACACTAGCCTTTGGGCTAAAATCAGCACCACGGGTCTTCACAAAGTGCCTCGCAGCAGTCGCAGCGCACCTACGAAGGCAGGGAATACACGTATACCCCTACCTGGACGACTGGCTGGTGAAAGCAAACTCATACCAGAAATGCAAGCAGCACGCACACACAGTGACGAGCACGCTCATAAGCCTGGGGTTCTCCATCCATTGGAAGAAATCATCAATGGAGCCGGAACAAGTGAAGATCTTCCTGGGAGCACAGATCAACACCTTACAGGGCAAGGTGTTCCCCAGCGAGAAGAGGGCGAGGGCGCTGGTGAAGGAAACTCGCCTCTACCGGAAGGGACAAGCTCGGACAGTGAGGACTGCGAGCAAGATCATGGATGATGGCATCATGCATCCACCTGGTACCGAATGTACGTCTCCACATGAGACCCATTCAAGAATGGCTACAGGAGCAATGGTCACAAGCTACAGGCAGTTGGGAGGATCTAGTGGTTGTAACGCACGCAGTGCAGAGGGAGATGACATGGTGGACCATGGAGAACATAACAAGGGGAAAGCCTCTAACGCCCCCAACGCCAACAGTGACCATCACCACAGACGCATCCCTGAAGGGATGGGGCGCTCACATGGAGGAGCTCAAGGTGAGGGGACTGTGGACGCCAGCAGATGCGACAAAGCACATCAATTACCTAGAATTGAAGACCATCTTCCTTGCACTGAAAGCTTTACAAACAAGACTGTACAAGCACAAGGTGTTGCTGCAAACAGACAACACCACCGCGATGTTCTACATCAACAAGCAGGGGGGCACACAGTTAGCCCCGCTTTCAACGCTGGCGCAGGAGATATGGAGATGGGCCATCCCTCTCAAGATAGACCTGCTAGCCATACACCTACCAGGGAAGGACAACATACAAGCAGATTGGCTCAGCAGACAGACATCGGCATCCCACGAGTGGGAGCTCAATGCTCAAGAGACAAGGTGGCTGTTCGACAGATGGGGAACACCATCAGTGGGCCTGTTTGCCACACGCCGGAATGCAAAATGCCAAAACTTCGCATCCAGACAGCCCGAGGAGGGGTCACTGGGGAAGGCCCTATGGATAGATAGGTCCGGGACATTTGCTTACTCCTTTCCCCCGATACCACTGATGCACAGAGTGCTGAGCAAGTGCAGAGCGAGCAACATGACCCTGATACTGGTCGCGCCACAGTGGGCCAGGCAGACATGGTACTCACAGATCATGGAGAGGACAGTGTGCACCCCACAAATTCGGCAAGAGGAAAGACCTACTCTCCATGCAGAACGGAGAGGTGCTACACCCAGAGCCAGAGAGCCTGAGCCTAGTAGCGTGGCTCCTGAGGACATAGAGTTCGCACATTTGAGACTGCCAGAAAACACCCTGAGGGTCCTTCGGGAGGCACGGAGGCCCAGCACTCGGAAGTGCTACGTTGCGAAATGGAAAAGATTCACAATGTGGTGCAGAAAAGAAAGACTTCACACTAAAATGAAGAAGGACTCCACAGTGCTAAAGTACCTGACACACTTGCTGGAGAAGAACCTTAGCTCATCCTCGTTAAGAGTTCACTTGGCAGCGATAGTCGCCTACACAAGGGGATAAACGTGCAGGAGTTTCTTCACATCACAGGTGGTGAAGAGATTCCTAGAAGGAGCGAAAAGGATCGCACCACCCAAGCGGGTGCCGCCACCTGCATGGAACTTGAACAGCGGAACTCATGAAAGAGCCCTTTGAACCACTTCACAAGGCCTCCCTAAAGATGCTAACCATGAAAACAGCTTTCCTGGTTGCAATAACGTCCTTACGCAGAGTAAGCGAGCTTCAGGTGCTGACGCTACAAGAACCCTACATACAAATACACAATGATAGGGTTGTGATGAGGACTGACCCACACTTCATGCCGAAGGTGGTATCCAAATTCCACATGAACCAGTCTATACAGATACCGAGTTTTTTCCAAAAACCAACAACTAGCGCAGAGCGAGCTATGCACACCCTGGACGCCAGAAGGGCAGTCATGCACTACATTGAGAGGACGAAGGGACACAGGAAAACAAAACAGTTCTTTGTGTCATTCGCCAACAGTTTCATGGGAAAGGCAGTAACCAAAAAGACTATTGCACGATGGATCGCACAGACAATTCAACTCTGCCACAAACGTGCAGGACAAGAGCTAGCAGAGGGGACACGTGCCCACTCCACTAGGAAAAAGGGTGCTACAATAGCTTTCCTGGCTAACACACCCATACAGGACATATGCCTGGCGGCAACGTGGGCTTCGGTGCACACGTTCACGAAGCACTACTGTGTGGATATACAGATGAACAAGGAAGCACAAGTCGGACAAAAGGTGCTCCAGCACATATTCAATAACCAACGCTCATCTTCCACCCAGCCGCCACAGAGATGAGAAACCGCTACAAAATCTATGCACAGCATAGTGAATCCAGAAAGATTCACGCTGCAAAACGAATAGTTTTCTTACCTGTCGGTGTAGTTTTGCAGCTTGAAGATCTTTCTGGATTCACTAGCGAACCCACCCACCTCCGCCAGAAAGATGAGGCTGGAGAGAGAGGAGGTGGATAAAAAAAAAGGGTTTTAAAAAAGGGACTTATAAGTACAAAGCGGTAAAATATCACCTAAATAGAACATTGCCATTACTTCGGAAACGAAAGAAACACGGAAAAAAAGAACCCGAAGATGGCGCCCAAGAGTGGGAGCTTCCGCAGGAAGCATGCCGACGTCACAGGAAATGCACCCAAGGAGGTGTGACGCCGACGCCCACCTGGGCTACGAAAAAAAAAAAAAAACAAAGAAAAGACTACGAATCTGGACCCAACCACAAGACCGCGGAATAATGCACAGCATAGTGAATCCAGAAAGATCTTCAAGCTGCAAAACTACACCGACCGGTAAAACTATTCGTTCACAGACCCACCACCCGGGAAAATATTGCTATACTATCTGTCACTAGGCGAGGAATCTGGAGATAGAAGTATTCAGCAGAACAAAAAGTTACTTCAGTAATGCTCTTTCTGGTCCCTACTGTTGCCGATAATATAACCGCAGATTCTTCACCATCACTCGCCGTACTGTAAAACAGACCTCATCTAAAAAGATCCTAGTCTAGAAATCTGCACTCTGGCTATTTGCTGATGGTCTTTGCACCTTACTGCGTGGACAAGTGTAAGCAAGTAACTGTCATAGGCGTGCATGGATGGAGGTTATTTGTGGCTCTGCATGACGTGGAATAATTGACTGCACCCATCTGTGCACAGGAGTACTTTTGTAAAGTTTGACGCCTAGAGAATATTCACAAGGTGACAAATCTGCAGCTGGAGTAGCCACCGGAAAGAGTGTCGTAAGTAACTTGTTCTTTTGTACGTGCCATTGAATAACTTTCCACCAAATGTCAAAAGGATTGTTGCCCACACACAGAGTAGTACCTTGCGTGCGCACACACCCGAAGCCCTCCTGTATTGAAGGAGGGCCTCAATACATTTCTTATATCAACCAGTCTATCCATTTGCCTGCACTTTTAAAAATTCTTAATATGGCCGAAGACAGCTTCCACACCTTGGAAACGTGGAGATCCTGAATTTCCTACCTTGAGAGATGGGAGACATAAGCAAGACTGAACTCCTGTTTGTTAATTGGCTGCCTACTAAGACAGGGAAGCAGTTTTCGAAATGTGGTAGATCAGGATGAATTATTTCATGTATCCAAACATATTTTTCCTTAACAGGTAAACAATTTGCTTTCTGGCCAAGTGGACCCTCCGCCAAACCACAAGGTGTGCAGCAGTTGTCCTTAAGGATCATGTTAAATTGAGCAACTCTTACAAAATTGCAACTTAAGCTCTGCACACCCTTATGAAGCATACCTGTAATGTTAATTTTCAGCTTCAGATGTTTTAGATACATGCAGGCTCACCTCGTCTCTTCTAGAAGTTGGAGCACTAGGATGCACTTATGACACTCAAATTAAATTTTAAGATTATGCTGATCACTTGCTTTGCAAATCCCACCCGTAGGTGCCAATAACATGTACAACAGTGCAATCCACGTTTTTTGAAGGAGCAAAACTTTTTTTGTTTTATTGTAGAATTCTAAAACTTGTGCAATAGCGTAATTTATTCCCCAATGTCATGTTATGATGTATTTGCTGGTTGTGAACACTTCAGTTAAGAGATTGTCATCTTTGAACTCTCTGCAACATGGCGCCACTATTTTGCTTGATGAAAAGGAACTCTTTAGTCCATGCCATTGTATTAGTTTGGCTAAAGAGTTGAACATTCTTAATGCACTTATGAAATGTTGGCTAAAGCGTAACATGTTTGCTTAGACAGGTGGTTACATATGATGCAAATGCTGTCTTTGAGGGTTAAATTTCTAAGGACCCACAGCTTTTCTGTTTTAGGGCTCATAACAAAATGCCTCAAGGCTCTAATGAATATTGAGCAGGCAGTTGTTCACTCAACAGCGGTTTGTTTGATTAGCGCCTTACAAAATGGCTTAACCCAAATGTTGTTCCCTGAATGTCAAGTATTTTATATGCAAACGGTATCCTCATCAGTTCATGCCATTTTATTTGTATGAGGTTGTAATGTGCTCATCACGCTTATGTTGGGCAGTACTTTACAACATCTTGCCTGAAAATATTTCCCATTTCTGTTGCGTCACACCCTAGTTCTTTGCACAACAACTTGTCTTGAGCCCCTTCTTTTTTGACATCTTATCTCCTTTTAGGAGCCTCTAAATAGCGGGGACGATGTGAGCGATGAAGAAGGCCAAGAGCTGTTTGATACTGAGAACGTCGTTGTGTGCCAGTATGATAAGGTAGTTGGGGGTTTAGGGCATTTAATCTTTGTCGCATACACTGAAAAGTTGTTTGCACTTTGTAACCAATTGCTCGTTGCAGATTTGCATTCAAGATGCAAATTAAACGCAAGTAAAAGAAACAAACTGTTTTTCGAAAGTGTGATAACCTACCTTTGTTAATGTATATAGTGACTTAACTTATTCATATAACTTACTTCTGGCATTGATATGACTAGGTTTCAGAAGTGCACTTTAAATAGCACTGTGATAATAGATTTCTTTTGTCAGGGTAAGGATCGATGAGTATAGACACGATGTGCGACAGGCAGGGTCTGGTATGTAATTTGTTCTGTGGTTCAACTTCCCTATGTTATATGCTTTGTGATGCAAGGTGACTAGAGTATCAGATGTGAAGTGTTCTGCAAGGCTTGGCTTGAGGTACACCGATAGAGTCCATTGTATTTTGTTTTTGCAGAGGGATTGAGTTCCCAACGGGGTGTTGTGTGAGTGAGTTTATGCAAATGTAGGTGTGATTGGTCTGCGTATATCTGTAGTCTCTAACTTGGGACCACATAGGGTGGATTGGGAGAGTGCTGTGTGAGGGGGTAGTTTTTCTTACTATAGATGAAATGTGTACATAATGTAGAAAAGCTGTGTGGTATTTGGAATGCTCATTTATGGTAGAGGTCTGAAAGATTCGGTGCACGCACATATAACCATTGCATCGCGTGCGTTCACCATGTGACTTAGTCACGCGCTCTTCATCTCCTGTCTCCCTTGCAAGCCTCAGGCAGTTGCTTTCACTTTCCCTCTCCGCCGTCTGCTCAATGCGCACCGTCGGCTCATGCTTGCATTTCGGGCCCCAGGAGGTGATTGGAAAGAAGGTATGCTGCGTAGATTCTTGAAGACAAAAGTGACAAACCCATGAGAGGGAATGTGCAGCAGAAGCCAGGGGACTGTGGACAGAAGTAGGAGTGGCAGAGCTGGAGTAGCTGTAGCTGGGAGAGCCCAGGATGTCTGAGTCCCGAAGGGGAGAAACGCCTCACCTTTATTAAATTCTGAAGCCCCGATGAGCTCGGTAGATTCTGGGATGCCTCCGGGAAGCCGGGGGCTACTGCCGCCGGTAGGGCCGTCCCGTATCATCAGCGGGGCAGCAGGAAGGAAGCAGCCCGCGAGGCACAGCGCGCCCGGCTCGGCAGAGTCTAGAAGTTAAGCGGAGCACTGGAAACTCTTGAGTCGGCCTGGCTGCCGCTGCCTCTGCGCATGACCCCGCGGCTCCCCCTCACAGCCCGCTCCACCGCCGCTACTCGTGCCCGTTGCTGCTCTCAGAAACACCCTAAAGAAACATCACATGGTTACCGTGCGCCAATCATGGGGTCGCTAGGGGGTCGTTCCTAAGGCTTTGTTTCGTCTAAACAGGCCGCGTCCCAGGCTGGTTACCGAGGGGTTGGAGATCTCGCTCCCGGACTCTGGCTGTTCCACCCATTAATGTAATTAATGTATGCAGATTGAGCGGGCGGGGCGCAGGGGGGCCTGAGCAGAAGTGACCCTATGTATACTCAGGTGTGGCTCACAACTGTGAACTCCTCCATGTACATAGTCCAAGAAATATTAGCATTTTTTCTAAATCTCAGCGAAGTTAAGAAATCACGCCTGTTTTTTAGAGAACTTCATAATACTTAAAACACGATAGCCGTGTTTTTGCGGATTACCACAATCCGCATGTGGGACACATTTTTCTTGGGTGCCCAACACTATTTTTTTTTATCCCAATCCTACTCTGCCAATCACCCACTCCGCCCTCATGTTCTTGTTTCAGGAGCGTTGCCAATGTCCAGGCGGCCTGCTCCCCTCCCCGTACCCTCCTAAAACTTGGAAACTCCAGGGGCGATAACTGGGTCGTGACTGCACTTCAGCCACGGCCTGGCTCATATGCTCTGAGCCAATCACCCCCTCTAACCTGAGGGGTTGTTTTCTCCGGGGTGCTGCCCTGCTCGGGGTATTTTATCCAATGTCCAGACGGCCTGCTCCCCTCCCCTCCCCCCACCCTAAACCTGGAAACTCCAGGGGTGATGGGGACACGGGTGTGATCTCTCGACCGAGGGCTACAAGTTGACTTGGGCACCGCCTCTCCACGCACAACAGGGCCACAGTACACCCTAGCGCCCTGCCAATATCTCCTCCAGGCCCTGCCCTGAGATCAGCTGTCCTTAGCGTCATCACCAAGCCGTGTGAAGGACCGTGAGGACGCCAGAGGGACCACGGGACCGTGTGGAAAGGTGTGTGCAGGACCGTGTGAAGAAGAGTGCTTTGGGGACCCTACGGAGCTGGGGCGGGGTGTGAAGTCCTTGGAGGGCCCCAGAACTGTGTGGAGTTTGTGGGCTGTGAGCAGCAGCCACAGGACCCCCCAGCAGGTGAGTACACGTCCCTTCACTGACCACACCGTGTGGCAATAACATTACTAAGGGTACCACATATTGACCTGTCTCTCGGCTCGCATCGAGTATTAACTCAGTGTGGTACTCCTTTCACCCAACTCAGATCTGCTCACAGACCTATCAGGTTTTTTTTTTTTGTTGGTAGTTTCATATAGCGCGAACTAGACCCGAACCGAATCAGGTATCCGAGCGCTTTACATAGCACAAGTTACGTTCTTTTTGGGTTTTTTTTTAACATGAGGACACACACTTTCATTTTTAGGCACGGGGAGATTAAGTGATTTGCCCAGAATCACAGGAGGTTTTGGCGTCGTTACCGAGACTCAAACCCAACTCACAGCAATATAGATGATAGCCTGCCAATGTGGCCTCGGCTTACCCAAGATATACGCACCTTATGAGTTTGCCCAGAGAATTTCAGGCTGAGAAGAGGCGGAGCCCCACAAACACAGGGTGGGGGTTACATTCCCTGCTTGTTTAGGTCTGGTGTTAGCCAAAACCTTTTGATTTTATTAGTGTTTAATATACTTAAATACGGTCCTTCATCCATTGCTTTATTTACATTTTGCTTATGCCCACCAGGCCCTACTCCAGGAATTTCCATTTCGATGGGCCAAGGGTGCCTTTGAGTGGGCCAAGGTGAGACAAATATTTGGTCCTTGTGGAGTTAGCCCACAAGCTCTAGATTACATCATATCTACTTCCAAACAGGCACCACAATACAAACTGTAGGTTCTGTGTATATAGATAAAGCATATAGAGGGTAGAGTAGTGGTAAATTGAGCTGAGGCTTACTTTAGGGATTAATAATCTTAAAGCAATATTGTAAACAAAATTGTATATTTAAAAAAAATTACATTTATGTCGATGACGGGTTTACTTTTTGGGGGGGGGGGGAGACCTTCCCAACCCCCCCCTCTTTATTTAACCTTAAAATATATAAACTAAATACCAAATAGTTACCAATTTAAACATATGCGGTGTAAAGAGTTGCTTGGTAAATACTAGCATGGTAAAAGTAATTCCGATGTAAAAAAAAAAAAAAGTGGTGTACTTTCATTTCGAGGTCAAAACCTCGTGGTAAAGGCTGTTCCCCCTGCACCAGCTCAACCCTGCTATCTCTGGTCTTCTGCTGGGTGATGGTAAATGGTGCGAGTGCAGCGTGAGTGTAGGGTGGCACTGAAAACTGGCCCGATGTGAGTGTCAAGTGAGCTGCATACATCCATTACGAGAGGAGGGCCCATGTTACTGTCAGGTGGGAGGAGTGAGTGCAGGGTGGTGGAAGCAGTATAAATGCAGAGTGAGTGGTGTGCCTGTGTGAGTACAGATTGAACTGCAAGAGTGAAAGGTGAGCTGTGTAAGTGACTACATAGTGAGAGGAGTCGGTGCAGGGTGAGTGGTTTGTCCCTATGCGTTCTGGCAGACTGTTATGCCTCTGTTCAGGCAGAGTGAACATAGTGCCTATATGAGTGTAGACTGAGAGGTGTGTCTGTGTGAGTGCAGGATGAGAGGAGAGATTGCAGGGTGAGAGTTGTGACTCCAGAGTGAATGATGTGCTTGTTTGTGTGGTGTGTGTGCAGGGTGAGTGGTGTGCCCATGAGTGAAGCGTTGTCTGTGAAAGTGCTTTTTTGAGTGTACAGTGAGCGATGTGCCAGGGTGAGAGGAGTGACTGCAGGTTGAGTGATGTGACCATATGAGTTTGGGTGTGGGTGAAAGTGCAAGGTGGGAGTAATGAATGCATGGTGTGTGATGTCCTTGTTTGAGTGAGATTACAGGGTGAGCAGTGAGTGACAAGTGAGTGAATTGTCACGAGTGCAGGGTGAGTAAGTGTGCTTTTGTGAGTGCATTGATCGATATGAGTGCAGGGTGAGCGTTGTCCTCATGTGACCGCAGGGTAAGTAGAAGGAGAACGGTGGGAGGTCTTTGGGAGTGACTAGAGTGCAGTGTGGTTGCTGAGAGTTCAGGGTGACCAGTGTGCTTGTGTGAGCGCAGGGTAAGAGAAGGATGAACTGGGTAACCGCATGAGTGTATGGTGAGCAGTGTGATCGATGTGAGTGCAGTTTGATAGGTGAGAATGAGAATTGAGTTGTCTGAATGCAGAATGTATTCCCAGGTCTTTGGAGTAACACGTTATTGGCAGTTGGCGAGTTGGGTTTCAGATACAAGTTGAACTATTGAGGTCACTCAGCTGGAGGCAAGATGGCCGCTGACTGATTGCAGCAAGAAGTCGCAGTTCTCCCTCCCCCTAAGCTCTGATGTTGGAATGCTGGAGACTCCCTTCCTAGCAAATTATTGTGTGGCAACTTGGATTCATGAGTTATTGCCGGTTCAGCAGGTGCTCCGGATAACCGCAGTTGTGGTACAACGGCTTGATTGGCTTTCCTGGCGGCGGTGGCGGGTCAGAGGTAAAGAAACTATGGCACCTATGGGCCCTAAGCAGCAGCCGAAGGACGTTAATGCCCAGATGGAGCAACAAGAGTGCTGGCGGTAAAGTGGCACCGAAGGATTCAGCAACTCTAGGTCATAACCAGCGCGGCTTACCCTGCCACGGAGAGGTACCACTAAAAAGACGGATGATCCACGCGGCAATGGTGGCAGCGGGCCTGCAGGAGCTAGCAGCGGAAAAGATTGCGGCGGCGCACAGGTTGGCACAGATGGGGGTAAACTTAAGGAACCCACCCTAAGGCAACCTACCTTGAAAGAATCTTTCCATACGAGGACGGCAGAGATGGCTCAGATCAGTGCTGGAACCGTGCCGGGGGAAGACGCTTGAAGTGCTGTTCCTGGGCGACAGACTGAGACGGAGTTACAGGCGCTCTCCGGCGAGGCACAGGATAGCTCAAGCAAGGTTGCTGCTCGGGACTCGCAGAGCACGGAAAAAGGCAAGTCTCCCAGTGGGAACACAGTCCTGGCAGGAAGTGGAGGGGAAAACGACAACAATGTTCTGATTTCATTGGGAAGGCCACCATACATACGGGTAGGGGAAGTAGAAGGTTTAATACAATTACGGTGTCATGGGACCCCCCCACTCCCTCTGTTGCTTCGGTTCTGTTGGGAGAAGTTGGGGCTGAGGGTCACGCTCACGTATTGACTCCAGACAGGGTGATCCCTGGAACCCCGGACGGAGAATGTTTCTTCTCTCAATGATGAATCTGACCTCCAGACTTCAACCGAGGGCAGCCTGATCAGCACTTCTGACTCAGATTCGGCCGTAAGCTCATCAGTACAGAAGGCACCTGCAAACTATAGGGGTTATCGGCAGAAAAAAAGATACATCCGAAATCCAAGCACCCTCATAGTTCTCTTGAAGCTGGGGCAAACAGGAAACTTTGTTGGGACTACTCTTCAACTTCGCATCTATATCAAGAGGGCAGGCCAGTTGATTCACACGGTTCACATGGAGTAGTACAGTATCAATTTTGGAACAGTTAAGCAGTCATACGAGGTGCAGTAACAAAAAAATGAAGCAGCTTTTACAGGAGGTGAGGAAATCCCTGAAAAACATATTGGCTATCTGGATTTTAAGGAGTATAAGAATTGCTTCTCTTAACGTGTGCGGGTTAAATAATCATATGAAAAGACGGCATGTTGCGGCTGCCCTGAAACTAATGCGATAGGACTTAGTCTGTCTCCAGGAGACACACGTAGAAGGGACAAGGGGTTATGTAATGGAGCAGTTGGGTTTTACTTTGTTGGCATATTCAAAGCAAGGGACAAAGACTAGAGGGGTGGCTTTTTGCCTAAAAGGGATGTTAAAGTCAATAAAAAGAAGGAAGATTAATGGGGCAGATGGGTCTTGTTAGAATGTGTAATAAACAATCAAGTAGTCACTGTAGGATCAGTGTATGGATCTATAGAGGATGACCCAGATGTTTTTGAGTTCTTAGACACAGAATTGGCCTCTTGGCCTGAACCGATTATGCTGTGTGGGGATTTTAACATGAATGGGGGGGGGGGTCTGGGCACAGAGCACGGGCAGCGCTATGGAAGCAGGAAGAAGAAAGTATGCCCAGCAATTTGTAATTTGGCATGTCATAATGCCCTAACTGACACATGGGTACGGCTGAACCCATTAAATGATGGAATCACCTATTATTCTGCTCCGCATAAGGTCTGCGTCAGACTTGACTATTTTTTACATCTAATTCCTTGTTATCTAAAAGTCAGAGAAGTTTCCCCGCTTGATCTCTGACCACAACCTGCTTATTCTAACAGTTAGTGACAGGAGGGAAGAGACAGCGTACACCAAGCGCCAAGAAACCGCATGGTGTATGCTGCGCTATATAAATACTTTAAACTCAAATTCAGGTACGCACACGAACGTTTGAAAGGAAGTTGCTTAAAGACGATTATATTAAACACATGAATAATTGGATAGCAACTTTCTGGCAAATTAATTGGGGGAGCACTGAGACAGGATTTAGCTGGGACGCATTTAAAGCTGGGATCCAAGGGGAGACATTAAGTTATAGATAAACAAAGACAAGAGTAGATTAGAGTTAGCAAGTTGGTTGAAGCAGCGTTAGAACTGTCTCGCAGTCCAGACTGGTACCTCCCCAGATACAGCACTTTTAAAAATACTGTCTACTAAAGCAGAGCTGAATGAGGGTTTCGCAATTAAGGCAGCTGCAACCTATTTAATAAAAAAACATTGCCATGAATTGAATGAGCGTGTGAGACATACACTTGCGGTCCGCACAAGGCAGAGGTTGGCTACAGGACAAATTAAGGACATTTCAGATGGTAAAGGTGGCTCAACTGCTGATCTTGAGGAAGTTAGTGAGGTTTTTATACAGCTCTATACTAAACTTTATAGCGAGGAGCAGGTGGGAGGTTCTTTAGATAGTCAATGGTATTTGGGGGATGTTGATGTAGCTCTACTCACAAAAGAAGACAGGGAGGCGCTAGATGCACCATTAAGTGCTGGAGAAATTACAGTGGCACTTAACAGCCTACCTTCAGGTAAAGCTGCTGGGCCAGATCACATCCCTGTATAATTCTACAAAGCATTCCAAGCTGGTATACGTCTGGACCTTGTGGACACAATTCTACAGGCTCAGTTAAGAAAATCTGTGCCAGGCTCGTGGGCAGGCGCCAATATTGTTGTGATTCCAAAAAAGGGTTTACCACACCTGGAACCAGGGTCTTATAGACCTAGTACTCTAATGAATGCAGATGCTAATATTTATTCCAAAGCGCGGGCTCTAAGGATGTGTAAGAGAATTGAGCAGTTGGATAGTTCTATACAACATGGTTTTATCCTAGGGAGGGGTAACTGCTCAGCATGTCCGCAAGGTCATCACTTTTTTTGATGCCATGGAAGTCTCAGGAGACCCTATGGCGGTTGTTTTTGAATGCAGAGAAAGCATTCGATTGGGTCTCCTGGGACTACCTGTGGGCAGCTTTAAAGTGGTATGGCATTGGTTAAGAATTCATCAGGGCGATCCAGGCGCTTTATCAATCCCCTTAGATCGGCTCAGAATCAATGGAGGGTATACTTCGGCAGTATCAATTAAACGGGGTACTCGTCAAGAGTGTCCTTGTTGTTTGCGTTATATATGAACCCCTTAATTCGCAAGTTGGAATTAAACGATAAGATTCTTCCGATCAGGATCCAGGGCCAAGCCTTTAAAACTTTTGCTTACACGGACGATGTTGCAATAGTGACGCCCTCACCAATTGGTGCTATCGAGGAAGTTGAAAGAGGCTGCTCTTTTTGGTCAGATTTCGGGCTACGCGTTAAATGTCCCTAAGAAGCAGATCATTAAGAATAGACAGGTGGTCTGTGAGGATGCTCGAGTAGTAAGCTCGGCTGTGTATTTGGGGATTAGCATCTCAGCAGACCTTGATAAGGTTGTAGACCAAAATATTGGACCTATAATGACCAAAAGTAAGAAAGATCTTGATAGAATACATAATCTTCACCTTTCTTTAGTAGGCCGCACTAACGTAGTGAAAATGATAATTTTATCTAAGTTTCTTTATTTGTTTAGGACAATTCCATTGGTTTTTGAAGCTAAATGGTTTGTTGCAATTGAACATTTAATTAATACGTTTATTTGGGCACAAGGGAAGACCAGGAGGGCCCTTCGTTTTCTGACACTCCCTAGAGACAGGGGAGGGTGGGCAGTTCCCGATTTTAAGTTATACTATTGGGCGGCTGCTATTCAGTATATGTGTTGGCTGATGGGGGGGGGGGGGGAGAGACACTTCAGATTTACAAATCAAGACAGGATCAACAGATATATTCGCAATTCTTATTGGGGAGAATCCGGAGAACTGTTTTTTGAAATATACAGACCCCAGCTATTTTAAAAGAACCAGATTCAAGACACTTATGGCAGCTTATAAAATCTGGACACCACTCTGTAAAAAGCTGGGGGTGGGTAGGTTTAACGCCTATACTCTGATCGTAAGGAATGTTTCTCTTCCAGGAGAATTATTCACAGATTCAGTTGTGGCTGAATGGGGGCAGCGAGGGATTAAAAAGCTGGGTGACTTGATGGGGGTTAACGGTGTTCTGCAGTTTACTGATGTCCAGGAGAATTACGGCATCGCTACTAATAACTTTAAGTCTCTGCAGCTATGGAGTTATCTAATGAACAAGCAGGGGTCTCAGCTGGCTTTAGTAAAAGAAGGATTTTAGATGTAATTGAAGGTGGGGCAGATTGCTCTATCAGGAGGTTGTACTCAGAGCCAGTAGCACTCAAAAGTGATGATCTAGAAAAATATGGAAGGAAATGGGTGGACAACCTTCAGGTGGATCAGGATAGTTTTCAGGTTTCTCTCGAGATGGGGCGAACATTACTCTGCTCAGAACCGTTGCAGGCCCAACATTATAAAATATATTCCTTGTATCATACACCTAGTAGGATTGCGCAGTGGGGTGGGACAACAGGAACTTGCTGCCCCCGATGTGATAGCACAGAGGCGGATATTATTCCTGTTTTTGATTCATGCCCCCAACTTTATTCATTGCATAGGGCAATTGAATCTTTCCTGCATCGAACTTTAGATATTAAAATCTCCATTACATCAGCATGGACTATCCTCGGGGTAAGTGGGGACGATGAGCAGTGTGACTTGCAATATTTTCTATTCATGCTATGTCAGTTTTAAGGTTGTGCGGCCACTGCATGGCTGGATTAGGCAGCCCCAACCTTTCACCAATGGCTAGCCAGATTATTGTCAGTATAAAACTTAGAAAAAAAGGGATATATGATAGGAAGGGGGAAAAAAAGGGAAAATCCTCGGGAAACACATATGGGAACCTATCATGAGGTGGAAGGAGAATGTTTAAAAACTAAAATCAAGCAAGTTCTTTGTGCTCCTCTACTCCTTTGAATTTGTTTATCATTTTTGTAGTGACTAAGGCTTATGTTTTCTCATGTTGCTTTGTCTCGTTTTTTTGTTTTTTTGTTTTTTATTCCTGTGCTACATCTCTGACAAAATGACTGTTGTATGTGTAAATATTTTGACTATTTATTGACTGGAAATAACGAAAAAATAATAAATATATAAAAAATAAAACAAGTTAAACTATTGCTATTATAGCATTAACCAGGGATGGAGGGTGGAAGAAATAATTTGCTGATCCTGCAACTAACAAGATCTCATGATTAGGGTTGCCCAGCTGACCGGATTTCTACGAACACAACCAGTATTTTGATATATTCTGGCAAGTACAACAAGCATTGGCATAGCCAATAGGTCTTGCTTTTGGGACCTTATAAGTATTTAGTTATGCAGCACAATATCCTTGCATGGCTAAACACTTAAAAGATCCCAAAGGCGAGACCTATTGGCTATGCCAATGATTGTTATGTTTCATTCACCTGACCGGAATAGGTGCTTGCGACCCCCCTGTTGACCCCCCTTACGCTTAACAGTAACTAAACCCCTGTTTTTCCGAATCGGACCTGCTCTCGGCCGAGTATTGACGCCGAGAGCAGAGTACCGGTTTTGGCGGCCATCTTAGGTCAGGCAGCAATTTGTGACGCGATTTCAGGCGCCATATAAGGGACGCGAAGGGAGAGTGCCGGTAACTTCTAACCTGCACGCATCTCTCACCCTCCTGAGGCGGAAAGCCGGGAGGTCTCTCGCTTTCTTAAAATTTTAATCTGTTTTTTACGAATTGAAACTGTGAAAAATTGTATTTTGTGCACCTGACTGGAATAGGTGCTTGCGACCCCCCTGTTGACCCCCCCTTACGCTTAACAGTAACTAAACCCCTGTTTTTCCGAATCGGACCTGCTCTCGGCCGAGTATTGACGCCGAGAGCAGAGTACCGGTTTTGGCGGCCATCTTAGGTCAGGCAGCAATTTGTGACGCGATTTCAGGCGCCATAAAAACGGGCGGAGATGACGCAGCGGACGCGATCAGCGGGCGCGCCGGATCTGCGCCGGATCTGCGCCGGAGTCGTGCCAGAGTCCTGCCCGTCTGCGCCCGTCCGCGCATGGCCGGGCACAGGGCTTAGGGACTCTGGTACACGCACCTGCTACTCCTCCGGGGATCTCCTAGTACTGAAATCTGACAGCTATACATTACCACCTGCTATATGTGCCATCTTAGAGGAACTTAACATCTTGCACATACCCAGCGGTAAGATTTCTAATCCTCCACCCCCCCTTAAGCTAGCCACCCTCAATACCAGGTCATTGCAGAAACATCACCTAGAAATTTACACTCTTTTACAAGACGAGACCATCGACTTCCTGACACTCACTGAAACCTGGCTGAGCGATGCCTCTTCCCCGGATATCATCGCCGCCCTTCCTAGTGGATATGATATGATCTGGCACAACCGACCAGAGGGGGCTCGAGGTGGGGGTGTAGCAACGATCTTTAAAAAGCAGTTTACGGTAACTAAAATCTTATCGGAGACTATAAGTACCGTCGACATTTTGGGGTTAAAAATCACCATGAACAACTCCTGTTTTACCATCTTAACAGTGTATTGCCCACCCCAAAGTACCTTAAAATTCAATGACCTCTTTCTCCCTATATTGTCAGATTTGTGCACACGCTATAAAAACATTCTGGTAACTGGCGATTTCAATATCCACTGGGATAAAAGCAATCAAGATCCGCTAGCCCAGAAATTACACACTACTATGACCTCTCTTGGTTTAGTACAATTTGTAGAAGCTCCAACTCATAAAAAAGGCCACATCCTTGATCTTATTTGGTCCTCCATGTCAAAGGTGGCCATTGCAAGTATTACACCCTGTATTTGGTCGGACCACCACCTAATACTATACGACGTTCCGTTAATCAATCTCCAGGCTAAACTCCCTTTAAAAACCAAAAAAGTACGCCAATGGAGGAAAGTAAACTCTGACACCTTGGCCAAAACTCTGCCCAAATACAAACAGACTCCCATAGTCTTTCAAGGTGTCCCTGACCTCGACTCAATGTATGATGTGATTACGACGACTCTCAGGAAATCAATCGATGAGTTAGCCCCTGAAAAGGTACAAAGAGTAAAGGGTGCAGAGAAAGGAGCCCCTTGGTTCACCCAAAATCTACGTGAACACAAAAGAAAACTCCGTTGCCTCGAAAGATGCTGGAGGAAATCCAAAAAGGACACTGATAGGGAACTATATAGAATGTCGTTTCAAACATACAAAAAGTCTATTGTCTTAGCTAAAAAGGACTATTACGAGACACGTATAAACAATGCCACAAATATCCAGAGAGAAACCTTTCAAATCCTGAAAGAGCTAAGTGTGAAGGAGGAAAAGAACGACATCTTAATCAACTGTGATACCTTTCAAGGATACTTCCTCGAAAAAGTTGCGATTATCTTGTCCGATATTAAGAAGGATAATCCAGTCTCACACATTGAACAACCGCCCCCTTTAAATTCCCCAAACCTTATTTTTACCAGCTTCCCTGAAATTGACTCTACCATCCTGAGACAACTTGTAACATCCATCAAGTCAGGCTCACCTGCTGACCCGTGCCCACCCGATATCCTCCGACTAGCAATCCCGATCCTAGAGGATCAGATCCTACACCTCCTAAACACCTCACTAGCTACTGGCGCATTACCTACCTCCTTTAAAGAGGCACGCGTCAGACCCCTATTAAAAAAGCCCGGGGCAGATCCATCCAGCTTGAAGAACTACAGACCTATCTCTCAGTTGCCATTTCTATCAAAAGTGCTGGAACAGCACGTGCTAAAATCTTTGTCATCCCTCCTGGAATCTCACCACCTTCTCCAGGAGCGGCAGGCTGGCTTTCGTGCCCACCATAGCACAGAATTGGTAATGCTGTCTGTACTGGATGAGCTCAGATGCATGGCTGACAGTAAAAAGCCAAGCGCCCTGATATTATTAGATCTTTCAGCGGCGTTTGATACTGTCAGCCATGCATTGCTTCTGGGCAGACTGGCTCGGCTCGGGATTGGAGAGCGAGCCCTCGAATGGCTAACAGCCTTTTTATCTGGGAGGACGCAGAGAATCCAGGTAGCAGATCAGGTCTCCGGTGAGGGTGTTTTATCTTGCGGAGTCCCGCAGGGCTCTGCGCTCTCTCCACTCCTATTTAATTTGTACCTACAGCCACTGATGGAGTCCCTGGCAAATATGAACTGTAAAGTTTTTAACTATGCCGACGATACTCAGCTGCTGCTGAGTATCGACAATACATCATCGGCTCAGTCCACGGCCCAAGACATATTACGAGTTACAGTGAACTGGATGTCGTCCAATTTACTGAAAATCAACCCAGACAAAACAGAGGTTCTCGTAGTTTCAACCTCGACCTCCCCCTGGAACGATCTGTTTTGGCCACAAGAACTCGGACCTACTCCAAGACCATGTCCTAGCGTTAAGAGCCTCGGCATGAAGATTGATCAGGATCTCTCGATGGCTAACCAAGTGTCTGCTGTAGTTGGTTCTTGTACCAACCTAATCAGGAAACTGCGGAAGCTCGTTCCCCTACTCTCATGGATTTTGCTGCGAACCATTGTCTCAGCCACAATAGTGTCGAGAATCGATTATGGCAATGCGCTATATCTTGGCCTCCCAAAAAATCTATCCAACCGTCTTCAGGTTACTCTGAATGACGCAGCACGCCTGATATTTGGTGTGCCAAGGCGGACTCATGCTTCCCCCTTGCTCTACAGGCTTCATTGGTTGCCTGTGGTGCAAAGAGCTGAGTTTAAGAGCATGTGCATCTGTCACAAAGCAATCCATGGACAGGCGCCAGCCTATATAAAAGAGAGACTTTAATTATACAAACCCAAGCGCGCCCTACGTTCCTCCGGTTCTTTCCTGCTGTCTTGTCCGCGCTTCAAGCTGGCAACTAAAGGAGGCAGATCTTTTTCAGTTCAGGCTCCGATCATTTGGAATAAGTTACCGGAGGTGCTCCGTAGAGAGCCCAACCTTCTCCACTTCAGGAAGTCTTTGAAGACTCTACTCTTCAAAGACGCATTTACTTCCTAGTATCTGGTAACTTAGAATCTCTCTATAGTCATCTTGCTTCTTGTTGCTGCACTTGGTTGGGAGCGCTTTGAGACCTGTCGGTGAGTTGGCGCGATATAAAACCCAGTACAAATACAAATACAAATTGCCAATATCGTATTCGGAGTTTTTCATAATCTCATTTGCAGAACTGAAACAATTTCAATTCCAATTATTCATACCATCTCTAACACTCATTTGTCTGAAATGTAAAACTAAATTGTGCTAACAAACATTGTCAAAGTCAATAGGCCTCGCTTGTGTGTTTTTTTCTAATGGTGATCTGATGGTGTGTGATAGGTTTGGATGTACATACACCTGCAGTGGCAACCACTTAAATGGTTCAAAACATCACATCAGACCCTACAGATTGTCCCTGCATATAAGCTGGGAGACGACTCCAATTTGAGTAGCAAATCCCAAGCACATGCCTTTAAAGAAACGGCATGCTTGGATCTGTGGAGAAAGGGCGTGCCTCAATCCCTTGAGATTGCAGTAGATCACCAACAATGAGGCCATTGAGCAGCATTACTACTCACGGAGCATACAACACTCGGGGAATGAGGAAGTCTAGGGAGGCCATCAAGACTAAAAGTATCTGCAGGCCATCTGGAAGAAATTAATAGGCCTGAATTAGATGGCTAAAAAAAAGTGGCACTTGTATGCAAATTGGGGCAGCTTTGAACTTGTACTAACAGGCTGTTTAAGTGTTTTGCAAGCTAAGGGGGTGCTAGAGAGCCCCTGGCAACTTGGCTGCATTTTAGTGCTGCTCTATCGGACTGGAGAAGAAATCCATCCTAATCCTGCCATTCTGCACCACAAATGGAGTAAATTAGTCTTGGTGCGCGGGCCCTGAGAAGGTCCAGCCTCGGGCAGTCTTTTGATGCAATCTCCCCGGCCAAACGGAATGGCTGGAATACCAATACCACGCGGCTAGTCAGTACCTCGCCATGGCATAAATAAACAAGTGAACTATGGCATTATTATGGCAGTGGAATAAGAGAAAAGGAGGTGTCCGCCGAATTGCTATCAGCGAATGCAGCGACTGTCTGTCATCGAAGGACCCGCCGGCACGGAGTGAGTGAGATGCGTGGGTGAATGAAAGCTGTCCCAGGGAAGTGCGCGGATCGCCGTACCTTGTGAACCGGCAAGCTGGATTTGAAGAACGGCTGGGAGCAGCGGCTGGTCGGCACCTGAGGAAGTATACCGAAGAACAACTGGTGGCCCACGGGTGCGGTAGCAGAAACTCCAAGCCACCAGTGATTGACTCGAGGGGGCAGGGTTGGGGTGAAGCTGTCTAGGCACATTTGCTGTGCTCGAGCTCTGAGGATGTAGGCCTCCCAGGTGGTTGCACTGAAGAGCTAACGTGGAAACATTTAGGGGCTCACTGCGCCTGAAGCAGTGGACTGCCCCACTCGTAGACAAAGCTGTACGAGTAAGACGCCCATAATGCTGCAGTAGAGCTCTGCGCTACAGGATCTATGTCCGGGGCTGCAGATTGCCTCCAGTATACTGAAGGATAATGAAGCCATATTGGCAGGGTGGCCCACAGTCTGTCGATTGGTGGACTTGTACTAAAACTGGCTCCAAGTAACAGGACCGTGCCTGCTCACAAACACTTCAGACAAGGTAAGTCAGAAGGCTGCAACTGCTAATAAATTACTGATCTGCTGCAGGGGGCTGATTACATGCGGAGATATCTGAAGTTATACTGAACCGTAGGTGCAAGCTGACACAGGCATTGGGGACTGCTTGCCGAGACACACAGATTGACTTTTGGGGCCAAGGAGATACAAGTGAAAGCGCCACTGAAATACAGACATGTGGTAAACAGATAAAAGCCAAACACGACTCTCATTCAAGCCAAACAAACATTGGACGCACGGCTGTGAAAGTGACGCTGCCGTGAAAGTAACTGTAAAAGTGTAATGAACCACGAGGAGACAGGAAAGTCAGATGTTGCCCGTGCTCGTAACAGCGCGTGTAACCGCACGCTCTAGGCCGCACAAAAAGCTGTGGTCAGCTATTTGAAGCCCACTCACTAAAAGTCTCACCAGAGCAGCGCATGCGCTGGCTCGGTCGAGACCTTAAAAGCACCCTAAAGCGGGTATTTTTAGCTCTTATCTCTGCATACTTAAAACTGCACATATAAATAGGAAGTACTTTTAAATGTGTTCTAGAACTACATTAATGATCCATGGCTAATATTTAAAGGAAACCAACAGAAGTCATGTTACAAATTAATGCATACAATTTTATTGATAGCCCTATTTTGCATCACAGCCAAGCCAACACAGACTCTTTAACAACCAATGGCAGATATATTTTTCTCTTGGAAACCCCACTCATGATATGCCTTTTCACGAAATGCATCCTCCCTCTTTGGAAATAAAATAGAAATGTAAGGAATATGCTAAGTGGGGACCCAAGGGGTACTGGAACCAGTGAAAAGAAAAAAACAAAGTAGCACTTTCCGACTCCAACCACTAGATGGCGGGATATCCACTAGAAAAAGCAAAAAAAAAAAATTAAATGGCTAACGCAAGAGGAGCCCTTCAAACACAATCTGGTTCTTTTCATCATTCCACATATCGTGGAGGATCTGAAGCAACCTCCACTAACACATCTACCTCTTATAACGAGACAAAAAATCAAGCGTCCTCTCCTGGATTTAGGACCCATTAGGTGTTATTAAAAGACCCCTCAAGCACCAACACCTACTCCGCTGTAATCGGGGGTCGTAGCACAACCAGGTGGCACTCGGCCACCTGGTTCAGACCCCGATGAAGCACGACACCAACCAGGTTGGTGTGTGAGGGGTCTTTTAATAACACCTAATGTGTCCTAAATCCAGGCCACAAAACAGTGACTAAGATAATCACATACACATAGTGGGCCAGTCCACATTGTTTCAACATATGTAAAGCAGCTACATGGACTACACCACATACATTTACAAAACATTGTGTTGATGTTATAGCACCACAACAAGCAAATGTTGGTGAAGCAGTACTACGTACATTTCAAACAAATGCACCGGGCACAAGTTAGTCACCGCTTACAAGGATAATTTTTAGTCTATGCCAAGCATGTGGATCTACAGCCACACATGCCATCAAACAGTGAGTGTTACTTGTAAAATATGATGTATATAAATGCAAAGAGCACATTATTACATGGTAATCTACACAGGATACTTTTCTTTCACACTACTGTAACCCACCAAGCGGAAAACAATCTAACAATGGAGTTGATGACCATGCGTTCTACAAGCAGGAAGATTCCCTGTACCTTGTGGCTCGAAATAAATCTGCACACTTCCGATCCCAACACTAGATGGCAGTCTTATGCTAAGGATGCAGAATCTAGAGTACTACATGCCACAAATAGCAAATAGATGCATACAGGGTAAGTAACATTCACCATATATGTGTGTGTGTGTGTGTGTTTGTGTGTGTGTGTGTGTGTATAGATTTTTTTTAAGGGTTTTTGCTTACCTGTGATACACTTACATTTTCATTGCAAAGGCATATGCGTAATAATGCCTTGCATGGCAATAGCATGTGTGGTTCTGTTATACATCCTGTTGGAACCTAATGTTGTCAGGTCACCTAGGGTAGCCTGGCCTAGGGCAAGACATTTAACAATTAGAGGCACATGTGTGAAGGTTGCAAATCACCCAGCAGTAACTCAATGCAATTCCACGTTAAAAACGACACTACACCAAAAGATTGGAAAAATATGGATTGCTTTATAAAAATAGATTGGCTTTTCTCTTTCTTTTTCACACCATAATTTCTCCTGTTATTTCTTTTCACTCTTACAGTTAGTCATCACATTTCACAGTTAAATTACATTTCCTTTGTCAATCACATTTGGTTTCGGTCTTAAACTCTCTCTTACAGCTTTTTATCAGTATTACTCAACATGGCTTAGAGCAAATAGAACTTTGAGCAATTTATCTCTTTTCAGTTTCCCCAATTGGTCATCAGCATTTCAACAATCAGAATGTAGGTGACAAATCAAAATTCCACTGAAGACCCTGTTGTTTGGGTACCCACGCAGTACACTGGGAAACTGGAAACAGGCAGGCTCTGTCAAACCTAATCCAAGGAACCACCTACTCTGTCTACCAATAGGGGATTTCCTGCTGACATCCACTCATTGGCTGGCTCTATTGCTTGGTCAGGGACAGTGTCTACCTCCCAGTGGCTCCGGACTTCCTAAGTAACTCACGCTCATCAGCTTGTGAGCAACGTTAGATAAAACAGATTTATTGGTCTCTTGGGCTACACCCCAGCTCAGGAGTCAGGAAATCTGAATGTCACCTTGTGTCTGAGATCTGCTCCAGGGACTCCGTCACACCACTTTCCCTGAACCCTGCCGCCTGATAGGAAATATTCGTCCTTCTCTGGGACTTCACCCAGACAGGACGCTTACTTCTTTAATCTTCCCCGCTCCTCTTGTAGGGCACAGGAGAACTTCCGCGCTCCTCACCAGGCCCGTCTCTCTCACGCTGCTGGGCCGCCCGCCAGTCTTTCCAGCTCCGCTCCTCACCAGTTTAGACGGACACCCAGCGCGCCTCTAGGCCTGCGCAGCTCACGGAACGCCTCCGCTCCTCACCAGCCGCCTACCAGCACTAGGCATGCGCGGCCCTGAGACGGCGCTTCGCCTCACGGTAATCACCTCGTACCTCACTGGGCCTGTGCAGCATACAGGACGACTTCACTCCTCCGGAGCCGCCCGCCTTCACACGCTGGTCACCGCTTCGCGCTACTCAGCATGCGCAAAGACCAGCGACTCTGATCTCCTTCTCCAGCCCAGCAGCTCCGCCAAAATTCCTTGCCTCTGCCTCACAGAGTCTCCGACCGGTGCAGGGAGATTCACTGCCACTTCTCGGGGAGAACGGTAAGGCAAATCAAAGGGAGAGAATTTTACTCAGTCCACAGTGAGGCTTAAGGCTAGCAGGGGCCCGAGGATACCAACAAGGGGGGGGGGGGGGCAACTGAAATCTGAGCTGCCTCACTCAGATAACAAGGTCCCATCAGAGGGTTTAGTTAGAGGCAAAGGGGGAAACGTCTACCAGAAGAGGCTGTCAAACTTTCTGTGCAACTAACTTCTCTCTGTGCGTCCACCTCCCCTCACCACCACCTTACTCCTCTCACTCTCTAACTACACAAAATGGCTTCCTGACCCCTACCCTTATATAGCCTGTCCACACAGGGTCCAGTAGGGTCCAGAAGGTTCTGGAAGGCCCCAATGTTAGTCTATGAGGCCATTCCAGGGAATGGCAGTTGTGACAGTTGGCAGCCACCATTTTGTGACTCCAAGTGAATTCCTGTCAGGAAAGGCATCTAGGCCTGGGATGAAAAACTATGAGGGCAAAAGAGCACCTATCCCCCAGACTAACACCATAAAAACCTAGTGGCACAAAAAGATACAACGGTGTGAGGGGCAAAAAGGGGACAAAATAAATAATAAATTGGAGGGACTACGCAAAGGGCCAGACAGGTCTAACACATCCAATGGCAGGAGTATGCAGAGCATGTGGATCTACAGCACTACACATCACAAACTAATACAGGGTTAATATGAAATTCCTATTCGTTCCAGGATGTGATGTCACTATTGTGTTGGTTCTGTCTGATTGGCAATCTTAGCATCTTGTGGTATCATTGAAACTCTTCCTTTTTGATTATGAAAATAAAACGTTCTGTCCATGAACACCTCCATTTTAGAATACTCGCTGTTGCCATGGATAGTCTAGATTGGTGGTAAACACTGCACCTGTCCTAAATGCAACAGTTAAGTGCAAGCTGCACATGGAATTTGTTCAGTATAAATTGCTGGATAGCTGCTTGTACAGTGTTCGCCCACAATAAGGATGATAGGTCACTTTCAGATTTGATTATAAATCATAAAATGTCATCAGTGTTGGTACATCTTTGAATATTCCTGCCTGCGATCGCAAAATAATTGGAAATAAAAGTCTTACATTCCGATTTAAAAAATATAGACCATTTCAGCACCATCCTTAACTTTGCTGATTTGCATCTCTATGAGAAACAAGGTACCTCACTAATGCATGCTGAAGGAGACTAAATCAAATACTGTCCATTTAAAGAGCTAGCAGCTTCTTTCTCCCACAATGCCTTTTACTGGCTGCGCCACACGCTGAATTCTGGTTAGCTTGAAAAGGAGCCCATGAGTCTGTCAAACTTTCTTTTTTCTGGGTCTTGACCTCCGAACTTAATTTTCTTCGTTTGACATCTTTGAAACATTTACACCCTTTGTTACGTATTTATGGTTAAATTTTCTGACCATATATGCTGGTATAATGCCTTCACATATGGAAAGACTGCTCTCTGTAACCCACACAGTGTTTGTGTATTTGGGGAGAACTGCTTGCCATCATCGCATTAATTAAAGGATTGTGAATTCTGCAAATATATACATAGACATTACATGATAGATGTTGGAGGCCCTTGGTGCTCAAGGAGGGAAGAAAGAAAGAAGGAAGAAAGGCCAACCATAGAGTGGGACTTTTCCACTATGGCCTGGCCCTCGAACTCTAGACTCCCACAGATTTGTAATTGCTTCAGACCTCATTTGCATCATTACAGACCTCCATTCAAAGTAAGGTAGCACCCTGTTTGTCTCTTTTCTCAAAGCAAAAGCACACTTATGAAAACTAAAATGGGTGTTTCAAGCCAGTGGTGAGTTTGTTTCAGAAGCTTTATTGTGTTTTATTATGTGCTTAAACAGACACACACTTAACTATTTACACTGGACGTGAATGCTTTTCAATATTGTCTAATTTTACAAAAAGTAATGAAGTCACAATTTGGCATGATCGCTGTACCATTGTTACCACCCCCTGCAAATAAAAAGTGAGATGCTACCCTTCTCCTGCTGCCCTGTATTTGAAGAGGCCATATTAATGGCACCCCCAAAACAGTGCTTAATTTAATGGGTAGTTCTCAAGTTTAGGTGGAAAGCAGCCCCTGTTAGAGCACTCAACACCAGCGACACTCTAGATCTGCTCACCTCAAATGTCTGTTTTTCTATCAAAGTTTTTAAGCATAGGATTAGCACAGTGCTATCCACGCCGAGATAGAAAATGACAAAAGTCTTTTGCAATTTATACAGCAAAGTCTTCTTTTTTGCGTAATTTATGCGTCACTCTATGCCTGAAAGGGTTTTGTTTTGACTTAATACTGGGTGCTCCCTTGTGTCTGGACAAAGCTATACCTCTCTTAAGAGCTCTAATTAGAGCGAAACACTGTGTCAGGGGTTGTTTTTACTCATTTCAGGTTGGCTTGAGTTGGTATTTCACTAAATCAAAGCTGTAATATTGTGCCTGGAGTGATAAATGGCTTTTGTAATTTTACAGCTCGGCAAGGACAGCACTGTACTAGTCCTATGCTTAAAGACTTTGCTGTATAAATTGCAAAAGACTTTGTCATTTTCTACGTCGGCGTGGATAGCACTGTGCTAATCCTATGCTTAAAAACTTTGATAGAAAAACACATTTGAGGTGAGCAGATCTAGAGTGTCGCTGGTGTTGAGTGCTCGAACAGGGGCTGTTTTCCACCTAAACTTGAGAACTACCCATAGTTCTCCCCTTCTTTTTTGCATAATTTATGCGTCACTCTATGCTTGAAAGGGTTTTGTTTTGATATATATATATATATATATATTCACTGAAAAAAACCATAGGTTATAGACCATATATAGTTAGGAATTAGCATTTAGAAAACCTTATTTTACTCACACAAAACCATTGAAATTCCATATATAGTTAGTTGCACTAACTATATATCGCGCACCCGCAATCCACTGCTGATGATGTCACATATTACATCATTCATGACATGGTCAGTGACATCACTGATGACCTCACTGATGACATAATCTAGTGTCTGTGTGTTTTTGTAAAGTTTAAATACGTTTTACATATTGAAGAATGACTGGATGGATGGAAGACTGAATGTGTGTGTGGCTGGCTGGGAGGTGTGTGACGCTGTGCATATCAATGTGTACTTGTATCAGTGATTGTATAAGAGAGTAAGTATGTGTTAGTATATGTGTGAAAAGTATGGTGTTCTGTGTTTAACTGTATAGATGAGGAAATCGAAGTGTGATTGATTCTTCACAGGACTGACTAGGTGTATGAGTGCATATGATAGTGTTCTAATAACTGACTGTATGTATGAGTAATTGTATGGGTGAATGAGTGAATGTGTGTAGACGTACGAATCAGTGAGTGCGTATGTAGTACCTGGTATTGGTGTGTCATGATGTCATCAGTGATGTCATTTGAGATGTCATCAGTGATGTCATTTCAGATGTCATCAGTGATGTCACTGAAGTATGGTGTTCTGTGTTTAACTGTATAGATGAAGAAATGGAAGTGTGATTGATTCTTTACAGGACTGACTTGGTGTGTGAGTAACTCCATGGATGAGTGGCAGTGTGTGACTGTCTGCATAGGTGTATGAGTGCATATGATAGTGTTGTAATAATGAGTGACTGTATGTATGAGTGATTGTATGGGTGAATGAGTGAATGTGTGTGTAGACGTAGGAATCAGTGAGTGCGTATGTAGTAACTGGTATTGGTGTGTCATGATGTCATCAGTGATGTCATTTGAGATGTCATTTAAGATGTCATCAGTGATGTCATTTAAGATGTCATCAGTGATGTCATCAGTGATGTCATCAGTGATGTCACTGACCATGTCATGAATGATGTAATATGTGACATCATCAGCAGTGGATTGCGGGTGCGCGATATATAGTTAGTGCAACTAACTATATATGGAATTTCAATGGTTTTGTGTGAGTAAAATAAGGTTTTCTAAATGCTAATTCCTAACTATATATGGTCTATAACCTATGGTTTTTTCAGTGAATTTCATTGGTTTTTTAACAGCTAATATCTGTAGCTGTAAAATGTATTCTTCTTTAAATCCCAAAATATATTTTATATGTTTATTAATTTTTTTTTAAAATATTTTTTTTTTCTTCGTTCCCGCTTCGCGAATCGGGAAGCTTCCCGTTAGCTGACCTTGATGCCGCGAAATAGACCGCGAGCCGGTAAACGTTTCTTTACCGCAACTGCCGCGTTAGAAAACAACATCGTGACGCCTCCCGTCCGCATGACGTTTCGCGTTGTCGCGTGATACGTCATATGACGTGCTACGTTATCGAACTGGTACGCTTACCGAGTCGCAAAGCACAAGTTTCTGGAAGCTAACCGGGAGGCCCTGCAAAGCGCTTAACGTAAACACAGCAGGTCATGTGACTTGGTAATAACACTTTTCATTGGTTCATTTCACTTTTGGTTTCCTAATGATGTAAGACTAGGTCATATAATCTAAAATGAACACTTTTCATTGGTTGAGAACTATTGTTTTTCCCAAATGATGAAAATCCCTCCTTCTTTCCTCACTCTGACTTTCATCATTGTGAGAGAAAGACCCTTTGTTACCAGTGAGCAATGGCTTCTTTAGTAGCTTCAGCTGGTGCTTCCCCACCACCTCCACCACATCCAAGGAAGAGTGGACCACCTGCTCAAGTTATAATTCAGCAAGAAGAGGAAGAAGAGGAACAGGACGACGAGCACGAAGAGAGGCACTTTTTGCCTGAGGTGCCCAGGACGTCTCACCGGAAAAAGTAAATGCAAGATACGTAACTTGCCTTATATGTCAAGATAGACTGTCCAGAGGGACCGACAAAAAATACAGTTTCGGAAACTACACAATGCATCGCCATATGACTAGGTGGCATCCTAACAACTACAGTGCTGCACAGTTTCGTAACGACCTAGATAATCTCCCTATTATGGCCAGAAGATCTGTTGTACCGGAAGTAACGGGACCAGAGGGCAGGGAGATGGTGCCAAATATTCAAACGAGATTTCATGAAGTAAAACACGTCTGCGTACATTGCAATGGATTCATTTGCTACGGAGAAAGAAGCATCACTCTGATCAACAGAGCTATTGACTATCATATGCAAGTTTGTACGAAACGCCCCAAATAATAAATACTTTTTTTTGTTTTGTTGCTCCTGTTGAGCCCTTTACAATGAATCGTTTTCATTGCCCCCTGCAAGAAAAACCCAAAAAAATATAAAACTGTTCAGAAAAATTTAAAAAAAGTAAAAAAATGTTCAGAAAAATAATAAAAAAATATAAAACAAAAACAATAAAAAAAAAGTTCTTTTCAGAACTACCTCCCAGTTATTAAAAAATTGGTACAATATTTGGAACTGTGCCAACCTCTATTTCTCGTAGTTCGCTTCCCAGTTCGCTCGCCGGTACGCGAACCGGAAGTGAACCAAAAATTTTTTTTTTAAAAAAGAACAGTAAGTATAAGGGAAGGAAACAGACACTTATGTTAAAAGAAAGACAGCTATAGGGGAGTGAACTAGAGATACTATTACCCGTAATCCACTGCTGATGATGTCACATATTACATCATTCATGACATGCTCAGTGACATCAGCAGAGGATTGCGGGTTTTTTGGCAACGTGCCTTATCCACGGTTTAATAACGCTGCCTTTTGCTTTATATAAGTTTTCAAATTGTATGAAATATATACCAATAGGTCGTTATGAACCTTTAGGTAGTGCTTTTCTTCATGAGGTCTGGTCGCTTCCATACACATACAGATGTTTCAAAGATGATCAAGAAGTTTATCTGAATGGAGAGGAATGCACTGAGACGCCAGATCATTCACTAATGTGTAGGCACATACAGTTACACGGTTCATGCAACAAACACCGACCAAATATGGCTTGCGTGTTGCAAGGCACGCCAGTTCCTGCTATCATCCCCACGTTCAAGTTGTTGGAAAATGGTAGTTATTTGATGCTCAATAATGAAGATTGTTCTGGGTTAATTAAAAGTATTCCTTTTATCGTAACAGTAAGTGAACGGGTTATTTGCTGCAGAAATGTTCTATTTCCTCCCACACATGAACATAGGGAGTTTTCAATCTGGCCACAAATACCAACCTTGGGAGCAGATTTCAACGGCATGGCAAGAATAAGAGCTCTTTTGTCTCAGAGAGAGGTGGCCTTGAGTTCGGCCCGTGAAACTTTCGTGCTTCACATAGCGAACACCCGTACAGAGGTGCAGACCCTTTTCAATACAGATTCGCCTTTCCATTTCAGCAAGATGGTTTGGACTATCTTTAACGCGTCCTCCACAAAGGGCCTGGCGCACTTTTTTAAAGTTGTTACCAGTGGTCTCGTGACTTCATTTGAGAAAATCTTTGGAGTCATCCCTGCTTTCTTTCATTCTATTTTTTTCCACTGTGCTTCGTGGATTCCCATTTTTACTTGCATTACCAGCGGACGCTCTTGTGCTTTTTTACATTTTTAAATATGGATGTCCCTCCTGTGCAAGCTCCCGCCCTGCAGCTGCTGACACTGTTCCGCAATCGCATGCTAGAATATTATGGCACAATGCCGTTGGCGATATTAAGCACGGCATATGGATTATCTTTTCGATTCTCCTACTTCACCTGTGTCCAGCCTGTATTTCACTGCCTGACCTGTGATTTCGATTGGGCCATTGATTTGTGTCTCTGCGGACCGGTTTCTCCTGACGTCGACTTTAATCAGCTGATGACTCCTATCATTACTCACGAGTTGGTTTGTCCTGGCGAAAGGATTATGGCTGTGGCATTGATGCATGGACTAATTGGTCCCTGGAATTTACTGGCGGCAACACAGTCTTTCTTGGAACAGAGCTTTCTTGAAAACCCACCGAGCTGTCCTCTGATGGTGATAGAGGATCCGGTGCTGGGAGAGCACGTATGTTCTTTTCCGCTTTTAAATTGGATGGCTGAACTCTTTTCGGATGAAGACGGTGACTTCCTATTGGAGGCTGTTGCAGCTTATTTTGCATACACAGTTATGTCATAGACCTTTTTCATGTTTGATATGCTGAGTACTAGCATTTCATTGACAATTCATTGACTTATTTGTCAAGTTTTTATTATTTAGCTTGCCTATTGGCTTAAGACTCGATAAAGTACTTGGCTGTTTTATTTTTCTTTAGCATTAAATTTTCCTAGTTTTTAATGTTTTACCTTGCGGACCGTCCACATATAAAGTTGCAATCTGCTCTCATGAGATGGCACTTCTATTATCTTATTCAGTTCGTTTCCGGATCATGGGGAGGTGTCATCTAGGTCCTGGATATCTTTACACCGTGTTAAGTTAGCATGGGCTCATTACCGGTTTAAACGCCATTTTTCCTTTTTTGCAACTTCTGCACACGACACTTAGTTGTTGCTTTAGCTTTCAACCTAGTAGTTCATCGTGGTTTACATGAGAATAATATGTTATTCCTCTACTATCTGCTTTGCTTGTTAAACTATATCTGTACAGCGAGTGCTGAAGTTTCAAGAACAACACGATACAGAATTGTTATGAGGTCTGATCTCCACGACTTCATACTCATAACATAAGTGCAGCTTCTGCCAATTCTGGGCATGAGGCGGGTTTTATATTGCTTTGCCGAACACACATACACAACAGTTGATGCGGTTCACATGAAGAGAGAGCTGGTGTATGCTGATGTGATTCCTTCAAATCTAAGACACTAAAGTATGGGCACGCCCTAAACCAACACAAACAGACCTTCTTAGCAAATAATATAATATGTGTATTAGGGAGGGTGAGATATAAGCGGCCGTGGAGGGAGTTACGGTGGGGCAGGGAGGCGGGGAGGGGGAGGGGCAGGGTGGAGCCCTCTCCACCCTGCCCCTCCCCCTCCCCGCCTCCCTGCCCCACCGTAACTCCCTCCACAGCCCGTGGCTGCTTATAAGTGTTGCTAACTCTTATTCATTTACAGCATGTTAACATACTGTCACCATTCGCTTTTTATGTACTAGTAACTATGCTGGTAATTTTGCTACTGATAATATGTGTACTTGTATTATCTAAGATACTACGCCTGAGAAGACGGCATTAGTAAATAAACATTTCAAATACACATGTGTTCTTCTTAACTCCATGTTCTGGTTTCTAAGAAATATATAACGACCGACTGTTCATGAGTTCCACGTATCCTGAGGTACTATAAGTTCATATTCTGGATTGTCTAAACATTGAGAGTTTGTTATATCCAATGTGACACTGTACCTAGCTTGCTAAGGGGTTTTTGATTACTAAGGTGAGTTTTGGGGCACCCTAATTCGCCGAGGTTCCAATCCTCTGTCCACAGTTCTGTGTGAGAACAGAAACCCTGCGACAGGGGCACCCCCGACCCTTGCTGGAGCTTCATCACACTTGCGATACAACTCCAGCAATGCGCCACCTTTACGGCACAGATACATCACGCATCTGTGCTGTTTTTGCCCCATGATGCGCCGCATTGTAAATGCAGCACACCATAGGTGACGGAACAGCGGCACAGAATGACTAACACATCCCTGGTGATGCGCCAGTCATCATAAAGCTATCCCTATGCTTCTTATCTTGTTAGAGATGAACCGCCATATGTATCATCAAAGTTTTTTGCATTTCCTAAATAGCGAACTTTAAGGAATAAATAGCGATTCTTTACCATTCCTAGTTTGCGATGAGCTATTTGCTAATTACAAATTACCCATTCATTTCCTTCATTTCCATAAGGCGGTTGGACTCACTTTTAGCTCGAACGGCTGAATGGATTTCCACGAAACTTGGCAAAATTG
Source organism: Lissotriton helveticus (assembly GCF_964261635.1). Taxonomy (NCBI): domain Eukaryota; kingdom Metazoa; phylum Chordata; class Amphibia; order Caudata; family Salamandridae; genus Lissotriton; species Lissotriton helveticus. The sequence continues at coordinate 285,325,012 of NC_136070.1, read as the reverse complement.
TAGGGACTGGTAGCCCGATGTGCCTTTGCTATGTCTCAAGATATATGCTCCAGTGGTTTTTACGAAAATTAACTTTGAAAAATATATATTGGGCTACATTGGCCTATATATATGTTGGAGCCCAAATGTAGCCCAATGTAGCCCAATGTAGCCCAATGAAGCCCAATGTAGCCCAATGTAGACCAAAGATGGCCGCCAGAGACAAAAAAAACAAATGTAGCCCAAATATCAGCCAGATGTAGCCCAACTATAGCCCAGTGACAGAATGACCAATCAGCTTCGCAAACCTCCGTTACGCGAAGCAGAGCGCTGTTACAGATATATATCTTTTTTTGAACGTTAATTTCTCAAAATCCACTGGAGCACATATATTGAGACCTAGCAAAGGCACATCGGGCTACCAGTCCCTAATATTTTACCAAGTTTCGTGCAAATCCATTCAGCCGTTTTATTATTATTATTTATTTTATTTGCCCCGCGGGGCCCTTTTAAAACCTCCACATCAAACCTAGGGGGTCAGCGAGGATCTACTATGCCCCCTTATGGTCATTTGCCCCTTCGCTTTGGCCTCCTTGTCTCTCGATCCTACCGAGAGACAAGATGGCGGCCGCTACGGACTGTTTGGAATGTTTACAGACGCCGGAGAACCAATCAGCTTCGCTTCACAAAGCTTCGTTGCGCGAAAAGTACGCGAACCGGAGCGCTGCCCGGTCCGCTGTTACAGATATATATCTTTTTTTAAACGTTAATTTCTCAAAATCCACTGTAGCACATATATTGAGACCTACAAAAGGCACATCGGGCTACCAGTCCCTACAATTTTGCCAAGTTTCGTGCAAATCCATTCAGCCGTTCGGGCTAAAAGTGAGGCCAACCGCCCTATGGAAAACTCAATGTTAAAAACACGTTTTGGGACCCCCCTTTTTTCTCGACCCCCCCCTGGACGAACCCCACCCCAATTTTCAGGGGCTGCTCAGAAACAGAATGTGCCATTTTCCTGAAAATTTCAGCCAATTCCGTCCACAAACGCCAAAGTTATTTGACATAGAATTTTCAAAAATCCCATAGAGAAAAAATCCTAACTATATATACCTGCTGGCGACCGCCAGTAGGTAATATATATATATATATATATATATATATATATATATATATATATACACACACAAATGAAGCACTACCCCTACAGCTTTACAAATGCCTTTGACAATAGTAGTTAATGACTTAACATTTAATTTAAGGGGAGGAAACGGAGATTGTTCTGGTTAACCTGAAAAAAAAATTATTTCTATTCCTTGAGTAGCTAATTCTTTTGTTCTTCTTCTTTAGATCCATAGGAGTAAAAACAAGTGGAAATTTCACCTAAAGGATGGCATCATGAACCTTAATGGAAGAGATTATGTATTTTCCAAAGCAGTTGGAGACGCAGAATGGTGAAATTGTTTTCAAAACATGTCGACAAAGTCACAACACAAACTCGAACAGGAAGAAAGCAGTATGGGGTCTCTAATGCACATCTCAGCCAATGCGAGGTGTTTTTTTTACAACTATAAAAAACTGAAGACACCCCTGTGTTCGGCAACAAAAGCTTGGAATTGTTCTACAAACACTAGTGCTGAACTGACAAGCCACAATGAAGAGAGCATCTAGTGTTCATTTGGATGACTAGTTTTTTGTGTTCAGTCTCCTCACAGATGGTGATTACAGCACCTAAATTAAAGAATGCTTCTCGCTGCCACCATAGCCACCTTTGGCATATGGTAAACTTTACAACTCAAATTGTGGAGTCTGGTCTACTGTCTTCATAGCAACTATCTTTGCTTCTGTATGCATCTTTTTTGCCCCATTTGCTCTTTTTTACGCAGCAAAGATGCATCTTTTTTTAATATTCATTCTTTTTACTGGAGGGACACTATTTGAACATTGAGTTGTTTCATATTTTTTAAATGAGATTTATAATATATTGTAGGCTGCTGAGTTTTCCATGTTCTTTGGAGGGAGGGAGGGGTTGAAGGGATAGGCATATTGAGGAAAGTAATCTGAATGATTAAGTCACTTGGTTGTTGACAAGACAACTCGCTGTTTAAATACTAAACCAACAAGTTTGTCCTTATTCAATGGAGGTTTAGTGACTTTATAATTTAAAGTGGTTCGTGTTGAACTTGTCACTGCCCTGGTAGGTATCGCTTGAAATAATGGTGCCATGTGTTGGATACATTAAACCTTTTAAAGGTTGGAGGAGGAGTAGGTAGTGAGGATGGGGTGGTTAAAATACTTTTTACTACCCTGAGGACCGCCAAGGGGGTGTGGGCTTGTATGGAGGGGTTATCTGTCCAATGCAAGTCTTGCATGTTTCATAATCCAGTATTTTTAATTTGTGTGGTGTCTATCAGATTGGACTCTAATATTTGATGAAAAAAACGTATGTTCTTACAATATCCATGCCATACATGTTATGGCAGCAGGCAAACCATCCTAGTTGAAGCCTCCCAGATTGCACATTTTAGAATAAAAAACAGGACCCGCCTATTTGATCTATAGAGATGCCTTTTTTGAGACTGGAGTAACTGTAATTTTAGCATTTTATTTATGCCAAAATGTTTGCTTTGTTTTCCACAAATACCCATATCTTTTATTTAGGTCCACGAAATTAAAGGCTATGGCTAGACTAGAGCTGCTGATGTGCTGCTGCATGGCAGTGAGAGACTTTCAATCCTCCGACTCTCCTTTGCTTCTTTTCCCATCCATAGAAAAAATTATTAGGCTCTACAGTATTTCTGGCTTAAACTCTTTAACTGGCAGCAGTGGCAGGTTCCAGGAACTCTGAGCAGGGGAACATATTTTGCACAAGCTATGGGTCAGACGCAGAATTCAAATCCAAGAGTCTATAAAATTAACTTTGATTTACATGTAACAGGAAAATTGATATTTACAAACATGCTCCTGTAGCTACATCATAAATGATGTGAGGAATATTCCCCTTTCTAGTGGAAAGCAATGTCCGCACACTTGAGTATTTAAAATTACCTAAAGTGTTGCTTGCTGTAGGAGACAAAACAATTTACAGCACCTGTAAATGTTCACTTATGTTTTTCACTATTCCCTCTTTGAGCTTTTTAACATACTGAATGGATTCTAGTAAGCTTAGATGTACTTTTCTTCTTCTTTTTTCAGCTGTAAGGGCATTTGCTTACCCCACATTCTGTTCATGCTTTTCTACTGCTCACATCTGTGTTCTGTATTGTTTTAGACTGTAACTGTCACGAAAACCGGTTCCGTGGATTTGTTCTTTTAGTGTACTTACTGCCTTTCAAATTATTTTATCCTTATGTCCTCTTTAGAAACAACTGAGGTAAATCTATACTAATAAAGGATGGACCCAGAGGTTTATTTGAAAGACCATGATAAATGGGTAACTGAAGAAGTTCTGCAAGCACCTAACACTTGATCTAATTATCAAAAGGAAATAATAATGACTTTGCATTTCAAATTGGATTTTCCTCCTTTATAGTCTGCTTCCCCCAAAAATCCAACACATGACAAACATTCTTGCATGTTAGATATTGTGCTTCATAATGTAAAGTATTTAACATTTCAGTTAACAATGAAAGTCACTCGCTCATGAAAAATTAATAACCAGGTAAATAATTTCATCGAAACTGCTAGAAATGTGTAGTCTGTCCAGTCAGTGGTGTGTTGTTATGCATCTGGCCATCCTACTCTGTTTTATCTAATAGCAAATGCAAATTTTAAAGATTTTGTTCTCCAAGATATTATCTTGAGTTACACGTGAGCCTTCATAAAACAGCTCTGCACAAGGTTTTAAAGCATTGTTCATTAGCCCTTTTAACAGTTTTCACAAAAATGTTGGAGTCCCCATTGATGGATACTGAAAAGCTCTGCACATTTTTGTCAATAGCATCTGCTTATCCAGTTGGTTTGCAATTACACCATTTGTTAGATTGTATTTGCTAATGTGCTTTCCGTTCTTAGATCATCAATATTTGAATTACTTTACCCACATTAATCTTCTCAGTAGTTCTGGTCTGCAAACAGTTTTGGATCTCTTTAAATGTCATTTTGTCATGTGGGATCTTTTATTGCATTGAAAGCTCACTTTGAAAGTAAGACAGTGTAGTATAATTTCACTATGGATGGCCTCGGCACTCGTATAACACAAGTACAGCTTTTTTTTAAAATCCTTTTCTGAATGTTGCTTGCTGCTTCAGCCAAATACTTATTTTGCTTGAATACTGTTTGCACAAGGCACTGAATTTTTGGAAGTTTTCTGTTATTTGTATATATTTTTTTAAATAAAAGAAGCTTACAGCTAAAGAACTTTGACTGCATCTGCCCTGTAATCTCCAAGCACATTACCTCAGCCTGGCATTAAAAGGTACACCTATGCCCTTTTAATTTTTATACATAGGCTCTCTTGTGCAAAGAAGTAATGTGAACGGTTGAATGAGAGAACACGGTTTCTTACAGTTGATCCATCAAATTTCACTACAGTTCATAGCAATCTGTTAATTGAGTAGGCTAACCAGATCTGGGTTTTAGATTACTTAAACAGTTCCATTATTCCTGAGCTCAGTCTCTCGCACAAGAGATTTACAACTGTACCAAGATACAAAACCAAAATAACCCAACACCAGTAGTAGTCTACCAAGTGGTCCATATTTTTAATCGGACAATAAGTTTTTTTTTCTTCAATTTACGATTTTGCCACTCCTAGCTAATTTTAAATTGCAGCCTTGTCTAGTGAGGTCTACTACACATTTATCACCTTTAGGTACCTTCAAGCTGATCACCATGGTGAAGCTACCCTCTAGGTAAATGTCTCTTCAAGATCTATATGGGACATGAATTAAAATGTCTTGTAGAATTAATTTTATCAGGCATTTATGTTTCAATTTCCTATAAAAGTAGCTTGTGTACTCTCACAATCATTCTTGAGCTAATTCCTGTTTGTATAGTTTTATGAAGATGAAGGCAGATTTGAATGTGGGAGATTAAATTCTTGTAGTTTGTTTTGCAGTTAAAACGTTTTAATGGCCTCTCGCCTAAACTTGTTTGAATGAGGCGATATTAAGCAGCAGTAGAATTTTCCCTTCTCCTTTAACCCTTTGAAACCTGTTACATATTTTGTTAGTTTACTGAAATTCAGTTAATTTTGTTCATAATTTCCATGAATCCTGAGAAAATTATGGTTCACTAGTAATGTATTGAATCTTGCCTGTGAGCTTAAGGACAGTCAAACAAATCTGATCTTTTATTTTTGTAAATTATATTTTTTTTTACATAGACGAGTCTAAATATTCACATGCCCACTGTGTAGGAACTGCTGTTTGAAAAAGGGCATCAGAACACTGTACTTTAGACTTTTAACATCCTACTCAATTGAGTGGCTGGTCTGCAAGATTTCCTGCTTTAACATTTGCTTAATTTAAGTTTACGGTGCTTTACTGTAGTTCACAATTTTCATTACTGTTCATCGGTTTGTGCTTTTTGTCTGACTTGACCCTTTATTTCTCGCTTAAGATTTGATGTAATCCATGTATTTATTTGCATTTTACTATTTTTGAAAGAACATGCTCATTGGTTCATACTACTTTCTTCATTTTTCATCTCGTCCTTTCACTAATATATATATTTTTTTCTTGACTATAAAAATAATTTAGTTAATTTTCACACTTGTGATACTACCAAAATATTATCTACCTAGCACTGAATCAGCAGGCAAGATAATTGTAACTTAAGGGTCTTGTCAAAGACTGAGAAAGGCATGTGATAATGAATAATTTATTGTATAACTGTATTCTAAAAAAAATGTTTTACACCAGAAAACAACAGTAGGCCTCTTTTATTAGCCAGGGCTACATTGACTAGTGGTTAGACCTAAAACTAAAAGCCTCCTGATAAGATCACCTAAAATCTTCACTCAGTTTCAACATGTACTGCAGCTGTAGTGTAGAAGCTCTGTTTATCAGTATACCATCTTATTCGAGTAAACGCTCATGCTTCCTTTTGTGCAAAAGCAAGGCAGTGAACATTGGAGTCAATGTTGGGTTTTTGATGACATCCAAGCATAATCCTAATTAGGTACCCCTTGTAATGTTGTCTTAACAGTTTGCAGTGTTTGTGAAACAACACCTGCCAAATTGGGATATTCTCAATGTTACTCTAACAATATTGTCAACTGTTAAATGATTTTAGGTGAGGATCTGTTTGCTTTTTACTGCAATTGCCTCTACTATGCATAGTGCTTTAGGTGGTGAGGACAAAGTGTTAATTATCTTTGAATTCACCTTTTACTTAACGTGCCTTTTGCTGCATTTTGTCTTTTTGCAAAATATAATTTACAGCAATTCAATTTATGTGAAAACCTAAATTGTAGTGTACTCCTACATACAGATATCTGGTTGCTGGCCCGATACCATGGTTACACAGTGTTTTAGATTTTGAAGTTTTGCTGTGTTCTGTGAGCATGCCTTATCAATTCCTCTGTATATCGCAGGCTTAATTTTTCAACTTTCCCAATTTCTATTACATTTGATCTTAACATGACTTGTCTGTAGACTTTTACTATTTCTTATATGTCTCTGGAATGAGGAAAGTCAGTTTAGAATCTGATAAATACAAAAAATCTAATGTTTTAAAGTTGCCTTGTATGACCATTTTTATTCCTTTTATTGAATTTGTGTGCGTAAATATGTTCATAAAAATATTGGCTATCTGCAGATTAGTTCTCAAAATGTCCATCTTGTTCAGTGTAAACAAGGCTTAAAAACATAAGCCCTATTAGAAGTCCAGGAACCCCAATAATCCCTTGTTACGAACTCAATCCATCATTGTTTATGGTGTTCCAACTGATTAACCGAGCTAAAGAATGTGAGCTTAGATATTGTTCTGCCAAACAATCAAGGTGTGCCTACCTGCTGTGCTGTGTGCCAGCTGAGGATTTAAGGCCTCTTTATCAAACTCTTAATTCTTCGTATGAAATCTTACACCAGAGCATTGATGTCTCAAATGTGTAGGGTTTTGCACAAGCTTTAAATGTAAGATTTTTTGATGACACATGCAATAAAATATTTAAAGTAGACCCTCTGCAACAATTACTCAAGCTTGACATTGCTGCTTTTGTCATCAGCAGGTTACACACTGTGAACCTCCTCTGCTTTCATAGAAGTTTCGAAGGAGATACTAAAGTTCTTTATCAAAGGTGTATGACCAAACAGAATTCAGAACATTTAATGCCCCATGTTCTTGCCCCTTACATCATATTCCTTTTCATAGGGAGAAGATTTTAGGGCACATTGCTCCTAACTAAGAAATGGAAAATAGACTTTTTACTCTATCCTCTTGCCGGCGTCCAATGTTCTTGCATTTATAAAACAGTTCATATTGTCAACTGACAGTTCGGTTTTACTAGTTTTAGAAGCGTTTTTATATTTTACTTGAAGAGATCTCATTGGTCAACCAAATATATACTAGCGGTTTTGTTCCTAGTTGTAGGAATCTATTAGGATGACTTTTCTCTTCAGCGAGTGCATTTTATCTGTAGCTCGCATTTATTGCTACAAGGGCAAAACACATTTTTAGACTCATTTCTTTAGCTGTGTTCATACTTAACTTTACAGGGGAACCCATTTTCTTTTTACTGTGATAAATGAGCAGATCATCTGGTGTGGATATTTTTTTTAATACTACTAGAGTTTTTCATCATAGGGGAATGAAAAGGATTGAAGGGATGTGCATGGAATCAATCTGGCAAAGTATGGAATGGCTTGTTTCCCAATAGCAAATCATGATTTCTGTTTTATTTAGTGATAAATGTCTAGATTGCTGCAAATGTTTCCACCACCATCCACTTTTCAAGTAATAGAAATTGCCAGTTTTAAGCATTGGCCACCTTTTGGAATGAATGTTTCAAATTCCAAAGACCAATAATTTTGTGAGATCATTTTGTTTAGTTACATGTGCCACCCCAGTGCCCCCATATGTCTTCTATTGCTCTTTTGTGAATCAGGGTATTAGATCACAATTTTGGGGTGACTGGGGAATGCAAGATTATAGTTTTTCCTGGTCTAAACCTTTGTCAACTGCTGTTGTACATACTATGTTCTATGTGTGGAGGGATAAATATATTTATTATGTTTGTGAAATGTATCTGTACAAATGCAGATCAAGGTTTCTCTTCCTTGACCAACAGGATATTATGTTTAAAAAGCCACGCTTGGAATGCAATTAGAGAACTTGGTATTTTAATGTACTGAGACATATTTTAAGTTAACATTTTGCCTTTGCAAAAACTTTAATTAAAGATGTTATTTAAAAAAAAAGTGTTGCTAATTCTTTTTCGCAAACTAAGAATGCACTTCCGAAAGAGCTAAATAAGACCACCCGCTTGCTCAGTGCACTAACTTATTTAAAATACAGGACTCACAATATTCCCAGGTAAAGGCTGGGAAATTCTCAGATTAACAAGCATTGGCAAAGCCAATATATCGCACCTTTGGGTCCCATTGCCCTTGTCAATGGATTTAATCCACAGTATGCTTGATGCTGTACAACAAAGAATTGAAAAAGAAAAAAACCTTTTTTTCAGCAGCGTCATTTTCTAGGCACATGCACAACGCACATGAGCACAAAGTAAAGCCCACACATCAAATTAACAGCACAGCGCAAATACGTGAAAATGAGGCCAGCCAATGGTGAACAATGTGTGGGCTCTAAGCCCACTGAAAGCTAACAAAATGTCGTGCAACAGACGGCACTTGTGCTGTCTTAGGTGAGATTTAAGAAGGGCAGTGTTAATTCTTGTATGTATTTTTCATGTTTGAAACTAATTGAATTCTTGAATACTCTGGATGACCTAAAGACTTTGCACTCAGAAGGGTGTGAAGAAGAGGTGCTTGCAGAAGTGCACCTGTGGGGCTTTCCTTTCTAAAAACTCATTTCCCAAAATTTAAGAATTAAACTGTTTATGGTTGTCTTTGACTGAATATTCTTCCATCTGGGAGCTCTTTTCCTATTTAATTCTTTCAATATTTTGCAGGCTGTCAAAGTGTGCCGTGCCAGGACAGTACATAAGTTAAGCCGCAAAATGCCTACTTATTCATAATGTGGAGACTTTCAAGTAGTAAATCCATGTATGCTTTGAGAGTATTAACTGTATGGGACTTTTGGCTAAAAGGAATTTTTGTTTGATTCTTTACCTAGCCACATAATTAAACTACTTGTTCTTGTTACATTACCACAGGTGGCCTGTTCCCCCTTCCGCAAGACGTGTGGCAGTATGCAACTACAGTAGGCCAGAGAATTAGGGGCCATTTTAGCCCAACATAAAAGAAAATGCAAAATATGGCCCTGTGCAGTAGGTCCTTCAGTGCTATTATGCCCCCCCCCCCCCATTCCCGCTGTCTGGTTTATCTCAGTCTTCGGTTTCAGGGTACTGTATCTGCAAGAAACCAGTTAGTTATAGATTCCTTACCTTAGAATTGCCCCCAGATGTCAGACTGGATCCGGAAAGTTTTTCTCGTCAGCAGTACCTCTGCGTGTCGGAAGGTGGTGTCGGTTGGCTCCGCGTTCGTCGTTGGCGTCGCCGGGATGCCGTTGTAGTAGCTACTTAGCTGCCACCCTCGCACCCTGATGGCAGTTGTTTCTTTTTCCAGGCCAGCCATCGCAGATCCGGTGAGAGCGGTATCTCTATCACGTTTTGACCAACTTTTTCCCGACTGTTGTCGACTTCTTTTTGAGTCTATCAACTCCTGGTGCACTAGGGATGCCCGGCTTCAAGGCTTGTGGGTCCTGTAACCGACTGATGTCGGTTACGGATCCGCACTGCGTGTGTCTCTTCTTTCTGAGCACGACCATGACCCCAAGTCATGCTCTGATTGCCGGACGCTGTGTAACCGACTGATGTCGGTTACGGATCCGCACTGTGTCTCTTCTTTCTGAGCACGACCATGACCCCCAAGTCGTGCTCCGATTGCCGGACGATGGCGCAAAAGACTTTGCGGGAGCAGTCCCGAAAGTTGCTTGAGCGCCGGTGTTCCTATATTCCCAGTAGGCTCTGCGCATTGGAATTGGAATAACATAAACGATAGTTTAGACGTAGGACTGAGGTCGACTAGGTCTCTATTGAATTTGTTAGACTTAATTATGAATGCCAGCTAGCTCAGAGGTCACTAGAAACTTTCTCGAATGAACAGGAAGGAGTTAACTTTCCTGATTAGACAAGAAGGAATTCGTTTCTGACAACTGCATAAACATGACAACTTTGCTCAATCCAGAATAAGGAGTATATCTCCAGAGTCGTGTGGAAAACAATAGACCGCTATTTCACTCAGTCAATCGTGCATACTTAGTTTCACCAGAGTGCAGAGAAATAGAGAGACGGGGCGTTTTCAACAAAAGTTATTAGTCCTCTTTCTCGTGCAAGAGAATTGAATTGCCGTAATTGCAATACTTGTCAAAGTAAAGTGCGTACAGTAAAAGGAGTATTATGAAATAATACTGTAAAAGCATTTATATGGTTTCTGAGCCATATGATACTTAAAACGGAAAAAATATATACATACATAAAATCATTTACTAAACGTACTCAACTGGTGCTTCTAAGATACGCCTACCCCGGTGTACCTAACCTAAGCCTAGTACATGGGAAGGAGTAAGTCAGCTGCAGTTTAAGTTAGTTTTTGCCAAGAATCTGAATCAATAATTCTCTTAAGGATTTAATCAGCTATGTACCTTGGTTATAGAATGAAGGAGGTCTTGTATCTCTTTCTCAGGACTCGATCTCCCAAAAACCCGCAAGGGTGACTGGAAACACTGGAGCTGGATTTCTCGGCCAGAGAAAAGACAGCGTCTCTGTGTGTCAAATGGGAGGGTCGGCTCTCGCATCAGCTGGGCTTCGGGCAAGTAGATAGCCGCTCTGTTTCAAACCACCGTGTGTTTGCTTAAGGCAACGTTGGTATATTTATACCTGGAAGGTGCAGAGTTTGACGTAAGGTTGGACATAAGAAGTCACTAAGAACTTGCAGTTCTTTCTGGACTCCAGGAGTTCTTGTTCAAATCAAAACAAAAGCAGGGGATTTCCCGGGCTGCTGGAGGCTTGGTTTGTTTAAAGAACGCGTTGTACTTTCTAGGAGTCTATGGGAGTGGCCTTGCCGTATTTGGACTGCATTGGCTATGACTAAATATGGATATGATTCCTATATCTTTATAAGGATATGTTTCGTTATAACCACATAAGGGCATGAAGCGGGAATATTTAAATAGGGTCCTAGATACATTCACAACACCCACTCCACGTATAATGTCCATCATTACTAAATACTAAGCAATACTAAACATAACGATGCATGTGTTTTCCAACCCACCCCAAAATGCAAAAAAATGCATTCGAAATGGTATATATATATTTTTTTTTGCAGAGTTTTATATAGCGCGAACTAGAACCGAACCGAATCAGTTATCAGAGCGCTTTACATAGCACCAGTTACGTTACAGGAGGACACACTTTCATTTTAGGCACGGGGAGGTTAAGTGATTTGCCCAGAATCACAGGGGTTTTTTGGCATCGTTACCGAGACTCGAACCCAGATCCCCAGGTCCGAGGTCGAGCGCCTTAGCCGTTAGGCCAATATGGTATATACACGACAAATGAGTATTTGTACTGTACGGTTTTCAAGCAGTGGTATCATTCAGATAATGCATACATAAATATTGGCTGAATGAATTGCGAAAATTACATTTATGAAATGGCTCTTAATACAGAAAAGAAGGGCGAGACCATTTCATCACATATTTATACAATACTGTACATGTGCTAGAGGCTGATTCAAAATATTGTCTCGAGTTTCAAAATAGAAGTTCTGTTCTCCAAGAATAGTTTGACTTTAGGCAGAGTACCGTGTGCCAGAAAAAAGGTAAATATTTTGGAAATGGAAAAATAATTTCGCTTTCAGGGGAAGAAATAGTTCCAATTGTTTTCAGGATTCTTGTTTATAAAAAAATGAAGGCCGAATTCAGAGTTGGGGGAACGCTGTGTGCTCGTTGTTTTAAGTTATTCTCGTTGTTAGGAGAGAACATCAAATCAGACAGGCTTGCGAAGAATTGGTCTACAACAGTATGTGAAAGTTCGACCAAGTTAGAAAAAGCTGCAATTGTGCATATGTGAGAATCATTGCTACCATCGATATCTGCAATGCTCACAGAAGGTTGTACCTGTGTGGTGCTGCTTTCATCTCGTACTTCACTGCCACCTAATCATAATGGTGAAGTCTCAACGAATGCCGTCATCAGAATAGGTAGCCGCTGGGGACAACACGTTGCATGAGCCGTTACCGAACCAAGCAAAGTATCGATGTCCATAGGTACTGCTGATGGTAGTGTAAGACAGACGTCCAACACGCATTCTTCTCCGCATAGCAGACATCGAAGCACAGGTAAGATGCAATCTTGCCAGATTGGTCTGAATGAAAGAAACCAGGTCTCTGAGCTGGGCAAAGCAGAGGACTTTAGTGATCCGTTCTCGGTAACGTATAGCCACAATTGTCTCATCCATTGTAGCCCGAGTTTTGTCTGGTGCTTGACTTGCCATATAGGAGCAGAAGGAACAAAAATAGAATTCCTGCTACGAGTCCCGAAAGAAGAGGCAATCCGCCGAATACAGAATGCACAAAATTCGGGAAAATGCCCAGAACTGTTTCAAAGGGTGCTAACAGTCCCGAAAAAATGGTCTTAAAAACATGTGCGATGCCACTGGTATCAGACATGTTTAAAATTTGACCTAATATTTCTATGAAATGTACGGGGCAATTTGTCGATAATAGGGAATGTATCTCTGCCGCTGTCCTTGCAACTTGCAGATTATAAGTCTCTTTGGACGAGGTTAAAGGCACAGTTGTCTGTAAAAGAACAGACTTCATTCTGCTTAAAATATCAATTTGAATAGAAGAGATATTCACAGAAGGCCGTAATGTTGCCTCCTTGTCTGGATTGCTGTTTGGATACAATACTTGCATACAGCAAATGACCCTGGAAGTAACGGTTACGAGATGGGCTTTTCCTGGCACCATGCCACTACAGCTGCGGTCATTTAATACAACGTAGCTGCCGTTGGAAAGCTGTCTGAAAAAAGGCTCTATCTGTGTTGCAGGAGTGCCGTGCAGGTGACATGAAAGGTTATTTGATAAACCTTCGCAGGCTCCATGCAAGTTAATACCTTGACACAGAAGTGTACCGCTTAGTGAATTTTTACAGTTATTACCACTAAGAATGACCTCTCTTTTCCCTTCTATATAACATATGTGTATAAGGTAATTTCCAGGTTGATTTGATGTATCCTTTACCCAACCTTTCATACAGGCCTGCTGGTATATACTTTTGGCAATATTGAAACTGAAAAGTTATCAGAATTGTAATTGTACCATGTATTATCCATTCAATGACAGGTCTCTGACATTGTCAATGGTAATCTCAAGTTTTTCAATGCTCAGAATCGTATAATCTGCTCCTTTTTGTGCCAAACTGATTTGTTTATCAGTAAGGTTAAAGATTGAAAATAATGACGTTATGTTGATTAGACGCCATGGCACGTGACCTGAATGCAGATTTTGTAACGTCCAGCCTAGCTGTACAATAGAACGTAATTGGGACTGGCCATGTTGTAACATTAGCAAGTCCTGCTCTATTATATCAATTGCAAAAAACACAGTTGATGGACAGAATGTAGAATAATGTCATACATTCACCCCAGTACAAGGATCTGGGGCTAAATCCATCGTTTTTTTGCACTCCACACCACCCTGGGTTAGACACTGGCTATATGCAAATCAGCTCTGACCCTGTGCCTCATGGGAACAGTCCAGTCCGAACTACCAAGCCATGTCTTTCCCAGACCGGAATCAAGCATCCAAGGACCGGTTTCTGGCTATCAGCCTTCATCAGCCTGGATAGCTTGACTCCAGTGATGTGGAGAGCCTGGGACTCACGTCTGAGCATACCCAGCCCACTCGGGGTGAAAATTGCAAAAAACACAGTTGATGGACAGAATGTAGAACAATGTCATACATTCACCCCAGTACAAGGATCTGGGCCTAAATCCATCGGTTTTTTTTGCACTCCACACCATTCTGGGTTAGACACTGGCTATATGCAAATCAGCTCTGACCCTGTGCCTCATGGGAACAGTCCAGTCCGAACTACCAAGCCATGTCTTTCCCAGACCGGAATCAAGCATCCAAGGACCGGTTTCTGGCTATCAGCCTTCATCAGCCTGGATAGCTTGACTCCAACTGTGTTTTTTGCAATTTTCACCCCGAGTGGGCTGGGTATGCTCAGACGTGAGTCCCAACTGCGGGTTGTGCTGAACCGTCTGTATATATAATACAGCCGTAATGTTCGGGAGGCAGGATTTCGGTCGGCAGAGGACATTCATATTTATATTGGAGAAATTCCTGTGTTTTTAAGTTGGGATCGAATTCGTATACTACATCTGATGCAGCAAGAGAATTAACCCATTGTATCCATCTTGGATGTAAAGCTTTAGCATTCGGAATGCTTGCTCTTGTTACCGTTTCTAGGGCAGGTACCGGTGTAACGATTATTATACGTTTACCTTGTGCGAGGGCTCTTTTGCTAAAGCAGTTTGAACCGCAGTCAGAATTTTTTCAGTTGAACTGAATTTCATTTCAGCTCGTGTGTACAAGTGAGATTTATAACCTATTGGTACCGTTTCTCCCTCATTAGAGATCAGGTATGTGAATCCGCATCTCCCTGGGATGACTCGGATTACAAGGTTGCGTTCATTTGCACGTGTTTGCAGTTTTGTTTTAGTTAACATGTCTGTTTGTAATGATCTTAAAATCTCTGTTTCTGAGTCCAATTAATTGGTTTGAAATCAGGTTTTATTAATTCATAGAGAGGTTTAACCCTCTCTGCATAATTCAGAATGTATGTTCTTCAGAAATTCAGGAAACCTAGAATTGATTGTAAGTTTTTCAGCGTTTTTGGAGCTTGGAGTACTGCACACTTCTCTAAGAAGTTGTCTGTTCGGCTTTTGCCTTCACTTGATAATTTATATCCTAAAAACAGGACAGTTAGATGGGCAATTCGTGATTTCTTAAAGTTGAATTTATAACACTCAGATGCGAACCCAAGTATGATGGTGTTCACTCTTTTCAAGTGTCTCCAGGTCGTCGTCTGTAAGATAGATGTCATCGACATGATAATCCCTCATCATCATACATTTGTAGTAACTCTGTTACCCTGGCTGAGAATAATCCTGGGCTATTCTTGAATCCCTGTGGGGGTCGACAGAATTGTTTGTGCCCCCCATACAGGAGAAAGCGGTTAAATACCTACTTTCAGGTGCAATGTTTTGACAAAAGAAACCATTTTAGATATCTAATGTCGTTTTATATTTTTTGTGCACGATGTTATTCATTAGTGCTGCACTATGTGAGTTTTGTACTGCAAATATTTTGCCGCAGGAGTTGAGGTGTCTGTAGTCCAAAACTAGAAGATATGAATCATCTGGCTTGGAGACCGGAAACAAAGGATTGTTCATTTGTGAGGTGCATGTTTCATTCACCCCCTGATATTCAAGTTGATCTAAGATCTCCCTGACTTGCTTTTTAGCTTCTTGCTTAACAGGATACTGCCTTTGTGCAGTAGGTTGATTTTTTTAACTGGATTTTATGGTGAGGAGAATCCTCATCCCATCCTACATGATTTTTATATAATGCAGGGGCTTGGGCAACTGCCCATTTTCTTGCAAATGTGTATTTTTTATGAATTGGAATGTGATTTGAGAAGGCAGGCATAATCATTTCTTCGCCATGTGGGCACTCCCTGACAAACTCTGGTGGCCAGTCTTTTTCTGCTAGAAGGATATCATAGCCTTCCGAAAGGTTATCCCAAAAGAGACCCTTTATTTTCCTAGTTTTGTCCCTCTCTATACGTAATGTTATTTCATATAATTTATGGGGTATGCTAACTCTGGTGTCTGCAGTTTCCACTTGAATGTATTCATTTGTTTCCACTGTCTCCAGAAGATTATTCAGGATCTTGCGAGCTATGGTCACTTCTGCTGCGCTGTCTAGCACTGTCTGGACCCGCTCTCCGTTTTTCAGTTGTCCACCAAATCCTCGGCATGTTTTATTTTAATACTGGCTACCTTCTTTTTGTGAAATTGTAATTTTTTACTTTGATGAGCGGGTTCCTTGTCTTTGGACTTGACGTGCTCTTCTTTGTGTTCTGACTGTCCTCTTCTTTCCGATTTCTGTGAGGAAGTCTGAAAAGATCGAGAGGGACGAGTATCATCTTGATATCTGTCAGGTTTTCTCAATGTATCCCTATCTCTAAGGTTGTATCTTTTTTCAGAGGGATCCCTGTGGGGAGACTTGCTTCCTCGTTCTGGAGATCTATCTCTCCGTTGAGGAGACCTTCCTCTGGACTGAAACTGTTTTTCTCTGGGAGTAGTTTGTTTATTACCCTCCCACTTCTTTTTTTGAAGTATTGAGATTATTTTTAATAAATATTTTTTCAGGATTTTCAGTTAGTTGGGGTTTTAGTGGTTTCCCACCCAAACTATCTCTATCTAATTCTTCATAGGATTTTTCTATGATTCTGGCAAGTTCAAAAGGTTGTTCTGCTATATCTGTTTCTTTCAATTTCTGGCGGGTCTGCTATATCTGTTTCTTTCAATTTCTGGCGGATCACAAAAGATGCTGCTTCTCCTTTTATGTTGGCTAGTAATATAGCTGAGACTTGCTTAAAGTCTTTCAGTAGTTTCATACCTAGAGTTAAAGCAGGTTCTGGACTGTATTCATTTTGAATCTGTATTAGCACGTCTGGTATAACCGCCATGGACGGAACACCATGTGTTTTTGTGTAAATCGAAGGAAAGACTATGCCCCAAGTGTCACAGTCCTCCACATGTGGTGCAATCCCAATTGGAAGACAGTCTGAATTCTGTGTTTGTCATGAGGTGTAGTATCAGGAGATACTGCCTCTATTTGAGTTATTTTTTGAGCTAACCAGAATGGAATTTGTTCCCGTTTTGCGGGTATTTTGCCAGTGGCTGATTGTATATTCTGTGGTGTGATTTTATTTGTGTTCCCCTGTTGAGGGGTTTGTTGTGCAATTTTTATTGCTGGTTAGACTGTTGAAGTCTGCATGACATATTGGACCAATTGTCTGTATTTTAATGAGTTGTTTTAGCTGAGCTAAAAGTTCTCTGTCTGACATTTTTTCAATGTCAGGATGTGGTGTATAGCTGACTAGAACCGGCCATGTGGCTCCTGGTCTACCTAGTGGACCGAGCATGGTGATGTGATTTTGATGTTTTAGGGCGCCATTAAACCAGAGCAGGTGCTCTTGGTATGTTAGTGGGATTTCAACGTCCTCGAAAGGAGCATATTCATCCAGAGATTCCTCTATTTTGTAATAGTGGAAATCTTGTGTCACAGCATGTGCTGCTGGAAAATGTATCCATGAATAGAATACCTCTGTCTGCCGATATTCATGGGCCTCTACCACAAATATGACTGTACCACCTCTTGGGGATAGTCCATTTTCTATAAGTTTAAGAGTTATAGTTCTTCTTACGTTTACCGTAACATTACCATACGTTATAACATTCGGGTCATTATTTTGGAGACTAGTGTCATCCGCTAAAAGTTGAGCTGCTATTCTAGCTCGCTCCCTTTCATCGTCACTTTACACCATTTTTCTGACAAAGTTTTGTTTGCAGAGCAAGTTTCAAGGAAACAAAGATTAGGTGCACAATATTTTGGAACACTGTATCCTTCAACATTGACTAAACCAAAAACTAATACATAGGATTCTCATCCTACCAAGTTCCGGCGGATATTAACCTTTTACCCACTCCAGACGTTTTTTGGAGTTTTTACGGGAAAAAGAGGTCTGTGTGAAAAGCACGACTGAGTTACTCTAGTGTCTTGCGTTAGATTATCGCCTTACCAAACGTTGGGTGCCATGTAGTGTAGTTCCTATATTCCCAATAGGCTCTGCGCATTGGAATAACATAAGCGGTAGTTTAGACGTAGGACTGAGGTTGACTAGGTCCCTATTGAATATGTTAGACTTAATTATGAATGCCAGCTAGCTCAGAGGTCACTAGAAACTTTCTCGAATGACCAGGAAGGAGTTAACTTTCCTGATTAGACAAGAAGGGATTAGTTTCTGACAACGGCATAAACATGACACCTTTGCTCCCTCCAGAATAAGCAGTATATCTCCAGAGTCGTGTGAAAACAATAGACAGCTATTTCACTCAGTCAATCGTGCATACTTAGTTTCACCAGAGTGCAGAGAAATAGAGAGACGGGCGTTTTCAATAAAAGGTGTTATTTATTGAGCAGTCCTCTTTCCCGTGCAAGAGAAGTGAATTGCCGTAATTGCAATACTTGTCATAAAGTAAAGTGCGTACAGTAAAAGGAGTGTTATCAAATAATACTGTAAAAGCATTTATATGGTTTCTGAGCCATATGATACTTAAAACTGATAAAATATATATATATATATATATATATATATATAAAATCATTGACTAAACGTACTCAAATGGTGCTTCTAAGATACGCCTACCCCGGTGTACCTAACCTAAGCCTAGTACGTGGGAAGGAGTAAGTGAGCTGCAGTTTAAGTTAGTTAGTTTTTGCCAAGAATCTGAATCAAGAATTCTCTTAAGGATTTAATCAGCTCCGTACCTTGGTTATAGAATGAAGGAGGTCTTGTATCTCTTTCTCAGTACTCGATCTTCCAGAAACCCGCAAGGGTGACTGGAAACAGTAGAGCTGGATTTCTCGGCAAGAGAAAAGACAGCGTCTTTCTGTGCGTCAAATGGGAGGGTCGGCTTCCTTCGGCTCTCGCATCAGCTGGGCTTCGGACAAGTAGATAGCCGCTCTGCTCCAAACCACCGTGTGTTTGCTTAAGGCAACGTTGGTATATTTATACCTGGAAGGTGCCGAGTTTGACGTAAGGTTGGACATAAGACGTCACTAAGAACTTACAGTTCTTTCTGGACTCCAGGAGTTCGTGTTCAAATCAAAAGCAGGGGGATTTCCCGGGCTGCTATAGGCTTGGTTTGTTTAAAGAACGCGTTGTACTTTCTAGGAGTCTATGGGAGTAGCCTTGCCATATTTGGACTGCATTGGCTATGACTAAATATGGATATGATTCCTATGCCTTTATAAGGATATGTTTTGTTATAACCACATAAGGGCATGAATCGGGAATAGTTAAATAGGGTCCTAGATACATTCACAACACCGGCAGTCGCAACATCAGTAGCGATGCGTCGCTATGCCTGGATGAGATAGATTGGCTTTTTGGGGGATGTCCAGAAGACTTTGATGGACATGCCCTGTGATGGCCCTCTCCTTTTTATCGACAAAGCAGACAACGCTCTAGAGCATTTCAAGGACTCACTGGCTGCGTCCAAGTCCTTGGGCCTCTCCACCCGCCCTGCGCGGTATGCTTTTTCCCCCTTTCGTAGCTACGGAAGGGGTGCCCCGTTACGTCCCGCCCAGAGACACAGGCCGTAGCAAGCTACTCAACCTTTGCGCTGTCGGGGATGTGGAAACAACTGTCGTGTTTCCGGGGTCCAGCAGGTGGGCCAGTTCACCAACCCCCCTCTGCAGCATTTTCCAAACCTTCCTAGTCTGAGAATTCAGGCCCATCACACGCCAGTGGGTGACCGGATTTGCCATCACCTCCCCCTCTGGCGCACCATCACGTTGGACAGGTGGGTTTTAAAATAGTCTGAAGTGGCTACTCCCTCCCCTTCGAGGCTACTCCGCCATCCTTGACACCACAATACCAAAGCATGTCATGATCACTTGGCACGTCACCAACAGGAAGTTGCGGCTCTCTTGGCCAAGGGAGCCATCGAGTGCGTTCCTGCCCCAGAAGTAGATTGTGGTTGTTACTCCCACTACTTTTTGGTGCCCAAGAAGGACAAGGGCCTGCGTCCTAAATTGGATCTCGGGAACGTCAACTGCTTCCTCCGGGAAGGAGAAGTTCAAGATGTTGCCACTTGCTCAGGTTCTGTCTGCCCTCGACCTGAAAGACTGGATGGTAGCGTTGGACTTGCAGGATGCCTATTTTCACATCCCCGTCCTGCCCGCCCACCGGCGTAACTTGAGGTTCACGGTAGGCCACAAGCATTTTCAGTTTACCATGCTCCCCTTTGGCCATACCAGTGCCCCTCGGGTGTTCACGAAATGGATTGCGGTGGTCGCAGCTCATCTGCGCAGCTCAGGGGTTAGTCTTCCCCCCTATCTTGACGACTGGCTGTTGAAGGCGGGCTCGCCCCAGACTGTCATCTCCCACCTCCAGACTACGGCCGACCTTCACCGGGGTTCTCCTACAATGTGCCAAAGTCTCACCTGATCCCCTCTCAGAAGCTCCTCTTCATAGGAGCAGTTCTGGACACAACACAGTTTTGGGTTTGTACTCCCGAACAGCGAGTCAGGGATATTCGGGCTATGAATCCGATCTTTCAGTCTCTGTCCCGGGTTTCGGTCAGAATGACGCTGAG
Organism: Lissotriton helveticus; assembly: GCF_964261635.1. Taxonomy (NCBI): domain Eukaryota; kingdom Metazoa; phylum Chordata; class Amphibia; order Caudata; family Salamandridae; genus Lissotriton; species Lissotriton helveticus. Next base: position 285,304,437 of record NC_136070.1, on the reverse strand, counting down.
GCTGCTGGCCCTCATGGCCTCCTGCATCCTGCTGGTCGATCATGCCAGGTGGCATGGGCAGGCTCTGCAGTGGGACCTGAAGCTTCAGTGGGCGCAGCATCAGGGGAATCTGTCCGATTGCTTTCCGATCTCCGAGGGCACGGCACGACAATTGCAGTGATGGCTCACGAGCCAGGATTGGGTCAACGGCAGATCCCTCTCCCTTCCCCACCCAGATTACACAGTGGTGACGGACGCATCCCTTCTGGGATGGGACAGCCACATGGGAGAGGTGGAGATCAGAGGCCTTAGGTCTCCGGCGGAGTCCATGCTCCATATCAACCTTCTAGAGCTCAGGGCGATTCATCTTGCACTCAAGGCATGCCTTCCATATGTCCAGGAAAGAGTAGTGCAGGTGTTCAGGGACAACATCACCGCCATGTGGTATTGAAACAAACAGGGTGGGGTCGTGGACCCCATGTCAAGAGGCCCTCCGCCTATGGACATGGCTGGAACATCAGGGCATATCCCTAGTGGTTCAACAGCTGGCAGGTTCACTGAACGCCAGGTTGGACAAACTCAGCCGTAGGTACAAGATAGATCACGAATGGCGTCTGAACTCTGAGGTTGTGCAAGGTCTTTTTCTAAAGTGGGGAGAACCTTGGTTAGATATATTCACCACCGAAGAGAACACACAATGTCCGCAATTCTCCGCCTTGGAATTTCCAAGGCGGCACTCGCTCGGCGACGCTTTTCGTTGCGAGTGGAGTTGCGGTCTGTTGTACGCCTTTCCGCCGATACCACTTCTGCCCAGAGTGCTGAAGATCAGGCGCGACCGGGCCCAAGTCATTCTTGTGACTCCGGATTCTGCACGAAGTTTGGTATCCAAGCTGCTCAACATGGCCATCGATCCTCTGACTCGTCTGCTCCTTTGGGAGGATCTTCTGTCGCAGCCGCAGGGGACGGTCCTACACACGAACCTGTCCAGTGTCCACCTCCTTGCGTGGAAATTGAGCGGCGGCGGTGGTTGACGTCTTTTGGCCTGCCTCCTGAAGTTTGTGATATAATCTTGGCAGCCAGGCGTCCCTCCACTAAGACGGTATATGCCTGCCAGTGGAACAAATTAGTGGCATGGTGTACAGCAAAGGCTGTGGATCCCCTTACTCCCCCTCTTTCTGAGGTTATTTTGTTCCTCCTTTGTTTGGCCAGCAGGGCTCTGCTCTGGGCACTATCAAGGGCTATCTCTCGTCCATCTCTGCCTTCCTTCGGCTTCCAGATCAGCCCTCTCTTTTCAAGTACCCAAATGTTAGTAGATTTGTGAAGGGCATATCTCTCCTCATTCTTTTAAATATGCCCCAGTGGGACTTGAATCTTGTTTTAACATATTTAATAGGCGCTCCCTTTGAGCCTCTCAACTGCCCCATGAGGCTTCTTATTCTCAAGACTGCTTTCCAGGTTGCCATCACCTCTGCAAGGAGAGTGAGTGAGCTTCAGGCTCTTTCCTCTAAACCTCCTTTCTTATCCAGATAAAGTGGTCCTTAGGACTCATCCATCCTTCCTGCCCAAGGTTGTCCCTGCCTTTCACATCGGACAGATCATCACTTTGCCCACCTTCTTTCCGCCTCCCTCGAAGAGAAGGAGAGGCTCCATAGTCTGGACCCAAAACAGGAGCTTTCCTTTTATCTGGATTGCACCAAACCGTTCCGGGTGGATGACCAGCTCTTTGTATGGTACGTGGGTGCAAAGGAAGGTCGGGCCATACACAAACAAACCATCTCCCGATGGGTCGTTTTGCGTATTAAGGCCTGTTATTCTCCGGCTAAAAAGGAGCCTCCACTGGGGCTGTGCACCCATTCTACCCGGGCGACAGCAGCAACTACTGCCCTAGGAAGGGGCGGTCCTCTGATTGAAATCTGTCAAGCAGCTACGTGGGCCTTGCTGCACACATTTACAAAACATTACTGCCTTGACAGTCGGGTCCGGAGAGATGGCTTCTTTGGCCATTTTGTTCTCCAGGACTTCTGGTGTAAGATTGGTTCGCAGACCCACCTCTGGGGTTGGTATTGCTAGGGTATCTATTCCAAGGTAATTAATCTATTACTAACCGGTTTCTTTCAGATGAACAAGTTACTTACCTTTGGTAACGATATATCTGTAAAAAACATTAATCAGTTATAGATTGCTTACCGCCCCACCCATCCTCCCCATTCTGCAAAGGGATTCTAGGGTTAAGGACATCCTTGCAGGGCCCTAGTTTTGTGCACCAGTGCTCAGTGTTTTGCATGGCTCTGTGTTTCTTGTGCGGAAAGTTGTGTACAGTACTGATGTCAGCGCACGAGGGTGGCATCTAAGTAGTTACCACGATGTCATCCCGGCGACACGACGCCAAAGACTAACGCAGAGCTGACCGACGCCACCTTCCGATGCGCAGAGGTGCTGCTGATGAAAAAACTTTCCGGATCCAGTCTGACGCCTGGGGGTAATTCTATGGTAAGAAATCTAGAATTAACTAATGTTTCTAACAGATATATCGTTACCAAAGGTAAGTAACTTGTTAATCTGTTGTGTGTTATCTGTAAACTTGATTAATTTAATTCAGCTGTGGGTTTCCAATCTGCCAGCTTGTTTCATACCCGTAGACCCACGTAAATACTGTTTCTGTAAATGATGGGGTGCAACTGTCTTTCCATCAGCTGTGCTTCACAAACTTTTCTCTGTAATGTCTGTGCTAGAAGCACCCCTTAAATATGTACACTCCCTCCTCCATTACTGGAAGTAGATAGGTTTTTGTGGCTAGAACCGCCCACCTGTTGTACAAGGTTTGAATTCCAAGTTTGGCTCAACGTCCTGCATTTCTGGCCAGTTCGCTTGATCTTGTGCCTGAAAGGGGGGGGGGGGGGGAAGTATGGCATGTTTTGGTTCTGTTGTAAAGCGCTCGAAGGCCCATGTGAAAAAAACACAGTATTCCCCCTCAATTGTCCACTGGTGCTTGGAAGTTTGCGTTTTCAAAGCTCATTAGTAGTTTGTGAAATTTGTTGCAAGGAAGCACTGAAAAGCTGTCATTCTTTCAGATGCCAGGCGTTGGTGACTTAATCACTGCATGTAAGAACAAGTGTGGACAGAGAAGTTTTTTAAAGCTTGAGTTAATGCAAATCCGAATGTGGGGTGGAATGCCATTCCAAGTTGGAGCTTACTGGATGGAGAACCTACACTTGGCCTGATCGGAGAGCATAAACATGGGTTTACTGATGCTATGACCTTTCAAACTCCAGAGAGATGGAGAAGGGTTATATGAACATGTAAGTAACCTATCACAGTTGCGTAAAAATCAGGCAGGCTACTTTAAAAATATAATAGTATTTGGCATGGATGATCAATCCTGAGTAGTATGGCGACACTTGTAGCATCCATAAAGTAACCAGGTTATCTATGTCCCAGGACCACTATGTATGTATGTATGTATGTATGTATGTATGTATGTATGTGTGTGTGTGTGTGTGTGTGTGTGTGTGTGTATGTGTGTGTATATATATATATATATATATATATATATATTCACTGAAAAAACCATAGGTTATAGACCATATATAGTTCGGAATTAGCATTTAAAAAACCTTATTTTACTCACACAAAACCATTGAAATTCCATATATAGTTAGTTGTACTAACTATATATCGCGCACCCGCAATCCACTGCTGATGATGTCACATATTACATCATTCATGACATGGTCAGTGACATCACTGATGACATCTCAAATGACATCACTGATGACATCACTGATGACAACATCCAGTGACTGTATGTTTCTGTAAAGTTAAAATATGTCTTACATATTGAAGAATGAGTGGATTTATAAGTGTCTGGATGAAGGATTTAGTAGGTGCATGACTGACTGTATGAGTGAGTGATTAAATGTGTCTCACTGAGTGCATGGGTTAGTGACTAAACTGTCTTAATTTCTGCATCATTATATCTTTTGTTCTGTAAACTGCTGCATGTGTTGATCAGTAGCTATATGAGTAAGTATATGGGTTATTGATTGGTTGCCCAAGTATTTGTATGGGAGACTGAGTGTGTGTGTGTGGGTGGCTGGGAGGTGTATGACTCTGTGCATAGATGTGTGAGCAGTTGATTCACTAGATGTATGGGTTCAAAAGTGCATGTAGAAACACCTGTATGGGCGGTTGACTGAGTGCATTGGTGAGTGAATGGATATCTCAGTGCTACATGTCAAAGTAAGTACATATGTAAAACACATTACATGTGACAGTTGACATATATAAATAACTGTGCATAAGAGCCAGTGAATGTGTGAGTGGCTGTATTGAACATTGTGAACTTGTATCAGGCATTGTAAAAGAGAGTAAATATGTGTTAGTATATGTTTGAATAAGTAAGGTGTGTATAACTGTATAGTTGAGGAAATGGAGGTGTGATTGATTCTTTGCATGACTGACTAGGTGTGTGAGTAACTCCATGGATGAGTGACAGTCTGTGAGTGTCTGTTTACACTGAGTGTATCTAAGGTTATATTAGAATCTGAAGAGGTTCATCGTATTATCACATGAATGATGTCATCAGTGATGTGATCAGTAATGTCAAATGAGATGTCATCAGTGTTGCCATCAGTGATGTCATTTGAGATGTCATCAGTGATGTCATCAGTGATGTCACTGACCATGTCATGAATGATGTAATATGTGACATCATCAGCAGTGGATTGCGGGTGCACGATATATAGTTAGTACAACTAACTATATATGGAATTTCAATGGTTTTGTGTGAGTAAAATAAGGTTTTTTAAATGCTAATTCCTAACTATATATGGTCTATAACCTATGGTTTTTTCAGTGAAATTTCAAGGTTTTGTAAATGTTAATTCCTAACTATATATGGTCTATAACCTATGGTTTTTTCAGTGAATTTCATTGGTTTTTTAAAAGCTAATATCTGTAGCTGTAAAATGTATTCTTCTTTAAATCCAAAAATATATTTTATATGTTTATTAATAAAAAAAAATTGTAATACTTTTTTTTTGTTCGCGAACCGGGAAGCTTCCCGTTAGCTCAACTTGATGCCGCGACCCAGTCCGCGAACCGGTAAACGTTCCGTTAGCGCAACTGCCGCGTTAGAAATCAACATCGTGACGCGTCGCGTAAGCGCGACGTATCACGTTGCCGCGTAATGCGTCTTATGACGCGCTGCGTTAGCGCACCCGGAAGTGCTCCGGTACGCGAACTGAGACGCGAAGCGCAGCTCCCCGGAAGTGATCCGCGTCGCGAAAGCGCGACGTATCGCGTTGCCGCGTAATGCGTCTTATGACGTGCCGCGTTAGCGCACCCGGAAGCGCTCCGGAGCGCGAACCGAGGCGCGAAGGGCAGCGACCCGGAAGCGATCCGGGGCGAGTTCCGCAGCGCGTAACTTAAGCGTAAGAGGTCATGTGACTTGTTGATAAAACTTTTCATTGGTTCATTTCACTTTTGGTTTCATAATGATGTAAGGCTAGGTCAGGTGACCTAAAAATAACACTTTTCATTGGTTTAGAACTATTGCTTATCCCAAATGATGAAAACCCCTCCTTCTTTCCTCACTCTGACTTTCTCGAAAAAACTTTATTCGAATCATATGAATCATAAAAGTACATAGTTACAATATTAAAACCATACTTAAAATTAATCCATATATATTGTACGAATGGAACAAATTTCATAAGAATACAATATACAGTATCCAAAATACATTTAACATATTCCAACCCGTATATATAAACAAAAATAAACTATACATGGAGCAATTTAGACGTTCGGTAAAAATTTTGACCTGATGAGCCAAGCATTCGCCACATATTTAGCCACCCCGCAAACCATATGCATTGAAATGACATTAGTTAGGATGATACGCATGGCTATTCTATGGTCCCTCACCCCTAAATTCCTACAAACAGGTTTCAACCACCTTTCTCTTGGGCGTTTGTAAGCTGCACATGCAAATAGGAAGTGGCCCAGTGTTTCTTTCGGGCAGGAACAACCTGGACATTTAGGCTCTGTTCCTCTATGTCCCTTCCAACCTTCTTTGAATGTGTTAAGGGGTAAAATACCATATCTGAATTTCAGAAACAGTGTTCTATCACGAGGGACCTGGATAAAATCCATGAAAGGCTCTAACTTTCTAAGTGGCTTGTGGTCAAGGAAGGTGCTAGTTAGGTGGCCCCAGTTTGGATTACTGAGTTCTTTTGCAACAACCCAATCCCAGTAAAGTTTTTTGACAATTGATTTTGAGGGTGGCATTTGTTGAAGTCCAACTCTCCTCCAGGCCTATAGATTTCACCAGCCTCTTTAAATTGTTGAGCCATTTAATTTTATTTGTTACATTCAAACTAATCAGCTCATCCAAAACCTGGGCATAGTTCGTAAGTTCAGGGGTCCTTCTGAGACGAACCCAAAATAACAAGGGGCGAATTTGCACCAGATCGGAAATCGATTTTTTACCCAGGTCTAAAAATAAAGGTTTCAAAGGGGACGATAAAGGTAGCGAAACCAAATCTCTAATAAATTTATTTTCCGCCACTACTAAAGCTTTTGTATTTTCCGCCCCCCAAAGTTCTGAACCATAAACTGCCGCTGCCAATGCTTTCCCTTCATAAGCTGCCAGGGTAGGGGCTATGGGTCTACTAATGGATCGTCGCTGGTTCTTAGAAATTACTCCTGAAACCCTTTTGAGATTTAAAACCATTTTAGCGATATGGGCAGACCAACTCAAATTATTACAAAGTCTCACTCCGAGGTAATCAAATTCTTCTACCACCTCCAGCGAAGTGCCATTCAACAAGAGGTTTACCCTCCTGTGTTTCTTTTTGGCTGTCAGCACCATCAGCTTTGTTTTCGAGGTATTTATTGACAACCCCCTATCTTTACAAAAACTACAAAAACGATCAAGCAGCTTTTGTAAGCCCATGGGGGATTTTGACATGAGGAGGGTGTCATCGGCAAAGAGGAGGGTGGGTGTTTTTTCTCCTACAAGGACTGGGGCATCAGCAGGGTCCTCCCTCAAATGGTCTACCACCCCATTAATAAAGAGGGAGAACAGGGTTGGAGCCATCACCCTTGTCTCACTCCCCTATTTACCGGAATCTTCTCAGTCAATTGACCCTGGGTTCCCCAGCGAATCCTAGCATAATTCCCTTCATGAAGTCTGATGATAAGTTGTAGAAGGTAACTTGGAAAACCCATATCAGATAAAACCGACCAAAGCTTAGCCCGTGGAATGACGTCAAATGCTGTCTTCAAGTCTATGAAAGCCAGGTATAGACTGCCCCTAGTAATTAACACTGACTTCCAACAGACTGCACAAAATCTGAAGACCTGATCTATTGCACCTATAGTGCATCTGAACCCGGCCTGAAAGTGGGACAAAATACCTTTATCCACGAGCCAAGACTCGGTACGGTTTATGATCACCCTTCCAACCACCTTCTGAATAGTATCTATCAGACTTATCGGTCTGTAATTGGCGGGATCATCCCTTTCGCCCTTTTTATAAATGGTTATCACCTCAGCACCTTTCCAGGAGGCAGGGACAGAATGACCAGCCTGAATCAAATTCATCAGACATGATATATGCTTAGCCCACACCTTTGGTTCGTACTTTAACAAATCCCCTGGAAGACCATCTTGGCCTGGGGCCTTCCCGGGCAGTAATTTAGAGATAGCATCTAATACTTCACTCTGGGAAAATAAATCTGTGTTGAGTATCAGATTTTCACAAAGCATACTTTCGGGGATAGTAGCTGATAGAGATATCGAGCTATCAGAGCTATCCTCACAATACAACTTTAAAAAATGGGAATACCATTCCTGTTCAGTAATATGATTTAAAATGGGTCCTGCTCCCTTTCTATCTAAAACATTTATTAATTTCCAAAATATAACAGTGTTTTTCCCACATGCTGCTTCCTTCAGCTGCTGCCAGTGCTCTTCCTACCAATCTCTTTTAGCAGATTTTATACTAATTAAATACTCTTTCCTGGCCAACCGGACGGCCGCAGAATCCTTACTTCGTATTGCTTTTGTAATTGCTTTCCTTTTAGTTCTACAATTAGCTGTGTACCATAAATTACTTTTTGGTTTAATACCATTAGCGCAGGGTTTTGCCGTTGGCTTCTTACAAAAATGGGCTCCCAATTTACTTATTAAATTGTTATAAGCGACAGACAGGCTAGAATCGACTAGATTAGCTGACGAGGGGACTAGAGCTGTCAATCTACTAGTTTCTTTAGATACCAAATCTTTAACATTTTGGAGCTTCCCCTCATCACATTTGACCACATTCCATTTTAGCTTCCGGTTATTATTTACAGGGAAAACATCTTTAGTTATCAACTCTGTTTCCCGACTAAAATCGCGGCCACTTACCCACTTAAATTGCAGACATAAGGGGTTGTGGTCGCTATAGGAAGACTCCCTAACCTCCATGTCAATTACATCGGGCCAGGAATGTTCATCTAAAAGGATGTAGTCAATACGAGAGGGGCACCCCAACCTATTGAAGGTCATCGCTCCTTCACGGTCTGATGTTGTACGGCCATTAAGAGCCCATAGATTATGATCTAACACTAGGGCATTCAATTGAATAACTCTCGATGACCATTTCTTAATTGGGCTAAGATTTAATGGTGGTATGAACTGTCTACCTTCCACTATATTGGGCCCCAATGCTTCTTCTACATCCAAGGGTTCGAATGTGCAGTTAAAATCCCCCCCCGACCAGTATTTTGGATCTGGTCGGGAGGTTTGACAACTTCACATCCAACAATTCCAATACTGGAGAAGCGAGCCCTCCCCTGAGGCCTCTGGCATAAATACAAAAGATTTCGTAACTATAACCCCCCACACAATTCTTTAAAGTAATGTGTAAGATGTCATTAGAAACATGCTTGTTAGTGATAACACTACAGTTCAGGGATATTTTCACCCAGATATGTAACCCACCAGAGGGGCGTCCTCTCCCCGATGAAACTGCTGGAACATAAAAGGTAGAGTAACCATTCATATATTCGGGAGTTGGGCACCACGTCTCTTGAAACATACAAATATCAAAGTTATTAATAAAAATGTTCCAATCAGGGTTTGCTAAATTTTTCTTTAAACCTGCAATATTCCATGATAAAATATTGATAAAGGGACCTGATGCCTTTGATTCCATTTGTCCTATAGAAGCTATATCTAGCGTACAATTATCGACTGCAACCATGGGTTCAATAATATCTATACCTCTACTAGTGGAACCTGCAGTAGCCACTCTACAAGTGGTTTTACTTGTTCTCCAGGTGAAAACTGCACCACCCCACCATCCAGTCGGACAATAGGCCTGTTAGCGAGTCAATCGACTTCCTCCAGGCCATTGAAACGATTATAGCATTGGATAGGGTAATCCAGCTGTGGGCCCAACCATCCTTCCTTAAATCTAGTTCCACCATTAAATGGTCTACCTCTCCCTCTTCGGACTTCTTGCCAGTCTCCATTTGCGGCCCCTCCCCAATTATTTAAGCGTTGATTCCCATGGGTTTCAGGTCTCCTCCAACCATTTTCGTGTGTGGTAGCCCTTAGCCAACTCCATCTAAGATCATGGTTCCCCACGGGCATATAGAAATATGACAGGGGTTTAACAAGGATCTCCGAGTCATTGTTACGGCAGTGCCCAGAGCAAATAAACTCTACTATGCAAGGGTCTTCAAATGTAATCACCACACAGTCTCCTTTGAGATGTTTCTTTTTCTCTCCTACCCAAGGAGCTCTCTCTACCATAAGGATATTTTTATTGATATTGGGAAGGGGTGGAAAATTCCTATCCAACCAGTGACAAACTTTGTTTTTAAGGCCCCAAAATGATTCGGTGATGTCTGGTGTAAGCTCCGGGACACCCGTTAACACTATCACAAATGGGCAGGCGTCTGATGGTAAACTAATATTCCGCCGTACCCTTGGTGTCTTCACAGGGGGTGGAGGAGGGACAGCGCTTAAAGCGGAAGAGCCAGCTTTTTCCAGAGGTTTATTAACATCTGCAGAAACTTGTTTAGTGGTCACTTTATCAACCTTTTGCACAGTTGGAATAGTTGGACAGGTCTTGGTTTGCTGGTTGGGTGCTGGTAAGGGGTTCTTAACCAATGGCAGTGGGGTTCCCGATGTGCCGGGGGTATTCTTCTGGGTTACTAGAGTTGCCTTATCCCCCTTACAATTCAGGTCCTTAGATATAATTTCAAGTTGGTGTTCTATACCTAGGAGTCTAGTTTCCAGGGGCAAAAGCAAGGACCTAATAAGGGCCGTTAAGGAATCAAAAAAAGGCGCATCCACGTCCTCTTCACTCTCAACAGAGTCATCAGGACTACCATTATCAAGAATGCTAGCCAAACTAGTATCGGATGCAGTTACGTCAGGCACTCTAGGGGCAGGGGGTGGGATACACGATGTGGCCTAGCATTGTCAACTGGGGCATCCACACTTATTCCTCCCTCCTGTAAACCGTTTCTTACACAAACTGAATTCCCCATACAAGGCAAGGTAGTCTGATTTACTACGGTATCACTGGGCACCTCTATGCCAGGTGGTTTTGGAGAGGATGGTGTACCTTCTACAGGGAGTCCTCCAACCTGTGAAGGGTCTGTGTGTATGATAGCAGCGGTAACTATTGGAGTAGTAAGAGTGACGGGCTCAATTGAGGGTACAGGTAGTGTGAGTACCGGAGGTATATTTATACATTGAGACTGGACCACAACTGATGTAGAGGTTGCATGAGTGGTTAACAATTGGGGCATATCTGATAAATTCAAATGCCTATTTGGAGTACTAGCCAAGGCTATATTACCCAATGACGATCTTTTGGCCTGGAGCAAATCTTGCGAAACCCTCCGCTCCATTAATATAATACCCTCATCAATTAGGGTGTTGGTGCGCAGGATAAAGCTATCCAGTGTATTTGTAAGTTTTTTAGTTTTAGTATTCTTTATCCCCGCCACCGCCTGACTTCGGGTTTTTCGTGATGACATTATATTACACAGATAAGTAACTATCAAGGGGTACTTCTAATAAAAAGGTAAAGAGACAGACGAATAGTAAACAACCCCTGTAATGCTGAATATTACTAAAATAAAAGCTGGTACACTTGATGGTGCTAACACTAAACTATAACATCCCATACAAGAATAGAGCACGTCAGTGACAACAACAATTGCCAAATAATGAAACTTGCAAGGAGTTGCGGCCAGTCCAGTCCTTTCGGTCCTCGGAGGGCTTCAGAGGGCCCGCCCTTTGCCCGTGCTTAGCCCCGGGCTATGTCCCGCGCGCGTCCCGCGTGCGCGCTCACCTCTACGTTGAAATAGGAGGGTTGGGGGCGGGAAGAGACACCAGGTGCGCTGAGGTCTTGAAGCGCTGGGCACCCTGGGTCTCGCAGTCCCGGCCCCGGCAGCGTCCGCTTGTATCCCCGGGTCCTCGTGGGTCAGGATGCAGGGAGCAAACCAGCAGGCGAAAGTATTTAAAAATGATTAAAAGGTCCAACAGGATTTTCCCAAAGGCTGCGAGCGGCACCCGCGAAGCGGGGGCCGCGAGCCTTAAATAGCCGGTAGTAGAGCAATGAAGGGCGGAGAGCTGGGGGCGGGAAGAGACACCAGGTGCGCTGAGGTCTTGAAGCGCTGGGCACCCTGGGTCTCGCAGTCCCGGCCCCGGCAGCGTCCGCTTGTATCCCCGGGTCCTCGTGGGTCAGGATGCAGGGAGCAAACCAGCAGGCGAAAGTATTTAAAAATGATTAAAAGGTCCAACAGGATTTTCCCAAAGGCACTCTGACTTTCATCTTTGTGAGAGGAAGACCATTTTTGAGAGTTGAGCAATGGCTTCAATAGTTGCTTCAGCTGGTGCACCCCCACCACCACCACCACCTCCACATCCTCATGGGAAGAGAGGACCACCTCCCCAGTTTATCAGCCAGACAGAGGAGGAAGAGGATGAACTAGAGGAAGAGGAGACCGAAGGACCACAGTTCTTACAGGAGGTGCCCCGGGTTTCCCATCGGAAAGCCAGCTTTATTTGGCAGTTTTTTTCACTCCCTCGAGGGCAAAAAAAAGTAAATGCTAGGTATGTCACCTGCCTGATTTGTAAAGACCGGTTATCTAGAGGCACTGATAAAAAATATAGCTACGGAAACCATACAATGCATCGTCACATGATCTGGTGGCATCCATTGAACTACAGCCAGGCGGAAATACGTGACATGCAAGATAACCCAACAACAACTCCTGTGGCCAGGTCAACATCACTAATATCGTTGACAGCAGCAGAGGCACGGGAAACCGTGCCAAACATTCAGGAGAACTTTGCTCATATCAAACATACCTGTATGTATTGCGGTGCATTGCTGTCATGTGGTAACATGAGCATTAATTTAATCAACCTAGCTATTAACAATCGCAATTGCCCTAACCGCCCCAGACAGTAATTTTTTTTTTTGCTCCTGTTGAGCCCTTTTCAATGCCTGTTTTTTGTTGTTTCCCCTCCATCAAAAACAAAAAAAACATAAAAATGTTCAAAAAATACAAAAAAAAGAAAAAATGTTCAGAAAAATAAAAAAAATATATAAAACAACAAAAACATTTAAAAAAAAGTTCTTTTCAGAACTACCTCCCCTTTCAAAAAAAAATTGCTAGAATGTTTAGCACTCTGGCAAGCTCTATTTCTTTTAGTTCGCTTCCCCGTTCGCTTCCCGGTACGCCAACCGGGAGCGAACCCAAAAAAAAAAAAAAAAAAAAAAAAAGAAGAGTAAGTATAAGGGAAGTAAACGGAGAGTAATGTTAAAAGAAAGACAGCTATAGGGAGTAATCCAGAGATACTGTTTAATAGATCTATTTACCGAAGAAAAGATGGAAGAGGGTATAATTGTGAAAAACAAAATAGATAAGGAAGTGAAAGAAAAAAAAGAGAGTAGAACAATAACAAAGAAGAGTTTCTTGGAGAATGTGAGTGAATGTTCAAAATAAGATTAAAACATGTGGAATAACAGAGAGAAAAACAGAAAACAGAAAAGAAAAAATAACAGAAAAGATTAATTGAAACAGCAAAGAAATGTAAATAACATAGAACCATATCATCAACATAGGCAATAAAAGTTTTGCAGCTTTTATCGGCAGAAATGTGTCGCTAAAGCCGCTTTTGCGGCGGAAAACTGCGGCTAAAACCACTTTTGCAACAGTTTTCTTCCAATAAAAACAGCAATAATTTTATTGGCTGTGTTGATAATATGCCCCTTAGTGTGCTTGAACTACAGAGAGAAAGCATAATGAACAAGTAGTGAAAGAGTGATCAGTCAAAGACACTAAGAGTAATAGAGACGGAGTGAGTGAACAAGAGTGAGGAACTATGAGAAGAGAGGGACTGAGAAAAGGAGTGGAAGGAGTAGAGTAAGTAGGTAATAGAGAAAGGAATGAGGGAAGTAGCAAAGGCAGGAAACTGAGGGTTAAAGAAATGAAGCTGTCGAACTACTAGTAGGTGAATGTGATAGAAATGTAACGAAAAGAGTACAAAACATTTACCTTATAATTGTCGTTAAATTAGTCACTTTTTGTTTTTATACTTTCAATCTGTGAAAGAGAGAACAAACATTTGAAAAACATTAAAACATGTATTTAAAAATTAGAAAAGACAAGGGAAAAGATTGAAGGAGAAACAGAGTTTATTTTCCTCATTTCACAATCACATCACCTGTGTTGCCTTTGGTTAGGTATCTCATAGTGCAGATGGAGTCTAGCATATCAAAGAGTACATAGAAGTTGAGCAAAATATACAACAATTTTGACATTTACAGAAGACTTAGCATCTTATCTTGTTGGAGATGAAGTCAGGCCTGTCTTGCAACATGGTGCATCTTTTGCATCACTGCTGCATCGGTTTCATGTGGCATGGGTTTTTTACAGCATGACACATCTGCCTAGATGCATCAATTTGTAATTTTGTCGCCTCATAGCAAATCTTTTGCACCGCCGCTGCATCACAAAAGTGACGCACAGTGGCGCAAAAGAGGCATACACCTATCATAAATCTGTCCCTAACATTTGAAATGATTGATTCAGGATGACGATAAGGTGTGGCCTATCCAGAGGTTTGTTTAAGGTGAGGCCTACTCAGGGTTTTAGATGAAATTTACGCTTGTTGAAGAGTACAGAGGAGATAATACATGTGAAGACCTACCAATGAAGTAAGTCATGTCCACTTCACTCTTGAACAAAGGCCAGACCTCTTCTGTGTCCATGGACAGACCTAAACTTCATCTGCACAATGTCATTCGTAAACTTAGGAAACACAGGTGATGTAATTGAAAAATGTGGAGTTTCTTTTCCTCATTTCACAATCACATCACCTGTGTTGCCTTTGCTTAGGTATCTCATAGTGCACACGTAGTGCAGCATATTAAACAGTACCCAGAAGTGCAGCACTGCATGGAACAACTTTGACACTTACAAAAGCTTCAGCTTCTGCATGCCCCCTACACAGTGCTAATTATATACATTTTAAACTGATGGTATCTTGCTGGAGATGAACTGAAACCTATCTTGCAACATGGTGCATCTTTTACACAAAAGTGACCCACAATGGAGCAAAAGAGGCGCACGGCCACCATAAATCTGACCCTAACATTTTAAATGATTGTTTTAAGATGCCAATAAGGTGTAACCTATCCACAGATTTGTTTCAGGTAAGTCCTACTCAGGGTTGCAGATGGAATTTAGGTTTGTTGAAGAATACAGAGGAGATAATACATGTGGAGGCCTACCAACGAAGTGAGTCATGTCCACTGCACTGTTGAACAAATGTCAGACCTCCTCTGTCTCCAGGAACAGGCCTAAACCTCATCTACACAATGTGATGTGTAATGTTAGGAAACACAGGTAATATAATTGAAAAACGTGCAATTTTTTTTGCTCATTCCACAATCATATCACCTGTGTTTCCTTTGCTTAGGTATCTCATTGTGGAAATGTAGTCTATCATATGAAAGACTACGTAGAATATGAGCACTGTATGCAACAACTTTGACACTTACAGAAGCCTCTCCTTCTCCATGCCTCCTACACAGTTCTAAATGTACATCATAAATGCAAACAGTACAGAATTAATTATACATGTTAAATGGTTTATTTTTGCTGTTCTCAGAATGTATCAAATTTCACTAAAAACAGTGACTTGAAGGTATTCATCATATAACAGCGGGGAAAAAAAACACAATCAAAATGATTGTGTTTAAAAAACCCATACAACATAACAAATCAGAATTCAGAACTCCTTAAAGTTAACTTACTTTCCATGACGTCGAAGGATGTCCTATGAACAGCTTACACTCTGTTGTGCTATTATTACTTTCAGACCGCCACTTTCTGAAAGGAAACCTCCATCGTTTTGAAAAACATGTTACATACAATAAATGACTTCTTGCTCTCTACCACACGTTTCCACAAGGCCAAATCATGTCTGAGCCATTTATAACTCTTAGAATTCTTGTAAGCCAATCCCGTCATGTTGTATTTCCGCAACTTTCACAATTAAAATATTGAAGATCATTTTCACAATCCTGGACTAGTAATATCTTCCCCTTCTTGCTCAGTCATGTTCTACATTTCCTATGACACTGATACTGCTTACTATGAAGCAGACTTACACTACCTCTATGACTACTACAATTATTTAATTCTCTACATCACTTTTAATCACAAGCAATGTAAAACAGTAGACAGCATTGCAGACTTACATTCCCTCTACTCCATGTTTTGATTGGCTGCTTCAATTAGCTTATAAAAAGAAACAGTTTTTCTGAACTCATTCAAAGTGCACTTATTTCTCCATGACGTCCAGTGTTATGGTAAGAAGTTATGTCTCTACTACACTTATCCTCAAGGCCAAATCGTGTAGGAGCCATTAGAACTTCTTGAAATTCCTCAGAGCACATCCCGGGATTCTTTCCCTAAAATTTTGGTTTTAAAAACACCAGGTAAGAGTTTTTAAGGTCATACGGCAATTTTTTTTGGAAAATTAAAACAGGATCGTTGCAGAATGACCAGCCATTTCTAGACTTTAAATAAGCTGTGTAATGTCCTGATGTTATTGAAGGACCGTCATGATATATAATTGCTGCAGTTACAAAAGTCCTACCTGATATTGACAACTGTGAAGCCACAAAATTTTTAATTAAAGTTGTCAATTTTGTTCCATCAGGCCTACATCGTTGGAACATTAAAATGACATACTGGCCATATGTTCGTATAAATAATGTGGACATCATTTCAGATTTACATTGGCTACACTCCATGTTGTGATCAGCTGCTTTTACTAGTTTATTAAAAGAGACTGATTTACTGTCTGGCAAAGTTAAATATATAAATCTTTCTGAGTCTACACTAGTAGTACTTGATACCCTACAGTTCTCGCAGTCATGCTGCCATTGATAAGAAAGCCCAAACAGGTGATCTACATCTACACCTTCAGCATGCAATACATCAAGCATATACATTAAAAACTCCTGACAATCTTGCTGAATATTTTGAGAGAATTGTGTTTGGCCTGAACATCTGTCTAACAGATTTCGAATTTCAGACACACTTTCTATTTTTGTTCTATCAGTGCTACATTTCTCTAACACAGAATTTAACAAACTGCAAAATCTTTGATCAGAATTGACCACAATCTCTTCTTTTACATTTTCTAGAGAAAACAAAACATTAACCACTACATTAGCATAGCAGTTGACACCAGAACTGTTTTCAAATTGAAAACCAACAACTTCTTCAACAGAATCCTTTTTGTTTCTGCTTATAAATTCAGGTTCATCGACTTTTCGTCTTTTTGCTACAACCTCCCCAGTATTGGTCACATTTCTTCGTTTCCGGCCTACCACACGTTTCTCAAACAAAGGATATTGAGGCAAATGTGGCGCATACTCTCTTCTTAACCTATTGTATTCCTTAACACAATCTAGATCCGCACAAATGTTTGTGACATCACACTCAATCAAGTACAATCCCGATAAAGTTCTAACTCGTGACAATGCCACATATGCCATACCCTCCTTGAACACAGAACTGCCAATATTCACCAATGCACTGTCTACACTTAAACCTTGCGATTTATGGATTGTCACCGCATATGCCAAGCAAACAGGAAACTGCTTACGGCGAACATATAAGTCTTTTACAAGCAAAAATCTAGCAGAACAACAACCAATTAGCTGTACTTCCTCAATGCCATCAAATTTAATTTTTAAAAATTCAATTCCATCTCTATTTCTGTATTTTACAAAATCAACAACATTACCCATTGATCCATTTACCAGACCTCTTTCAACATGTAAATTCCTTCTTAAAATTATACGGCAGTTCAAGCACACATTCAGAGTCTTTTCAAAACCTGCAGTTTTAGATATAGTCTTCTCTAATGAATCCAATTTTGTTTTCAAATTCTCAGACAAAATAATTGTTGATCCCATATGCTCTACTCTGTCAATAGCTTCCAGTTTCACAATCTCTTGCTTTTCTAAATGCAACATTTTGTTGTTGAATTTAGCACATTCTGCAAGAGTTGGCATCAAACTTATTCCAGATTTCTTCTCAGTAATTTTCTGAAAAATATTCTCAGGCACAACATCTTGTTCTGGATATAAATTTGACAGTAATCGTGCATGTAAAGCTTCTTTCCCATGCTCGGTCACTTTTCCAATTCTAACATCTTGTAGAATATTCTTGTAAACTTCATCCTTCGCCTGACGCATATTTTCATGCAGTTCAGCATAATTGAAGTTTAACCATATATTGACGTTGCCAATGCTCCCTAGGCACTTCCTGGTATCTTCATGCGTGAGCATTTTGAACACAGGTTGCCCTTTCACTGGTGTAAGCTGCAGAAGATCTCCAAAAACAATGATGTGTTTGCCACCAAATAACACATCATACTCTGTTTTGAGAACTTCTTGCATTCTCAAATGCACAAAGGCAAGCATGACATTGGAAACCATGCTTACTTCGTCAATGATAAGAAGTTTCATTTTCCTCAAGATTCTTGAAACTTCACAACAAGCATCTCCAGATAGCTTGTGATATTGTAATTTGTTGTCATGCTCCACTGGCAGCATCAGTAAACGATGTAAAGTAATCCCTTTAATGTTATGTGCTGCCAGTCCAGTTGGAGCAGTGACAACACAAGACAGCGATGACTCTGTCCTTTCCTGCAAATAACATGAAATTGCTTTAATAAGGAAACTTTTTCCAGTTCCCGCTTCTCCACTCACGTACAGTCGGGCAGGCTTCAACGACGTACATGAGCACTCTTTCTTGTCATGACTTAATCCATGATCAATTTGCATGGTAACTTCGTCATATATTTTCCTCTGCTCAACGTTGAGTTGTCTTTCCAACTCTTCTAAGTTAACCGCATCCTCCTGAGCATGTGCCATGGCTCTTTCCACTTCATTCATAGCAGTGGCAGCTTCATTTTCGATAACAGGTCCTCCTAGCGGATCCTGACTCAATGAAGTAGAACTCTGACTGTCCTGAGAACTGTCTCTGGCAATCTCGGCTGCAATCGTTGCTTCCTGCTCAATTTCCACATTCAACATTTCTACATATTTGGGAAAAGCAGGACATTCTATGGTCTCCTTGGCAGCATTGAAAGAGTCTTCGTAACAGAGGAAATCTCCAAGCAGTTCCTCTTCTGCACGCCAAGGCTTGAAAAGTTGCAAAAGTGCTAAATAGAAAAACTCCTTTTTTTCAGGAGATTCGCCACTCAATTTTCGATGGTTTACCAAGTGGCATTTTCTTTTCTTGACCAGACATCCCTCACTTCCTATTACAGCATACACTCCTTTCTCAGTATCTTCTTTGATGTTCCTCTTGAATATGTAATTTTGAAGAACCTCATACAGACAAACATTCTCGAGGTGACTGCTTCGATTTGGATAATATGTATCCAACATGTTGGTCTTCAAAATGTCGGTACTGTTTGGCTCCTTTTCCGCCAAATACTCAATTTCCCGCACAGGTTTGAGAACTCGATTACGCGTTGTAGCAAGACCAAGACTCGCCCAAACGATACTCCTGGACTTGGCATAGAGACTTGCTGAAGACAACCGGTCAGAACATTCGTAAGCTCCGATTTCTCGATGCGACAACATCTTCAGACTGAAACTGTACAACTTCTTGCTGAGGCTCTTTTCATGGGAAATGTCCTCCCACATATCCTTCAATTCTGTCTTCTCTTTTTTGGTGATGTAAGATGTCACATACCGAGCCACAGCCATACAGTTATCAGCCACAAACTGTATATCCATGTTAGCATTCCACATGGACAAAATCACCGGGTTGTAGTCGTTGATGTACTTAGACTCTTCGTTCCTCTTCAAATTGTATGTGTTTTTAGGTGATTTCTTCAACACATTATGTCGCAGCGAAGACATCAAACTGTTTACTCTTCCTTTAGAAATCACCGGTCGTGGAAAGCCGAAACGACATTTGGTGTAGAACTTGTCCTTGTTTCGGAATTCACGACGACAGTACTTTCCACATCGATGGCTTTGGAAACGTAGAACTTTTTCTCTTAGGCTTTTCTTCTCCTTTGCGTTTGGAACAGCACACGTAGAATACTGTTGTATGAAACTCATCACTGAGTCTTCTGGATCCGTTCCAAATTTAGGTGCATCCTTGATCCACAGCAACATATGTATATGAGGAGCACCTCTTGCTTGGTACTCCTTTCTCCAGAAGAAATCCAACACCTCTCCAAGAGGTGGATTCTTCTTATTCATGATGAAAGACATCATAGCTTCAAATCTATGATTGAAGTACCTACATACATTGACTGGATCCAAAGAGCACAGTTCTCCGGGTGTCTTGAATTCGATGTTTTCGATGTTTCCATTTGCCTCTCGTAGAAATTCAAGTAAGTCTTCCCAGCCATACTCGGCACAGCTCAGAGTGAGGAACCATGTGGGAGTTCCTAAGTTCCTCAGCATACATTTTAAATCACCATGACGACGGTACCAGTACTCATTAGTACCACGCTGACACGCCATGAGATTAATCAGGTGAGAATCCAAAATACTGTCTTGGACATTGACTTTATCCATAAAGTCACTTGCCGAGATGTTTTGCATGTGTATACCACTTTTCAAGATGTGGTTCACTGCATATGACAGTCCAGACAGATCGCTTTCAAACAGGAGATGAAACAAATAGGGAATGCATTGTCGAAACCTAGCATCTCCTGCATACAATCGCAAAGTCCGGTATTCAGAAGCAGGAATTTGATGAGGTCGCTCATCATATCTTCCTCCCTGACCTGTTGGAAAAAGCTGTGGGAAACACCGAGCTTCCAAACTTTCCTCCCAAACACTAATGGGACTCCCTTTGGCTTGTTTCATTTGAAACAACTCAATAGCATTCCCCATGACTTCCTTGGAATGCAAAGGATGAACACTATAATGTTCATATATTTCTTCACTAGTAGAGGGTTCTACTTTCTCAATTTGACCAGCACACAAATCGCTATCCTCTTCCTCACTTACTTCCTCTTCTGCAACATATACATTCTTATAGTATTTATTATTTTTTTTCAAATACAATGTTGCCTTTTTAACTTTCCTAACATCCACTAAATCTTGCCATATTTTCTTATTCTTTGTCGGAACCCCATTAACTAAGATAACCAGAGGTTCCTCTTCCACTTTTTCTACTCCAATTGTGTTAATGTTTTTCTTCAAATCTAGAGGCAAATAAACAACTCTTCCCTTTAATCCTCTCTGTAAATCTGATGGAGGCAATTTCCCCTGTCTTTGGCTCCATTCTTACAATAGCCTGAAAGGGATGGATACTTTGAATCAAAATAGATTCATAAGTATTTAAATCCTTCAATTCAGAAGGAATCTCAACCAATTCCAGATTATTATGAACTGCTCTAGCAGGCATCTGGTTTTGATTTAATTTGATACAACAATAAGTACACACACGTTGATCCAATCCCAAATCAAAACAATTTTCTACCATCAAGTATGTTGTGAAATCCTTCCATTCACTATTTTCCTTTTCACTTTTTGCATATAAATCCACTAACTTAGTCTGATTCTTATAATAAGTGCGTCGACAACACACACAAGTGAAATTTGGCCTCTCACTTGATTTCACCTCAAACGTCGCAATTTCCCTCTGGAAATTATCTGTACTGGAAACCTGTACACTATCTTCCACATTACCCGCTTCTTCTTGGTCAATTTCAACATTATCCTCTTTACTTCCAAAGTAACAAAACTCAATTTCTTCACATATATTCTTCACATCTATTTCAGAACCATGCAAAAGAGCAGCGCATAATTGTTTAAGCATAATTGCTGGACTCTTAGCATAATACAACATTCTAACTAATTTCCTCACTTTATTATGATGCACTGCTAGCATCCTGAAATGATGAAAAACACTCTGGCATACTCTCCTGGAAAGACAAGCCAGTGAATGACCATGCAAACCTGTCACTTCTCTCACTCTGCAAGGATCTAATTCTTGCAACAACTTCATTTTCTGCTTCAAACTTTTCTTATTAAATGACCGTACAAAATCACAAAGCAAATTGATGGAATCCTGTCGCACACTGCAAATACTACTACACTTCCAGGTATACACAGGACCCTTAGGACGTCTTCCTAAAACCTCATTACCTAACACCTCTTCTGCCTCTGTTGTCACAAGTTTTTCTTTTTCAACTGGACAACCATCTTTCACTTCATAAGCTCGACCACTGGTGTCAACTGCATGCACCAAATCATTATCCTGGAAATAACTCTCCTCATTAAAAAATGCCTCACAGCTTGAACTATGCATCCATTCTCCAGAAAAAACTTCACAAAAATTACTACAATTAACTATTCTCTTCCATCTACTATTTCTTTTGAAATCATAAATTGCCTTGTTTAGCTTCCTAATTCTATTGATTATCAAAATAAATAACTTACGTTTAATTTCAAATGCCTGATCAATAACTTTCTCAACTATTTTTTTTCTCTTATAAAAAACCACTTTCTGTTGACCTTTCTTAATATTTTTTAACAAATTGCCAATTATCCTGTTGCGGAACATTCGTTTACGAATGTCCCTAAACTGTTGTTTCCTTCTACTATCATGCACAGAGTTATCTCTTGCTCTAGCAGTAACATTTTTCATTGGCCTTTCCTTTCCGTTTGAATTGCTTCTCTTTTTCTGGACTGAAACATTTTCTGTAGTAATATTTTTTTTACTACAGATATTTCTTATGAATGTTTTTGTACTCTTACCCGGTGCTTTCTTGGTGACTTGACAAATCTTTTTGTTAGAGGACTGCTGCTTTTTTTCATTGACCTGCTGTCTTTGACGTTTTGCAGCCTTTCTCAGTCTTTCTTTGGTTGGCATGCTGAAATCTTGAAATGATCTGCAGTTGAATCTGTGGTAAAATATAATAAAAAATGTTATTAACCACTATTACCAAACAGTAAATCAATAACAGTCATCAAAAACTTAACACACTACTTGACATTTTTACATAGAAGATTTTTTAGTGCTTGGCAAATATATAATACACAAATAGCAGAAAAGAAATGGAATTTATATTCATTTTACCTCTACTATTTTATATGTGATTCTGATCTAATTTTATGAGCATATTTTAATATTTTATTGAAGACACTAGACATAACCTGTTTTTAAAGGTGTTTTTAATTATAAATCAAACGGTTTACATTTTTACTTTTCATTTATTATACATTTTAAAAATAAATGTTTATAGTTCCATAGGCTCAAGCACGTCAGCTTCCCAACCTATGTCATACAATTCTGACAAATCTGCATCCTCATCACGTTCTTCTTCATCCTCAGGATTTAAATCATCCAAGGGATCAACATCCACTGATGTTTCAATTACGAGTTCAATGATGAGGTCGAAATCAACTGATTGCTGATTGTCGCTCATGTTGATGTTGTCTTTATCTTTAAAGAAAGATAACAACAATGAGATGTTGCAGAGTAAGAGAAAAATCTCAGAGATTATAATAGTAAAATTGTTTAACAAGAGTAACATTTTGCAGCTATTATTTAGCCATGTCCAGCGATGCTGAGGAGGTGAAGCCTATGTCCAATTTTTCAGTGAACAGGACTCATCTCTTCTTAACCTTGGATAAGCCTCACCGACTCTGTGTCCCCTGCACATACTTAAATGTAAAGGGGCAGATTTATGTTAACTGGCACATCCCCAGGGATGCACCAGTTAACGTGCACCGCTGCTCTGCCACCCATGGTGTGCCGCATTTACAATCAGATAGGACAAAGCTGCGTCAAAACCCTGCGCCTGCTTGAAGCAGGCATAGGTCTTGACGCAGCATTGTGGAGATGGGGCACCCCTGAGCCTTGCTGGAGCTGCATCGCACTTGCGATACAACTCCAGCAATGCGCCACCTTTTACGGCACAGATGCGTCACGCATCTGTGCCGTTTTTGCCCCATGGTGCGCCGCATTGTAAATGCAGCACACCATGGGTGGCGGAACAGCGGCGCAGGATGACTGGCACATCCCTGGTGATGCGCCAGTCATCATAAATCTATCCCTAAGCTTCTTATCTTGTTGGAGATGAACCGCCATATGTATCATCAAACTATTTTGCATTTCCTAAATAGCGAATTTTAAGGAATCGCTATTTAGGAAATGCAAAACGGTATGTATGTACAAAATCGGTATTAAATAGCGATTCTTTACCATTCCTAATATGCGATGAGCAAATTGCTAATTGCAAATTACCCATTCATTTCCATGGGCCAGGAGGCACATAGGAATGAAGGTGCAATTTGCGATGAGCAATTAGCT
This sequence comes from Lissotriton helveticus, assembly GCF_964261635.1. Lineage (NCBI taxonomy): Eukaryota > Metazoa > Chordata > Amphibia > Caudata > Salamandridae > Lissotriton > Lissotriton helveticus. Next base: position 285,280,558 of record NC_136070.1, on the reverse strand, counting down.
AATCGCAAATTTGGAATTTTTCCAAGGGTGCAGGGGTGTCTCAAGAACACCCTGCTGCACCCCCTGAAAAAGAAATTTGGGGGCATATGGCGCACATACATGCCCTAAGGGCATGTATGGGCGTCATATGGCACCTTTTGTTTTTTGGAAAAAAAGCTTTTTGAAAAGAATTCGCAAATTACCACCAACTAGAAGTTGGTGGTAATTTGCAAATCCTTAATGGCATTTTTTGCATATTTTTTGTTTGATACATTGCATTTAAGAAATCGCAAAATTTGCAAATCCTTCAGTGCAATCGCAAAATAAGGAATAGCAAATTTTGCTATTCCTTATTTTGCATCAAACTTGTTTGATACATACCATTTGTCTAATTAGCATTCGCAAAGGCCGAAATTCGCAGAATTTCGGCCTTTGCGAATGCTAATTAGCTTGATACATATGGCCCCAAGTGAGGCCTGTCTTGCAACATGGTGCATCTTTTGCATCACTGCTGCATCGGTTTCATGTGGCACCGTTTTTTTTACACCATGACACATCTGCCTAAATGCATCAATTTGTAATTTTGTCGCCTCATAGCAAATCTTTTGCACCGCCGCTGCATCACAAAAGTGACGCACAGTGGCGCAAAAGAGGCATACACCTATCATAAATCTGTCCCTAGCATTTTAAATGATTAATTCAGGATGACGATAAGGTGTGGCCTATCCAGAGGTTTGTTTAAGGTGAGGCCTACTCAGGATTGCAGATCAAAGTTACGCTTGATGAAGAATACAGAGGAGATAATACATGTAAAGGCCTACCAATGAAGTAAGTGATGTCCACTTCATTGCGCCAGTCATCATAAATGTATCCCTAAGCTTCTTATCTTGTTGGAGATGAACCGCCATATGTATCATCAAACTATTTTGCATTTCCTAAATAGCGAATTTTAAGGAATAAATAGCGATTCTTTACCATTCCTAATTTGCGATGAGCAAATTGCTAATTGCAAATTACCCATTCATTTCCATGGGCCAGGAGGCCCATAGGAATGAAGGTGCAATTTGCGATTACCAATTAGCTCATCGCAAATTAGGAATTTTTCCAAGGGTGCAGGGGTGTCTCAAGAACACCCTGCTGCACCCCTGAAAAAGAAATTTGGGGGCATATGGCGCACATAAATTTTAAAAACATTCCTTTACCTCAAAAACGATTTTCAAGTCATAATTTGAAAACACTGCCCACAGGGAAATGACTTAAAATGTCCTTAAGACACATGAAATTGTTTTTTTAAAGCCTTTGCAACTTTTTTGGGTCACTTTTAACATGGCTATGTAACTCGAACAGTCAAAATCTAAATTTACCATGCACAGGTGGGAGCATATTTACAAGGAATTTGCTCCACGGGGAAAGGTCTTTTAATTTAATATGGGAAAAATAACATCAGAGACACTGAAATGCCTTATAAAGAAGCATACACCATTATGTCCTTGTCATAAATTTTAAAACCATTCCTTTTCCCCAAAAACGATTTTCAAATCATAATTTGAAAACACTCCACATGGGGAAATGACTTAAAATGTCCTTAAGACACATGAAAGCGTTTTTTGATTGCCTTTGCAGCATGTTTGGGTCACTTTTAACATGGCTATGTAACGCAAACATTCAAAATCTAAATTTGCCATGCACAGGTGGGAGCATATTTACAAGCAATTTGCTCCACAGGGAAAGGTCTTACATTAAAATGGGTAAAATAACATCAGAGACACTCAATTGCCTTATAAAGAAGCATACACCATTATGTCCTTGTCATAAATTTTAAAACCATTCCTTTTCCCCAAAAACGATTTTCAAATCATAATTTGAAAACACTCCACATGGGGAAATGACTTAAAATGTCCTTAAGACACATGAAAGCGTTTTTTGATTGCCTTTGCAGCATGTTTGGGTCACTTTTAACATGGCTATGTAACGCAAACATTCAAAATCTAAATTTGCCATGCACAGGTGGGAGCATATTTACAAGCAATTTGCTCCACAGGGAAAGGTCTTACATTAAATTGTTAATAATAACATCAGAGACACTCAATTGCCTTATAAAGAAGCATACACCATTATGTCCTTGTCATAAATTTTAAAACCATTCCTTTTCCCCAAAAACGATTTTCAAATCATAATTTGAAAACACTCCACATGGGGAAATGACTTAAAATGTCCTTAAGACACATGAAAGCGTTTTTTGATTGCCTTTGCAGCATGTTTGGGTCACTTTTAACATGGCTATGTAACGCAAACATTCAAAATCTAAATTTGCCATGCACAGGTGGGAGCATATTTACAAGCAATTTGCTCCACAGGGAAATGTCTTACATTAAAATGGGAAAAATAAGATCAGAGACACTCAATTGCCTTATAAAGAAGCATACACCATTATGTCCTTGTCATAAATTTTAAAACCATTCCTTTTCCTCAAAAACGATTTTCAAGTCATAATTTGAAAACACTCCACAGCTCCTATGCACATGAAAACCCTGTCAGTACTAATACTTCACATTTTCTCCAATTACAATTTCTCAAAGAAACAAAATCTATTTGTAAAACACTTGAGACAAAGCAACATTTGAAAAACACAACTTTCTTCATAATTTTCTCCTTAAAGCACACTATTCTCTATCTAAATTAAAGAAATCTTTTCTCACCTTAGCAAATACTTTGAGTTTCAAAACAGTCTCAGAAACACACCAATTTGTCTTCAGCAGAGCAAAAGGTATGCACTCCAGAGTCTGCAGCTATCAAAAGCACAGAAATGCTGTAATTCTTCACACATATCTCTCATGTCACCCAATCAAAACTCTTCCCTCACTTTTTTTCAAATCAAAACCCTTCCCCCCTCTGCCCTCTCTGCTTTTTTTGCATAGCAACCACCTCTTGGAAGACCTCTGGTGTTTGCAAGTTCACACAACAATGTTGCAATTGAACTCTGAACTCTCAGTGCACCTGCATATCCAGTGCATTCTTTCATTTAATGATTTTTTCTTGACCACTCAAAATACATCTTTCAAAGAACTCATCCATGCACCCTACTTTCTGTTTTCAGCAATCAAAATCCACCAATCACTGTTACTGCTTCATTAACACAGAAACTCCACAGTTTTTTTCATTTTAAACTCTTATTTTTTCAACTGCCATTTCATTGCCACACTTCATCTGACTGCAGGAGAACCTTCTCTCACCATGTTTTCTGTCTGGATTGTTGGACATAGTTACATCTATTGGGCTCAGAGGTATGCTGAGAACAGAAATTTACCTAACCTCAATTTACAAGATGTGGAAATTAAGTGGTTTGGCCACAGAGGATTAAAATGTCACCAATTGATACCATTGGTGAAAACCTTTATGCATTTGCCAAAACCTGACCTGTTAATTGTGCACTGTGGAGGTAATGATTTGGGCACTTTGACTGGGGTAGGTCTGGAAATGCTTTTAAAGGACACCTTTGAGCAATTAATGGCACTTTTTCCTCAGACTGCCTTGGTATATTCAAATATATGCCAAAGACAGAAATGGAGGTGGTCAAACCAATTTTGTCCACAAATTGAGAAGTCGAGGAAGCATGTAAACAAATCTGTTTCAGCTTACATGAGAGACCATGGAATGGGCTCCGTGTACAACAATAACTTGCGTTACTACATGCAAGATATCTACAGAGGAGATGGAGTTCACTTCTCAGATGAGGGCAACAGAATTTTCATTCTGAATTTAAGACTGTGCATTGGTACCTACTTATAAGTACCTAAATGTACCATAAACCCAAAAGCTCTTCTCAGAGCTACCCTACATCTGATCACTCACAATTATTATTTTTCTCTAAATTTTTTCACAAATTTTCAACAAAGTACGCTCCCCGGGGCGCTACCCGGTACGCGAACCGGAAGCTAACCTCGCGAAATTTTAAAAAAAAATGTTTTTTTTCGCACATATAAGCCTCCTCAGCCACCCTCAGAAAACCTAGGGGGTCAAGATAAGTCTACCGTGCCCCCTTCTACCCATTCTGAACATTATTTGCCCTCCATCTTGTATCTTAAGTCGACCGAAACACAAAATGGTGGACTCCCGTAACGCTTAAGGTTCGCGTACCGGGGCGCTCACCAGTTCGCGTACCGGGGCGCTCCCCGGGAAGCGCTCCATCAAAAAAGGTGGGAAAGTAATTTACAGAAAAACGACTGGAGACACTCTCACAAAATATAGATTAGCTCATACTACATACCAATCCCTATCATTTTCACAAATTTGATTGAAATTCCATTTAGCCATTTAGCCTGTAGACCTCTCTAAATACCGTGAGGTAAATTACTTCTCAAAACACATCTGAAGTGTTGGAATTGACATCCAATGAAAATGTTACTTTCATTATCAACTTTTATTACCTGACATTTGATTGGTTATATACCTGAATATATATAAAGGAAGAGAAGGAAACACAGCCATTTTGACTACTACTTCTTGTTGTACATTTCAATTGGGTTTTCACTAATCACTTCAACTTCTTTGTAAAGGTAAGTTGTTATTTTTAAAACTGAAGTAAATTGTGCACCAAAAGTTAATATGGTAAACTTTTTCTGATAGTTATATACTATCCCTCTGTAGTAGTTATAGATTTAGATAGACTTCTCTGTTATAGTTATGGATGGAGTTAGGTTTCTCTTGTATAATTATGAAATTACTTACGTTAAATCACACACACTTTTTTATATTCCTACTTCCACTCTGATACTATACACTGCCCAAAGATAAATTCACTGATAAAAACTGCCTATCTAAAATTAATCCCAACAGTGCCCTATCTCTACTAATATATATTTTTTTTATCCAAATTTCAGGCAACATGGAAGGCAAACAGAAAGTTTCATTTCAAATTGTCCTGCAAGAGAGCAGCCAAGAATTAATTGATCCAAATGATATAGAATTTATGGATGAAACTTGGGACCAAGAACTACTGCAATGTGTGCAAGCAGTAGATGACCTCCTTCAAAATGAGGACATTTTACACCCTCAGAGATTACAAACTATGTTCATGGAAAATGACGACATTTCAGACAGTGAAATGTTAGAAATGTTATTAAATTTTGAAACACCATCACAATAATAAATAATTGCTTAAAAAATAAAGAAATTAAAAAATAATCAACAAAACCAACAATCAATTAACATACAGTATTTGAAAAGTCTATCATTCTTTTTTCCTTATAGTACGCTCCCCAGTACGCTTCCCGGTTCGCGAACCGGGCGCTCCCCACGCAAAAAAACAATTTTTTTTTTTTTTTTTTGCCCTGCGGGGCCCTTTTAAAGCCTCCACATCAAACCTAGGGGGTCAGGGAGGATCTACTATGCCCCCTTATGGTCATTTCCCCCTTTCTTTTGGCCTCCTCTTGTCTCTCGATCCTACCGAGAGACAAGATGGCGGCCGCTCCGGACTGTTTAGAATGTTGACAGACACCGGAGAGCCAATCAGCTTCGCGTCGCGAAGTTCCGTTACGCGTAAAGTACGCGAACCGGAGCGCTGCCCAGAGCGCGCTTACAGATATATATATTTTTTTAAACGTTAATTTCTCAAAATCCACTGGAGCACATATATTGAGACCTAGCAAAGGCACATCGGGCTAACAGTCCCTACAATTTTGCCAAGTTTCGTGCAAATCCATTCAGCCATTCGGGCTAAAAGTGAGGCCAACCGCCCTATGGAAATTAACATTGGAAAAACATGTTTTGGGACCCCCCTTTTTTCTCGGCCCCCCCTTGACAAACCCCCCTCCAAATTTTCAGTGGCTGCTCAGAAACCAAATGTTCCATTTTCCTGAAAATTTCAGCCAATTCCGTTCACAAACGCCAAAGTTATTAGACATAGAATTTTCAAAAATCCCATAGAGAAAAAATCCTAACTATATATACCTACTGGCGACCGCCAGTAGGTAATATATATATATATATATAAAGTCCAATCCCCCTTTCTCCTTTCAAAGAGGCACACCGGCTCTAGCTGGGTTGCAATTATTCATTTATTTAGTGAAACAACACGAAGGCAAGAGGCTTCCTTATCCCAACGTTTCTGCTTGTGAAAGCCTTGGTCACGGGAGGCAGTCTCTGTTTTTTGAATTCCACCCACGTGGTCTGCTTTTAAACAGGGTGGGCCGTATTCTCTTTCAGAGTGCGCAAAGGAAAACTTGAAGGCTTTGAATGAAAAAGAGCATTCTGTGCTCCAGCTTCCTTGTTTTAATGCCCTTTCCAATGCGCAAAAATAATGTCAGCTTCATTGCACAGTTCGAAATGTTAGTAATTCACTCACTTGATTAAAAGCAGCCCCAGCCTGCATTTTAGGATATGCATCCTTCTGCTCCCAAACTCGCCAGCACCGAAAACAGGGGGCAAGCAGGTCAGGTTCAAACAGTAAATCAATCCACATTTGCCACGCAAATAGACCTGTACCTTTGCAGGGCGGCCAGTGATACTGGTGCGAGGCTTCCAGGAAAACATAAAGTCCAATCCCCTTTCTCCTTTCAAAGAGGCACACCGGCTCTAGCTGGGTTGCAATTATTCATTTATTTAGTGAAACAACACGAAGGCAAGAGGCTTCCTTATCCCAACGTTTCTGCTTGTGAAAGCCTTGGTCACGGGAGGCAGTCTCTGTATTTTGAATTCCACCCACGTGGTCTGCTTTTAAACAGGGTGGGCCTTATTCTCTTTCAGAGTGCGCAAAGGAAAACTTGAAGGCTTTGAATGAAAAAGAGCATTCTGTGCTCCAGCTTCCTTGTTTTAATGCCCTTTCCAATGCGCAAAAATAATGTCAGCTTCATTGCACAGTTCGAAATGTTAGTAATTCACTCACTTGATTAAAAGCAGCCCCAGCCTGCATTTTAGGATATGCATCCTTCTGCTCCCAAACTCGCCAGCACCGAAAACAGGGGGCAAGCAGGTCAGGTTCAAACAGTAAATCAATCCACATTTGCCACGCAAATAGACCTGTACCTTTGCAGGGCGGCCAGTGATACTGGTGCGAGGCTTCCAGGAAAACATAAAGTCCAATCCCCCTTTCTCCTTTCAAAGAGGCACACCGGCTCTAGCTGGGTTGCAATTATTCATTTATTTAGTGAAACAACACGAAGGCAAGAGGCTTCCTTATCCCAACGTTTCTGCTTGTGAAAGCCTTGGTCACGGGAGGCAGTCTCTGTATTTTGAATTCCACCCACGTGGTCTGCTTTTAAACAGGGTGGGCCGTATTCTCTTTCAGAGTGCGCAAAGGAAAACTTGAAGGTCTCAATATATGTGCTACAGTGGATTTTGAGAAATTAACGTTTAAAAAAAGATATATATCTGTAACAGCGGACCGGGCAGCGCTCCAGTACGCGTACTTTTCGCGCAACGGAGCTTTGTGAAGCGAAGCTGATTGGTTCTCCGGCGTCTGTCAACATTCCAAACAGTCCGTAGCGGCCGCCATCTTGTCTCTCGGTAGGATTGAGAGACAAGAGGAGGCCAAAGCGAAGGGGGAAATGACCATAAGGGGGCATAGTAGATCCTTCCTGACCTCTTAGGTTTGATGTACCATTTTGCCAAGTTTGGTGTAATTCCGTTCAGCCATTCAGGCTGTAGACGTATGTAAATGTCCTATGGAAAATTGCATGGGGAAAACACATTTGAAAGTGTTGACATTTAGAACCAATTAAAATGTTACTTTGGTTTTGTATTTGTGTGTGATGAAAGTTAATTGGTTATGTATATATGTCAAATGAGAGGAAACCACAGCCATTTTGTGATACTACTGTCTGAGGTACATTTGTGAGGAATTTTTGGTGGTGAATTTCTGGTGTTTGATTTACACAGTACTAACACTTCTCCTACTTTTAAAAAGGTGAGTTGTTAATTTGTAAGGGGAACTATGTTGTACACTTGAAGATAATTTGAAAAATGTTTTCTGTTATTTATTTGCAGTCCTTCTGTTATACTAAATACTTGATAAAGTTAGTTTTATATTATGTATTACTAAAAACGATAAATGAAAGTGATTATTTTTTTCTGCAATTTACAGCAAGCAATTTCAAAATAAAATGGCTCACAATGAAGAGACCGTGGCAATTTCTTTTGAATTGTCCACTACATTGATTGAAATTGAGAGCACCAATAATGAAATATTGTCACAAGGAGGAGATGACTTGTATGATTCCATTAGATTGATTGAAATGGACAGCACCAATAATGAAATATTGTCACAAGGAGATGACTTGAATGATTCCACTACATTGATTGAAATTGAGAGCACCAATAATGAAATATTGTCACAAGGAGGAGATGGCTTGTATGATTCCATTAGATTGATTGAAATGGACAGCACCAATAATGAAATATTGTCACAAGGAGGAGATGACTTGAATGATTCCACTACATTGATTGAAATTGAGAGCACCAATAATGAAATATTGTCACGAGGAGATGACTTGAATGATTCCACTACATTGATTGAAATTGACAGCACCAATAATGAAATATTGTCACAAGGAGGAGATGACTTGAATGATTTTTTTGATCAATCTGTTGATGGCGAATTTATCGAATGTTTGGAGACCATAGAGTTACAAGAATCATCATTGCAGACTTTTCATGAGGAAATTGCTGATGAGGACATGTTACTAGTTCTTTCAAATTTAGAAAATTCTGAAGAATAAATTTATATTTAGAAATCAAAAATTGTTTGAGACATTATTCATTTTTATTTTTAATTTATGAGGTTGTAGCGAAGTGATTGTAGTATAAAATGAGACTTATAGTATAGAGTGCAACATTTTTATGTTACATGGTAAGTTTACTCCTATTTACTTCCCTTCTGCCACTATATTATCTCCAATGTGTATTTGACATCTCTTCTTCATCTCCGGCCTCCTTTCTCTCACTGTGTGTCTCCGATGCATCTTATCGCTGCTATTTTGTGTAATTACAGAAGAGAGTAAAATAAAATAGTTCGGAACGTGAAAAGGGGGCAAAGTAGAGTACCCCTCACCCCCTAGGCCTTTTTAGGCGGTCCCAAAAGGATCAGTTTCTGCTTTCCTGAGAGATTATGGTATGAGTTCCATATACCACAATAATTTGCATTACAACATGCAAGATATCTATCTCCTATTACCAACTTTGAGATATTCGCGCTAAGCGCGAATATCTCCAAAAAGTAACACCTGCCCTGAGCAGTTCTTAGCCATGTTATCCAATGGGAGGTGGATAACATGGCTAAGAGCATTAGCTCGGTAATGCATGAATATCGCTGACTTTTTAGCGATATTCATGCATTGCGGCCGTTTATTATCGCATTTGCGATAAACCTTGATAATAGCAAGGTTTATCTTCGATAATTTCTGACGATGCTTAGCGGTAAAAAATTCGTTGGTAAGCATCGTTAGCGATAAATATCGCTTAACTTTGGTAATATGCACCAACGTCTGTTAACGTTCGATTCGAAGGAAATGAGGAAGTGTTGAAAAACATTGTCTGCGCCATCTTGCCTTTTTTGAAATGCCACACTTTTGTCGTGCACGGCAGCCATTTTAGATGCCTTGACCAGACCCACTCTCTGCACGCTGTCGATTCGTAGCATGGCTCCCCACCCTCGCAAGCATCTTCCCTAGGCACTGGTCACCCCCGCTCTCTGTCTTATGCATCGGCAATAAACCTCCCCCCATCTGCGCTGCTCTTCCCTGAAAATCACACTCTGTGCCCGCCCGACACCTCCCTTTTGCCCTATTCACTACCGCACCCTCTGACACTCCTCTTCCTCGGTGTCCGATTGTCCAGGCTATCACCTAGCCCTGCAGATGTAGTTTATGGCCCCAGCTGTAAAGAATCACCCCTCTTCAAAGGAGTTATAGTAGATCAAGGCCCACACCCGATGAGATACGTCACACCACACGTGTTCCTACTATCTGAAAACCATCCTGTATTGTGATTGGGGAGGGGACCGAGCCTGAAGCGGAAGATTCCAGGAATGACTCTTTGTACATCAAAGTTTTTACAATTATGTGTCACATTAAAAATATATAGCACTCCAACAAAGTAGTAGGAATATAAAACTTTAATAACATATAAATATATACAACAAAACAAAAACAGTAAAAACATTTAAACAACGAAGAGACCGTGGCAATTTCTTTTGAATTCCTGATGAGAAGATGTTGCCTGGGGGTGGGTCGTCAGTAGCAGTCTGTTGTGCGAATAGTTCCAAGGCAGCAGAACGCGCTGAAATCTAGATGGCACGAAAGTGATGTCTAGTAAGTTGCCGCCCAGCAAATAACGGCGTGGGGCGCCGCGGGGGTGAGTGAGTCCAGTAGGCACCACAGCTATACTTACCGGCATTGCAGAATTACTGCTGGGGACAATGCCTGTGCTGTAGCAGGGTCACAGCAGAAACAAAAAGGATTCTGTGGAAGATGTTGTTGGTTTTCAATTTGAATACAGTTCTGGTGTCAACTGCTATGCTAATGTAGTGGTTAATGTTTTGTTTTCTCTAGAAAATGTAAAAGAGGGGGAGGCAGTCCAAAGTTCCGTTAAAAGGGCAAAGGAAAGGATCGGTGGTTTGAACTATCAGTCAAAAAGGGGAGGGGGTGCAACAATTTTTCCTACCGGGTCACACTGTGCTTTCACCGGAACTGAGGTCTGCAGGATTCTAGTAATTCAAAGTGAGGCTGGCGCCAGCATGGGAGCGCCGACGTCCCGCGGATACAGTTTCGTCACTCCACGGGCGATCATGGCAGTCATTCCCCATCGGGGGTCGGAGACTCCCGCGGCTCCTCTAGAATCTTCAAAGTCATGGAGGACTACGGTGGTGGAGTCAACCAGTGACCGGGCCATTTCTTTATGCTGGGCCCGCTCTTGCCAGGTCGACCGCCATTTTGAGAGTTCGGTAGCTACTGGCGATCGCGGGGTCAAATGAGCGGACGGGCTCCACCCTGCCGGGCGAGACGTTGCAGCATGGCCACAGTGGAAGAACCCTTTTCCGGGCGCCTGGAGCGCTGAGGGTGCAGCTGGGAAGCCTCCACCTGGGGAGGCGGGAGAGGCCTGTTCGCACCGTCTCTCCCTCCCAGTGCACCCCACGGCGTCTCGCTTGAGATTTGTTATGGCCGGACCAGGCGATGAGGACGAGGGGGGGGGGGTCGGAGGCATGTGCAAGACATCCCCCCCCAGTGTTGTCGCAGCCATTATTCAAGAAAGAAGAAGTGTCCCGTCCGTCTTCGGGCCGGGCTTCCGGTAGATGTCGGCCGGACGCCCCTGGCTCTGGCCCCATGAACGGGTTTCTTGGTTTATCAGCTGCAGCCGGATCCCGTCAGCCTCGGCCCCCCGACCGTTGGTGGCCGGACCGGAAGAGCATGTGGCGGGACTACCTGAAACTGTCAAGGGCCACCGCGGCCGGACTGGGAGAGAGAGGGGAGGGTCGAGGAGACATTCCCCCCCCCTGCAACTGTTCAGCGTTGTAAAGGCAATCCCCTGGCCGGGTCACGCTGGCCTCGGCCTCTCCTCCGGCTACACCCTACGTTAGGATCTCCTGGCCGAGGCGTGGCAGCAGGACCCGCCTTATATGGGCTGCTCCCGGCTGGGCGTAGCCGCAACCCTGCCCCACCTTGGAAGTTTCCAGAGTGGGGGCGGATGTTCTACTGACTTGCATTTTCCCTAGTCTATCGATTTTTTTGGCGTGGCAGGCGGTGGGACAGCGAGGGGTGATTTGGTTTCTCTTACTGTTTTTCTGGTCTCTCACCACTGGCATATTTTAACGTTTTCTTGTTTCTAGGACATTAATAGGTTTTATCATTACGTTATGTTATCGTTTCTTTGTTCGTTGTTTAATAAAAGTTCATGTTCATCAGTGGCCTACTGATTTTCGTTTTCCTATTCTTTTCTTTCCAGGTTGTTTCATGATAAAGTTTCTGTTAACAGGATACAGTGATCACTTCGTTATTATTGCATATGTCCTTTTCACTAGGGGTGCTCTCTGGTCGGGCCAGATGACGTATCTCTAGTAAATGGTCCGGGTGAAACAGGTGCATCAATCAGTGGGGAGTAGATAGGCATGACAGATTACAACGGGGGAGAAAGGTCCGCATTACGTACCCTTTCACTATTTGCAAAGATTTTCCTACGTATATTTGCAAACAGGGAATACCTCCAAAAAGAACCAATTCCCAAACAGTCAATGTTTGGGGAAACAATCAATCAATTAGGAACGAAATAGGCACGACGTGTTAAAGGTTTGCGTTACCTACCCTTCACTATCTGCAAAGGGAGAGAGAATATTCCTATTCTTCCTCGTTTGCAGGCAGAGAAGATTCTTAAGAGAATCAACTTCGAACAATTCAATGCTCGATTCAAACAATCAACAAGGGGTACTGTGAACACAAATGAACGCCGCTTATGTACATACACATTGGTATTATCAACAGGTTGTTCCTAATGTTTCTATTTTAGGGAGGTCAAAAAGAGATCCCATTAGTGGCCTACTGATTTTGCTCGATTCCTTTTGTTTTTTTACACGATTTTTCGCTATCTGCAAAGACTAAACAGAGTATTGCGACTCTGTGCTTGTTTGTAAATAGAGAATGAACCAAAGAGAACAATCAATCAAATGGAGAGAGAAGCAGGCACGACGGATTACAACGGGGGCAACGGGGGCAAAGGCCTGCGTTAACTACCCTTCACTATCTGCAAAGAGAGAGTACTCCTAATAGAAATGAGGGGTGGGGGGCAGCATTCAAAGCAGATCAGTGTGCATAAACACGAAAATGTTTTTACTTACCACGTACTTGACATTCGACAGCTTATGATATTTGCTATTAAAAAACCATTGAAATTCACTGAAAAAACCATAGGTTATAGACCATATATAGTTAGGAATTAGCATTTAAAAAACCTTATTTTACTCACACAAAACCATTGAAATTCCATATATAGTTAGTTGCACTAACTATATATCGCGCACCCGCAATCCACTGCTGATCATGTCACATATTACATCATTCATGACATGGTCAGTGACATCACTGATGACATCACTGATGACATCTCAAATGACATCACTGATGACATCACTGATGACATCTCATTTGACATCATTCTTGTGCTAATACGATAAACCTCTTCAGACTCTAATATAACCTTAGATACACTCAGTGTATACAGACACTCACACACTGCCACTCATCCATGGAGTTACTCACACACCCAGTCAGTCATGCAAAGAAACAATCTCACCTCCATTTCTTCAACTATACAGTTAAACACACCTTACTTATTGAAACATATACTAACACATATTTACTCTCTTATACAATCCCTGATACAAGTTCACAATGATCGATACAACCACTCACTCATTCAGTGGCTCTCATGCACAGTTATTTATATATGCCAACTCTCACATGTACTGTGTTTAACATATGTACTTACTATGACATGTAGCATTGAGATATCCATTCACTCATCAATACACTCATGCACACAGTCAACTGCCCATGTAGCTGTTTCCACATGCAGTCTTGAACTCATACACCTAGTGAATAAACTGCTCACACATCTATGCATAGAGTCACACACCTTCCAGCCACCCCCACACAAACTCAATCTCCCATAGAAATACTTGAGCAACCAATTAATAACACATATAGCCTCTCGTATAGCTAATGATCAACACATGCAGCAGTTTACATCACAACAGACATAATGATGCACAAATTAAGACAGTTTAGTCACTAACCCATGCATTCAGTGAGACACATTTAATCACTCACTCATACAGTCAGTCACGCACCTACTAAATCCTTCATCCAGACACTTATACATCCACTCATTCTTCAATATGTAAGACATATTTTAACTTTACAGAAACATACAGTCACTGGATGTTGTCATCAGTGATGTCATCAGTGATGTCATTTGAGATGTCATCAGTGATGTCATCAGTGATGTCACTGACCATGTCATGAATGATGTAATATGTGACATGATCAGCAGTGGATTGCGGGTGCACGATATATAGTTAGTGCAACTAACTATATATGGAATTTCAATGGTTTTGTGTGAGTAAAATAAGGTTTTTTAAATGCTAATTCCTAACTATATATGGTCTATAACCTATGGTTTTTTCAGTGAATATATATATATGTATATGTACATGTATATATGTATATGTATATATATATATGTATATGTATACGTATATATATATATATTCACTGAAAAAACCATAGGTTATAGACCATATATAGTTAGGAATTAGCATTTAGAAAACCTTATTTTACTCACACAAAACCATTGAAATTCCATATATAGTTAGTTGCACTAACTATATATCGCGCACCCGCAATCCACTGCTGATGATGTCACATATTACATCATTCATGACATGGTCAGTGACATCACTGATGACATCACTGATGACATCATCTAGTGTCTGTGTGTTTTTGTAAAGTTTAAATACATTTTACATATTGAAGAATGACTGGATGGATGGAAGACTGAGTGTGTGTGTGGCTGGCTGGGAGGTGTGTGAAGCTGTGCATATCAATGTGTACTTGTATCAGTGATTGTATAAGAGAGTAAGTATGTGTTAGTATATGTGTGAAAAGTATGGTGTTCTGTGTTTAACTATAGATGAGGAAATCGAAGTGTGATTGATTCTTCACAGGACTGACTAGGTGTATGAGTGCATATGATAGTGTTCTAATAATAACTGACTGTATGTATGAGTAATTGTATGGGTGAATGAGTGAATGTGTGTGTAGACGTACGAATCAGTGAGTGCGTATGTAGTAACTGGTATTGGTGTGTCATGATGTCATCAGTGATGTCATTTGAGATGTCATCAGTGATGTCATTTCAGATGTCATTAGTGATGTCATCAGTGATGTCACTGAAGTATGGTGTTCTGTGTTTAACTGTATAGATGAAGAAATGGAAGTGTGATTGATTCTTTACAGGACTGACTTGGTGTGTGAGTAACTCCATGGATGAGTGGCAGTGTGTGAGTGTCTGCATAGGTGTATGAGTGCATATGATAGTGTTGTAATAATGAGTGACTGTATGTATGAGTGATTGTATGGGTGAATGAGTGAATGTGTGTGTAGACGTAGGAATCAGTGAGTGCGTATGTAGTAACTGGTATTGGTGTGTCATGATGTCATCAGTGATGTCATTTGAGATGTCATCAGTGATGTCATCAGTGATGTCATTTGAGATGTCATCAGTGATGTCACTGACCATGTCATGAATGATGTAATATGTGACATCATCAGCAGTGGATTGCGGGTGCGCGATATATAGTTAGTGCAACTAACTAAATATGGAATTTCAATGGTTTTGTGTGAGTAAAATAAGGTTTTCTAAATGCTAATTCCTAACTATATATGGTCTATAACCTATGGTTTTTTCAGTGAATTTTCAAGGTTTTGTAAATGCTAATTCCTAACTATATATGGTCTATAACCTATGGTTTTTTCAGTGAATTTCATTGGTTTTTTAACAGCTAATATCTGTAGCTGTAAAATGTATTCTTCTTTAAATCCAAAAATATATTTGATATGTTTATTAATAATTTTTTTTTAAAATATTTTTTTTTCTTCGTTCCCGCTTCGCGAATCGGGAAGCTTCCCGTTAGCTGACCTTGATGCCGCGAAATA
Source organism: Lissotriton helveticus (assembly GCF_964261635.1). Taxonomy (NCBI): domain Eukaryota; kingdom Metazoa; phylum Chordata; class Amphibia; order Caudata; family Salamandridae; genus Lissotriton; species Lissotriton helveticus. The sequence goes on along the minus strand of NC_136070.1, from coordinate 285,264,881 downwards.
GACCGCGAGCCGGTAAACGTTTCTTTACCGCAACTGCCGCGTTAGAAAACAACATCGTGACGCCTCCCGTCCGCATGACGTTTCGCGTTGTCGCGTGATACGTCATATGACGTGCTACGTTAGCGAACTGGTACGCTTACCGAGTCGCAAAGCACAGGTTTCTGGAAGCAAACCGGGAGGCCCTGCAAAGCGCTTAACGTAAACACAGCAGGTCATGTGACTTGGTAATAACACTTTTCATTGGTTCATTTCACTTTTGGTTTCCTAATGATGTAAGACTAGGTCATATAATCTAAAATGAACACTTTTCATTGGTTGAGAACTATTGTTTTTCCCAAATGATGAAAATCCCTCCTTCTTTCCTCACTCTGACTTTCATCATTGTGAGAGAAAGACCCTTTGTTACCAGTGAGCAATGGCTTCTTTAGTAGCTTCAGCTGGTGCTTCCCCACCACCTCCACCACATCCAAGGAAGAGTGGACCACCTGCTCAAGTTATAATTCAGCAAGAAGAGGAAGAAGAGGAACAGGACGACGAGCACGAAGAGAGGCACTTTTTGCCTGAGGTGCCCAGGACGTCTCACCGGAAAGAAAACTTCATTTGGCAATTTTTTTAAATTCCCAAAGGTCAGAAAAAAGTAAATGCAAGATACGTAACTTGCCTTATATGTCAAGATAGACTGTCCAGAGGGACCGACAAAAAATACAGTTTCGGAAACTACACAATGCATCGCCATATGACTAGGTGGCATCCTAACAACTACAGTGCTGCACAGTTTCGTAACGACCTAGATAATCTCCCTATTATGGCCAGAAGATCTGTTGTACCGGAAGTAACGGGACCAGAGGGCAGGGAGATGGTGCCAAATATACAAACGAGATTTCATGAAGTAAAACAAGTCTGCGTATATTGCAGTGGATTCATTTGCTACGGAGAAAGAAGCATCACTCTGATCAACAGAGCTATTTACTATCATATGCAAGTTTGTACGAAACGCCCCAAATAATAAATACTTTTTTTTTGTTTTGTTGCTCCTGTTGAGCCCTTTACAATGAATAGTTTTCATTGCCCCCTCCAAGAAAAACCCAAAAAAATATAAAACTGTTCAGAAAAATTCAAAAAAAGTAAAAAAATGTTCAGAAAAATAATAAAAAAAAATATAAAACAACAAAAACAATTAAAAAAAAAGTTCTTTTCAGAACTACCTCCCCGTTATTAAAAAATTGGTACAATATTTGGAACTGTGCCAACCTGTATTTCTCGTAGTTCGCTTCCCAGTTCGCTCGCCGGTACGCGAACCGGAAGTGAACCAAAAATTTAAAAAAAAAAAAAGAACAGTAAGTATAAGGGAAGGAAACAGACACTTATGTTAAAAGAAAGACAGCTATAGGGGAGTAAACTAGAGATACTATTACCCGTAATCCACTGCTGATGATGTCACATATTACATCATTCATGACATGCTCAGTGACATCATCAGCAGAGGATTGCGGGTTTTTTGGCAACGTACCTTATCCACGGTTTAATAACGCTGCCTTTTGCTTTATATAAGTTTTCAAATTGTATGAAATATATACCAATAGGTCGTTATGAACCTTTAGGTAGTGCTTTTCTTCATGAGGTCTGGTCGCTTCCATACACATACAGATGTTTCAAAGATGATCAAGAAGTTTATCTGAATGGAGAGGAATGCACTGAGACGCCAGATCATTCACTAATGTGTAGGCACATACAGTTACACAGTTCATGCAACAAACACCGACCAAATATGGCTTGCGTGTTGCAAGGCACGCCAGTTCCTGCTATCATCCCCACGTTCAAGTTGTTGGAAAATGGTAGTTATTTGATGCTCAATAATGAAGATTGTTCTGGGTTAATTAAAAGTATTCCTTTTATCGTAACAGTAAGTGAACGGGTTATTTGCTGCAGAAATGTTCTATTTCCTCCCACACATGAACATAGGGAGTTTTCAATCTGGCCACAAATACCAACCTTGGGAGCAGATTTCAACGGCATGGCAAGAATAAGAGCTCTTTTGTCTCAGAGAGAGGTGGCCTTGAGTTCGGCCCGTGAAACTTTCGTGCTTCACATAGCGAACACCCGTACAGAGGTGCAGACCCTTTTCAATACTGATTCGCCTTTCCATTTCAGCAAGATGGTTCGGACTATCTTTAACGCGTCCTCCACAAAGGCCCTGGCGCACTTTTTTAAAGTTGTTACCAGTGGTCTCGTGACTTCATTTGAGAAAATCTTTGGAGTCATCCCTGCTTTCTTTCATTCTATTTTTTCCACTGTGCTTCGTGGATTCCCATTTTTACTTGCATTACCAGCGGACGTTCTTGTGCTTTTTTACATTTTTAAATATGGATGTCCCTCCTGTGCAAGCTCCCGCCCTGCAGCTGCTGACACTGTTCCGCAATCGCATGCTAGAATATTATGGCACAATGCCGTTGGCGATATTAAGCACGGCATATGGATTATCTTTTCGATTCTCCTACTTCACCTGTGTCCAGCCTGTATTTCACTGCCTGACCTGTGATTTCGATTGGGCCATTGATTTGTGTCTCTGCGGACCGGTTTCTCCTGACGTCGACTTTAATCAGCTGATGACTCCTATCATTACTCACGAGTTGGTTTGTCCTGGCGAAAGGATTATGGCTGTGGCATTGATGCATGGACTAATTGGTCCCTGGAATTTACTGGCGGCAACACAGTCTTTCTTGGAACAGAGCTTTCTTGAAAACCCACCGAGCTGTCCTCTGATGGTGATAGAGGATCCGGTGCTGGGAGAGCACGTATGTTCTTTTCCGCTTTTAAATTGGATGGCTGAACTCTTTTCGGATGAAGACGGTGACTTCCTATTGGAGGCTGTTGCAGCTTATTTTGCATACACAGTTATGTCATAGACCTTTTTCATGTTTGATATGCTGAGTACTAGCATTTCATTGACAATTCATTGACTTATTTGTCAAGTTTTTATTATTTAGCTTGCCTATTGGCTTAAGACTCGATAAAGTACTTGGCTGTTTTATTTTTCTTTAGCATTAAATTTTCCTAGTTTTTAATGTTTTACCTTGCGGACCGTCCACATATAAAGTTGCAATCTGCTCTCATGTGATGGCATTTCTATTATCTTATTCAGTTCGTTTCCGGATCATGGGGAGGTGTCATCTAGGTCCTGGATATCTTTACACCGTGTTAAGTTAGCATGGGCTCATTACCGGTTTAAACGCCATTTTTCCTTTTTTGCAACTTCTGCACACGACACTTAGTTGTTGCTTTAGCTTTCAACCTAGTAGTTCATCGTGGTTTACATGAGAATAATATGTTATTGCTCTACTATCTGCTTTGCTTGTTAAACTATATCTGTACAGCGAGTGCTGAAGTTTCAAGAACAACACGATACAGAATTGTTATGAGGTCTGATCTCCACGACTTCATACTCATAACATAAGTGCAGCTTCTGCCAATTCTGGGCATGAGGCGGGTTTTATATTGCTTTGCCGAACACACATACACAACAGTTGATGCGGTTCACATGAAGAGAGAGCTGGTGTATGCTGATGTGATTCCTTCAAATCTAAAACACTAAAGTATGGGCACGCCCTAAACCAACACAAACAGACCTTCTTAGCAAATAATATAATATGTGTATTAGGGAGGGTGAGATATAAGCAGCCGCGGGCCGTGGAGGGAGTTACGGTGGGGCAGGGAGGCGGGGAGGGGGAGGGGCAGGGTGGAGCATCACGCATCTGTGCTGTTTTTGCCCCATGATGCGCTGCATTGTAAATGCAGCACACCATAGGTGACGGAACAGCGGCACAGAATGACTAACACATCCCTGGTGATGCGCCAGTCATCATAAATCTATCCCTATGCTTCTTATCTTGTTAGAGATGAACCGCCATATGTATCATCAAAGTTTTTTGCATTTCCTAAATAGCGAACTTTAAGGAATAAATAGCGATTCTTTACCATTCCTAGTTTGCGATAAGCTATTTGCTAATTACAAATTACCCATTCATTTCCTTCATTTCCATAGGGCGGTTGGACTCACTTTTAGCTCGAACGGCTGAATGGATTTCCACGAAACTTGGCAAAATTGTAGGGACTGGTAGCCCGATGTGCCTTTGCTATGTCTCAAGATATATGCTCCAGTGGTTTTTACGAAAATTAACTTTGAAAAATATATATTGGGCTACATTGGCCTATATATATGTTGGAGCCCAAATGTAGCCCAATGTAGCCCAATGAAGCCCAATGAAGCCCAATGTAGCCCAAAGATGGCCGCCAGAGACAAAAAAAACAAATGTAGCCCAAATATCAGCCAGATGTAGCCCAACTATAGCCCAGTGACAGAATGACCAATCAGCTTCGCAAACCTCCGTTACGCGAAGCGGAGCGCTGTTACAGATATATATCTTTTTTTGAACGTTAATTTCTCAAAATCCACTGGAGCACATATATTGAGACCTAGCAAAGGCACATCGGGCTACCAGTCCCTAATATTTTACCAAGTTTCGTGCAAATCCATTCAGCCGTTCGATTATTATTATTATTTTTTTTTTTTGCCCCGCGGGGCCCTTTTAAAACCTCCACATCAAACCTAGGGGGTCAGCGAGGATCTACTATGCCCCCTTATGGTCATTTGCCCCTTCGCTTTGGCTTCCTCTTGTCTCTCGATCCTACCGAGAGACAAGATGGCGGCCGCTACGGACTGTTTGGAATGTTTACAGACGCCGGAGAACCAATCAGCTTCGCTTCACAAAGCTCCGTTGCGCGAAAAGTACGCGTACTGGAGCGCTGCCCGGTCCGCTGTTACAGATATATATCTTTTTTTAAACGTTAATTTCTCAAAATCCACTGTAGCACATATATTGAGACCTACAAAAGGCACATCGGGCTACCAGTCCCTACAATTTTGCCAAGTTTCGTGCAAATCCATTCAGCCGTTCGGGCTAAAAGTGAGGCCAACCGCCCTATGGAAAACTCAATGTTAAAAACACGTTTTGGGACCCCCTTTTTTTCTTGACCCCCCCTGGACGAACCCCCCCCCAAGTTTCAGGGGCTGCTCAGAAACAAAATGTGCCATTTTCCTGAAAATTTCAGCCAATTCCGTCCACAAACGCCAAAGTTATTTGACATAGAATTCTCAAAAATCCCATAGGAAAAAAATCCTAACTATATATACCTACTGGCGACCGCCAGTAGGTAATATATACGTATATATATATATATACAAGAAAACCCTCCTCCAAAGAAAAGGCAGAGGCCTCAGTAGGGGAACAAAGCGAAGCTTCCTTTATTGCAGATATGAGGCAGGTAGGCGGGCGTATGCATTTCGGCCGTGTGGCCTCTTCAGCGCCCAGGATGTGACGGGGGGAGAGTACAAATGCTGCCAAAAGGTCGCTGCCCCGGTTAAACCCAGTTCAAACATAGGCTCCACCCCGTAGGCGGGGATCAGTGTCACCTGCTGCAGCTGTGAAACGGTGGAGCAAACTGCAAGTCCCAAAATGCATCAGTTCGGCAAATTTGGCCGCAAGGTTGCGGAAACTGGGGATCCTTCAGGCGGCTCTCTCCCAATGACCCGCACTGTGCTCTGCAACACCGAAGCTCCTCGCGTCCCCTGACTGCACAACCACCACAGTCAGGTGTAGTGTCCACGGGGGCAAGGCAGCAGTGTGCCAAGCCCAGGACGGAGTACAATGACTCCGGCACCGCTTCTCTTCTTCCTGCATGGGATGGTGGGCCTGGCTCTTCCGCTACCACGGAACAAAGAAGGATTCCACCGAGGCAGAAACAGCGCCAACGATAGCCAGGCCAGCTTGTGTGCAGGGGCCCCTGAAAGCACACTGATGGCTCGCAGTGTAAGTAATATCCAAGAAAACCCTCCTCCAAAGAAAAGGCAGAGGCCTCAGTAGGGGAACAAAGCGAAGCTTCCTTTATTGCAGATATGAGGCAGGTAGGCGGGCGTATGCATTTCGGCCGTGTGGCCTCTTCAGCGCCCAGGATGTGACGGGGGGAGAGTACAAATGCTGCCAAAAGGTCGCTGCCCCGGTTAAACCCAGTTCAAACATAGGCTCCACCCCATAGGCGGGGATCAGTGTCACCTGCTGCAGCTGTGAAACGGTGGAGCAAACTGCAAGTCCCAAAATGCATCAGTTCGGCAAATTTGGCCGCAAGGTTGCGGAAACTGGGGATCCTTCAGGCGGCTCTCTCCCAATGACCCGCACTGTGCTCTGCAACACCGAAGCTCCTCGCGTCCCCTGACTGCACAACCACCACAGTCAGGTGTAGTGTCCACGGGGGCAAGGCAGCAGTGTGCCAAGCCCAGGACGGAGTACAATGACTCCGGCACCGCTTCTCTTCTTCCTGCATGGGATGGTGGGCCTGGCTCTTCCGCTACCACGGAACAAAGAAGGATTCCACCGAGGCAGAAACAGCGCCAACGATAGCCAGGCCAGCTTGTGTGCAGGGGCCCCTGAAAGCACACTGATGGCTCGCAGTGTAAGTAATATCCAAGAAAACCCTCCTCCAAAGAAAGGCAGAGGCCTCAGTAGGGGAACAAAGCGAAGCTTCCTTTATTGCAGATATGAGGCAGGTAGGCGGGCGTATGCATTTCGGCCGTGTGGCCTCTTCAGCGCCCAGGATGTGACGGGGGGAGAGTACAAATGCTGCCAAAAGGTCGCTGCCCCGGTTAAACCCAGTTCAAACATAGGCTCCACCCCGTAGGCGGGGATCAGTGTCACCTGCTGCAGCTGTGAAACGGTGGAGCAAACTGCAAGTCCCAAAATGCATCAGTTCGGCAAATTTGGCCGCAAGGTTGCGGAAACTGGGGATCCTTCAGGCGGCTCTCTCCCAATGACCCGCACTGTGCTCTGCAACACCGAAGCTCCTCGCGTCCCCTGACTGCACAACCACCACAGTCAGGTGTAGTGTCCACGGGGGCAAGGCAGCAGTGTGCCAAGCCCAGGACGGAGTACAATGACTCCGGCACCGCTTCTCTTCTTCCTGCATGGGATGGTGGGCCTGGCTCTTCCGCTACCACGGAACAAAGAAGGATTCCACCGAGGCAGAAACAGCGCCAACGATAGCCAGGCCAGCTTGTGTGCAGGGGCCCCTGAAAGCACACTGATGGCTCGCAGTGTAAGTAATATCCAAGAAAACCCTCCTCCAAAGAAAAGGCAGAGGCCTCAGTAGGGGAACAAAGCGAAGCTTCCTTTATTGCAGATATGAGGCAGGTAGGCGGGCGTATGCATTTCGGCCGTGTGGCCTCTTCAGCGCCCAGGATGTGACGGGGGGAGAGTACAAATGCTGCCAAAAGGTCGCTGCCCCGGTTAAACCCAGTTCAAACATAGGCTCCACCCCGTAGGCGGGGATCAGTGTCACCTGCTGCAGCTGTGAAACGGTGGAGCAAACTGCAAGTCCCAAAATGCATCAGTTCGGCAAATTTGGCCGCAAGGTTGCGGAAACTGGGGATCCTTCAGGCGGCTCTCTCCCAATGACCCGCACTGTGCTCTGCAACACCGAAGCTCCTCGCGTCCCCTGACTGCACAACCACCACAGTCAGGTGTAGTGTCCACGGGGGCAAGGCAGCAGTGTGCCAAGCCCAGGACGGAGTACAATGACTCCGGCACCGCTTCTCTTCTTCCTGCATGGGATGGTGGGCCTGGCTCTTCCGCTACCACGGAACAAAGAAGGATTCCACCGAGGCAGAAACAGCGCCAACGATAGCCAGGCCAGCTTGTGTGCAGGGGCCCCTGAAAGCACACTGATGGCTCGCAGTGTAAGTAATATCCAAGAAAACCCTCCTCCAAAGAAAAGGCAGAGGCCTCAGTAGGGGAACAAAGCGAAGCTTCCTTTATTGCAGATATGAGGCAGGTAGGCGGGCGTATGCATTTCGGCCGTGTGGCCTCTTCAGCGCCCAGGATGTGACGGGGGGAGAGTACAAATGCTGCCAAAAGGTCGCTGCCCCGGTTAAACCCAGTTCAAACATAGGCTCCACCCCGTAGGCGGGGATCAGTGTCACCTGCTGCAGCTGTGAAACGGTGGAGCAAACTGCAAGTCCCAAAATGCATCAGTTCGGCAAATTTGGCCGCAAGGTTGCGGAAACTGGGGATCCTTCAGGCGGCTCTCTCCCAATGACCCGCACTGTGCTCTGCAACACCGAAGCTCCTCGCGTCCCCTGACTGCACAACCACCACAGTCAGGTGTAGTGTCCACGGGGGCAAGGCAGCAGTGTGCCAAGCCCAGGACGGAGTACAATGACTCCGGCACCGCTTCTCTTCTTCCTGCATGGGATGGTGGGCCTGGCTCTTCCGCTACCACGGAACAAAGAAGGATTCCACCGAGGCAGAAACAGCGCCAACGATAGCCAGGCCAGCTTGTGTGCAGGGGCCCCTGAAAGCACACTGATGGCTCGCAGTGTAAGTAATATCCAAGAAAACCCTCCTCCAAAGAAAAGGCAGAGGCCTCAGTAGGGGAACAAAGCGAAGCTTCCTTTATTGCAGATATGAGGCAGGTAGGCGGGCGTATGCATTTCGGCCGTGTGGCCTCTTCAGCGCCCAGGATGTGACGGGGGGAGAGTACAAATGCTGCCAAAAGGTCGCTGCCCCGGTTAAACCCAGTTCAAACATAGGCTCCACCCCGTAGGCGGGGATCAGTGTCACCTGCTGCAGCTGTGAAACGGTGGAGCAAACTGCAAGTCCCAAAATGCATCAGTTCGGCAAATTTGGCCGCAAGGTTGCGGAAACTGGGGATCCTTCAGGCGGCTCTCTCCCAATGACCCGCACTGTGCTCTGCAACACCGAAGCTCCTCGCGTCCCCTGACTGCACAACCACCACAGTCAGGTGTAGTGTCCACGGGGGCAAGGCAGCAGTGTGCCAAGCCCAGGACGGAGTACAATGACTCCGGCACCGCTTCTCTTCTTCCTGCATGGGATGGTGGGCCTGGCTCTTCCGCTACCACGGAACAAAGAAGGATTCCACCGAGGCAGAAACAGCGCCAACGATAGCCAGGCCAGCTTGTGTGCAGGGGCCCCTGAAAGCACACTGATGGCTCGCAGTGTAAGTAATATCCAAGAAAACCCTCCTCCAAAGAAAAGGCAGAGGCCTCAGTAGGGGAACAAAGCGAAGCTTCCTTTATTGCAGATATGAGGCAGGTAGGCGGGCGTATGCATTTCGGCCGTGTGGCCTCTTCAGCGCCCAGGATGTGACGGGGGGAGAGTACAAATGCTGCCAAAAGGTCGCTGCCCCGGTTAAACCCAGTTCAAACATAGGCTCCACCCCTCCACATACATATACATATATACACGTGTGTATGTATACATACGCTCACATATATGTACACGCTACACAAGCACCGATTACGGCTGCTTGTGTGATTGGTAGCTGGATTAGGTGAGGGACTAAGACTAGGGTTAGGCTTTTTATTGGAAGTAGGGACTATGGTTTCCTGTGTCATTGGTTGCTGGGACTAGGGTTAAGACTACGGCTAGGGCCTCTATTGGTTGTAGAAATTAGCAGTTCTGAACCTGATTGAGTGCTTGACCTAGGGCTACAAATGGCTGTAAGGTCCTGTTCTCCTATCGGTTCTAGATATTAGGGCTGGTGTTATTGGACAGTGTTAGGACTAGGATTTCCATTGGTTGAAGAGGTCACCTAATTACTAGGGCTATATACAGCCAGGGCTTAGGGCTTCTCTGTTCAGTCAATCAATCAATCATAGACATTTATAGAGCGCACTACTTACCCGGAGGGTCTCAAGGCGCTTGGGGGGGGGGTGCTGCTGCTACTGCTCGAACATCCAGGTCTTGAGCTTCTTCCTGAAGGAGAGGTGGTCTTGGGTCAGGCGCAGGTCGGTCGGGAGGGAGTTCCAGGTCTTGGCGGCCAAGTAGGAGAAGGACCTTCCTCCTGTTGTCGTTCTTCGGATGCGGGGGACGGCGGCGAGGGCGTGACTGGTTGATCGGAGATGGCGTTTGGGAGCGTAGAAGTTGATGCGGTTGTTGAGGTAGCTCGGGCCTTGATCGTGTAGGGCTTTGTGTGCGTGGGTGAGGAGACGGAAGGTGATTCTCTTGTTGATGGGGAGCCAATGCACGTCTCTCAGATGTCCGGAGATGTGGCTGTGTCGTGGGATGTCGAGGATGAGTCTGGCTGAGGTGTTCTGGATCTGCTGGAGTCTCTTCTGGAGCTTGGCGGTGGTTCCGGCGTAGAGGGCGTTGCCGTAGTCCATTCGGCTGGTGACGAGGGCCTGGGTGACCGTCTTCCTGGTCTCGGTGGGGATCCACCGGAAGATCTTCCGTAGCATGCGCAGGATGTTGAAGCACGACGAGGAGACGGCGTTGACTTGTCTGGTCATGGAGAGGGAGGAGTCCAGGATGAAGCCCAGGTTGCGTGCGTGGTCTGTTGGTTTGGGAGCGGTGCCCAGGGTGGGGGGCCACCAGGAGTCGTCCCAGGCGGAGGGCGAGGAGCCCAGGATGAGGACTTCCGTCTTGTCCGAGTTCTGTTTCAGGCGGCTGGTCGTCATCCACTCGGCTACGTCTTTCATCCCTTCGTGAAGGTTGGCTCTGGCGGCGGCGGGGTCGTTGGTCAGGGTGTCGTCAGCGTAGGAGATGATGTTGAGGTTGTGTTGGTGTGCGATGGCCGCGAGGGGGCTCATGTAGACGTTGAAGAGGGTGGGGCTCAGCGAGGATCCTTGAGGGACGCCGCAGATGACTTCGGTGGCCTCTGACTTGTACGGTGGTAGGCGGACTCTCTGTGTTCTTCCGTCGAGGAAGGAGATGATCCATTCCAGTGCCTTCTCCTGGATTCCGACGTTGCTGAGGCGCTGCACAAGGGTGCGGTGGCAGACAGTGTCGAATGCCGCGGAGAGGTCTAGGAGGACGAGGGCCGCTGTTTCTCCGTTGTCCATCAGGGCTCGGATGTCATCGGTGGCAGCGATGAGGGCGGTCTCGGTGCTGTGGTTGGCTCGGAAGCCAGACTGTGAGGGGTCGAGGGATCCATTCGTCTCGAGGAAGGCGGCCAGCTGTTTGTTGACGGTCTTCTCGATGACTTTGGCTGGAAACGGGAGGAGCGAGATGGGGCGGTAATTCTTGAGTTCGGTGGGGTCCGCTGTTGGTTTCTTTAGTAGAGCGCTGAGTTCGGCATGCTTCCAGCTCTCCGGGAAGGTGGAGGTGTCGAAGGAGGTGTTGATGATGTCCCGCAGGTGGGGTGCGATGACAGCGTCGGCCTTGTTGAAGACGTGGTGAGGGCAGGGGTCGGTCGGAGATCCGGAGTGGATGGAGTTCATCGTGCGGACGGTGTCTTCGGTGCTGATCGGAGTCCAGGCGCGGAGGGTGGTGGTGGGGGGCGGTGGTTCGGTCGTGGCGAGCGTCGGTTGAGTGCTGAAGCTGTTGTGTATGTCCGCGATCTTGTTGTGGAAGTAGGAGGCGAGGGAGTTGCAGAGGTCTTGCGATGGGGTGATGTCGTTGCTTCCGGCGTTGGGGTTGGAGAGCTCTTTCACGATGTTGAGGTGTCGAGTCTAAGGGCCGAGAGAACAAGGGCAGTTGCCTGTTTGATCTTGGTCAGGACCAGGGCCAGAAATGCTGCCCCTTTTCCCAATTAGTAAAACCCACCCTTCACCGTTCACAAACAGAGTAGTTAACACACCAAATGTACACCACACACTTACTACAAGCAAACCCTATGCACAAATCAATGTACCAGCATACACTGCTAAACCACACATTTCCACCATTACCTACAAACTATATACAACTCTATCGAATACCATGAACCAATCCCCTCATCACTAATACATCCCCCATTCCACACCATACTTCACTACATCCAATCCAGACACTCACTCCCTGCTCTAATTACTCCTAACGGACCCTCTTTTTTTCATTAACAAACTCATACTCCGCCTTCCATCATTTGTCCAGCCAACACCCTCCTCTTCCTTCTACCATAATAACACACTGCACCTCACATTTTAACTCTTGCAACAAACCAATCTAAGACGCTCTTACCTACTTCATTCCCTCCAACCACTACATAAACTACTCCTAAAAACATCACCACCCCCTCTACCTTACAACTTCCACTCGAAACAATAAAATACAAATAAATCCATCTCCTGAAACAAATACACCAGCACCTCTTTTCACTACTCCTCAAAAACAAAACATAACATGCACACCAGCACAACAAAATCTCAAGCACAACAGCTCATACTTACTGTCACAAAAGACAAACATACACCCACCTTTCAAACTACACGAAGTAACAGACTCCAATGCAAAACTTTCTCTCTTCACCATACCTAACACTTATACAGCAACACAGCAGCTCTCTTCCAACCGCTTCTCATCCATTAGACAATTTAGAACCTTACTACATGACCCACATGCTGAACCGCCACCTCTGACTCCTACACCTTCAGCCCTAAACGCACTCAAACAATATAAGCAACGTACCACACCGCACAACTTCACTTCTCCATGTCTACTGCGCAACAATGTTACACCACGAAAACATACTGTACCAACTCACTCTCAAACACCGTCTCCACCTACACACGCAGACCTATCAAAAATCAAAATGCCTTCCTAGCCTGCTGGGCAAGGACCACATTACAGAATAGTTACATGATTGCTATCCTGATAATGCTAATACCAGCAATGAAAACACAACTGCTACATACCCACACAATACTGATCACTCTTCTACAAAACAAAGTCTCACTATCACCAAAGCACATTCTCTAAACTGTCTACTAATAAATTCTCGATAGCGCTCTAAAAACAAACATCACATCTACGACCTTCTCATCAATGCAAAACCAGGCATACTATTCATAACTGAATCAGTCCTGCATTTTTAATTTTTTTTTTGTTGCATATTTATATAGCGCACACTCGACCCAAAGGTATTGGAGCGCTTTACATGATCACCGTGTTTTCATTACACATTCAGGCATGGGGATATTAAGTGATTTACCCAGAATCACAGGATGTGGACACGACCCCGAGGCTCGAACCCTTGTCTCCAGCACCAAAGTCGTCAGTCTAGCCGACGGACCAAATCCTCTCCCCTAAGCCATTCCTCTAGGCCAGAGGTCTTCAAACTTTTGTCAGCTGAGGCCCCCATCTAAACCTCTTTACACGTTGCCCCTGCCACCACCTGACAAAAAAGTTCTGGAAGCTGGTACTCTGTATCATTGATGGCCATTCCCTCCTGCACAGCCCAGGTCGTATAGGGCAAATAATATTAAATAATGTAAGAGTGTTTAGTAAACTGAAGTTTTTGTAGTGCTTGTGCTTAATATAACGTTCTAATGAAAAGTCTCCAAGAAAGAAATAGCACAAAAAATGACACTGGTGCATTATTTTTCACATAAAACACAATTTAGGATAGATTAGTAAAAACACTCCCAAATCACAGGTGAGGGGTGTGCCTGTTTATCTCCACAGAAACTTTCAATATGTTGATGGATTCTTGCTTCTGCCATCCTTTAGGTTGTGCTCCACTTCCAGTCTTGAGAAGTACTTTGAAACGGAAGTGCTCACATTTTGTAATATATATATTTTTTGCGGTTTTATATAGAGCGAACATGACCCAAAGTTATATGAGCACTTCACAGGAGCCTCTTTAGCATTACACAGGCACACATTAATTTTTTATAAGCAGAGGAAGAATAAGTGATTTGCCCAGAATCACAGGATGTTGAGCAGACACCAAGAATTGGTTCCCCAGCTCTACAGTCATCAGCTCTGGCTGTTGCGCCACATCCTTGCCCCTAGACAAGATATCAGAAAAAGGGGTTCCACAAAACATGCTTTTTGACACAATTGAAACATCGTGATTATTTGGAGTATGGCAAGGTGTTTGCAAGCCAGTTTATTCTCTAGCAACATCAAGAGTCCATTTGTTAGCATAGCTGGCTTATAAAGATCACCCTCCAAAGCTTCAGAAATGTCTGCACAAGAAACCATTTAAATTTGGTCTACAAAAGACTTGAGGAGAGATGGTAGGCATACTTCACAATATTTGTTATATTAGGCATGTGAACTCCGCTCTAGGGATTGGAACATGTTAAATAAGCACCAGCAACTTTAATCAAGGCCAAATCAATTTTTCGTAAGTCACTGGTAAATTAAGTGATTTTGCTCAGGATCACATGATGATGAGCTGATGCCAGGACTCGAACCTGGGTCCAAAAAACCAAAGTCAGCACCTATGGCAACTCTAAAGTAAGCGTGATTTTAAATACCAAAAATAATAATAAATGTGTCAGTACTTCTATTAGCAAAACTCGATTTACTGTTTCTAAAAATTAATATATTTAAGAAGTACTACAGTCAGAAACCTAGAAGGAATACAGTGGCACATACAAACAGCAGCTTTTAAGAAGGGCCAGAGTGGCACACAGAGCCAGCAACATAAAAGAAGTAGAAGAAAGGAGAATAGCACGAGCGATATAGATGGACAGCATTGGCACATTCGACCAGCAACATTGAGGAAAGACCATGGCACATACTGCCAGTGACATAGAAGAAGCACTATAATGCCACATATAGACTTTGTTTGGGGCATGCTCACTATGAACCAAAGCCGGACAATTCAGTTTGAGGAATTAAGTGGGAGGCTAAAAGAAGTAATGACACAGCTGATCAAGAAGTGGGTGAACGCTAGATAATGTCTGATATTTTTTGTGTGCCTTTTCCACACCAAAAAACATTCTATTAAAAGAACACAACCAATAATATTGAGAATTTACATATTTAATATTTGCTCATAATGCAAAACATGTTGCACTTCTAGAGGAAAGCCTTATTTCCTGGAAACGTGTCTTTCTGCACTCTTTATTGGAAGACCGAAGTACATAGTGGGAGGGCTGTGGAAATCCAGCTAGGCAGGGACAGCCTAGGTGTATCTGAGATAAGATTCCAGACACTGCCCAGCCGAGCCCCCTGCAGCTAGAGCTGAGACACACGATGGCGGGGGCTGAAGCCCTTCCACACTGATGTGCCTGGAAGCAAAAAAGGAAGTGAAGTGGTGGGGTGGAATTGTGCCCCCCCCGGGGGCGTGCACCCCACAGTTTGAAGACCGATGCTATCAAACGATCACCCAAATTCGTTTAGGCAAAAAAGGAGGTGTTCTAGCTGTTGTGTTCAGGCAAACATTACATAACACAAACGTTGACGATCTCCATAAAGAATTGAGGCTCTTCTACCAGATGCAATCCTACACCATCTTCCACCTGTAACTTCCTGCTCCTTTACTGACCTCCACCTAACAAGGTGACATTCCCAGGCGTACTTCTAGACACTGTTTCAAACCTGATAACAATACACTCCAACCTATGCGTTATGGGTGACCCTCCCCGCTCCCGCCTCCCAGCTGCTCTGCCCTCCCTCGCACTTGGCCATATATGGCGACCGTGCGTACGCGCAGCATTGACGCGCAGCGGGCGCGCCGATTGTGCGCCGAAGGCACGCCAAAGGTAAGCCCGTCTGTGCCCGTCCGCGCCTGGACCGCGCCCAGCGCCGGAACCCCTGGCCCCCGCAGACCCCAGCCCACCCGCCGGACGTACGACGCCGCCACCCTCAACGCACTCAACGCCGGCCGAACCCCTGGATGCTACCGAGCCACCCCGAGACGCACCCACGGACCCTTCAGCTGCCGCTCCTGCAAGTTCACCTGCATCCGGACCTGCACTACACCCGCACCCACCAAGACCAAGACGGACAACAACAGCAGCCACCTGAAGTGCATCCTGCTCAACACCCGCTCCGTCCACAGACACGCCGTCGAGCTCTGGAACCTGCTCGACACCACAGACCCAGACGTCGCCTTCCTCACGGAAACCTGGATGAACGCCTCCTCAGCGCCCGACATCGCCATCGCCATCCCGGACGGCTACAAGATCATCCGGAGAGACCGCGTCAACCAGACAGGAGGAGGCATCGCCATCATTCACAGGAACACCATCCGCATCACGACCAACACCGACGACACCATCGCACCCGCCGAACACCTGCACTTCCAGATCCACGTCAACCCCAAGACCACCCTCAGAGGCACCCTCATCTACAGACCCCCGGGACCACGCACACAATTCAGCGAGGACATCGCCGACTTCATCAGCCCGCTCGCCCTCCCCTCAGCCGACTACATCCTCCTCGGGTACCTCAACTTCCACCTGGAGAACAACGACGACCGCAACACCACCACCCTGCTGGATAACCTCGCAAACCTGGGACTCAAGCAACTGGTGACCACCCCCACCCACCTCGCCGGACACACACTCGACGCCGTCTTCTCATCCAGCAAAGACATCGCCTTCAGCCACGCCACAGGACTCCAATGGACGGACCACAGCTGCGTCCACTTCACCTTCAGAAGAACGACGATCCACCACCACCAGCAACAGGTTGCCCGAAGAAGCTGGAACAAGATCACAGCCGACCAGCTCGCCGCTTCCCTGAGTCAGCACCCTCCCGCCAGCTCAGCCAACCCCAGCCAGGCCGCCGACAACCTCACGAAGTGGATCAGCAACTGCGCGGACGAACTCGCCCCTTTGAGGACCCCGCCCAGCAGACCCGGCAGCAAGAAAGCCCCATGGTTCACCGACGAACTCAAGAGCTCCAAGAAGAACTGCCGAGCCCTCGAGAAAGTCTGGAGAAGGGAACCAACACCGGACAACATGACCACCCTCAAGCGTGCCACCCGGAAGCACCACCAACTGATCCGCGCCACCAAGAGAACTGCATTCAAGGACCGGCTGGACAACAACGCACACAACTGCAAGGAACTCTTCAACATCGTGAAAGAGCTCTCCAACCCCAACGCCGGAAACAACGACATCACCCCATCGCAAGACCTCTGCAACTCCCTCGCCTCCTACTTCCACAACAAGATCACGGACATACACAACAGCTTCAGCATTCAACCATCGCACACAACGACCGCAGCAACGCCGCCCACCACCACCCTCCGCGCCTGGACTCCGATCAGCACCGATGACACCGTCCGCATAATGAACTCCATCCACTCCGGATCTCCGACCGACCCCTGCCCTCACCACGTCTTCAACAAGGCCGACACTGTCATCGCACCCCACCTGCGGGACATCATCAACACCTCCTTCGACACCGCCACCTTCCCGGAGGGCTGGAAGCACGCCGAACTCAGCGCTCTACTAAAGAAACCAACAGCGAACCCCACCGAACTCAAGAATTACCGCCCCATCTCGCTCCTCCCGTTTCCAGCCAAAGTCATCGAGAAGACCGTCAACAAACAGCTGGCCGCCTTCCTCGAGACGAATGGATCCCTCGACCCCTCACAGTCTGGCTTCCGAGCCAACCACAGCACCGAGACCGCCCTCATCGCTGCCACCGATGACATCCGAGCCCTGATGGACAACGGAGAAACAGCGGCCCTCATCCTCCTAGACCTCTCCGCAGCATTCGACACTGTCTGCCACCGCACCCTAGTGCAGCACCTCAGCAACGTCGGAATCCAGGAGAAGGCACTGGAATGGATCGTCTCCTTCCTCGACGGAAGAACACAGAGAGTCCGTCTACCACCGTACAAGTCAGAGGCCACCGAAGTCATCTGCGGCGTCCCTCAAGGATCCTCGCTGAGCCCCACCCTCTTCAACGTCTACATGAGCCCCCTTGCGCCCATCGCACGCCAACACAACCTGAACATCATCTCCTACGCCGATGACACCCAGCTGATCCTCTCCCTGACCAACGACCCCGCCGCTGCCAGAGCCAACCTTCACGAAGGGATGAAAGATGTAGCCGAGTGGATGACGATCAGCCGCCTGAAACTGAACTCAGACAAGACGGAAGTCCTCATCCTGGGCTCCTCGCCCTCCGCCTGGGACGACTCCTGGTGGCCCCCCGCCCTGGGCACCGCACCCACACCGACAGACCACGCACGCAACCTGGGCTTCATCCTGGACTCCTCCCTCTCCATGGCCAGACAAGTCAACGCCGTCTCCTCGTCATGCTTCAACATCCTGCGCATGCTACGGAAGATCTTCCGGTGGATCCCCACCGAGACCAGGAAGACGGTCACCCAGGCCCTCATCACCAGCCGACTGGACTACGGCAACGCCCTCTACGCCGGAACCACCGCCAAGCTCCAGAAGAGACTCCAGCGGATCCAGAACGCCTCAGCCAGACTCATCCTCGACATCCCCCAACGCAGCCACATCTCCGGACATCTGAGAGACCTGCACTGGCTCCCCGTCAACAAGAGAATCACCTTCCGTCTCCTCACCCATGCACACAAAGCCCTGCACGATCAAGGCCCGAGCTACCTCAACAACCGCATCAACTTCTACGCTCCCAAACGCCACCTCCGATCAGCCAGTCACGCCCTCGCCGCCGTCCCCCACATCCGAAGAACGACAACAGGAGGAAGGTCCTTCTCCTACCTGGCCGCCAAGACCTGGAACTCCCTCCCGGCCGACCTGCGCCTGACCCAAGACCACCTCTCCTTCAGGAAGAAGCTCAAGACCTGGCTGTTCGAGCAGTAGCAGCACCCCCCCCCCCCCCCCCAAGCGCCTTGAGACCCTCCGGGTGAGTAGTGCGCTCTATAAATGTCCTTGATTGATTGATTGATTGATTTGGTTTGACAAGCCCAATAAGACCCATCCAAAAACAATCACTGACCTCAATGCACTGAACCTGCATCAGATTGTCCACAGACCCACACACATCGCTGGACATATCATAGATGACTTTTGCTAATACCGAACTAGTTACCTTTCAAACTAACTCCAGTCACATGGTCAGACCACCATTTGCTCGCTTCCCAACATAAAGCATAACCAAGAAAGCAACTCACCTATAACTGCCTTACATGCATCCACCTATTGACCGTGGACAAACTCAATTTTGCACACTTAGAAACACAACTAACCTCCAGTACAGAACTTGAAACAATACATTCTGTTCAAAGACTGAGTGGCTACAGGAAGCTTTTGACATCCTGATACCACTCAAGACCACACAAAAGAAAAAAAGTGTCTTGTAGAAATGAGATAAATGACCTAAAACAACAAATTAGAAAGCTTCCAACATAACTGGCTCAAAACAAACACCAACCAAGACAAGCTTCACCCACAGAAAATTAACACATTCTACAAATCTGCCATTAAAAAAGCTAAGAAAAGGTACTATTCTGACACAATTCAAAATGCTAAATGTGCACTTAAAGAATTCTATCAAATACTCAATGAATTTCATAAAACCAAATTGCGTTGAAGGAACTCATCCTGTTACTCAAGATTTCACAGACAAACTGGCAAATCATTACACGGACAAAGCAGACACGTTGGACTCATACTTAAAACAGACCAAGCACTAGCACTAACACATTTACAAAACAACAACCCAAGAATACTCTAACCCAGCCTCTCTGTTCTTTCCAACACAATGAATTTATGGACCTGGTCAAAGCAAGCAGGCCTGCTGGCAGCCCTTCTGACCTGTGTCCACCGCAAACTTTCAAGGCAATTCTTTTAACAACCTCTGCTGCCACTCCAGTATGAAGAAACCTCATAAATTCCTTTACTTCTGGAATATTTCCAGAAGAACTAAAAAAAAGTCATACATCTGCCCTTTACTGAAGAAAGCAAACTTGGACCCGCTGAATCCTGACAACTACAGACCCATTACAAATGGACCTTTTCTGGGCAAACTGATAGAAAGAGCAACGTTCGCCCAGATGTCGCAATTCATTGAAGAGAATGCCATACTTTCAGACATCAAAACAGGATTCTCTCCAGGAAGAGGCACGGAATCTGCCCTCCTTGCCATCTGGGATGACATGACGAACACAGACCGCAACGGGGTTGCTGCACTACTCCTCGTGGACCTCTCGGCTGCCTTTGACACAGTTGACCATGACACGCTGAAACAAAGAAACTATAAAGTTGGCGTAGAGGGGACTGCTCTAGAATTGATCACGTCCTACCTTCGAAATAAAATAGAACTAATGTCATCCATACCCCACCTTGTCCAAACCATACTCTGCAAAAGCAGCGGTCCCTCATGGCTCTATCATCTCCCCCATGCTTTTCAACATCTACATGAAGTAATTGCCGGCACTGATCAATCAATTTCACCTCACGTGCCACAACTATGCAGATGACACAAATACTACTTCAACTGGAATGCCCCAAAGGCATTGGAAACACTCCAATTTTCAGTTGTCTTAGAGCCATGGTTCAGTGGATTACTTGGAGCCATCTGATATTGAATGCTTCCAAAACACAAATAGCCTGCTTGCCGCCTGGCCTGATGAACTGGGATCAAGCTTTGTCACTATAAAAACGCTGTGACGAATATTACCCCATTTGGGATTTCCACAACAAGGTTTAAGCTACCATCTCCCTTGTTCTGTCCAAACCCGATTTCGCCAATAGCCTCTATTACAGATCACCTTTAACAACCATGAAAAGACTACAACTGATTCAGAACTCGGCTGCCAGACTACTGTTGCATATCAAACCGCGAGACAACATCTCACCTGGCTTGAAAACCCTGCATTGGTTACCGGTTGGCAGTAGATCCACTTTCAAGCTGCTTTGTATCACCCACAAAGCAATACATGGAATGGGCCCGCTCTTCATCAGAAACAAAATCACCAAACACATTCAACAAAGGAACCGCCGCTCAAAAGTGGCACCTCTCCTCAAAATCCCAAGATGCAAGAAAAAAAGCGTGGGTGACACATTCTCTGTTCAAGCAGCCAAACTACGGAACTATTACCCCCAGCATAAGATCCATGGACAACCACCTTATCTTTAGAAAACGACTCCAGAATTGGCTCTTCCCCACATAAGCACCATACGCAAACAGAAATTTACGACATATCCCTCTGTATATAAGCATTTATTTAGCTATAGATATGTACCTGTCTTTGTGTATTGCTTTGTATAAACATGCAGAATAATTCTGTTAAAAAATAAATACAAATAAATGTTTTAAGTACAATAACACTTGAAAACCAGAGTTTATCCAGTATTAGGGGTATCTTTCATAGATTCACATGCCTGAATCATTCCCCGTCGTCTGGATGGGAGTCCCTAGTACATAAATAAAGTAATGTCACATAGACATATATACATAGTAATGGGCCAGAGGCCTTTCATTAGTAACATATCCATGTCCTTTTGTGAAAAGGACCAAACTTTGGCCAAGAGCCAATCAGCTATCACCACCTCTGGAACCTTCCTGGAAGGAGCTCTGGTCCCTCAGATTTTCTAGCGCACGTCGTGCTAAGGGAGGCTCCACTGAGCTCAGCTCAGCCTTCCTTAGTTTTCAGGATTGCCAGTACTTTTCTCTTCAGAACTTCTTCATTTGTGTGGGGTTTTCAGTTTGCTATGGCTGATACTCCTAAAAAAGGACTTTTTAGGTCCTGTGCCTCATGTGGCAAAAAGAGACTTCATGTGGACCACCAGCACCAGAATTGTCTCTATTGCCTCTACCCTGACCACTCTGCGAAGGATTGCAAGGCCTGCCGTCCTTTTCAACAAAGACCCTCAAGGACAGAGAGGGGCGCCTTTTGCTATGGCTACAGAGACTGAAAGACAAAGACCAGGCAGTCTCTTCTGGTGAGAGTGAATGTTCCTTCAGGAGTTCACATTCCTCTCGTAAAAGACCTAGAGTGACATCCCCAGGACCATCTACGGAGCCACCTCAAAAGAAGACGCTTAAAAAGTCTTCAGAGGTTCACTCTAAGGTCTTGCCTGTGAAGGATTCTCCTCAGGACTCTGCTTCCACCTTCAAGAAACCTTTCACAACTTCGTCAGCGTTGCCTGTGACGGCTTCGACGGCTACCATCTCCACTTCTGTCGCGTCTTCAATGTCCACGTCATCGTCTACAACTTCCTCGTCGTCGACGGTTAGGTCCATTTCATCCATAATTAAAATAAAGAAATCGTCGTTGACGTCTGTTAAGTCGACGAAGACGGCGCCATCGTCGTCAACGAAAGCTCCATCGACGTCAACGAAAGTTCCATCGACGTCGAAGCCATCAACGTCGACGAAGTCACCGTCTTCCCCGCAACCGTCGACGACAGTCGTAGTCGTCGACGATGCTATCTGGATCAGTCGTCGACGTCCCGCCGTCGACGACCACCCTGTCGACGGGTACGACGACGACATCGGAACCTACCTCAAAAAGTGCATATGTTCACCTAAAAATTACCAAACGCACGCTGATACCGGCTTTAACCTCTCCGAGCAGAGTCCAGGCTTTACCACCGGCGCATCTTTTAGACGAGGACGACTCCGATGATGGCTCTATGTTCCGGACGGCTACTAGCCCATCTGAACTGAATGTAAAATACCACGAGAGTTTGGATTTTGAGGAACAAGAACAGGAAGAACAGATAGATTGCCAGGAGGAATTCCAGTCTCCACCTCAGCCTATGGCTTGTCTACCTGCATCTATAGTCACTGACCTTCAGTTTTTGATTGCGGATTATAAACAGAGGTTCCCATCTTCGCCTACGCCTCCACCACCTCCAGTGGTTTCTCCTCCACCTAGGCCTCGGCCTTCACCTCTAATACTTCAGCCTGACCCTGCTCCCTCACAACCTCCACCGTCCTCAGATGATGAGAGGAGGAGCAACAACATGAAGAAGGGGAACTTCATGACTCACAATCGATACAGGATGAATGGGAGGATTATGTCATTCGTTGCCCGGCATCTCCTGTGCCTACGCAAGCTGATTCTCCCCTTGATGATATCGGGGGTTTCCATAATATTTTTGAAAGGGCGGCTTTGCGTTTCAAAATTCCTATGACAACTCCGCAACAAGACTGCTTCCTTTATGATTTTAAGGAACCGTTCAAGAAGGCTGTCAGGTCCATCCCTATGATCGATGACATTTGGGAACAGGGTGTTAAGATCATGCAAAACCCTTCTTCCTTGCCCCCTGTGCTGCCTAGGCTGGACAAGAAATATAGGGCTCCAGACACGGCTCCAGCTTGCCTTACTGGCCATCCCAAACCGGACTCGGTCATTACCCAAGCAGCGCAGCGTAAATCGAAAAATCCCTCTGCTGCACTGACTGCTCCCCCGGATAAGGACGGAAGAAGACTGGATAATATCGGGAAGCGTTTTTCTTCTATCTCCGCGTTAACAGTGCACGCTTTCAACTCTTTGGCACTGTTAGGGCGTTATAACCGTCAAATGCGGGCTGATATTGCCCCATATTTGGGATCCTTACCGGAACAAGAAAAAGAGGAGGCTAGGAAGATTCTCTTGGAGGGAGAACGCTCAACCTCCGAAATCATCGATTGTGTGATGGACATCGCATCGACAGGTTTTCGTCAACTGGCTGGGGTTGCGGTGTTGCGACGCCAAGGATGGCTGAAAGCTACTGCTTTCTGTCCGGAAGTACAAACTAAGCTGCTTGACATGCCGTATGACGGCCAACTTCTTTTCGGCACCCACATTGACGAGGCGCTTCAGGGTATTAAATAGGATACCGATACGGCAAGGGCATTGGGTACCCTCCAGTTTAAGAGTCCTCCTTTTCGTGGCTCAAGAGGGAGAGGAGATTTTCATGGCTACAGGTCCGCCTACACCTCAAATCAGTGGCCACAATACCAACAGCGACAATAACAGCAACAGTTGTCCTACACAAAGTCTTTCTTTCGTGGCAAGGGGGAAAAACGAACACAGCCAGAAGACAATGACTTCTCTCTGCCACAGGTCTCCACTTCTTCTCTACCTTACAAGATTGGAGGAAGAATCTAGTCTTTCCTACAAAATTGGAAACAGATTACTACAGATCGATGGGTCCTTCAACTAGTTCAATTCGGCCACTCTCTGGAGTTCATAGAAACTCTGCCTCAGACCCCTCCTTGTCCAATGCTCCACAAAAATTTGCATCTATTGCTTTTGGAACTCACTAATGCTCCAGAAAGGCGCTATAGAAAGAGTCCCTCTTGGTCAGCGAGGCAAGGGGTTCTATTCCTGATTTTTCTTGATCCGAAAGAAGGAGAAAAAATGGAGACCTATATTGGACTTAAGAAACCTAAACAAGTATCTCAAAAAACAATCATTTCGCATGGTGTCCATTCAGGAGGTGCTACAACTCCTCAATGTGAACAACTTCATGGTGTCTCTAGACCTTCAAGACGCCTATTTTCATGTGCCTATCCACAGGAATCACAAAACATAACTCCGGTTCGCTGTGGCGGGCAGACACTACCAGTTTCGGGTGTTGCCCTTCGGCCTGAAATCAGCGCCACGCATTTTCACAAAATGCCGGTCTCCAGTGGCCTCGTATCTCCGGCAACAACATCACCAGGTCTTCCCATACTTGGACGTCTGGCTCGTCAAGGCGCCTTCTTTTGCAGGCGTAACCAAGTCCTCCAACGCCTGTCTTCAGCTTTTCAGCAGCTTGGGCCTCACTCTCAATCGAGACAAATCCGTCCTTCAACCTTCCCAGCGTCTCACTTTCCTAGACGCTGTCCTCAATACGGCCCAGAGGAAAGCATTTCCTTCGCAGGAACGTCAAACCAAGCTGACATCCTTAGTGGCCCGCATTTAAGCCAAAAGATCCCTCACGGTGCGCCTTTACAAGTCTCTGCTTGGGATGATGTCTTCTTGCATCCTGTTAGTTCCGCATTGCTGTCTTCACATGCACCCTCTTCAGGAAGCGCTGTCCACTCAAGGGATCCAGTGTACAGGATCGTTCGACGATGTCATCCGTGTGACTCCTCCCACGGTGAAAGCTCTCAATTGTGGATTCACCCGCAGAACCTTTTGCAAGGCTTGCCTTTCTTGCTTCCAGTTTCTCCGCATATCGTAACAGCAGATGCGTCCCTCGAAGGCTGGGGTGCGTTCCTCCAGGAACTCAGAATCAGCGGACGGTGGTCCCCTTCCGGGCACCAACTGCACATAAACCTCCTCACGTTACGAGAAGTTTACCTGGCGCTTTGAGCATTTCTTCCTTGGATCAAAAATTCACCAGTCATTGTGAGGACGGACAATACCACAACAATGCACTATATAAACAAACAAGGGGGGCACCCGTTCCCTGACGTTGTCTCACGAATCTCAGAGAATCTGGAACTGGTTGCTTCTTCACAACATTTCCCTTTGTGCAGAATACGTCCCTGGAATGGAGAATGTCCTAGCAGACTCACTGATCAGACAACGCTCTGGGTGCCACGAGTGGGAATTGGATCAACAGCTTCTCAGTCACAACTTCTCCCAAAGGGGCACACCTCACCTGGACCTTTTCGCAACCAGACAGAATGCCAAATGCCAACACTACGCAAGCTGGCGTCCCCAGGAGGGGTCTCTAGGGAATGCATTTTCGATCGCATGGTTCAGCGTCTTTGCGTACGCGTTTCCTCCATTTCCCCTGATACTCAGGGTCCGCCGGAAGTTGAAGGCGGAACATTGTACCCTTATCTTGATAGCTCCAGCTTGGCCGCGCCAACACTGGTTTACGGAGCTTCATCTCCTATCGCTGGAACCGCCGATCCCATTGCAGCCGTTCCCAAATCTCCTCACAATGAACTACGGGCAAGTCTAACATCCGGATCCAGCATCTCTCAAATTATCGGCTTGGCTCCTGAGTTCAGGGAATTCCAAAACGTAGACATCCCACCAGATTTCACAGCTGTTCTGGCCCGAGCTCGTGCTGACAGTACCAACAAGACATATTCCCGGAGATTCTGCACATGGTGCAAATCAAAGAAAGTGCATCCTCTTTCTTCGTCTCCTGCACAGAATTTGCATTACCTTCTACATTTGGCACACTTAGGTCTTGCTCATGCCTCAATAAAAGTTCACCTGGCCACAATATCTCGCTTCAGACGTTCCTCTGCAGGTTCTTCCCTCAGGTCCAGTAGACTCATAAAACAGTTCCTTAAAGGCTTGTTCAGAACGTTCCCTCCAGTGAAGGCTTTACCACCTGCCTGGCAGCTTAACATTGTGCTTGCTCAACTAATGAAACATCCCTTTGAGCCGATACACAAAGCGGATATTAAGCATCTTTCCTGGAAAACGGCGCTTCTACTGGCTTTTACCTCGACGAGGAGAGTAAGTGAGCTCCAAGCATTCTCAATTCAAGACCCTTTCCTACAATTCAAACACGACAGAGTGATTCTAAGGACTAATCCTAAATTTATTCCAAAGGTCCCATCTGACTTTCATCTTAATGAGTCTATAGTCCTGCGCTCTTTCTTTCCGAACCCACATTCGGCAGCAGAGAGGTCTCTCCACTCTCTTGATCTCAAACGCTGTCTTAAATTCTACATTCACAGAACACAGGCATTTCGACAATCTAACCAACTCTTCGTTGCTTTTAGCAGACCTAGGAAAGGTCTTCCCTTGACTCAGCAGAGTATTTCACGTTGGAAATCTGTGGCTATTGCAGGCAGGACGTCCTCTGCATTCCAAGGTTCGTGCTCATTCCACTAGAGCAGTCTCAACCTCCATGGCGCTCTTTGCTGGAGTGCCCATTACTGATATCTGCAGAGCGGCGACATGGAAGACGCCACATACGTTCACCAGCCACTACTGCTTGAATACGGAACTTATGAAAGATGCAGCAGTGGGACAAGCTGTGCTCCGTCATCTATTTCTCTAGAGGTGAGCCTTCTCTTTCATCCCACCTTCCTACTGTATGCTCGCACATTTCTCTTTGATATTGCATTTTGGTACCTTTTGCATTTCACATTTGATATGTTATTATCCTGTGAGACTTTGTTGTACCATTCGAAATGTGCTTGTCATTGCTTGCTACTCTGATTCAGGCTTGTGAATCTATGAAAGATACCCCTAATACTTGATAAGAAATGCGTTACTTACCTGTAACTGCAGTTATCCAGTATTGGTAACTTTCATAGATTCACATGCAACCCACCCGCCTCCCCTGGAAGGGCTCACTTTAGTTCTCTCGGTAATATGTCTACTTAGCACTGTGCTTACGAAAATCTGAGGGACCAGAGCTCCTTCCAGGAAGGTTCCAGAGGGTGGTGATAGCTTATTGGCTCTTGGCCAAAGTTTGGTCCTTTTCACAAAAGGACATGGATATGTTACTAATGAGACCTTTGGCCCATTACTATGTATATATGTCTATGTGACATTACTTTATTTATGTACCGGGGACTCCCATCCCGACGACGGGGAATGATTCAGGCATGTGAATCTATGAAAGATACCAATACTGGATAACTGCAGTTACAGGTAAGTAACGCATTTCTTATCTAATGCATCTTTTTACTTCCTTTATCCATCTATATACCTTCCATGTACTTGGATCTATATATTTAATACTTATTTCCCAAAATAGCATATCCAATGCACTACCATATTTCTCATCCTATACCTCTATCAATAGCTTGAATCTACATATACCTACATCCTTTATGCATCTTTATACTTTCCATGTACTTATGGGTCCATCTATGTATCACTTTCTTCCATTTCAACATATCCAATGCGCTATCCTATTTCTCTGAGTATACTTCTCTCAAGATATCTTCTACCCCAACTTTCTGACTCAAACTTCTTTCTAATACTCTCCAAAGCACTACCCTATTTCTCACCCTATATCTCTATCAAGATATCCTCTACATCCACTCTTATTTATCCCAAACCCCATACCACTACTATGATCCCCAAAATAACATTCTAGACTCTCCCATAATCTACCTCTCCTTGCATCATCTGACACCTCTTTTACCATACCGATCTCCCAAAACAAGCCTTTCTAAATTCTTACCTCTGACTCTTCCCCTCCTCATCCCTCTTTAACACCTTCAATGCTAAAGCTATTCTCCCCTGGTGCTGAACTCTTCATATTTCCATTTTTCATGACGAGCTCAGCTCGTCATGAGCACACGAGCAGTGTACTGCATGAGGAGCTGAGCTGGTCATGAGCATGGAAGGGGTTAATCATTCCAAAGCCTCTTCCTACTGCTTTGACCTCCAAAAAAGAAAAGAAATTTTAAATCCTTTACTCTTCTATCCCTCCACTATCCTTTTCAATCAAAATAACAGACTAAAAAGTTAACTTCTCAAATTTCATATTTCGCTATACTAATTAACCACTTATCCTTTATGGGTTCCAGAGTAGCGTGCTACTTGCCAAAAAAGCGCTTCGACACCTCATCAGAGGTAGGAAGCACCATATAAATGCAAACCTTTTTCCCTCTTCTATCCCACCACTACCCCTCTCTATCCAAATAACTGAAAAAACATATCCACCACTGAAAGTACTTTCATATTTCATAATACTAATTTTCAACACTAATCCTTTATTGGCGAGTAGAACGCTACTCTGGAACCCACAAAGCGCTTCAACACCCCATCAGGGGTAACAAGCGCTATATAAATGCAAACCTTTTTCCCTTTACTCTGCCTCCCCAACCCTTTTCAATCCAAATAACTGACTAACCTATCCACCACTCAAATTACTTTCATATTTCACTATACTAATTCAACACTAATCCTTGTGGATTCCGAAGTAGTGTGCTACTAGGCAAAAAAGCCCTTCAAAACCCCATCAAGGGGAAACCAAGCGCTATATAAATGCAAACCTTCTTTTTCTACTTTTATCTACCCGATGTCCTTCTCCCTCCAAGTAACTGACAAATATCCACCACTCAAATTACTTTGATATTTCACTATACTAATTCACCACTAATCCTTTATGGGTTTCCGGAGTAGCATGCTACCTGCCCCCCCTCCCCCCAAAAAACGCTTCAACACCCTATCTGGGGTAACAAGCGGTACATAAATAAAAAAACGTTTTCCCTTTTCTATCCATCCGTGATCCTTCTAAGTCGAAATTGACTAACCTATTCACCACTTAAATCACTTTCATATTTCACTATACTAATTCATCACTAATCCTTTATGGGTTCCGGAGTAGCGTGCAACTCGGCAGGAAGGCGCTTTGACGTCTCGTCAGGGGTTGTAAGCATTATATAAATGCACTTACAACAAAATATTAGACTGGCAGTATCCACTTAGTTGTTATAGATAGGGTTACCAGAGATGGGGATTTCTTGTACATTTGTCCCTTAACTCTTTCGACGCTATTGACGGAACCGTTACGTCACGCCCCTCGGGAGGGCTGTGCTCATGACGGAACGGTTCCGTCACGGCCCGCTCGCCGCGCCTGCACGGTGCTGATTTCGCGCCTGCGCGGCGCGTTTCATTAAGAGGGCGGGGCCGTGACGGAACCGTTCCGTCACAAGCACAGCTCACCCGCGAGCCGTGACGGAACAGTTCTGTCACCCGCGCAGGTGAGCCGCACCCCCCCCCCGCGACCGTTAGCGCTGCGGCGGAATAGCCGCCGCTTAATAGCTGTGCACCAGTTTGATGGATCTCTGCAAAAGTCTGTAGACCTGTTGCACCAGTTACATTGTCAGAGGATTGAAAGTTTTGTGGCATTTAGTCAATTGGGTGCAAAGAAAAAGAGAGTTCATAAAAATGATTATGGAATTAACAAAATGTATTATAAAGGAAGACCAAGACAACCCTGCTAATTACAGGGCCATTAGCCTATTCGATAAGGCACAAAAATCTTTTAGCAGGCAGATCTTTGAAAGGGTACAAACCGTGATGTAGGAGAATAAAATGTCACACTTACAGGCAGATTTCAGGTCACATATAAAGCACCATCGAGCAAGTGTCCAGTGTTATTCTAATACTATGGAAAAGGGTCGTACTGAAGAAGGGGCTGTTATATGAAGCATTTGTTGATCTGCGAGCAGCATTTGACCTGATTAGGTAGAATGTGAGACAAGACCGAGCGTTAACATAGTAAAATGGGCGTTTTTTCAGGATTGCGTGTTAGGTCCGACCCTATTTACACTATATATCAATAGCTTATTAACAAATTCTGATTGTAATGGCACCCTCCCCCCCAACTAAAGAATGTATGCCTTCTCTTTGCTGATGAAATGGTATTCATATAAAAAACTGTGGACTATCAGAACCGTATAAATCGATTCTCAATTTTGTGCAAAGAGTACAACTTAGAGGTCAATACAGCCAAAAGAAAGTTCATGACCTTTCTTGGACACAGGGTTTTCAGAGGGAAATTGAAGTTAGGCAATTCCCCTTAGAGCAGATGAAGAATTTGGACTATTTGGGAGTGAGAATTATCAACCCATTATTTTGGGCCCCACAAATAATGAAAAGCCAGTTGGCGTTGCAACATGCTGGGTCCACGATTGTAAAGAAGCTGAATCAGGCCAACATCCGACCGATTAAACCTGCACTAGAAATGTATAGAGCTGGAGGGATTGATGCGGCCCCTATACAGTGCAGAGCTATGGGGGTGTGAAACCCCCATAGCCCAACTAAAGCTAAGATACTGGAGGTACATTGAAGAGAGCTAGTTGACTAAATATCCCATTGGTTCTCTAACTGACATGATACGAAATTTCAAATATAATATGGTGATCAAATTGAACAAATTCAAGTGAGATCCATCTTAAAATTCAGTAATGGCATTCTGCCTTTAAATGTTTTCAGAAGCAGGTGGCAAGAGTATTCAGTTACTTTCACCTGAGGTATCGGTAAATCAAAAACAATCAGACTAGCATTTTTTACATTTATTTGCCCCACGTAATGAAATCTGAGAAACGTCTTCATTATCTCAGTTTACCATTCTCTGTCCATAAACCACCTAAAGGATGCAGTTTGGATACTTGGATCAGAAACTACAAAATGGGTGGTTTACTCGGTATCTAGATACCTATTGTATGCATGGCTCAGTTGGTGCAAAATAATACAAATATGACCTGTTAAAAGTGAAACTAAACCTCTAGGGGGATTCTATCTCATTGTACAATATGATATGAAAGGATAATGTGTTTTATCTTTTACTTGTTATACTCTATGTAACTACAGTTCATATATTTGTGATTGTTATGCTCTTAATGGGGATTAGTCCCGAAATATAAATAAGTAATAATAATATATATATATATTTGTACACACATACATAACAAATCGAATACATTTTAACCTACATAAGTTTTCTTTGCATGCTCTCTGGCTCACAAAATAAAACTGTCCAACAAGCCAAGCAAAAACCATCTACCTTATGTTGTGCTCTACAACAAAAGGAAAAAGTGGCCTAGCAGTGAACTACACAAACTACTATATGGAGAACATAATAATTGGCCATTAGAGAAAAAAATATATATGTTTATAATCACAATGATAGGCTTTCATTCACTTTGGGCTTCATATGTAGCAAGGAAGCCCTAAAATTCAACAAGAGTGCATACGTGAAGTTTCAGAATTACTACGTGAACACCTACAATACAAATTTATGTCCACTTATTATGTGAACCAATAAAAAAATACAATAGATAAAAGCAAAGAAATCCCATTAAATCTGATTGCCTCTGTAATTACAGTTCGTATTCCCAAAGATAGGAATTCCTCGGATATTAGCTTCCTATTAACTTTCCACCTGTTTGACGACTCGCCACAACATTTTTCAGACCTATAGCATTTTCTACATTTTGAGAGGATGTAAATTTTTGTGGTGCACCGTTATGGGGAAGCATAGATAGAAGGGGGTCCTAAAATACTTTTTTCCACCAATGAATTTTCCATAGCGGAAATACGGCTGAATGGATTTACAGGAAATTTGGCAGGATTATATATTATGGTGCAGAGATTATGCTTTTTGGGTACTGCAGTTAAGTAAGGTATTGTTTAAGTTATAAAGAATTTAAACTTAGTGATAGGTCACCTCTTGTACGTTCGCTGAATTTCACAAAGATTTGTGAAACTACTGCAGTACATGACTGTATAATCCTAGAAAAATATATTTTAAAAATTTGCTACCCATTACCACTTTAATAAACTATGGAGGGAAAGACCAACTACTACCTATATCTAAGGCCCTAACACGGACAAAGCCAAAGTGTAGTAAAAACAATATGGCTGCCTTTTCATTCTCTTAAAACAGCTGTTACCCAATTATCTACTGGCTTGTCTTCATGTACCACATATACTGCAAAGTTAACATGGTATACCATGGTTCAAAATATAACTAAGGTCTACCTGTATTACTTGATAGTGGTACCCTTGCATCATGCAAGGTTTTGCATGGGCAGTGCTATATTTAAGACAGATTTACAAAGCAATGCAAGGCCACCATATGCCCTGCATTGATTGGTAAAGGTGGAGAAAAGCAAGGCAGCACAATTCGCTCTTTGGTGTTGCTCTGCACACCGTAATCTACATTGATGCTAAATTTCACATACATCTGTATGCCCCACAACTGCAGCCACTCCACTATACTCTATTCCACTAGATCCCACTCCATTGTATGCTTCTCCACTTTAAGGCAGTCCAGTGTAGGGCACTCTACGACACTTTATTCTATGCTATTCCATTGGATGCCACTCCACTGTATTCTATTACACTCTATCCTATTCCGCTGTACGCCAGTCCAGTCTACAGCACTCCACGCCATTTTAATGTAAGCTAGTCCACTATGCCTTTCCCACTCTATGCCACACCACTGCACAACACTCCGCTATTCCACTGTACCTAACTCCATTGTACTCCAGTCCACTCTACACTGTTGCACTATATGCAACTCCACTCTATAGGCTTCTCCACTGTATGCAATTCCACTATACGCTACTCCAGTATATGCCATTCCACTCTACTCCATTCTGCGCTATTCCATTGGACGTCATTCCACTGTATGCCACTCCACTATACGCTACTCCAGTATCTGCTGTTCCACTCTGCTATTCCACCATATGCCACTCCCTGTATGCTACTCCACTCAACCCCATTCTATGCAATCCCATTGGATGACCCTCCACTGTATGCTATTACACTTTACCCCATTCCAGTGTACGCCACTTGCCACTATACTGTGTGCTATTCCAGTCAGCGCCACTCTAGTGTACACCACTGTATGCCACCCGACTATACATTACTCCACACTGCCATTCCAGTGTACACCACGCCTCTCCATTCTACGCTAGTCCATTGGATGCCACTCAACTATATGCTATTTCACTCTACCCCACCCTGCACCACTACAGTCTACACCACTCCATTATATGGTATCCCTATCTACGCTATTCTACTCTACTGTACACTATTCCCCTGTGTGCTATTACACTGTACACAACTTCAATCTTTGCCTCTCTATTTATGGTATTCCACTCTACCCCACTCCACTGTATGCAATTACACTCTATGCCACCTCACTGTACGCCACGCAATGCTATTACACTATACGCTATTACATTGTACTACTTCACTCTATTCCACTTTATGCCACTCCACTCTATGCCATTCCAGTGTACTCTCCTCCTGCCCTTATACCTCCACAAAACTCTAGTACACTCTATGCCACGCCACTCCATTCCTGTACACTCCTGTATACATTTGTACTCTACTCTGCCTGTATGCTCTATTCTACAACACTACTCCTCAACAGATTCCAACAAGGTTGGACAAAGCACTCCACTCTACTGTTGGAGACGCCACTCCAATTTTTTTTAACAGTTTCCTTGACTCTACGCCACTTGAATGTATGCCACCCAGCTCTACCAGGTGTGGCCGGTATGGGAAAGAGTGGTGGGGCAGGGGTGAATGGGGGTAGGGGTGATCGGCAGAGAACAAGATAGGGAAAAGTAAGTGACTTTTATTTATTTTTCTATTTTATTTTCCCAATCCCGTCAACTGCCCCACCCCACCGCTCCTGCCTGTATTAGCCACTCCTGCACTCTACGCTAATCCACTATACACTGTTCCACTCTGCACCACTGTATTATATTTCACTGGCCGCTAGTCTGCTCTGCCACTCAACTCTTCTACCCACCAATGTACGTTATTCCACCGTACACTTTTCCACTATATGTTACTACACTTTATGGTAATCCACTCTACGCCACTACACTGTATGACTGTCTCCTCCAATCTATCTAACTCCACTCTATAAAAGTCTACCACACTTCATGGCACTCTACGACATTCTACTCCCCTCTATCCCTGTACACTTCACTGTCCAACTCTATACCACACTCTATGCCCATACACTCCAATGTACAACAGTCTATTCAACTATACTACACTTTTGTATATGGCACAGCACTCCACTCTAATGTACAAGGCCCAACTCCATAACGGTTTACTACCTACCCTACGCCAGTACACTCAGTGCCACTCTGACACACCAATACGTTACTCCACTCTACAAGACTTTACCTCACTCCAGGCAACTATACCACAATCCAGTCTACACTGCTCACACACTTCTGTACTCTAACTCCACTCTCCTACACTTTCCTCCAGTCTATACTCTCTTACGCCACTGTACAACAATGTACTATGATGTATGCTACTGTACTACAGTACTACACGATACCTTAGGCATCTGTGCCACTGCACCCCACTTTAATCCATGCTACTCTGACACATTATTCCACGCCACTCTGCGCCATTTTACTCTATCACATGATGCCAATCCACTCCATCACGCTCTACAGCACTGTACACCACTCTACAAACAACTGGACTATATGCCACTCTACTCTACATCACTTTCCAATACTATACCTCGCTGCACTCTACTGTACAACACATTACTCCAGTTTATGACCTTAATTCAACTATATGCTACACCGCTCCACTCTACTGCACTCCACGGCACTATAGTCTACGTCATTCCACTCTGACACTTAACTCTACACTACCCTGCTCCAGTGTACTCCACTATACCACACTGTACTACACTTTATCCCACTTTATGCCAATATACTATAATCCACTCTGCCACTCCACTATCTGACACACTACTCCACTGTATGCAACTCCACTCTACAAGACTGATCTCCGCTATATGACACCCTACACCACTCCACGATACGGTACTGTACTACACTGCATGTTACTCAATGGCATGCCACTCAACTGCTCTCCTCCACTATACTCTACGACAATCCACTTGACGATATTCCACTCTGACTCTCTACTTCACTCTGCTCTAAAATACTGTACTCCAGTCTGACAACCTACTCTACTGTTCAACACAGCATTCCACTGTGTAGCTCGCTGCTCCAGTCCACAGTACTTGACTCCACTATATGAGACACCATGCCTCTGCAGTATATAACACTTTAATACACTCTGATATGCTACTACAATCTACTCTAATTTAGAATACTCTATTTTGACAATAGACTTTACAACCTTCTTCTCTCTGCCACTCTACTGTACGACTCTCCACATAACATATCTCCACTTGTAACACTGGACTCTACTACTTGAAACACTTTTTTATGTTTTTTCTTTTTTAACCTTGAAATTCAATGGGGAAAAAGACTTATTTTCACTATACATTCCAAGTTTAAATGCACAAACTTTAAAAATTCTACTTATAACTTTCATTTTCTATGTATCCAGCACCTTCAAATTATTATAAATAGTGCACCTTGATACATGCTCTTTTGTGCTTGCAAACAAGACAATACAGACTATAACTCACCAGTTATAGTTGGCAGAGTGAACTCGAACTAGTGACCCCGCATTGCTCTGCTTATGACCTTGCATGCCATCACTCGTGACCTGTTCTATGACATAAATTATGACATCACTGATGCCATCTGAAATTTGTAAGATGTAGCAGCATTAGGCGGGTGATCCAGTAGGTCTTCAGGGATCGAAATTCCACTTGCCTGCTTGCATTTGCGAGCCAGATTTAATTGGGGCAAGCTATTTTTAGGTCCTACTCGCCCTTTCTGGGTCCTACTCGCCCTTTCTGGTGAGTAGGAAGACAAACTGACTTTTGACCTCTGCCTAGCAAGTTTTAAAGGCATCTTTATTGATCACAAAGTAAAAATGAATTTAATGCTTGTTAACTTGTCACATTTGCTCACAGAGATCAAGTGCATTAAAGTTAGGTTGAGTAGATTTTTGAAGTTACTAGACCTGCAGGTCTAGTGGCAATTTTTTGATTTTTCGAGCCCCGGTCCTCCCAAGAAAGTTACTTGCAAGAAGTGTAAGTAACTTGGACACTATGCAAGTGTGTGTAAGAGTTCACGTGGAAATATGCTGGGACTGAAGTGTAAACTGTTTGGATTATGACGAACACGACAATGATAGTGGAAATTATCTTGTAACCATAGAGGTGGCAAATATTATTGGTACAAACCAATGAAGTAAAGGTTTAGATTAGGAAGCATACAGGGAGAAAAACGTAAGATTCAAAAAGTATCATATCCACAGGTGATTTAGAATATGATGTATTAGTGGACTCAGGAGCACAGTATACTATCTTATCACAGAAAGGTTGCTTAGAAATGTTAAATTTAGAAAATAAGGATGTGCATGAAACCAAAATAAATCTAAGAGGTTATGGTGTTGAAAAGATTGAGATGATAGGGTATTTCTTGTTGAATATTGTCTTTAAGAATAGGAAGATACAAGAGAGGGTCTCTATAGCCAGGAAAAGTGCCCCTGTTCTAGATGGAAACATCAAGCTGCCCTGTGTATACAATTACGACCCCTAAGTATTCAATGCAAATTTAGGAGAATTGGTGGGCTTTAAGCACAAGATTTTAAAGAAAATGATCCCACAACTCAAAGCCCATAACATCAGCATCTTCCCATTGGCTATTAAATAGTGTGAGGATATTAGTAAAGAAATCTAATCCTCTGTTTGGTTGGGCTTGTGGTGGTACGTGAAGCGGGTCTCTATGGATATGTTGATCTTCATGATCTTAAGAATGATATAGGGGTCGACAGTCATCCTCTATTGAATATAAATAAGATGTCTACAATTGGTCAAGCTAGTTGGCTCTCTGCCATACTTCTGTTTTGGGTGTACCACCAGATGGAATTACACCCGCCTCTATGCCATCTAACGTTCTTCATTGCACCCTTGGCATCATGTCAATTCAAACATATGCCTTTCGGTCTCACTTCAGCTAGCTCTGTCTTCCAAAGAATAATGCAAAAAAAGTTTTGTGGTTTATCTGTATTGATACTTCCAAGATCACCTCTTAGTATTTGCAAAATCTGAGGTGGAACATGAGCAGTTAGAGAAAGCTTTGGATATTATACAACAATATGGGTTAACAGTCCAATCTGAGAAGTGCTAACTAAAAGTAGACTGTGGTACTTCTTTGGGGAATAGCATTCATGTGAGAGGTATTTGGTCCAGTGACAAATTAATTGGTAATATTCAGAATGCTGCCATACCAGCTAGGAGGACATGAGATCTTTCCTAGGATTGATCAAATTTTATTCCAAATTTGTAAGGATGTTTGCTGATGAAACTAAACCTATCCATGAACTTTTAAGAAAGGGTAATACATTTGTATGGTGTCACAAATGGCAGTCTGAATTAATTGAGAATATTAAGTGTAAGATCAAGGAGGCATCACTTCTAGGAATGTTCAAAATTAAGAACAAGACTATACTGACAACTAATGCAAGTACCCATGGTCTTAGGAATGTAATAAGCCAAATTCTAAATGAGTTAGAAATTATCATTCATCTGTAATATATGCTAAAGTATACTAAAAAACGGTATTTGTTATTGATCGGGGAAACCCTTGCTGTATTTTAAGCATACATTTCAGAACACACTTATGGGGAATTGCATTTAAAGTGCCTTCAGGTCATAAGCCTTTAACACATCGGACTACCAAAGGATCTGTTTTGGCCTCCCCATGGATTGAGAGTTGGTTAGCAAATAATCAGGTATTCAATTTCGTTACAATTTGTGGAGAGCAAAAACGTGTTGGTAGTTAGCTTATCAAGAACAAATGTAGTTTGTGTATGTATGTAATCAAGGTACTGGGATAAAGGCTGATGTGGAACCAGAATGGGAGGCTAATGTTTTAAATCTTGACCTGAATGCGATACCTGAAGACTAGTGGAGACTAGCATATGATAAGGAATGGAGAGCTTAGCTAATTGGCCAAATGGGTGCAACGAGGATGTCCGGGTTCCCACAGATGTTTTGAAATATATCATTGTATAGAAGATTATTTAAGTGAAGAATTCTTGAGTTTGAAAGGCAGTAAATTGATCCCTCCCACAATTTTGAGAAGCAAATTAATTGGATTGGCCCATCAGAGTTCCATGAGAAGAAGAACCAAGAGTAGGTGCTGAGAAAACCTTTGGTGGGAGGGTGTGGATACAAAGATTACAACAAAGGTCAAAGGGTGTTGCTTATGTGCCCATAGTGATAAGTGCAACAACACACATCACAACCCCCTACAACTGATGGAATTTCCTATAAGATCTTGTGCGAAGTTTGCTATTAATAGATTTGCCCAAAAGGCATGCTTGGAACATGAACATAAATATGTCCTAGAAGAGCTGGACTACTGTTCAAAATGCTTTAAGATCGAAATTGTAGCCAAAATCAAATCCAGAAAGGTGAAAATAGTTCTAGGCAGATTTTAATGAATGAGCGCTACGGGGGGGCTTTTATCTCAGACAATGGTACTCAATTGTGATCCACTGATATGGAAAAATATTTGGCAGACAGCAACATTGTACACAAGAAAATTGCGGTCTCTAAACCAAAAGTCAGTGGTTTAGTAAAAGGTAGGACTTGTACTTTTATGTTTGGCATGTACTGGTAGTGACAAACTGCCTATTTCGTTTCTCACTACTGTAAGGCCTACCCCTCTCATAGGCCAACATTGGGAATACCTTACTAGTTTTAAGCTGTAATTTCTCATCACAGTGGAGTAGCTTTTTCAGGTTTCAGATCTTTCAAATGGTAATGATTAGTCCACCTTACTTGTGAAGTTGAATTTAACATTTCTGTTTCAGAAATACCACTTTTAGGAAGTGGACATTTTTCTGCACCTACTGCTCTGTGCCTGACTGCCTGTCTATTATATATGTCTGGGTTGGTGACAGCTACACTTTGTGCATTCTCTTTATACAGCCGCAAACACAGGAAGGTGAGGCTCGTCTGCATTCCAAGTACTCATCTGCATTCTTTCTGGGCAGTGAGGAATAGGAGGGCTGACACACTTCACTTGATAGTATCCTGCCTACACACAAAGCACTGATTTACCTCCTCCAGAGCATTCCAGACAGGACTGGCGTGAAAAGGATCCTGCTGCACTTCAAAGAGCTGCTTTGAAGCCAACCTCTACATCAAAGGCACTTTTGGGTGCAAGTACAGAGTCTCCGACCCCATAAAATCAGTCACTTCTGGACCTTGAACTGAACCTCTGTCAGAAGAACTGCTGGGCTACTTAAAGGACTCATCTGGATTTCTCCAAGAGCTTACTGGCTTGCCTCCTGCTTTCTTAGGGACACACAATACTTCCTGCCATTCTGCTTGTGCTGCTTGACTTTACCTTGTGTGAGTCCTCCCCATGCCTGAGTTGCACTCTCAAAGTTCTCGGCCTCAGAAGTGGGTTCTACAGCTGTTTTGTGACCAATTGACTGATCACCACTGTGCTGATTGGAACAGACGGCTCACCCTATGACGCCAAGGCCGTTTGACAGCGGTTTACAGCCTGCAAGGCCCGGCGACGTCACTCTACGTGGCTCAACGACAACGCATTGCCTTTACTTCAGTGAAGCTCGATGGCAACGCAGGGACCAGACTGTGTAGAAGAGATCGATGAATCATGCCCTCTGCATCAACGCTTTGCTCCATCCAAGGTATTTTCTCTGCATACCCTGCGTGGGTGCTGTAGCCGGACTGCCCTCCATCGCGGTTTGCCTGTATTTGGATTTGCACCGGTACTGCGTGAACTCAAGTAACCTTTTGACCGCTAGTGACTTCTAAACACTATTTTTACATTAAATGTTTAAAAAAATCATAGCTCGAGTTCTAGTGATTAGATTTTTTTTTTGGTCTTATTTTGTTCTGATAAATATTCTCCATTGTTCTGAACCTCTGTGGAATCTTTTTCGTGGTGTATGCATTGTGTTACTGTGTGTTGTACAAATCCTTCACATTTCCTCTTTAGATAAGTCTGACTGTTCTGTGCCACGCTACCAGAAGGTGGACAAGTTATATTTTAATGTATATCTAGCTTACCCTGACTAGAAGGGTGGTTCCTGCCTGATCTGGGGCATACCTCAGCCAACCTGGAATGCCATTTCTAACAGATGGGGACTCACCCATCCTGACATCGGTTGCCAGCCTTAATGCCTCAACAGTCTTTCTGCTCCCCTGGTGACTAAAGCATCTCCAAAGCAAGAGAGGGCATTTCAATTTGTTTGGGTTTTTCTTTTAACAATATGGGCCAGCAAAATGGGCCCAAATATCAAACGTGTCCCCCTTGCCATGCTGAATGGCTGCACTTTTTGGGCTTGGGTTGGTTGCCTCCTGGGAAAACCGACCAAACCCAGACATCTCTGAAAATTGCAAACCTAGGAATTCGTGGCTTGTGTGCCTCCCATGGATCACAATGTTTTCTTTCAATTCCCTGCTAACTAAATTTGGCTTAAAATCACACATTTTTCATGCATTTGTGATGCAAACTTTCATAAACCAGAGAGATCAACAAAAGTCCCACCACCCTGCATTCTCTCTTTTCCCAATGAAAACGCTACCTCACTTGCGTGGCTCGCCCTGTACCCACAACATTAAAGGCCTCAAAACACGAGTGAATATCATCACTAGAGGTAGCTGCAGTATTTATGCCCGGCCTCAACCGCCTCCAGGATAACCTACCAAACCTAGACATTTATGATAATTATATACCTGGGGAAGTCCAGAGTGGTGTGCCTTGCATGGATCATATGCTTCCTGACACACAATGCTATGCAAACTTTACAAAAATGTTTGTTTTTAGTCCATGTATGAGGTTTGAAAGGGTTTACAAAAATGTTTGTTTTTAGTCCATGTATGAGGTTTGAAAGGGTTTCTGGGGTAAGAAAACCTTGTGAGAACCATGCAATTATCATCCTAGTCTCTAGACTCTAGTTTTCGGGTATTGCTTAAGAGGCACAGCTGCAGTGTTTTGTAGAGCCGATCCACTCACTGGGATTTCCAAACGCAATCAAAAAGTAGTCTATATTCACTCAAGTGAATATAGACTACTTTTTGATTGCGTCTTCGGAATTTATATTTGTGAAGAAGATTGTTGTTTCTTGTGAAAAACGGACAAATTGAAAAAAGAAAACAAGATTGGATTGAACTTGTCAGGTAGGCATGATGATGGCTCTCCTTCCTTTAATTCCATAATTGGTTTTGGAGATTTACTATTAGTGATCTTCTTCAATATACTTTGCTTGTTGCTGTTTTGTTTAGAATATTATGAAAGGGACCGCATGAAATATGGGATCCAATTTGCGCTTTAAAGAGGAAGTAAATTTAATTGCATGACTGTACCTGTGGTAAAGAACATTATATGGTATGGTTTTTTCAACCTATCTCTCCCTTACAACTTGTTTTCTCAGATCCAGCTAGCTATATGGTATTTCTACCTTCCCACTCTTTGGCAGTTTATGAATTCATGAAAGCATGGTATTCAGTAAGAATTTACATAGCAACAGACCATTGACTTCTGGGTGTTCTATTAGTGTATGATAATATTGGCCACAACAGGGCATTTGTGTTGCTGCTCGATTCCTTTAGGCTATTGCCCACGCCCACTTTTTGCTAGCCACGCCCCCCGCCGAAGGCATTTAATAGCGGTGACAACGAGCGCTTGCCAGAGGCTTCTACACCTCCTGAGGCGCAGCCGGGAGAACGTTTTGTTAAAACTGAACCTTTGCTTTTAAAATTGTGTGCTTATCCTTTATGCTTTTAACTGTGTTGTTCTCGCTGGACATTTGTTTGTTGGCCGATCCCCGAAGGCCATAGGCCACGCCCCCTCCCGCTAGCCACGCCCCCAACCGAAGGCACTTAACCACGCTGAGTGCAAGCGTCTGCCAGAGGTTATACCATCTCCTGAGGCACAGCCGGGAGAACGCCATTATCCGTTTTTAACATTTTTGGTTGTTAAATCGTTTTTGTACTCACTGATTTACTTGGCTCTGGGCACTTGTTTCTTTTGACCCCCATGCTCTGGGCACTCCCGCGCAGCTGAATCGAGCGCTGCTGCGGGCCACCACCCTTTCACCGCCATTCCCCAGAGGCCACAGGCCATGTCCACCACCTACAGGCCACGCCCCTTCCGCTCATCCCCTCCATAAAAATGTGTTTCCCCCGGTCGCGCAGCAGACGGGCGCAGCGGGCGCGCCGTCAGGGACCAGGGGCCATGGACCCTGCCCTTTCCTTAACCTATACCCCAGCTCAACTCCTGTCCTTCAACACAGGTCAACACATTGACCCTCTTCTGCTTCAGCGCATTATCGCTCTGGACATTTTACCCCCATTAGCTCCACCACCCTTACCTACCCCTCCCTCCCCCTGGTCCCAGCCTTTTCCCACCCCGGTCCCTTCTCCCCTCTCAGGTAGACATCAGCTGGAGATCTTTAATTTACTGGACACTGACACCCCTGATTTTCTTTTCCTTACGGAAACTTGGTTTTCTACCGATTCCCTTCCTGATCTTCTCTCCGCCCTCCCCGATTCTTACTATGCTCTTCGGGCAGATCGTCCCGCTGGTAAACTCGGGGGGGGGTGGCGATGATCATCCGATCATCCGTTCCAGTCTCCAGTTTCAGTCCCTTCCCTTTCCTCCTATGTGTGGAGTAGATTTCCTAGTTGCCCGTTCAGTTAATCTTAGGGCCCCCCTTACTGTAGCCCTTTTCTATCGCCCTCCGCAGTACATGTCCTCCTTTGTTACTGCTCTGCAGGAACTTCTGGCTACGCTCATTGTCAATAATTCCTCTGTGCTTCTTCTGGGGGATTTTAATTATTGGCCGGGCGACCCTACAGATTTTTCTGCTACCCTTCAGTCTCTTAATTTTTCCTCACATATTCACTCCCCCACTCATATCGACGGTCATGTCTTGGGCCAAATTTGGTCAGCTAATTGTCCCATTCCTCCCCCCATCATCCTTCCCTGCACTTGGTCTGATCATTCACTGATCTCTTTTTCCATTGAGCTCGGAACACAAGAGAGGCCCCCCCTACCTAAAAACATCTTGGCCCGAAATTGAAAGCGGGTGGACCTTGACTCTCTGTGTGTCTCCCTTGCTTCCTCTGGCCCTGACGTATGCAACCTCCCTATTGACCATCAAATAGACGCCGTGAATCACTGGCTGTCTTCTTTCTGCGATTTAGTCGGCCCCCCTTAGGAAAGTCAAGACTTGTCGCCCCCATGACGCCCAAAATTGGTTCTCAGACGAGCTAAAAATCCTCAGACGCTCCGAACGTCATTGGAGGCGCAAATACTGCCCTGTTCTGCGAGCTAAATATAAAACGCTTTTGGCGAGCTATAAAAAAGCCAAAACCATTTACTTCTCGGAAAGAATATCCCTTTCAGCCAATAAACCTAAGGAGATTTTCTCTATAGTTCGCAACCTTGTTGCATCCGACAGAGCCAACTTGAACATTATTCCTTCCTAAGACCTTTGCCTTTCTCTTAACGATTTCTTCCTGGAGAAGATTGCCAAGATCAAATCTAATATTCCCTCTGTCTCTTCGTCCCCCCCTTCTTCTGCCCCCTCTCTCTCCTCTATTCCTATTAACCAGTTTCCCCCTATTTCCTTGGATGTGTTCTTGGCTCTACTCCAGAAAGTCCGGTTCCCCAGCCGACGGTGCGCCAGCTCGCATCTTGAAAGTACTTTTCACCCATTGCCCTGACCTTCCTCTCTCTCTTCTTAATTTTTCTATCTCCTCTGGTTCAGTCCCTAAGTATTTCAAATCTGCTATAGTTTGTCCTATCTTAAAAAACCTGGTCTAGACCCTTCCCTCCCCTCTAACTTTAGGCCTATCTCCCTTCTCCCCTACCTCGGAAAAATCTTGGAGAGCTACATC
This sequence comes from Lissotriton helveticus, assembly GCF_964261635.1. Taxonomy (NCBI): domain Eukaryota; kingdom Metazoa; phylum Chordata; class Amphibia; order Caudata; family Salamandridae; genus Lissotriton; species Lissotriton helveticus. The sequence continues at coordinate 285,220,984 of NC_136070.1, read as the reverse complement.
ACCTCTTGTCTCTCTTCTTACATCGAGGACAACCATCTCCTAGCCTCCCACCAAGCGGGCTTCCGACCGGCTCACTCCACCGAGTCAGTTGTCCTGTCCGTCTTGGACGAGCTAAAGAGCAAGGCAGATTCTAACTTGCCCCAAGCCCTGGTGCTCCTCGATCTGTCCGCTGCGTTTGACACGGTCGACCATGCCATCCTTCTCGACCGTGTCAGCGCAGCGGGCGTTCGGGGCACTGCCCTCTCTTGGCTCGCCTCCTTTCTTAAAGATCGGACTCAGGCGGTACATCTTTCTTGTTACTCCGCCCCCTCCCGCTTGGTCCCCTGTGGAGTTCCCCAAGGCTCCTCCCTGTCCCCGCTTCTTTTCAACCTTTATATCCGTCCTCTTATTCTTTCCCTTCTTGATATGGGGGTCTCCGTGTATAATTACGCGGATGACCTCCAGCTTGTTTTTGATCTTTCCTCTCCTTTGCACTCCCTACCTAAATTCCACTCCACCCTGGTCTTTATTTCAGATTGGATGAATCGGAACCAACTGAAGCTCAATCTGGACAAGACGGAGTTGGTCCTGACTGGCTCTTCCTCTTCCCCTTGGTCGACCGCCTTTTGGCCTTCCATCTCTGGCCCCCCACCTTTACCAGCGGCCTCGGCAAAGACCCTGGGCATTAGAGTCAGTCGGGACCTCTCTATGCATGCCCAGATCAGCTCGGTTGTCTCCTACTGTTTTCTTTCTCTCCGAATCATCCGAAAGGTGTCCCGTTTATTTTCTCCCGACGCCCTTAAGCTCATTATCCTGGCAATGATTCTTTCCCGTCTCGATTACGGGAACAGCCTGTATGTGGGCATTCAAGCGTATGAACTTCGCCGCCTACAGGCTGTTCAGAATCAGGCCGCCCGCCTTATCCTTCACCTCCCAAAGTCTTCCCACATAACCCCCGTTCTGAAAGCACTTCATTGGCTCCCCATCTCTCAGAGATCCCTCTTTAAGATGGGCTGTCTGGTCTTCATGGCTCGAGCCCGTATCGGCCCAGCCTTTATTAACTCTCTCATCACTTCCTATACCCCCAACCGTTCCCCCCGTTCCTCTAATCAGTTCCTCTCCAATGTACCTCGGTTCCGTAGATCCAAAACCGGAGGCACCAGATTCTCTGTTTTGGGTCCCTCTTTCTGGAACAGTCTCCCCCTACCAATCAGATCCATCACTGTCTATTCCCAATTCCGCAAGGCCCTAAAAACCCATTTGTTTTCTATTGCTTATTCTTGCTGAACAGTTCTGGCTTCTCCCATCTCCCTCAGTTTTTTACCTCTAGCGCCAGGAAGCCGCTTGGTCACAGTGCGCTTTATTAAGAACCTTTTTCATTTCATTTCATTTCATTTCAACAGAAACACACATTGATGAATCTCTTTTCCATTTGTCCTTCCCTGTTTCAACTAGACAATTTCTGGTGAAGCATTTGTTGCCAAACAATGAAGTAAACTGTATATGGTATTGATGGAGAGTGTACATTCTAAAGACTGGAATATGTAACATGTTTTAATTATTATGTGCATTTTGGTGTTAATATTTATATTGATGTGGTATTCTGTATATTTCTATGTACATGTTGTTTTATGTTATATGTTGATTTTATATGTTGTTTTGTATATGGTTTAATTTTCCAGCCCTGCAGAAGTTCTAGTTTCAGAACGAAACGCGTTGGCTGTGATTGATCAAATAAAAAGAAGAATATACAAAAAAAAGCCAAAAGGAGGAATTGCATTTATTGGATGGACTGTACACAATTGGGCTTAATACATATACTATATTGTGAGGTGGTGCAACTTTAATATATGTTTTAAAGTATTCGTTTGACCCTGTGGTAAGGGTGGTGCTCTTGGACAGAGAGTACTGTTAAAGGTTTGCACACAGGATTGTTAGGCCTATGTTAAGATTTGGTAAATATTTCTGTTTGGTGCCTCATGAGAAATCGATCCACTGTCCAGTTCTTTGTGTTTAAAGTGTTATCAATAAGTATTTATTGACCAGTTGTTGTTCTGGTGTAAAATAGATGATTTGCAACAACCGTTAGTAGCAGATATACAGGATTAGAAGGATTATGAATGTGAACGGATGGTAAGGCTCCACCATCTTGTAGTGCATACAAGTACATAAAATATATTATAATAAAAAGATGCGTACTCCTATGATGTCTCCCTAACTAGTTGTACCTAAGTGTACCTAGCATGTGTGTAGGTGGTAAGCCAAGATTCCCTCTAAAATAGAGTCAACCCCATTACCTGAATTGAGACACGTTGGGACCCCGTCTTGGTCTCGATTTGGACACCCCGCGAGGGATGTTAGACCACTGTGAGCTGGAGTATTTGCATGCAGGAACCTCAGCGTCTCGCATCAGTGTGTGAGACAGGAAGTCCTGGTCTTCTCTGTCTATTTTAGCAGAATGTGATGTATATATACCCATAGGTCTCCCCAGGGGCCCTACCTTGCTGTATTACTGTTTTTGGCCTAGGAATGGCGTTGGGAAGGAACTTTATACATAGATATTATAGAGGAGATGGTAGTCCTGCTGTGCTTCCAATAATCCTCATGCACAATATATGAGATTTTGAACTAGGAAAAACCCACGTTCTGAATAGTGTCATATCTAGGTAAAAGGTCAGTCCCTGTAAACCGTTATAAGTGTAATTTAGGGAAGAATATAGGTGAAGGGTTATGAAGTTACCTGGGCCTATATCAGGGTACCTACTACCTATATGGAATAGAACACCCACTCCTCTTCCGAATGGACTATATAGTTAAATTCTCCTTGTGCTACTAGGTTGACTAGATAATGGTACGCTAATGGCCAAAAAAAAAACCTTTGTTTTTGCTTGAAAATATTTAAGTTCTAAAAATCTTTAAAATGTTCCAAAAGGAAATTGTCACTCAAGCCATAGCTCTAATGTGTCCATAGGTATAGTTCGAACTACTCCAAGCATTTAAAAGTCATGCTTGCCCAAAACACATTTCAGTTTTGTTATTGAATTCTAATTATTAGTTCTGTTAAAAAAAAAAAAGTTGCATTTTTCCCAGCACACGGCAGGCCAAATCAGTCAAATGTTTGTGTCCTGGCTGGTAGACGCAACATTATTGCCTGCTTCCGCAGATGACTGTCCCTGTAACACCTCGCAGATTGTCAGTTGAGCACAGATGATTTTCCGTGCTGTCCACAGCCGATACTGGGGCAGCCTGTGCGCCGTCCAAAGCCTGGGTGTCAGAGGAGGAGCCAGTGTCCACACAAACAGGAGCCATGACTACCTGTGGAGGCTCTAGAAATGCCGCCATCAACATTGGAATACGCTCTGGACACTGCAGAACATGGGCCGTTATTGGGTCCAGTAAAGCATTAACGTCCGGTTATGCACATGATGGGAGTGTCAGACAGAGAGCCAACATGCTTTCTTCTCCACAAAACAGGCATTTAGACTGGTCTAAATGACAAGAACCGAGATTAGCTTAGTTCTCTCAGGCGAGGTGTGCCCAGATGTAGTACCATGCGATCACGGTATTTTCGCTCCAGGAGTTCTGTTTCCATCTCCTTGATGACTTTGTGACCATTGCGTAGCAGAAAAATTACTATCAAGATACCTGCTCTTAGAAACAGGATCAGCGGAAGTTCTCCAAAAATGCTTCAAAATATGGAGTGTATAAAGTTTGGTTTAACTCCGAGGACCATCTTAAAGGTGCATAATAGTCCAGAACGTATGGTCTTAAATTGCAAGACGATCCCATTGTATCAGACATGTTAATGATACGATTTGCATTTCTGTGAAATGGAAGAGGCAATTTGTACGTATGAGCGCCTGTATCTCTGCGATATGGAGATCAAAAGTCTCTCGGTGGAGGTTAAGTGCACTTTGCCTCCCTGACTATATGTGTTGGTGGAGACAATACTTGCATACAGCAAGTAACCCTGGAGCTGACGGTTACCAGATATGCGATGCCCGGAAGCATCTCACAGCCACCTTGATCGTTCAGCATCAAGTAACTCCCATTGAAAGTAGACTGAACACTGGAGTGATGAATTCCCTATGCATTTCTTCATATCTGCCTGCCTGCCTCTGTTCAAGGCAATATTGAAATTGAAAAGTAGTGACCGGTAGAGTTATGTGGCTATGGATTAGCCATTCTGTGGACTGTGATCCTGCCACTATAAAGGCTAATCTATCCAGTTTTTCAATTGTATATTTTGCACCCCTTTGTGCCATCTCAATCTGTTTGTCTGTTAGGTTGTATGAAGAAAACAGAGATGTACTGTTGATAAAACTCCAAGGCACATAGCCTGGGGGCAAAGATTGCAGCGTCCAGCTGAACAATATAATAGAATGCAATTGGGATTGCTCGTGTTGTAATACAGACAAATCCTGTTCTAATAGGTCTATTGCAGAAGATGCATTGTTGCCCAGTGAATATATCCTGGAGGTTAGTGTAGTTAAACCATTGTCACCCTCGGCTATAGCTTTCTCTGGGTTTATTTGATCTATTTCTCGTAATCTTTCCACGCCTCTTGTTGGGATATTTTCCAGATTGTGACATGGCTTTCTAGGACCTAATAAAAAAATCCTTTAGATCCACATCCTTTGTAAGTAAGGATAAGTGTTTCACCTGTGATAGTGTCGAGGTTCTTAGCCAATTGAGGCATAACTTCTCAACACCGTATGATGTCACTACCCCTGGATGTTCTCTCTGTACATAGCGTGGATATGGCCTGTTGATATTAAACCCTCTGGTTTTACCCATGAATCTTTCCTGACATTTATTGGTGTCTGTGGGCCAAATCAACCATCCCTTTCAATCGGGGTCTGATCTATTGTATTGCATGATCTCATTGAACGTAATTCCTTCTTGTGATGTTGTTACCCTCGGTGTGTGATGGTGTGGGCATCCAAGGTGTATTCAAGTCTTGGTTCTTGGCTATTCCAAGACAGGAAGTTTGTTGCACAGTTTCATTTCAAAACATGATTTGCTGAGGAATGAGGCATACTCGCAATAGTGCTTCTGTTCCCTGGACCTGCCAGTCTCTAGTACCTCAGACAGATTTTAAGTCTATAGTGTCTTTCCATAAGTCGAAACCTTCGTCAGATAACTGGACAACAAAGAAAGCAGAATAAATCTGTTTGGTGTTTGTAAACATATTTTTCTGTGCTGGTGTTGGTGCAACCTTAACCCCTTGCATGCTCATGACGGAACCATGCCGTTATGATCCACGGGCGGCGTGTGTTCATGACGGCGTGGTTCTGTCATGCGTCTTCCGCTCCTCCCACGAGGCATTAATTCCCTGCCTGTGCGGGTGAATTAATGAGCGGGCGGGGCCATGACAGAACCATGCCGTCATGAGCACACGCCGCCCGTGATTCATGACGGCATTGTTCCGTCATGAACACAGCAGAGCCGCACTCACCCCCTATCTCCCCACGGTGCGGCGAAATTTGGGCTGCGGCGCGAAGGGGTTATATAATATAAAGCACGTGTTAAACCCTAAAAATATGGTAATTTCTGTGCAAATGTCTTCGAACTGTTTTTCTGCAGTGTAGGGCAATGTTCCCATTGGTGGTAGGTAAAATATTTCTGGGATTAACAGATCTATGCAAAAAATGATGACTATAATGTTGATAGCTATACATTGTTTCAAAATCTGATGAGTCTTCCAACATTTCACTATTGGAAAAGGCCGCAGACTTTTTAAAATCAGACAACATATTATTTGCAGTTTCATAATCCCAATTATGGGAAAATGTACTGGAGGTATATTGTAATCAACCTTGTCCCACACTATACCATCAGGTATAGGAACTGCTGTAATGTTCAATGATGACAAGTCTCTTTGTTCACAATGTGATGATAGGTGAGGTTTCAGAATCAGATTCACTTTTTGTGCTGCAGGGCTTCGTCGAAGGTAAGTTCCATTTATAAGCATGCTAAAAACAGTTACTAAGCCTATCCAGAAAAGAAAGAAAAGTATCCCAGTAATTACCCAGAGTTCTATCCAAGGTGATGCCAGGTAAGACTTTTTAAGAAAGTTCAGAAAGTCTTTAATTTGCTGGTTGTGTGTTTTTTGGGCTGGCATCAGTTCAGGTTCACTGGGATCCAATGAAAAAGGTATCAAATTCGATAAAATAGCCAGATGCAGTTAGATCAATTTTCGGTATTCCTGCAGGTCTTGTGGAAACTGTAGCTTGCTCTCGTTGAGGCATGTTGATGTCGATATCCGTGTTTGGTCGAGTTGAAATTTGTCTTTCATTTTGATTCTGATTATGAGCTTCAGTTTTCGAGAGGAACGAGTTCCATGGCCTTATTGCATAGTCCATCATTCTGTGAAGGGGACATTTCAAACGTGATGAGTCTCTCTGTTTTAACTTTTTGTATGGTAGCAAGAGGAGGGTGTCATTTACTCAGGAGTCCTCAAGGCCTACTATTCAGTATCAGCCGCATAATGTGGTTTGATTTAAGTCGATTGAGACCAATCTTTCCTCCTTTTTTTCCGGCAGGAGACGGGAGAAGTTCAGTTCTTGTTCCTTCAACTTCCAGGACAGGTACAGGCTTTATGTATGATGGCCCAAAGTTTTTTTTGTCCACAATTTTCTCTCTGACTGGACATTGCTTTGTAGTGCCCTGGATTCATTCAGATCCTGTAAAACAGCCAAACATTTAAGGATGTCAAAATGTTTTTCATCCGCCCCTGCGCTTTCACAATCAAGATCAGGTACCCATGTTCTTGTCCCGAATAGCACCTCAAAAGAGTGACACCCCTAGAGAACTTCATGGCATATTATTCAGTGCTCGTTGAACTCCATACAAATGTTTTACCCAACTCTCACCCAAGCCTAATATTTTAACTGTTAAAGACTGCTTTAAGTCCCGTTTTTTCCTTTCCACTACCAAATTTCCCTCGGGATGGTATGGAGAGGTGTACAGCAATGCTATAACCAAACCTCCCATGGCTTCATTGTAAGCCCTAGAGCTAAACGCGGGACCATGGTCAGAATGTAATGTGCCAATTGCATATGTCCCTATAAAGACCCGCAAATCTTTTTCATAACAGTTCGAGCATCAGCCGAGTGCTGGGGCCACACCCATGGGAATCTAGCACATAAATCGACTGCAACCATGATATACCTGTAAGCCCCATCTGTTTTTAAGGGGGCGGAGTGGTCCAAATAAACACAAGCGAGTGGTTTATCTGATATTAGCAATGGTGTCTGTGCTGGATGTGTTACGGTGGAGCCTTTCATCTACGGACAGATGTCGCATTTCAAGACATAGTCCTTAGTCTGCTTTGGTAAACCTGGCCATCAGTAGCATTGTTTCAGTAAGGAAACAATTGCCGTAACTCCTGCGTGTGCAGGACATATACCCCTGTGTGCTGCTAGAATGAAACCTAACCTGCAATCCACATTCGGTATTACTCTATCCCCCACTCTAGGAATCTGAGCAAATGGAACGTTATTTGCATCTAATGTGTAGGAGTACTTGAGTGGAAATATTTTCATAAGTGCAGTTTTATTGCAAGTAGCAATAATTGCAACCATAATCTCACCCTCTATTCTTGTTTTTGAATGAGTTATTGCAGCTATGGAAGCTGTGCGTACAGCCCCCTTTGCGGTTTCATTAGTCAATGAATTCCCTTAAACGTGATGACCATCACATTGATGACTCAGTGCTTCACGTGACCCCTTGGTAGTTCATTTTTCAACTTCACTACCTGTTCCCATAGCGTTGTATGCTTAATTGTGCCACCTTTAGCATCTTTGAACCCATTTTGTCTCCAGTGGTGTGTGTATTCATTGTATGATTGTACACAGTAAAAGGAATCACACACAAATAGTGTGGGGAATTCTCGATCGGTATTTACCAGTGCAAGCAACAGGGCTTTTAATTCAGCCAGCTCTGCCGTGCAGTCTCGTAGAGACTGGATTTTTGTACAACTCGGATGAAACTTTCCATCCTGCATGCGACCTTTAACCATTGCGCATGCAGCTTTGTATTGCTGTTTACTCCCAATGGGCAGATCCATCAGTGTAAATTATATATTCATACTGATCTAGAGGCAATATTTCGTTAGGGTGAGGATGTTCTTGTTCGAATTGCATGATTGCTTGTGTTTTTAGACTTGGGTCATACCTGTATTCTACATCTTTTGCAGTAAGAGAATTAGTCCATTCTATCCATCTCAGATGTAAATCTTTAGCGTTCAGAACACTAGCCTTTGTAGCAGCCTCTAAGTCCGGTACTTGGGTTATGAATATTATTTGCTTTCCCTGAGACAGTCCCTTTTCTCTTACTTCAACAGTCTATACTGCAGTAAGATTTTTTCTGTTGATGCAAAGCGCATCTCAGCATTTGTGTACAAATGTGATTTGTATGCTATTGTTTCACCATTATTATATGTTAGGTAGGTGTATCCTGATTGACCCGCAACTATACGGATCACTAAGTTGTGTACATTTACGTGTGTCTGTGTGTTTTGAAGCTATCATATCAGCTTGTAGGGAACGAAGAATATCTTTGTGTTCCTGTGTTGATTGTCTAACTGAAAAGTCAGGTTTTATCAAATCGTAGAAAGGTTTAACTCTTTCTGCGTAATCCAAAATGTATGTTCTACCAAAGTTCAGGACTTCTGACGTTTATCTCGTTTCTTCCTTGCCGCTGCTTTTGCTCTTTAATTGTTTTCCCGCTGAGACCTAGCTGTTTAGCTGATCCCCGGTGGAGCTACCTGATAGCTAAATAGGGGATGGACTGTGGACTCCCCTCTCGGTCGTCACCTACCCAGCCGGACTTTGGGCAGACCCTCCTTCGTCTCTCCATTCTATCTACCTCCTACCCCTTTACCCCCACCCCTTACCCTTCTAAACTCCATTTATTTAGTCTTCTACAATCTTGAAATGTTGTTCTAGTAACTGATGTAACGTGTAACTGAAGTAATTTTATAATTTCTGTGGAACCTTATGTAAAGCGCTCTGATACCTCCGGGTCTAGCCAGCGCTATATAAAACTTTTAAAATAAATAAATAAAATAAAATAAAATAAAATAAATAAAAAAATTCCCTTCACTTGAAAGCTCATATCCCAGAAAAAGGACATTGAGGTGGGCTATCTTTGATTTTCTTTAATTACATTTGTAGCTCTCGGAGGCAAATCCCAATATTATGGTATTTACTCTGTTCAAGCATTCATCCAGGTCATGATCCGTTAGATAAAAATCATCCACATAGGACAATGCCTCTTCATCCAGATTTTTAAGTAATTCAGTTTCTCTGGCTGAATATAACCCCAGGCTATTCTTATATCCCTGGGGGAGTCTGCAAAGTTGCTCATGGTAGCCTAACGTAGAGAATACGGTTAAATACTTGCTTTCAGGTGCTATATTTTGGCACAAAATCCATTTGTGATATCTGGTGTTGTTTTGTGTTTTTTCAGCAGAATGTTATTCATTAGTGCGGCACTGTGTGCATTTTGTAATGCAAATGTCTTTGTGCAAGTGTTTAGATGCCTGTAATCTAAAACTGGACGATATGAGATGTCCGGTTTCATTACGGGAAACATAGGATTATTCATTTGGGTTGTGCAAGTTTCAATCACCCCTTGGTATTCAAGTTGATCTAACATCTCTCTGACCTGTTTTTTAACTTCTTGCTTTATTGGATACTGCCTCTGTGGAGGCAAAGTATTTTTAATGGAATTGTGTGGTGGGAAGAATCCTCATCCCACCCAACATGGTTTATATATAATGCCGGGGCAAGTTCTACCACCCACTCCTGTGCATATGTATATGTTGGATATTTGGGAACTGTGTCGGAAAAAACTCGGAAGATTACTGTTTCTTCCTTAGGGAAGTCTATTACAAATGCTGGCAGCCAATCTTGTTCAGCTAATATAATGCCATAACGAAACATCAGGTTCTCCCAAAAGAGACCTCTAACTTTTCTGGGTTTGTCCCCCTCCATTTGGAGTGTTATTTCATATAACTTATGTGGGACACTTACCCTAGTATCAGGTGTTTCCACAGTGATATAATCATTGAAGTACGCTGTCACCAGAATTTCCTTCAGGTTCTGGTGAGCTATTGGTACTTCTGCCGCACTGTCTTGCATCGTCAGAGCCCATTCCCCGTTCAGTAGTTGAGTCCTAAGAATTTTGGGCAAGTCTAATCTTTAGACCTGCAACCTTCTTCTTTTTGAACTGAGCTTTTGGTTTGGCTTTATCTTCTTTTTTGGAAGTATAGTCTTGAGCATGCTGCTTGTCTCTGGACTTTGTACGCTCTTCTTGTCTGTCTGACCATTCTTCCCTCTCCGAGTTTTTCATTGAACCCTGAAAGGAATTCCTAAGGTTATACCTCCTTTTAGAGGGCTCCTGTGGAGGTGATCTACCTCTGTATTGAGATCTGTATTTTTCAGTTTTTTGTTGTCACACTTCTTTTTCGAAGAAGCAGATGCGTGCTTAAAGGTGTCCTTTTCGGGACTACCCATCATTTTGGGTTTTAATGCTTTCCCATCTAAACTGCCTCAGCCCAACTATGCATACGCAGTCTCAATTATTTTAGGTAATCATGCTCCTGTTGTAAAGGACTGACCTCCCTTAGGCGTTGACGGATTCCCACTGATGCTACTTCCTCTTTAATATTTGCTAATATTATAGCTGATACCTGGGCATAATTACCTAGTAATTTCCTCCCTTAGTTCAGAGCAGGTTCTGCTCTGTATTCATTTTGTATCTGTCTAAATACATCTGGTACTACTGCTAATGACTGGATACCATGTGTTCACGTTTTGTGGGCATTTTACCCATTACTGCGTGTAAAGTTTGTGGTGTGATTTTAGTTGCTGTATTTTGACCTGTATTTATATTTGTTGTAGCCATTACTGGCTGGACCGTAAGTGTCCTCATGACGAACTGTCATGTTTCTGTAAAGTTTTATCAGTTCTTTGTGAAGTATAAGTAAGTCTCCTCCTGGCATTGTTTCAATGTCAGGATGTGGTGTGTAGGCTGCTAATACTGGCCATGTCGCTCCTTCTCTTACAAGCGGACCGAGTCTTACTTTATTTTTTGTATGGGGAGGGCACCTATAAACCAGTATAAATGTTCCTGGTAAGTTAGTGGAACTTCAATGTCCTCATAGGGGCAATATTTGTCCAGTATTCCACTTTCTGTGTAGAAGTGAAATGTTTTGTTCTTGCATTTGCAACCGGGAATGTAACCCATGAATAGAATACCTGTTTTAAATGATTTGTATGCCTCAATCACGAAAGCTACTGGTCCACCCATGGATGTTAGACTGTGTGCACCTAGTTTTATGGTAACAGTATTTCTAACATTTTCTACAATGAAAATTGCATCTGCATCTTTTTTGTCTGCTTCAGATTCTACTGTTAAATAAGTACCCAACCAATGTTGGCGGTGCCATCTTGTGTAGTTCCTATGAAACCTATACAGGATCTGCGCGTTTGGAGAGCATACACTGTTGACTGATTCTGAACACCCCCACCGGGTATGGTGGCCTTTTGCAGCAGCTAGCTCACAGTGCCACTAGGATCTCCTCTTACCAAAGAAAGAATAGTTCTGTGCAACCAACAAACATGACAACCCTAATCCCTCAGGACCATGGAAACAATATACTACTTTTCGCTCAGTCACTCGTGCTTACTTAGTCTGTCTTAGAGTGATACACAGAATAAACAGGCTGGGTGTTATCAATAAGTATTTATTGAACAGTTGTTGTTCTGGTGTAAAATAGATGAGTTGCAACAACCGTTAGACAGTAGCAGATATATAGGATCAGAAGCACTTTTAAAGTAAATGGATGGTAAAGCTCTACCATATTGCAGTAATCATGAATACATACAAATATTTAAAATACATGATAATGAAAAGATGTGTACTCCTACGATGCCTCCCTAACTAGATTTGCATAAGTGTACCTAGCATGTGTGTAGGTGTTGAGCAAAGAATCCCTCTAGGATAAAGTCAACCCCCTTACCGGAATTAAGAGACTTTGGGGCCCGTCTTGGTCTCGGGTTGGACACCTTGTGAGGGATGTTAAACCACTGCGAGCTGGAGTGTCTGCATGCAGGAACATCAGCGCCTCTGTTCAGTGTGTTGGCCAGGAAGTCCTGGCCTCCTCTGGCTATCTTAGCAAAATGTGATGTATATATACCCATAGGTCTCCCCGGGGATTCTTCCTCGCTGTATTACTTTGTCGAACTTAGGATGACGTTGAGAATGTACTTTGTACATAGATATTAGAGAGGTGATGTTAGCCCTGTTATGCTTCCAAGAATCCTCATGCATAAAGTATGATATTTTTACCAGGGAAAATCGTAAACCCCTCCTCCTCTACCAAGGATGTGTATGGTATGAGTGCTCCTTCCCGGTAGAGGTCCCCCAGGGTCTGGACGCCTTTCTCCTGCCATATCTCAATGGCTTGCATTGATAGCACTACATGGCCACCAGGGGTCTCCACCAAAGGTATTGCTGGCACATAGGGTGTCACGGCTCGTGTAAGATGAAAGCTTCTACAAAAACATGTGTATGCCACACCAATGGCCTGGGTGTCTTTACCTTCACGCTGGGGTGAAAGAGCTCTATGATCTGATGCAGTGTATATGGAGGCTGTGTGGTAGCCGTGTCTGTACGGTGTCTATCAGCCAGCCACTGGGCTATCCACTGCAATTAGGCAGCTAAGTAGTAGTGTTCAAAACAGGGTGCGGCTAACCCCCTTTGGTCTGTTGGTAAGTAGAGCTTTTTTAGCTGCATTCTGTATTGTGCCTTGCCCCATATGAAATCCCTAACCTGTCTCTCTAGTGCGGCAAAGAAGGAGGCTGGAACATACAAAGGTAGGTTTGCCAAGTAGTACAGCAGCTGCGGGAGGACCACCATTTTGGCTAGTGCCACTCTTCCTATTACAGAAAGTGGGAGTGTGCCCCAGAATTGCATTTGCGATTGGACAGCCGTCATCGCCCTTCCCAGGTTTCTATCGAATTGGTCCTTTGGCTGATGATCGATCCGGATGCCCAAGTAGCTAAATGCTCTCTTTCCATTACACTGCTCTGCCATTGATAGTAAGTTCTGGGTAGCGACAACCTTCTTTAAACACATAGAAGCAGCCCAGAAATGGTGGCAAAGTTCTGTAACAGGTGTGCCAGCTGGTTAGGGACCCTCTCTATATCCCTAATATATACTAAGAGATTGTCAGCATAGAGAGATACTTGATGTACAGCATCTCCTAAGGGGTACCATCTCCTAGTGTGGCTCGTAGTGCTTCTGCTAACGTTTCTATTGCAAGCGCGAAAAGGAGAGGGGACAAGGGGCACCCCTGTCTGGTTCCTCTTTGCACTGGGATAGCATCTGATAAGTAGGGCCCTAGCCTTACCCTGACTGTGGGGTCAATGTAGAGCAGATTGAAGAGCTGTAAGAAACCTGGGCCCAGGTCATATTTCTGTAGTGCTGCTGCTAGGTAGTCCCATTCCAGGGAATTGAAGGCCTTTTCCAGGTCCAGAATGAGGCAGCCTGCTCTTGTCCAATCCTGCACAGCATCCGTTGCCAGTAAATTGGCCCTCTTGACAAAAAGTTACAGATTAAAATGTCACAAATGGCTGTTTTTCCCACCACTCGTTTTCATTTTTATTATTTTAATCGTTTATTTGGGTAATCTTGAGGGATCTACTTAAACGACCTCTTGCTGAATTCAGAATGTTTAGTTTTCTCAAATGTATAGCTTTCAGGGATCACCGATGGGTTTCACACCTGTTTCCACCACAAACTGCAAGTAGGTTGAGACACAAACACCACTTAGAAAAATGAAAAAAAGCTGTCTTTTTGATAGAACTGTTTGTTCAAACAAAAACAAACTGTTTGTTCCTGAAAGCTGTAAACGGTATGGTCCAAGCACAGCAAACCTTTAGTTGATGTCATTTTTAGAAAAAAAATGCTCTTGTGTGCAAAATAAAGTGTGTATACATATGTATAGGAGGCAAGGAGTTATAGTGGTGGTATATACAGCAGTAACCTATGAGGTGCAGGATTGTAGGCATGTGACATTACAGAAAACCAATAGGTGATCAAGTAATCCGTTTTAGTGGAACCTGCATTCAAGCAGCTATATGTAAATAACGTGTAAATCATGTACAATAATTGTATATATGGGATACAAAGTATGTATTCTATGTTTTTTAGGTATTTATAATCTACTGGTGATCACGATAATGGAATGCCCTACATAGTGCACCCTAGCGACATTGTTTAATCCACATGTGCTTATTATCAGGTACTGTCAATGCATTTATGCAGGAATTAATATGTTTCTTAAATTAACTCCGTAACTCAAAATACCTAGACAATCATTATAACTGTGTAGGCCAGTTGGTAAGATAAAGTATTATGTATATTTTCTCAAATGCGAATATGCAACATGTAAATAGGACCCTTTGTAAACAAAAGTATTTTCTTTATGTTTACTACTGACCTTGTGACTCACTTGAGAGGTGGAGCAACACCAAAAAAAAAAAAAGTATATAAAACATAGCTGACCGGGTGCACGGTGTGTGAACAAGAGCATGTGATGCTCGAAACGCGTCGCCCGTTGAGAGGTACAAAATAAATCTTACCTTGCCTCGGCAGGTCTCGGGCTCAAAAAATTCCACGGACTCGACAATTCTTGCTCCGGTGCCTACTCGACTCACGGGGTCACACTCTGCGACTCTGGGCAATAGCTTGCTTAATCTCCACTACGGCCCCTCGCGGCGGGATGCCTGGCTTTCACCTTGTGAATACCCTGCCGGGGTATCTCACAGGGGAATACCAGGACGGGTTCCCTAAGCAAGCGCCTTGAGACCCCTGGGTGATTAGTGCGCTATATAAATCGAAATACATTTACATTTACATTTGCCAACAGCCTTGGGGCCGTCTCTTCATTACGTTGCAGCTGCGGAGGTGGTGAAGATTGCTGGTTCATACATATGTATATATATAGCTATTTTCTCAGACCCCTCCAGGGAAATCCACACGCCCGAGTGTCTTTAGAATTCCCAGAATGGTGGAAAAAAAGGATCCAAACTTGGCATGGATACCTTATGTAAATCCTGTATTTGTAAAGCGCGAACAGCTACCCGAAGGCATCCCGGAGCTGGGGGCCGTCGGGAAGATTAAGCAAGCTATTGCCCAGAGTCACATGGTGCTGGGCTGACCGGGTACCGGGGATCGAACCGTGAGCCCCAGATTCCAGCGTCGGTCGCCCTGGCTGCGAATGCATAGGTGGGAAAAACTCCAAATACCAATTAATGGGCTTAGCATTCTATGGGGAAAAGTCTTAGCAGCCAAGGAGTAAAGGCCATCACATACTCCAGTCAGAGCAGCATGCCAGATAACAGTTCGAGGTCCTGGTGCACAGATGTCTGGGATAAACCAAATGTACAGAAACGGCAGGGCAGGACTGTATAAGACCGAACAAAGGGATCGGGAAGGTAGTTATAAGACCCTACCATTCTATTGATCCTTTCATTCCACTATATTTTGGGTTACAAACAGCATCTTACTAGTGAATGACTTGTAATTGATGTAACTCCTCTTAGGGCAAATAAACTGGACCTAGTATTTGTGGGCTATTACTTGGGGGCACAGTCTTTCAAAAACACCAAAACGTTATCACAACTTTCCTGGTCACTTTATAAACTGTAAATCCCATTCTTTTCACTTAAATAACTATGTGGAAATTCTTAGGATATACCTCTGTTTTCACTGAAAAACCGACAATATCACAAAAACCCTGTCCCCAGGACGTTCAATATCGATGCCCGTATTCGTGCAGTGGAGAGACCAGCAATCAAATCCCACTGCTACACCACCTAAATTTGAAAATTTTCTCTTTGGGTGTATTTAATGTATTACGTCCAGAATTCTTAACATAAAAATAAGGGAAATTCCTAGTAAACTTCAAAAAGACAGTCAATCAAAGTACTAGACGATGTCTGAATCAGTCATGTACACAGTACATCCGCCCACACTTAGTACTTAGTAAATGTGAAAAAATGTGTGGAGAACAGAATGACCCCTCACGGGCGCACTATCCTCGGGGCGACTGGCATGTGTTCACCAGATTGAGCCCCTTTTCTCATCACAGGTAGTCATTCAGTTCGGAAAAGAAGAAGATCCAGCTATCTCAAGGGCAGGCTTGCCCACACTCGCGAACCTTTGGGGGGCAACAAGAACTCCACTACCGTTCCCAATGGGCACTACCCATGTGGGTCTTGCTCGGTTTGCCCACTAACAAAAAAGTGTAACAGTGTGATTTTGGCCTCAGGAAAGGAGTGGTTTCTGAACCATTTCAGTAATTGTAACACCACCAATGTGGTTTATCGACTACTGTGTGAATGTGGCCTGCAATATATTGGGTTAACATCAAGGAAAATAAAGGTTAGAGTACAAGAACATCTCAGTACTATAAGGGCAGGTAAACTCACAACCAAATTGGTACAGCACTGTTTTAAAGAAAAGCATAACTTCACCTGGACAGTTCTCGAAAAAGTGAAGGCTACTCCGAATAACATAGAGAACTTATTGTTGTCAAAAGAAGCCCGTTGGATTTACAGAGAAAAGAGTGACCGACAAGGGCTTAACGAGATCATTGAATGGAATAGGGTCACGTAATATATATGAGCATATCCCAGCCTGTTAGTACGCCCATGTGCTCTTTGGTATCCACCTTGGCCTCTCCTCTTGTGTGTGGTGACACGACACTCAGCATTAGGTGACTCGACTGTCGCTGTAATCTAATGACTATGGTGATGAGAATGCTTTTAAATAGAATGTCTATGCCGGGCGAGATTGTTGCTGGCAAATGGACTGTGTCAACTCTGTTTTTAGATCAATAACAGACTGCTTACATTGAAATGCCTGGGGCTCTGCAGATTCTGGCACCGAGAGGTGCAGGTTTTTGGAACTCGAATGATACAGGATATTGTTTGTAAATTCGTAGGGTCCCTCACACCCTTTTTGTGACTGGTATTTCTTCATATACCAGAAACGGATGGCGATTTATGGTCCTTTTTATGTCATGTGCATTCGTTTCACAAAATCAGCCTGTCTTAGAACTAGATTTTATTCATTTTTCTCACTACATCATGGGCATTTTGAACTTATGAAAACCTTTTTTTCTTTGATGCATTGCACCTAACTTTATTGCACTAATGAATGCCTTTTTCCCAAACAATCATGGCGTTGAAGCCGAGGACGGAGCCACGTGTGTGACTCCTGTCACGTGACCACCATAGAGAAGCGTTCTCCGCCACTTGTATTTTAAAATCAGGATCGGGGAAGACGCCGCGTTATTAGGACGAGACATAGAGCTCAGTGAAGCTCCGTATGGTGAGGAGTGGGTTAGCGGGGTTTGAGTAACTCGTTTCGGCAGTATGAATATGCCGCTGACAGCGGTTGCTTAGAGAGTTGATTTAAGGTGGAGGGCTGAGCGCGTTTCAGAGTGACACGTTTCAATTGGGGAAATTGAAGGAAACATCACCAATACAACTGTTTAAACGTGCCATCATAGGAAATTAGTGGTGACTCAGCATGTCAAGCTCCTATTTTGCGTAAGGCAGACAGTTGTTTTTATATTTGCTTTCATTTAGTGTGTGTAGGGGGTACATGTGCCAATCTGTGACCGTAGAGAATATAACATGACCCACGATACACCTTCATTGCTTTTGTTTTTTAGAATGATGAGACAATCGCAGGGGCCTTTCAGCTCACATGAGGAGCCAATACATTTTCCTCTTCAGCTGGTACGAGAAAAGTGTGCTGGAAGAGGGTAATGGTTTTTCCAACAAATTTGGATAGACATAGTGCCCACACCGCCAGCGCTCGCTCCGCTCTGCGCACATTAACACTTATATACCAAGGAAAACTCACGAGACATATTTGTGGGAAAGCACTGTTGCAGGTTTATTTCGTACAACAGGTAGCTGATAAGGTGGGTCATCTTACAGGCGATCCAATGCGGCAGCCCCTCGCTGACCCGCATGCCTAAGGAGCCATCTTGCACGGCGAGTCGATGCTCTGACGGTGCAGTAAATTACCATTTTATTTCGTTACACCCCGCCCCGCCTGTCAGGGCAGAGCGATGAGGCACACCCCCGGTCGGTTCAGGCCCCCGACCGCCCGAAGGACTAACGGGGCGCCGACGCTGTTTCCTGGAACCCCCTCGGCTCCAGGTTCTTGGCTCAGGCACCCTTACTGTGCCAGGCAGAGGTATTTAGACTGTATCCTTCTGCCGCAGAGGTACCCCTACTGTCCATCTGCTTCCAGATCGCCCTGTACTCCGCCACAGCTCTGGAGGAGGCCCCCGTCGATGACAGAGCCCCCCACCCACCTAGCTACTTTCTGCCGCTGTCTCGTGCACCTCTATCATAGTCCCCTTCACCACACCACTATGGAGATTTCTTGAACGGTTCTTAGGACACGCCCTTAGTTACATAAGCCGCACCTCATATGAGGATTGCGTAGACACGCCCTTGTAGTGTAGTTCCTATTATCCCAATAGGCTCTGCGCATTGGAATAATACCTTCAATAGTATAGGCCTAGACCAGACGTTAACTAGGTCTTCTATTGTCGATATTAGACTTAAAGTTTTGGGTTTGCCAGCTAGCTCAGAGTTCACTAGAAACTTTCTCGAATAGGCAAGGAGGAGTTGAACCTCCCTGGATAGACAAGAAGGGATTTAGTTTCTGACAACCATAGAACATGACAACTTTGCTCTCCCCTAATCAAGAGTGTATCTCTAGAGTCGTGTGAAAACAAAAGACAACTTATTTTACTCAGTCAGTACGTGCATTCTTAGTCTCACCAGATTGTAGAGAAAAGGAAGAGACGGGCGTGTTCAATAAAAGATGGTATTTATTGATCAGTCTCTTTTCTCATACAAGAGAAATGGATCGATATTATCGCAATACTTATGGTTAAGTAAAGTGCATACAATAAAAGCAGAAGTATAAAATAATACTGTAAAAACATTTATATGGTTTCTAAGCCATAAGGTGGTTTAAAATGAATAAAATAGATACATACACATATACATTTGACTAATCGTACTCAACTGGTGTTTCTAACTACGCCTACCCCAGTGTACCTGACTTAAGCCTAATACGTGGGTGGGAATAGAAAGTAGCAGTTTAAGTTAAGTTTGTTTTGCCAAGTGACTGACTCAAGAATTCTCTGCAAGGGGTTATTCAGTTCTGTACCTGGAATCTAGGATGAATGAGGGATGGTATCTCTCGTCTCTGGTCTCGATATTCCAAGCTGCCTGCGAGGGCTGCTCGGAAGCGCCGGAGCTAGATTTCTCGGCAGGAGAAAGCAGCGTCTCGTTCTCAGCGCGTCAGGAAGGCGGGGCTGCGCCAGCGGGGTCTGCTCTGCTCTGGGCTTCGGCAAGTCTGGCTGCTCCAATCTCGTCACCACCGCGTGTGTTTGCTTAAGGCAATACCGGTAATATTTATACCTGTAAGGTGCCGAGATTGACGTAAGGATGGACATACATACGTCAATAAGGATGTCATACGACTTGGTCGTTAGCACATTCTTTTGCTGAAGTTCTCGGTGAAATCAAAACAATGGCCGCAGGGTTTTTCCCAGGTTGTCATAGGTTTGATTTGTTTTGAGAACTCCGTATGCCTTATCAGGGGCTGGAGGAATATCGCTTGTCTAATTAGATGGCAAGCGTTATGACCTAATCAGATAACACGTTCCTGTGCCGTAGTTCGGCCTCATCAGATAACGGTTTCTGCATCATGGGATGGCTGCTAGTTAACTTGTTAACCAGAACAGGGTCAGGAATAGGGGGATCGATACAGAACCTATAGGAATACATCACACCCACTCCACGCTAACTATGGCCATGTTTATTAATCTAGGCATAGTAAAACATACTGTAGAGTATCGTGTATACCTTACCACCCCAAAATACATAAAATGCATTTTGAAATTATCTAATATACGTAAAAACAGTCACATGTATTATATGCACTCAAGCTGTAGAATAATGCTAAAGTAATCACGCATATGTATACATTATTGCTAATCGGTATATGAGAATTTACACATGAAATGGCTCTTAATACAGAAAAAAAGTTCGAGACCATTTCATCACAGAATAAAATAATTATGAACATACCAGCGGGCAGCTAATGTCTATAAAGTATCTAAAAATAGAAATTTTAGTTCTCTAAGAATAGTTCTTACTTTAAGCAGATGATTAGTGTCCCGAAAAATCGTAAAAATATTTTGGGGCTGCTGAAAAAAATTGCTGTCCGTGAACTGGAGGGGAAATTGTTCATGCTACTTTATTATTAAAGTTGAAGGCCAAATTCAGGGTGTTGGGAACGCCGTGTGCTAGCTTGCTCAAAAGTCTCTATTTCTGCTCTGGTGAGAACATCATATCATTTAGACTGTCGAAAAAGCTGTCAACAGCTTCCTGGGAGAGTTCCACTAACTCGGAAAAAGGTGTAACCATGCATTCGTGTGCATGATTGTCTCCATTGACGTTTTGATTAGTATTGCTGACAGAAGGTCGTACCTGATCGATGCTGCTTTCATATTGAACTTCACTACCCCTTAATCGTAGTGGTGAAGTTTCCACGAATGCCGTCATCAGGATTGGTAGCCGTTGAGGGCAGCACAAAGCATGAGCCTTTATCGGACTCAACAATGTTTCTGCATCCATTGGCGCATCTGATTGTAGCGTCAGACAGGTGTCCAACACGCATTCTTCTCCGCACAGCAGGCACCTTAATACAGGTAAAACACATCGATGCCACATTGGTCGAAATGAAAGAAACCAAGTCATGTTCAGGTCTCTAAGCCGGGAAAGTCCCAGGATTTTTGATATCCGGTCCCGGTATCCAATGGCTCGGATTGTTTCTTCCCTTGTCGCAGGTGTTTTGTCTGTGACACGGTTTGCCATAACGAAATATTAGGACCAAGAATAGGATTCCTGCAATTAGTCCCAAAATGAGGGGAAGTCCGCCAAAAATCGAATGGACGAAATCTGGAAAAATACCCAGTATGGCTTTGAATGGTGTTAATGCCATCGAAAATACTGTCTTAAATACTTTTGAGACTCCACTGGTATCAGAAATATTTAAGATTTCATTCAGGATTTCTGCGAAATGTATGGGGGAATTAGTTGATAACAATGAGTGAATCTCTGCAGTCGTCCTTGCGACTAGGAGATCATACGTTTCTTTTGATGACGTGAGCCTGGTCGGCGTCTGAAGAAGCACTGTCTTCATTCTGCTTAAAGTATCTATTCGAATAGAAGTAATTTTCAAGTTGGGCCATGCCCTTGCCTCCCTGTCTGGAAAGGAGCTGGGGAACAATGAGTGTCCACAGCACATGACCTTCGCAGTCGTAGTTACGAGATAAGGAGTCCCGGGCATAAGACTACAACATCTGCGATTCACAATTAGAATGTAACTCCCATTATAGAGTCTTTGAAAGAATGGTTCTATCTCTGTTGCAGGTGCGCCTAGCTGGTGACATGAAAGGTTATTTGAGTTCCCTTCACAGGCTCCATGCAAACTAATTCTGTTACACAGAAGTCCTCTAAGGAGGGTTGCAATAGAGTCGCTGACTTTTTTTCCAACAAAGTTAAAGCGATCTATGATTCCTTTTCCCAACTACCAGATAAAGGCACAGATTTTAAAGCAGGTAGTTTCCTTGCAGCCCCCGAATCCTCACTACAAACATTCGTGGTCCCCGCAGCTGACAAGCTTATAAAGCTGTGTCGAAGTGTGAAGTCGGGCTCGCCCAATGACCCGGCTCCTGCCTGGGTCATTTCCGAGGGCCTGACAGCCCTGGAACCTCACATAAGACACGTCCTACAAACCTCCTTTCTCACTCAACAAGTTCCTGTGGAGTGGAAGAAAGCCATAGTATTGCCAATAAGGAAAAAACAGAATGTAAGCATGGAGGTGCTGGAAAATCTCAGACCCATTTCCTTGTTGCCATACGTGGCGAAGGTGGCGGAGAAGGTGGTCAATACCCAGCTGACGGAACATCTTGAGAGGTGGAATTTACTTCATCCCTCACAGTCAGGTTTCAGGGTAGGCTATTCCACGGAGACGGCGCTCCTGAGAGCCACTGAGACTTTAAGAGCTGGGGCAGATGTAGGCCAAACTATGGCCCTGATCATGCTCGACCTAAGTGCGGCTTTTGACACCGTAGCACATTCCATTCTGCTGCGGTGTCTGAACGAAGCCGGGGTCGTTGGTCCTGCGCTGCGCTGGTTGCAGTCGTTCCTCACGGAAAGATGTTTCCAGGTACAGCAAGGGACATGTCGGTCAGTGGAGATGCCATTAGATCAGGGAGTGCCTCAGGGCTCAGCATTGAGCCCCACTCTTTTTAATCTTTATATGGCCTCCCTGGCGAAGGTGGTACAATCATTTGGGGTGGAATTGGTATCGTACGCCGACGACACCCAGCTGCTGATCTCCCTATCGCAGAACACCTCTAACACTCCAGCCAACTTTAAATCCTGCATGCAGGCATTGGCTGAGTGGATGGACTCCCATTGTCTAAAACTCAATGGCTCTAAAACAGAGGTGTTGGTGGTGGGGGGGAAAAGTGAAAACTGGTCAGCTGAGTGGTGGCCGGCGTGCCTGGGTCCTGTTCCCACACCCTGTGAGGAGGCCAAGAATTTAGGAATCTGGATGAATCCCTCTCTTTCATACGAGGGCCACATAAGGCGGTTGGTAGGCAAATGTTTCGGAGTCCTAAAGACCCTAAATAAAACCCTAGACCTCCTACCCATAGCGGCCAGAAAGACACTAACTCAGGCACTGGTGACCTCGCGGTTGGACTATGGAAACATACTGTTCCTAGGGGCAACCGAGGGGAGCCTAGGCCGCCTTCAGGTTATACAAAACTCCGCCGCCAGGCTGGTGCTAAGAAGACCTAGGAGAGCCAACTCGCAAAAGGCACTGGATGCGCTTCATTGGTTGCCTGTGAATAAACGTGTGCTGTTTAAGTGCCTCCTCTTCTGTCACCGAATTGTCTGGGACAGGTCGCCCGATTACCTGAAGGATTTAGTCAATCGCTATGAACCGACCAGGACTCTCCGTTCAGAGGGTGCCGGACTGCTGATAGTCCCCAGGATAAGGAAGGCCAGATTAGGCGGGCGTTCCTTTGCGCTACATGCAGCTCAACAATGGAATAAACTTCCCCTTGTACTGAGACTGGAGAACAGTGAATCACGGTTCAGATCCCTACTTAAAACTCATCTATACACGGCTTAGAGCTAAGGACCTCATGTCATGCTGCTCACTGATGGCTTTAGCGCGGGGACACGCCGTGATGGCGTTACTGAGCGCTCTACAAGCTTTAAAAAAAAAAAAAAAAAGAAGTGTACCGCTTAGTGACATCGCACAATTATTGCCACTAAGAAACACTTTCTGTCCTTTATTACTGACACATGCATGTGAATAGGGCAAGTTCCATGTTGTCTTAATGTACCCTTTTCCCAATTTTTCGTACATGCCAGCCTGTATATATTTTTGGCAGTATTGAAACCTGAAGGTTGATATTGGAATATTAATTATCCCATGTATTATCCATTCACTGACAGGTCGTTCTGACATTGTCACTGGTAATCTCTCAAGTTTCTCAATGCTCAGGATTGTATAATCAGCACCCTTTTGTGCCATACTGATTTGTTTATCAGTAAGGTTAAAGATATTGAAAAGTGACGTTGTGTTGATTAAACGCCAAGGCACATAGCCTGAACGCAGATTTTGTAACCTCCAGCCAAGCTGTGCAATAGAACGCAATTGAGACTGACCGTGTTGTAACAACAGTAAGTCTTGCGATATTATGTCGATTGCTGAAGACACAATGCTGTCCAAAGAAAAAATTCTGGAGGACAGAGTCATTAACCCATTGTCCACTACAGAAAGTGATTTTTCCAAATTAATACGGTCAATTTCCCGTATACTTTCTGCTGTCTCAATTTGAGTAACCTTCCAGGCCTCGTTATAAGCTGCATATACAGAGGCTGCTATGAAGCGTTTTTGACGCTGTTTGCGTGGTCCCATAATGAAATCACGCAAGTCAGCACCATCTGTAAGTAAAGTTAGGTGTTGCTTAATTTCTGTCAGTGTGGAAGTTTGTAGCCATTGAAGGCATAATTTGCCCAAACTGTAGGTGGTTATTATCCCTGGGTGTTGTCTTTGGGAATATCTAGGGTCTGGCCTGGTCAATTTGAACCCCTGTATTTTGTTCAGGAATCTGTCTTGACAGTTATTAGTATCTGTGGGCCAGATCAACCACTGTTTCCAATCAGGATGTGTTCTGTTTTGGTTTAATACATAGTTTACGTCTATCTCTTCATCTGTAGAGCTGTTGTTGTTCATAGTTGGCTTTGGAATAGACGGTTTATTTAAGTCTTTGATTTTGGCTAAGCCAAGACAGGTGGTTTGTTGAACAGTGTCATTTAAAAATATAATTTGTTCTGGGATCATGCAGGCTCTAAACAATGATTCTATACCTTGTACTTGCCATTCTTTTGTACCCCAAACACTTTTTACTTCAACATTTTTGTCCCAATATTCGAAACCAAAAGTATTCATTTGTTCAAAAAATGAGTCTGAATATATCAACTTTGTGTTCGTTAGCATGGTCTTTGTCCCTGTCTTATTTGACAATTTGAAATAAAATGTTTCAGCATTACTTGTGTTGAAACCTGAAAAGTATGAATATTTGTCATAAAAGGTTCTTGAGCTTCCTTTGGGAGGGGTTGCACAATGTTCCCATTGATTATAATTTAAAACATTTCTAGGTTGTGCAGATTTATGTAGAAAATGGTTACCATAGTGGTTGTAACAGTACATACTATCATAATTTGTCGAACCCTGCAAATAATCATGTTTGGTAAATTTAGCAGACATCACTAGGTCAGACATCATACTATTTATACTTTCAAAGTCCCAATCATCAGCAAATGAGCTTGGTTTTACAAAGTCACTCAATGAGATCTTAATTTGGTGTGGATATTTCAGGATTTCGACCGGACCATAAATTTCGTAGTCAGTGTTGTCCCATGCTACCCCACCCGGTATAGGATTGGCTGTGAAGTTGACTGAAGAAAGTTCTCTTTTCTCGACGTGTGAAGATGTGTGTGGTTTGAGGATCAAGTTGATTTTCTGACTTGCTGTGTCCATTTTTGCATATTTTCCCTCAATGAAGCGTCCCAAAGTTAGTACCATGATGAACCAAAGTATGAGGATAAATGCACCAAAACCCACCCAAAATTCAATCCATGGAGAAATCAGATATGTTTCTTTCAGTTGTTTCAAAAGTTCTTTAGCTTTATCTTTAAAGGTTTTTGTTGATGGCTGTGTTTTTGATTCACTGAGGTCTTCAGAGGAATCATCGAAGTTTATGAAGTAGCCGGATGCAGTTCTGTCAATTGTTCCAATTGCTTCAGGATTATTGTTTCTTGCATATTCGTTTGTTACTTCATTGTAGGTTGGTGTGTCTCTACTAAATGTTTTTATTTGGGTTTTTAGAGGTCTGAGTTCAAATGCATTGTTGCATAGTCCTTGTTGTTGTTCTGTAGGCGTTTCGAATGTGATTAGCCTCTTAGTTTGGACCTCTGTATTTGTAGCAAACCTTGGTGTTCTACTACTTATCGGGAGTCCACTTGGCCTACTATTTGTTATCGGCCACATGATTGTGGTTTTACCAGGTCGATGGATACAACTCGGTTCTCCTTTTTTCCAGCAAGCGGCGGTAGCACAACTGATCTTGTCCCGTTGATAGACAAGACAGGGACTGCTTTTCTGTAAGAAGGCCCAAATTCCTTCTTTACCGCGATCTTTTCTCTGACTAGATCCCCGACTTTTGGAATCCAGACAGGTCTTGCTGGGACAGGTGGTGGTTCTTCAGTGGTTGTTGGCTGTTGTTTCAACTTTATGTTGCTCAGGTCTTTTCTTGTTTCGTTTAAGTCCTGCAAAATAGCCAAAGGATCTTTGATATCAAAGCTTTTTTCCTTCACCACTGAAGTCTGACTGTCGAGGTCTAAGACTAACATCCTAGTTCCAAACAATAATTCGTACGGACTGAATCCCCTCAGAGAATTTCTTGGCCGGTTATTTAGACTACGTTGGACACTTATTAGATGTTTGTCCCACCCAGCTCCCGAACCTAATATCCTTTCCGTTATAGATAGCTTTATGCCTTGGTTTTTTCTTTACACCATCCCGTATCCCTCAGGAAGGAAGTGAAAAGAGTCCCGCTATGCTATGCTCATTTGGCCATGTTTCCCCTCAGGCTTAAGGCTAAAGTGAAAACAATGGTCAAACGTAGCATGCTCCTAGCGTATATGCCATTTAGACTCGCCTATCTTTGTATAACAGTCCAGACGTCAGCCGAGTGCTGGTGATCCACATTATAAGTGGAAACTAGCCTGTATATGTTAATCGGACGCTTTGCTTTTTGCTGTTGATCTTTTCTGGATTGAAATGCCACGGTAGTATACCGTTTCTCTCGCCACTGCGATTTCTGTTGCAGTCCGGGCATTTTTTTACAAAAATGTGATGCTGCAGGCTCATGCCTGGCCACCAGTACCTTGATTGTAATTCTTCCAGAGAATCTTTTATTTTGAGGTGTCCGAGACCCTCACCCATATGTGCGTCTGCAATTAACAAGGTTCTCCTGTCCATGTTTGGAATTACTCTGTCCCCCACTCCAGGGATTCGAGCAAAAGGGACGGAGTTTGCATCGATTATGTATGTATAATTGAGTGGATAGTTGATCGGTAGCGCTGAGCAGTCGCCTTTTGATGACGTTTTCACCGCCAGCACTGTTTCACCGTCAATGTACTTCACTGTACGCTTTTTCCGAGCTACGGAAGCCGATTTAGTTGCTACCGTTGTGGCTGTCCCAGCCAATGAATTCCCTGCAACGTGAACGCCATCACGCTGATGACTCAGTGAGTGTGTCACGTGAGTCTTTGGTAGTTCTTTTTGTAAAAGAGCTATTTGTTCCCAAAGCAGTTTTTGCTTTATTGTTGCACCTGTGTCATCTTTGTAACCATTTTGAATCCATGTCTGCAAATCGTTGTTATATGATTTGACGCAGTAATATGAATCGGACACTATTAGTGTCGGGAATTCGCGATCTGCATTATCTAGCGCCATTTTCAATGCTATTATTTCAGTCTGTTGTTCTGAATTAGTTTCTACTGAGTGTGTTTTTGTTAATAGAGGTCTTAGTTTACCTCCGCGCCACACTTCTTTTGTAATCTCACATGTGGGGTTGTATGCTTGTTCTCCCCAAACGGAGGGTTGAGCATGTCCGTCTGTATAGATTACACATGCGTATTGTCGTAAGGGCAGAATGTCGATTGGCAGAGGGAATGTTCTTTCATATTCTAGATTTTTTAGTTCATCTAGTTCTGGATCAAAGTAGTAGTATACTTTGTCCGTTGTAATTGAATTCACCCATTGTATCCATTCCGGATTCAATGTTGTTGTTGGTAAATTACACGGTGTTGTTAATGCCTCAAAGGCTGATTCTGCTGTTCTGACTGTGATACGTCTACCGTCAGCTTTATCTTTTTCTCTAGCTATTGCGGTTTGAACTGCATGAATAATGTTTTCTTTAATGCTGAACTTCTTTTCATCTTCTGTGTACAAGTGTGACTTGAAAGCAATTGGTACCTTTTCTCCCTCATTAAATCCGCATCTTCCTGGGATGACTCGAATCACAAGATTGCGTGTGTTATCACGTGTTTCTAATTTTGTTTTAACTAACATGTCTGTTTGTAAGGATCTCAAAATTTCTGTGTGTATTTGAGTCCAATTGGTTCTTTTAAAATCTGGTTTTATTAGATCATAAAGGGGTTTGACCCTTTCTGCGTAATTTGCAATGTATGTTCTTCCGAAATTTAGGAAGCCTAGAATTGACTGTAGGTTTTTTAGTGTTCTAGGTGCTTGGAGTACGGCACATTTCTCTAGGAAATTGTCAGCCAGGCTTTTGCCTTCACTTGATAATTCATATCCTAAGAACAGGACTGTTAGATGGGCAATTCTGGATTTTTTAAAGTTGAATATGTAACCCTCTGCTGCGAACCCAAGTATTATGGTGTTCACTCTCTTCAAGTGAGTATCCAAGTCATCATCTGTTAGGTAAATGTCGTCGACATATGATAATGCCTCGTCATCGTATGTTTGTAGTAATTCTGTTACTCTCGCTGAGAATACTCCAGGGCTGTTCTTGTATCCCTGGGCTAACCGACAGAATTGTTTTTGAGTACCATTTATTGAGAACGCAGACAAATATCTGCTCTCTGGTGCTATATTTTGACAAAAGAATCCATTAGAGATGTCTAATGTTGTTTTGTATTTTTTGCGCACTATGTTATTCATTAGTGCAGCACTATGCGAGTTTTGTACTGCAAAAGTTTTGCAACACGAGTTAAGGTGTCTGTAATCCAAAACAAGACGATATGAATTGTCTGGTTTGGAGACCGGAAACAAAGGGTTGTTCATTTGTGAGGTGCAAGTTTCAATCACCCCCTGGTATTCTAGTTGATCTAGGATTTCTTTTACCTGTTTTTTAGCTTCTTGCTTAATTGGGTACTGTCTTTGTGCAGTAGGTTGTGATTTTAACTGGATTTTGTGAGGAGGAGAGTCCTCATCCCATCCTACGTGATTTTTATATAAAGCAGGAGCTTGAGCTACTGCCCACTTTCTAGCAAGTGTGTATTTTTTATGAATTGGGATATGATTTGAGAAGGCAGGCATAATTATTTCTTCGCCATGAGGGCAGTCCCTGACAAACTCTGGTGGCCAGTCTTTTTCAGCTAGAAGGATGTCATAGCCCTTGGAGAGATTATCCCAAAAGAGTCCCCTTATTTTTCTAGTCTTATCCCCTTCTATACGTAAAGTTATTTCATATATTTTGTGAGGTTTGCTAACTCTGGTGTCTGCAGTTTCCACTTGAAGATATTCATTCGTGTCCACTGTCTCCAGAAGATTCATAAGGACTTTGCGAGCTATGCTCACTTCTGCTGCGCTGTCTAGCATTGTCTGAGCCCATTCTCCGTTTTTCTGTTGTGTCCTCAGTATTCTCGTCATTGTTAACTACTTTAATACTGGCTACCTTCTTTTTTGGAAATTGTAATTTCTTTTTTAGATGAGCAGGTTCCTTGTCTTTGGACTTGGCGTGCTCTTCTCTTTGTTCTGATCGTCCTCTTCTTTCCGATTTCTGCGAGGAAGTCTGAAAAGATTGAGAGGGGCGTGTATCAAAATCTTGATATCTATCAGGCTTCTTTATATTATCCCTATTTCTAAGGTTATATCTTTTCCCAGAGGGATCACTTTGGGGAGACCTATGTCTTTGGTTCGGAGATTTTTCTCTTCGCCGAGGAGACCTTCCTCTGGACTGGAATTTCTTTTCTTTAGGATTGGATTGTTTGTTTCCATCCCAGCTCTTTTTTTGTGATGTCAAATTATTATTAAAAAATACTTTTTCAGGACTTTCAATCAGTTGTGGTTTTACTGGTATTCTACCTAAACTATCTCTGCCTAGTTCCTCATAGGATTTTTCTATAATTCTGGCAATTTCAGCTGGTTGGTCTGCTATATCTGTTTCTTTTAACCTTTGGCGGATCACCACGTTTGCTGCTTCTCCCTTTATGTTGGCTAATAGTATAGCCGAGACCTGCTTGAAGTCTTTTAGTAATTTCATACCAAGAGTTAAAGCGGGTTCTGGACCGTATTCCTCTTGAATTTGTTTTAGCACATCTGGTATTACCGAGATTGATGGAACACCATGCGTTTTTGTGTAAATGGAAGCAAAGACTGTACCCCAAGTGTCACAGTCCTCCACGTGTGGTGCGATTCCCATTGGAAGACAGATAGTCAGAATCCTGTGTTTTTCCAACGGGGTGGTGTCTGGAAACACCGCCTCTATTTGGGTGATTTTTTGTGCTAACCAGAATGGTATTTGTTCCCGTTTAGCTGGTACTTTACCCAGGCAGGATTGTATGTTCTGTGGTGTAATTTTATTTGTGTTCCCCTGATGAGGGGTCAGTTGTGGAATTTTAATTGCTGGTTGGATTGTTGAAGTCCGCATTACATATTGGACTAATTGTCTATGCAATTTTATTAATTGTTTTAGTTGTATTCAAAGATTAGCTGCAGACATCCCGTCGATGTCTGGATGTGGTGTGTATCCGGCTAGGACCGGCCACGTTGCTCCTGGTCTACCTAACGGACCGAGCCTGGTGTGGTGATTATTATGTTTTAGGGCGCCATTAAATAAGAGCAGGTGCTCTTGAAATTTAAGTGGTACTTCCACCTCCTCGAAAGGAGTATACTCTTCAGGAGGTTCCTCTGTTTTGTAATAGTGGAAGACCTTTGTTACAGCATTTGCTGCTGGAAAGTTTATCCATGTATAGAATACCTCTGTCTGCCGATATTCGTGTGCTTCAATTACGAATATGACTGTACCACCTCTAGGTGTCAGTCCATTTTCTATAAGTTTTAAAGTTATAGATTTCCTTGTGTTGGCCGGGATGATTATTATACCCGGGTCTGCTTCTTGCAGTGCATTATCAGCTGCTACGAGTTCAGCTCTTATTCTAGCTGCCTCTCTATCTCCTTCATTGTCTGACATTGTACTGTCCAGAAGGTTATTCCGTTTGTTTGCAGATCAGGTTTCTTATGGAAACAAAGATTAGATGCACAGTATTTTGGAACAGTGTATCCTTCAACGTTGACTAAACCAAGAACCATACATAGGAGTTTCCTCCTGCGAGGTTTGGCGGATATGACCTTTCACCCACTCCAGACGTCTTTGGAGTATTATGGGAAAAAAGGGGTCTGAGTGAAATAGCACGACTGAGTTACTCTAATGTCTTACGTTATTTTTATCGCCTTTGCCAAACGCGTTGGGCGCCATGTAGTGTAGTTCCTGTTATCCCAATAGGCTCTGCGCATTGGAATAATACCTTCAATAGTATAGGCCTAGACCAGACGTTAACTAGGTCTTCTATTGTCGATATTAGACTTAAAGTTTTGGGTTTGCCAGCTAGCTCAGAGTTCACTAGAAACTTTCTCGAATAGGCAAGGAGGAGTTGAACCTCCCTGGATAGACAAGAAGGGATTTAGTTTCTGACAACCATAGAACATGACAACTTTGCTCTCCCCTAATCAAGAGTGTATCTCTAGAGTCGTGTGAAAACAAAAGACAACTTATTTTACTCAGTCAGTACGTGCATTCTTAGTCTCACCAGATTGTAGAGAAAAGGAAGAGACGGGCGTGTTCAATAAAAGATGGTATTTATTGATCAGTCTCTTTTCTCATACAAGAGAAATGGATCGATATTATCGCAATACTTATGGTTAAGTAAAGTGCATACAATAAAAGCAGAAGTATAAAATAATACTGTAAAAACATTTATATGGTTTCTAAGCCATAAGGTGGTTTAAAATGAATAAAATAGATACATACACATATACATTTGACTAATCGTACTCAACTGGTGTTTCTAACTACGCCTACCCCAGTGTACCTGACCTAAGCCTAATACGTGGGCGGGAATAGAAAGTAGCAGTTAAGTTAAGTTTGTTTTGCCAAGTGACTGACTCAAGAATTCTCTGCAAGGGGTTATTCAGTTCTGTACCTGGAATCTAGGATGAATGAGGGATGGTATCTCTCGTCTCTGGTCTCGATATTCCAAGCTGCCTGCGAGGGCTGCTCGGAAGCGCCGGAGCTAGATTTCTCGGCAGGAGAAAGCAGCGTCTCGTTCTCAGCGCGTCAGGAAGGCGGGGCTGCGCCAGCGGGGTCTGCTCTGCTCTGGGCTTCGGCAAGTCTGGCTGCTCCGATCTCGTCACCACCGCGTGTGTTTGCTTAAGGCAATACCGGTAATATTTATACCTGTAAGGTGCCGAGATTGACGTAAGGATGGACATAGATACGTCAATAAGGATGTCATACGACTTGGTCGTTAGCACATTCTTTTGCTGAAGTTCTCGGTGAAATCAAAACAATGGCCGCAGGGTTTTTCCCAGGTTGTCATAGGTTTGATTTGTTTTGAGAACTCCGTATGCCTTATCAGGGGCTGGAGGAATATCGCTTGTCTAATTAGATGGCAAGCGTTATGACCTAATCAGATAACACGTTCCTGTGCCGTAGTTCGGCCTCATCAGATAACGGTTTCTGCATCATGGGATGGCTGCTAGTTAACTTGTTAACCAGAACAGGGTCAGGAATAGGGGGATCGATACAGAACCTATAGGAATACATCACACCCTGAGTTACATAAGCTGCACCTCTACTGGGAATTGCGTAGATACCATTTTTAGGCCACGCCCTTAGTTAGACAAGCCCACCTCTTACAGAGATTACTTGGATACAGTTCTTAGTCACGCCCTTAGCTACATAGCCACACCTCTTACAGAGATTTCTCATATATTGTTCTCGGGCCACACCTTTAGTTACATAGGCCACATCCCACTTTATGGTGTACATATGGCATTGCTGCTAGATCCAATTCCAAGTACTGAAGCGACTCCCAATGTTCAATCTAATGCGGATGGTGCTAGCAGGATATTGGTAAACAATGATATGGGAGACATGAATGGGCACAGTTTCTCAAATCAAATCACTGCAAGATCATTATGCTATTGGTTAGAGCCAACTAGCAGATGCCCGTAACCGTCGATGTCATTCTCAGTTTAAAGTGTTTGCCATTATTGCAGTGCTCTCCTTAACTTGTGTTTGGTACTCCTTGGTGCATGCCAAGCCACTTCTCTCTTAACACACTGTTTGCTATTTCTCACGTGTTGTTTCCTTTGCACTTGCACGAGTGCCATCATTGCCTACGTAACGTTTGTTCTTGTGCCTGGGTGTCTGGGGTGGCGTGTTTGCCGACCATGCATGGCATAATCGATTTTGCTGCACTCCCTGCGCCCGCCCAAATTAATAGCGGTACTATCAACTCCCGGGGTTCTAAGCATTTATGATTACCCCAGATTGAAATTTAACACTCAGAAATTCGCTTTCTGGTTCTTCTCAGAAGTAGACTGTGTTTCGCCACACCACAAAATTTCGTCTGGCATTTGTGATCATGTCGGACAGGGATCATTTTGTTGGTATAAGGCTTATTTTGAATGATAAATAATTGGGGGAGGAGTCCTTATTGTGGATCCATTCAGAATTCTCTGGTGTAACACAGTGCTTAGCCTGGTGATTGATAAAGCGGATTTGATATGTGTTGAGGTCAAAAAAATCATACCCACCCATTGTGTGCTTGAGTACAGCCTGGGTAGCTGTTTTGTCCCAGGAGGAAGTATCTGCCCACAGTTTTAGTAGATTATATGTTGAAAGAAATTTGTTGGTTAGTATGTAAACAAAACATTTGGAACAATACACCTTTGCTAGCGCTAACTTTGTCTACAGGGACACGCCAAGGCAGTTCAATATGGCATTGGCTTATTTAACATGAACACTCACTTGTTTAGCCTTAATTCTACCCCGATGCCGGGGTGTCTACGCCAGTCCGCATACTGCCATTTCGTGTTGCTATGTGTGACCTTTTATAATTTGAGTGTAATTATGAGTGACAGTTCAATAGCTATGAGTGACGCTCTCTCGCACGTAAAGTCAAGCAATGAAGACGAGGGAAACAGCAGCTGCTCAGCAATGATCGCAATTATCTGATCATTATGACTTGTGCCATAGCGTATACACTGTTTGTAGGCTTGCATATTCCCCCATCATTCACACACATACATAATATTTATTTTAACTGCGAAACAAGTTAACCCCTGGTCTTTCAAAGAATAGCATGCCTCCTGCTTAACTTACTGGAGTAATTGCAGTGACCTATACATAGCTGTCAAAGTTCGAGACTAGGTATGCGTGACATCCGTATATCCAGTCTTTTTACGTGTGACATATAAATGTCTTATGTCTAGCACTTTACCGCATGTTAGCAAACCAAGGACTGAATAGAGATCGGCAGTTGTGCCTATTTAGCAAGATGATGACCTCTTTTGTGGTAAATTGAACCAAGTTATAACGTAAGCACTTTAAAACAACGATTAACATGAAACGATACTGGAGTTGCCTCTGAGAATACCTGCGTGTCAGTTGCAAGGCCGAACTATCAAACTGGCGTAGTCCTGCGTTGCCAAGACGTCTGGTTGCTTTTAGTAACATTGCCCGGAGTGCAGCATGATCTATAGCTGCGTTTTGCCTTGTTTACTTTGAGCAGGAATCGCAAGGTTTGGGTGCGGAGTGCACGCCTAATAGTGCAGTTAGTGTGTCATATGCACTATTTCAAGAAAGGAAATGGGCCCCGGGATGGTGTTAGAATGATAAATTGCAGCAATGATCAACTACAGCAATAGTCAGGGTTCAAGTGTCCTCGGTGCCACTGCACCCACGGAAGCTACGCTCCTGTTTATGCCTCAAAGTCACGTGTGCACCTAAGCTTCGCATGTGTGCCCACGCATCTTCGCTTGGGCCGCAGCAGTCTTGTTCGAGGAGCATAATATTACCATCTAGCTCCTTCCCCTAAGAATACCTCTGCCTCTATACCACACTGCCAATAAATATTTCGAGGTAACAACTACAAATCGTGTGTGGGTTTTGTTCTTATCCCTCGCTTAGTGGACTGGGCCTTATGGTCCAGCATCCAGCTATAATATTATTAGACCAGTTCTATCACATGCTATGCTGATGACATACTCCTACCCACACCATTGTAGATAACTACCTGCAACACTGGTCTATAGCTTGGTAAGAGAGTACCATGGTTGCCTTGGAGTAGAGTTTTAAGCTATAGTATAAAGCTATAGAAACCCGATATATGTACGATATGACGGCCAGTGTCACTTACCAACTTCCAGAGTTTACCCGATGCAAAATCAGTCATTAAACCTCTATTACTAGTACGAATGTGCAGGTCATGCTTGTATCATATCGGCACTCATGCTAAGTCCCATAAATGAAGCAGTTAACTTTAAAGAACATAAAACCGTGTGCAACAATAAACATTTGTCAACATCATAACAACAGTCCTAAGCACTGTGTTTACAACGATCACACCAGTAGGCAGCAAACTGTTAGCAGTCATGTGAAGGGGCAGTAAGCAACATCCGATTGCTGGTACCCTTGATGAAAAGAGTAGCGGTTCAGTTTGCATTGTGCGGTAACCCGGCTAACCTCAAAACTAGAGCATCATTGAATCATCGGCCGCGAGGTCAACAAGACATTGCAGAGGGAGCTCATATTCTCAACAGTAAGTACTTGGCACTGGCAAATATCTGAAAGCGGCAAAGTGTGAAAATGCTTTCCGTCTGCTTAATGTGTCAGGACACATTAGAACTGTGGCTAATGTGATTTAAAATTGAGAAGCAATTAATTAGAGCGGTGTTCGTTATTTATTGTCTCTCGTACTGTATTTCCTGCAGGGAGGTCTTGTTCGCGCACTGTTTACCTACTTGGCAGCATCTGGGAGACAGCATTAGCTACCCTGCAACATTACACCAACTATTAATGCCAGGTGATAGGACGCGGTAGGATGCATTACAACGATCCTGAACATTTACATTGAAAGCCATTGAAAGCCCTAAGCCAGCCTTTTCCCAAATGCATTAAGAAATTATGAGCTTTAGGTGTGAAGCATATTATGGCAGGCGCACACGAAATTTAGAAACATTCGAAATCACTGGATGCAATGATGCCCTTTGATAGTCAGTGTTTCTAATAAATCAAGCCGTACAAAGTGTAGATGAACGTGTGGAGTCTGCGGGATCCCCAACTGCTCGATACTAAAGATTAAACTGCCATATGAGGGTATAGACCACTATGAATTAGACGGAAGTGAAGTATGTTGGGCGCCACCCTCTCCCGCCCTACACTGCAGGGAAACGCGACGCCGAGCGCTGATCCTCAAGGTGACTGCTGGTGACCGATGACTATACGGCAAAAATTGCACTGCCTCTCTGCGCTCTTCCTATCTTCATTGAAATTATAAATGTACTGATGTATTTTGTCGAAGGTTAGATAGCAATATCGCTCTTGTACTTTTGGGTAAGCGCGCTAACCGTCTCATCAGAAACAGAAACCTGACAAATAAAAGGCTATTAGTCTGCAAAAAACTGTAATGAGATCATGATTAATAAATGCCTCTCAAAGGTCTGCATCCAAGTCAAGGATACTAGAAATAATCGGCTGCATTAGTAATCGCGCCCAATAATCATAGCAAGCAACAACGGACATCTGGGCCCTGAGGCACCGATAAGGCGCCAAGAAACCCAATAATCCATAAAACCTAAAAATCGAGCCCATAATTATAGCAAGCCACAACAGACATCTGGGCCCTGTGACACCAAGAAACGCAAAGAAACCCTAGCGCCCAAACGCCTCTTAGCCCGCAGATGCCCGAGATGGGCGCCACGACCGCCGGTCTGCTCAGCAGAACTGGTGTATATAAGGACAGCACACTCTTATCTCAACAAGCCCCCGTCACAAATGCCGCCCCACTCTGGGGCCCATATGCCTTCTCGAACCCTCGTCAGTATCGAGCAACATAGCGTACAAGAACGCAGTAAATTCCCACACAGCATCACCTTAAAAACCACCCATAATCGCATGATATGAAACACTTGGAATGAACTATAGCATTTCTGTTAAAAGCAAGAATACACAGTACGTGCTTAATGATGATGCGGATAAAATGGCTGATCCCTCACCTCTCCCCCAATCAACATCAATACATCTATACGAAAAGTGTCTTTGCCTGAAAGCCCGTGCACCACCAAGCATGCTGTAACCCTTTGCACCCTTTCCCACTCGACATGAAATCACACGTTGGAAATGGAATACCAC
This sequence comes from Lissotriton helveticus, assembly GCF_964261635.1. Lineage (NCBI taxonomy): Eukaryota > Metazoa > Chordata > Amphibia > Caudata > Salamandridae > Lissotriton > Lissotriton helveticus. Next base: position 285,184,068 of record NC_136070.1, on the reverse strand, counting down.
ACTACCGCGTAGTAACCGAGGGCACTGTGCCTAGGCACGCACGTGGTCAACGAGGGGCTCGAAGAGCAAATCCTAAATCAAACCACGATCCCCAACCCGGCCCGAGTGGACGACGAGAACACATCCAGCTCAGGGCCTGGGTCGAGGCTATCAGATGCGCCATATACAAAGTGCATGGCTAAGCGTACACGAGGGGAACCCGCTTACCTTACCCTGCGGCCACAGACGTGATGGCCGGGGAGGATCGGCCGGGGGGAGCGGCATCAGGCTGCATAGAAAACTAATACCCCCACAGACATGCCCATCACGTGTGGCTCCACGGCCCGCCCGCACCCCGAGAGAGAGTGCAGGAAAATTAGCGGAGTACAACCCACACCTCCACAGCAGCCCGACGCCAAAACCAAATGAGCCACTGGGGTAACCTTACTTTGCTATTGCAAGTCGGTCGTAACTCGACCCGGAGGAAGTAAACACGGTGTGTACCCATGTGGGATCCCGCCGAAGGCCAGGGGGGGGCACAAATCAAACGTATTGAAATTCATTAGTCTGGCACTGCAGTACAATAACGGCACAAATTTCGTATAGTCATCACAAACCTAATAGCAGTCATGTATTACAACTCGTAGGGTCCTATAGCCACGTGGCCCGATCACCGACCCGGTAACCTTATTCTATTTGGCAACAAATATCGATATCACCCGCCCCGCATGATCAACACTTTCATAAGGCGCCATATAACTGATCAATGGCAAGAACAGAATATCGAAATGATATACTCCGCATGATCGATACTTAGTGCAAAGACAATAGAAACCTGTAAACAATGGGGGCTGGGGGGGGGAAGGAAACTAACTCACCAGCGGTTCCCGAGTAAAAACTTAATACCCAACCCGGCCCGCGCAAACGATGGCGAACGCCCCGCTCGGGGCCCATGTCGGACAGAGAGCACCAGGGGGGGGGGGGGGGGAGGTTGCAGCCTGTGCAAGGGAGATCGGGACAGAAAACGTCCCCCCGCGATGCGGACTTCACCATGCAGGCTGGGAGCGGGAACTGCCGCACAGAAGCCCGTGTCGGACAGAGGCCTTTAGAGGCGCAGCCTGTGCACGGGAGATCGGGACAGAAAAACATCCCCCCGGCGATGCAGACTTCACCATGCAGGCTGGGAGCAGGAACTGCCGCACAGGAGCCCGTGTCGGACAGAGGCCTTTAGAGGCGGCAACAGGCTGCGCTTTAAATAGACCCCCCAGAAGAGCCAAGCGTGGGGCTCCCCTGCACCGTATGGTATCCCGCTCTGTGCCCCACCAACGCAGCCCCCGCAAGCTGCACACAAGACCCTCGGACTAACACTCACCGCAAAACCCGACGAGGGAATACCCGACGCTAGACCCGCAAGGCCGGCAGGCGCACGCCGGACACACACGGAACATCAGCGCATCAGCGCAGAGCCTGGGGAACCCGGCGCGGGAAAAAGAGGCCGAGCATAGTTGCTGGGCCTGTTTTATACTCCAAGGAACGCCCCTTTCCCCAGGTGAGCCCTCCCTATTGGCTGTTGGCGAGGAGGGCGGCTCAAAGGGGTTTGCCGCGCTACAAGCTCTGCTCGCCCGTCGTGTGGGACTAGGGCGCTGTCTCGCCCATGCTCCCCTGCGTGTCGCGCGGTCAGCGGCAAAGTATGTGCGGAAGGGTGTGCCTTGGGTGTTTTTAATTCATGTATACTTTCAATTTGACAGTCTCAGAGTACAAGGTGTCCAACATTGGTACGATGACAAAGTGTCGAGCCCTGACGAATCTGCCAGAAGTCTCAGAGGCAGAGAAACATGTTGGCATTAGGTAATTGTATACAGAGTTAGCTACCAGCCTTTTTAGTTCAACAGAACACACCTAAATTCAGAATAAAATTGTGTGAAAGGTGTGCTTGTTGATTTTAAGCACTTTTTGTCACAAAAGGGAGTGAATGTTCATTGCTCCTTTGCACTTTATACACTTTTTTGGTTTGTTTTGGACACTTTACTTTCTTCTTCTTTTCTGAACAGAATGACTACCTGTGATGAGAAAAGGGGCTCAATCTGGTGAATACATGCCAGTCGCCCCGAGGGTGGTGCACCCGTGAGGGGTCATTCTGTTCTCCACACATTTTTTCACATTTACTAAGTACTAAGTGTGGGCAGATGTACTGTGTACATGACTGATTCAGACATCGTCTAGTGCTTTGATTGACTGTCTTTTTGAAGTTTACTAGGAATTTCCCTTATTTTTATGTTAAGAATTCTGGACGTAATACGTTAAATACACCCAAAGAGAAAATGTTCAAATTTAGGTGGTGTAGCAGTGGAATTTGATTGCTGGTCTCTCCACTGCACGAATAAGAGTACCAATATTGAACGTCCCGGGGACAGGGTTTTTGTGATATTGTCGCTGTGTGAGTGGGGGGCAACCCTGGTTCCCCTTTTTCCCTCATGGCTCCTTTTTGGAATATTCACTGAAAACCCCACAATTGATCACATGCTAAGTCACAATCCTATTCTGATGGATAATTCTTGCCACAGGTAGCTCACCTCATAATAACACCCATGCTCCATACTGAATCCAGAAAGTTTTCATAGTGTGGTGTCTCTCTGGACCGATTCCATACTATCCCAGAAGTGATAAGGCAGAACTGCATACAAGTGCCACCCTGTGCCCTGACATCAATTCCTATTTTCCTGGGCCTTCCGACACAGATCCTGTGTCTGCTCCCAACTGTCAGATTTCCAACTGCTGCAAACATTTATTACAGAGTGTTATGGAACAATGTCCCCCTATCAAGTCCTTTTTAACTGCAAGGTTACTGCAATAGTGACTGCCTGTTTAGTAATCAAATATAGCATAACTCTTGCATATTCACTTTATTTTTAATGTGCAATGTTTATTACAACATTTAGAGTTTGATCATAATGACCACGTGGATTAAGTTGAGAAAATCAATCCAATAAGGCCTACAAAGTGCAAAGAAAGGTGTTGAGGCCTGACTAGGAAATGCCACAAATGTTCTAAGGCTAAAGAATGTGATGTGCACAACTAAGTAATAAAAAGCAAGCATTCTAGCATACTGTTGGAGATGTCTGCCTTTTCCGTGGGAAGAGATCATATCTTGGCAGTGAATGGGGCTTAAACAGTGTGAACAGCTGAGGTAGAAGTATCGTAAATGCGTGCAGCCAGGAGAACTTGACAAAAAAAAGTTGCACACAAAAGCAAATGAACACAGTCATTTGGCAATAGTAACTGATAAGAGCCCCCTTTTAAGATATATTAAATACAAGAGATTTCACAAGCAGGCGAAACCTAAAGGTTAAAAGGACGTTATAGTTAGGAAATAGAATTGAAAAAACCTTTAGAAATCCCTTTAAAAAATACAACAACAAAGGTTACAGGGACATTATAGTTAGACTCAGGTTTGACACGTACAAAAGCAAAGAAATTCAGCAGCTATAGTTACCTGAACTAACTATAACTTATGCCCCCATAATGCACTGCTTATGACCTCACATATTACATCACTCATGACATGGTTAGTGATATCACTGTTGGCATCTCAAATGACATCATCCAGTGAGTGTAAGTGTTTTGTAAACGTTTCTCAGACTATACTAAACTACTGCAAAAGTTAAATTACTGTTCTTTCCGTACTACTGAGTGATACTATATCTACCATATGTCATCTGAGTGGCTGTGTGACTGACTGTATCCATGTGTGAGTGGCTGAGTAGCTGTATTGGTGGACTAGTGGGTGTTTGAATAGCTGTATGGGTATGTGAGTGGCTGTATGGGTGTGTGAGTGGCTGTATGGGTGTGTGAGTGGATGTTTGTGGCTGTATATGTGATCACGTGTGTGAGTGACTGTATGGGTGACTAAGAGGCTGTGTGGCTCTGTGGGTGAGTGAACTGGGTGTCTACGTGGGTGTATGAGTGAGTTAGTGGCTGTTTGAGTGGGTGTATGGGTAAGTGAGTGGGTGTGTGAGTGGCTGTATTGCACAGTCGGTGTTTGTGTGAGTGGGCGTGTGAGTGGTTGTATTGATGTGTGAATACATATATAAGTGGCAGTGTAGGTGGCTGTATGAGTGAGTGGGTGTGTGAGTGGCTCTATGGAGAGGTTATACGATGTGTGAGTGGTTCTGTGGATGATGTCATGAGTAATGCGATTTGAAATGTTATCAGTGATGTCACTGGCCATGTCATGAGTGATGTATCATGTGAGGTCATACGGACTGCATTGCAGAGGCGTAGGTTAAAGTTAGCTCAGGTAACTATACCTCCTAAATGTTTATGGTTTTTTACATGTGAAATCCGAGCCTAACTCAAACGTCCCTGTAACTTTTGTTTTTTTCCAGTGAATTTCTATGGTTCTTTAAAGTTATTTCCAAACTATAACGTTCCTGTAACCTTTGGTTTTTGTTTTAGTGAATATCCAAGTTTAAATTTTTTTTATTACCTTACTGTAACCTATAACCTCTGAGAGTGGGTGTGTGAGTGGCTCTATAGGTCTGTGAGTGGGTATGCAAGTGGTTGTATGGGTCTGTGAGTGGCTGTATGGGTCTGTGAGTGGCTGTATGAGTCTTAGTGGGTGTGCGAGTGGCTGTATGGGCCAGTGACTGGGTGTGAGTGCCTCTAGGGGTTTTTAATGGGTGTGTAAGTGTTTGTATGGGGTGTATATGAGTGGGTGTGTGAGTAGTTTTTATTGTGTGTGAGTGGCTGTATTGATCAGTGAGTGAGAGTGTGTTAGCAGCTGTGTGGGGGTGTGAGTGGGTTTCTGAGTATCATTATGGGTCTGTGAGTGGGAGTGGGAGTGGTTTTATGGATTTGTGATTGGGTGAGTGCGTGGATGAGTGGCAGAATGGGTGTGTGTCTGTGAGTGGTTCTCTGGGTCTCTGAATGGATGTATTAGTGACTATGTGTGTGGGAATGGCCATATGTGTCTGTGAGTGGGTGTCTGTGTGAGTGGTTATGTTGGTGTGTGAGTGTGGAAGTAGCTTATGGGTCTGTGAGTGGGTGTGCAAGTGGTTTTGTGAGTGGGTATGTCAATGACTATGGGAGTGTGAGTGGCTGCGTTGGTCTATGAGAGTGGTTGAATGGGTGTGTGAGTGGCTATCTGAGCATTTGTCATTAGCTGTTTTAGTGACTGGGCCAGAACAAGGTCTCTTTCAACAAAAAAAAAAAGGGGGGAGAAAGAGGAAAATTAGAAACAGGAGAGCTCGTCCTCCAATTCGACACGTATTAATCATAGAGAGCCCCTCTGTTACTAAAAGGTTTTTTTCTTTCCACTTTGATGTTTTGTTTGGAAAAGGATGAGTTAGATAACCCTTACTCACCAGGGTTACCCCGTTGTGGCATACTTCATCAGGTTTTTCCTGTTCCACTATGACCCTGTAGGTCGTAGCACACCCTGTTCCGCAGTGGAATGGGAAGAACCCGATGATGAAGCATGTCACAAAGGGGTGACCCTGGTGGGTGAGGGCTATACAAGGGAAACTCTTACAAGAGAGGGGCTCTCTGATTAATACAGAACAGAATCTCACCTTCCCGTTTGTCCACAATTTTGCACAAAATGCCTACCCAACTGGAATACTTTGTCTTGGCTAATTAGTAAGTGCTACCTCGTTGGGCAAATGTCTAGTATAATGGACCATGAGGAAATATCTCCAGTGACCTTGTACACATGTCATTTCGGAAATGTGATTGTTCCTCAAGTTCTTTGTCCAAAAAAACAGTGATCGTACAAATCCTTGCTAGAGAAGACTACAAAGAGGAGAATCTCACCAAAACAAGGGTACTTCCTCTTAGATATATGAAGTAAGGGCTTTTTTTGTTTGGTGGAGATGTCCTCATATTGCTTTGCATCACAAATGCTTCACCAAACGCAGCGGCAAAGGCACTCTGGGGGCCTTTTGGTAACCTGCCCATGAACATGGAAAAAGCCTGGAAGACCGCTGCATACTTGTAAGGAAGACCGGGCAGGCCAAACAGGTGGAGCTTGCAGATTAGTTTGGGCTTTTACATACTCCGTGTAGTTAAAAGGGAGAACCGTTGACTCTGCTCTCACCATATGGTAACAAGATAGAAACCACTTGTAACAGGCCCTACAGATCAGATTGTGCTCCAATATATCAATGATGCATTCACCTCTATTAAGGATTTCAAGGGGAGAGGGGCGGGGGGCACGCAGCACTCTTCCCAGGAAGATTTCAGCCCTGGAGACCTCATCCCCTGGACACAGGCCTCTTGATGCTGGGTGCCCTGGAACCTAAGATAACACATGTGAAAACAATACTCCATGGGTGCCATCCTCACTGAATATCTTAGGGGGAACACAGCACCACAAGGCCTTCTTGTCACCAACGTACTGCTAATCTGTCTAGAGGACGCCACATTTAGAAAAGACTGGGCACTCATAGCGTGGAAGTGCACCAGGGATTGGCTTGTGCTTATAATAAGCTCAGCGAAAAGAATAGCCGATACCCTGGTGATACAGATAAAAATGAATGAGCAGGGATTAAAAACAGAAGTACTACTGGTCACATATAAACACAAGCTAGATGAAGTGAACACGGAACTGGTGGAATACAGGGATTACCTGACGCAGTCAAAAATCACCAAACTGCAAAAAGACATAAAAAGATTTTTGAAAGAAAAAGTCTATCCTTACACTAATGAGGAATATATCCAACAGAAAGAAGGGTACCCAGCAGGGCAAAAGGGACCAGGATATCCTAAGTAGCAGCAGTGAGGTTAGTGACTATGAATACCCACAGCGTAGGAGAGGGAGGGGTAGAGGTTATCGAAGGGGAATTTCTTCCTTGGCCCCTTCCAAGGCTACAACAGTCAGGGTTTCCACTCTCCGGGTATGGGTTTTACTCCACATCAAGGCTTCCAGAATCCACAATTCCCACAACCCCAATTCCAACAGCCAGATTCCTTTTTTAGGCAGGGGCAGAGGGAAAAGAAGGGGCAAACAGAAGGGCCAACTGAGGGTGACATGGAAAGACCGAGACCAAGAATTGGATCAACGGGTAACCAGGAGTATGGCCCAGAGCCTGGCACCAGGAACAAGAAGGGACCCTCACTACTGGTGAACCTCTCCTCTTCAACCCTGACCGAATCACAAGAAAATCTTCTCAACAAGGGTCTGGGTTTTGTCCCGACCAACATGCTGGATCACTTACAGATCTGCCAAGATTTAGCAACTTTGTTCAGAAGTATCAGACTGAAGATCTTCTTTGATGGTGGGGAACAAAGAAACAACACTTTGGGGGGATGCCACTGCACCCGAAATCCACCTTCACACCCCAGATTGCTGCTTTACCACAGGAGGTGGCTACCTTTGAACAAGCAGTCATCTATGACACGCTCCTTTGTCAACATGAACAGTGTGGAAAAGGAGGCACTCAGACAATTGAAGGAAAATTATTCCGTTACCATCAAGCCAGCCGATAACGTGGGAGCAATCATCATTCTGGACAAAACAATGTACACGAACGAGTGTCAGTGCCTCCTGTCGGACAAGAGGAATTATAGGGTATTGAGTAGGGACTCCACCATGAAAATTGCCAAGGACATCGTAACACTAGTAGAGTAGGGGATGGCAAACAACCGGATCTCCAAACACGAGGCAGGCCACCTGACTAGAGATCCACTGATAAAACCCTATTTCTATATATTGCCTAAAATCCACAAACCTACAAGTACACCACCTGTTAGGTCCATTGTGTCTGTTATTGGCTCTATTCTGAAACCTCTATCACAATTTTGTGATTTCTACCTGAAACCCCTGGTCCAGAAAATGCCTGGATATTTACAGGATACACGCGATATCCTAAATTTAATCAAAGATATGGATTTCTTCCCTGTCAGTGTATTCCTATTGGGTATGGATGTTGAGGCCCTGTATACTAACATTCCTCAAAGAGAAATCTTTTAAGAGGAAGAGTGGACATATCAAGCCCCGGGAGCCTTTATCTTAAACCAGGCTGAAATGGCCTTGACAAGAAATTTCTTTGAGTTTAAGGGAACATTATATCTGCAGTCCCACAGAACCTCCATGGGGAGCACATTCACCTCAAGTCTAGCCGGTCTACTTGTGGGAGCATTTGAAAAGACCATGATTTATGACACTGGAAGCCCTTGGTCAAATAACATAGGACTTTTTACGCCATTATATAGACGACGTCCTGGTGATCTGGAAGGGAAATGCACACTTGGTTACCCAATTCCTTGATTGGCTTAACAGAAGGAACCCCCTTCTGCATTTACATCTACTGCTACAAAAACTGAGTTACCTTGTCTAGATCTTGTCATCGAACCGAAGGAGGGAAAACTCTTCACCAGATTCTACCATAAACCCTCTGACAAGAACTCACTGCTAGCATATGATAGCTTTCACCCCAAATCTTTTAGTGAGAACCTACCTATCGCCAGTTTTTCAGACCAAGGCAGAACTGCACTGAGAGAACTACTTTCAAGAAAGAAGCTGACCTCATGGAAAAACTCAATCAGAGAGGATACCCCGGACACACCATCTCAAAAGCCAGAACAAGAACAGCCAATACCAACAGAGAAAACCTATTGTAGAAAACTGAGAGACCATCAATAGTAAAACCAGTGTGTCACCACTTTCAACATGGCCTTGCACCAAATAAAACAAATTATTAAAACATTGGTGCATACTTAACTTTAACAGAATGAACATAGCCAAACCCCTCTTTTCTTTCAAAAAAAGGGCATGCTGGTACACACCTGACCAAACACACAACAACAGAGAGGGTCAGAGACAACGGGTGGACTCCCACCACTCCAAGGACATTCTAGGTGTGGATCATGTAATGTGTGCCATCTTACGAAAAACACAAAAACCATAGATATGGGTCTGACCTATCCATGGGAGCAGAGGACACACATGAACTGTAATTCTGATTTTGTGATCTATTGCATTACATGCCCCTGCCAGAAATGATATGTGGGGATGACCAGTAGGAAAGTAAAGACACGCATTATGGAACATCGCAGTACAATAAGGTGTCTCAAATCTAATACCAAACTAATCGCACACTACTTAGAAAAATAACATACAATTCAGGATATAGTGTGGACAGTGGTGGAAAAACCTAGATTGAGCCCAAATACAGAAGACAAAATGAGGGCCCTACTCCTCAGGGAACAACAATGGGTTTAATGTCTTAAGAGTCCCCTTGTTGGCCTGAATGATGACATCCCGTGGCAAACCCTAAACAGATAGATGATCACATTAGGCTTTACTTGGGTCGCATAATGCTTTACTTGGGACATATACACCTGTCTTTTGGTGGAGTGGACTCTGACCACTATAAGACACAGGGCACTCTGTGAAAATAACCCCCCCCCATTCTGTTTTGCTTAAACACAGGGGTGTACACCTGAGTCTGGTGGCATAACAAACCCCTCTATCAATGACATTGCCTCTCTGCCCTGCTGCCTCTCTGCTCCGACACCTTTTCTTGAAAAAGGACACCCTAAAAGGTAACCCGACACATATATTTTTAGATATATGTATATAAAATAAAACACCACCACCGACCTCTGTTTCCAATTTTCATTACAATGAGCGAGCGGAAATGATCGCATTTTCTGACCGCAGTAGCCTCATGAAATTTATGTGCACCTCATCAGCATTGCATGATAATGTCAAGCAGTGTGAGCATGTGCGAAACATTGAAGGGCCACTGGTGTTATACTTAGGGAAAGATAGTCAAAGTGCTCTCTCCACCTGCGTTACAATAAAGTTTCATGCAACCTTCCAGCACAGTTAAGGGCAAGGCTTGGGCAACTCCCATCTTATTTTCTCTGATACTTGTTTGTACCATCTGAACTCCAGCGACCCAAAAGGTGTTGGATCGGTTTACAAGAGCGCTAGTTACATTACACAATGTTAGATTAATTTTTTGGGTCATTTTTGATGAGTGCAAAATTGAGTGACCCAAAGATATTGAAGCACTTTACAAAAGCGCCAGTTAAATTACACATGGTCAGGTAAATTGTTTTGTTTTTAGGTATGCGGAGACTAAGTGATGCAAGCGCCGGCCTTATATATTAATTATTTCCCCTCTACCTGACAAATGTTAGCAGCATTTGTCCCTACTACCTCCTCCCGTGGCTGCATGCCTGCCCCTCTGCCTCTTCCTGTCATCCTCCTCCCCTCCGAGCTCTAGTAAGAAAGCACATTCACGGCAACTCCCCAGAGACTGTGAAGAATTTTTATTATATAATGTGAACTCAAGTGACCCGAAGGTGTTGGGAGCGCTTTACATGAGCGCTTGTTTCATTACACAAGGTGAAATACATTTTTGGGGGCATTTTTATAGAGCGTGAACTCGACTGACCCACAGGTATTAAAGCACTTTACAAAAGCGCCAGTTACATTACACTAGGTCAGGTAAAAAAATGTATTTTTAAGTTGGTGGAGATTAAGTGATGTCAACGCCGTCCTTTTTTATTCATCATTTCCGCTCTACCTGACAAATGGGAGCATTTTGTTGTTGATATGTCCATTGCTCCTATACCCAGCGGCCTGGAACAGAGGACGGGCTGGGGGCTTGCTGGTAAACAGATGGTGCGAGGAGTGTTCTGACTGGAAAACTCTGGAGAAGGGGTGCTGTTTTCATCTTTTTTCTTGCCTGTTGTAGATTAAAACTCAGCTCCCAGCAAGCGGAGACAGTTTTACTGCTCCTGCCCACTGGGAGCGGAGTTATTCGATCTCGCTCGAGCTTCCGCTATGCGAAAGCAAACTGCTATCTCCTGAGGTGCCCACTCTTGGGAGATAGGGAGCCGGCTCTGGGGGCTAGTGGTCCTCAGGGCCATTAATGGCTCTAGGACGGGAGGGAGGCATGTGCCCCCTCCTCCTTTTCAAATGGGTACCCTGATGAAATATCGATGTAATAAATATAGACATGCACAAATATATAGAATACAAAAATGTTGACTCCATATACTTAAACAGGTATGTACAAGAATAGTGAATCAAACATATCAAAGTAAAACATATAGATGTAAAAAATATTGACTTAAAAATATATATAACTTAATTAAATTATATTAAATATTAATATTTTTGGCAATATAAATCACATTTAATATATATTTTAACTAAATATAACAAACGTATTTTAAACAAATATAAACACACATATAAAAATGTATACATATATATATATTAACTATTATCTTTATTTAATGTATACACTTTTTAAATCAATATAAAAAGAAAATATATACATATATCAATAATTTAAAATAAAATAAAACATTCTATTATTAATTAAAACATTAAACTATTAAAAGAAAAATAAAACATACATTTCGCAACACAATACATACAACAGTAGGGAAAATGTTGGATAGCGGAGGGGTAAAAATTTGAATTCCCACTCCAGTGAGTGCAACAGTAGGAAAAGTATTGGATAGCATAGGGGTAGAAATTACTATTCCCACTCCAGTGAATGAAACAATAAGGAAATTGCTGGATAGCGCAGGGGTAAAAATTACTATTCCCACTCCAGTGGGTGCAATAGCAGAAAAAGTGTAGGTTAACGGAGGGGTAAAAATTACTATTCCCACTCCAGTGATTGCAACAGCAGGGAAAGTGCTGGATAGCGGAGGGGTAAAAATTACTATTCCCACTCCAGTGAGTGCAACAGCAGGGTAAGTGTTGGATAGAGGAGGGGTATGAATTACTATTCCCACTCCAGTGAATGAAACAGCAGGCAAAGTGCTGGATAGCGGAGGGGGGAAATTACTATTCCCACTCCAGTGAGTGCAACAGTAGGGAAAGTATTGGATAGCAGAAAAACAAAAATTACTAATAACATTTCAACAATTAAAAAAATATATATTCATAAAAATAAATAAACAATGTTTTAAAAATATACCATTAAATCCGCTTCGCTGCGGTGGACATTCCGCCTCAGTGCGGGCGAATCACGCGTGCGCAGATTGGGCAGCTCCTGGCTGTCCTCCGCAAACGCCCACCATGATGTCGGATGGCCGGGTGCCGTCCGATGCATGGAAGTGGTTAAACATATAAAAATAACACATATAATGTTAATTACATATAATAAAAACCTACAAATATGATACTCAAAAAATAATTAAAATATTTATAAAAAATTATTTATTTAAGAGAACAAATATTCACAAACAAAAAAATACTTTAAAACATAAATGTATTTCTTTTATTTCCTACCCTATATCACCATAGCAATAAAAAAAGACATCAACATTTTTTTTAATTTTATTTTCATAATTAACATAATTAATATTCCATTTTAAATATCTGATTATTAAATAGATAATAAACATTAATTAATTACACATTCTCTAACACTATAATATCCACAACACACCTAAAATGAATAACACAATTACAATTAATATTTACTAATTAATTAAACTTAAATTAACAAATAATTAATAATTCATCAATAAAAAATAATGTACTCCCCCTTCCCACCATAACCCCTATGAACACCACAACACACACCTAAATGTAATTACACAATGACCATAGTTAATTAATAATTAATTAATTAAAATTAATTAATAACAAATTATCAAACAAGTATTAATTAATTAATTTACACATTTAAAACTGTAATAGCACAATTATACAAATATGAATACATGTTATTCAATAGATTTCATATAATTAAATTACTACCCACAACCCGCTACAGAACTAATAGTGCAAAACATTTTATTTTTTATTATTTGTAATTACTATACATAATAAATAAATAGTATATAATTAAATTACTTCCCACCCTAGTGCCCTATAAACCCATAACCCACTACGGAACTAAAAATGAAAAATTAAATAAAAAAAATGTATTAACTACTAAAATTTTAACAAATATAATAAAAATACAAACAATTCTTATACAAAAAACAAACATCACACACATATAAAATATATACTAAAATACATAACATTAATAAAAAATCGATATTTTTAACAACTATGGGGTCCATTAGGATGAAAAGCGGCAGACGGTCTTTCCGTCCGCCGCGGACCCCCCAGCCATCCTAATGTGGCGGGGGGTCATTTCAGTGAGGATGTCGGGCGGATTGCCCCCACAAGGCCGGCGGTGGCTGCCGCCAGCCTGGCTGGGGCAACCCTCCCGCCATCCTAATGGACCCCTATATTTTTACAAACAATATTTAACACTTCAATTTTTTTTACATCAATATTACTTTCCTAAAATCGATATTCTTGACCGCAATATTTTTTCTGTCGATATTTCTGACCCACGATTTACCTCTATTTGTGCAACTCGATATTTTTACATCAATATTTTTTCTGTGTACCTTTCAAATGCATGTCTTAGTCCCGGCAGAGGTGGTGCTCCCTAGGGCTCTTAAAAACCACAGGAGGGGTTCCGCACCCCCCTCCAATTTTTAAATTAGACCCTGGGAATGTGGTGAGGTCCAGGGCACTAATGAGCCTAAGGAGGGGGGGTCTGTGTGGCTCACTCTCCATTTCCAAACTAAGGACCCGGGGAGGTGGTGGTCTCCTGGCTCTTAATAGCCTCAGGAGGGGGCCATATGCTTACCCTCCCAACTTTTTAACATTCACATGCCCATGAGACCTGGTCCTCCCGGGGGCTAAACTATAAACATGCAGGGGAGACCGCACTTCGCAAATCCACTGTAAAATTGTGGCAACATTGAAAAACAAATGCTTTTTGGCCCAGACAGTGTCCCCGAGGGACCCCAGCACCAGGCCTAGGGGGTAGGTGATTTCCTTTCTCTTTTAAAAAAAAACAAGGATAAGCATTTTTGTTGGGACTCTGCCGTGTTCGAGTCCCAGAATGGCTACCAACAGTTGCTTCTTGAAGTGTTGGAAGCTAATCAGATCTCACTATGATATCTGTTGGATTCGCAGAGGGTCCGCGCCTCTAGATATGCAAATTTGTTTTTCCTTTAATACCTCATAAACTACTGAACTGATTTACACCAAACTCAAAAAAGTGCTCTTTCTGAACCACAAACTAGCTTTCTGCAAATTCAGTGTAATTCCAATCAGCATTGGGAAAATGTGTTTTGGGATCCCCCCCTTTTCACAGCCCCTGCTAGACTAATTACCCTGAAATGTTTATCAGCAGCTTAACTGAGTGTTGTACTAATTTTGAAAATTTCGTGATCGTATAACCGCGCCAAAGTTATGGGCAAAGCAAAAAATGCTTTTCCTATGGAAACTAGGTCCTAACTATAACTACCTACTGGCGAGCGCCAGTAGGTAATATTTATATTTTTAGGATTCAGGGGTGGGTAAGTGTATTCGGTAGAAAGGGTGTTTTTAGGGATAAGGGGTGGGTAAGGGTATTGGGTGGTAAGGGTGTTTTTAGGATTTAAGGTGGGTGGAAGGTATTGACTGGTAAGGGTGATGTGGGGTTTAGTGGTGGGTAAGGGTATTTAAGGTTTAGGGGTGGTAAGGGTGTATTTAAAGTTTAGGGGTTGGTAAGGGTATTGGGCTGTAAGTGTGTATTTAGGGTTAAGGGATGCTTTAGTTTAGGGGGTTAGGGGTCGATAATATAAAGTTATACACACACACACACACACACATATCTATCTATCTATCTATATATATATTCACTGAAAAAACCATAGGTTATAGACCATATATAGTTAGGGATTAGCATTTAAAAAACCTTATTTTACTCACACAAAACCATTGAAATTCCATATATAGTTAGTTGCACTAACTATATATCGCGCACCCGCAATCCACTGCTGATGATGTCACATATTACATCATTCATGACATGGTCAGTGACATCACTGATGACATCACTGATGACATCTCAAATGACATCACTGATGACATCATCCAGTGACTGTGTGTTTCTGTAAAGTTTAAATATGTTTTACATATTGAAGAATGAGTAGATGTAGAAGTGTCTGGATGAAGGATTTAGTAGGTGCGTGACTGACTGTATGAGTGAGTGATTAAATGTGTCTCACTGAGTGCATGGGTTAGTGACTAAACTGTCTTAATTTGTGCATCATTATGTCTGTTGTTCTGTAAACTGCTGCATGTGTTGATCAGTAGCTATATGAGTAACTATATGGGTTATTGATTGATTGCCCAAGTATTTGTATGGGAGACTGAGTGTGTGTGTGGCTGGCTGGGAGGTGTGTGACTCTGTGCAGATCAATGTGTACTTGTATCAATGATTGTATAAGAGAGTAAGTATGTGTTAGCATATGTTTCAAAATGTAAGGTGCTCTATGTTTAACTGTATAGATTAGAAAATGGAAGTGTGATTGATTCTTTACAGGACTGACTAGGTGTGTGAGTAACTCCATGGATGAGTGACAGAGTGTGAGAGTCTGTATAGGTGTATGAGTGCATATGATAGTGTTGTAAAGATGAGTGATTGTATGTATTAATGATTGTATGGGTAAATGAGTGAATGTGTGTGTAAACATAGGAATCACTGAGTGCGTATGTAGTAACTAGTATTGGTGTGTCAATGGTTTCAAAAATTATACTCTGTATTTAACACTGGGTGTAACAGAGGTTATATTAAAGTGTGAGGAGATGCATTGTATTGTCACATGAATGATATCATCAGTGATGTGGTCATTGATGTCAAATGAGATTCATCAGTGATGTCATCAGTGATGTCATTTGAGATGTCATCAGTGATGTCATTTGAGATGTCATCAGTGATGTCATTTGAGATGTCATCAGTGATGTCATTTGAGATGTCATCAGTGATGTCATCAGTGATGTCACTGACCATGTCATGAATGATGTAATATGTGACATCATCAGCAGTGGATTGCGGGTGCGAGATATATAGTTAGTGCAACTAACTATATATGGAATTTCAATGGTTTTGTGTGAGTAAAATAAGGTTTTTTAAATGCTAATCCCTAACTATATATGGTCTATAACCTATGGTTTTTTCAGTGAATTTTCAAGGTTTTGTAAATGCTAATTCCTAACTATATATGGTCTATAACCTATGGTTTTTTCAGTGAATTTCAATGGTTTTTTAATAGCAAATATCATAAGCTGTCGAATGTCAAGTACGTGGTAAGTAAAAACATTTTCGTGTTTATGCACACTGATCTGCTTTGAATGCTGCCCCCCCCTCCCCCTCATTTCTATTAGGAGTACTCTCTCTTTGCAGATAGTGAAGGGTAGTTAACGCAGGCCTTTGCCCCCGTTGTAATCCGTCGTGCCTGCTTCTCTCTCCATTTGATTGATTGTTATCCAAGCATTTACTGTTTTAGAATTGTTTCTCTTTGGTTCATTCTCTATTTACAAACAAGCACAGAGTCGCAATACTCTGTTTAGTCTTTGCAGATAGTGAAAAATCGTGTTAAAAAACAAAAGGAATCGAGCAAAATCAGTAGGCCACTAATGGGATCTCTTTTTGACCTCGCTAAAATAGAAACATTAGGAACAACCCCTCATGAGAAATACGAAACTAGTGAGATGAACTGAGCTCCACACCATGATGGCTGCAAGACAGCTCGGCTCCGCCACCCACCCCGCCCAAAATAACGATAAACTCTATGCAAATATTACAAATATATACAACACACCAGCAAAGTAACAGGGTAAAACATTTTATTAAATAACTATTTACATAACTATTTTATACTTTTTGTTGCCCGATCCGGCTAGCTCAATCGATCGAGCATGAAACTCATGCACTCTGATAATTCAAAGTTTTGAGGAGTGCTTGTAACACTGTCTGAAGCCTATTTGCACTTGCTACAGCTTCACTATTCTCAATGTAAGTGGGGGCTGTTTGAGGACGTGACTGCATTTGAAAACAATGTGATGCGGTGCCACCCTGAACCGCTTGATGGAGGCCCCCGAGGGACGGTGTCATGGCGCGGACTCGGAGGGGGCGCTTGGCTCCGGCCCCCTCCGCAAGTCGTGTTGCCCTGGTGTGGCCTGAGATCGACCCCGACATAGGTGGCCGGCTCCCGGGGTCAAGCGGAACTTTTTGCCTTTTGGTGACTCTTCCATTCTTGACCTTGTCCCACAATCCGTTTCACCTAAAGACACGCTGTAGTGGGGCGCCCCTTTACCGTTTCAGTTGCCATTCCGCCCGCTTTTGCTACACTGTGCCTCTTCCGCTATTCAGCTGTTTACCGCCTGCTCTTTTGACTACAGCGTCTCGCTCACCATGTACTTGAGTTGCTCCCGCTCTTGCGGTGCAGCGATAGGCGGCTGCCACAGGACTCTCAAAATGGCGGCCGGCTCTTCAGATTTGGGCGTGGTCCACTAAAATGGGCCTGCAACACCTTGGAACTCGGACGCTTGTCTGCTAGAGCTTGGGCTCCATTCTCGAAAGCGTCCCCTCAGCCTTGAAGATTCTACAAAAGTCTTGGGGGCCCCCGACTCCCGCAGGCTTCTGGTGGGGAGCGGCTAGCATGATTGCTAGCATGATTGCTCGTGGAATGGCCACGACGGAGCTACGAAATGGTGGTGCTCTCATGCTAACGCCAGCTTCAGTCTGAAACATCCAGAAACACTGTAGACTACCAATTCGATCAGTTCCGGTAGCGCCCCAACGTGACCCGGTAGAGAAGAACTTGCCCTCCCCTCTTTGACTGATGGTTCTTGTTGCCCGTCCCTTCTGTTGTCATTTAACAGAACTATTTAGCCTGCTGAAAGGGGTTGTGTTCCGACCGCTGGTTGGTGGAGACATTTTGACTATATTCTGGACCTGCGTTGTCGCGTAATGCGTCATATGACGCGCCGCGTTACCGCATCCGGAAGTGCTCCGGTGCGCGAAGCGCAGCTTCCCGGAAGCGATCTGGGGCGCGGCGCGCAGCGCGTAACGTAAGCATAACAGGTCATGTGACTTGTTAATAAAACTTTTCATTGGTTCATTTTACTTTTCTTATTCTAATGATGAAAGGCTTGGTCATATGACCTAAAAATTACGCTTTTTATTACTTTCGAACATTATTTTTTCTTAAACATATGTTATAATGTTCCAGGCTAATGTACTTTCCCGGAAAATTTACAACTGTCCTGCAAGTAAAATATATTCCTTTTTCGAGAAAAAGGGCGTTTCTTCGTCCCATGACGGAGCCGTTGAGCAAAAGAGGCTCGGCCTGCTGTCTTAGTCGCCAATACGCCTGAATATCAGATTCTTATCGATCACTTTATGTTGCAGAAGTAGAAACACAACAGCCCTTGACCATTTATCTTTACTGCGTTCCTGCGTATTATACCTTTTACCCTTCATGTAATTGGACTGCTTTATTTCACTTGCCTTTTACTGATTCTAAAACAGTGACTATTATTAAAAACTTTACCAATGTAAATACTACTACCATGTTTTCTTTTAAAAACCTTTATTGTGAAAATGTCAGTATACAAATACGGGCCTATAACCACGTGGGCCGGCCACGGAGCAAACTGTAATCATATATGATGAGTAGACATTTACACGGTAGAGGAACGTAACGGGCGGGCCATTAGGTTGCAAGAACTAAGGTGTCTAACAGTTGCGGAATCGGTGGACGTACATTTTATAATTAAAATACGACAGAGCCAGTTACAATAAAATTATCTAGATATACATTTGCGGGCAAGTACCATGGGTGACGTTAATTCGAACTTTCAATAGTACAGTAGTCAATAACACATCAGAACTTAATATCAATAGGGATGTCGAAATATTCAATCAATTCTCGTCCCCGCCCGCCATGTGCTTCAAAACTGCATACGTATCTCGTGATTTCAAGGTTCAGCAACCAGTACACAACAAGGAGTTACGAGTCCCATTTATTCCGGCGCCATTTTGGGCGAGGACGGGCAGGTCCAGGATATAGTCAAAATGGCTCTACCAACCATCGACTATGATGATGTTCATATGCTGTATTTATTAGAGTAACACTCATCTGTCCACATGAAATTAATTTGCCACAATCTAAACATGTCATTTTAATCTTTCCAAAGTTCTTCTAAATATTTGGGACCGTTTCCCTTGCCTCTGATGCTGTCAGTGCCACTTCTTTGGTGAATGTACTGGCAGGTCGGGGGTTCTCCTCCAAATCTCTCTTTTGTGCAGCACTATAATTAATCGGTGCCACCTCTCCATATGACGATGCATGGTATAGTTACCATAACTATATTTTTTTTCGGTTCCTCTGGAGAGTACATCGTGGCAGATGAGGCAGGTAACGTACCGGGCATTTACCTTTTTTGCATGTAGAGGAAAGGAAAAACAATTCGAGCGTCCGAGTTCTAAGGTGTCCCAGGGCCATTTTAGTGGACCAGGCCCAAATCCAAAGAACAGGCCGCCATTTTGAGAGTCCTGTTGCAGCCGCCTGTCGCTGTAGCATCAAGAGCGGCCGAAACTCAGCTGAATGGCAACTGAAACGGTAAAGGGGCGCCCCACTACAGCAGACGAGCCTCCACCTGGGAAAGCCCGTTCACGCCGCCTCCCCCCCCCCTTCGGGCACCCCACGCCGTTATTCGGAGCAGGATTGTAGGATGGCCACAGCAGTGCGGCAACTTGCTAGACAGCACCTCGGTGCCAACCGAATCTCAGCGCCTTGTGGTGTCTTCTATTCAGAAAATATTGTTGTGCTGCCTTCGGCCTATTCGCCGCAAGTGCGCACGCAACTCAGCTGCATAGCGAGTGAAACACCAAGGGGCGCCCCACTGCAGCCGAGGAACCTTCATCTTGGGGGCGACGCACAGCATCACATTGCTTTCCAATGCAGTCAGATCCTCAAACAACCCCCACTGACTGACGCGAACTCACAGGCCAACGGAGCGCCCCACGCCGACTTTCGGCGCAGCATTGTAGGATGGCCACACCAGTGCGGCAACTTGCTAGACACCACCTCGTTGCCATCCGGATCTTGGCGCGTTGCGCTGCCTTTGGCCCTATCCGCACATCGGTCCGCTACTGACGCCATCTCACAGGCCAACGGGGCGCCCCACGCCGACTTTCAGCATTGTAGGATGGCCACACCAGTGCGGCAACTTGCTAGACACCACCTCGGTGCCATCCGGATCTTGGCGCATTGTGCTGCCTTCGGCCTATTCGCACATCGGTCCGCTACTGACGCCATCTCACAGGCCAACGGGGCGCCCCACGCCGAGTTTCAGCATTGTAGGATGGCCACACCAGTGCGGCAACTTGCTAGACACCACCTCGGTGCCATCCGGATCTTGGCGCGTTGTGCTGCCTTCGGCCTATTCGCACATCGGTCCGCTACTGACGCGAACTCACAGGCCAATGGGGCGCCCCACGCCGACTTTCAGCATTGTAGGATGGCCACACCAGTGCGGCAACTTGCTAGACACCACCTCGGTGCCATCCGGATCTTGGCGCGTTGTGCTGCCTTCGGCCTATTCGCACATCGGTCCGCTACTGACGCGAACTCACAGGCCAACGGGGCGCCCCACGCCGACTTTCAGCATTGTAGGATGGCCACACCAGTGCGGCAACTTGCTAGACACCACCTCGGTGCCATCCGGATCTTGGCGCGTTGTGCTGCCTTCGGCCTATTCGCACATCGGTCCGCTACTGACGCCGCCTCACGTGCCAACGGATTTTCTACGCTTTTTATACCCTATGCCGCATAACAGGTCATGTGACTTGTTTATAAAACTTTTCATTGGTTCATTTTACTTTTGGTTTCCTAATGATGGAAGGCTTGATCATATGACCTAAAAATAACCCTTTTCATTGGATGAAAACTTTTTTTTTTTCCCAAACGATGAAAGCCCCACCTTGTTTCTGGATGTTTCAGACTGAAGCTGGCGTCAGCATGAGAGCACCACCATCTCGTGGCTCCGTCGTGGTCATTCCGCGAGCAATCATGGCAGCCGCTCCCCACCGGAAGCCTGCAGGAGTCGGGGGCCCCCAAGACTTTTGTAGAATCCTCAAGGCTGAGGGGACGCTTTCGAGAATGGGGTCCAAGACCTAGCAGACAAGCGTCCGATTTCCAAGGTGTCCCAGGGCCATTTCAGTGGACCAGGCCCAAAAAGGAAAGAGCCTGCCGCCATTTTGAGAGTCCTGTGGCAGCCGCCTATCGCTGCACCGCAAGAGTGGGCGCAACTCAGCTGAATGGCGGATTTTGACACAGTGTACCAAAAGCGGGCGGAATGGCAACTGAAACGGTAAAGGGGCGCCCCACTACAGCAGACGAGCCTCCACCTGGGGAGGCCCGTTCACGCCGCCTCACCCCTCCCCCACCCCGGGCGCCCCACGCCGTTATTCGGAGCAGCATTGTGGGATACCAAAACCAGTGCGGCAACTTACTTGACATCACCTGGGTGCCATCCACATCTCAGCGCGTTCTGCTGCCTTGGGACTATTCGCACAATAGACCGCTACTGACGAGCCACCCCCCGGGACGCCCCACGCCGTTATTCGGAGCAGCATTGTAGGATACCCAAAACCAGTGCGGCACCCAGGCAACATCACCTGGGTGCCGTCCAGAACTCAGGACGTTGTGCTGCCTTGGGACTATTCGCACAACCGACCGCTACTGACCATTGTTCCTTCTTTTTTCCTAAAAATGTTTAAATGTTTTTACTGTTTTTGTTGCGTTGTTTATATTTATAAGTTATTAAAGTTTTATAATCCTACTACTTTGTTGGAGTGCTATATATTTTTAATGTGACACATAATTGTAAAAACTTTGATGTACAAAGAGGCATCCCTGGAATCTTCCGCTTCAGGCTCGGTCCCCTCCCCAATCACAATACAGGATGGTTTTCAGATAGTAGGAACGCGTGTGGTGTGACGGATCTCATCAGGTGGGGGCCTTGATCTACTGTAACTCCTTTGAAGAGGGGTGATTCTTTACAGCTGGGGCCATAAAGTACATCTGCAGGGCTACCTGATAGCCTGGGACCGGCCTGGACAATCGGACACAGAGGAAGAGGAGTGTCAGAGGGTGCGGTAGTGAATAGGGCGAAAGGGAGGTGTCGGGCGGGCACAGAGTGTGATTCTCAGGGAAGAGCAGCGCAGATGGGGGGAGGTTTATTGCCCATGCATAAGACAGAGAGCGGGGGTGACCAGTGCCTGGGTTAGATGCTTGCGAGGGTGGGGAGCCATGCTAAGGATCGACAGCGTGCAGAGAGTGGGTCTGGTCAAGGCATCTAAAATGGCTGCCGTGCACGACAAAAGTGTGGCATTTGAAAAAAGGCAAGATGGCGCAGACAATGTTTTTCAACACTTCCTGATTTCCTTCGAATCGAACGTTAACAGACGTTATCTCTCGCACACTACCGGTCCCCCTGGGCTTAAACGCCGAGATGGTAGGACTGCATCCCGTGGAGATAGGCCGAGACGTCACTCAGCAGAAAAAAAAGTTTAAAAAAGTCTATAAACATACAATAAGTTAAAAGTCAATCATTCTTGTTTCCTTGTAGTACGCTCCCCAGTCCGCTTCCCGTTACGCTAACCGGGCGCACCCCACCAAAAAAAACATTTTTTTTTTATTTTTTTTTGCCCCGCGGAGCCCTTTTAACGCCTCCACATCAAACCTATGGGGTCAGGGAGGATCTACTATGCCCCCTTATGGTCATTTGCCCCTTCGCTTTGGCCTCCTCTTGTCTCTCGATCCTACCAAGAGACAAGATGGCGGCCGCTCCGTACTGTTTGGAATGTTTACAGACACCGGAGAGCCAATCAGCTTCGCTTCGCAAAGCTCCGTAACGCGAAAAGTACGCGAAACGGAGCGCTACCCGGGACGCTGTCACAGATATATATCTTTTTTTGAACGTTAATTTCTCAAAATCCACTGCAGCACATATATTGAGACCCAGCAAAGGCACATCGGGCTACCGGTCCCTACAATTTTGCCAAGTTTCATGCAAATCCATTCACCCGTTCGATTTTTTTTTTTTTTTGCCCCGCGGGGCCCTTTTAAAACCTCCACATCAAACCTAGGGGGTCAGGGAGGATCTACTATGCCCCCTTATGGTCATTTGCCCCTTCGCTTTGGCCACCTCTTGTCTCTTGATCCTACCGAGAGACAAGATGGCGGCCGCTACGGACTGTTTGGAATGTTTACAGACGCCGGAGAACCAATCAGCTTCGCTTCGCAAAGCTCCGTAACGCGAAAAGTACGCGAAGCGGAGCGCTGCCCGGAGCGCTGTCACAGATATATATCTTTTTTTGAACGTTAATTTCTCAAAATCCACTGGAGCACATATATTGAGACCTAGCAAAGGCACATCGGGCTACCAGTCCCTACAATTTTGCCAAGTTTCGTGCAAATCCATTCAGCCGTTCGAGCTAAAAGTGAGTCCAACCGCCCTATGGAAATTAACATGGGAAAAACGCGTTTTGGGACCCCCCTTTTTTCTCGGCCCCCCTTGACGACCCCCCCCCAAATTTTCAGGGGCTGCTCAGAAACAAAATGTTCAATTTTCCTGAAAATTTCAGCCAATTCCGTCCACAAACGCCAAAGTTATTAGACATAGAATTTTCAAAAATCCCATAGAGAAAAAATCCTAACTATATATACCTACTGGCGACCGCCAGTAGGTAATATATATATGTTCCCACAAATGTTCATTCCCTAAGAAAATGTGTAATTATAGTACAGGCGGAATACAATCATAAGGAATACAAAATCAAATATGTGTTGAGGCATAATCTGGTAATGCTCACTCTGGCTGTACAAAAACAAGAATAAGTTGAAAGAACAAATGCCAGTACAGCAAGGAGTCTGCCCACCTGGGCTGAATTTAGCACCCTGTAAACCTGCAATAATTTGAAAAGAAAATCATTTTGTATAATGTGAGTGGCACCATTTTAAGGCAACAAATTTTAATGAATGAAAATATTTTCCAGAAATTGAATTTGGTATTTGGTTGTTTTAAACATTGTAAAGGGTAATGTTATGCCTTGTAATGATTTTAACGAATTTCATGTGATTCCAAGTGGCACAAATATTCAATTTTAAAGTGTGATCATGTCATAAATCAGTATAATAGAAGTGCAAGTCTGCCTTAAATTGTCATGATGATGTCACAGGTCATTGCAAAGTAAATATGGGGACAAAATGGCGCATCTCAAACTGTGTACAAGACTGTGATACGGCTGAAACGCATCACAGTAGCATGAGCACGTTCAGTAAATAAATGCTAAAACTTTCCAGCAAGCGTCGACTTCCTTGTATGAGTGACAACAGGGTGTGTGTAAAAGAATTTAGAGTAGATGAGCTGAAGCCACACAGATGATGCGTTCTTCGTTCAGGTGCATGGTGGCGGCCAGCACAATGCAAAAAAAATATATATCTGTTGTGGTGAATTCTTATAGTGAAATATGAAAGTCATTTGAGTGGTGGACATGTTGTTCTGTTGTTTGAATTGAAAAAGGTTAGTGGAGGGATAGAAGAGGGAGGGATTTAGAATTTTATTTGTTTTGTTTCAGAGCTCAGAGCAATAGGAAGATGCTTGGGATGAGTAAAAGGGAGGTGGAGTGGGAAGAGTCAGAGAGAGGGTTTGGAAAGGCTTTTTTGGGGGAATCGGCATAGTAAAAAGAGGTATGAGAGGATGCAAGGAGGGGTGGAGTAGGGTCTTGAAAGGGTTATTTGGGGGATCCAAGTAGTGGTAAGGGATTTGGGATGAATGAGAGTGGAGGTAGAAGATATATTGAGAGGGTATAGGGTGAAAAATAGGGTAGTGCATTGGATATGCCTCAATTAAAAGAAAAGTAATAAATAAGTAAAAGTAATAAATATATAGATCCAAAAGTAATAAATATATAGAGCCATAAGTACATAGACGGTGTATAGATTCATATGGGAAGGTAGTATATGTAGATTAAAGATGCATTAAATAAACTCTAGCTTTCAAGTGTTGTACTGTAAATTTATTTTATTTATTTATATATTTTTTTGGAGATCAATAGTAAAGTAATTGTAGATTTACTAATTTATGTAGTCACTTATATACATGTTAAAAGCATAGAATAATGTAACTATCAGTAATATGTGCATTTGTTGGGCAGAACTAAAATATCTATATATATTTTTTTGAAACATTATTCTTCTACATATTTATACAAAGCAATACACATATATAGGTACATACCTATAGTACAAATGCTTATGTACAGAGAGATATGCTATATATTTCTAAATGTTTGCGTTATGAGGATGTGGGGAAGAGACAATTTTTGAGTAGTTTTCTGAAGATAAGGTGGTTATCTGTGTATCTTATGTTGGGGAAAAGAGTTCCATTGTTTGATTGCTTGAACAGTGAATGATGTGCCTCCCATTGTTTCTTCTTGTATCTTGGGATTTTGAGGCGAGGTGCCACTCTAGAGCAGAGGTTCCTTAGTTGAATGTGTTTGGTGATTTTATTCCTGATGAAGAGTGGTCCTGTTCCCTGTATCGCTTTGTGGGTGATGCAAAGCAACTTGAACGTGGATCTTCTGGCAACCGGTGACCAATGTAGGGCTTTCAAGGCAGGGGAGATGTGGTCTTGCGGTTTTATATGTAAAAGTAGTTTGGAAGCGAGTTCTGAATCCATTGTAGTCTTTTCATGGTTGTTAAAGGTGATCTGTGGTAGAGGCTATTGGCATAATCGAGTTTGGACAAAGCAAGGAAGATGGTAGCCCGGACCTTGTGTGGAAATCCCAAATGGGGGAAGATTCTTCACAGAGTTTTTATAGTAACATAGCTTGATATTGCTAGTTTGTCCACTTGGACATTCATAGATGGGTTGGAGTCCCCGGTCATTCTGAGGTTTCTTTCTTCCTTCGATATTTTAGGCGGTGTTCCTAGATCATCAGGCCATGTGGCGAGGGGGTCATAATGGTTCCAATCGCCACTCATGAATATTTCCGTTTTGGAAGCATTCAATTTGAGATGGCTCCACATAATCCATCGATCCACGACTCTGAGACAAGTGAAAATGAGAGAGTTTTCATTGTCTTTGGGGCATTGCAGTGGAAGGAGTATTTGAGTTTCATCTGCATACTTATAGCACGTGAGATGAAATTGATTGATCAGTGCCGATAATGACTTCACGTAGATATTGAAAAGCATGGGTGAGATTATAGAGCCTTGAGTGACCCCTACTCTTCTGAAGTACGGTTTGGATGAGAACGGTGGGGTATGGATGACATTTGTTCTGTTGCGAAGGTAGGATGCGATCCAGTCTAGAGCAGTCCCGTCTATGCTGGCTTCATAGAGTCTTTGTATCAGAGTGTCATGGTCCACTGTATCAAAGGCAGCAAAGAGGTCCAAGAGAATTAGCGCAGAAACCCGGTTGCAGTCAACAGTGTTCCCCAGGTCATTCCAGACAGCAAGGAGGGCAGATTATGTGCCTTTTCCTGGATGGAATCATGTTTTGCAGTTTGAAAGTATGGCATTCTCTTCAATGAATTGTAACATCTGGGCGAAAGCTGCTCTTTTTTTTATCAGTTTGCCCAGGAAAGGTCCATTTGAAATCAGCCTGTAGTTGTCCGGGTTTAGCTGGTCCAAGTTTGTTTTCTTCAGTAATGGGCATATGTATGACTTTTTGAGTTCTTTTGGGAATATTCCGGTAGTTAAGGAGTTTTTGATGATACTCCTTACTGGAGTGGCAGAAGAGGTTGTTAGAAGAATTGTCTTGAAGGTTTGCGGTGGGCATGGGTCAGAAGGGCTGCCGGCGGGCCTGCTTGTTTTGACTAGGTCCATAAATTCATTGTGTGAAATGAGTTGGAAGGAACGGAGAGGCGGGGATGAGTTTTCTGGGATTGTAGCTTTGTAAAAGGGTCAGTGCTGATGCTTTGTATCTGTTTTAAATATGCAGATTTCTGACACACTCTGTCCCATGGAAAAATGTATATTTTATAAAAATACATTCATGCTTTATTATGACTTTTGTCGTGTCTGGGAAGTAGGTGTATAGTTCATTGATGGGTACACTCCGGCCTAGTGCTGCATGCACGTGATCACCACACCATTTATTACAAATTCTGTGTTTGCTCTTGCATTATGGTTAAATAGAATACAAGTGTTTCCTCAACACAACTCATGTTGTGAGATTTGTATATGTAGGTCTTGAGCGCTCAACTTCATTGAAGTTGTACAACTAACCAAATGTACACCTTGCAAACAAGTAAACAGATTACTGAGCAAAACCTTCCTATGTAAGAGGGTAACCCCCTCCAACATACTCATCCATTCACGCCTTGTCAGGTAGCCAATGTGTCAGTGGACATTTACAAATACCTACTAAGGAATACAATATGGGAAAATTGTTGGCAACACAGGAACGGACATCCAGCAAATCCTAGTGATCAGAAACCTCTAGTTTACACACAAAAAACCCAAAAGATTTTGCACAACTCCACAATTATGCATTTTTCCCTCTGTTTCCAGCAATCTCTTGTGATCTGAGCTGTCCTTGCAGGTCTTAAATGAGAAAACATGCTCCCTTTTAAAATGCAAACATGCTTCAATATAAAATGCCATCTTTCTCCCGCAGAGTGATTGAAGAGGCTATTGTAGTCTTGAACGGAATCAAAACCCTAATTTAGATTTAGGCCCTAATCATTCTGGTCAATATTCTGTTTTACCTGTCACTTGCCCCCAAACTGTGAAATATTGTCATGTATAGACAGAAAACAGTATAATGCAGTTTAAATGTGTGGTTAAAATTTCATGTTTAAGTTGCACATTTTATCTGGTAATACATACAGCCTGCTTTAAAAAAATGTCTAAATGTAGTCTGACTGAAGTGTTTTTCCTTCTCATTGTATGTTTGCTGGGAATCTTCCTGACTTGAATATGTAACAGGACATTCGGAGCAGCAGAGAATGTGTCAATTGTAAGTGTGGCGAGACTTCTAGAAGTCACAAAACAGGAAAGAGATGAGTTTGAAGGAAATGTGTGCAATCTGGGTGGGACATAACAGAAAAGCAGGAAGATTTTTCTATTGTTAACATTGTATTGCAGTTATGGATGTTTGCCAAAATTAGTATTATAAGACTAGACTCGCAGCGTGTGTAATTTGAGACTGACTTTTTGCTTTTTTTTATAGCATGGTCCCTCTCCCAGCTGTATCAATTTGTATCAGTTTGAGCATATGCAATAAACCTGTTTGATTAAGTGATTTTCACTGCTTCAAGGATTTTTCCCCAACATCGTTGCATAGCAAGGCAAGAGACCCCCTTTGCTGCGGCCTGCCGCTGGGGAGGTTCCCGTTCGGACAACTAATTTATTTGTGCACAATTTGAGGAGGATGACAATCACCCATGAAAATGAAAGATCTTTTTTTGGATGACAGGGGTACCGGTCGGGGGACATCTGCAGCAGCCAGATACGGTAGGGAAAAGGGTGATCGTCGAATCCTTTTGTATTGATCCACAACTGTTACAAACGGAAAGGTGTATTTAGTTAATCCTGACAGACCTTTGTGTAGGAATTGTCAGAGAGGGAGAGAGAGAAGTAAATGTGTTTTGTGGATCATGACAGACCTTTGTTTAGGAATCATCAGAGAAATATATGTTTATTTAGTTAAACTTGGCTGACTGTTTTTCTTTCCCTTGGGGAATTATTAGAGAAATAGGAATTGTAAAAAAGTTTATGCTGACAATTTTATAGAAATACTATGCAAGTTTTATTTTTGGAAAAAAATATATATATAATGTAGATTTGTGATTATTATAGCCTGTGTCATAGGTTATGAGTTCTCTTGCATTATCAGCGGTATCAACTGTTTTTTTAATGTTAACTCTATTAGGACAAGAGCCTTTAAGAATAGTAACGGTTGGGTCTACTACGATACCAGGTAGATTTATTCCATGTAGTAGATCCATCTAATTTGAGTGTAGGTGTGTTGTGTGAAACTCATGTAAGTATCCCACAACTTGCTTATTTTGGGATAACTGAAAATGAGGCTAAACAAAAGGGAGTGGTTTGTGTTATAGTCCGCAAGTTTTTTCCACACAAACAGGAATAGTAAATGTTTAGGATTAGAAGGAAAATTGTGAGGTCATGCCGTTCTTTAAGAAATCTTCCCCGGGAGGCAGGGAGAGAAAGACCATATGATTTCCAGATTTCCAAGGGACTCTGATAGAATAAAAAGACATTGTCAGGAATGGGCAGAAGGTACAAAGACTTCCCTGGTTCCATGGCCACCATATGGCTCATTTGATAATACCGTAATAGCCTATGTAATATCAGATGTCTTAGGAGTATATAAAGGAGATAACAGAACTAAAAAGATTAGCATCATTAGACATGTGGAAGACATTCAGTCAGGATTCCGATGTAGAATCCATAGCAACACTCCAACATATTTTAAGATAATTAAAGGGCATTTATGCCATCAGGGTATATATTATTATTATTATTATTATTAAATGTATAAGGCGCAACAGCTACCCAAAAAGGGTTTCCCGGTGCCGACAGAGACTAGAAGCAAAGGTATCAGCCTAAATTAGCTACTGGCTAAAAAGCAAGGTCTTGAGAGATTTACGAAATTGTGTACAAACCGTTTCACTCCGGATAGTTAAGGGAAGTGCATTCCATAATAAGGGACCAAGATAAGCAAAAGATCTGGCGCCCATCCGAGACAATTTAGTTCTTAGCTCAAAAAAATTCTCTTGGGTCGAACGACGCAGACACCGTGTAATGGTATCCAGACCGGTTCCGCAGGAGCGTCAGGAATCCGATGATAATTCCTCAGCCTTCCCCTACGGCCTTCCGACTCTATCAAACTCTAGAGTATCGAGAGGCTCGCCAGGGGAAAACAGGGAGACAAAACAAGAAAAGGCGGGGAAGAACAAAAGAAGATTTGACTGTAATTTTCTGTGACGATTGAGCACCTTGTTGTACAGAATTCAGGAGGACATCGAGCCCCAATGTTTTGTCTGATATTCAGGAGTGATGTGCGGGATGTTGAGGTTTTCGTCTTGAGCTACAAATATTTCTGAAGCACAAGGTTGTCCAACGTAAGTGGTGTTCAATAATACCCTTGACGAGCGTTCAATGCCAACACCAACACTGGGCAGTGAATATCGTGAGTCTTTGATGAGTCTGTTCTATCTTGCACCTCCACTTAAATCCACGCAAGTGTCCCCAAGTACAGAGGATAGTTGACCCAGATGAAGGTGGATGAAGGGCCAGCAGTAATGCAGTCAAGTGAAGGAATGGAAGGGGCAAAATGAAAGTGTGCTTGCCGGATGTCCGAGAAAAAACCTGGCCAAAGGGCATACAAGGTGTAAAAATAACCTAAATACCTAAATGAGGTGACCCTCAGACCACCCGGCCGGATGACGGGGAACAACCCTGTCGCCAGGCGGAGTAGTCAACCCTTGGGTCTATGGGGGTTGTAAGGGGGGAAAGGAATGGAGCCCGGCCGGACGGCGGAGAACAGGCCCGGCCGTCGGGCGGAGCAACAACGGGAGAGGACACAGAGCATACAAGTGCCCGGCCGGACGGCGGAGACCAAGCCCGGCCGTCGGGTGGAGCAGAAAACGGGAGAGGAAGCTGAGCACACAAGTACCCGGCCGGACGGCGGAGTACAAGCCCGGACGTCGAGCGGAGCAGTGTGAGAGGCTGACAGAGTAAGCGGCTTCAGGAAAAGATGAAAGCGAAAGCCTCCAAACTACTGAATATAAACGAAGGACAGAAGCCCTCTTCAGCTCTCCAAACGAAGAAAACGGTAAGCCGGAAGTCAGGCACAGGAAACAGGACGGAAGCAGGAAAAACGGAGCTTAGACGCAAGAACGTAAAGCGTCGCTCCCTGGGCTCATGTCAGATTTATAGGGCTTGTCTGTTAAAGGGGCAATACGTGTAATCTACAGACCGCGATTCTCGGGGCATGACACACCGTGAGGGCACATATGAGTTGACCAAAGACTGCAGATATAAAGGAGCAGTTCCCACTTTGATTTTAAACATGTGGCTCAGGGCTTCAAACTTAATTCTATTTTCAACCCTGAGCCAATGGAGATCCCGCAAATGACTGGAAACAGAAGCAAATCTTGGAACCCTGAACAGTAATCTTGCCGCAGCGTTCTGCACCGTGTGCAGTCTGCAGGTCACTAACTTGTTAGAACCAAGGAAGAGAATGTTTCTGTAGTCTATCCTTGAAGTAACCAGAGCCTGGACTACTGTTCTTTGAGTTTACTGGGCCAGCATCCATAAAATCTTTCTTAGCTCCTTCAAGATGGTAAAACATATGGAGGACACTTTGATTGCTTGGTGGTGCATCGTAAGCGAGTCGCCAAAATAACGTCTAAACTGCGGATTTGGCTGGAAGGCTGGGGAAGTACTCCCATTTCACTGGGCCAAAGTTGTGGGCCCCAGAGATCTTTATTACTACCCAAAATCAGGACCTCCGTCTTCTCTCCATTGAGATTTAGGTAGTTGTTATGCATCCATGATGCAATTTTACCTAGGCCAAACTGAAGAAGGGAGGGCCCGACTTCGCTTTCCATGGAGAGAGAGAAAATGATTTGGGAGTCATCAGCATAAGAAAACAAGGACAATCCAGCCTAGTCCGCGACGTCAGCCAAAGGTCGCACATACAGGTTAAAAAGCAGGGGGCTGAGTATAGAGCCCCGTGGCACCCCATGTGGTAAAAAGTGATAATCAGAGAAAGATGTTGAGGGAAAAAATTGGAAACTGCGATTGGTTAAAAAAGAAATTAGCCATTTCAGGGCTGAGCCGCCGATGCCCAAGAAGCTTTGCGTTTTTGCCAGTATGGTGTGAGACACTGTGTCAAATGCCGCGCTCAAATCAAGTAGGATGAGCACGACCGTGTCTCCATCATCCAGGTGTCACCTTAGTCGTTCTGTTACCCCTAATAACGTGGTCTCTGTGGAGAAACCAGCTCGAAAGCCAGATTATGATGAGTGAAGGAGCTTATTTAATTCAACAAAGGCAGAAAGTTGAGTATGAATATGTTTCTCCAAGATCTTAGAAAAAGAAGGTAATAAAGATATAGGCCGGTAATTTGAAAGTGTCTCTGTTTCGGCATTTGCCTTTTTTAAAAGAGGGATCACCATAGCGTGCTTCCAGTGAAATGGAACTATGGCTTCCTGCACGGACCTATTTAGTAGGTCCATGATGGTAAGCGTGGATGATGGTTCAAGTTGCTTCAGCACACAGACTGGCAGGGGATCTTTAGGAGATCCAGATTTGATACTTTCTAAAATGTTTTTAAAAGAGGCCACGTTCAGTAGGGGCCAGGTGTCTAAGGGCCAGATGTAGGAGCCAAAATACCGGTCGGTAACGGCCGAATTCGGCCGTTAAAGACTGGTATTTGGGTTTTCAGATGTAGGGGCATATATTTTACAGAATCGGTAAATTTACCGATTCTGTAAAATACCGAATCGGTATTTTTACCGATTCGGTATATCCAAATGTAGGTGGCACTCCTGAGAGTGCCACAGGCGTTACAGATTCGGTATTTTACCACCCAATCCAATTGGATGGTAAAATACCGAATCCAGGTGTGTATGCACATGTGTGCATGCACACCTAGCCATGTGACAGACAGACATGGCCTTAGGGCATGTCTGTGTGCCACATGGCTCACATGCCCGTCTTTGTGGTGCTAGAGGGTGTCAAAGTGACACCCCCTGCACCCTTGCTAAAATCGGTATTTACTGATTCTGTAATTACAGAATCGGTATTTCCCATTGATTCCTATGGGCTTCAAAGCCAATAGGAATCAATGGGAAATACCGAATCTGTAATTACAGAATCGGTAAATACCGAATCTTAACGATTCGGTATTTACAGAATCTGTAATACCTACATCTCCCCCCTTCATATTTACCGACTCTTAAATACCGAATCGGTAAAATTCGGTTTTTAAGAGTCGGTAAATATGAATTACCTACATCTGGCCCTAAGTTATTTAAGTGGGTACTAAAATGCGTATCCTGGTCAGGATGGATAAAGTCAGCTGGAGGTAATACGTGAGCAGTTAATAGGGAGTTGGTAGAGTGCAGCAAAGGGGGGGTTATTGCACTGTCCACTGGCAATATCCAAGTAGATGTTTTTGACTTTCTGGATAAAAAAGAGAGCTAGATCATCACATTTCTGTTTATTAGGAAGAGGGGGCCTAGCTAAGGTGGTAGCACCAGCGAGCTCTTTTACCACATTGAAAAGGGTTTTGGAACAGTTTAGGGCATCCAAAATGGTAGTGGAAACATACTCTGCATGGTCTGATTTGCAGAGACTATGGTATGTTTCTTTAGCCTATTTATATATAATTTTAGATTCAGAAGCATACTTGTTTCTCCATCTGCATTCCAACACTTTACATATGGCTTTCTCGCCTTTTAAGTTGTAAGTAAACCAAGGTGCTGGAGGGCGATGGTTGTTGACCCTATTTTTTGAGAGAGGGAGACAAGCCTCTATGGCTATATCCATCATTTTCAGTGGAAGATAAGGAATCCACTACCTCGATAGACTCAATGGACACTGATGTTCCAGCTGTAGGCTATAAAGATCCAACATTAATACTCCTGACTGACATAAACAAAGTTACACCAAAGGCTGATGACTTATTAAAAATGGGGGAGGTTGATCTTGCTCAAACAATAATAAATATTTTCTTAAACCTGAAAAAAGTATATGAGAGAACAGTGTCCCTAACAGGAGACATCTCAGTAAAATTAAGACAAGACAATAATGGGAAATTGCTGGAACAAAAGTCAAAAGGCATATTAGAACGGGCTAGCAAGATTCCTCAAAACTCAAGTTAGGGAATTTGATACTACACTAGTACCACACAAGTGAAGTTTGACTTAGGGGCATGATCAAAAATACTTCAGGAAGAGGATAAGGGTTATTGTGACATGACCACCAGTGTAAAGGGGAACACAGAATACAATTGAGAGATTAAGCCTTATTGCTGATGACTGTTCACATATATTCATATCTAAATTATGCAAAACAGATGAAACGCCAGTTGTTAGGTTTATAGGGTATGACATAGAAATCAAGAATGTGACAGGAAAGGATGAGATAGATGAGGATGAAATAAATTCAGTGGGTAGAAAAATTAGAAGGGTTCTTGGCCGGTAACACATGGAATTGTGGCAAGAGGCTGAGAACAGAAATGCTGAAATAAGTAGA
Organism: Lissotriton helveticus; assembly: GCF_964261635.1. Classification (NCBI taxonomy): domain Eukaryota; kingdom Metazoa; phylum Chordata; class Amphibia; order Caudata; family Salamandridae; genus Lissotriton; species Lissotriton helveticus. Next base: position 285,149,964 of record NC_136070.1, on the reverse strand, counting down.
AGAAGATTAGAGGAAAAAAGTGCTTTTAGAAAACAAAAAAGAGAAGAGAATGTCATTCCCAGTAGTATATCAAGGCCTGGGTGTCCATTTCGAGCAGAGGGTATGGATAGAGTTAGGATAAAGTTTTCCTCCGGCTGAAGTAAGATCCCTTCATATATGAAATATGCAGGGAATGACAAGTTTTAGAGAAAGGAAACAGTGGCTTGACACCCAATGAAATAGCAAAGGGATAAAACAGTTGGTATAATTTTATGCCATTCACTAATAACCTTGCCGGGTGTTCAGAACGTATGGTGCATTGATAAATATGGCTGATTTATGTATGTTTCAAGGTTACGGGGACCCAGAGTGGGATTATGAATATATGCAACAAAGTCTGTCTGTGTGGAAGAAATATGCTTTAAGGTCTGAGACACCTTATGAGGGACATGGTGGCAGCAATACCGCTGTAATGCAGATGCCCCTGGTGTTTAAGACACAGGGAGCACAGCCTGTCTATGTTCCATGGCAACACATGGATAAAGAAAATTAAAAAAAGGCCTGCCTCCATTACATGAAAGAGCAGGGATATGGATAATAGCATTTGAAAATGCAACAGCTGGGATACCTCTAGCTCTTGGGGATGGAAAGAGCCTGTTGCGCTCCATAGTAGGGGATGAGGTGGACAGTATAATGAGCAGTGCAGGGATACAAGGAGTAACTATTACTAAAGGAAAACATGATGGGTCTCCTTTTGGAGCAGTGCGTTCTAGGGTGTGGACTGAATTAAGGAATAGGTACCCAAACCAATCAGATATTGGGGCATTGATGTCACAAAATATGTCTCCAGGACAGTCCTGTGCAGACTACATAACAAGGATGAAGAAAAAGTGGGAAGCATATGCAGGACCTGTAGACATGGGAGGTAGTTGTAGATTATTCGACAAGGTTTTAAAACAGGGGATACCAGGAGGCATACAAGACCATTTAGATTAAGTTGTGGCCTTAGATGTACATCCCTGGGCAGACATACAAGCACATGTTATACATTTTTGTAGAAAAAGGAAGAAAAAGAGTGGAGAAATAAAGACCAAAGTGACATAGACCAAGCCAAACTGGTGACACAAAAAATACAGAAAATGAGAAGGAAAAGTCAGGAAAAGAAATGACTATGCAAGTTCCTGTTGCTAATAGGGATCAACGAAGGGGTTAAAGAGAGGGAAGAAAGATGCAAGGAAGAAGAAACTTTAAATGCCATTACTGTGGTAACATTGGACATTTTATTGCTCAATGATGGTTTAAGAAGAGTGATGAAGTGCAGGGAGTGATAGTTATAGGAAAAGAAAGAAGAAGACAAAATGTCAACACGTCCGGGCCAGAGCCTCAATATGGTCTTTATCAGTATGCCCCCTATCCTAAACAAAATATAACTCCACTACCACAGGTTTATATGCTACACCAGTAATTTGCTAATGTACCTGTTCAATGGGCACCAGCACCTGTTGTACATACAAGAGGCCAGCATCAAGTGCACACTACTGCAGTGGTGAGCACAAGGAGTCAAGGACAAGGGGGAGTGATTGTTCAATGTGGAAACCCCTTTTATCATCTACCCTGATGAGACACACCAGGAAATCGCAATTGTTCTGTGGTAGCCAAGACTCTAGACCCAGAGGAAGAACCTATGGTATAAATGAATTTAATGGGAAGGAGGTATGCTTTCTTGATTGATACAGGGGCAACAAAATCTTGCCTCTCGGAAGAAAATGTTCCATTGTCCTCTGCCACCATGGATACGCAGGTCTTCGCTGGTGAAGTACAGTGTAATATCTACTTTAAGCCATTGTAAGTATCAATGTGGAATGCTGAACTTATTATATTCCAAATGGCATAGTGGTGTTCTGAAGACTGCTTATTGAGAATGCTCTATTAAAGAGCAAGCAGTTGGATGAATTACAGCTGAGTTGGCAGGCTGAGATGTATTGGATCTTCCTTAATAAATATCTCTGTATTAGCTTAATTTGGATTGTACCATCTTTACAATGGCAACGAGTTAAAAAAGACCCTGGATCCCACCTCAACCCTACCAGCAATTTAAAAAAAGACCCCATCATTTCTGGATTTTACTTTCCTTCTACTTGAGCAGCGCTTCTTACGAAAATACTACCACCTTCACTTCAACTGGTATCATATTAATCTATGTTTACTTTAAACAAAACAAGTGAATGCTGTTTAGCGCAACCCTGCATTTCTGTGTTTTAAATTTGTATTGAACTCGGAGTTCAAAACTTAATTTTTTTGCACTTATCGCCCTAAGCGATTCCTCTGCCACAGTTGTGCGTTTATGTGACCTTTCTGCCTTAATCGTGCTACAAATGAATGTATTTTGTCTTTCCTTTTTGGAAATCTGTCTCCTGAACATTGAACATTCATATTTTACTGGCGCTCTGAGACTTTTTTTATATCTATCTTGAAAAGCTTCATATCCGGTTACAAATACAAACGGACATGTTAACCTGGGGAAACATCATTAACAACGAAGGCAGTACTACGCGTAACGTTTACAACGAGGCACTTACCACGTAAACGTCTTTCCAACGCGTATGCCTTCAACGATCGTATTTACCACGAAAAAAAAAAACGTAGGATTAAAGAGGGGGGTTGGGGGGGGTCTCCCCCCCCCATAAAAAAACGATCCCGCCGTGCCGAAAAAAACAGTGTCATAAGAGAGGAAGCGGATTAAACTTCCGCTTCCTTTTTATGACGTAAGAACAACGTGGCAAAGAAGATGAGGGGAAAACGAATTCCGTGGTAACGCATGCGTGGAAAAGGCATGCGTTGCAACGGAATTCGTGGTAACAACATATAACCGTTAACCTGAAGCGAGCAAGAAATACCTGAGTACACATTTGCTGTTTGACAAAAAATATTGTTGCGTGACTGTTTGTATTGCCTGCAAGATACCTCCTTAACCATTTTACCACGGCGTAGAATTCGCCGCGGTGCGGACGTTTCCGTGCACGGCGACGCGCGAAGCACTACACTGGGTTGGCCGACGCATGCACACAATGGGTTAATGTGATCTCACGCTACAATGTATGTCCAGCTGATGCCGATCTGACACTACAGTTTAATTCCCAGCAGACGTTAATCTAGATTGTCATTGAAGCGCACTTACACAGGGGCTTTGTTTTTATTCAAACACTCGTTTTTCTTTCAAAAGCCAACATTACTTAACTGGGAGTCGAATCTTTCCACAAGTGTTTTTCTTCAAATGCTTGACCGAATTCCAGCGTGCTCTTTCTCCATTCTCCAGTGACGCTGTTCTCCTTCCTCAGAACTCTCACATCATACGTCATCCTTCCAACTAGACAGATAACTTCACTTCCTGTGGCATCCATCTTACATTATTTTTTCTTCTTTAGGAACCATCATTTCTAAGTGGAATCTTCCTTGTCCTTTGTCGCAAGGCAAAGGTCTTCCTCAAGGTTCTTCTGCCTTTTCTTTCATTATTTAACCAAGCAACAATGAACATTCTTCTACAACAATAGTTTCTTCTTATTTCTCCATTTAACATTCCAACAGTGTGAGAAACATTCTACCTGAATACACAATGGACATGACGTCGCGGCTCACTTGTCATGTTGCCTAAATTCATTACCATTTCTATGTTATTGATTTTCACAATTTATGTATTCATCTGTTATTAACTATTTTATTACATGGATTATTATACAACTGACTTCTTTCAAGTAACAAATAAAATTTGTTTTAGAGAATCGTTCATAATTGTATTATCACATTCAGGTAAACATGCAAAATGTGATTTCTCCTCCCTTTTTTTGTCCTCCCCTGGTGAACCACCCATCAAATTGAAAAAATGGATAATTGTGTTTTCACATTATTCGAGAGTATGTGGTGTCTCTCTCAGTGCAGAAAGAAAAATGCATCTTCTCCTGCACTGCCTGGGTTTAGAAGGACAAGAAATATTTCAACATCTTCCAGATCTAACTTCTCAAGATGCTGACTATCTTAATGATTGTGAAATATGTCTACAAAAACTTGATCTTAATTTTTTGCCTAAAGTTTCAACTGTATTAGAAAGACATCATTTTGGCAGGCGCATGCACAGATCAGGTGAGAATGCAGATGATTATATCACTGAATTGAGAAAACTAGCCTCTACTTTTAATTTTGGGAGTAATTATGAAGAGAGGTTAAGGGATCAATTTATGTTAGGTTGTTCTTTGGACTAAGTAAAAGATCAATGTTGGGCCAAAGACAATCCTTCTCTTACTGATGTAATCTCAATAGCGAAATCACATGAACACACTAAAGCATGTGTAGAAGAATTAAAAATAAAAGATGGAGAAGTACAGAAAAAGTAATATTCATGTTGTAAACAAGTTTAAGAACAAACAAAGTAATATTTTATCTTCTCAACCGAACAAAGGAGAAAGCAATTACTCACAACAAAACAAAGGGGTTGTTAAATACAAAGATGAGCACAACAATAGTGATGGTTACAAAAATGAATCAACTTCAAGAACATTTCATGTACTTGTTATAGATGCGGTGAATATGGTCATTCAGCAAACTTTAGTGACTGCATTGGTTGGAGAGCTAAATGCAAAAAGTGTAGAAAAAGAGGTCACCTCTCAAAATGTTGTCGCAGTGGGACTTTCAAAAAGAAAATTCAAGAAATTTCTTGTGATGATGACTGTGAAGAAGAAGAGATTATCCTGAGAATTACTGATGGAGAAAAATATGGTTATTTTGATGTGTTGGTTGAAAACATTCATGTACAAATGTTGTTCGACACTCGTGCTAAGGTATATCTTATGATGAGTTTTTGTTTAACAAAGCTGTGTTACGTAAACCAGACATCAAAGCAAGAGGTTATAGTGGTGAACCTATTAAGCTTTCTGGATTTTTTAATGGTAATATTGCTTTCAAATCCAGCTCAACCACAGGGACGGTTTAGGTTTCTGAAAGAGGTGCTTTATTGGTGAGTTGGTCTCTTCAAAAAGATCTTAAAGTAATACTTGAACCCAATGAAACACCATCCATAAAACTTAAACAAAGCGAATCAAACTGTACTCAATCAAGTCAAATTTCTACTCACAATAGTGAACAAAATAATTTACTTCAAACATCCATTTCCACTTTTGAGAATTAATTTACAGAAGTATTTAAGGAACAATGAAGCTGTTTGAAGGGATATTGCCATAAAATAGTGTTCAAAGAAAATTCCTTACCTATTGTTAGCAAAGTTATAAGTATTCCAATAAAAGTAAGAGATGATGAATTGAACTCGACAAACTCCTAAAGAGTGGCATCATTGCTGAAGTAGAAGCCACGGAGTGGTTAGCTCCTGTTGTTATGGCACTTAAAGCGAATCTTGAGTCCAGACTCTGTATTGACTAAAGACAACTCAATAAGTGTGTTGTCGTTGATCATTTTCCGTTGCCCAACATTGCAGAAATGTTATCACTGCTTGGAGGAGCAAGATATTTGTCCTCAATAAATTTAGCTTCAGCATACCATCAAATAAAGTTGCATGTTACTTCTCTGCACCTTACATCATTTGTAACTCCCTTTGGCACCTATACATTTCTGAGTATGCCCTTTGGGCTAATATCTGCTGCAGTAGTCTTTCAGAGAATGATGGAACATATCTTTAAAGATTGTGTTGGGATAAAGATCTGTCAGGACGACATACTCATATTTGGAAGTACTGAAAAAAGCATGATAATAGAGTCAGAATGGTATTGAACAAACTCAAAGAATCTCTGATTAGATCTCCCGAGGCTCTGCCGGGAGCTACAACGCTGCTGAGGCGCGGCGCAACTTTGTTTTTAGAAACCACGAGACTATTTTAAAATTACCTTGCCTTCATCTTGCAGGGGCTGCGCTCTGGACATCGCGCACCCCCTGACGCCTCCTGACTCCCCTGCCAGCCGCCGCCAGAGCGCCCCACGCTGCTCGTTCCCTCACCCTCTGACGGGCAGGTCACGAGGGCGGGGACGGGCGTGCCCACCATCTCGGGCTGCTCTGTGGTTGGCGGGGCTGCTCCTCTGTCCCTCCCCCCCTGGCAATCTACTTCAGCTGGGCGAGTTCAGGCCCTGACACTGATTAGATCTCCCGAGGCTCTGCCGGGAGCTACAACGCTGCTGAGGCGCGGCGCAACTTTGTTTTTAGAAACCACGAGACTATTTTAAAATTACCTTGCCTTCATCTTGCAGGGGCTGCGCTCTGGACATCGCGCACCCCCTGACGCCTCCTGACCCCCCTGCCAGCCGCCGCCAGAGCGCCCCACGCTGCTCGTTCCCTCACCCTCTGACGGGCAGGTCACGAGGGCGGGGACGGGCGTGCCCACCATCTCGGGCTGCTCTGTGGTTGGCGGGGCTGCTCCTCTGTCCCTCCCCCCCCTGGCAATCTACTTCAGCTGGGCAAGTTCAGGCCCTGACACTGATTAGATCTCCTGAGGCTCTGCCGGGAGCTACAATGCTGCTGAGGCGCGGCGCAACTTTGTTTTTAGAAACCACGAGACTATTTTAAAATTACCTTGCCTTCATCTTGCAGGGGCTGCGCTCTGGACATCGCGCACCCCCTGATGCCTCCTGACTCCCCTGCCAGCCGCCGCCAGAGCGCCCCACGCTGCTCGTTCCCTCACCCTCTGACGGGCAGGTCACGAGGGCGGGGACGGGCGTGCCCACCATCTCGGGCTGCTCTGTGGTTGGCGGGGCTGCTCCTCTGTCCCTTCACCCCCTGCCACGCCCCCTCTTAGACCCCCTCCCATGTGTCCCCATATTACAACTTCCCCTCATAGACGGCGCAGCGGGCGGGCGCAGCGGGCGCGACGAAGGTGCGCCGGAGTTGCGCCTAAGTTAAGCCCGTCTGCGCCCGTCCGCGGCCGACCGGGGCTAGGGGCGCGTTACTCTGCCCCGCTTATCACCTATACCCCGGTCCAGGTACGCCGCCTCCAGGGACCCTGGCCCATCGCAGCCTCCATTTGTTCTCGCATTTCCTCCCTTGGTCTATCCCATGCTGTTCCTCCGCACATCCCCCTTCCTATAGCTGGTCCATCTCTCTCACCCACATGCACCACTCACCCTACAACCTTCAAACCTTTAACAGCTTTTTATCTTAACACCCGGTCTGCTGTCGCCCATACGCACGAACTCTCGGTCCTGCTGGATCTTCATACCCCAGATCTTCTTTTTTTAACGGAGACCTGGTTCGGCGATGACTCCCTCCCCGCCCTACTGGCCACCTTACCGGCTACTTACTATGCCCTCCGGGCAGACCACCCTTCTGGCAGAGCTGGGGGCGGCGTGGCGGTCATCGCACGCTCCGATCTCCCTTTTCAAATCGTGTCCTTGCCTGACATTGCAACCACTGAATACCTGGTTGTCCGTACCACCTCTCCCCCTTTGACCTGTTTTCTTACCTACCGCCCTCCCCAATCCCCCTTACAGTTTCTTTCTGATTTCTTGGAAGTCTTGGCTACCATTACAGTCAATAATTCCTCTATCTTACTCCTTGGCGACTTCAACTTCTGGCCTTCTGACCCAGCTGAATGCTCGTCCTCAAAGGAATTTTCTGAAACCCTTCAATCCCGTTATTTCACTTCCTTTGTTCACTCCCCCACCCACATCAAAGGTCACATGCTTGATCAGATCTGGTCCCTGAATTGTCCCGTGGAATCTTTCTATTTCACCTTGCACATGGTCCGATCACCACTTGATCTCATTTTCTCTGCCCATTCACCCCCCAGCCAAGCCCCCTCGCCCCAAAAACATCTGGGTCCGAGCATGGGGCCGAGCCAATCTGGAAGAACTTTCTTCCCTTCTTACCACCTCCCTTCCTTCCCTGCAGGGCCTTTCCACTCGTTCCCAGGTCGAGGCTATAGATCAGTGGCTCTCCGCTGGTAGTGATTCTGTTGCCCCGCTCAAACGCATTACCTCCAAGCGCGATAAGGATGCCAATTGGTGGTTCAATGCAGAGCTTAAGGCCACCAAACTTACAGTACGCCGCGCGGAGCGGGCTTGGAGGAGAAGTTATTGCCCCATTTTACGACTGGAGTATACCAACATCCTTACCCAGTACAAAAAAGACATCTTGGAGGCCAAAACCACCTACTTCTCCTCTAAAATCCTTGCCGCAGCAAACCAGTCTAAGGAGATATTTTCGATTGTTCATAATCTGGCGCTCTCGGACAGAACAACCCTTAAGCCCGCCCCGTCCGAAGAACTCTGCCAATCCCTTAATAACTACTTTATTCACAAAATCGTTACCATCAAAGCCAATATCCCGCCCCCTTCCCCCTCCTTTGTTGATCCTCAACGTCCCCCTCCCAAGGGAAAACTCACTACTTTCCCTCTCATATCTAAGGAAGCTTTTACTTCCATAGTACCCTTGGTTAAATCTGGCTCTCCACTTTACCCCTGTCCTGCTCACATCCTTCGTCATATTTTTGTTACTTGCCCAGACCCCCCCCCTCCATCTCCTCAACAGCTCCCTGGCCCAAGGTGTAGTACCCAACCCCTTGAAGTCTGCGGTTATTGTGCCAATTCTTAAAAAACCTGGGGCAGACCCCTCTGTCCCTGCCAATTTCCGCCCCATCTCCCTTTTGCCATTTTTGGCAAAGGTGCTCGAGCGCCATGTCACCTGCGCTCTGAGCTCCTTTGTGGAGATGCACGGAGCTCTTGCTCCCCGCCAGGCCGGTTTCCGCCCCGCTCACTCTACGGAGTCCGTTGTCATCTCGGTCTTGGACAACCTTAGGGAGGGTATGGACACCAACCAGTGCCAGGCCCTCGAGCTCCTCGACCTCTCAGCCGCCTTTGACACGGTTGATCATACCATCTTACTTTCCCGTGTCGAGGCGGCGGGGATCGGGGGCACTGCTCTGGTTTGGTTATCCTCCTTCCTGAGCGACCGCACCCAGGCCGTTCGCCTTGGTGACTTTACAGCGGACATCCGGAAAGTTCAGTGCGGGGTTCCCCAGGGTTCCTCCCTTTCCCCCCTCCTGTTTAATCTTTACGTTGCCCCTCTTATTTTTTCTCTTCAACAAATGGAGGTCGCCGTATTTAATTATGCGGATGACCTCCAGCTTGTCTTTAACCTGTCCTCTTCCCCCTCTTCTGTTCTTAATTTCCAAACTATTATGCTTCACATCCGGGACTGGATGAACCACAATCACCTGAAACTCAACCCCGATAAGACCGAGCTGGTGTTGACGGGTGGTTCATCCAGCCCCTGGTCTTCTCTTTTCTGGCCCACTGTACTGGGCCCCTCTCCTGTACCCACTACCTCTGTTAAAACCCTTGGCATAAAACTTAACTCTCAACTCACCCTTCATTCCCAGGTCAGTTCCGTGGTATCTTCTTCTTTCCTTTCATTGCGCACTATTCGCAGGGTGTCCCGTTTCTTTACCTTCTCTGCTCTCAAACTTATCATCTTGGCCATGGTGGTGTCCCGCCTGGATTACGGCAACGCCCTATATGCAGGTATTCCTGCATATAGTCTACGGCGTTTGCAGCAGATACTAAACCAGGCCGCCTGGTCTTCAATCTTCCGAAATTTCACCATTCCTCCCCCCTCTTGAAATCTCTACACTGGCTCCCTGTGCGAGCTCGGGTTCAATTCAAGCTCGCCTCCATCACTTTCTTGGCTCGACTGGGCTTGGCACCCGCATTCATCTCTTCTGAGATCACCCCCTATGTTCCCACCAGGGAACTACGCTCTTCCTCTCAGTCCCTCCTCACCATCCCTCGCTATCGGAGAAAGAAGTGGGGAGGCTCGAAATTTGCTACCCTTGCCCCGATCCTGTGGAATTCCCTCCCCCTTGAACTCCGTTCCTTCACTTTGTACTCGCAATTTCGTAAACACCTCAAGGCTTACCTGTTCACTAAGGCCTTTGACTAAATTCCCAATAGCTTCCCTTGTTTCTTAGCCCCGGATCTTATCAGTTGTAGCGCCAAGAAACCGCAGGTGTATGTGCGCTTTTACAAGTAATTTTAAACTCAAACTCAAACTCAAAGAAAATGGTTTAAGACTCAAAGCAAAGAAATGCAAATTCAATATATCTAGCATTGACTATCTAGGTCATACCATTTTTGGCTCTGGCATTAAACCAAAGAAAGAATTAGTCGACACCACCAACAACTTGGCCAGTCCCTGTAATAAAGATGAAGTTGTGAAATTTCTTGGAATGTCAGAGTATTATACTAAGTTCATATCTAATTTTGCAGGCAAACACATAATATGCATCAATTACTAAAGAAGGGTGCTACTTTCGCTTGGAATACTCAATGTGATGATGAGTTCAAACTCATTAAGAGACAACTTTCCGAAGCTTCTTCTTTGAAGAACTTTGATCCCAATCGAGATGTGGTTATCATGACTGATACAAGTGCAACAGGTCTAGGTGCAGTTATGATACAAGAACTCAATGGAGTGGAAGCAACCATTTTATTGTTATCTAGATGGTTGCGAGATGCAGAAGCCATCTATTCTGTTATAGAAAAAGAAGCCTTGGCAGTGTTCTGGACAGTGAGAAAACTCGCAAGTTCTTATGAGGAAACAGTTTTACAATCAAAACGGATCAGAAGTCACTTAAAGAAATCTTTGAGAAGAAAGGCTTAGACAACATATTCTCCAGAATATGAAAATGGGTTTTTGCCCTTCAACTATTCAACTTTCATTTAGAATACGTTCCAGGTTCTTAAAACAACATAGCTGACTGTTGCTCTTGTTTGGTCTCAAAAGAGAACACTGAAGGTGAAATCCAATCCAATCCCAAAAATCTTTATTTCGACCTTTTAGGCCATAAAAGATGCATAAAAATATACACACATTTAAAATCCAAACAATTAGAATGCATACAGGGAACGAGTAGCAGCAATTCATAATATTTAAAATCAGTAATATAGATAGATAAAAAAAAACAAAAAAAAACAAGCAACAACATTTCCTGTCGTTAAAAAAATGGAATAAGCGGTGTGATAAAAAACGTTAACAGCAGGAGCCAAAAGGTTAACATGTCACAGTGGTGTAGGCATTCATCCTATGATGATTATGCCTTAATCAAATTGGACCTAATGCGCCACATAGCCAAGAGAAATTTTGCAACTGCGAAAACAATGTGGGGGGAGGAATCAGTTTTCAATATTCTGTAAGATGTAACACAATTCCTTATTGCCATATTCCTACAAAGGGGCACCAGCCAGTATTTCCTGGGTGACTTGTAGGTAGGGCAAAAAAACAGAACATGGATTTCCTCCTCTTCGCAGGAATTACAACCGGGGCATAATTTGTCCCCTCCATTAGTCCATTTACTAGTAAAAGATTTGATAGGTAGGGTGCCAAACCGCCACTGTATAAAAAGCTTCCTTGCCGTAATCAGATAGATAAAATCCATAAAAGTCTCAAACTTATAAGAATTTTTGGATTCAGTAAAACAATGGGTTAAAGTGCCAATGCTGGGTGCAGTCATGTGGGAAACAAGATTTTGTTCCTTGTAAACTTCCACAAGTCTTTTCCGGGAGACCCTATTACAGCCTATTTCCGGGACCTCCCACAGCTCATTAAAACCAAGCCGAAGCAGTTCTTTTTTAACAAAGGCTAGCCAAGGAATCTTATCATTGTGATTTAGATTCATAACATGCACAAGATCTTGCCTGTAGTGGCTGAGCTCCCCTGTTGACCATAGTCTATGCCAGAATCTTAAAGGTTTGGATTCAAGGTCCTCCCTGATGGACGGCAAACCCAAATCTAGACGTAAGGGAAACAGAGGAGTTGCAATTGGGAGGGCCAGGAGACGCCTCATGAAGTTGTTTTCGACACGTACCAACTCACTAGCAGCTTGATGTCCCCATAATTCACTACCGTAGAGTGCAGCTGATTTCGCTTGTGTTTTGTACATCTCAACTGCAGGGGCTATGGGTTTATAGGTTGAGGTGTTCGTAGCCTTTAAAATAGCCCCAGAAAGTTGAGAAAGCCTTATTCGCGCACTCGAAATCTGTGGACCCCAGGATAGGTTCTCTTGGAGGGTCACACCCAGGTACTGAAATGTTTTAACCCTCTCTAAAACCGTGGAGTTTAGGGATGGGTTAGGTCTAGTTGTGGGAGAGGGGTTAAAGATCATAAATTTGGTCTTCCCTGTGTTAATCTCAAGGCCATACTGCCTGCAGAAAAGACCAAATCCATCTAGGATTCGCTGAATTCCCATGGGTGATTTGGAGAGCAGGAGGGTGTCATCAGCAAACATTATTGCCGGCACCCTCCTGCCTGCCAAAACCGGGGCGTCGTTGTCCCTAACGTTAACTAAGTGTGAAATGACACTGTTCACGTAAAGACAAAAAAGGGTAGGGGCGAGGACGCATCCCTGCCTAACCCCCCGGGAGACAGGGAACCTTTTTGTCAAAGCTCCACCCCGCCCACATCGTACCTGGGCAAAGTTACCCTGATGAAGTCTTATTATGGCCTGGAGCAGGTTAGTGGGCACTCCCATCTCCTTCAGGACTTCCCAGAGTTTGTTCCGTGGTACCAAGTCGAATGCTGACTTCAGGTCTACGAACACCATGTACAATCTCCCTCCCTCGATGGTCACCGATTTCCAAAAAAGGAGGACGAGGCGGAAGATTTGGTCCATGGTGGACGTATTTTTCCTGAAGCCAGCCTGGAGGGGACTTAAAATTTCGTTTTCCTCCATCCAGTCCAAGAGTTGGTCCAGTAAAAGTCGCGAATAAATCTTCTGGGTGACATCTATAAGGCTGATCGGCCTGTAGTTGGATGGGAGCAGAGGGCAGCCCTTCTTGAAGATTGGGACTATCTCTGCCCCCAGCCAAGTAAAGGGGATCGCCATTCCACTTGCAAGTGAATTAAAAAGAATGTGAAGATAAGGCGCCCAGACCTCTGGGTGGGACCTAAAAAGGTCGCCTGGTAATTTATCAAGGCCGGGGGCCTTTCCCAACGCTAGACCCTCTATTGCGCTGGCCACTTCCCCTAGCGTAAACTCCAAGGTGTCTCCAGGAAGGGAAAGGAGTGATGCAACAACGGCGTCAGTGTTCTCTAGGGTATCTGCGTAAAGTTTACTGAAATGGTCTTCCCATATATGTGCTGCTATATTGGGTTCCACTGCAGCTTTGGGTTCCCCTGAGCCAGTAGTGACTAGTGACCAGAACTTTCTTGAGTCCTTAGATATGAGGGCGATTGAAAGATCATGCCATCTATCCCAGTCCCAGTCTGACCTCGCACGATCCATCGTGGCCTTATACTGACGCCGCAGATCGGCCACCCTGTTCCGAGCTTCGCCCTCTTTGACTGCGGTAATAAGGTCAGATTTGGCCTTTCTGCAATCAGAGTTATACCAGGTGGAGGTTCTAGTCTTGTGTTTGGGCTTTGTCACCTCAGGGTAGAGAACCTCTCCTAGAACTCCCACTAGGTCTTCATGAATTAAAGGTAGAATTTTATGTAAATCCTGGGGACTGGATTGACTGACTAGTTCATCCAGGGCCTCAAATTTAGGCAGCACCAGATTGTAGATTTTCCCAATATTTTCTTCTGATTTGGAAAATTTCTGCCATCTCACCCTACGCCTGTTAGAGGATAGTACCAGGTTTCCCTGATCATCTCTGTCCTCGAGTGGTAGTGAGCCAGGATATACTGGAAGATAGGCCAGGAGGAGTAGGAGAGCGTCATGATCACTATCTGTGCGGGGGATTATTTTAAAATCCTCTACCTTTGGCCAAAGACTGGAATCCACAAAAATGTAGTCCAGTCGTGACTCATGATTTTTCCTGTTAAATGTACATTTTGAGGGAGTATCTGAGGGCGTACGTCCATTGCAAGCTCTTAACGCAAAATTAAGGGTTAGTGACATAATTTGGACCGCGAGTGGAGACCAAGATCTGGGATGGGGCGATTGGCATACTAGGATACCCCAGAAGTCATCTTCTGCCGTAAGGGCCCCTTCCCTCAAGCCCTCTAAGGGCTCAAAGTGACAGTTAAAATCTCCGCCCATTACCACCTTGTAATCGGTCGGCAGCTGTCCCAAAAAGGACGCTAGATCTTCTAATGTAGTGGATTCCGCCGTTGGGCCAACTGGGCGGGAATAAACATTTATAATTGCCAACTTTTGGGCACCCGGCCAGTTTAATAAAACGCACTGGATGTCTTGAGAGGACGTGGCTATGGTTTCCGCAATGCAACCAATATGACACGCTATCCACACTGCCAGGCCACCCGAGGGCCTCCCCTTACCATTCCAGGAAGCCTGGATTTCGAATACCGCATAGCCAATTTTAGGGACAGGTTCCCTCGCCCATGTCTCTTGAAAGAGACAGATGTCACTATTTATTATTAAAGAGTCCCATTCTTCAGTGTATATCTTATTGGCAATGCCTGCAACATTCCATGACAGTACCCTCAGGGCTCTAGATGGAATGTGTAATGTAGTTCCCTGCCCCCCAGTAGTATCACCACCACTACATACATGTGAGATAGGAATCCCTGGAGGGGGAGATGGACTAAGGTTGGGTGAGACTAAAAGAGTTTGAGTCATGCCATGGGAATCGCTTGGCATCTGAGGAGGAGAGTTTGCACCAGATGAATAAGATTTAAACTCCTGTACGCCTGACCCCCTCTCTAATACAGAATGATCAGGAGAGAATCCCAGGCGTCAATCACAGGAATCCAAACCAGAGAAAGCTTCGAATCTATTACTAACTTCCAGGGGAGTGAAAGGAAGCAAATGGTCCATTCCCCCTGTTTGAAAAGAATAGTCCGATCTCCCATGGCTTAAACCGTAGCCCCTTTGCGGAATGTATTCCCACCCATAAACATTCTTTGAAACCATTGGGCCAGACTGCAGGGAGAAGTGATGGTTATTTTGTTTTGGAGCAATAGGACCTGTCGGGGCCATAGAAGGCCAGGGGCATGACAGGGGAGCTACTAGGGCTCTGGGATAGAAGTAAGTAAGGTCGCACGGCATGATTGATTTGCCTAAGTTCCCTGGCATCCAGCTCAGGATGTGCCTAACAACTTCAGGATCCCTAAAGTTGATCACAATCAAGTCGCCCTCTATATCTTTCTCCCGCCCCCCCAACCAAGAGAGTCGACGCACGTGTACAATATCCCCAATAACATTCTCCGGTAGTGGCCTATTTTTAGACAGCCAGTACATAGTTTTATTTTTAAGCTGCTGTGGACCTTCTCGCTTGTCAGGGTCAAGGGTGGGAACACCCGTAAGCACCACTACATAGGGTAGTGCTTCCGGAGGAAGTTCAACCTGTGGAATTCTACGTTTAAATACTCTGGTTGGGGGTTCCCTCTCCCCAGCCGGCTGCATTGGTCTTGCGACCGTACTATTTCCACCCTTCTGGGTGGCACCATCCATGTGCATGGCAGGTCGGGAAGAAGTGATAGGGGTTGTGATCCCTTGAGAATTGTGAGTCACTGTTTTGGTAGAGACATTAGGCTTGGGGAGTAACACCGTTGTAGTGGTGTTAGATGTTGTATGAGCCACCTTAGCTGAATTGTTAGATGTTGTATGAGCCACCTTGGCTGAGGTAGGTTTTGAGGAGTTAGGTAAACCGACCGCAGCCAATGCTGTATTAAGAATGGGAGGGGCTTTCTGCTTATCCGATTTGTTAAGAATAGCCTTTTCCAGGTTCCCTAGCCGTTGTTCAATAGCCAATAGTCTATCTACAATAGGAGAAGTAAGCGTCCTGAGCATTTGCCCAAGAAGCTCCAGGGTGGGGACGATCGGCTGAGTCTCCTCAGCATTGGCACTTGTGGGGGTAGTGGCAAATGTAAGTGGTGGTGTTTCTTGTGTAGTCACTAAAGTGATAACAGGTGTAGTGTCCGCTGTTAATTTTGGGGCAGAGGCTACACCCCCCCCTTTCCCTTTGCCAAATTCAGAATGACTAATTTTACCCTTTTGAATAGAGCCCCCCTTCCTCATTCTCTTTTTGGGCGGTGGACCGTGGGTTTTCGGGGCCTCTATCTTCCTCGGTTGGTTTTTAACGGTGATTTTACCAATATGGAGGGGAGCTGGTGTTACTTCCTGACCTAGAGCAGAGTTACAAAGTGCTGAGGGAGCCGCAGTTGATGGGCTAAGTGGGGCCCTGGGAGAAGATGGTATGGGAGATGTGTCCCTTAAAAGTACTGGAATTCCCTGGGTTGAAAAAGGGTCTTCAGTGATAGGGGACACCCCTGAGCTAGATGTTAATATATGCGGGGGTGATGTCAAAGAGGGTCTGGCCTTATAACCCTCGATGGAGCGACGGCGCTCCACCCTTTTCTCCGCTAGGGCTTCTTCCCTTTCTATTTCCGAAATAGATTTTTTGAAATAATTGTCTAGTGTGCCCTTGTTAAGGTTTGCCCCCGTAGTCCCAGGTGAGGCCGTATCCATAATGCCAGACGAGTGCACAACTATGGAAATTAGACTGGAATATCAAATCTGAAAATGGCCTAGCCAAGCAATACCAGTGAAACAAGAATTAGCGCAAACTATAAAAGGCAGTAACGCGCTACAAACATAGGAGAAATGTGGATATTATTATAGTCGTAGGGAACTCAGGTCTGGGGACAAACACATGGGAATAAAAGAAACGGGGCCCAGCCCAGCCTCTCCAGCCACCTAACGGCCACACAACGGCCCGCTCTTTGCCCGGTCTTCGCCCCGGTCGCTCCCGCGCGCTCCCGCGCAGCGGATGTTCCGCCCTATGATAGAGGGCAGGGCAGGGGGCGTGGCCGGCAGGGAGAGCGGCCACAGGTGTTACACGCAGGGACTCCTGGTCAATGGAGTCCCTGCTAGGCTGCTCGCAGCCCTGCCGGTGCACGGGGGGTTGATTGGTCTTCTACTTCCCTCCCGCAGAGACTCCTGGCGCAGCGGGACCCGCGCAGCGGGTCCGGCAAGGTTTAGAGTCCTCCCCTCAGCTCAGGACAGATTGGCGACGACAGGCAGCGATTCCTTGGTCCTCCAGGCAGGCAAGCAGCAAATAGGAAGGTTTCCCGCAGTTGGCAGACACAGAGCTGCTTTTACGCTGACGGGGGCGT
Organism: Lissotriton helveticus; assembly: GCF_964261635.1. Lineage (NCBI taxonomy): Eukaryota > Metazoa > Chordata > Amphibia > Caudata > Salamandridae > Lissotriton > Lissotriton helveticus. Next base: position 285,132,918 of record NC_136070.1, on the reverse strand, counting down.
GGCCGGCAGGGAGAGCGGCCACAGGTGTTACACGCAGGGACTCCTGGTCAATGGAGTCCCTGCTAGGCTGCTCGCAGCCCTGCCGGTGCACGGGGGGTTGATTGGTCTTCTACTTCCCTCCCGCAGAGACTCCTGGCGCAGCGGGACCCGCGCAGCGGGTCCGGCAAGGTTCAGAGTCCTCCCCTCAGCTCAGGACAGATTGGCGACGACAGGCAGCGATTCCTTGGTCCTCCAGGCAGGCAAGCAGCAAACAGGAAGGTTTCCCGCAGTTGGCAGACACAGAGCTGCTTTTACGCTGACGGGGGGCGTGGCCGGCAGGGAGAGCGGCCACAGGTGTTACACGCAGGGACTCCTGGTCAATGGAGTCCCTGCTAGGCTGCTCGCAGCCCTGCCGGTGCACGGGGGGGTTGATTGGTCTTCTACTTCCCTCCCGCAGAGACTCCTGACGCAGCGGGACCCGCGCAGCGGGTCCGGCAAGGTTCAGAGTCCTCCCCTCAGCTCAGGACAGATTGGCGACGACAGGCAGCGATTCCTTGGTCCTCCAGGCAGGCAAGCAGCAAACAGGAAGGTGAAATAGAAGAGGAGGATTTCAATGAACTTGATGAATATGCCGTCTGCAATATCAAGGATAGCATAATAAAAGAAGATGTGTGGATCAGTGAACTATCGAAAGATGAAACTCTACAGTCTGTCTTGACCAATATCAAAAACTGTTGGAAAATATGTGATAAAACAAAGGATACTTTATCTGGATTCTATCAAGTGAAGGATGAGTTATCCTGTCAGAATGACATTCTCTTGAGAGGTACCAGACTGATTCCTCCAACTACCTTAAGGAACCAATTAATTAAATTTGCTCATGAGAGCCACCCAGGTATTTCTAAAACCAACATACTGGTGGCCAGGGATGTACATCTTGATAGAAAGGTCTGTGAGAGAATGTGTTGAATGCAACAAGTGTGACAAAGTTCTCAAACCGAGAGTTCAACCCATGACTTTGAGGGAACTTCCAAAACTGGCTTGGGAAGAAGTTGCCATAGACATCCTAGGTCCTATAAAGCACACCAGCACAGACAAATACATCATAGTACTCATTGATTTCTACTCTAGGTGGCCAGAAGTCACAATTACTAATTCTTTGGAGACTAGAAATGTTATAAAATTCCTTGAAGATATCTTTGTGAGAGAAGGGTTCCCTAACACTTTGTTTTCGGATAATGAGGTCCAATTCACACCAAAGGAAAGGACAAGTACTTATCTGATAGAGTATTCACAAGAAATCTGCCTTATATCACCCTGAAACGAATGGTGTTTTCACAAGGTTCAACAGAGTACTCAAAGAAACCATTCAACGAGCAGTGTTGTACCACAAGTGTTGGCAAACTGAAGTTTTGAACAAAGTTAAAACATACAGACTTCCTCCACATTCCATGACTGGCAGAACTCCTTTTGAACTTCTTAGGAAAAGAAAGCCATATACTATGTTGAATCCCTCATGGATCCGGAACGGATCACCCGAATTGAAACATGTTGAAAACGACCGAGAGAAATTAAAAAAAGAAATGAAAAGAATGTCTGAAAACAAAAGATATTTTGATGTGAGGAAAGCAGTAAAAGACTCTACCATTATTGTAGGCGACTTAGTTAGAATAAGAAATCCTCATGAAGGAACAACCACCCTGGGATCTAAGTATCTTCTGCCAATGAGAGTAATCAAGGTTTTTAAAAGAACGGAAGATCACAGGGTATGGAATTTAAATAGAGTTGCCAAGCTTTCTGAGCATTTCTCTAACAATTTCAAAGAGGGTAATGGTGAGGAATCTTTACCTATAAAAATTCATGAGAAGGCAAGAAACATAAGACAACGTACCAAGCCAAAGTACTTACAAGACTATGTTTTACAAAAAGTGTCACTCTTCGTGTGACAAACTTTTCTATAATGCTTTACTTTACTTTAAGCCATCTAACTTTATGACTATGTTTAAAAAAAAATGTGTTACTTCTATTGTGATTTAGTTTGCGATTTCATTCCTGTAGTTTTTTGTAATGCTCTTTTGTTTTGTTATAAGGAGGAAGATGTGTAATTTCTACTTTAAGCCATTGCAAGTATCAATGTGGAATGCTGAACTTATTATATTCCAAATGACATAGTGGTGTTCTGTAGATTGCTTCTTGAGAATGCTTTATTCAAGAGAAAGCAGTTGGATGAATTACAGCTGAGTTGGAAGGCTGAGGTGTATTGGATCTTCCTTAATAAATATCTCTGTATTAACTTAATTTGGATTGTACCATCTTTACATACAGCACATTTCATACACACCACATGTGCCCATAGAGGTGGCAGGAGTGTGAACGCAAGAGCGTCTCCTTTATTCTCCAAATTCACCAGAAAATTTGTTATGAAGGGATATCCTGTCTAAATTAAACATGACAATAAGGTTTTCCTCTCATGGGTCCATGACATGTGAAATACCAGGGCAAGCAAAATGTAGGATACATCTGCTAAGGATACCAGAGGAAAATGTGGTTGGAAGGGCAGAGACAGTGCATTATAAATTGCTAGCAGATGCAATACTTATGGTTCTGAAGACATAGGAAATACATTTAGGGAGATGGATGGAATTGCCACCTAGACACATTTTCAGGAGGCCAGCTGGTGGGGATGAACTTTGACAGGTTAGTACCCTTTACCTTGAGTTCATGGAAATATCCAGTAGGTGGGGTGCTCTGGTGGCCTCAAATAATGATGGAGGAATTTGGAAGGTCCTGATTTTTCTTATGCCTGGTCGGAGACCACAACACATTTCTGACTCAGAACTCTTTTCAGACAATCCCACCAAGACTGAGAAAGTTTATACACACACTGTAACCTTGTTAGTGCATGTTTACCATGCACAAGCAATGTTACCAGTTGTGCCACTCACCTCTCATGATATTGAAGCACTTGTATTGGTCCCACCTTGTCTCTGGACATCAGCTCCAGATGCGGTAGGACCACTGGTGTAACGCAACTTGGGGGGCCTCCCTGCAAGTCACATGGAGAGGCCCACCTCCTGGAGATTGGGGCCCCCCACACTGATACTATCTGCAGAACCATTTAAGATAAAGTTGAAGTCAGGTGCACAACTGCCATGTGTAAAACAGCATCCACTGTCCAAAGAAGCAAAAGAAGGTATTAGAGGGACAATACAAAGACTAAAGGACCAGGGAGTCCTGTATTCCTGTCCATCACCTTTTAACACTGTCATTTATCCTGTAAATAAATCTACAGGTAATACTTGGAGGATGGTTCAGGATTTTCACCCCCTTAATGCGATAGTATTAGCAGAGTGCCCCATAGTGCCAGGCCAATCTATGATATTGACTTTTACACCAAGTGACAGCAAATGGTTTTGTGTAGTGGATCTAAAGAATGTTTTTTTTAGCATACCTTTACATCCTGACAGTCAATATTTGACAGCCTTCAGTTTTGATGGTGAACAAATCCAGTACTCTAGACGCCCACAGGGCTATTGTGAGTCTTCGTCTGTGTTTACTAGAGGTTTGAGAGATGATTTTGTAAATTTCCAGTCAGACAGTACAGTCTTTCAATATGTAGATGATTTACAAATATGTAGTAAAACAGAATCTGAATGTGTTTTGGACACTGTCAATCTCTTAATGCTACTTGCTACTAAACGATACAAAGTAGACAGGAAACAATTCGTTTGTGCAAAACGAAGTGCTGTATTTGGGCCAAGTGCTGTCTGCAGAGGGCAAAAAGGTAGAAGGCACTAGAATACAATCTATAAGTGATCAGCCTCAGCCCAAGACAGTAAAAGACATGCAGAAATTTCTAGGCCTTTGTAATTTTGTATGTCAATGGGTATTTGATAATGCTACCATCATGCAACCACTATTATATGCAATGAAGAAAGCTAAAACTGACAACACAGGCATATAGTGGAGTGATGACAGTGTAATTGCGTTTCAGACATTGAAAGAAGTAATTGCTTCAGCCCCAGTGCTAGCAAATCCAGACTATACAAATCATGTTTTTCTGCTTTATGCTGTCACCGAGGAGTCCAAGATATAAGTCCTTACTCAAAAATACCCGATGTGTCACAAACCCGTTGCCTATGTTAGTGGACTATTAGATCCAGTAATGAAAGTTCACTTTCCTTGTGAGTGAGCACTTGCAACAGTAGATTTTGCAGTAGATAAAAGTAATACTATTACAGCAGGATGCCCTGTACAACTGTATGTTGAGCACTCTCCATTTGCTGTGCTACAGAAAAATAAAATTACATTGACCTTGAGCGAAAGGTTATGAAGTAATATTGTCAAAACCTTTTATCTGCGTTGAGCGAGTTCACTCAGTCAATCCTGCAACTTTTTTAGTGCACCCACTAGAGCCCGCTGATCATGACTGTAGTGTAACATTGGAGGAGGACGACCACCTGGCACATGAGGAGCCCTTGTCTGAAGGCCAACAATTGTTTATTGATGGTTCCTCATGGATAGACCAGGAGACAGGCAAAAGACATACAGGTGCAGCTATTGTTGAGGCTATTGGTACCCATACTGATTATACCTTAAACACATTGCAAGTCTTACCCTTGCCATACCAAGACTCAGCCCAAGTGGCTGAATTAAAAGCATTGATAATGGCTCTACAGTCTTGTCAGGGTCAGCCAGTAACTATATACACTGATTCAGCATATGTAGCTTTCACAGTTCACTCAGGGCTGTGGAGATGGGAACGGCGAGTATTTCTTTCATACGATGGGACACCAGTAGCGCACCAACAACTCTTTAGCTGACCATATGTCTGCATTGGAAATACCATGTCAAATAGCAGTGGTTAAGCGGTGGTAAGTGGACAGTGGCAGTGTCCCTGCCGCTTTTACGGCGCGATTATCGGTGCTTTGGTGATCTTTGCAGACCTGCGATTTTACAGTGTGTGAGCTCATTTTAAATCAGTTGGGGCTAGTGTGAGCGAGCGAGAGAGTGTACGCTCCCCCCGTGTGCTGTTTTAACTATTTTCCTCACATTTGCTTATTTCGTTTTGGGGCATTCTGCACTCTGCTCTGCTGAGGTTGTTACCTGAAGGCAGGCAGCTGCAGCTTCGGCACTGGGAGGCGCTGGACTCGTCCCTCCTTCCCACCTCGTTCTGACGCCGGTGACTAGCACCGTTCGAGCAGAGGGCGTGGAAGGTCCGAGCCAGCTGCTTCCGGTTGCTACGCGCAGCGCTCTAGTTGTTTGGACGCTGGGGGGGATATAAGGCATTGAACCCTGGGCCCCCATGTGGTAAGTGGACAGTGGCAGTGTCCCTGCCGCTTTTACGGCACGATTATCGGCGCTTTCGTGATATTTGCAGACCTGCGATTTTACAGTGTGTGAGCTCATTTTAAATCAGTTGGGGCTAGTGTGAGCGAGCGAGAGAGTGTACGCTCCCCCGTGTGCTGTTTTAACTATTTTCCTCACATTTGCTTAATTCGTTTTGGGGCATTCTGCACTCTGCTCTGCTGAGGTTCTTACCTGAAGGCAGGCAGCTGCAGCTTCGGCACTGGGAGGCGCTGGACTCGTCCCTCCTTCCCGCCTCGTTCTGACGCCGGTGACTAGCACCGCTCGAGCAGAGGGCGTGGAAGGTCCGAGCCAGCTGCTTACGGTTGCTACGGGCAGCGCTCTAGTTGTTTGGACGCTGGGGGGGATATAAGGCGGATGTATAATCGGCAGCGCAGCGGACGAGCGCAGCGGGCGCGACGAAGACGCGCCTAAGTTAAGCCCGTCTGCCCCCGTCCGCGTCCGGACGCGGTCCAGGGCCCTGCCCCCTGCCCCCTGCCCCTCTGAGAGGATACACACGCTGGAGCAGAGCTGACCTGTTGTCCTTCCGCAACATGGGTGCTAGCAGCTCTTGTCTGCATGGCATGAGTGTTGAGGAGAACACTGTTTGCAGTCACTGCCAATTCACTTATAACCTGTCCAAGACGGCAAAAAGGGAGCATTACGAGCTAGTCTGTGGCTTGTTGAATGGCCGGTCGCTACGCAAGCACAGACTAGATATTTATGATCTCCTTAGTGAAAAGCAATGGGATCTAGTTTTTTTCACGGAGACATGGCTGGACTGTGACTCTACCCCAGAGGCCCTTGAAGCCATTCCGGAGAGTTACACCCTGGTAAGGCAAGATAGACCGAAGGGTAGAGGTGGAGGAATAGCCATTGCCGCCAAGCAGGGCCTTCGCTGCTATCTGGAGCAGACTGTGATCACAGACAGTGAGGCGGGTGCGTTCTCCATTCAGGTAAATGGGGGGTACACTGTGAAGGGCCTCCTGATATACAGGCCACCTGGCCCATCTGCCATATTTGGCGATAGCCTGGTTGAAGGTATCACAGAGGCAGCTCTGCGCACGGATAAGTTCCTGGTGTTGGGTGATCTCAACCTACACCGGGATGATCCTGCGGACAAGACGGCCGGGGACCTCTGTAAAGAGATGAGTGCACTTCAGCTCGAGCTGATAGTTAAACTACCCACCCATCTGCGGGGCCACTTACTGGACCCTATCTTTGCCAACTGGGGACAGGTGGAGGCCTTGACCCCCGAACCCATTCCCTGGTCGGACCATCATCTGGTGCCCTTTTTGATTCACATTCTGGGGAGCTAGAGTGCCGGAACAGGTAGCATTACATCGTCCGAGCCAGGTTTAACGAGGCACTCATGGTGGGGGGTGGTCCGGGGGGAGAGGATGTGGAGAAAGCCAACAATAACCTGGACCAGCGCATTATGGATGCCCTGGACCAGGTTGCTCCGCTTGCCCTGATTAGAACGGAGGAACGTGCCCTGAGAACGGCACCTTGGTATAATGAAGAGGTGCGCATGGCCAAGGTCGCGTGCAAACGTGCAGAAAGGCAGTGGAGATCAGCCTTTGCCACTCAAGCTAGAACAGACTATGTTGCAAGTAGGCGCACCTACCATAGATTAATTAGGAAGGCTAAAAAGGTGTACTATGACACCAGGATCAGGGAAGCAGAAAACTCCACGAAGGAATTGTTTTTAATATATAAATCACTCTTGGTTGGGAAGCCTGCGGCAGTCCCAGAAGAATTCTGCACGGTGGACAGCTGTAACCGAGTAGCATAGTTTTTTTGCCAACAAGGTAGCAACTATCTATTCGGCCTTCCCAAGCCGGGCTATCACAGACCCCGAGATTGAAGAAGTGCCCGGGGTAAGGGGAGAACAACGGGTGCTAACTACATTCGTCACCCCGCCTACTGAGAAACTTATTCAGATCTGTGGATCAATAAAATCAGGCTCCCCTAGAGACCCTACTACACCCAGACGCCTGATGGGCAGTCTGCACGTATTAGAGCCGTACATCCGCCACCTCCTGGACATCTCTTTTGGGACCCATATTGTACCTGATGCCTGGAAACGGGCGGTAGCCCTTCCTCTCCAAAAGAAGCCCAATATCAGCTATGATAGGTTAGACAATCTTCGTCCTATTTCTCTTCTGCCATACATGGCGAAGGTTGCTGAGAAAACTGTGAACCTTCAGCTGATGGGCTTTGTGGAAGAGGCTTCCCTACTCCACGACTCTCAGTTTGGCTTCCGTCCACGGCACTCGACGGAGTCAGCATTGCTCATGGCAGTAGAGTCCATACGGCAGGGAGTGGATGAGGGCCAGACTATGGCCCTGATCCTCTTGGACCTAAGCGCAGCATTTGACACTGTAGCTCATTCCACCTTGCTACAGTGTCTGAATGATGGAGGGGTATCAGGAGCTGCGCTTAGATGGATCCGGTCTTTCCTGACAGGTAGATGCTTTCAAGTCCGCCAGGGAGAATGTTATTCTAGGGAGATTAGGTTGGGCCAGGGCGTGCCGCAGGGCTCGTCCCTGAGCCCAACTCTGTTCAATCTGTACGTCTCCCCGCTGGCGGCTATAGTTGAAAGCTATGGCTTGCGCCTCGTGTCCTATGCCGACTACACGCAGCTGGTCATTTCCCTCTCACGTGTGCCTGGTCTTGTGGCGGACAATTTCAGAGTTTGCATGCAAGAACTGGCAACCTGGATGTCCGCCAACTGCTTGAAACTCAATGGCAGTAAGACCGAGGTGCTCGTGGTGGGGGGAGGGCCATCTGTATGGTCGTCGCATGGTGGCCACCCTGTCTAGGAGAAACACCTGTTCCTTGCCAGGAAGTAAAGAATCTTGGGGTATGGTTGGACGTTGACCTTGCCTTTGGCCCCCAGATTGGCCGAGTGGTGGGGGCATGCTTCGGAGTTTTAAAAATTCTGAGGAAGGTCTTGGATCTTCTGCCCATTACAGCTCGCCGGACGCTGGTGCATGCCCTAGTCACCTCGCGCCTAGATTACGGCAATTTGCTGTATCTGGGGGCCACGGGAAAGGTTTTCAACCGCCTCCAAGTGCTGCAAAATGCAGCCGCTCGCCTAATTTTGAGGCTTCCTAGAAGATCTTCCTCAAAGGCAGCGCTCCAGGCCCTGCACTGGCTTCCTGTCAGGAGCAGGGTGGAATTCAAGGCTCTAGCCATGTGTCACTGTATCCTGGGCGGCAAAGCCCCTGCCCCGTTACAGAGTCTGGTTACCAGGTATGAGCCCACAAGGAATCTGCGCTCCTCCTGCACAGGACTACTGAAAATCCCAAAAATAAAGAAAGCGCGAATGGGGGGCAGGTCTTTTAGATATCTGGCTGCTAAGCAGTGGAATGACCTACCATCAGAGTTACGTTTGGAGCTTTCAGAAACCATGTTCAGAAGGAAACTCAAGACTCACCTATTTGGAAAGTAGGCGGCTGTGATGGCTGATTGGACTGCTTACCCCACTTACCATAGCGCGGGGACACGCCGGTGTGCGTAAACCAGGCGCTCTATAAATTTCCCTAATAATAATAATAATAATAAGTGCCAGGCACATACAAAAGGAACAGATTTGGTGGCTAAGGGAAATGGAGATGCTGATACAGCAGCAAAGGAAGCTAGTTTATATGCAATAAAAACATGCAGTATGCACACTTTAGATGCAGATGATGAAGTTGAGAGAAAACACTATGAGAATATTACTACAGAGGCATTATTAGACATTCAAAATGCAGTACCATAGATTTCCAGATCTACTTTATAGATCAGCAACTTCAGGTAAAGTTTTAATGACACAGTCACTACTCATAACAGCCCTTCAACAACTTCATTTACCAACACACAATTCTAAAAGAGTAATGATGGATAAATTAAATAAAAGCTGGTTTATCCCTAATCTAGGACCATTAATTGATGTATTCCTAGCTTCATGTCATGTGTGTTATCAGTACTCTAGTAAGAGGTCAACAAAAATGTCTTCATCTTCCATTCCAAATCCAATAGGTCCTTTCATAGAGTTACACATAGACTTTGTAGATATGCTACAAAAATGTAACGGATGTAGGTACTTGTTAGTAGTGGTGTGTCTATTTTCATGATGGATTGAAGCGGGACCCTGCTCCAGGTGTGATGCTGACCATGCAGCCAACTTCCTGGCAAGAGAGGTCATACCAAGGTGGGGGTTCCAGCGACAATACGTAGTGATAATGGCAAACACTTTGTCAACACAGTATTTTAGAAAATTACTCAACTATTAGGAGTGGAACACCAGTTTACCACCCAGAGAGTAATGGAATTGTTGAGAGTATGAATGGCTTATTGAAAAGCAAAGTGTCAAAAATGTGTGAGACACTGAAAAATAATTTGCTTTACTGCCTTCCTCTTGCTCTGTATGCATTGAGCAATGCCCCTTCAAAGGATCATCATTTGACCGCAACAGGTAGACATTCTAATTTTTCCTTTAAACAAAATCAAATGTTTTGTTATGATACTAAGTCTGCATCAGAAAGTGTTAGGCAAGAAATGAATGCATACATGTCTGCCTTAATAAAGGCTGTACAGGTTTAATCTAAATGGGTTCTGCTGCAACAGGCCGACAGTACTGCACCATCCCTGCCCTTGTCTACAGCCATCAGCATCAGTACCTCGGTCTTTGTGCGCATCTTTGTGAGAACATGGAAATACCCCAAGTTTCTAGGCCCTTACCAAGTAACACAGAGCATGCCAACAGCAGTACAAGTGGAGGGGATGCAGAACTGGGTGCACGTAACAACAGACCTTATTCCATTTTTGGCCTCACTCCCACAGAGCGGGGAGGAGGGAATGGTCCAAGGATAAATGACACAATGAAGACACAGTTAAATGATGTTTTCATAGTATAAGAATGATTTCAGTGGTTATGATTATTACTCTTATAATTTGTTATTGTAGTGTGTGATACAAAAAACCGCACCCATAAGGAAAAAGTATCACGCTTTCGTAGAGCTGTTTTCAATGAAACCGATATACATCCTTTGCATGATTCTTTACTTGATAATTTGGGGTACAAAAGCATGCATGATATAGGTACCAATACACAAATTGATAGTTACAGCCTACTCATGTTAGTCCTATGACTGCCAGAGTTAATACAACTAGATATGATACAACCCCTGACATTTTGCAAATTCTGACAGATAAAACCGAGTTAATGAAAGAGATATCCAGAATGAAGGGAGCAGGGCAGAAATATAGTTATTTAAATTGGGAGGAAGCAGTACTGGAATGAGGTATTCTAGGGAGATCTAATCCACCATCGACCTGTAATAATTATTCTGCCAAACTACTGCCCCCAGATTGTGCAGCCGGGCCAGTATTAAGTATTGAAGCTTCAGTATTTGCCAATAATAAATGGTTTACTGGAGCTAGGCTTTCATGTAGGGCCATATCTTTATGGAATGGTACAGAAACAAAAAGTCTGTTGAGATTTGATGATATAAAAGCATATCAGCAAGTATGGGAGGAAAACATACATGGACTGGAACTAAACGTCATCCTAAGCTGGCTGTGAAACTAATGAGATTTGCTCTTTGCTTTCAGGGAAATGGGATTGTTAAAGTGGGACGGAATCTCAATTGCAGCCAAACTATTTACAACCAACAGTGATATGCAGGGCCGTACCTCCAGCCCTATAGATTTTTTCTGGCAGTGTGGTGCTCGAATATACTCTCAATCCCCCCCCTCCCTGACTAGAGTGGAATCTGCTCTCTGGTGACTTTACATACCTCATCTATGGTAATACCAGCAAAAGAAATAAAAGAGTTGCCTTTGCATTCCACGAGTAACGCATCAACTTTGCTGCATCATTACAGACGAAAAAGGATGGCTGAGTACTTTGGAACTTCATTGTGGCAGGATGTGCCCAAAGAGTATAGGCTGTTCAGCGACGCCCAAACATTTTTGGGGAGTCTGTTACCTATGTTTCAAGCAAAAGCAACTGCTCGCTGGGTTCAAATCACCCAGTGGGAATTGATGAACGCAATAAATGCTACTGAAGATGGTTTTAATGCACTTAAAGAAGAGCTGCATTCAATCAGCCTTATGGTAATGGAAAACAGATATGTTTTGGACTTGATGAGAGCAATCGAAGGAGGGATATGTAGAAAAATTAATACCGTATGCTGCACTTTTATACCAGCACATGATGAAGATGAAGGAAATCTGACTCAGGCCATATTGACTTTGCATAATCTGCAAACACAGATGAAAAAAGAGGGGGGTGCTCCAGATGGAGTGGTTCACTGGTTGGTTCGATTGGGTGCTGTCCTGGATGTCTGGGTTGTCTAAGGACTTTTTGCCTATAATAGTTCTGTTGCTATTGATGTGCCTAATATTTCAGGTTATCTTAGCATGTTGCAAGAGGGTTACAGCTGAAGTGGGAGGTATGTTCCCTTTAATAAGAAATAAAGAGATGCAAAATGCAGAATTGGAAGAAATATACAGGGGTAGTCAAGAAGTAGTCAAAGAATCAACTAGAAAGGGGAATGACAGGAATGAAAACTCTAATTTAGATTTAGGCCCTAATCATTCTGTTCAATATTCTGTTTTACCTGTCACTTGCCCACATACTGTGAAATATTATCATGTAAAGAAAGAAAAACAGTATAATGTGGTTTAAATGTGTGGTTAAAACTGCATGTTTAAGTTGCACATTTTATCTGGTAATAACCTACAGCCAGCTTTCAATAAAAGGCCTAATGTGTTCTGACTGAAGCGTTTTTTTTCTTCCCATTGTATGTTTCCAGGAAACTTCCTAACTTGAACATGTAGCAGGAAATCCGGAGCAGCAGAGAATGTTCCACTTGTAGTCTGTAAGTGTGGCGTGACTTCTAGAAGTCAAGAACACAGGAAAAGGATGGACTTGAAGGAAATGTGTGCAATGTGGGTGGGACATAACGGAAAAGCTGGAAGCTTTTTCTATTGTTTACATTGTATTGAAGTTATGGATGTTTGCCAAAAATTGTGTTATAAGACAAGACTCGCAGAGTATGTAATTTGAGACTGACTTGTGCTTATCTTATAGCATTGTCGCTCTCCCAGCTGTATCAGGTTAAGCATATGCAATAAACCTGTTTGTACTCCCTCTGTTGCAGATGTGGTGATTAAATGTTTTTCACTGCTTAAAGGATTTTTTCCCAACAGTTTAATACCCCTTCCCCCCTGCATGCACTTAGTAGGTCCTTAACTCGAGTCACCTCATTCACTGGTCCCTGCCACGATATTTGGTCGAAAGTATCTTGGTGGCTACGAGGTTACTCAAATCCTTGCATTTGCAGCCCACGCTTTACCGTCAAGCCTCCATATGGACTGTGGCCCTTTTGTGCTCTGGAGGGCTACTCTGTTTGGCTTATTTTGACCATCTTTCTGTTCGAGGTCGGTTATTCGTGCCAAATTTCGCTTTGGCTGTGCTGGTGATATCAGGAACTTCACAATCATGTCTCGGAGTTGCAGCTTATAATCTGCTGCTGTCCTTTGCCCATAGAAAAATGTACCTGCTCTGTGATGTAGTTTTCTTAATACTGAAGCTTTTAGTCACAGCTGTCTGAGCTTCACACTTGGGGAGTCTTCTTGGCATCCGCTGGCACCTACAATAACTTACAGTAGCCACTGGCAGCTGCAATAAATGACTGTGGAGGCGCTTCTATGCCTCAGGTTTTCGGACGTGGTATGATTTACTACCTACTGCCATCTGTGTCCTCTTTCCCTCCACTGTTAGGAGCTGCATCGTCCAATCTGATGTTGAAGCCTTGTTACCCTATCTCAGAAGCAGGCTGCTTGAAACTATGGCCTTCTATGATCTTGCTGTTCTTGGAGGTTTCATTTCTGGTAACCATAACCTCCAATGGACATATGTGAGCTACAGGCCATGATCACTTTGTCAATATACACTGTCTTTCAGAAAAAGTGGTCCCTCAACTTTCACCCCCCCCCCCTTTTGCTTCCAGAAGCATTGTCTGCTTTTCACCTTAACAACAAAAACTGTCACTTAGACCATTGCCATTGGACCTCCTAGGCTGAAGCGGTACTACACAACATTGTGGTCATGCTCACTCAGTTTTTGCTGGAAAATGAGAATGCATGTTGTTCTTCGTACCTCCTCATGACAGATGGCCATGTGGAACTAGTTGAAGGTGGTTTTTAAAGGCAGCTAACATAAGATGTACAACTTATTGTATCAAGTTATATTAATCCTTTCATGGTCATTTAGCCCCATTAGTAATCGGCCTGCATCATCAGCGTGAGTCCAGGTACCTTTAGTTGTGTATTTTCTCCTCAGGTGAGATCTACAGGCACTGCCTCCCTCGGCCTCTGGGCTCCAAGTTAAAAAGTTCCTTCCCACAACTTATCACCAGTGCTACCCATGACAGTGTTCTCCTTATGGCCTTAGCAAGGGTTCACTTCAGAAATGGATCCCAATAGTCTGTGTCTGAAGATGAAATGTGATGTGGTGGATAATCAGGAATGCAGATGAAAACGGCTGCATTCAGGTAACTTAAACAGGAGGCGAAGAGGTCCACGCAGTCTGCTTCCTAACAGCCTCTGAATGGTGTGAGCGGGGGCGATACTGATGTTAATTTTATTTAAAATATTTGTCGAGATTTGGTGTTCCCTTGAAATATTGGCCAGCACAATTCTCCTGTGAGCAACAACTCCCTGTTGCACTTATAGAGATATGCTGGACACGTTCTAGAGTTCCAGCATATGCCCTATGTAACCAGCCACTCCCAGAGGGCTGGCGTCTACAATCACCCCACACCTATCCATCACAGCTGTCACTGGTCAGATGACCCTGCCAATAAAAGGGGCCGGGCGCATGTGCCTTGGGCCAGTTCCAGTTACCCTATCTATGTGCCTGTGTGGTCACTAGTTCTGCCTGAGGGCTTAGGGCCCTAGACATTACAATAGGGGATGAGTGGGTCGGCCCTGTGTGTACCCAGGCAGGTGTGCAGCAGCTCTGACATTCAGCATGGGGGAGAGCATAAGGCACCTCTGCCAGCAAGCTGCACCCACCTGGCGAGTAAGAAAGTGCCGTCAAGGGAATGACCATGCAGCCAGCGCTGGAACACTGAGTGGTGTCCTTGAAGCAAGGAAGACAGAGCTGGCCTAAGGTCCTGCTGCAGTGACCCCAGTGATGTAGTTGCGGACTAGGCAAAGTGCCCGCGGACCCATCGGGCAAGATTCCGCGCAAACCTGTGAGCGAAGAAGTATTGAGAGGGGGCGAGGCGTCGCTGCCAGCAACGTGCTCGAGGCGCATCTAGGCTGTTCACTTGGACTGCAAGAAGCGGACCCCATCCCACAACTGCGAGGGATGGGAAAACTGAGCTGAAGTACCCACAGCTCTAGGAAGGCTGCTGTGCCCTCGTAGTTTAAAGCGGCAGCAACACTGACCTGGGATTATTGAGCGTCGGCCACTACCGGGGCTAGAAGCATGACCAGGTGTGCCGCACTCACAGTTGCGAGCTCCTATCTGCAGCAACAGTCCCTGTAGAAGTGGTCTTCAATCTATGGGGCGCGAACCCCATGGGGGCCCTGGAGTCCTGGCAAGGGTGTCGCGCATTACACATCTTCACTTGTCCCTGCAACTCAAAACGTGTGCTTTTCCATTTGAAAAAAGACAGCCGTCCTTGTACAGCTAATTTACATCATTATCAGCTGCTTCTCTGAATGAAATGCAAATTTAAGAGTGTAAAGGGTTTTTTGAGCAGTTCTGACTTTAATTAACTAAATCACTCCAAGCTTTGTGATGACAAAGGTTTGGTTTTTTGAGTGGAAGTGAAAAGCGTTAACAACTCGACTTGTGCTTGCTTTTCATTTTAACTGCATTTACACAGTCCTTAGTACCCCATAAGATGTGTTGAAGGGACAGCTATGAAAGCAAAGTTTGCATTACATACTCTGGTATTACTTATATCTATGTTTTGGAAGCACCATTTTATCATAAAAATATTTCCACATTTTGCAGCCTTTTATCTTACACTGTGTGTAATGAAAGTATAAAATAATGACTTACATATTCACAGTGCTTTCTGTCACAGGCTGTGACCTCGGAGCACTAAAAATACACATCCCTATTCTCCACTAAACCAACCAAGATGTAATTCTGTGGCTTTCTGGTTACATGCAGACCTCTGCAGTATATTCACTAATAGAGGTTTCATAATGTGCTACAGTGCATTTCCCACTGAGTAAGAACTTTTAAAGTTATTTTTCATTAACACTGCCCATTATTTTTGAATTAGATACCCGAGGGTGAAAGACCTCAAAAATGTACAGATGGTCTCATTTGTGAAAAATAAAATAGCTGCATCGCTGCGACAAAACAGCGATGCAACAGTTTTCATTGCGTCCTCCTTGTGACAATGGATGTGCCGCATTTAATGTATGGTGCGCCATGTTGTAAAGAATTACAGCTACGTTATTATTTCTAACGTATCTTTAGGTGCAAAAGTGACACATTGCTGGGATGTGTCTGAAAACAGACGCAACTCCAGCAATGTGTCCTTTCACATGGGCCAGCCCCATATGAAAGGGCTTGCGTCAGTCTCATCCCGCTGTGGCATAAAAGTGTGGCAAGACTTCAGAAGTAAGGCTCAGAATATTTTGGGACTTATTTATGATAGGCTTGCATCACCAGAGCATCATTTGTTTTTTTACCCTCGAGTGGCGCAAGCCTTTCAACCATACCTTTGAGGCGGTGCAAAGTCACCCTGCATGGCTGTGCATGGCCTCAAAGATATGGAGTAAGACATAGCAGCGCAAGTCACTGCTTTGAAATACTCTGCGTCAAGGAGGTGTTCCATGGGCTTTCTGTGAGGTTCCCATGCAACACCCATGGATTTTGATGCTGCTCCATATTTACAAAATCACGTAAACCTGGGGATCTTCAAAAACAGATGCCTCCCCAGTGGAGGTGTAACGAGGAGAGATGTTTTAATTTCTCCTTGTTTGTTCCTCTTTCCATGTGTGCTGTATTCTGCAGCTCACATAGAAAGTGAAAAACGCCTCTCTGGATTGTTTTTGTGAAGGAAGGTCCTTCTTCCTGTACAAAAACAATCCTGCCTGTGTTGGTGCTAGGCAGCAATTTGTGCGCTAACGCAAGAGAAAAGGACAGGAATGCACCATATTTCATAAATACACCAATTCCACATACATTAGGACCTTTGTTTATAGCTACACCTTTGACTACACCCTCATGCTCACTGACCTTTGGTTTGCTAAACACTGTTTAATATTATTTCCCCACGGTAGAAATGATTTGCTGTAGGAATTGGGGCATTTATAGTTGTGGCTAGGGGCTGATGATGAAGCGTACTAGATTATAGAAATTTTTGTCAGAAGGGGGTCCTTGTGCCTAAAAAGTTTGACAAGGGTGTCTCAGCATGAAAAAGTTTGAAGACCTCTGCTGTATGGTCTCTGGGTGCAGGGGAGATTACAGCAGCAGGATTAGAGAGACTGCCTAGACTGCTGCAGTCTGAAAAGAACAGGCCCTGTAGTGCAAACTAGCAGTAGCGAGCTGCACCTCACAGAGACCTGGGCTGATTACCGTCAGTTCACACGGCTGGAGTAAAGGCACACGCAGCACTGGAATGGTCCTGTATTGAACATTTTGTGTCAGGGCGAGATTAGTCCCATGAGAGACAATGGGGCTCATTTATGAGCCCCTCCGCCACTTTTACGCCACCTGTGCGTCACTTTTTGTGACGCACCAGTGGCATAAAAACTGCACCATGTTGCGCCATATTTACGAAGTGACGCATCTAGGTAGATGCGTCACTTCGTAAACCCCTGCACTACATTATACCTGCGCCAGGTATAATGTATGCAGGGTGGGAGTAACCTCGCAAGAAAGGGTCGTAGGAGTGGCGCAGCGAAATCTATGAGATTTCCCTGCGCCACTTCTAGAACGCCAATGCATCAAGACCTTACACCTGCCTCATGGCAGGCGTAAGGGTGACGCAGGCCCTTTTACATGGGGCTTGCCCCATGTGAAAGGAACATTGCTGGGGTTGCGCCAGGCTTCTGACACAACTCCAGCAATGCGCCACTTTTTGCACTGGCAGGTACGTCAGTTTTACTGACATATCTGTCCTTCCTTGCGTCATGATGTGTCATAATATAAATTTGACGCATCATTGGTGTCGCAAGGAGGGCGCACTGAGAAGTGGCGCATCGCTGCTTTTACGCAGCGATGCTCCATTTCTCATAAAAGAGGCCCCGTGTGTGAACAGCCATGCGCAAGGGCTGCGCCAATGGGAAATAACATGAGAGAGCTTCTCCCCAAGCGACTGCGGCTGCAAAGAAAAGCTGACCGAAAACAGCAAAGCCTCCTGGTGGCCGCCTATGATATCCGCAGTAGTCAGCCTTGGCAGTAGTGAAGAAAAGGTGTGCTTTGTGAAACACTGACCATCCTTTGCCCAGAGAGAGTAAAAGGGCAAGACAACCCTGCAGGACAGCATGAACTTGAGGCTGATAGGTGACTGAGGGGCAAGCACCAGAAAGAAAGCGGGCCTGCCGTGCCCTACAGCAAGAGACTGGTCGGAAAGTGCCACACACCCACTGTGGGCTGCCAAGTGCCTTCAAGGGGAGAGACTGTGAACTCCTGTAGAGATAGGCAAAAAGAGTACATGAAGGGAGCACCTTTTGCATTCCAATACTCTGCTCCCAGCGCAGAATCAGTGGGTGAGAACTGCGTCACGCCCCCTCTGTTGTCTGCCTGTCAGTTTGGTGGGGAGAGAGACTGTGTCCTCCTCAGCTGAGACCACAAGAAGCCCAAAGATGCCCCAGCCAAGAGAGCTGCCAAGAGTCGAGTGAAAGTCAAGGTAACAGACCCAGAGGTTGCAAAGCAGTAAAGCTCCAATCCACATGAAAGGAACAAGGAGAACATGTGCAGCAAGCGCCACCAGTGGCTGTTTGACCCCACCGCAAGCGAGGAGATTAAGCCACATGTCCCCAGTGGTGAACAGCCACTACCGCAAGAGAGGAAGGGGCATTCAAGGAGCCAGCAGAGGGTGCCCCTGAAGAAAGACTGAGAGCCCATGATCAGAGGTGAGCAGAGGACCACACCTGTAAATAGAGCAAGGTCAGGAGGCCTCGGAAGGAGAGAGCCCTCGGAGAAGGAGGAGAAAAGTTGAACGAACGAGGCTGCCCCATTGGGCTACCCCAGCACAGAATGGCCACCGATGGCCCACCAAGCATGTCATAAGGGGTGACTCATTTTGCGAAGCATGCCTGCACTTGGGCAAGGCTATGTGCCACGACGGCGTAAACTCGTGGCGCATGCAGTGTGAAAAAGTGGCGAAAGAGGAAGGGTTACTCTCCAGTCAGGGAACAGAGCACCAAGAAGATCCCTGAGGAAAGGGACAGGACCAAAAGAGGTCCATGAGGGGAAAGAAGACCTGTGAGAGGTCTATGTGGAGAAAGCAGACCAGTGAGAAGTCCGCGAGTAAAACAGTCATATCCTACAAAAACGGCACGAGTCGGCTCTTAAAGATAGGACAGGATGCATCCAGGGAGGTCCCTGTAAAGGGAATGTCACAGTGAGAGGCCTAGCCAGGAGACACAGGAGAAGAAAATCAGTCCTAGGAACAGGATTTAACCAGAAAGGTCCATGTGAAGTGCACATGACATCGAGAGGCCTGGTCAGAAGGGAGTAGAGTGGCAGGATGCCACGTTGTGGAAGAGTCCAGTGGAAGAGGGTGGCAAGATGCCACAAGGCCATGTCGCAAAGAGGAAGGAGGAGAAGAAGAGTGGCACGATGCCCCATCACACCAATAGCAATGAGCAAATGATGTTGGCACAAGGCCACAGTACTACATCGCAAAGAAGAATAGGAAAGAAGAGGCAAGGAAAGAGTGTAATAGACCCGTCACATGGAAGATCACTGACATTCATCAGTAATTATTGATGTTGTCAATTGCGTCACTAGATCCACCTAAGGCACACCGTACATCCAGCATGGAGCACCATGTCTGAGAAACACCTGCAGAGTAAGAAGGCATCCCTGGCCTCATGGGAGATTGGCCTCCCATAAATCATCTGTTATACCCAGTGACCCCGAAGCCTGCTGAAGACAGCATACTTGACCCTTCATACCATCCACCCTTGGGGTTGCACAAGAGACTTGACTTGGTCCTGTTTGCACTTCCTCAGTGACCCTGGCTCCAAGAAATCCACACAGGCCCATGGCAATCCAGGGGGAAAGGCCTCAAGAGAATTCTGGTGAGAGGGCAGTCCCACCAAGAGAGATGTCTGCAGCCGCTACACTAGGAATCAATGTGGTCGCGGTGATAGGCGATTATCCAAAGACTATCTAGCAGATGCCTGTGTACTTGAGTCCTGATGGCAAGAGCACACAGACCCTGAGACAACTAGTCACAAGTAACTTGTATAAGTGGTGCTGTTGGTGATTCCTCAGAACCCTTTCATACGGCCTGGGTGGATACGGCGCAGTACTCATAGTCCAGTGGAAGCCCAGCGAAAAGGACGTCCTGCTTTAAGGACTACTGGCAAGAGGGGAAAGTCTGAAACCGCTCCTTCCATGGGTACCGGGAAGCACCATGGCCTACGAAGACTCTCAAATGGACATCCATAGAAACTGAGTGTTTGCAAAGATATCTCTGCAGCAGACTCTACCACTGCTCCTGATGCACCCCCAGTATGAACTGTTAAATTACTTCCAACATCAAGAGAGCAGGCGGGACTGAACAACATTGTAGAGGCTAACTGTTACCCCATGGACATATGATCGCAAGATCCTGTTCTGTCCTACGGACCGCCTCAAGAGATTCAGTGGTGTTTTGTTTTGTTGCTTTATTTTTTCCCTCTGGTTGGACTCATTGTCTCTTTCCAATAAAGTTTGGGAGGGGTTTAGTGATCTGCTGGACACATTCTAGTGTTCCAACATATACCCTATGTAACCAGCCACTTCCTGTACCCATCCATCACAGGTGTCTCAGGTCAGGTGACCCTGCCAATAAGAGGGGCCAAGCGCATGTGTCCTAGCCCAGTTCTAGTTACCCAGTTACCCTAACTATGTGTCTGCATGGTCATTGGTTCTGCATGAGGGCCTAGGGCCCTAAACATTGCAACATTGCCACCTTGTAAATGTAGTCTGCCACAGTGGCATTAACATTGTTGCTGGCACCCTGCAGCTCTGCATAGTTACAGACCAGGAAGGATGCATTGGAACAAGTTAGAATGGCTCCTATTTCGAGCCTCTCTCCTGAAGCATTGGGAACGCGGGCAGCTTCTTGCTCTGTGCTATGGTGCTCCAGCCCCCTTCCCATATTCTCCCTTATAAAAAAAATTGTTTCCATTCAAAATTGCAATCACCTTTCCTGAAGAAGGAGTCAGGCACTTGTTTTGCAGACACGTGAAAGTGTGCGCGTGCCGGACATTGCATTATTTAACGGGCTCATCTATCTCCAGTCCTGGCCTTCAGTGGCTTTCCACGCTTTAGAACCACATCCTCCATGTACGGAGATGTGACTCTCATTAGGCTTCAGCCATTTGGTTTCAAAGGCCTTGTTGCAATAAGCGTGAATACCCCCCATCCCCTCTTTCCCATCTCATCTTAGTGGAGGGTGGTAACAGCAAGACTCACTGATCCCACCGCTCCCTGTGACATTAAGGGACGGCCTTAAGAAAAGGCTACAGCTAGCGCACAGCAATCTCTTAGCAGTTCAAAAAGGAAAACTAAAATGATAACACAATGTCACCATCACATCATTTCACAACCCTGTGACCCAAAATGTTTTTCTCCCTTTCCTGTCTCGTCAGTTCAGTCCCAACCCTCACGTCCTTCTGAGGATTCTCAGATTTCAAGTCCCACTCTTCCATCAACCTGGGATCTTCCAGTCCTATACTGGAACGTAGCAGGTCTTAGATCCAAGACTCATCTTCAGTCTTGGCTCGACTTGATTAATAAGCATAAGCTAATCTGCCTTCAGGAAACCTGGGCAATAGACCCTATACATATCCAGGGGTTTAAAACCTTCCATTTTTCTGCCATTCCGTCTGCTCATGGAAGACCCAAGGGTGGTTTAGCCATCTACATTTCCAACCAAATTCCATTCACGACTATGGAAGTCCCGTCAATTTCTTCAATTTTTCAAATTCTTAAAATAGTTCCTGATAGTAGTTCTTGTTTCTATTTTATTAACATGTATAACAACTCCCCACCTGCTGACTGTGTAAAATCTCTGTTAGAAATCTCCTCATATTTGCAAGATCAAAAAGCTAAGAATCCGCAGCTACAATGTTATGTTGTGTGGGGTGGAGATTTTAACGTGTATTTATGCAACAAATATAAAAAAGGTATCTGTGGGCTCCAAGACGAGCATGATGTTCCCCTGGCCCACTTTGCTCATTATACCACCGGGGCTGCCTTAAATAACTGTCTTTTCGCTCTTGAACTTGAATTTGCGAACGAATTAGCGAGTCCCCATGCTGAGTTTAAGCCGACCTTTCACGGCAGAGGTTTTTCTACTATCATTGATTTTATATTGTGCTCCCAATCTTTAAATAATCGCTTAAAGAATTTCATTACTGGTACCGATCCCTCCAGTGATCATTACTCCAATAGCGTCACTATAATATTAAATACTCCTTCCCCAGTCTGTTCAAAAACAAGTCTACTAGTGCAGCATTCCCTGGAGATGGGTAAAATCAACGGCTACACTGTAAAGTGGTCAAAGATTAACCCCACAGAGGTCACTAGCGCTATTATCCAAAAAACCCTTCCTTTAATTTACCACTGTCTGGAGGAGACATCATCTCCCCAGCTGATCCTCTCTAGTTTTGCCAAGATCTTAGAAACCATTCGACAAGAGCTTACGCGCCAACATAAGATCCACGACAAGAATTCAAGGGGGTGGTTTGATTCCCATTGCCGAAAAGCTCTTTGTGCACTAAAAAGTGCTCTACATAACCAAGTTAGGGATATCCCCCTAATAGCCTCTTTAAGAAGAAACTATAAGTTGGCTCAAAAAACCCGTAAACGGGAAATAAAAAACAACCTTTGGGCTCAATTGCACCAGAGCACACTAAACAAGGACACCACCTTGTTTTGGCAAACAGTTAGAGCCCCTTTTCTAGCTGACGCGACTGCCACTCGCCATCTAGACGTGGCAGTACCTGCCGAAACGTGGGTAGCTCATTACTCACAGATTTTTGGGGACACCACGCTAACAACCGAGAGTTGCAGACCTGGGGATGCAGCCTCCATAAGGGATAATAATATCTATCCCATTGACCTTCAATTCGATCTGGTGGAGGTGACTGCTGCGTTGACTTCTTCTAAGACTGGTAAAGCCCCCGGCCCTGATGGTGTGCCACTTGACATCTTTGTGAGTAACTTGGACCTATGGTCCCCAATCGTTACGCAGGTTATGTCCGCAGTCTCTCAGATTGGCCTTATAGACTCTTGGTCCTCTTCTGTCCTTTTGCCCATATTCAAAAAGGGAGACCGCGATAACCCAGCCTGCTACAGACCCATTTCCCTCCTGGACTCTCTGGGCAAGGTCGCCGGAAGACTAATTTTGGAACGTCTTCGGGACTGGGCCTCGGGGAATAAGATCATAACCGACTTACAGTTCGGTTTCCAGGAGGGATTGGGGACTGTCGAACAGGCCTTAAATCTGACCCTGCTTATGGGCAAATACGCCTGGGCCAAAGGCGGTAATCTTTACCTGGTCTATGTGGACTTGAGTTCCGCATTTGACTGCGTAATTCATTCCAAGTTGTGGGAGATTTTGAGCAACCTGGGCGTAGATCCTGCACTCCTGAAATTTCTCCGAGAGCTATACACGGATGCAAAAGCATGTGTCAGATATGGCATCAATGGAGAGCTCTCGGAATCATTTGGTATTGCAAAAGGCGTTCGACAGGGGTGCGTCCTTGCTCCATTCTTATTTAATATTTATACAAATGGGTTGGAGCAAGCGATGCTGGCAGATAACAAAGATCTCCCCTGCATAAACACCCGGCCTATCCCCGCATTATTATATGCAGATGATTCTGTCATTCTGGCTAGGACACCGAATCAGCTCCAGGTCCAATTGGACAAGTACTGCCAATACATGCTTTCTCTTGGACTTAAAGTAAATAAGTCCAAGACTTTTGTCATGCACACTGGCAAGAAAGCCCAGAAATGCAAGCCTCTGTTTATAGACAAGACTAGGTTAGAAACCGCTAAAACATATCCATATGTAGGGATTCTTATCGATAATCATTTATCTTGGAAACCTGCCACTTCCAGTAAGAAGCTGCAGTTCCAGCGCACAACATCGGCTCTGACTTCGTTTTCAAGGAAGTTGGGCAAGCCTGCCCCTGCTGTAATTTTGAAAATTTACCGAGCTAAATGTGTGAGTGTGGCCACCTATGGAGCAGGGGTATGGGGCCACACGCCCGTTAACGAGCTTCAAATAATCGAAAACGATTTTTTGAAATATATATTAGCCCTTCCCCGAAGTGCCTCTACCTACGGTATCCATATGGAGCTTGGTTGGGAGTATCTTACTGACATCATTAGATACCAACCAATTCTCCTTTGGCATCGTATATGGACTCAGGAGCAATGTCTTCTTACTAGGTCTTTAATAACTGATTGTCTTACGTTGACCTACTGGAAAAAGATTCCCTGGCTATTATATGTTTCTAAATTTTTGAGTGATCTGAATTGTTCAACATTTTTCACGGACCCTGCCTCACTAATGGCTATACCAAGAAAAACTTTGAAGAATATGTGTGTTGCTCACTTAAGAGACTTACGCATGTGTTCTGAACTTGGCAAACAATCAAATGTACATTTAACGACGATACAATCCTCCGATGGCATCCAACCTTATCTGTCATTTTACCTGTCAAATTTTGATAGATATGTTTTAACTAGGTTCCGATTTGATTTATTTTATCGTCTTGTTTCACTTCCTGAGCCTTCTGATTGGTCACGCGATTTAGCCAGTTGCCCCTGTGATGGTTGTACCTGCCAGTCTACCTTGCATGTAACCTTCTTTTGCAACTTTTACGAGACCCCGCGTAAACGCTGGTTGGTTCCACTTCTCCGACAATTAGGTCTGAGAAGATGCAGACCCGCACTTTTGGCTCTTCAGTACCTAGATACCCCGTCTGTCGCCAAATCTGTAGCTTGCTTCCTTAAAGCATGCTTGAAAATTCATTCCCAACTACGGCTTACCGCAGTATAAGATCATATTCAGTTTTGTATGAATAACTTGTATGAACAACCTGTTGTCTCATTCCTTTACAGAGTGACACCGCACAGACGACTTTTTTAATGATTTCCTAATGTATTGATTTACAGTGTCGTGCATCCTTCAGTTAAAAAACGTTTAAATTGAAACTTTTATAAATTGTTGTAATTATCTGTTTTTTAAATGCACTTTTATGATTGTAAATTCAATCGAATAAAGTTTTCTTTTGATTTGATTTGATTTGATAACACAATGTCAATATCATTTTATTTATCCATACTGGCTCAGTTGATTTACTTTCTAGATGCGGCCTGGGAGGACGTCCAAAGGATGCAATCTGCACCCCCAGGAGAGTCTGAAGAGGACTACTTCATCACTCTTGAGAATGTTTAACCCTGGTTGTACCTGATCTCAGAGTCAGGGCCCCAAGAGGGCAGTGGCCCTGAGAAGGAGGAGAAAGAGGACTGGGCAAAGGCTCCAGAACCCAGAAGGGAACCCATAGAGCGGGAGTCCCCTACTGGATCCTAAGCTAGGTGCAGTGTCTACTCCCAGACCATGTCCTGTAAGGAGCTCGGGGACAGACCGTCTGTGAGGCATATGAGGCTGCAGCTGGCTGCAGATAACAGAAAAGCTGAGGCTGAGAGAGCCTTCGAGAAGAAAAGTGTTTTGTGGGCACGTGAACTGAGACTCAAGGACCTGGAAGTCAGAGACCTGCTGATAGGGTCCAGCAAAAACAATATTGATAGCAGCAAAACTTCTGTGTCCAGTGCTGAAGACACTGCCCACATACCTAGAGACTTAGTGCCTTGCTTCAAGGAGGGGGCAGCATACACCAGTGAGTTCAGGCATATGAGGCAGCTCTAGAGGTGCACAGGATCCCTGAGGAGTATTGAGGAGCCGGAATATGGAGTCATATTCCAGATGGTGTGAGAAACCACCTAAGGGCCCTAGAAGAGGTGGACATGTTGAGGTATACCAACATGAAGGAGGCCTGGTTCAAAAGTATGAATTCACCCCAGAAGAGTGTAGGTTGAGATTCAGGGGTTGTCAGAAACTATCTCACCTGTCCTGGGAGGGGTAGTTTTGCAAAGCACTGGATGGTTGGGGAAGGGTAACATGGCAAACACTTTTGAAATACTGTACAATTTGATTGAGTGTGAGTTCTCTGACCCCCAGGGAATAAAGGAGGCAGACCTATAAGTGAGTACCAGAGGGTCTGAAAATGCATTTGGGAATGATCCTTCAGGGAGATTCACAGTAACCCAGAGAAGTACCCAGTATAGTGTGTGCAGGTGGGTTGGAGGGAGGGAAAGGGTCCCATGTCCCTTCTCAGAGTAGAAGGAGAGGTGGGGGTGGGTGGAGTCCTAGGATACCCAATTTACAGCCCCAGTGCTTGGCATGTTCCCAGAGGAAGCACAAGCAAGGGGATTTGGTCTGAACCAAGAGACCATCCACTGAGGGGGTCCTACAGTGTCAGGGGAACATGGCTGCCACAAGCGCCTAACTAGTCCTGGTTTTGAGCATTGCCACTCTACAGTGAAGGGTGCAGAAACTCATATGGAGGGGTAAGAGGGGGATGACTAGTGGATCAGGATTGCTAGTTCTGAGATCAGAAAACCGCAAGACTGACCCTGGTGAGGCCACTTCTGGCCTGGGGGCTCATGCCTTGTCACCTGAATAGAGGTTGGGAAACCTCCTCCAGCAGAATCTTTCTCAGTGCCCCTTGGGTTATGGAGGTGTACTCCCCTGGAAGTCCTAGTTTGCAAGGCACATGTTCAGCTTAAACATGCAGACCCTGGGCTGGAGGATCTGTTGCAGGATATCACCCCGGAACTTGTGGGAGAACTGGGAATGGCCGCTGCCATAAGCGACCTGACAGTCAGCTTTTTGGTAGAACCATTCCACAGAGGTGAGTGCAGAAGCCCAGATGGAGGGGCAGGGAGAGGGAAGATCACATCTTGGTTTGGAGGACCAGTTGCAAAATACTACCCCATAATTGGTGGGAGGTTGCCTGGAAAATGAATGCAAGGCACACAGGGCTACTGCCTCCCACTCTGAGAAACCACAGAAGACAGAGACCCTGGGAAATCCTGGGGCCTGGTTCTTGACACTGACAGCTGTCTAGTGGTTTCTGATGGTTGCTGTCCTTGTGGACCAATTTTTCCTTCGGTTGGAACCAGAAGTCCAATTAAAGGGGTGGAATGGACTACATCACTTTGTTGGCCATGGTGGAATTATCTGCCTACTGGGGTGCATCTGTGAGCAGATTAAAGTTAGTTGCTGCACAGATTGGGTCTGTATGGATTCCCCATGGTTTAGCTCAGTGGCCCCAGAGTGCATAGACAGAGTGATCCAACTGGGTTCAGAAAAACATAGCACTGGCAAGTGCCTCTGCAGAAGTGGGCAATTCTCTTCATTCTTTCGTCCTGAGCAGGGAAGTCCATCAAGGTATTGATTAGTCTATCCTGGCTTCTGGCTGAAGGGGGGGGGTTGTGTTGGAAAATGGCCGTATGCCAACTCCGCCACCGATAGGGTCCATGCTTACCGGGGAAGAGCCAGTGCCATATTTATTTAACAGGCCTGGAGTGGGAGATGAATGGGAGTGGTCTATGGACCCATATGGTTACACGCTACCTGAAGAACAGGAACAGGACAACTGACTAGAGGAACTGGCAGAGGTGAGTGTATTAGACACCTCACCTGATTCTGGCCTGGTCTCTCCTCCTACCATGGCTACGGAGGAGTGACACTTTTGTGATGGTGGTGCACATGGTGGCTGAGGTCTTGGGCCTTCAGTTGCCCACTGTGGTGGTCAAGACAAATGTCTTGATGTTTGTGCTCCAAACTAGAGTCTCCCCTTCTGAACACCAACTCCCCTTCAATAAATCCCTTACTGATGTCCTACTTGGGGCCTGGTTCAAGCCCTACACAGAGGCTCATGTGCATAGGACGATTGACTGCCACCATTGCCCTACTCCTGGGGATCAATGTCCAAGATTAATCCCGGTGCAATCACTGCACTTCACTGGATAGGGAATCCAAGAGGCTGGACAACTTTTGTAAGAGAATGTTCACTTCCGCCAGCCTACCACTGCGGTTGGTGAACACTGCGTGCCTCTGGCCATTATTTCTATATGATATGTGACTTGGTTTCTCAAGTGCAGCCCATGGTCTTGTAGGAGGCCCAAGCCATACTGACCCAAGCTATTGCTGATGGGCGAGATGCAGCAAAGTTCACCATACGGTGTGGGCTCAACATTCTGGGCAGAGCAATTTCTTCATCTGTGGCCTTGCAGTGCCACACCTGGCTTAGAAGTCTTCCCTCATGACAAAATTGGTCCAAACAAGCTTATTTTTATTAGATAATAAAAAGTACCCCAAAAAATCATAACATTTTACATAACACGTTTACTCAAAATGAATTCAACATTTGAAATGATTTTCTAAAGTATAAATATATTATTCTGTATAAAACAGTTGCTCCAAGGTGGGTTGATGATAAGTGTTTAGAAAAGTGATCATGAATAATTGAAGAGAGATTGAAGAAATATAGTGACCCTATTTCCAAACATGGACTGAAACCTGTCTGAATACAAATGCTTTAAATATTTGTAATTCACAATAAGAAGATACAGTGTCACAATTCCATGTTATACTGCGCGGTACAATCTTCAATGGATTTCGTTGTCGTATTGCTTGGGTGGAACTTACCATCCTGCATCCGACCTTTCCCTATAGCTCATGCAGCGCTATACTGCTGTTTACTTCCTATGGCAGGTTGTCCAGAACCATCATTATATATGACGTATTCGTACTGATCTAGAGAAATATTTCATTCAGGAGAGGATATTCTTGTTCATACTGCAGGAATGCCTGTGTTCTAAGTCTTGGATCATATCTATTCTACATCTGTTGCTGTGAGAGAATCAACCCATTGTATCCATTGTGGATGCAGTGGCTTTGCATTTGGAATGCTGGCTTTAGTCACCGCTTCTAAAGTTGGTATCGGAATCATATGTTTCCCCTGTGCTAGTGCTCTTTTTTTCAGTGCAGTAGTCTGTACGGCTGTCAGAATTCTTTCTGTTGCTGCAAACTTATTTTTAGCATTTGTGTACAGATGAGATTTGTGTGCGATAAGAACTGTGTCACCTTCATTGAACATGATATACGTATACCCTGATAACCCGGGAACAACCCATATTACCAGGTTGCGGAGGTTTACTCGTGTTTGCAAGTGTTTTGAAGCTATCATGTCAGCTTGAATTGAACACAGAGTGTCAGTATGTAATTGAGTCCACTTGTTTGCTGTGAAATCTACTCCAATTAGATCGTAGAAAGGTTTGACTTTTCTGCGTAGTCTTGAATTTATGTTCTGCCGAAATCTAGAAATCCTAATATGGACTGTAAACCTTTCAGAGTTTTTGGAGGCTGTATTAGCGCACATTTTTCAGGAAAATTTGCGGCCAGGCTCTTGCCTTCAATTGACAGTTCATATCCCAGAAATAGGATGCTGAGATGGGCAATCTTTGATTTTGTATAGTTACATTTGTAGCCCAAATTGGTAAAACCAACAATTAGGTTGTTCACCTTGCACAAGTGATCAAGTAATTCATCGTCCGTCAGATAAATATCATCTACTTAGGACACCTCCTCTTTATTGTAACTTTGTAACAGTTCTGACACCCTTGCCGAGAATAACCCAGGGATGTTCTTATAGCCTTGGGGCAGTCAAAATAACTGACGCAGGGTGCCGAGGGCGGAAAATATGGTCAAATATCGGCTTTCAAGAGCTATATTTCGGCAGAAGAATTCATTTGAGATATCTAGTGTTGTTTTGTATTTCTTCCGTACAGTGTTATTCATTAATATGGTACAATGTGCGTTCTGAACTGCAAATGCTTTTGTGCATGTGTTCAAGAGACTGTAATGTAAAACCAAATGATATGTGTTGTCAGGTTTCATTACGGGAAACAAAGGGTTGTTTATTGACGAGGTGCAAGTTTCAATCACACCTTGGTACTCAAGTTGGTCTAAGATTTCTTTGACTTGTTTCTTTGCTTTATGTTTAGTAGGGTACTGTCTCTGTGAGGTTCTAGTAGTTTTTAATGGTGTTTCATGGTGATTGAACTACACATCCCACTCTACATGGTTGCAGTATTATGCCGGAGCTAGCGCATGTGCCCACTCCCATGCGTATGAGTGTTTTATGGAAACAGGAACAAGGTTGGAAAAAGCAGGCAAAATTACGCTTTCACCTTTTGGGCAGTCCATTATAAATTCAGGCGGCTAATCTTTTTCTGCTAACAGGATGTCATATTCAAATGTCAAATTTTCCCAAAAGAGACCTTTAATTTTTCTTGAAATGTCCCCCTCTAATTGGATATTAATTTAGTGTAGACGGTGTGGGACACTCACTTGTGTATCAGGTGTTTCCACCATGATGTATTAATTCAATACTGCTGTCACCAGAAATTTCTTCAGGTTCTGGCGAGCTATTGTTACTTCTGCCACGCTGTCTAGCATCGATAGAGCCCATTCTCCGTTCAGAAGCTGAGTCCTCAGTAAGCTGGGCATTTCTAATTTTTAAGCCAGCACTTTCTTCTTTTTGAACTGAGTCTTTGTTTTAGGTTGCTCTTCCTGTTTGATTATGAAATCTGAAGTGCGATGTGTCTCCCTTTTCCCTTTGGTCAATCTTCAATTTTTTGTTCTGACCGTCCTTACCTCCCCAAGCTTTTTGATGAACCCTGGGAGGAATGAAAGGAACGGTATCAGTATCCAAATACCAGTCAGGTTTTCTAATGCTATCACGATTCCTAAGGTTGTACCTCTTCATAGAGGACTCCTGTTGGGGAGACCCATCCCTTGATCGTGAAATGTTTTTGTTATTATTACTTTTAGGATGACTATTATCCAATTTCCTTTTAGAAGAAGTGGGTGCTTTCTTTGAGTTCTCTTTTTCAAAAACACTCACCACTAGTGGTTTCCGGAGCTTGGCTCCCAAGCTAACTCTGCCTAGTGAAGCACAGGTATCTTCGATAATTTTTGGTAATGCCCGCTCCTGATTTGCAGGAGTTGTTTTCCTTAGGCGTTGGTGTATAGCCACCGCTACTGTTGCCCCCTTAACACAATTGCCAAGATTACCCATCAGTTTCATACCCAAGTCCAGGTCAGGTCCTGTCCCATACTCATTCTATATCTCTTTCATTACCTCAGGAATAACTGATATGGTTGGGGTACCGTGTATTCTAATGTATATTACAGCAAAGATTGTTCTAAATGGTACAATCCTCAATTAAAGGAACCATTCCCATTGGCAAGCACACAGTTAACATTCTGTGTTTTTCTTGGGGATCCATACAGGGAAATACTGCTTCCAACTGTGCTATTTTTTTAGCAATCGAGACTGGTACTTGATCCTTTCTTGATGGGAACGCTCCCATAATGCCTTTAGTGTTTGTGGACTAATTATTGGTGTGGGCTGGGGCTGCACTATTCCAGGTGGAGCAGCTCTCGCAGGCTGTAATGTGAGTGTTTGCATAACTAACTGAACAATATGTCAGTATAGCCTGACTATTTCTTTGTATAGTGTACACACTTCCCCTACTGGGAGATGGTCTATCTCAGGATGTGGAGAGTAAGCCACTAAGACCGGCCATTTCGCTCCTCCTATGCTGAGCGGACCGAGTCTTACGGCTGAAGTTGTGTGTTTTAGGGCACCTTTAAACCAGTTTTTATGTTGCTGGTAAAGTAATGGGACTTCAGTGTCCTCATATGGGATGTATTCTTCTGGTGGATCCACTTCAATTAATCCATGGAATACGTGTGTCTGTGGATCTGCTGGTGGGAACTTTACTGAGGAATAGAATACCTCCGATCCCAACACCTCATGTGCCTCAATCACGAAGGTAACCTGGCCACCTATTGCAGGTAATTCATGTTCTAATAACTTTAGTGTTACTGCCTGTCTGCATTTCTCTGAAATGTTAGGAGCATTAGCAAATTAGCATCCTTCCTCGCCTCCACCGCCATTTGCGATTTCAGTCATTTTGGAATGAGAAGAAAGTAAAGGTTTAAGAGATAGGGTTTTGCACGATAAGGAGTTTTTAGTCCTACAAGCTTGTCTAAAACCTTCAGCCAATACACAGGGTGTGCCTGCCTAGCTGAGGTGGATTACCCTTCCCACTTCAGACGTCTCTGAAAAATTTGAGTAGGGCTGTCTGAGAAAGGTCAACTGAACTACTCAGATTTTACTGTTAATATAGGAACCAAACCAACGTTGGCTGCACCATGTTGTGTAGTTCCTAGGACCCCCAGGACTTGCGCATTTTGGATGACCTAAACTGAGTGCTTGGTGGGCATATGGACTCTGGACACCCCCACAGGATGAGTCAGACATTAGACCTGCTAGCTCTACAGTGCCACTACCACCCCTCTGTACTATACAGTGTGGTAGATAGTTTATGGCAACCAATGAACGTGACAGCCCTGTTTCCACGGGTATCGTGGAAACAATATGGTATCTTTCACTCAGTCACTCATGCTTGCTTTTCTCAGAATTCATAGAATGACGATTGTAACGGTTTCAATAGTTATTTGTTGGTCAAGCGTCTGTCTAGTATGAAACATGTTAGCTGCGATAATCAATAGACAGGAGCAGACAAATGTAATTGCTAGTACCAATATTGTAAAAAGTAGATATATTTCTACCATAGTGCTAATAGGATGAATAAAAGCATATTACATAAAACAATAGCATTGGCGTACTCCTACGATGAGTAGCCTACCTAACCGTGTCTAGCCTAGAGGTGTAGGTGAAGCAAGTATGTGTAAGTGCTAGGATATGTCCCAATGGAACCGAATGGAGCCAAGAATTCCCTAGGGAAGTGCTAACCCATCACCTGATGCTTCTGAATCAAGGACCCCTTCTCTGCGTCAAGGATGGCACCCCACAAGTGATGTCAGATCTCTGCGTGTCAAAGGATCAGCTGGCACTGCCTCGTCTCAGCTTGGAAGGAAATTCTCCTCTGCCCGTCTAAGGGGGAGTGAGAGTCTTTTATACTAAAGTGGTCACTGGATTTTTTCAAGAATCGATATGTTTTGAAAATATTTGCTAATCCCCTGCTAATCCTTTTCTAAACAAATATGATCATGGACAGCTGGCTATTGGCCATGAATGAAAAAAGTGCTGAACCTAGTACTGAATAAATCTACCGTGCCTGGGGACATGTTTGTGTACGTCAGGTACAGGGATTAAGATATGGTACCAAGAGCCTGAAGTCGGAGAGACAGAAGTAAGCTACTGGCTAAAAGGTCATCTGTGTAAGACCGTTATGTCGTGTGGATGGGACGCAATGTATGTAATCGGTATGTAGATGATAGAACTAACCTAAAGAACATGACACACTGGATCAACCAAATGTCGGATCAATGTATTCAGAAATTAAAACCAAGGGCCTAATGCATTACCAAATGAGCCCCTTGGTTTACTAGTCATTTAGCTTCCCTAAAAAGGATTGTAAGAAACTTGAAAGGAACTGGAGGGAGTGCTATGCCCCCACCCAAAACACCCAGTACAAGAGTGCTATCAGACACTATCAGAATGACATTAAGAAAGCCCAAGCCAAGCACTTTGAGGAGAGAATAAACATGGTGGCCAACACCCCAGGGAACTATTTAAGATTGTCAAATCCCTGACAACGATGGAGCAAGGCAACTTCACTCACCAATCCATGAAGGAGAGATGTAACGAACTAGCTGCATTAAAAAAAAAAAAAAGATAACAATCTACAACTCACTGCGAGGGAACTCTCCTGGCGAACATGAACCATGGCAGGGTGACCCCCTCGGGTCAGACCAGTATCAAGGAGCTGACCACATAGGGTTGTCAGCAGCACTGGTGTTAAGTCACTTTAATGCCCTGAGTAAGGAAAATACTAGTCTCCTCTTGTGCAAATTAAATCAGGCCCTCCCTAAGATCCAGAACCCCTCCATATTTTACTTCAGGGTGGGGACTCCGTTCTCTCTACCACTGCAGAGCCCCTCTCATTATCTGTAAAAACCGGGATAGTACCAAAGAAGTGGACACACGCAGTTCTGGGGCCCTTGCTGCAGATCCAGACCACCTAGATCCAGCCATACTGGGGAACTTCCTCCCTATCTCATTGTTACCCATCATCGGAAAATTTGTGGAAAAACATGCCAATTATACCCCTTCACAGTTAGTGGAGGAGAATAACATTCTACACAAGACTCAGATGGTCTTCCGACCAAAACACAGAACAGAATCAGCTCTTCTAGTGCTCATGGGGAGTTCAAAGGGATACTAGATCAAGGGGGTTTTACCACAATCTTGTTTCTAGATCTAAGCACAGCTTTTGATACCATAGACCACCTCACCCTGATACATAGACTGAGGGAGGTCGGCATCCAGGCCAAAGCCCTTCAATGACTTATCTCCTTTCTGAGTGATGGATCATTCCAGATAATGGAATTCACCGGTCTATCAGATACACTGCTTGTCTCATGCGGGATCCCACATGGCTCGTATCTCAGCCCCACATTGTTTAACATATATATGCTCCCACTGGCGACAATTGTCCAGGAGTTTGGGCTGTCGATCGTGTCATATGCAGACGGCACACAACTGGTGCTATCGGTGGCTGACGGGCCAAACTCAAACCACTTCCAACTGGTACCCTGCATGGGAAAGGTAGCCTGTTGGATGGCCAGCTGTAGCTTAAAACTGAACAGCAATAAAACGGAATTGATGATTCTGGGATACAATCCGGGCTCAGGGCCATGATTAGCTTGCCACAACACCTCCTGTCCCCAAACCATCAATAACAAATCTGGGCATGTGGTTGGGTAATAACTTTTCATAAGATCATAGGACTAATCCCAGAACAGACTTGATGAACCGTGGTCCAGGCCTTGGTGGTCTCACGTCTTGACTATGGCAACTCCCTGTATCTGGGATCTTCAAAATATGTCATTAACAGATTGCAGGTCTTGCAGAACGCAGTGGCCAAGCTTCTTTCAAAAAAAGACAGGAATCAGTGAAAGCTTCCCTGAAACAGCTTCTTTAACTGCCCATCCAATCTAGGATCAAATTCAAATCCCTCTGCCTGGTTCATAAAGCTTTAAATTTCAGGGCTCCAGCCATGCTTAGGGCAGCCAAATCTCCATATGTAACAAAGAGGTCACTCAGATCAGCCTCTGACTGCCTCATAAAAACGTTTAGGATCAAGATGGGAAGGTATATATTTTTCATTCCTGGTCCTGAAGTTGTGGAACTCCTATGACCAGGGAAGTGAGCCTGCGGGTTCTGTCGCTAACAGCTATCATTTCTCAGCACTATGAAGCCTCTGGGCTGCTATGCACTTTTTAAAACCGCCAAACAAACATAAACTCCTATGTGCCTAGAACTTTCACAAAACAAATGGTTTCGAGCCTTACTCAGGCTTGTTTTACTAACTGTTTGCAGCATTGCTACATCTTGGCAAAGAATGCTTGACATAGACCGAATCTATGCATAAGCAAAGGCCTGTTACTGCCCTTATGTTTTGATAGCTCTTCGATACAATGAAGCCACTACACTGGACCTCCTTTAAAAGATGGACTTAATGTAAAAAGCGCAGGAGCCTCTCTCCTAGTGTGGAGGCCTCGGCCTTTCCGATATCGGTAGTGTTGCCTGAGCTCTGTCTTGTTCTTTCTAGGGAGGCAAAGTTATGATGTTGAGCAGACTGTCTGTGAAGTTGTGATGTTTTGCAGACTGTCTGTAGAGATGAGATGTTATGGAGAGTGTAAAAGCTAATATGTTGTGGAGACTGACTGTGGTGAAGCTGTCAAAGAAACATAGGGGCATATATATAAACCCCTTTTCATCGCTCTTGCACCACACAATGTGGCGCATCGGTGCCGCAGCATAAAAATGAGATTTATGAGGACACGCAAGGGGGAAACATCCTTTACAACACAACTTTTACCACGCAGTGCCTTTACGACGCAACTTTTACAACGCAAACCATTACAATGCATTGCGCTGGGGGGCGCTCTAGGATAGGGAATACGTTTAATTTACTGTCCAACACCTTCCCTAGTGTCCACGGGGACTGGAGTTGGAATAGAAAATTAAACTATTCACTATCCAGCGCCCCCCCAAAGCACTATGCGTTGTAAAGGTATTCGTTGTAAATACCGCGTTGTATAGGCATGCGATGTAAAAGTATGCGTTGTAACATCATACATCCCATGCAAGGCCACCTTGAGTGGCACTGGGTGGCTTCATAAATCTCAAGTAATGCAATGCAGTGCAAATTGATTGGTTGCATTACTCTGCGCCAGAGAGGCAGTTCCATGGGTGTTGCATGGGTGTTTCCACACAACATCTATGGAGTTTGATGCATTCCCAGATTTACCAAAGTGGTAGACCTGGGAATGCACCAAAAACCTTTTCCTCTCCAGTTGAGGCGCAACGAGTAGAAATATGTTTATTTCTCCTAATTGTTTCCTCTTTCTCTATGTGCTGCAGAAGAGGATAAAGCCTCAGGGGATTGTTTTTGTGCAGGAAGATGCCCCTTCATGCGCAAAAACAATCCTCCTTAATACACAGGCACCCTTGCACTATGGTGCAAGGGTGCCTCCATTTGCACTAGGCAGCCAAAAGGGCACCAGAGCAGGGGAAAAGGCAGGAATTTGCCATCTGTACTTAAATACGGTGCATTCCTGCCATTTCCGTTTCATGCAAAACAGCGCTGCGAGCTGACTTGCTGCGCTACACTGCGTGATTTGGCCTTTAGCATAGCCCAGAGCTTGAAGTGGCAATGTGTGGTCTCAAGGCTGAAAATAGACTCTCAGTGATTCTTTTATAATTCATATAGAGGATAATCTACTTCAATCAACAGTAGATGCACACTAACCAGTGCGGATGTAAATCCCTTTGATTAGTGTGCATCTAATTGCAATGGTTATATTGATGCTAACATCCAGCATGGACTGGAACAATATTGTGAATTTACAATGCATAAGAAATTACGAACTGTATAAAAAATGGAAATTGAATTCATGTGAATATTATTTCAACACTGAAAGAAATACCAAATGGGCAAATGACAAGCAATGCCATTTGTCTTCTATGTCGAAAGGCTTTATGAACATTGGTTTTGTGTTGCATGCACAGCTCGTCAATTATTTTGTTCTAAATCCCCTCACCTTGGTGGCATTTTGCAGCTAGACCTGTTTTGTGTATCTATGTTGTTGCTAGATACTTGTCGTACAACTTGCTGCCCAATCATGAGCTGCTGGCAGGGGTGATCTGGACAGATGTGCCTGGCCACATTTAAAGTCTGTGATGTGTCACTTCTTCACTGCATCTGTTCACCATTCTCTTTAAGGGTATCTCTAAAGGTAAAAACATGTTTGTACGGTGCTATCCTCTTTACCTTGTAGACAAAAACTATCCTTCGCAGGCACCTCATGCACAGCACATGTTCACATGTTGCTCGGTCGCTCCAGGATCATCCAGACATCTAACCCGGGCTGCTGGATGTCTCTCACTCTGCCCCTGGCTAGAAGCAGGATTGAGTACAGATAATCGGGTTACTTTGCGTTATATTGATGGGAGATGGACTGTCGAGATGTGTTTGTGGGTTGAACACATTTTACTTACTAGGCAAACAGTATTCAACGCAATGGACCAGAACACAACTTGTCTTCTACAGTAGATAGCCCAGAATTCAATTCATGCAGAATACGGATGTCTTAAGGAGTAATGTGTGTCGTAGAGCAGATTTATTTTTGTATACTTCTATTAATTAATCAAACGAAGGATTGCTTGTCCACAAGAGGGTAGTCACAAGGGAAGGGGAAGCTAGGGATATTTTCCCCAGACCCTCCTCTATTCAGACTTAGGCGTCTGCTATATCTACTTATGTCTCACAAAAAAGACGCCTGTTACTTTCTAGATAGCGACACCTGTAGCTGCCACTAGATGTCGCCATTAAACCAGAGAAGGGCCCGCATCACGTTTGGGAATTGAGCCCTACAATAACTTCTGACAAGCATGGTCCTAAATCCTTGTCGAAACTGTGCTGTTTTAATAAAGACATGTTCCATACGTTTCTGAGGCCCATATATGTGTATACAAATTAAATTAGTGAAAAAGGACATCTCCAGTCCATGGAGCACTTCGAGAATCAAAACAAAATGTGTTTTTAAAACCCATGATACTGGAATGTTGCTTATTAGGAGCGAGGCTTCTAAACATGAATGCAGAACACGCGTTCATCATTTGATTTGCCTAGGACGCAGGGTACTGATGTTGCTCTATCGTGCATAAAAATAGTATCTTCGATATCTTATGCAAGAGCTGCCAAGCTGGTCCATGACACATTAAAACCTTTCTGCCAATTTTTTGTTTTATATAACATTACTTTGCAGTTTGGGACTTGCTAGGACATCATTGAAAATGGAAATGCAGAACTTGTGAGTACCTTAGGGGCATATGTAGGTAATTTCCATTTTGCGATTCTCAAATAGCGATTTTTAAGGAATCGCTATTTGAGAATAGCAAAATGGAATGTAGGTAATAATTCGCAATTTTTTTGCGAATCTCTAACATTCCTTATTTGCGATTAGCAAATTGCGAATCGCCAAAAGGCCCATAGGAATGAATGGGGATACATTCTCAAATTGTAATTTTCTGTGAGAAAATCGCAATTTGAGAATCACAATTCCAAGGGTGCCAGGGTGTCCAAAGGACACCTGTTGCACCCCTGGATTGTGCCTTTAAGTACATGTGGCGCACATACATGCCCTAAGGGCATGTCTGTGCACAACATGGCACTTTGAATTAAAAAAAAATGCATTTTTAAAGCAAATCGCAAAATACTATCTACTTGAAGTAGGTGATATTTTGCGATTCCTTATGCCAAAATCGCAATTTTAAAGGCACCCCTACATAGCATTTAAGGAATCGCAAAATTGCGATTCCTTAAATACATAAGCAAAATAAGGAATCACAATTTTTGCGATTCCTTATTTTGCTAAGTACCACCTATATACCAAATGGGTGTTTGCGAATCGCAAACGCCTTCTACATATGCCCCTTAGACACAAAGGGGCACACATACTAATATTTCTCCTTGTTATGTCTCACTGGGTAAGGCATAGCATTTTGACGCATTGCCAGGATTACTAGCTTTAGTAAATCTAGGAATGCACCAGAATCCAATTTAGATTGGGGGTCTCTAGTTGGCACAAGTAGGTACTTGTGACAAATAGGGACCCTCTCCTCTAGTCAGGATAAGGGGATTACACTCCCAAAATAACCCCTGCTCACCCCCTTGGTAGCTTGGCACGAGCAGAAGGGCTTTACTTCAGAGGCGTTGTAAGTTAAGCAGTTGTGACCACATACAGTAACCCAGTGACAACACTACAAATGGACACCACACAGGTTTTATATAAAAAATAAGTAGACTTTATATAGAGTTACCAGAAGACCATAAACAACAAAAATACACGCTGTGATTACTTTAAGATGGTAGATTTAAGCTTAGTTCAGTTCAGTTCTTAGATGCGACACTCTGCGTCAATGTACCTTAAGTTGCGTTGCGCTTCCACGACAAGCAATGTCGCAGCGATGGGAAATGCAGCAAAGTTCAGATACAAAGAAATAAAGACGTGAAGATCTTCCAGGTGCGGCACGCTTCTTGAGGATGCGAAAAGTCCTTGGTTCGATGCGTGGACTGCGGATGTATGACGTTACAATGCATACTTTTACCACGCATACCTTTACAACGCGGTTTTTACCACGCATACCTTTACAACGCATAGTGCTTAGAGGTGCTGGATAGTGGTAAGTATAATTTTCTATTGCAACTCCAGTCCCCGTGGACACTAGGGAAGGTGTTGGATAGAAAATTAAACTTATTCCCTATCCTAGAGCGTCCCCCAGCGCAATGCGTTGTAATGGTTTGCGTTGTAATGCCAGCGTTGTAATGGTATTGTGTGGTAAAAAATGCGTGGTAAAGGTTGTATACCGTGGACTGCAGCTGCACCACCCTTATGATGCGACGGCAACATCTCTAGCGGCGACGCTCTTCTCCCACGATGCGTGAAGCTTCCACTCGATGCGACAACTACAGCGGTGACATCCAAGATGCAATGGCAGCAGCTCAGACGGCGGTGCGCTTCTCGGGGATGCGAGGTGCTCTTGGTCAATGCAGTGCAGTGCGACAGTTCCAGCGGGGACACCCTTCTTCCAAGTTGCGATGGCAGGCACAGCGACGGTGACACGCTCCGACCTCATTGCGAGGTTCTTCTCCTGATGCGGTGCAGTGCAACAACTACAGGGGCGACACCCTCCTTCGGAGTTGCGACGGCGACACGCTTCCTCTTCGTTGCGGCACGCTTCTCTCCGATGCGGTGCAGTGTGACAGTTCCAGCGGCGACACCCTCCTTCGGAGTTGCGACGGCAGGCACAGCGACGGTGACACGCTTCTTCTTGTTGAGTCGCGCTTCCATCTCCTTGCGATATGCAGTTCCTCAGAAGGCCCAAAACAGCAGCAGGCACTTCCACAAGAACTCTGGGGAGTGAAGTCTGTTGTCCTTGACACTTAAGCAGGAGGCAAGCTCTTTTCCAAGCCCTTGGAGATCCTTCACAAGTTGAAAGCAAAGTACAGGACTCCTTCTCTTCTTTCAGTGTGCAGGGCAGAGACATCAGCCGCTCCCCAGGGGGTGGAGCCAGCATTGTGGAAGGCAGGCACAGCCCTATTCAAGGTTCAGGTGCAACTCCTCCCTCCCATCTAGATGCAGATCTGTCTATTCACCACTGGGCGACTCAGCCTGTCTCCTGGAATTCCCCATCCCTGTCACTCACAAAACCAGACATAGGAATACACAACCTAGCAGAGGCAGGTTTGAATGGTTAGACAAGCAAATACCTACGTTCTAAAAGTGGTATTTGTAAACACAGAATATTAAAATAAACTTTACTAAAAGATGCATTTTATGATTCTGAGTTCAGGCATACTAAACTCGAATTTCTACCATGTTCTCTGAGACAGTTAGGATTATAAAATGTAAGAACTCTAACAGCCCATTCTGGCCTATGGAGAACAGGTAGCCTTGCAATAGTGAAAAGCGAAAATGGCTGTAATTCACTATTAGGGCATGCCTCACACGTCAGGGCTTGTCCTACCTTATACTTACAATGCAACCTGCCCTTGAGCCTATCATAGGGGTGACTGATATGAAGAAAAGGGAAGGTTGAGGGACTGGGAAGTGGGTGCACTTGCCCAGTCAGCATGACAGTACCAGACTGCATGCAGGCTCTGCAATGGCAGACCTTAGACACATTTTACAATGCTGCTTCTGTGGGTGGCACAACCAGTGCTGCAAGCCCACCAGCAGCATTTGGATTTACACGCCCTGGGCACACTCAGTGCACTAGACTAGGGTCTGACAAGTAAACCAAATAGCCAAACATGGAACCACTGTTTAATACATCAATTTACAATAGGGAGCACTTGCACTGTGGCACTGGATAGCAGTGGCACAGTGCCCAAAGCATCTAACTCCAGCAAAAATACATGAGGCAACAGCAAAAAAATGGAAGGGAGACCCACACCAATGGTGCCATGTCTAACACTGCGCCTCCGCTATGGCGGAGGAGTGTTGCCCCACTGCTTTAAAGCAGTGCAATAGAAAAAATAAAATGATAACAACCAAATGAATTATCATTTTATTTTTTGTATTCCAGTTGCCGCCAGGTTAGGGCGGGGCTGGGGTCCGGTGATGTTGGGGAAGTAGCTGCTGCTGCACCTAAAGTGCACATGACTGTCTACCTGCCCGGCTGACTCGGGCCGGCCAAACAGTCATGCATACTCTGCATGTTCTCCGACAAGGCTGCATTACAGCTTGGGTGGAGAACATGCCCAGGCTCCCTTTCCCTCCCTGAGCACCGAACCATGGCTCTCAGACCAATCACAACGCCGCTATCAGAGGAATCTGGAAAAATCTGGTAAAAATATCAAGAGTGAATGAATGTTATTTGTCAACACTAACTATGAGCAACTGTTGATTGCCTTTTTAATTATGAATGTTGTAAGAGTTACAAGTGAGACCGACAGTTGCGGTCTCCAGTACAATAAGATTGACCTATGTGCAATGACTCACATTGGCATCCTCTGTTCACTTCCATTTGATTGTGTCCGGTACATGAGGAACTCCTTATGTTTTATCTACCGGGTACTGCTGATGCCTGGTTAGCTTACAGCTTTGGGTGAGTCCCCATTGAAATATACCTGCTGCATTGCATATGTGCCACAAGGGCTGTAGTTCACACTAGCTCACTGTGGGCACTCACCGTGTGGCACTGTTTTTAAACCTTTTATTGTTCTCTAAACTTTTGCTTTCACTATTCACTGATAAAAAAAGCGAAGTCAGACTCACAAGGAAAATGATACTGTATAAAAATGTGCACCATACTAATATGACCGATGTCACACTTTTTCTCTCCACACAGGTAGTTCCAGGTCCGACAGGTACACTAATAGGTAGTTATTTGGTTGATGTGAGTATGATTTCATGTCACCAACCCAAGAGTGTAGATACTAGTCTTCACAGTATTGATCCTTATGATTCGCATGTAGACTTTACATTGAGCGAGAAACATGTTGACCTCTTTTCACCAATAGGGACGCTGAGACCTAAGACATAATACTTAGCCGAGCACCTAATTATTTGTTTTTACTTAGGGTAGGATACCCATTGATTAAAGTTTGTACTCAAAGGCACTCCGAGCCCTATTTTAAAATCGCACACTCAAATTATATATCTACACACCTCCGGCCTCTTACCCCCCACTTCACCATACGGCTATTGGAAGAAGATCTCCGCTAAAGTGCCCCTACTATAGGGAGTCAGTTGGGTATTGCACCGCCAACCCAACAAGGAGCAGCCCAGATGATGAAGCATGACACCCAACTCGGTGTGTGAGGGCATTACATTCCAATATATGGACTCCCAACTCTGAACCAAAGCGGTCAGGTTGGTGTCATTTTCCCTTGTCCTGACATTGTTCACTGAGGAACAGCATAACCTTCTTTTTCAACACCCATACTCCACCCATGGAATTCCTTCCAGTTGAGATGTAATGTAACTATGCAGAAGCGTATTGTTACATTTTCATAACAAAGCCACACAAGGCCACGCAAGTCAGGCCTTGCGTGGTTTTGTAAATTCCAAATAAGCCTTTGCGTTGCCTTGCACAATGCAAGGGCGAGGCAAAGGCTTAGTAAATCCAGGCCCAAGTGCTGTTGCCTAAATGGTCAGTGCATGGTAAAGACATAACCTTTCTCCTGGGTGTCCAACTGTACTGTTGTCTGAATCCCTAATGCCGATTTAGTTATTCTTTTCATAGGAGAACACAGATCATGCGCGTGAGCCATGACATAGGCCTATCGGATTGCGGTCTTGTTGTGCTGGGAGGGGTACCAAATGAGCAATCCTCATAGTGGTGGAAGGCTACAGCCTTCACTAAGAGTTGTGTAAAAAGAATAGATGATGGACGGAGTGCTGAAACAGTCAAACATTCACACACCCCCAGTCACAGATCTGGGTTAAATTCATAATTTTTTGGAGCACCACGCCATTCCAGTTTAGACCCAGCCGTATGTAAATCAGTCTTGACCCTGTTCCTTATGGGAACAGTCCAGCCCGAACTGCCAGGCCCGGCCCTCCCTGGACCAGAAACAAGTATCCTGGGACAGCCAGGCCAGCTTGAATCTGGTGGCGTAGTGAGCACAGGCCCCTCTTCTGGGCTTACCCTTCCCTCTTCACTAGGAATTAAGCCGCATGAGCGTGATGGTGGCAGTATCAAGTAATCAGTAGTGAACAGGACCTTTTTACCCTGTATCGCTGAAGTGAGGCCTACAGTCTCAGTCATCTTTGATAAAAATGTCCGCTGCTGTGTGTTTGACTCATCCATGGCCTACATCAGGTAGATGTGTGGTACTGCATAGCAGAGGAGTAATGACTCTGTGGTGGTTGTTTGTGTGCCTCGGAAGTGTACAGTGCAGGGATTGACTCGTATGATGTACTGCATGTGTGGATAATACATGAGTGTATCTATGCCTGTGAGGAATACATGAATTGAAAGATGTAGTGCTGTGCAGTGTGTGTGCAATGAAAGCATGTGCTGGGTGTACGTGCACTTGTGTGAAGTAGAATGCATGAGCGGTGAAGTGTTGTGCAGTACACATATGGTGAGTGTGTGTGCTGACAGTGTGTGTGTGTGTTTTTAAATAACACACCCTGGGTAAACATAGATAAAGCATCAGTGCTGAACAGATTGTGCAGTGTGTGTACTGAACGCATGTGCACATGTAATGATACAATGCATGGAGGTACTAGTTCTAGACAGTAAGTGGGTTGTGAATGGCCACTAAGTAAGTGTGCCTCTAATGGTACATTATATGGAGGACAGTGGGTTCCATTTTGGAAAGCCCAGGTCTGCCTGGTAAAGACATGCATTCTTGCAAATTCCTGCATTATAATCTGTTGTAAAGCGCTCCGATAACCTCGGGTCTGGCCAGCGCTATATAAAACTCCTTAAATAAAAATAAATAAAATAAAAATAAGACCAATTCCCTCAGACCTATTTGTGGATTGCTTCATTCCTGGTAGACATGAGGGAAGCACGCTGGAGGGAAGGGAGAAGATTCCCTTTGCACTTCAAGAGGTTGCTCTTTGACTCAGTGATAAATCACAAGGAAGGGGCCTGGACACATCTCAGGAAGGAAGATTGGACTGATAAGGGAAACATAAAGAGTAGGGCTGGGAGCTGGGCATCCAGGTGTGAACTGTAGCCGCTCCCATGTGTTGTGGGACAATCAGCTTCAGAGTCATGCCTGCTGTGACAGACATCTTTCATGAGGAAAGAAAAAAGAAAGAAGTGTCTACTTCAAAAGAAGCAGAACCCCAACATAAAACTTCAATGACTTGGACCCTAAATTACATT
Organism: Lissotriton helveticus; assembly: GCF_964261635.1. Lineage (NCBI taxonomy): Eukaryota > Metazoa > Chordata > Amphibia > Caudata > Salamandridae > Lissotriton > Lissotriton helveticus. The sequence goes on along the minus strand of NC_136070.1, from coordinate 285,088,299 downwards.
TCCTGTCTGGAAAAGGACTGTAAGAAGGGAGTGAGGAGCCCCCTCAAAAATCTGTCATCTGCCAAATAGTCAGGCTATGTGAGAAGGGGAAGGTCTGCAATACTACTCCCTGTGACCAGGACTGGGGGCCAAAGTATGCTAGTCTCCTTGCTGGGTGGGGGAACATCACCCAGGGAAACCAAGACCATCTGCTCTTTAGCACCTGCGCCTGCCTGCTCGGCAAGACCAGTGTGCCCTGTGAGGAAGAGGAGAGCGTTGGAGGGAGTGACATCCAGTGGGGAGCCGTCCCATGAGGATTCCCTGTGCGAGGTGTGAGGATTCAGCTGTGCACTTGTCAGCGCTGTAGCCTGAGTGCAGGACTGTTTTTGGCAACCCCTGTACGGCAGGAGAAGGCCACATTAGACTGTGTCAAGTCTTGAGTGCTGTGTGGAGTGCAGTGACCCAGTATGCCAGAAGGAGTCACCTTTAAAGTAGTTGTGTGACCATCTTGCCAGGACTTGTGAACACCTGAGTGGTGACCCTATATGTCAGGAGGGGTGGCCGTGGTATGGGAGATTGCACCAGACGAGTTTAAGTTGCATCCAGAGGTACAGGGGCAACCCAGTGTGCCAAAAGGGAATACCCAGGACAAAATCATCAAAGACTTTGGGCTGCCGCCCAGGATGGGAGTGAGGTTATGACCAGCAGGTCTAGTTGCACCAAGAGATCTGCATTGACTGACCCCCAAGGAGCAGGAGGATGACATGCCCCCATGCGACTCTAGTTGGGAACCAACGGATTAAATTAATCTTATAGGTAGAAATTGGCATAACACATTGCTGTGAGCTGGAAGCTGCTCTGATCGCTGGGGAGAGCTTGCTGCGCTACTCTGGAGAGTGAGCATGTGCCTGCCTGATGCTGCAGTGTGTACGCAAGCTGCCTGACTTCTCTGAGCAGGATCTTATCTCGCAAGTGCCTGTGCTGAGGTCATCCGCAATGATGAGTACTTCCGTGCTGCAGGAGCAGGTAAGACTTGAACTAAGGCCTGTGGGCCCCAGAGGATTCGCTTCTGAAGGTGCTGTGGCATCATAGACACTTCTGACAAAAATCCTGAAGAGTCGACAGGAACTCTGAAGCACGGTCTAATTGTGTGCATTGCCTATATGCGGGCACCAGTAAATGGTGAATAGCCCCAAATACGTTACACGAGGGAGGCTGGGACAGGGACTTGCTTGACAACTTCTAGAGCCACGACCTCAAGAGGGATTGTGTTGCTGCATTTGAAGGTTGCATTTCTTTACCTTTGTAGAGTTACAAAAAGCAATGCTACTTTTTCTTATAAAAGCAAGTATCTTGCTGAACATTTATTTTAGTATTCATACTGTTTGCATTTTTTAGTTATGAGTCGTGTTCACTGACCTGTATCTACAACCCTCACCCCCCTCCCCCGCTAGGGAGCCTTGACTGCTTAACCACTGCTACCGCTAAAAGTCAAGTGCAGAAGGGCTACTTTGACCAGTTGAGCCGGATCCATAGTAGATTGGTCCCAGGACATAAGAAATAAAAGGCCTCAACCACCACAGTTGTGCCCAGTAGCCCATGCATGCTGCGAGGCTACTCAGCCCAACTGTTCTGCTCAAATGCGTAGGGTTATTTGCAGTTGTTATTAGTGTATAAAAGGAGATAAAACATCTATTTTGGAGAACAGGTGAATGAAATAATGTGTCAAGACAATAAATCTTGTCAAATGTATTATTTAAACGGTGCATGCCTTTTGGTGTTTTTCTGCAATATTATAGCAGCATTTGCTAGATCATCAGAACGTGACTAGAAATAAAATGTATTACTTGTATCTATTGCTAACCTATAAGTTGGTGTTTGGGGAGAGGTCTGTGGTTGTTTTCTTTAGCCAGTCAAATGAAGTTAAGCAAAAATGGTGCAAAATGTAATCTATTGCATCACTGTCTAAAGTTCAAGCAAATATAGGGGTTCCACCTACTGAAACCAAAGGAAACCATATACTAAATATCCCGCTTACAAATCTAGACTCTGGGTCCAACTTTGTGACAAGAATTCCATGATCTAACCAGTCCGAGGCTTCCCAGCTAGCCACATGCTCCACCTCGCACACACATCTCTTAACTGATGGAACCAGTTAATGATATCTCAAGCAAAAGAGCTGTACAAAATGATACATTTTATTGTGATTAATAACTTCAAACAGCATAATTCACTTCAAACAGCATATATAGCAGCAATGGAATTTTTTTTTCTGGGAAGTAATACGAATTGGATGAAGGGCCTATGCAAAGGTGGCCCTTTAAACGTGAACAATTATTGGATGGACAGTTATGAAGCATTACATTAATATTTTTATACTACTAATATGTTGCTGGTCCACATGTTCTCCTTAGTGAGTCTTACATTTGCAAATCTCTTAATTCCTCAATTTTTTACACACTGCTGTTCAAATCTTTAAAATCTCTATGCCATCATCCACTCTCAATGCATCCACTATGCCAGGGTTCCAAAGTTGGTCCTGGAGGGCCGGATCCATGCCATATTTTTCAGATAACTACAGTTATCTAAATGGGAATATGCAAAAAATCTGGCATGGATCCTGCCCTCCAGGACAGACTTTGGAGAAGCCGGCACTACGTCATTCATGCTTCGCGGCAGCGTTCATACACAGTCAGTCACAATGAATATACTAACTCTTTTGGTGAATACCATCAGGGTGGAGTCTGCAAGACACTTAGGGGCATATTTACAATAAAGTGGCGAAGCGTGTCGTTAAGCTAAGAAGGCTAACAGCACACTTCGTCACTTTAGAAATGCAGGGCTGCACCATATTTACTAGAATATGGCGCAGCCCTGCAAAAGCATTGCGCTGGCACTAAATTTGGCTGCCTAGCACCAACGCAGGCACCCATAGTGCAAGGGTGGGTGCCTGTGTTGAGGGAAAGATTGTTTATGTTCAGGAATGTCCGCCTTCCTGCACATAAACAATCTTTAAATGTTGTTTTGTAACTTCTATGTGGAAGTTGCAAAACAGCATTGTTTTGAAACGATTGTTTATGTGCAGCGAGGGAGGTCTTCCTGCACATAAACAATCATAGGCAATTTGCTGTTTCTATGTGTGCTACACAAGGCAGCACATATGGAAACAGCAAAAGTGAGAAATAAAGCATTTCTCCTTGTTTCACCTTGGCACTGCCTCCTATTTACGCTGCCCTTGTAAATAGGGGGCAGCATCAAAATCCATGGGTGTTGTGGTGGAACGCTCAGCGTAACATCCATTACCCTCCCCTTTCAGATAAACACAGCATGAAAGGGTGCCTTATATACAAGGCAGCGTTAAGCCGCTTAATTCTGCCTTGTAAATAAGGTGAGGCCCCTATCGCCACCACAATGTCACTGAAAGTGATGTTGTGGTGGCGATGGGGGCTTGTACATATGCCCCATAGTGCTTAAATAATAAACTTTTATTTAAGAAGATGAATATATGTTAGAACTAAAAGGAATTTGTAAAGCACTCAAATACCTAAGCATAGGGCGACGTATTACTACATTTACTACATAAAGTTTGACGACTATTTCTTTGTGTAGATATTTTTAACGATCGTTCATTACATACAAGTGCAACAGAGAATTACCAACTCTGCCGAGAGCATGTGCTGCCAAAAAATAGGCATGCTTTGCCTTCTTAGGCATGACAATTATAAACTTTACTAGCCACAATAAGTGTATATGCTTCAATTTACCATTTTTCAAATTGAATTAAATCAAAACAGGGTTTGTAAAGCACAGCTAATCACCTGCCAGAGTATCCAGGTGCTGAAGGCCTTCCTACTTTGCAAGGGTTCAGTTGAACAGCCAGGTCAACTCCTTTCTGGAATTCTAGAAAAGAGGATGAGGTGCGGAGAGGAAGGGGGAGGTCATTCCAGGATTTAGCAGCGAGGTAGGAGAAGGAGCATCCTCCTCTGTTGCTTTGGCGGATGCAGGGTGTGTGCGAGGGAGGAAGAGGGAGGCAGAGCGCAGGTGTCTGAATGGTTGCTGAAAGTTCAGATGGTGGTTGATGTATGCTGGTCCTTGGTTGATTTGGGCTTTGTAGGTGTAGATTACCATCTTGAATTGACATCTCTTCTGAATTGGGAGCCAGTGGAGTTTCTTGAGGTGAGAGGTGATATGGGGAGGTCGAGGACGAGTTTTGCCAATGAGTTCTGTATGGTCTCCAGCTCTTCAGGAGGTGAATGGTGAACCCTGTTTAAGTGCATTGCCGTAGTGTGGCCGGCTGGTGACTAGCACTTGAGCAATGGTTAATCTAGTGTTAATGGGTAGCCATTTGAAGATTTTCCAGAGCATACAAAGAGTGAAGAAGCAGGCGCATGAGACTGCATTGATCTGGCTTTTCACAGCGAGCTTGCTGTCCAGGATAATGCTGAGGTTGAGGGCTGGGTCTGTCAGAGTGGGGGGAAGGTGCTAGTTTGGAGGACCACCAGGAGTCCTTTCACAGTGAGGTATTGTTTCTAAAGATCAGCACTTCAGTTTTGTTTATGTTGAGTTTTAGTCAGTTGTTTTTCATCCAGTTGGCGATGCTCGTCATGCATCTGCAGAATTTGGTCCTTGTGGTAAAGGGGTGTTCTGATAGTGAGAGAATGGGCATCGTCTGTGGCAGGAGGATTCTCTGGGTTCTTCCGGTGAGGAAAGAGGTGATCCATTTGGGGGTGTCTCATAGGATTCTCATGTGATTCTCATGTGATGAAGCCTGTTGATAAGAGTATGGTGGGATACTGTGTCAAACACCACTGAGAGGTGGAGGAGTGAGGAAAAAGGGGTCAGGCAGATCAGGTCGATTACCCCTTTTCAAGGTTTGCCCGGCGTTAGCCGCCTCTCACCCAACTCACGGTTACCAAATAAAGAGGCAGGCGCTGGAGACTGGAAGGCAGGAAACGGAAGTTTTATTCCGACGGAGCAGAACACGTCAAATCAGACAACAGGGTATCTTCTCGAGGTGCTCTAACCGCATCTCTGAGGCCTGGCCTCTTATACACAGGTTTATGGCTTTATTACATTTATGACATCCGTGGTATTGCTTTGAAGTTCAAAAAGGCATCTTTGGAATCCCCGGTTCAGGCCCGTTCTCACACATATCTACAGTAGAGGTCCCCACCCAAATCTCAGCATGATGGCTATCGCGCATCTGGACATTCCGCTGGGAACAGGAATGTGGGCGATCGGTCGGATCTAGGGGTGTGAAGGCATTGATTAATCCCCGCTCCTTTGATGTGGGGCGAGGTTCTACTGTAGGGGGCAATAAACTGCATCTGTTGAGCTAGTTGATGGCCTGGGGTCAGGCCGGACAATCGGGCAGGGAGGAAGAGGTTATCAAAGGGCCTGTTCTATGAATGAGATGAAAGAGTGAGGGGGGGTTCAGCACTGAATGTGGCTCGGAGACAGGGTCGCGCTGGAGGTGCGCTTATGACCCAAGCAGGAGAGACCGGGGGCTGTCGGGGATGCTTGCGAGGCTGGGGAGTGAGGGGGAGAGAGAGACGCTGGCTATCGGGAGTGGGCAGAGAGGCCATGGCAATCAAAATGGTTGCCGCTTACGCGCACGTATGGATCTGAAAAGGACAAGATGGCGCCGATAATGTTTACGCCACAATCCAGATTTTAACAGTCCTCCCTTTTCAACATATCTAGCCAGCTTGTCAATTTATGTCTATCCCCATTATATTACGTACTTCGATATCATACAAAGCTTTCATACGTTCAGCTTCGAAATTCGGAGTCTTAGGGCACATGCAGTTGGTAATGAGTGAACACAAAGGTGGCAAGCATTGAATACCTAGGCAACACCCACACAGTACCACGACCGGTATCAATATAAATGTAAACAACCTCCATCACCAGTCCTTCAAAGTACCCCAAAACCAGCTCCCAAGCGACCATCCTTCTTGCTCCTGGTGAACCTCTGAGGAAAGTCTGTGGAGGTGCTCGATTGCTTTGTAGACTGAGGGCGAGTTATCTGGCACGTAGGTGCAACAGCTGGATCCGATGATGCGGCATGCTCCTCCACGGTCAGCTAGAACCACATCTAGAACAAGGCGGTTCTGAAGAGCCACCAGGCGGACTGCCTGAAGCTCGGCCGTATTGTTAGTGAGGATGCCAGCCGTGATGTTCATGGTCGTTTCTACTGCCTGGGTCAGGTGTCGGATGGCGCGGCTGTTTGCCATTGGGCCCCACAGAGGAACAAGTCCCTTCACTGCATCCAGGAACTGTGCTCCGGTGGAGTCGGCTTGTTCAATGTCTCTTGCGTGCTTCTGCCGGTGATGGTTTGCTGGGGCCACGTACGTTGGAGGGAGAATGAAGGCGATGTAGCAAGTACCCCCCCAACCTTTTGGAAGCCAAGTGTAAGCTTTGGTGCCACAAACAAAGTACATATTCGGAGAAGCAACAAAGGAGGGGGGATCAATTGAGTCCAATGTTCTGGTGATGTGGCAGGAACTGTGACCCACCAGCTGTGTTCCCAGGCCTTCGAGGCACACGAGGCCCGTGACATTGATAACAGACAGAGCCACAGTCAGAGTGGCAGCAGTTCGTTTCCGTAGGTAGGAGAAGGTGGGTCTGGCTGGATTATGGAACACCTGCATTTCAACTGGTTCCTTGACAGGGATGTCCATATGGAAGGAGGAACCAGAGGTCAAAGGACAAAAGGGAGCAGATGTCCTTCCGGTTTTGTTCAGCCAGAACCCATGGTAGAAGTGTGACACTGTTTGACCAGAAGTGGCGTTGTCCTTGTAGCTCTCTTGCAAGAGGATCAACCAGGCAAGGCAGGAGTCATGAACTGAGAAAGGGGAAGGGATGAAAGGGATGGAGTGTCCGGTGGAATGCGGGAGCAACCCGCAGATCCAGCAGTTTGTGGCGTTGGCGGCAAGGTTGTGTTGGTGCAACAGTTGCACGAAGGAATTGTTCCAGAACTCCTTACGCCTTTCTCGGAGCTGAGGCGAAAGGGAGATCAGGTGATGCTCTTTCATAGTGGTTGGCTGTGCAGTGGTCAGCAATATCTGATGAGCGGGTGCGCTCTCTTCCACGATCCAGAAGGAAGTCATGAGGAGGAGGCAAAAGAGGAGGACAATGAAAAGGGCAATTGTCTTTGATTTGTGCATACTGTCAGTCTTTGGGTTCCTGTAGTGGGTATTTCCGGTTGCTCCCATCATTTTCTTATCTGGCGCTTCCATCATCTTCTTATCTGGCGCTTCCATCATCTTCGAGGTGCTCGGTAGTGGGCAGAACCGCAGACTTCGTTTAGCTTCTCTCCGGGTAACCCTTGGTGGTGTTTAGGCTACCGTTCTGAGATTCAACTTAGTCCGTGGTCTACTTAGCCGAAGCTCCCTCCTTTCGACGCAGGAAATACCCTTCCCTGGATGGCACAGTGGGATCAGAGAATTTTGCAAGTTCGAGTGCCTCGGTATCAGGATAACAGTTCAGTGATGGCCGGTCTTTGTTCAGGAGCTCTTCTTGGGTGCTGACATTTTCTGTCGCGGCCAGGGTCGAGGAGACCTTCTTACAGTGGTGTGCGTGCAGCCAGTGTCGTTTCCCCTCCACTCGAAGAGCCGTCCGGGTGGTGATCAGTACTTGCCAGGGGCCCGTCCACCGGGGTTCCAGACTCTTTGCCCGTTGGAAATTTCGGATCAGCACATAATCCCCCGGTTGGATATCGTGACCCGGACCCCTGGAAGCATCGGGGATGGCCTGCTGCACCTGCTGATGAATGACAGACAACGTTTTAGTCAATTTGCACAAGTAATCAGACAGTAGGACATCCGGGACGTCGTGAATGGAGGTCGGTTTAGGGGCAGTCCAGAGGTTCATCGGTCGCCCAAATACAACCTCGTAGGGGGTCAAATGGTGCTTAGTGGGAGTGGAGCGCATCGATAGCAATGCCAGTGGGAGGGCATCTGGCCATTTAAGTCCTGTGGTGGCCACTATCTTCGACAGTTTTAATTTCAGTGTGGCGTTGTGTCGCTCAACTAAGCCAGCAGATTGGGGGTGAAAGACTGCATGAAACCTCTGTTTTACTCCCAACCCTTTCAAGATTAGTTGGATAACTTCAGCTATGAAGTGGGGGCCGTTGTCGCTCCATAGAATTCGACAAAGACCGCAGCGAGGGAAAAACTCTTTCAGTAGTACCTTGGCAGTGGTCATGGCAGTGTTATCACGGGTTGGGTAGGCTTCTACCCATTTGCTGAAGGCACACACAATGACTAATACATACTTCATGCTTTGGCATCTTTCTAGTTGGATGTAGTCCATCTGGAGGACCTCAAAGGGATGGTCGGGGACCCCAAACCCTCCCCGGGGTACCACAGTTCCTTTCCCAGGGTTGTGTTGCAGGCAGATAAGGCATTGCTGGACCAGGCGTCTGGCTGAGTCGGGGATTTTGTCGTTGTGCCAGACCTTGAAGATGAGTTCGATCATGGGGGCAGATCCTATGTGTGCAGGGGAGTGTGCCATAGTCAGTATGGGGATCAGGTACGAGTCAGGCAGCAACCATTTGTTTGTGTCTTTTGTCCACCAGCAACCTTCCTCGTCTGTTAAGCCTACCCGTGCCCACTCAGTCAGTTCGTGAGGTGTGCTGGCCGACTGGATGTCCCTAATCGTTTCCCTAGCGTCAGTCCATTTTTCTGCTTGTGACCTGGTCACATACATGCGTGTCGTCGTCCTATTCTCAGCTGTGGTTCGGGCAGTGATGTCGGCCAGTGCGTTTCCCTGTCCAACTAAGTCTGTCACCTTCCTGTGTGCCTGGCATTTGATTACGGCTAATCGTTTGGGGAGGAGAACTGCTTCAATCAGGGCGGAGACTAGATCTCCGTGGAGGATGGGCGTGCCGTGGGATGTCAGGAATCCCCTTTCTCTCCACAAGAGTCCAAAATGGTGAACCACTCCGAAGGCGTACTGGCTGTCCGTGTAAATGTTTGCCGTGGTCCCTGTCGCTATAATACATGCTCGTGTGAGGGCAATCAGTTCTGCCGCCTGTGCGGATCGTTGTGTGATGCGGGCTGTCTCAATTACTGTTCGGGCTGTCGTTACTGCAAAGGCAGCTGAGGTGGTGCCGTCGGAGAGTTTGATGCAAGAGCCGTCTACCCATAGCTCTCCGTCAGGGTCTGTGAAGGCGGTGTCTCGGAGGTCAACTCTACTCCTAGTCTGTTCGTCTGTGAGGGTCACACAGTCATGTATAGGGGGGACATTCGGGTCGTTTTTGGGCAGAGGCAACAAGGTGGCTGGGTTCAGTGTGGTGCATCTTTTCAGCGTGATGTGGGGTGCAAGCAGAGTCAGTTCGTATCCAGTCAGTCGTGCGCTAGTCAGGTGTTGCGTCTTAGTCTGGTTCAGGAGGGTGTCAACAGCATGGGGCACTAATACCGTGAGGGAATTCGATAGTACGATCCCCTCACTTTGTCGGATAGAGACAGCAGCGGCAGCTACGGCTCGAAGGCAGGCTGGCAAGGCTCTCGCTACAGGGTCAAGGGTGGCAGAGAAATAGGCACATGGTCGTTGCTTGGGGCCAATAGTTTGAGTCAGGACAGACAAAGCGCACCCCTCCCTTTCGTGAGTGTAGAGAGAGAAGGGCTTGGTGTAATCGGGGGTTCCTAGGACTGGTGCAGAACAAAGGGCGTCTTGAAGTTCTTTGAAGGAAGATTGGCATTCGGGGGTCCAAGGGAGTGGGAAGGGGACATATTTGGCTAGTAGGGAAAGTAGTGGCTTTACAATGAGGCTGAAATTTGGCAACCACTGCCGGCAGAAGGAGGTGAGGCCTACCAGGGAGCGGACTTGTTTCTGGGTCTTTGGGACAGGGGTTTCTAGAATGGCCTGAATTCGATCGGGTGTAAGCTTTCTCCCGTCTTTGGACAAGAGGTGGCCTAGGTAGGTGACCTGGGGTTGGCAGAATTGCAACTTTCTCTTGGAGACCTTGTGGCCATTTTCCGCAAGGAAGTGCAAGAGTTGGATGGTGGCTGTGACTGCAAGTGGAGTGGTGTCGGCCGCCAAAAGGATGTCATCGACGTACTGTATCAACACCACTCCTTCCGGTAGCTGAACGGCGTCCAGCTGTCTCTTGAGGGCCTGGCTATAGATGCTGGGACTTTCTGTGTAACCTTGGGGAGCTCTACAAAATCTATATGAGCGGGATTTTAACGTGAAGCCGAAAAGGTAGCGGCTGTCTGGGTGGATGGGGATGGAGAAGAAAGCGTTCTTGAGGTCTATTACAGTGAAGGTGGTGGCTGTGGAAGGAATCAGGGTCAGAATGGTGGCGATGTCTGAGACTACGGGGTACTGAGGTACAACTACCTTGTTGACCTCTCGAAGGTCGATGATGAAGCGGTACGCTTTCTCATCTCCCTCGCCCTGCTTCTTCACAATGGGTAGGATAGGGCTGTTGCAAATATTGCTGACTACTTCCTCTACCACTCCTGCCTCTACCAGGGACTGGATTATCATTACCAATGCCTTCTCACCTTCGGGCGATATCCGATACTGTGGGAGTTTTGGGAGTATCGCATCTTGGCGAACAGTTATGTGCACGGGGTCGATCATCATTCGTCCTACGTCAGCGTCAGTTTTAGCCCACAGATACAGAGGTAGAGAGTCAAGTAAGGATGCGTCAGCGTCAGAGATGGAGAACATGTGTCGTGCGGGATGAGGTCTGAGCAAAGTCGGGTTATCGTACAGAATGACTCGAACTCTGTCCTGTGAACACCTGATAGTAGCTCGGAAATGCTTCAGTAAGTCAAGTCCCATAATTGCATCGGGGGTGTTGGAGGAAAGCAGAAACGTCGTGTCAGTGGGGTTACTGTCCAGGTCGAAGGAAACCGGTGCGGATAAGGGGTTAGTGGAGGGCGTTCCATCAAAGCCTATTGATGTTATGCGTGAGCCAGACAAGGGTGCCCTTGGAATCAGTCGTTTAGATAACGCACTACGTGTCGCGCCAGTGTCTACCAGAAATGGAGACTTCGTACCTAGGACCTTAGCGGTGACATAAGGACCTTGCTGGTCAACATAGAGCTCGACTGGATCCCTCCCTTTCCCTAGGCAGTCCTATGCCCAGTCGCGGGCATCGTCACAGTCAGTCTGCTGGCATTGGTTCTGTCGGGGGTGGTCAAAAGTGTTCGGTCTGCCTGATCTGTCATTTCTGGCGTCGTTTGTGTGCCCTCGTCCCTGTCCTCTATTTTTCGGCCCACCCGCTACGTCTTTTGCGTCCCTATTTTTGTACATTTCTAGCAGGACCGGGCACTGGGACTTCCAATGCCCATATCCTTTGCAAAACGCACACTGGTTCTCATCGAGGTCTGTTCGTGGAGCGCCGGGTGCGGGTGTGCGGTCTCTAGGTGGTGGATTTCTAGGAGCATTCGACTGGTAGTTTCCTCTAGACTGTTCCCTTCCTGTCGTCACTCCTTGCAATTGAGCAATCATCACTCATTCTTTCAAGTCCTTTTTCTTTTTCTCAGTCGCCTTATCGTTCTCGTTCTTTTGCCGTTCGTAGTATTGAGCCAACTGAAGGATAGCCGCGGGTTTGGAGGCAGCCCAACTACTTTCACTAGTCTGCAGTTTTTGCGAGACTTCTGGTGTCAGGCCTTTTACAAAGTTCTGAACGAACAAGTGATGTCCGGTCGCAGAGGTCATGTCCTGGCCACTGTAATCGGAGAACACCGTTTCGAACCGGGAGAAATATTCTGAGGCGTCTTCCTGTGGTTTCTGGCAGCAAGCCGTTACTATCGACCAGTCCACCTTCTTTTCTGGTACTATGGTTTTCAGTTTTAGTACTATTTTGTCTGGCAGGTCTAGAATCGATTTCAAGGGTTTCTGTCCGGGCTCTCGCTGTTTGTCTATGCCATCGAGTTGTGACCAGGTATGTCCGAACAGCTCAAGGTGGTCGACTTTCCGGATTTGCTTCCACACATCAGCTGGCAGACATAGCCCGAAAAACAAGTCGATGTCCGCTAGGGTCATAATCGTCGAACCCAAGGCGCTACCTAATTCTGTGTAGAAGGCAGTGGGGTTCTTTCGTAGATCGGGCAAGGACTTTCGGAAAGTCAGGATGTCTTGCCGATCCCAGGGTTGGTAGACCCAGTTGTACACTACCCTCCCTCTCGCATCTTGGTGGTTAATATCGTCGTGTGTTCCCTGTCCTCGTGAGGGGACCCAATAAGGTGCCGCTTCTCTTATTGGCATCATGGTGTCAGTTCTCTCGGTTTGAGGTTCAGTCGCTACAGGGGTCGTGGTGTCGGCTTCTAATTTTTGTTCAGTGAGGTGGCGGAAGACTTCAAGCGTGCACGAGAAGAGGTCCGTCACATCACCTTCGCCCTCGTCTCCAATGTCGACTTTTCTATACAGTGTCGTTAGGCTTTCAGGACCTTTGTTACGATACCGGTCTTCATAGGCGTTAAGGGTGTGGTAACAGAAACGTGCAACAAAGTGTCGTTTGTGGTTATCAGCATATGTATTGCATATATCTGTCACGTAATCTTCGTTTTCTTTCCGTTCTACTAGCGTCTTTACGATCTTATCAATCCCTGCTCGTTCATTCTTACTCAATCGATGGAGCCTAGCAGAGTCTTTCTTCTCAGTTTCGGGCTCATCTAATGTTGCTGCTTGCGCTGCGCTGAGTACAAGGGGCTCGGCCGGTGCGGAGGCCGTGAGGACCGAGGCTCTGGCACTGCTCTCATCTGTGCTAGGGGGTTGCGTGCGTTGCACTAGAGGTTGGGAAGGGGCGTATGGAGGGGGCATGTAGATGATCGGGGGTCCTAGTAGTAGATCATCGTTCGCTCGCTGCTTCGAAGGTAGCTCAGGGTAAAGCGTAGAGGGTGTTCTAACGGGACATTGGCTCGATGTCTCGGATTCTTGCTTCAGTCTAGCTCCCTCTCTTTCCTTTATCTCTTCTTTCAACTTGCTCGCGGCTAAATGAGCTGCTTTTCGCAATTCTTTCTCTAGTCTGACTTCGTTTCTTTTCTTTCGTTGTTCCGTCTCCATGCGCCACATGCCGAAACTATCAAACATAGTGGGCGTTGTTTTATGTTTACAAAGGGCTGTTTCCAGCACGTTTATTTTTGCGTCATCGAAGGATCCTATCAGTGGCCACTGACTTTCCTGATCCTTTTTAGTATATTTATGCCATAACTTACTATAAGCTACGGCGACTAGTCCATACTTTAAAAACATATCCTTATTAGGGGTGCCCTCCAGGGGAGCCGGATGATCCACCTCTAATAAGCGGTCCGGGCTGAACCAACTACTGAACAATGGAGAGAAGATAGGCATGACGGGTTACAATGGGGACAAAAGTCTGCACTACCTATCCTTTCACTGCTTACAAAGACTAGACAGAATATCTCTATTCCACGTTATTTGTAAGCAGAGAATACCCCCAAAGAACCAATATCGAACAATTAATGTCCGTTCAATCAAACAATCAGTGGCGAGAAAGAAATAGGCACGACGGGTTACAACGGGGGCAAAGGCCTGCGTTACCTATTCTTCACTATCTGCAAAGGAGGACAGAATACTTTTATCCTTCCCCATTTGTAGACAGAGAATTCTCGAGAAAACAATCCTCGAACAAACAATGTTCGGGCAAACAATCAATCAGTGGGGGAGAAAGATAGGCACGACGGATTACAACGGGGGCAAAGGCCTGCGTTACCTACCCTTCACTACCTGCAAAGGAAGAGAGAATACTTTCTATTCCTCTCCGTTTGCAGACAGAGAATCTCCAAGAGAACCAACAATTCGGAGAGTAATACTAGTATTTTCCAATCAATCAATCAAATATTTCACGGTTTGTCGTGTTACACGACCTTACCCGGACCGCATGGACAGTTTCCTGTCTTCCGATTCCAGCGCCCGATCGTCCTCTATCTTCTGTCGTGGCACTCCTGATGGTTCCCAGTCAGGACCGTAGATCACTCGAGAGAGGTCTGCTCGGAACCAGTGAAGTTCGGATGATCGGCTGCCAGACGAGGGTCTATCGGGCAGGTGCACTTCCCGATCGTTGCAGTCGTTCACTCCGTCGTCAGGACCTCTCCCACTGGATCCACGTGTCGCTGATGGGCCCCACGTTTGGGACGCCAATTGAGGAAAAAGGGGTCAGGCAGATCAGGTCGATTACCCCTTTTCAAGGTTTGCCCGGCGTTAGCCGCCTCTCACCCAACTCACGGTTACCAAATAAAGAGGCAGGCGCTGGAGACTGGAAGGCAGGAAACAGAAGTTTTATTCCGACGGAGCAGAACACGTCAAATCAGACAACAGGGTATCTTCTCGAGGTGCTCTAACCGCATCTCTGAGGCCTGGCCTCTTATACACAGGTTTATGGCTTTATTACATTTATGACATCCGTGGTATTGCTTTGAAGTTCAAAAAGGCATCTTTGGAATCCCCGGTTCAGGCCCGTTCTCACACATATCTACAGTAGAGGTCCCCACCCAAATCTCAGCATGATGGCTATCGCGCAGCTGGACATTCCGCTGGGAACAGGAATGTGGGCGATCGGTCGGATCTAGGGGTGTGAAGGCATTGATTAATCCCCGCTCCTTTGATGTGGGGCGAGGTTCTACTGTAGGGGGCAATAAACTGCATCTGTTGAGCTAGTTGATGGCCTGGGGTCAGGCCGGACAATCGGGCAGGGAGGAAGAGGTTATCAAAGGGCCTGTTCTATGAATGAGATGAAAGAGTGAGGGGGGTTCAGCACGGGATGTGGCTCGGAGACAGGGTCGCGCTGGAGGTGCGTTTATGACCCAAGCAGGAGAGACCGGGGGCTGTCGGGGATGCTTGCGAGGCTGGGGAGTGAGGGGGAGAGAGAGACGCTGGCTATCGGGAGTGGGCAGAGAGGCCATGGCAATCAAAATGGTTGCCGCTTACGCGCACGTATGGATCTGAAAAGGACAAGATGGCGCCGATAATGTTTACGCCACAATCCAGATTTTAACAGGAGGATCAGGACCGCCCTTTCTCCCCGATCAAGGAGGGTTCTGATGTAGTTGGTGGCACAGATCAAGGTGGTTTTCTTGCTGTGGTTGGTCTGGTTTCTGTCCCGTGAAACATGCAGATATTGAGCCAGACGAAATGTCCTGAAGAGACCCTCTAACTTACAAGAGGTCAAAACATCAATATATATCTCCCTTTGTTCTTTGATTTTTGTTGATCCACATTGTGCTATGTTGCATTCACATGCATATTTGTACAGCTTGAAATATGAATCAAGGATCATTTATGGTGTCTTTTGTATATATTTGAATGTTTATGCACACACTTCACTGCGTCGTCTCTTTTTGTAGGTTGTTATTTGTATTGGAGGAGAAGACACAACAGCAACAGAAACTTTTCCAGTTTCATTGTCTGATTTTGCAACCCAAATGAGAACCTTCCATTATGATACTTAAATAATTTAATTTATGTGGGTTTCCCCTGATTTAGGCAAAGAGGATTTCCTTTGGTTACAAAGAGCCTCACAGTGGACTCTGTTTATATATAACGCATAGTTTTATAAAGACACGTAATTTTCCATAATATCAATTACAGAAGACACTATGCTATTCAAACTGAAAATGTGAGATGACAACCTATTAATGCTATTATCAACAACCGCAAGTACTTTATCCAAATTATCTTGATCAATTTGCCTTTAACGTGCAGCTGCTTCCTTCTGTGACAATTTCCAAGTTTCATTGTAAGTGGTATAAATGAATATTTTAGAACGTGGAGACTTAGGACCCAACAATAAATCTGATAGATCCATCTCATCTAACAGGAAGGTGAGATTTGTTTACTGCAGACAGTGTAGAACATTCCAAACATTATTGGCACAATTTTCGTACAAAATAGGTGGTGACTATTTCTGAGTGTTGAGACTGGGAATTACGAGGGCCCAGTCTCCTTGCCTGAAACCCTGTGTGGAATAAAAAAAATGTGCATGACAACCATTTGTGTCCACTGCCCACAATAATCACCAGTTTGGACCTGAAAGTGTAGAGTGTAATGTGCCATTCTGCACAATACCATTGAGCTGTTGTTGGGTGTAATTTGCAAAATGTTGCCAATTGTCAAATCGGACAATGGAAGGAATATTAGGTGTATTCATGTCTTTAATTTTAACAAGTACCAGACATGTAGTCTGTTGAACTGTGTCATTTAGCAAAATCATTAGTCGAAAAAAGCACGTTCTAAACAAGGCGTCTGTTCCCTGAACCTGCCAATGTTTAGTTCAATTTAATTGTATCTTTCCAATACTAATAGCCTCTCAAGGCTAATTGTGTGACAAATAAATCTGTATATATTATCTTGGTTTGGGTCAGCATATATTTCTTTGGTGGTGTGGGAACAAGTTTAAAAGAAAAAGATTTTGGGTCTAATGAATAATGGCCAGAAAAATATGTAAACGTATCCCTATATTTTTTTAGAACTTCCTCCTGGAGAAGTTGGACGATATTCCCACAGTTTATAATTAAAAAGTGTGCATTGAACACTAGCTCTATGTAAATAATGATGTGCGTAATGATGATAACAGAGTATTTCTCCATAATTAGCAGAATTCAGGCACAAGTTATTCAAAACAGTATAATACTCCAGCTCCGAGAGCATGGAGTTCAGTTTCGACATCCCAGTCATCAGAATGTAATATCCCTTGTTGCAAACTTAAATATATAAGGAATCTCAGAATTTCTTAAGAACCAAAAATATCATAGGGAATCTTATTCCAAACAATTCCATCAGTTACCGGGCCAGCTGAAATGTTCACAAGGGACAGCTCTCCCCTCACTTTATGTGAGGAAGAGTAAGGCCTTACCACCTCATCCACCAGTTCTGTGACAGAGGATTCTGGAAGGTAATGTCCATTCATTAGCAAAAAGAAAACAATCACAAATCCAATCCAAAGAATTAGAAAAACCAAGTGAAGTATTATCCAAATGTATATCCAAGGATGGACCAGATAAGTGTGTTTCAGCCATGGAAGGAAAACACAGGCCTTTGTAGGCGTAGTGTCTAGAATGTTAGGAGTGTCAGAAAAGTTAGATGAAAAATCATCTAGAACTATAAAATAAACAGAAGCAGTTTGTTAAAAACAGGAAAACAGGAGCCATAGAGGCAGATCATCATAAATGGCTTAATCTGCAGGAGATGCAGTAGCAAGGACAGTCCTCACTTCTGTTGTATGACAGGCATTTGTAGTGGATTTAGTAATCAACTGAAGTTCATTCGCTCCTCCCTTCTAGCTGGGGACAAACAGCTTTGATGTTACAAGATGTAAAGGAAATTACGGTGTTGTGGTGAAAGGAGTTAGAGAACTACCAAGGAGTCCTTGTGGCCTACTGTTTAGAATCAGTCACATGATGTAACTTTATGTGATCAATAGAGACAAGTGGTTGTCTTTACAACCAGCACACAGTGGCAATATCACAGTTCTTGTATCTTGAACGCCAAGGGCTGGCACTGGTGCATGGTATGATGGGCCAAATTCCTTCTTAACTACAATGTTCTCATGAACAAGATCCCCAACTTGTGGAATCCAGCCAAAAAACACTGGCTGCTCCTTGACTCTGCGTGAGATAGATGTCTTCAACTGTTTGTTAGCTTAGCCATCACGGAAGTGTTGCAAATCCTGTTACACAGCTGAATGATCATTTGCGTCAAAGGGTGTGGCTGGTGCCATGCTATCTGCACCATCAAGGTATGGAACATACATTTTGATGCCAAAGATGACCTTGCGTGGGGCCTGCACATCAAGGGATCGTTCAGGAAGATTATTAAGTGCTCTTTGTACTAAGTGTAAGGGATAGATCGACCTACATCTTGAACCTAATACTCTAGCCATCAAGGATTCCTTTAAGTCAGAGTTCATCTTCTCGTCTACCAAATTTCACTTAGGATGGTAGGAGGAGGAGTAATGTACTTCTACACCTCAATATGTCTTAGAATCCCTAAATGCTATTGAGGCAAAAGCAGGCCCTGGTCTGAGTGGAATGTAGTACATGTATATATAAATATGTCCTGATAAAGACTTGGAAACCTTTAATAACAGTGCGAACACTGTGGCCACACCCAGAGGAATCTTGATCAAGGATCAACTGCAGGTAGGATGAATTTAAACACACCATACAAATTAAGAGGACTGCAATGATCCACATAAATATAGCCGAAAGGTTTGTTGGAAATCAACATGTGTGTCTGCGGTGGGCGAGCCATGGTAGAACACTTAATTTGTTGACAAATGTCACAGCAAAGGACATATTTCTTGGCTTGTTTGTATAAGCCATGCCACCAATAACATTGTTGTAATAATGAAATTATGTCTGTCACACCACATGTACAGAAGCAACACCTTTCCAGTCGCTAAAATCTTGGCACGCCCACTTTGCATGTCATTAGCGATATATATCGCTGACATGCAAAGTGGGCCCCCAGAAGCTCGCTATCTCCTACTAGCTGTCGCTAACTGGTGTTAGCGACAGCTAAGTAATAGGGCGATTAAATTATCGCCGCTTTAGCGGGAAAAATTCCCACTAAAGCGGCGATAAGGTCCTTGGTAATATGCCCCTGAGTCTCTCTATAATGTCAGTACTTGTCGGGCCAAATCCTGGTTAGCTCACAGTGGCTCACCTGAACTCTAACCTTGCTAGAGTAGCAGGTGATTTTGACGACCTCAAACATGACCCTCTAGTCCCCCAGGAAACTGTGGAAACAGATCCTCTCCTTTCGTTACTCACTCACATATCATGCCCATGTTAAGCCATGAAAAAAGTTCACAATATATTTATTGTAACTATCGTAGTCTATTGTGAAGCAAAATGTGCTGCAATCAGTAAGCAGATGCAACTAAACAAAGTAATTAGCATTACTAACAAGTTGTACAGGGCAAACATTCCAACCATGGCAAATTCTGTATCTGGCTAATTCTAGACTCACTGAATGAGCACAGGAATATATATGTGATCTCTGGGATTGAACTAAGACCCCATAACTGGAGTATGTAGTTTGGTGGTCCGCATCATGTGTGTAAACTCAGCTTACGCAGGGCTGCATGTCAGGCACTGATGTCCTCTCTGCCGGAATCCTCCTCTAGCTCCCAAGGGGACGGGTCACAGTTTATATGATGAAATCTACTGTGTTGGCAGATGCAGCTATGCGACCATGTTATGTCTAACTGTAGAAGCTGTTGTTGAACGAGCAGAGAAAAACAGTATAACATGTTTGTTATGTATTCAGAGCAACCTTGTACAAGATGTGTGGACTAAATGCCAAGAAAAGTCCCTGAATAACAAGCCACAAGTACAGCGTATTCCCAGAACAATGTCGCAAAAGCAAATGTATTGCATTTGGCAATGCAGAGCAGAGTCAGCATAAAATGGCTCAAAAGGAATATCATTACAGTGTGAGACTGGGTGGCAGTGACTGGTGTGAGACTGAAATGATGGGTTATGGTATTGACGGTTACAGCGTGGAAGAGGGCGAGGTATGTAAGGATGATGGTGCAGTGAGTAAGGCTACTGAAACAACAGTGGCTAGGCCTGTATTATGAGTGGCAGACTTGCTGCAGGATTTAACAGGGAGAAAGTGGAGTTTTGTGCTTTTCAGAGATCAAATGAGGATAAAAGGATCACTACTGACAGCGCAGGACAAGTGTGGAGGAGCAGATTGAAGCCTAAAGCAGAACCTGGCAGTCATGCAGCTAATTTGCCCAAAGGTACAGGGAATTGGTGGTCTCTTTGGGAAAAGTGGGGAATAAATCTGTGGGTCTGGGAGAATGAAGAGTACATTACAGGGGTGCAACGATTTCTGATCAAAAGTCAATTACGCTTGACAAAAGTACTGAGATTGAAAAAGTGAAAGGAAATAAACACTTGTGTGATAAAGAGGAAAAAGTTGCCTTACATTGGAGTAGCTATGCATTTAGGTTCTCACTTAGCTGGTAAGACAAAAACAGTATTTGGAATCATGAATATTTGGATTTTTTTAAACGTATACATAGGGATTAACAATATAAGGAGGAGGAATGGGGATTATCAATGTGCCCTAGACTACCTGTGAAAGGGCGAATGCTCTTTTGAAAGATATGAACATCATATGCAAGGCTCAGATGCCCTTTGTAGGCTATGCATGGTTATGCTATGATGAGTTCAGGGCTCGGTGTCATCACCACTCGTCTTCTAAGTCTTCGCAATCGGGGTAAGGTAAGTCGAAGCACAAGAAGGAGTCGAAGAAGCATCGCCGCTCTTCGACTTCTCCCCATCGGTCGGCTAACACGACAAGGGATGCGGGCGATCTCCTCCCAAGGCTCCGCGTGCGGAGCCTGAAGAGCCGACTCCAAGTTTCCCTCCCTTCCCTTCCCAAAGCGTCTCCTACCCAGCTTCATAAATTTTACGATGCGATGCACGTCATCCTTGCGGAACCCGAACCCACCGGCGCGCCTTCAGGCCCCGCGGACTCGGTTGGGGGGCCTAGGCCTTCTCTGCCAGCGACTTTGGCCCCGGCGCCACAGATTCCTCATGGATCCAGGCCTGGATCCAGATCGGCGCCGGTTGACCTCATTACGCCTCCACCGGCGCTGCTTCCTCCGTCACCGCATCTGCATTTAATGCCGGTAGGCCACCCAGCCGGCGTCGACCCAGGCCTCCATCCTGATGTGGACTCGGAGCCAGACCGACGTCGCCCGATGCCGTATCCGGCACCGAGTGGGGTTTTTATGCCCCTGTTCACACCTGGGGTCCCTTTTAGGCCAGATTGGAACCCAGAAGATGAGGAGTAGTACTGGGAGGGGTCAGATGACCATCTGACAGACCAGTTGGAATGTGATCAGGACCGGAGAGAGGACCTGAGGGATGCCAGTGGTCTGGACACCTCCCCTGACCTTGGCATGTTGTCTCCCCCTACCGTGGCTACAGAGGAGGGAGCGTCATACGCAGTGGTGTTGCGTAGGGCAGCCGAGGCTCTCAACCTCGAGCTCCCTACAGTGGCGGTCAGGACTAACCTCCTGACAGAGGGGCTTCAACCGCAAGCGAGCTCTTCAGATCACCTGCTGCCATTTAATGAATCCCTCACTGACGTCCTTTTGGGCACCTGGTCCAGGCCCAATACGGGGACTCCAGTGGATAGGATGATTGCCCAACGCCAGCACCCTGCTCCGGGTGACCCCTCTTTCCTCTCCCAACTCCCCACCCCTGAGAGCTTTGTGGTCCTAGCCTCCACCTCCAAGAGCGCATTCCCTTCCGCTCCACCTGAGAGGGAATCCAAGAAGCTGGATCATCTTGGAAAGAAGATTTTCTCTTCCACCAGCTTTGGACTGCGGTAGGTAAACATTGCATGTTTATTGGGCCGTTATTCCCACTCTGTGTGGGACACGGTTGGGCAGGTCCTGCCTCAGTGTCCGGAGGAGGCCCGGACAGTGCTCTCCCAGGCTGTTGCCCCCGGGAAGGATGTGGCGAAGTTTATCATCCGTTGTGGACTGGATACCGCCGACTCTGTAGGCAGGACGATTTCCATGTCGGTAGCCCTTTGACGCTATGCCTGGATGTGGTTGACTGGCTTTTCTGGGGATGTCCAGAAAACCCTCATGGACATGCCTTTTGATGGCTGTCACCTTTTTGGCGACAAAGCGGACAACGCTCTAGAGCCTTTCAAGAACTCTCGGGCTATGGCCAAGTCCTTGGGCCTCTCCAGCCACCCTGCGCAGTCTGCTTTTTACCCCTTTCGTGGCTACGGAAGGGGTGAAACAAAAAGTGTCCCTAACACAGTCCCATTTCCTAGGGATGTACAAACTTTACATAAGGCTGATGGTCAATAAGATTACCCAACACTATGAACAAATAATGCTACAATGTCAAAGAATTAATAATTAAAAAATGTAACAATAATAAATCATAAGTTAAAAAAGCAATTTATTCCATACAATACATTTGTGTGCATGTTACATAAAAACATTCATTTAAAAATATTCGGAAAAACAGTGGGCGCCAAGAAAGGTCGGGCTGTACACAAGCGGACTATCTCTAGATGGGTCTTTTTGTGTATCAAAGCCTGCTATTCTTTAGCAAAGAAGGAGTCTCCAGTGGGGCTGCACGCCCATTCCACCAGGGCGACGAAAGCCACTACTGCTTTGGGACGAGGAGTTCCTCTAAATGACATCGGTTAGGCAGCTACGTGGGCATCTTTGCACACGTTGTTTGTATGAAAAGGGGTACCCCTGACGATAGTTCCTAAATCAGGGTTTATCAACAATTTGTGATCAAAAACAATTTAGGAACATTAAATTGACATATTGGACCTACAAAGCATACACAGAAATAATATGCATGTACCTTTCATTTACAAAAAATCTATTTTTTATTATTTTTCCAATATTTTTTATATATATTTATCCTATTTGTTTGCATATAAAATAGCAATAACTCCAATGTCAATTATTGCTAAACAATTTACAAAAATAGTTATTTGAATTGTTTCATTCTACAGAATAATCTTGTGTTCTATCCTGGAGTTCATCAAACATTTACTAAATCAATTATTTAGTGCAAGTTACTCATCAAAATCAATGCAACAAAATAGTTTGAAGCATGGCTTTTCTATACAATAAATCCAAAAAGTTTAGGGCATGGCTTTTCTATACAATAAATCCTACGCGCGTTTTGGCTTAATGCTTCATCAGGATGCCATGTATATGCATACTTTGAAACCTAAAATAGGTACATGCAGAAGAAAACATAAATCAGTGATGCAAAGTTTGTGCACCTGTGGTCAGTGTCTTGCATGGCTCTGCGTTTCTGGCGCGGAAAGTTGTGTACAGAACTGACGTCAGCCTGCAAGGGTGACGTCTAAGTAGCTACCGCAACGTCATCCTGACGCCAATGACGGACGCAGAGCCGACCAACGCCACCTTCTCACGTGCAGAGGTACTGCTGACGAAAAAACTTTCCAGATCCAGTGTGATGCCTGGGGGTAATTCGAAGGTAAGGAATCTATAACTAACCTATGTTTCTTACAGATATATTGTTACCGAAGGTAAGTAACTTGTTCGTCAGTACAAGCATGAATATTCCAAAATGTGGTGGACGTCACTCTCTCACACAGTGTTTTGCCACTGTCAATACCAGGGAACAATGGAGATCTACTAGAGGTAGCGGACAGTCCATTCCAACCTCTCCTAAAGTGAACATACTCCAATTAAACATTCTAGATTAGTATGGTGGCTGCACTTTTAGCCTAACAAAGATAGTGCAACTCTTCTAGCATGGGGGTTTCAAGAAGATTTTTGTTTGAGTTAGCAATGTTCCAAGGTATGCAGGTGGACTGACAATTTGAAATCAGCTAGAAATTTGCTGCAGGTTGTGCAGAATAAACCCAGGAAAGAACTACAAAAAGGAAGGATGACTGGCCCCTTCTGTTAATGATCTTTTCCAACTCTGATCATTTCCCCGTTAGGGGTCATGCCCAGAAAGGGTGAAAGGAAACTCCGTATGATTCACCAGATATCATGGCCCGAAGGGGAATATGCAAATGAATTCATAGCAGACGAGGATGCCACAGTGGCCTATGCTTCTGTTGATGATGCTATAGCACTAGTGAAGAGTGGAGGTGTTGGAGCTGAAGTGGCAAAGAGTGACATTGAACCTGCATTCCGCCTGTCCATCCATCAGTTTATTTCTCTACTGGGCATGCAGTTTGCGGGAGCTATTCATGTTGACAAAGTACTTCCTGTGGGTTGTGTCTTTTCTTGTTCACCTTTTAAGGTGTTTAGCACCTCTTGCAGTGAGTTTTTCTTTTACATTTTCTTGTAACATAGGCTGGTTTATCACTATTTGGATCATTGTTTTTTTTGTGGGAAGGGCTGGAACAGAAGAGGGCCATTGTACTTTTCTCTGTTTTGAAAGTTTGTCACAGGACCTTGGTGTTCCACTAGCAGCTCATAAAACGGAATGCCCAACTTCTTTCCTGTCCCTTTTGGGTATTGAACTGAATACTCTATTGATGATAGCCAAACTGCCAGACAACAAGGCAAAAGAAATGCAAGTTTTTTCTGGGTTCATTTATTGTTGAACGTAAGGTGCCTTTGTGTAAAATACAGAATCTTCAAGGATTTTTAAAATTTTGCAAGCAGAGTTGTGAGACTTGGCCGTACATTTTGTAGATGGTTTGGTTTTGCAATGTTGGGTTTTCTTTACCACATCATAGGGTACGGATATATGGGTGTAAGGGCAGATTTCAATGGGGTCCCCATTGGTTTTATGGAGGATGAAACGAATTGGCAAGTTAACATAACTTAAAAATATGTGGGTGAGAGTGTTGTTTGGACGGAATTCATACCAAGAAGACACTGGAGTGGTGCTATGAAACGTGATAGTTGATGAAGCCAGCCGCGATCGGCAGTAGGAGTTCCTGCAGGGCGGTGACATGGGGAGGGGGAAGGGCAGGGTGGGGGGTAGTAATGTATGGATTATGGAGTTTAACAGGTAAGTAAACATATACATAAATAAAATGAATTTCTTTGCGCGCACTGCATCACCAAATGCGATCAAGTGCACGCAACGAAATTCGTTTTATTTATTTATATGTTTATTTACCTGTTAAACTCCGTAATCCATACATTACTACCCCTTACCCTGCCCCTCCCCTCCCCACATCACAGCCCTGCAGGAACTCCTACTTCCGACCGCGGCTGGATAAAACTCGCCGGAAACTAAATAGAGCAATGAGTGTTTTCTACCAAACTATTAGAATAAAAGTGTTAGCACTTAATCACATAAAAGGGGAGGAAGAGTTTTTATTCGGAGCTGATGTAGTTCATTTATCAAACTTTGTGTCTTCTTTTTATGTTTTGGAATTGTGTGAATTCCTTGCGAGTATATGGCATTTGAGGGTATGGTGTGGTAACTGACAATTTAAGATTGGGAATTTTTTAATTTTTCAAAATTTGGGTGTGGCAGGAGAACACCTTTTAAGGGTCTCCTTCTGGTTGGTGCCTTTTGTGTGGAGGAGGGAGAGTCAGGTTCCGGCATTTCCACCCCTCTGTAGTAGGGAGGGACTCAGGGGTAGGGGTGAGGAGTTTTTGGGAGAAAGGAAGTTTGCTTAGAGATGATCGGTAGTGCAAGGGAAGTACTGTGAATGAAAGAAGAAAAAGATGATGTTTCGAGAAAGAGAGTTAATTTACTCTGGGGAATTATTGCAAAGTTTGGGAGTCATTAAGGGAAGGGGGATATCAGGACACTTTATGTGATGACCTTGCTGGTTCATATATTGTATTGTTAATGATGAATTTGACTACTACAAGCCTGTCCTAATTAAGCGGCCTTTTATGCTATACAGGTTTGTGTCTGAGTCAATATTGCATGATATGGGTTCCTTGGGAAGAGCAAAGGCTAAAGCATATCTCGCCTGGGTGACTTTGGGCAATTGGGTTCCGGCCACAAGCAGGAGGTTGGGGATAGGTTAGGTAGGAGCTTTAGGGGTGTGCTGCATAAAACTGAATGCGACTGTCTCTCTTTGAACGAGAAGATCAATGGAAAACCGGCCAAGTAAGTCAAGTACGTCTCTGTAAATTCAAAATCAAAAGGAGTGTGAGTGAATTCTACGTCTGTCTGGACTTCCCCCGTAGTTAACACATACTCCTCCTGTGAACACCTTTGTCTTGATATCATCAGCGAAGCTAACCCTGTATGCTCCCTACATATTATCTACCACCCTCCAGGAGACAACCTCACCTTTACTGAACACCTCATGGACCTGGTCACAACGAACTCTGGATGTCAACATACACAGATTTTCCTTGGGGATTTCAACCTTCATTGGAACGATCACAACGACCCCATGGTCAATAGTCTCAAAAACTTCCTCATTGACCTAGACCTCACGCAAATTTGCAACAGCCCCACCCACGACAAAGGCTCCATCTTGGATCTTATCATCTCCAAAGCTGACTCTATCCAACTCGAGTCAATCCAACCCTGTGACTGGTCTGACCACTTCATTATTACATTCTTCATCATTGAAAAAATGAAGCTCATTCCGTCTCATTCCACCAGATCTAAGGTCTGGAAGAGAGATTTGAAGAAACTCAATCCCAACTCACTACCCCCCCCCTCAACCACAATCTTCTGCTACCCCCCATTGGCGCTGTTGACGTACAGGTTCTCACCAACCACTACCTCAACTCTATGACCTCAATTATCAACGCAGCTGCCCCATTTCAATTAAAGAATGTTTCTTCTAAAATCTCTAAACCATGGTATGACGGGATACTTAATGATGATAGACGAGCGATGAGACAGGCGGAACGTAACTGGAGATCTGTCCCGTCAGCTTTGCACCTCAAAACACTTAAGATAAAAAGAAACGCTTACTTCAGAAAAATCAAGCGCTCCAAAACTGCTTTCTTTAGCCTCCAGCTTGATCAAGCAAAAAACCGACCAAAAAACTGTTCGAGTTAATCAAAACTCAATCCAGAGATGGCCCTCAAACTCTCCCAAACACCTCTAATGTACTACCGTCCTGTGAAGATTTCTCTACCTTCTTCAACTTAAAGACTGACAACATCAGGAATGATCTCCTCACTGATCTAAGTCTTTACTCTAACCCTCACAGTAAAACGCCCATTGAGTTAAAAAACAATGCTTCGTGGTCATCCTTTGAAATGTATTCGGAAAAAAAAATTGCCAAGATTCTTAGCACACTGAAGCCTTCCAATCACCTCACTGACCCTCTACCCGCAAACGCCCTAAAGGACTTTATCCCATTACTTCTCCCCTTATGGACCAAAATCATTAATAGCTCACTTCAACAAGGATGCATCCCGGACTCCCTCAAACTGGGACAGGTCTCGCCCATTTTAAAGAAACCCACAGCTGACCCCTCTGAACTTAACAACTATCGCCCTATCACCGATATCCCTACCCTGGCCAAACTCCTAGAAAAATGCGTACACCTTCAACTGACTAAACACATCGAGCACTTTCTCCTCCTCAACCCATACCAATCAGGTTTCCAAGCAGGCCACAGTACTGAATCAGCCATGACCCACATTATTGATGATGCACTTCAAATTCTTGATCAGAATGGTTCTTGCCTCCTCATACTACTCAATTTCTCTTCAGCCTTTGATACAGTCAAACATGAGAACTTACTAGAACTGTTGAATCTCAGAATGGGTATCTCAGGGACAGTTCTCAAGTGGTTCATCTCCTTTCTGCACAACAGGACCCAAAAATTCAGGATCAATAATACCATGTCCACTCCAGTTCCTGTAACACTCGGTGTCCCTCAAGGATCCTCCCTCTCCCCTACTCTGTTTAATCCAGTCATGGAACCACTTACCGCACTACTCCAAGCATCCAATGTTCAATTCCACATGTACGCAGATGACACCCAGCTCTACCTCAAAATAAACACCCTCGATGACATCAAAATACTCAACACAACGCTTAGGAACACACAGACCTGGCTAGCTGAGAATCACCTCAAACTTAACGCGCTAAAAACAGAATTCCTCCTAATAGCACCTCCTACCAAAGTCCCCATTACTCAGGACTGGCTTAATCATCTCACTGCTCTCAACATTCAACCTACTATTGTGGACTCAGCGAAATCTTTAGGCATAACCCTCGATGGCAATCTCAACATGCATCATCACATCAGCAATGCAACGAAGGGAGCTAATTTCCATATCAACACATTACGTAAGTTGACACCTTTCCTTCCTCCCAAGGATTTTAAAACTGCAGTCCAAGCCTTAGTCATCCCTCGAGTGGAATATGGAAGTGTTGCCCTCTCTGGTCTCCCCTTATTGACAATCGCACCACTAAAAGCCACTATTAATGCTGCAGCCAGGCTTATCACAGGCTCGAAAAAACGCTCACACATCACTCCTGATCTAAAAGCTTTGAACTGGCTGCCCTACGAAGCCAGAATACATCTGAAAATCGCCTGTATGACCCACACAGCTTTACACCACAATTCCCCCAGATATCTCGCTCAGAAACTGACAATCTCTGGTGGCTCAAGAGAGACAAGAAGCGCAGACAAGCTTCTTTTGAAACCTCGGAGATTTCACAAGGAAAAAACTTATAAACGCTCCTTCTCAGGAATGGCGACCAGGATATGGAATGCCCTCCCACCAGAAATCAGACTTATCTCATCCACGATATCCTTCAAAAAAGAAGTAAAAGCTCTCCTCTTAGCCAAATTTACCTGAACTTTTAACCATTGTAATCTCGTATCTCAGTACTCCTCCTGAGACTTCGTATATTGTATATTGGATGTATATTGACCTCCTATGCACTAATGCTACCTTACCTTGTCTTTCTTTTATCTTGTAACCATTTACACTTCTTTCCTCAAATGTTTTGTTTAATTATTACTCATTTGCCTTTTCTCCCACTCTGTTTGTAAAGCGCTCTGATATCCGTAAGGATCTTGTTCGCGCTCTATAAAACTTTCAAAATAAATAAATAAATAAATACTAACATCACTACCAAGTACAGACATCTGTGAAAGGATTGTATTCCAAAACTCACAGAATTCCCGACATCCAGGATTGGATTGGGATTAAAAATCGGCCCGGGCACGCTGAAAAGAAAGTGGCCCTCATTAGCTTATTGTCTTTCTGCAAAACACTGCTTCAGCGACATTTTATTAAAAAAAAGGGGGGGCTTTAAACAAATGAACGAGAAAGTGAATGAGCTTAAAATAGCAACGACAGCCCTACGGGATGACACCTCGGAGCTACAACGTCAAATGTCGGAAATGGAGAAAAGGCAGGTCAGAATGGCGCAGCAGCTGGATGATTATGAAGGGAGAGCCCGCTCGAATAACGTCTGAATCCTTGGCGTTCCCAAAAAAACAGAGGGGCCGGCTGCAGATCTATATGTGGAGGACCTAATTACAAAACACTTAAAACCTAAGGCGCTTTCCAGTTATTTTTCTATAGAGCGGGTCCATAGGGTGCCAGGCGGAAGACCCAAACCGGGAGCACCACCGCGGCCACTGATCGCCAGAGTTTTTAACTATAGGGACAGGGACAGTATCTTACAATCCTCCAGATCCGGCCCCCGCTTAAAATTGACAACTATGAAGTATCCTTTTTCCCCGACTTTACAGCCAGAGTCCAGGCCCAGAGGAGGAGTTTCCAAGCAGTTAAGCAGGAACTGCGCAGCAGGGACATTAAGTACGCAATGCTCTTTCCGGCAAAATTGAGAGTGGAATGGGACGGTAAACCATGTTTTTTTGAATCGCCGGACGTGGCTTGGGACTGGATGGAGGGCTGGACTACTGTTGGAGGCCGGAATGGTAATCATCGTGGCAGAGCAGAACGGAGGAACGGTGACTGCCCAGAAAGGACAACGACGGATGCCACGATGGAACCGAGTGGCCTGGATGAACAAGAATGATGCAGCTCCCTGGCCTGCTGGAGGGCCTGACGTCATGGACATACGCAAGTAGTGGAGAAGGGGGAGGGGGGAACCCGCGAATACACAAACTTACAGACGTGCTATGTGTTAAAGAGCCCTGGGTCTATAATGTGCTTTATTTACCGCCTGATTAGACATGTTATGATGCTTATTAAGGTTCTATCTCAGATTCATGACTGTGGTTTCCTGTTGACATTATAAATTGCCAGTGGATGAGGGGCTCAGTTCCCCTCCGAGTTTCTAGCATGGTTGGGAGGGATAGAGGCACTCTGCCATATTGGCGGGTGGGTAGTTTTACATCCACAGGCAGGGGCGCAGGGAGGGGGTGGACGGGAGAGGTGGGGGAGTTATTAGTGGACGGCGGGAAGGTTGTTCAGTTTGCTCTCAAAACGAAGAGACCACGAGGATTGTGGGGAGAGATTGTGGGGAGTTATTGAGTTCTGTTAAAAGTTCCAGTTCTGGGCTACGACTAGCTGCTATGATCGACAGGGTGCGTACTGATGAGAATGATTTACAAAGCCGTCTTAACTATGATGGAAGAAACGGATTCGATGTGCAATACTACTGGTACCAGCGTCCCCTCCCTGACCCCAGTGTCCCCTATGACTCTAAGTACTTGGAATGTGCATGGGTTGGGGGATAAAATTAAACGAGGATTGGTGCTACAATATGTACGCCGCACAGCAACAGTCGTGGCACTGCTCCAGGAAACGCATCTGGTGGGTTCGACATGTAAGGCTATGGACAGATTGGGATACAAAATGGTAAAACCTTCAGAGTTTTCAATGGGCTCTAGAGGGGTCGGCATATTGGTACAAAAAAGATTCCCCCGAATTATACATCAGGTCTGGAGGGATACACAGGGACGATTTGCTGCTTTCTCATGTCAGTGGGGAGGAAAGCGATTTAACATTGTTTCAGTGTACATTCCCCCTTCCCTCCACTCGGTGACCCTTCCCGCCCTCAGCACATTTCTACTGAACTTGCTGGAGGGGGAACTCCTTATAGGGGGAGACTTCAATGCAGTATTGAATGGAGCACTAGACCGCCACCCCTGCAGAACGGTAGGGACGGGTAGCTCCCGAATGACTGGATTTTTAGATGCACTAGGCCTTACGGACGGATGGAGATACAAACACCCTGGGGAGCGTGGGTACACTTTCCAATCGGGAGTACACAATAGTCTCTCCCGTATTGATTATTTTTTTCTCTCCGCAGACAGCCTTCCTCATTTGACTGAGACAGAGATACGACCCAGGGGCATTTCTGATCACTCACCGGTCTTGATGGCCTATACCTCGCACATTAAAGTTCGAAAATAAATGTTCCCAATTTCCCCTGGCTATTTACAGATCCCCAAAATTTGAAAGGATATATTATTGCAGTCACAAAGCTCTACTTCCAAGATAATGAAGACTCAGTAGAGTCACCAGGTGTTCTGTGGGAGGCCTACAAGACCGTGTTGAGAGGACAAGCTTTTGCCTCGATAACGGGCCACAGGCGGGCAGCAAGGGGCAACCTAGATGCGATTGAGGCTGAACTGGCCGTGCTTCAGACGCAGCACGAGGCTGACCCCACTGCAGACACAGCCCAAAATCTACGCCTCAAACAATGCGAGCTCACTGAACACCAAAGGGAACAAGTCAAACTGCGGCTCCAAAACACAAGACACAGTATTTATGAAGTAGGAGATAAGGCAGGCAAGCTACTGGCCTGGTTAGATAAGAAAGAAAGGGCACAGAGGACGATTGCACAACTCCATACCCCGACTGACGCAATAGTCACAAGCCCTGTAGACATTATTGACACCCTAGCTGACTATTATGAACAAGTCTATACATCTAACTCGCAAATGACAACTGAGGAGGCACAAACCTACATTAAAGACATAAAAATGCCGTCCTTGTCAGAAGAAGAGGCCTTACTTCTAGAATCTGACTTTACAAAAGACGAGGTTCTTGCCACAGTTCACTCTCTGCAGTCGGGTAAGGCTGTGGGACCAAACGGGATCCCTATTGAACTTTACAAGCGCGTATCGGATCTAGCAGTCCCGCATCTTCACGCAATGTTTCTAGACAGTCTGAAAAAGGGGGAACTGCCACGGGATCAGCGAATAGCTTCTATAATTGCAGTACCAAAACCTGGCAAACCCTCGGACGAATGTACATCATACCGTCCGATATCCTTATTTAACGCGGAAGCCAAGATCTTGGCAAAAATGATTGCCAACCGACTAACCCCGCATCTGGAGACACTGATACACCCGGACCAGTCCGGGTTTATGCCCAATAGAAACACTGCTCTTAATCTGTGGCGGGTCCATGCAGTGATGGCAAAAATACAGAGTCTCCCAGAGCCTGCGGTTATTCTATCCCTGGATGCTCGAATGGCATTTGACATGGTGGAATGGCCCTATTTATTTGCGGTCCTCCGACATCTTGGCTTTGGACCCAAATTATGTGCATGGGTGGAGTTACTCCATACTAAATCATTGGCGCATGTGGTGGCTAATGGCCATATTTCCAGGAATTTTCCGCTGAGTCGTGGTACGCGCCAGGGATGCCCTTTATCACCCTTGCTTTTTGCGCTAATTCTAGAACCTTTGGCAGCCTGGATCCGGTGGGACCCCATGCTTAGGGGGCTCAGCTGGACCGAGACATGGGAGGACCGCATATCGCTGTATGCGGATGATATCCTTCTATATCTGACCTCACCCAGGCGCTCGATCATAGTGCTCCTAAACATCTGCGAAATTTTTGGGCAGGTCTCCGGGTATAATATCAACTGGTCCAAGTCTGTCTTGTTTGTCCTCAAGGGTCCTCCGCCGCAGCTCCCGGTGGATTGCCCATTGAAAATTACAGAAGAACCCTTTAAATATTTAGGGATCTGGGTGACACCTAATCAAGATGCCTTCTTCCGCCATAATCTGGAACCCCCTCTTGAACGCTTCCGTAATGATGTAAAACACTGGCATACCCTGCCCCTGACCCTTCTGGGTAAAGCGGCTTTATATAAAATGATGACACTGCTTCGACTGCTCTATATCCTCGAAAATACCCCATTTCTTGTCCCCCCTAAATATTTTAAGTCAATTGATGGACTAGTCTCGGGTCTACTCTGGGGAGATAAACCGGCACGCATATCCCGACATAAATTGATTAGGAGCTGGTACGATGGTGAGATTGACCTCCCAGATATTCAGTTATATTATTGGGCGGCTCAGTTAAAGATCATAAACCAGTGGCTCCACGCCCCCAGGCGGAGCCAGCGTTTAAGGCAGATAGGTATTATCTAGGCGAGGCTGGTGTGCTTGCTGCACTCTATGATAAACGGGGAGCCTCAGCCTTGATTGGCCCAACGGCTCACACATTTAATCTATGGTATGTGGCTCAGGCCCGTCTTAAATGTAAAGACACTATTACTCAAATGACGCCGCTTTGGTCGTCACGTCTACTGGGCAAGCTATGTAATAGTAAAGGCTTTGGGGCATGGGATTTGATCGGAATTTCCACGGTGGGAGACCTCTGGAAACAAGGTGCCATCTTAACATTTGAGCAACTTAGGACACTATACGACTTGGCGCCCATGGAGCGGTTTAGGTACCTGCAAATACGTCACGCCCTGGGGACACTTGTCCAGCCCGGTGACGACATACCTGAATCCACCCCATTAGAAGACAGGCTCCTAACAGAGCACATGCCCAAAAAAGCGACCTCGTATATCGTAAACTAATTAATAACCTACCGGACCCGACTTTGAAACTGAAAGACCCTTGGACCAAGGCAATTGGAGAGTTCGATGAGTCAGATTGGCAGACTGCGCTCTCATCCCCTCAAGAGGTAGCTATACCGTCCAGACATAGACTTATACAACTGAAAATATTACACTGTGTGTACTACACTAGGGTCACCCTACACACGATTAGGAGAGCCACGCACAAATACTGTCTACGCGGGTGCGGGGAGGAAGGGACGTTCTTCCACACCATCTGGGAATGCCCCCGAGTGGCCACGTATTGGGCTAAGGTCATGAGGACTATGTCGCAAGTGGTGAAGGACTTGGTAGTCCCAGAAACCACGACGTTGCCTACTAAATATCTGGGAACCAAATGATCGAACTCACTCCTCACAGGATTGGATAACATTAGGTATAATGTAGGCTAAAAGAAACATAGCCAAATTCTGGGGATCCCCTGAGGTGCCAGCGGTCACGGATTGGTGTTGCGATCTCGATTTTGCAATGTTGGCAGAGAGGACAGTATACCTGAACCGGAAATGTCCACGAAAATGGGTCAGACTCTGGGGTGCATGGAATGAATACAGGGGGTATTTATGCGAACCACCGATGTTAGATAGCGAGGATGACTCTGAGTGAAGAAGGAGTGGGCATGGTGAGCTTTTGCAATGTACCAGGTAAACTTTATTGTAATATTCCTGTCATATGTATTTATGATTGAATACTTTACTTATCGTTCTCTACGTATGCCCCCTATGACTACTTTATGCCTTGTATTCGCTCAATAAAAGAATAAAAATTGTAAAAAAAAAGGGGGGGGGGTTAAGAAAAAAGCACGGATTAGTTTACACTGGTGAAACACACCTGAAAACAAGTGAGGCCACTTCTGCTCAGGCCCCCTGCCCCGCTCAATATGCATAAATGAATGGGCCGGCCCAGCGAGAGAAAGGGAGTGACAGTGCACCTCTGCATCTTGATAAAAGGGAGGTAATGGACGCTTATCTGCCTCCAGAAAGGCCACTCAGTCACCCACAGGGCTCCTGGCAGTATCAGAACAATGCAGAAACCACCCAAATCGCCCACCCCCTCCCCCAATTGCTCAAAAAAGCAGCCCACAGCTGGAACTGGACACCGGCCCCTCGGGCATTGCCAGAGTGCCCGTGTTACCAATCCGATCCTGCCGACATCCTTTGCTCAAGGTAGGTAGCAGCAGGCTTAGTACTAATTTGCCTATATGATGTGAGAAATTTTTTAATGATTTCTTTCATAGACGGCGGTGTGTACTGGGTAGTGGTTTTTAGTGTACACTACTCCTGCTAAACCAGAACTGGTGGTAGCATCATCTACAATCACAAGAATGCGCTTCTTTGACTATAATGATACTTTTATTTGATTTCGTTTAAAAATCGTAAAAGATTGTAAAAACACGTTGTACACAATAATTAAAAGCAATGATTTGAAAGATGCAAAGAAGTAAAAAAACACTTGTCATTACTCAATTCCAGTTAACAATTAAAATAAGAAATGTTATGTTTATAATCAGTGCGGTTTTAAAGTGCTAGGATATTTCATTGAGAAACGATCAAAAATTAGTGCATGAAAAGGTGAGGTCCTGTCAGTCTGTGTTGTGAGAGCCACTCATATTGATTCTTGTGATTTATCTAGTTCTTTGGCTTCTATTTCCCAAAACGTAATAGCTTTGCAGGACAGTTGCAATTACAGTCCTCCCAGACATTCTATGACAGCTGCTCTGCATGTCCTTAATTGTGTTTTTCTAAAAATCTCACGCAGGACGATTTTCCGTGTTTCTAAAAGCGAGGGGCAGATGCATAGAAGTTGTAGTAGTGTCTCATCTCCCAGTCCACACAGTCTGCATTCTTTCGTCGGCCATATGTATTTTCGTTTCAGGGTCAGATCCTTAGTGGGAAGTGCCCCAACCGTAGCATCGTCAGATTGTGCTTTTTATGGTGTGAGAAATGTTCTGACAAGTATTGTTGTGGTTTCAGCGTCCGATATGATTGAATCAATGCCAATGCATGTTTTTTTGTTGCAAATGCAGTTTTATCCATTAACAAAGACATTCGTTTGGTTGCCGTGTTCGCCACTTTTTTGAACACGGAATAGGAGGTGATTGTATGCCAGGCCTCTTCAAGGTGTAGGTCTGCAAGTGATTCTTTTAATATGCTAACGATGGAATTATTTTGTTTCGTTTGCTGTTCAATTTCTGCCCAGCAAGAGTGGGCTAAGGTGTTTTCTTCTGCTTGCCTCATCCGCCAGTAATATTTGACCACCACTCCTTGTCGGGCAGGTTTCTGTTTTTTGAGCCCGTATTCCAATCGAATCTTTGGCTGATAGATGTGTCGTGGAATTGAAAACAGATTCTTAAAGATACGCGACAGGGCTTGGATTAAAGCGGCTGCATCTTTTGTATTCATCAGTTCTGACCCATAAGAAATAGTTGCAATGAATTTTGCTGCAATTACCTTTAACAGGTGACCCGTTGAGCAGCCTTTTAACTTCCTCTTTAAAATTTTAAAGGCGTAGTGGAGTTGTTTTGCCTTCATTTTTCCTTGGTTCAGCTGGTTGTTAAAGTTGAGGTTGTGTTCAAGTTGAAACCCAAGGTATTTGTATGAATTCACCTGGGATATTGGTTTGCCACCTAGATTCCAGATGAATTTACCTTTTGCCCCTGTTTCCCGATGTTTGGAAAAACATAGCACCTTTGTTTTCTTGTGATTTATTGTTAATTGGGCTGTGATCGTGTAGGCTCCTAGTTGGGCCATTGATCGCTGCAGGCCTATCGGTGTTTGAGATAGGAGAACAATGTCGTCTGCATATTGAAGGCTTGTGATTGGCGTGTTGCCCAATTTAGGGGGGTCGGTTTTAACTTGTTTGAGATGTTTCTCAAGGTCAGCAGTATAGATGTTAAAAAGGCAGGGGGCCAACACACACCCCTGTTTTAATCAATTTTTTGGGGAATCTTGCTTGTTATACTGCGTCTGTCTCCTTTCTTTACTCCTACCCACGTTTTTGTGTAAAGGTTCATTATCGCCGCCAGAAGTTTGGTTGGTAACCCCCAATTTTGCATTTTGACCCATAACCTTGCTCTTGGTACTTTATCGAATGCTGCTTTAAGGTCGATGAAGCACGCGTGCAGGGTCCGTGATTTTGCGTGTGCTTGTTTCGCTAGAAGAGTAACCGCTGAGATGTTTGTGAGGGTGCCCATTCCAGCCCGAAATCCGGTTTGTGTATTTGACATCAGATTTGTACGGCTCACCCATTCTTCTAGATCTGCCAGCAGGTTCGAAGCATACATCTTAGCCTCAACGTCAATTAGTGCAATCATTCTATAATTGCCGGGGTCCGAGCATGAGCCTGATTTATATATAGGGTTTAAGATGCTTCCTCGCCAGGAGTCAGGGATTGTGCCTGATGTTAGCGCGTGTGAGAAAAGCGGAGTAAGGATACCTGACCAGAATGGGGGGTCGTGCCGGAATAAAGCGTTTGGCAAACCATTGGGCCCTGGAGCTCCTTCAGGCCTTAGATTTTTTATGATGTTTAGGACCTGCTCTTGTGCAATTTCCAGGGTGAAATCAGGGCGTTCTGTCTTTACTGTGTCATGCGATATTCCTACATTAGAGACTCCGTAATTTGCAATGTCAGTAGGTGGAATGGCGTTGTATGTATGTTCGATGTGTGCTCTCGAAGGCACCCTCCATTATTTCTGAGTTAAAATGGCGGTTCTTGCCATTTGATATCTGGTTAATGACATCCCAGAAGCGCTTGGAGTCCCTTTGTTTAATGGCGTGATGGAGTTTTGCCCAAAGCAGTTCACTATAGTTTTTCTTAGCCACCTTAATGTCCCTTTTTAAGTTTTTCCTTAATTTTGATATTAGGGAGAGAATGCCCTGTGAAGGGTCTGAACCTCGAGTTCGTAGTTGTCTTATATGTTTATTCTGTTGTTTTTTTTGTTTCCTTAAGTTATTATTAAACCACGCTGACTCCGCTGACCTTCCTACTTTGTGGCCGATGCCTTTTCTTGTGAATTCCGTATTTAGATCATGTGTGAAGGATACCCAGGCTGTTATACATAATGGTTCGACCTTAAAGTTTTCCAGAAGAGCAGTGCATATGGCCATGATATCACCTGTATTTTCCCTTTTCCAAGTGAGTCGTTTCAGGTTGTAACATTGTGTTTGTTGGGACATTGCTTTATCTGGTATTGGATTTGCCGTGCTTATATGCAAGGAGAAGGTTTGAGGATAGTGGTCACTTTCTGTCCTTTCTATTATTTGGAAATTTGAGATGTGTGAGAGGATGCCGTGATCTCTAAATGTATAATCAATGGTAGATCCTGTTTTTTGCGTGACCCTGGTGTATGCTGGGAGACACCCCGGCAAGACTTATTTAATATGCACATAGACTGTTCCTCCAGCAGGGATGCGCATCTATTACCATGTGTATCACCTCGTTTGCTAGGTCGAGTGTGGCTTGTTGACCTTTCTTTGTGGCCTTGAGGTAGATTCATGTTGAAATCTCCTGACAGTATGATATTGGCCTGAGGGTGGGCAAATTTGAGGGTAGCCAGTGTTGCTGATAAGGTCTCGATACATGATCTCTTTTGTTTCGGTGACGGATGGATGTAGACATTCAATATTAGCAGGCTAAAGGAGGGTGTGGCCTCTAGTTTGAGACACAACATCCAAGCTGAGTCGAGGTCTACTTCAGAAACTTGCCATGAGATGTATGTCGAGACAAAGATAGAAAGGCCCCCTTTTGCTCTTCCGTGTTTTGATTCTCTTTTTGCCAGAATTAGATATTCTTTATAATCCACCATTGGTGAAGGGTTTATCTGCCACGTCTCTTGAAAAAGAAGAAGGTCATACTGTTGAATGAATTCCATGAAGTCGGGATCTTCTAGTTTTGTGCTGAGGCCATTGACGTTCCAGGAACAAATGATACGGTCATTGTCTGGTTTTGTTTCTCTGGTTGAATTTAATCATGCCATTCTGTCGATGGTTCCAGTTATGTTTGTCTGCCTATGACCAGTATGCTTGCTTGCTTCAGGGTGAGCAAACATGATGGTGATTTTCCTTCCGGTTTGGACTGTGTTGTGCTGTGTTCATCCGGGCCTTTCGCGCCTCTCAGCATACTCTATGGTGGGTTTAATAGTTGTAGCGGACTCGGGTAACGGGGGGGGAGACTGCTTTTTTATTTCTATGCCCCATTTTGCAAATGACCCCTGCTGCCGCCAGATCTGCTCGATGGTAGAATTGTCAGTGAAAGTTGCTGTGGTAATTTCGTGACCTGTTGGGTCAGGATTAAGCTTAAACTCTATGCTTTCTAGGTTACTGGTGTTGATGTGACTCAAGGAAGGAAGTGCTTCTTTGACTATAAAGTTGAGACCTGTATCTCTCTTAGGAGGGCCTCTTCCCGATGTATGACTGAAATGCAAAAAGGGGTCCTTGCTTCAGCTTGAACAGACACAAAACAAAGCAGAGCAGATCTGAGAAAGGCCACTGCTGCAAACCTGAGTGAAGTATTTGGGGCCCAACAGCTCTCAAGCGGCTTCTCTTATCCCTTTTCCACGACCCTCTACTTCATGCCAGAGAAAGAAGCTTTTTCATGCGTTTAAATTTAGAAACACTTGTGTCTAATCAAACTCCCTTTTTGCCCGTACAGCAGCAGATGCAGGCGAGGAGGGCGTCTAAAGGAAAGAATCGCGCATTGACTGGCGAAGCAAGTTCCTGTTTTTGTGCTATTAAAAAGCCTATTTTTGTCTGTGATTCTTGAATTTGTAAGGCTACTTGTTCCATCTCTCAAGGAGTAATTTTGTGCTCTAAAAAAATGGATAAAATCCTTTTTTTATGTTTGTTGTTTTTACTGCCAGGCTACTTAAAACCATGTAATAGATGTAGGCCCCCTCGGATCTTTCCCTGCTCCTATTTCTGAATCTGTGAGGAGTCTGTATTTTATGATAGTTTGTGAGAGAGGTACCAGGTCCCAATGACCCCCTTGATAAGTGTGGTCTGAAAGTGTGTTTTTAATGTGCTCTTCGAGGGCTAGATTAAGCAATTGCCTTGAAGTCATCAGGGCACCTTGTTCATCTTTCGGTTATGCCATTTAGACAAACCAATTCATTGCAGGAGCTGTGGTCATGATTTAATTCAACTTAGCCAATCCGAATGAAGTATCTAAATGGCAGTGGTTTGTCAAAATATACCAGTGGTTGAAGTGCATTAAAAAAAAAGAATTGGAACTGTGAGGCTGTGTGCAAGGAGTAGGAGCGGTCAGCATGGGGGGCAGTGTTGAATACATGGCTAAAAAAAATATTCTGTAACTTTTTTCATTCTTTCACATTCAGGTAACTACATATAACATAATTTATAGCTTAAATGAAAAATACATGTAAGTTAAGTTAATCAGTGGGAAATGCACTATCGTAGATTATGAAAAATCTAGAAGTTAATGCACTGCAGAGGTCTGCGTGTAACCAGAGGGCCACAGAATGATATACTGGCTGGTGCAGTTGAGAATTGTGACTTCTGTATGTTTAGTGCTACGAGGTCCCAGTCTGTGACAGAAAGCACTATATGAACATGTAAGTCATTCTTTTAAACTTGCATTGCACACAGTATAAAATGGGCTGCTACAAAACGTGCAACAAGGTTTAATATAAAAAGTGCTTCCAAAATATAGATTTTAGTAATACCCAGATCGTAGATAGTGCAATTTCTTTTATAACTGTCTTTTAAAAGCACACACTTCACACCTCACTGGGTAACTCATTTTGATATCCTCAAGAAGAATAAAGAATAAAGGTAGCTTCAAGTGATTTCATCAATTACTCCCAGCTTCTGAGCAGCCTTTACATTTGCAGTTTGACCAGTTGCCCACATTTGCATTTCTTTCAGAGAAGCAGGACCCTAGGAAGAAGGCTCATTTTGCAATCTGCTCTTCCCACGGTTTCACAGCACGGTACACTCCCTTTCTTACTCTTCAGCTGAAGCATTTCAATTATGGGAATTAGCCAACCCAGGATGGTTGTCTGTCCACAAAAAGTAGGGAATACGTTTTACTTAAATTTAAAAAGTTATGGCACGGCATGTCCCCTGGAACCCCCCACCCCTACCCCCCTTTACTTCGACCACTGAATTATACCATAGTAATGGAAAGGTCTTACCCAGATATTTTGGTGAAGTATGACCATGGCATCATGTTGTGTGGCTTAGAGAGGCCTGATGGAGGCATCAGAAGCAGGAGGGATTTACTGATGGTCTCATATTTTTAGTACCAATGTTTACTATTCAGTCATATCACCGGACTGACTGCATTTATTTGCTTGTGTTTCCTGATGATTGCCTAATCCTCATACCAGTTTTATATTTTATTTAATTATTTCTTACTATTCTGTAGGTGAAATTGTAAATTAGGGGGGGGGGGGGGGCTGCTGTCCCTTCCTTATGTTTCATTGGATTGTTTCAGTGACCCTTGGTTTGCAAAATTCTTGTTTTTGACACTTTTCTCTATTGCCCAGTTGAGTTCTGCCGCGTGTGGGGTGCAGAAACGTTCACACCACTTCCAGTTTAATCGGCAAACCAGCATAAATATGGCCATTTAGCGGTTGCCATTGCATGAACCCCGATAACCTAGCCTCGCTTCACACTAGTGATGCTCTGGTAGTGCATCAGTTAATTGTGGCTGTTGTGCTAGTGCACTAAAAAAGTCCATCTATGGGCAAAATGGCCAGTCATGCTGGTAATTTCTGTTCGGGTGTAATCCTGCTTTATTTATTCTCCTATTATATGCTACATTATAAGGCTTGGTCTAGTTTAAAATAAGGATAATCTGTACCACCTTTGCTTTTACGTAAAGTTGACGTCGATTGGTTTTGTCTAGGCACAATTCCAACACATTTAGCTTTAACAAAAGCAGACCTAGCAAAAGTAAGACCAGCAGTAAAACTTGTATAGTTATCCAAAAGAAACATTCAAAGTCTTTGTCTGATGGACATGTCGTCAGAAGGTTGAGCCCCGATTTTAGATGATTTAGTGCTCCCTTTATTTAAAATGTTCAAACCAGTCTGGAGAGAATGCAGTAGTGTAGCAGTGAGTAATAACCCCTTCCAGGTAAGAACCATTTGATACTCTGGACAAATCTTAATTTCATCCTCTTCCAAGATACTTTTTTCACAGCTCCCTAAACTTACCACACAGCTAATTCTGACCGAAGATCTACAGGTTATTTGTAACATTTTAAGAATGGGATAACCCAGTTGTTAGACTTGCTAATTCCAAAATATCACGTGTCAATATTTCACTGGTGAAAAATGAGCAGGTGAGACTGCATACATTGGAACTAGCTTGGCGATTATCTTATACCTTTGATACTGGAATACCTTTCCAACAACAG
The DNA here is from genome assembly GCF_964261635.1 of Lissotriton helveticus. Lineage (NCBI taxonomy): Eukaryota > Metazoa > Chordata > Amphibia > Caudata > Salamandridae > Lissotriton > Lissotriton helveticus. The sequence continues at coordinate 285,046,735 of NC_136070.1, read as the reverse complement.
TTGCAGAAATACACTCATTTAGATTGCAAAACAAACCAAGCATGTTTCGTAAGATCTTGAACTCTAGAAAATGTAGCTAACAATTATTAATCACCATTCAAGTCCTTAGGAAATCTTCAGCAACCTCCAAGGAGGTTTAACCCTTTTGGATTTGGCTGAATCCCTTCCTTAATATTCTATAGCAAGATGAAAGATATTTGAAAATACACTTTAAATTCACCAAATATTCCACCTAATTCCATGTTGGATACACCTATCATAATGAGAAAAAAACAACCTTCACTGATTTTAATAGATTTGAAAAGTTGTCAAATTGATGAAATCTTTTAGCTCACATCCTTATCTCTGTTGATGTAAGATATTGTGCAAGGGTAACAAAACAACCCAGCCCTTTCTTCTAATATAATCATTAAGCAGTTTTATTCAGGAGTGATTCTAAAGGAATTCAAGGTGGCTACTGCTTGACATTTACAGCTTGTATTTCCTGCCACTTTGTGATCAACCAGTGATCGTGTGAAGGGAGCAGAAATCTTCTGACACAATGGCAGCGTGTAAGTTGGCAGGTCTGTTGCTAGCATGTGGTAGAGTTTAGAAGAGTAAAATTACCGCTGCACTTAGACATTAGGTGGATCAAAGTTTACTGAAGGGCAGATGGTCGAACTTGGTTTCTCTAATAGTCTGAAAATCCACAGAGCAGCTCCATGATGTGTTTATGGTGAAAAAGACTGAAGAAAATGTGAATTCCCCAAGAGCATGTAGGACATTCCTGGGATCAAGGCAGCTGCTCTTATGTCATCAGATTGGTGATGAAGTGGGAGGTGCCTGACAAAAGGTTCTCAGGCCCCAGCCTCCACCTTCACCCACGCCCCTTTCCCCATGTGCTCCGTGAGATGCAGTGGGGCCCAAGGTTTCTCTGTTCAATATTTTCAACGTTAAAAGTTTTATAACATTTTAGTATCAATTTCTTCTAAATGCCAACAATTTGTAAAAAACAACTTTTCTTCTGTATTTGTTTTTCATGCCTAATAACTTTCTGTGTGTAACAAGTAGGCCCGGATTACAAGACAGACAGTTCTGCTCTGCCTAATCCTGACTCGCCCAGTGTTCCCAACCCCGTTTTTCCAGGTACAGGAGCACTGGACTCGGCTTAACCAGTTTGTAATTCCACATGGTAAAATTGAAGGTCCCATGGTCCCTTTCACCCCTTTTTGCTGTCAATGAGGAGCATGCAGCCTTTGCCTCCTCTGCCCGCTCAACCCTCCTGTTAGAAATTGGGTTACTAATTGGCTAGGGTGTGAGCTCTGCTCAAGCAACCACCACATTCCTAGTCAGGGTAAGGCACATGCAAACCCTAAATTAACATGCGCTCAACCCCCTGGTAGTTTGGCACAGAGGAGTCAGGCTTAACTTAGAGGCAATGTGTAAAGTATTTGTGGAATACTTCAAACAGTAAAATAGCGAAATCCCACACAAAAACATCCCACACCAAGTTAGAAAAACAGAACTTTCTTTAATAAATAAGAAAATTCATAAAACATGACAAAAATGGCAAAAATCCATTAATTAGAACTGGAGATATTGAATTTGAAAGTTTTAAGTACATATAATGCCAAAAAGCACACTGCGTCAACTGTGGATATCTGGTTATGCGGGATAGGTACAAATTCACAAAAGCTGAGGCCCACCATGATTGAGTGTGGGCCCGCTACAGGGTCCCAGTTAGACCTGCTGAACAAAGTAGCTTAAATCTTGGTTTGCGAGGCATTGCATGCGTTTTTAACTGGGAATAGGCAGTATAGGTAAGTGATGGGGTATATTACTGACTGTATGGGTGCGTGCGTGAATGTGAGAGTGGCTGTATGGGTGAGGGTGTACTTGTGTCAGTGACTGTATAGGTGAATGAGTACGTGTTAGTGTCCTTATGAGTAAGTGAGTGAGTGTGTGTGTATCTGTATGGGTGAGTAAGTGGCTGTGTGTTTGACTGTATTGGTGAGCGAATAGGTATGTGAGTATCTCTATGAGTGACTGACTCAGTGTGTGAGTGGCTGTATGGGTGTATGACTGGATATGTCAGTGGCTGTATTAGTGACCGAGTGGGTGTATGAATGGCTGTATGGGTGAATGAGTGGATATGTGTGTAGATCTATGCATCAGTGGGTGCTTGTGTATGTACTTGTATGGGTCTGTGAATGTGAGTGTATCAAAGTTTCTATGCGGGTGTGAGTGGACGCGTCAGTGATTCTGTAGATCATGGGTACTCACAAACTTTCTCTCGGGGGCCAAATTTACAGTGTGGTTTGTGTCTGAGGGCCGCACCAGTAGGGGCGGGGTCAGTGGGGGAGGGGGCGGGGCTAGAGCAACAAAAAAAAACTGTGACCATGAGGTTGATCACAGGTCCCTGCAGCGGACGCCTTCGTCCACTGAGCCACCAGACCCGGCATACACACATCTCTCTCTCTCTCTCTCTCTTTCTTGATCTCTATCTCGCTCTATCTCTCTCTCCCTCCCTCTCTCTAGCTCTCTCTCCCTCTCTCCCTGTCTCCCGCTGTCTCACTCACTCTGACTGTCTCACTCCCTCTCTCTCCTTCTGTCTCACTCTGACTGTCTCACTCCCTCTCTCTCACTCACTCCGACTGTCTCACTCCTTCCCTCTCCCTCTCTGTCTCCCCCTGTCTGTCTCTCTCTCTCCCTCCCTCTGTCTCCCTCCCCCTCTCTCTGTCTCCCTCCCTCCCTCCGTCTCCCTCTTCCTCCCTCCATCTGTCTGTCTCCCTTTCCCTCCCTCCACCTGTCTGTCACCCTCTGCCTCCCTCCCTCTGTCTCCATATGCCTGTCTCCTTCCCTCTGTCTCCATATGCCTGTCTCCTTCCCTCTGTCTCCATATGCCTGTCTCCCTGTCTCCCTCTCTCTCTCCCTTCTCCCTCCATCTGTCTCCCTCCTCCCTCTGTCTGTCTCCCTCCCACTGTCTGTCTCCCTCCCTCTGTCTGTCTCCCTCTTTCTGTCTGTTTCCCTCTTTCTGTCTGTCTCCCTCTGCCCCCCTCTGTCTCCCTCGCCCTCCCTCCCTCCCCCTCTCACTGTCTGTCTCCCTCCCCCTCTCACTGTCTGTCTCCCTCCGTCTGTCTCCCTCCCTCTGTCTGTCTGTCTCCCTCTCTATTCCTTTCCCTCCCTCTCCCTCTGTCTCCCTCCCTTTTCCTCCCTCCTAGTGCCCCAGCACATGTATCTGTGAGGGGCTGGCATTACCATAATTCCCCTAAAAGGGAGCGCCAGCATCTTGTTCATTGTGACGCCGGGACTGAGAAACGTTGCCTGTTTTAAAAACAATGTGGGTTCTAAAGACACTGCCCTAAGCACTAGTGCTGCTTGTCTGAAGGACCGCAATACTTTGGCAGTTTCAATTGCTTACCTGCATTGGACTGAGTGGTCCCAATACTCCTGCACTGTAGGAATTGCCAGCAATAACATAATTACTCGAACAGAAGCGCACCAGCGCTTCAACATGCACTGACTGCAGGCAAGTTTGGAATGCGTCTATGTAACTAAGAAACCTTTTTGATTTGAACACCAGACGGTGTTTCTGGATTCTGCACTTGCTGCTGCTCTTGCCAAGCACGTGCTATTTGATCACTGTCATTAAGATAGAGAGTAAAGTAATCTCGATATAAGCTCTGTCATTAAATAAACACTTGGGGGCAGATTTATGAAGGCCTTGCGCCGCCTGTGCGATACTTTTAACATGGGAAAAAGTGACGCACCGGCGGCGCAGGGCCTTTATAAATCTGCGCCTTGATGACTACATTAGACAGCAGGCGAGATACACATAGGTGGTGTATATCTACCTAAAGTATCTATGTTAAACTGTTTTCATTAGCTCATATTTAATGGAACAAGCCCTGATGTTTCTTTCTGTCTCCTTTCCCTCTCTCCCTCTCCCTCTCCCTCTCTCTCCGTCCCACTACCTCCCTTTGTCACCCTCTTCACCTCACTCTGCGTGTGTCAGCCTGGGCCGAGACAGCCTCCTGGCACACACAGCCCCACCCGAGCACTTCACAGGTCTTTAGAAAGACCATTTGTATGTTAATGAGGCCTTGCGGTACTTAACCTCTTCTTAGGCCCCTGCAGCTCCACTATCATTGGAATCACCCGGCGGCCGGCCCCTACAGAGCAGCAGAGTCTCTCAGACTCGCGCTGCAGCAAACAGCAGTGTTTGAAGACACGATTACATGTTCTTTTAAATACAACACGGGTACGATGTCAGGAAGGTCAGCGGGCCGCCAGGGAAGGCTTGCCGGGCCGCCACTGGCCCGCGGGCCGTACTATGAGTACCCGTGCTGTAGATGATGTCATCAGTGATGTCATTTGAGATGTCATGAATGATTTCGTTATTGATCAGGTCATGAGTGATGTAATATGTAGGGTTATAACCAGTGTATTGCCGGGGGCGTGAGTTATAAGTAGCTCAGCTAACTTTAACTGCTGAATTTCATAGATTTTGTACAAGTGAAATCTGAGCCTAAGTAGAACGTCCCTGTAATCTTTGTTTTTTTTCAGTGAATTTCAAAGTGTTTTTAAAAGCTAATTCCTAACTATAACATCGCTGTGACCTTTGTTTTTTTATCCAGTAAACTTCGATTTTTTTAATAGTTCTGGGTGGAGCTCGTGGAGTTTCACTTTGCCGAATTATGCGGAGTTACCTGAAAACTCTGCCAAATTCCTGGGAGTTCCGCATGTGGGTGGAGCACCACTTGGCCACCCACACCATTGGACACGCAAAGGAAACAGTTCCTTCTGCCTAAACTACAAGCCTGCTCCACCCAGCACAGACAGTAGTGTTAAGCTGGGGAGTGCCACCAACACAAAATCAGTGCTTGCACATGTGCACTCCAAACTTGAATAATAGCAACCAGTCTGTCCTTGCCTGAACAATAATCACGCTAGAGGAAGCTCAAGACAGAGGGGGTCTCTTTTAACCTCTGGACAGCAAGAAAACAACACCCCAAAGTTGTTCTCCTCAACATACATGAGGCCCATTCCACTCCCAAACATGCCCACGGTAGCGAGCACAGGACCCACCTTAATTCAGCGGTAGGACTTCTCCGCGGCCGGACCAGCCACACATTTATGAAAAACAAGGGTGTCCCCATGGAGGCACACACGTGGCACAGTTACCGCACACCACCCCGGGCAGCAGCAACCACAGCGAACATTCGCTTCCTCCGTCTTGCAATATGCCAAATGCATTCCGGAGATGAGGCCCCTTCCACTCCCAAACATGCCCAGGGTAGCGAGCACAGGACCCGCCTTAGTTCAGTAATAGGACTGCTCCGCGGCCTGACCAGCCATAAAATTATGAAAAACAAGGGTGTACCCATGGAGGCATCACACGTGGCACAATTACTGCACACCACCCCCGGCAGCAGCAACCACAGCGAACACTCGCTTCCTCCGTCTTGCAATATGCCAAACGCGTTTCAAGCCGTAAGTCCTTTGTCAATGGCATGCAATCAGCACAGTGAGGCTCCGCGACAGATTAGGATCATTTATTGGTTGATGAAGTCAACGCCCATGTGGGCGTGTGCAGGCACAACATTCTGGTAAATGAAGTCCATATGCCTTAAACTCACGTTCCCTGTATGACCAAGTGGATTCAGTGCCTCCTAATCTATCGCAGTGCCTCACTGTGCTGATTGCATGCCATTGACAAAGGGCTTATGTCTTGAAAAGCATTTGGCATATTGCAAGACGGAGGAAGCGAGTGTTCGCTGTGGTTGCTGCTGCCGGGGGTGGTGTGCGGTAACTGTGCCACGTGTGATGCCTCCATGGGGACACCCTTGTTTGTCATAATTTTATGGCTGGTCAGGCCACGGAGCAGTCCTATTACTGAACTAAGGCGGGTCCTGTGCTCGCTACCCTGGGCATGTTTGGGAGTGGAAGGGGCCTCATCTCCGGAATACATTTGGCATATTGCAAGACGGAGGAAGCGAGTGTTCGCTGTGGTTGCTGCTGCCGGGGGTGGTGTGCGGTAACTGTGCCACGTGTGATGCCTCCATGGGGACACCCTTGTTTGTCATAATTTTGCGACTGGTCCGGCCGCGGAGAAGTCCTACCGCTAAACTGAGGCGGGTTCTGTGCTCGCTACCGTGGGCATGTTTGGGAGTGGAATGGGCCTCATCTCTGGAATACATTGGGAGCAACACAGTGAACTTCTGGCTGGCCTCCACCCGATCGGGTTGACATTTTGACATTGTGAAGCACTGAATTCACTTGGTCATACAGGGAGCGTGAGTTTAAGCATATGGACTTCATTTACCAGAATGCTCTGCCTGCACACGCCCACATGGGCGTTGACTTCATCAACCAATAAAAGCTCCTAATCTGTCGCGGTGCCTCACTGTGCTGATTGCATGCCATTGACAGAGGGCTTACGGCTTGAAAAGCGTTTGCATATTGCAAGACGGAGGAAGCGAGTGTTCGCTGTGGTTGCTGCTGCCGGGGGTGATCTGCGGTAACTGTGCCACGTGTGATGCCTCCATGGGTACACCCTTGTTTTTCATAATTTTGCGGCTGGTCTGGCCGCGGAGCAGTCCTATTACTGAACTAAGGCGGGTCCTGTGCTCGCTACCCTGGGCATGTTTGGGAGTGGAAGGGGCCTCATCTCCGGAATACATTGGGAGCAACACAGTGAACTTCTGGCTGGCCTCCACCCATTCGGGTTGACATTGTGACATTGTGAGTCACTGAATCCACTTGGTCATACAGGGAACGTGAGTTTAAGCATATGGACTTCATTTACCAGAATGCTGTGCCTGCACACACGAACATGGGCATTGACTTCATCAACCAATAAATGCTCCTAATCTATCGCGGTGCCTCACTGTGCTGATTGCATGCCATTGACAAAGGGCTTACGGCTTGAAACGCGTTTGGAATATTGCAAGACGGAGGAAGCGAGTGTTCGCTGTAGTTGCTGCTGCCAGGAGTGGTGTGCGGTAACTGTGCCACGTGTGATGCCTCCATGGAGACACCCTTGTTTTTCATAATTTTGCGGCTGGTCCGGCCGCCGAGAAGTCCTACCGCTGAACTAAGGCGGGTCCTGTGCTCGCTACCGTGGGCATGTTTGGGAGTGGGATGGGCCTCATCTCCGGAATACATTGGGAGCAACACAGTGAACTTCTGGCTGGCCTCCACCCAATCGGGTTGACATTTTGACATTGTGAGGCACTGAATCCACTTGGTCATACAGGGAATGTGAATTTAAGGCATATGGACTTCATTTACCAGAATGCTGTGCCTGCACACGCCCACATGGGCGTTGACTTCATCAACCAATAAAAGCTCCTAATCTGTCGCGGTGCCTCACTGTGCTGATTGCATGCCATTGACAAAGGGCGTCGGTTTGAAACGCGTTTGGCATATTGCAAGACGGAGGAAGCGAGTGTTCGCTGTGGTTGCTGCTGCCAGGGGTGGTGTGCGCTAACTGTGCCACGTATGATGCCTCCATGGGGACACCCTTGTTTTTCATATATATATATATATATATATATATATATATATATATATATATATATATATATATATATATATATATATTTCAGAATCGTTTTAGTAGATGACTTACCACATTTAATGCCCCAGTATAACTGTCATAAAGAGATGTCCCTGCCATATCTGCAGAATTTTTTTAAGTTGGCTCCCCTTATGTTGTGACTCTCATTCTGGAGTAATCATGAGGCCTCTTTTTATCACAACATTATCACTGAATGTATACATTGTGCTCAGGGCTTGGATACTCCGTGGCTGGCTTATATTTAATGTACTTTTGTTACTTTGGACAAATCTAGTTTGCTTGACAATCGTTCATCTATACACAAGGCTGGTAAGATCATTGTGAAATGATTCTTCCAGGACAAATGTAGTACTGAAAGAGAACGTCTTGAATTGAGCAAGCCACTTGTACTCAACTACTGCATTTTGAAAATCAATGCTGGTCTAGAACCTTATTCAACATATGTGACCAACAACTGGGAAAGAGTTCTATTGATAAAAATCAGAGCGGGTACCATATGTCAGATGTCATTTATCTCCGCTGGGTCATTATGGCAACTTAACTGATAAGAAATGTGCCTGTGTCAATGTCCCCACCTAATTTTTATTGCTCTTTATGATATTTTGAACATTTTACAAACCTTTCAAGATGCATCATTTATTACCACTGTTTACATTTAAGAATTTAAACAATATAGAGTCACCTTTAAGTTTTTACAATCATTGCCAACTTGTGATATCTGTTTTAGAGTGAACAGTTTTCTTATGGCAGCTGTGATTGACCGGAAAAGACTTGGGGGTCCATTATGATGTCGGGCGGTGGCACCAACACGGTGCTGGCGGGGCGGAAAAATGCCTTTTTCCACCCGCGAGCTGCGGGAAACACGTCCGCCATATTAGTATAGTAAAACATAGGTCAATTCCCGTCCGCCGCGGAGTGACGCGCACCGCCATCAAAGTGCATCCACCACCGCGGCGGTGGGAGCCAATGGAGACTCACCGCCGTGCAGAATGACGTCCGCCCCGCTCCAAAAATTAGGATGACCCAAACAGGCAGACGCACCACAACGGAGACACCGCCCAACCAGAGATGGCGGAATCTCGACAGCGGAGAGCGATAGCAGAGACCCGGTTCACACCATCCAGTCACGACCGCCATGGACCCAGCTCCGGTACTGTACCTGCTACAGCACTATCATCAAATGGGCCACCGCGGACGCTGCCGTAGGTATGCAACTACACAAATACAACACACAACACACGGGCTGACACAGGGTACAATTCCAACACAGAGACCCTGCTGGCGGCAACAACACATCCACAAGGGCACCCACACATGACCCACCTGCCACCATGTCACCACACTGCATCCTGGACACACATCAACCACGAACTTGCAGCAACGTCCCGGTCCCGGTCACGTCACTGCAGCGGTCAACCCATGCGCACAATGCAGAAGGTAGGGCCAGGGCACAAAGACCACAGGGACACACCTCCCCCAACCACACATCAACACACCCCATCAAGTCACAGACCAGGTGCCCATCCTGTGCACCCCCATGCACAGCAACAAGCAACAAGCACAGCAACAAGCAAGCACAATCCACTACCCTGCACCACACAACAAACAACCATTGAGACAGCCACTGCAGGAGTGGGTGTACAGGAACACACAACACACAACGCCAGTGCCACACACACTGAAGGCTGCAAATACTTGCCAATACATACACACACAAACTAACACACACCCTCGGTGTAGCCACAAACATAACACACACACACAGGGATGCCTGAACAGAGGCCTGCCCAAAAGCAACACACAAACACTACAGAAACACACACAGAACCCCATCAGAAACATACCCTGTCAGCCAAACTGTGGAAAGGCAATGGGAGCACAGACACAACAGGAGTGGACAACCCCATCACTCAAGAACAAAACACACACAACATACCACAAATCACACAAGAAGTGCACAATCTTAGAACTACACTGCCACATGAAACCAACCACAGATGCACATCAAATCAAAAATGAACAAACACTACAGGACATCAGGGGATACACATCAGGCAATGCCAAGGTCACAAACACACAGCACTGTATGCACAACAAGCATTGTGTGCACACCAAGCAGAACAGTCACACACAGACATGACTGACACAACATCAACACACATAACACAAATCAGCACAGCACAAACACAACAGCGCATCCAGGAAGTGAAGCAATATCACGGCCAACACACATACATCCAACACAACAACAACAGATGCACCACTCTGGGACAAAAGAGGAGAACCATCTTGACCAGAGCACTGGGCAGCACAAACAGTTGAAGTGCACATGAGCAATCATCACTGATTAATAGCACAAGAACACCACACATAAATCATTGGGGCAATGTCCAGAGTAGAACATTTGCCCTGGCCCAAGAACTGCACCACAAAGCATAGTGTCACAAATGAAGTGATGGGAAGGCACACACACATGTAAACCAAGGGGACAGCTGACATCAAAGTTAACTGACTTGCATGTCAGTAGTAGACATGGAAGAGGTGTACCATACACAAATAGAGGGAGTGCAGACCCACAATGGGTAGGCATACGTGGCACACATAGGGGATGGCATTACACCACACACAACATGCCATACAGGCGGATAAAGGCACCATGTGTGTGCAATGCATGAGAAACACAACCACAATGGCAGTGTGGAGCAGCAGGGCTACACAGTCTAGATAAACACACCGAAGACACATGGATGAACAAACAAACACAACACTGTTGTGCAAGTCAAACACTTTGCACACACATATGTGACTAGAACTACAAGGAGGAGTCAGACAGAATAGCACGGACTCACCAACACACTGCACAGTGCACAACAGACAACTCACACATGTGCATACTACCTTATCCAGAGGACAGAACAAACCAAACAACAGGCACACAACTCCTGGGTGACACATGTGTGTCTTTCACTATCCAGGGGCACACACACATCCACATCCCCTACAAAGTCACACCCTTCACACTCCACACCTCGTGACTAACCAAGAGCACACATCTCATGTAGGCCATGGGACCAGGACTACGGGTCAACACAAGATGACCAACAACATACATAACTGGGCACATATAAAGGAATAACACACATACATCATGACATTGCCCAGCCTGCATGCAAACCTGTGCACAGCACCACACCCTGTGCTGGCAGTGTCCCCCAACCTGACATCTGAACAATGTAGCCAACAATAGCAAACAACTAAAAAGAGAACTGCATGACAGGTAAAATAGCCATCACAGATTACACCAGTATCAGTGTCTGAATGTATTGAAGACCCTGTCACCCCTGTTTAAAAATGTAATGCGGCCAAAGAGCTTAGCAATGTTTAAGTGACACAGAGAGAGAGTACAACACAGCAGAGCAACAGGGCCAGTGTCCATGGCACAGGTGATTGCACAACACAGCAGAGCAACAGGGCCAGTGTCCAGGGCACAGGTGAGAGTACAACACAGCAGAGCAACAGGGCCAGTGGACATGGCAAAGTACAGAGTCAGGACATGGGAAGCTGCACAGGCAAGGTCAAAATAGCAGTGAATGACAAGGCCAGTGGGCATGGCAAAGTGCAGAGTCAGGACATGAGAAGCTGCACAGGCAAGGGCAGAACAGCAGTGAATGACAAGGCAAGTGGGCATGGCAAAGTGCAGAGTCAGGACATGAGAAGATGCAAAGTGAGTGTGTTTGACTGTATCCTACCATGGCCAGCAACACACACAGGTGGTAAACAATGGGCAGGACTAGCACACCTGTACGAGAGAGAGGTGTATGAGGGGGACTACCACTCACTCTTGGCTGTCAGGCAGACTTGGAGCTGGCTGTGTGTCGGGGACAGCAGGACCACTTGATGGGGAGACAGAGGCCCAGGTGATGTAGGGCTAGAGGGGTTGGCCTAACGGCTAAGGCGCTCGACCTCGGACCTGGGGATCTGGGTTCGAGTCTCGGTAACGACGCCAAAAACCCCCTGTGATTCTGGGCAAATCACTTAATCTCCCCGTGCCTAAAATGAAAGTGTGTAACTGGTGCTATGTAAAGCGCTCTGATAACTGATTTGGTTCGGTTCTAGTTCGCGCTATATAAAAACTCTGCAAAAAAAAAAAAAAAGATGGAGGGCTGTTTGGACCAGGTGGTGTAGTGGCACGTGGAGGCAGAGTCTTGCAGACCTGTGACACAGTGTGGGTGGGAGAGGTTTGAGGGGTGCCTTTCCACTTCCTGGGAATTCAAAATGATTTTCCTGTACTGGGGTTAATAGGAACTGGTGTGGACACAACAGACACACACACCAACAGAGCCGCTTCAGGTGCAGACACTGGCACTCCCTCTGGTGACGTGCTGGATCCTGTGGAACGCTTTGTCTGGCTACGCCTCTCCACCATCTTCCCCTGTTTGCCAGGTGTACCCCCTACAGTGCCCTCCTTCACCTCCTTCACTGGGTTTGGAATTGGAGTTGATATGGCGGGGGAATGTGGCCCTGAGCCCTTCCTAGGTGTACCCTTGCCATACGACACCTCCTCAGTGGGCATAGACACTGCACGCCTAGCTCTGTGTGAAGTCTCAGGGACAGGAGAGTCCTTTGCTGGTGATGCCTCTGAGGCATGTGAGCCTGATGTCTGCTTCATTGCTTTTTTGGCCTTGCTCTTCCCTGACGGGCTCTTGTCTTTGCATTCTGGGGTGGCTCTGCTCATCTGTGGGGATGGTGTCTGTCGGCGGGCCCACTTGGGTTGTTTCTGCTGGGTGCTATTTGTACTGTATTGTGACTGTGATGCATGGGAACCGTGGTCACTATCATCCGATGTGGCCACTGACTAGGGAGTGGACAAAGGCACTGGAGCAGGAATGGAAGTATGTGCCTGTTGAAGGGCAGACGTCACTGTGGACGACAAAGCCTGGATTGTACGGTGTAGCCCACCAACGTCAGATTGTATGCCCTCCATGTAGGCAACCACCTGGCCTAATTTTTTGTCATGGTCACTGAAGGCATTGAGCAGGGCTGTCTGGCTCACACAAAGCTGGCGCAGGAGCTCTACAGACTCAGCACTGAGCGTAGCAGGGGGGCAGTTGCAGGCTCAGCGGTGCCAGGTGTGAATCTAACACATCCACTCTAACTGACACGGACACGGGCAGCACCAGAGGAAGTGGATGGGAGGGTGGGCACTGGCCGCTGTGTGGTAGTATATGATGCAGAGTCCCCATTCCCTGTGCCTTAAAACATGGATGCATCCTCGCTGGCATCAGATGATGTTGTACTCTGTGTCTCAGGCAGGGATTCCTTCTGCATACTAGGGTCCCCCTCATATGCACTGGTGAGCTCTGTGTCACTGGGCTCCAGTGCAGCTGTCGTGCTACTCTTGCCACCACTGGTTTCTGGCCCCTGTTCCTCCGTGTCCACTGGCGATTGTGCATGAGAGAGAGATGCAGGGTTGTGTTAGTGTCATCAGCAGGACAAAGCAATTCAATCAATGCAGTACAGGAAAATCCCAAATCCACATGGTGACCACCACACCCTGCAATCACATTGCAGCAACACACTACATAGGCCACAATAGTGCCTGTAACCCTGAATAACTGCCATGACTGAGCCATGTTAAGGCCACACAGCACAACACCCTGCCCGTGGATGAAGTCTACCAGACACACAACTTGATCTGCCCACACCTAGGGACATGATGTGGGGGCACCACTTATTACCACTGACAGACCTTGAGGGAACAGGAGGGGGCAACACACACACCTATTAGGACCTGACAGTACACAATGGCAAGTAGCCCATAACAAACACCATGTGGTACTCTGGGGCACATTGTTGTCAGATGTGTGGGCCTCAACGATCATGGTGCATGCAAAGTAGGCATACATGAAGTCACACTCAGATAGTGGACACTGCTGTTCACCCCCTAATACATTGCCCACACTATCCCAATGCTGAATGAGGTATACAACCTTTACCACGCATTTTTTACCACGCATTTTTTACCACGCAATACCATTACAACGCTGGCATTACAATGCAAACCATTACAACGCATTGCGCTGGGGGGCGCTCTAGGATAGGGAATAAGTTTAATTTTCTATCCAACACCTTCCCTAGTGTCCACGGGGACTGGAGTTGGAATAGAAAATTATACTTACCACTATCCAGCATCTCTAAGCGCTATGCGTTGTAAAGGTATGCGTGGTAAAAACCGTGCTGTAAAGGTATGCATGGTAAAAGTATGCGTTGTAACGTCATACATCCGCTGAATGACTATGTAGATACTAACACATCTGGCTATGGGAATGCACAGCAGGTAGGATCAGCTTTGTAAGGCCAGTTTGGGCCAATGCATGACACTTGCACCCATCCCAGCAGCCACTCACATGACACAGCACTGCTCCACCCCACGAACATCGCATGGGCTACCGCAGCCACAGGCCTTGTACACATGCATCTGCTCCCAGCCAAAGTTGCCCTCCCCAAATACTCACCCATGCCTTGCTGCCGATGCTCCTTCAGACGTGCATCCAGCTCAGGATGAGTCACAGCCAAGATGCGGCCCATCAGTGATGTCAAGCTGCGCCGTGCCAAACGCCCAGTGCGTGGTAGCAGCCCCAAGGTCATCTCTGCCACGTTCTTTGCCAGCCGGCTGATGTCGTCCCACCTCTTGTGGCAGTGGGTGCGTCATCGGTTAGATACCCTAGGGCTCGCACCTTAGCTGCAATGTCCCTCCACACGGCCTTACGCTGGTGTACCTTGAGCTGCAGGCATGGGAGAAAAGAAGGGGAAATGATCAGCGGCACAGTGTCATGTACCAACATCTATCAGTACAGTTGCAAGACACAGGTTCATTACCAAATGTAACCTCCCTCCATCCCAAACTGGGGTACACTTCACAAGGGCACTCTGCATGGGCCAAGCATATGTGATTGCATGCATTTATGAGGGCATACAGGGTCCCTGATAATCTCACACACATGCAGGATGACTGTACTGAACCCCCTCTGTGGCTTGCACACATCTCCAATCCCATGCATGTCTGGCCACTTCATACATCACCTATCGACCTGTGTCTGTGCGTAGAATGACTGTGCGCATGACCGGGCAGCATTCAATGAGCATGTCCTGTGCACATATGTGTATGTTATGTGTGTGGCATCTGGGTACATGGACACACCAACAAAATATCCATCTACACAAGTGTGGTTGTGTGCAATCATACAGGGCTGAGATGGTGCATAATCCTATTTCAGTGTGAATGAACAAGAGTAAGGGCATAGTAAGTGCAGTGATGTGATCTCGTCTTGGTGTGCGGGCACTGGGCATAGCCTCTGGGTTCACACTGAGTCGGACAACATGAGCACACGGACACAATCAGCTGAGCAATTATTGTCCTGGCACCTGCATGTCCAACATCCTGTGGCTCTGTATGACTGACAATGAAACACACTCCACTCAGACATACAACTGCAGGCAGGGAAAACCGTGACATTGGGACACACAAACTCCTTTGCCCTGGAGACAGCATGTTTGTCAGTGTATGACACAACCCCACACCCTCAGGCATATACTGCAGCAGTACAACAACATGTCTGCCCCCCCTGCCCTACACCTCCCTTTAAGATGACTTACCACAACATTGGGGGCACCATACAGCCTTGGGTACTCTGCGAGCACCTCGTCCACCAGGACCTCCAGCTCCTCGCTTGTGAATGGACTGGCATGAATTTTCTCTGTCCTAGCCATCCCATGGACATGGAACACCTCTGGTGGAAGTGGGTGGTGAGTGGTCCCAGGCAGCAGGCTCTGTAGGCAGCAGCAGGAGAGGGTCCCAGGCAGAGGGTCTGTAGGCAGCAGCAGGAGAGGGTCCCAGGCAGCAGGCTCTCTAGGCAGCAGCAGGAGAGAGTCCCAGGCAGCAGGCTCTGTGAGCAGTGGAAATGTGAGGCTCACTCCCACAGATTTATAGCCCCCTGGGGCGTTTCTTTGGTTCCAAGCTGGTTGTCCAGGTCTGCCTCTTTCAATAGCATCCAATGACCGCCTCCGCGGTGGCGGAGCACGCCTTCCGCGATTTTCAAAACTGCATGATGCCACCAGCCCCATTGGCTGTAGGCAATGCTCCATGGCGGTGATGCACCGCAGGGGCCCGGGGTGCGCTACCGCGATGCTGCATTGTTCAAAAGCATCCAATGACCGCCTCCGCAGTGGCGGAGCATGCCTTCCGCGATTTTCAAAAATGCATCATGCCACCGCAATCATTGCTCCCATTGGCTGTAGGCAATGCTCCATGGCGGTGAGCCACCGCAGGGGCCAGGCGGTAGCTACCACGAGTAGGGTGGTGGAGCATGCCCACTGCTGTCTTCCCATTTCTCCATGCCAATGACCACCGCACTCGTGTAAGGGGTGGTGCTGGTGACACACCACCGGGGCAAGGTGGTAGCTACCGTGAGTAGGGTGGCAGAGCATGCCCACCGCCATTTGGGCATGTCTCCATGCCAGAGACTACCGCACTTGTGTTAGGGGTGGTGCTGGTGACACACCTCCGGGACCAGGGGGTAGCTCCCGTGAGTAGGCTGGCGGAGCATGCCTACCGCCATTTGGGCATGTCTCCATGCCAGTGACTACCGCACTTGTGTTAGAGGTGGTGCTGGTGACACACCGCCAAGGCCAGGTGGTAGCTACCACAAATAGGGTGGCATGCAATGGGAATATCCATCAGGAACTGTTGGAAACGTACACAGTGGCACCATGGTGAAGGGCACATCATCGTCCACACAATGCCATTACTCCATTGATTCCACAGGTGCCCGCACATGCCATGGTGGGGTATGTGTGACGCACATTGGTCTGTAGTCCCTGCCATGTCAATTGAGCATTTGATGGTTGATGGTGCGTGACAGTGTTGAAGTGGACTCAACAATGTGTGCACTAATCAATGTGTTGTGGGTCAGTGATGACCGTGACAATGCTTGTCTCACTGTATGATGTTGTTACTTACTTGTGGTTTTATATCTGCTCATACACACAATTGATAGTTTGTGGACTACTGCGTTCATTGTTTTGGGAATTTGTGCCAAGTTTACATGTTGCATTGAGGTGTGACAGGTACAGCAGATGAGTATGAGACAGCCATGTTCATTTTATACACATTGGCTGGATAGTAAGCTGCAAGGCATGCATATGTGAAATGTGGGGTTTAGTATGTATGCATTCACATTGACCTATGTGTTGTTTGAGGCACTTGTGTATGGTAAATGGAGAGGTGTGTCCTCTGTGTGGCTCAAACGTCCACCCATGCAACCTGGTGTGTCACGCATTTCTCAGGGCAGTGTTTGTTTTTCCGTGACATCCTTTACGGGATTGCTGTGGCCATCTCATGATAGTTGTTAATTGACATGTGTCCATTTTCATCTCAACTAGGAGGAGGCCTAATCTCCTACGTCACTTGACACTGCTGGAGGACATGGAGAATGTTGCGATCACAAGCAAATTCTGCCTCGACAGACCCATCCTGAAGACCCTTTATGATCTGTTGGAGCCCCACCTGCAGCCTCGTTGCTACTACCCAACAGCTTTCACACCAACGTACAAAGTGATGGCAGCCCCCCATTTTTTTGCAACTGGTTCCTTCCAGGAGACCGTGGCCAGCGCTGTAGGGATGTCTCAACCCATGTTCAGCCTGGTGCTGAGGGATGTACTTGCAGCTATGATGACCTATAAGGACAGATACATAA
This sequence comes from Lissotriton helveticus, assembly GCF_964261635.1. Taxonomy (NCBI): domain Eukaryota; kingdom Metazoa; phylum Chordata; class Amphibia; order Caudata; family Salamandridae; genus Lissotriton; species Lissotriton helveticus. The sequence continues at coordinate 285,029,419 of NC_136070.1, read as the reverse complement.
ATTTTCCCCAGGGGGGCAGAATTGGCCGTTTTGAAGGGAGACTTCTATCCGCTTGGGAACATCCCCCATGTTGTTGGTGCCATTGATTGCACACATGTCGGTCTGGTGCCACCACAGGCGAGTTAACACATTTTTCGCAATCAAAAACATTATCACTCGATCAATGTGCAGGTGGTGTGCCTAGCAGGCATGACCATTTCACATGTGTGAGCCAGATTCCCCAGCTTGGCCCATGACTCGTACATCCTGAGGAACAGCATTGTATCCCGGATGATGGCAAATCTGCTTCCAGAGCGTGCTTGGATTGTGGGTGAATATGCCTAATAATATGGCGTGCTGTGTGTGTGACCTGCTGCCCTCTGCCTGTGCAACATTGCAATGTTTGTTTGTCATTCCTAGGTGACTCTGCATATCCCAGCCGTCCATGGCTGCTGAGCCCACTACGTAATCCCAGGACCCCAGCTGATATGAGGTATAATGAGGCAGGCTTTGTGCGGATGGTACAGACAGGCACATGTAAAGTCACCTATGTATGGAAATGTGGCTGTGACATGTCATCTGTGAACATATATGGGACTCAGTTTGTTGATACTTGTTGCACATTGTGTTGCCTGCCTGTTGACTCATGTAGATGGTTGGTGTAGTGTACTGTCTGTGATGCCAACCTCACACCAGTGACTGTTGTTCTGTTTTGTCTCCCTAGGTGCCTTGAAATTCCCCATGCCTACATACTGTACATCTTTTGGATACATTATGGACATTTTGAACACTGTAAATATTGAACTAAGGACAACGCTGAACCAATTTAATTGTGTAAGGTATTTTATTTACATAGTTGACATGTGAGTGGTGCGGGCAGATTTACATGAAGGTGGTGATGTAGTAGTGAGTTCACAGTCACGGTACATGAGATGTAAGAGTAGACACCACATGAATGTGGTGATCCAGTCCAACAGACAGGTGCCATTCACAAGGCAGTGTGGGGAAGGACAGTACAAACAGTCAATGCAGTGGGAAGAGGGTTGCCATCAGAGCTGGCTCCATGACTGGAGTTTGGCTGGTTCTTTGCCTCCAGAGACTCCCAGGCTCATCTTTGGATGCCCCCCGGATGGCTTGGGCGGGGGGACACTGCTGCATGGCCAGCGTCATCTGAGGACTCACTCCTCTCTGTGGCCGCAGAGGAGGATGGTGCATTGTCATCCTGCAGCTCAACAGAGGGGGGCGGAGGTGTTGTTTGGGATGCAGGCCTGGCCCTCAGTAACGCCACTTGCTGGCCGATGAGGTCCACAATATGTCCCATGCGTGTGTCGATGGTCCTCATCAGCAGGATGAGCTCTCGTAATAGTTCTTCAGACCAGTCACTTTGTTCCTGGACCTGTTAGTAGGCACTGATGACTCTGGTGAAGTGGTCCAGGGATGGTGTGCCAACCTCCTGAGGTCTGGGGGTAACCCTGGCCCTCCCACCTGCCCTGCTGCCACGGACCTGTTGCCTCACCACTGTGGGTCCACGCACACTCTCCCTGTCATCCACAGTAGTTGGTGTGAGCTGGTCAGCCACTGGGACAGGGAGGGTGCTGCAGGTGGCACTGGTGGTGGTGGTGGTGGTGGCGGTAGAGGTGGAGGCACAGGCCGTAACTGCAGGGGTCTGCTGTGCAGTTGTTAATGCAGCTGTCGTGGTGGTGGGAAGGATGGGGGCCTGGGACCTGGTGCTCCCTGGCACACCAGATGGGCCTGCCTGGAGCTCATCGTCCAAAGAATCCTGGAAGTCTACATCCGAGAGTCCATGTACCAGGGGTGGAAACTGGATCTGCTGGTCGTTGTTGTCGTCCTCAGCAGTGAGTTCTTTGTCACCTGTGGATTAGATTTTTGTGAGTGCAATACTGTGCCTCATTACATGATGCTGAGGTACATAAATTACTCGTACACCTCAGGTATCAATGCATTGAATGCAATTGGTGGTGTGTGTAGTGACGCAGGCCTCCCCCCACATACAGGCCTCCCAGAGAAGATGGCTACCTACCTGTAAGTTTGTTTGGTAAACAATGCAATGGCTTCACATTGCTTGTGGGAGGGAGGGCTCCATCTTGCTGGGGTGTGGGACCGGGGGCATGGTGGGGGTAGTAGTACAGGCCTCCCTCCCACATACAGGCCTCCCAGAAAAGATGGCTAAATACCTGTAAGGTGAGGGTGAAGGATGCAATGGCTTCCATGTGCTCCTGGGTGGTGTGGGGGGAGGTCTCCATCTTGCTTGGGTGTGGGACAGGGGGCATGGTGGGAGTAGTAGTGCAGACCTCCCTCCCACATACAGGCCTCCCAGAGAAGATGGCTACCAACCTGTTAGTTCGTTTGATGAACAATGCAATGGCTTCACAGTGCTTGTGGGAGGGAGGGTGGCCTCCATCTTGCTGGGGTGTGGGACAGGGGGCATGGTGGGAGTAGAAGTTCTGGCTGACTGTGCTCATGCTCCCATGGTTATATTGCTAGCTACGTTTACGGTACATAGGAGTGGGTGTCTGTTGGATCTGTGAGACAGGTTTTTGTAGGTGCGTGGTGCAGATGGATGGGATTTGTCTGGTGTGGTGTGTGTTTTTGGATGTGCAAAACAGTACATATCAGTGTGTTGGTTGACATTTGTTTGTACTTACCAGCCTCCACTCCCCCGGATACTCCTGTGAGACTCTCAGGATGCAGTATGGCAAGCACCTTCTCCTCCCATGGTGTGAATGTTTTCTGTGGGAAGGGAGGGCCACTGCCAGTCTGGTTAACCAGCTCCCAGTTCTTGCTCCTCCTCTCTTTGACAACCCTCTTGAGATCATGCCACCGCTTCATGATCTCCTTCTTGGATCGCGGGGTGGACCATACTGCATTGACCCTTTGTACTATCCTTTCCCATATTTGAGTCCTTTTGGCTAATGGTGTCTGTTGGACCAGGCTACCAAACAGTTGCGGTTCCACTCTGACTATCTCATTTACCATGACTGTCAACTCACTCTCTGTGAATGTGGGCATTTTCCGTGATGCCAATGGGACACGCTGGTGCATCTCTTTGCTGGAGGGTAAAAGGGAAGTCTTGTGTGGAGTGGGGGTTCGGTCTTTGTAGGCTTACTTGTACAGCCAAATCAATAAATTCTAGCATGACTGAGAAAACATGTCCCCATCAGCCCATCTTCAAATACCATAACAGAGCAGCAGATGTGGGCTTCATCTCGACTAACTCTGGACATCCCATTCACTGCAAGGAAGTGTCAGAGAAAACTTGAAGTCACATATTGGAGGCTGATTAGATGTGCCACTCTGCCCTTGGACAGCAAATGGTGAGACCGTGAAACCCTGAGCTCAAGGCTCCTACCTGCCAACACAGCCTTTGGATGGAATGTATTGACAATCTATGCCTGCAGTGGATATTTACTGTGTATTATAATATGTATGTTATTCTGAGATACATGCTCTCATATATGCTCCAGTGAAGTACAAACAGCAACACTAGTAGCGAGCACTCTGGGGATAACAAGTGTGTGCTGTTTTAAAGCATCTTATTAGAGACATTGATACACTTTAATTGGATGACTCCAACTGTTTTCTTACTTCCACAAAATAACCTTACAAGAATCGGAGTGCAGTTTTGCTTTCCACAAACACACACATTGAGATAAAGTATGTACCATCTAGCGGTTAGTTGTCTATTCAAGTATGTGTCACCTTTCACCTTTGCCGCCACCCAACACACAAAAAAAACATTAATTCACTGCTACTGTCCAAAGAGTAACCATGGCTTTTTCTAAACCTTATGACTAATGTACCATTGCGCATGCTCGATGCTGCTTCAACAATTCAACACATGTTTCAACCCTATTTTTTACAGACGCTGTGAAGCAAAGGGCCGCAAGTCTATTTAATGGACATTTTCACACTACTTATCTCAGTCAAATATTTCATGCACAACTCTCCTTGAACTGAGGTATGCAAAGGTTATAGATCCTTTCCGTAAAGGAAAATTTTCTCCGGAGTTTCAATAGTGCTGCCTAATTTTTGACCGCTTCAATAACTCTGAGGGCATATGCACCCAGTTCAACGCATGTGTTGCAAAACCTGGAGCAGGGAATTACAATCCTCAGGTGCACCAGTATTGGCATGGATAGCTATGTCAGTGGCCAAAGTTAGCCAGCTGTATGCAGGCTATTTTGGTGTTGCCGGTCTCAAGTGCCAGTGTTGAAATGGCATTTTCACGGATAAAAGTTTACAGGGGAAGGAAAGAGCAAGCGTGCATGACCAAAGATTCACTGAAGAAGTATTGTATGGTGTACTACGATAAGTTTGATTTGTAAAAATTTATTTTGACCTCTTTTACACTGTATGTACACTGTTGATACACCATGCACTATTAGTGCAAAAAGCAAGCAATAATAAAAGCAAAAAGTTCCATAAAACCGGAAAAACACTGTTTCTGTTGTTTTTAATGGCGCGAAAATGTGTAACCACTGATAACCACTGTTTTTTTAAGGTATTGAATTCACTTTAAAACAGTGGGAAAAAAAACACCAGAATTTAGTAAATATAGAAAATGAAAACAGGAAAACCTAGGTATAGTCTTGGCAATGTTGTGTGTAGGCTACCTGAAAAGAAGCATTACATGTATGAATCACACTGCTTTTATAAGACTGTGTTTTTACTAACTAGCCTCGGAGCTCAAGCTGCATCCAGTTTAGGTCACGATGGCCAAAACAATAAATTTATATCCAAACAATGCTATCTTGTAGCTGAAGGTGGGACGTGCACTAGAGATTTCAGTTGTTCATTACACCATTTAAAACGTCTTGTGGTATTTTCAGGGCTTCTAGTCACTCGTTATTTAAGGTGAGTGGAACTCCACGGAATATCACTGAGTTTTATTGCTACTCCAGAGTTCAGCACAACACACAGAATTTCTTGTCTGCCTTGTTCTGGCATCAACCTATCTAAAGTGACTATGCAGGGTCAATAGGCCCTTTAGCCCTTTATGTGAAGGCACAGCCAAGGCTATTCAGCTGTATGTGGGGTGTGCTCATCTCTCCCCCATCCTGCCTGTAGATGGCCCAATCATCCACAACTAATCCTTCTTTTGTGTGACTGTATCGGAGGAATTCACAAAGTCTAACTATCAGCTACACCGAGTCATATGACACAAGAAGGGCTACAGGTGCAAAAGAGATAAGGACAGGAACATGCCCACTTTTTAAAAGTGGCTTTTTCAAAATTGTAATAAAAAACTATGACTTTACCATTAAATAGGTTTATTATTACTATTTCATAGACACCAAATATGATATAGCCACCAGCTCTCAATTGGAAATTACAACCTATTAAATGTAATAAGGAATCCCTAATGTTATTCTATGGTGGGGGGGGGGGGGCTCATAGTAGTAAAGAAATTAATTTAGGAGTTTTTTATTTCCAGGACATATAAAACATAAAAGTACAGGCCCAACCTTTTAATTACACAGCACTCTGACCTATGGGCTGTCTAGTGCCTTACGAAGGGGTGACTTATAGATATGAAAGGGAGTTTACGGCTTGGCAAAGGGGTTTCATTTTCAAGATGACTTGGCAGTTTAAAACTGCACTTAGGCTGCAATGGCAGGCATGGGACATGTGTTGAGGTGTTACTTATGTGAGTGGCGCAATAAGTGCTGCAGGCCCACCTGTAGCACTTAATTTACAGGCCCTTGGTGTATGGTACCATTTTTAAAGGGACTTACAAGTACATTAAATATGCCAATTGGGAATGAGCCAATGTAACCATGATTTAGTGAGAGAGCACAAGGACTGGTTATCAGTGGTAAAGTGCACAGACTCCGAAGGCCACAAAAACGAATTCAGCAAAAAGTGAAGAGCAAAAGACAAAATGTTTTATGGTGACCCTGCAGAGAGGGCTATGTCCAAAAAATGTCCATTGTAACTTATTTGTATCAGTACGTTTGTTAGATGAGTCTCAGATGTTATTGAAACTGTTTGAGTTTATACCTAAACACAATAAATGTGATCAGCTTTAATTACAAGTTGCACACGACCTTGATGGCCCAAAGTTTTGATTCCCCCCCCCTTCTTCTCATCTTAATCTTCTTGATCTTGAATCTGACTTGTCCCTTACAGAATTATCCAACGCACTAAATTCTCTCACTAAAGGGAAGGCCCCCGGTCCAGTTGGCTTTCCTGTTGAATTTTATTTACATTTTTCAGATCTTTTATTGCCAAAACTTTTAGCTCTATTTCAGTCCTTTCTTTTAGCTGGTAAGACAGAAGGTACTTTTCAAGAAGCAACAATTTGTTTAATTCATAAAGAAGGTCGTGATCCCAAATATTGTAAGAATTATTGTCCGATATCTTTGGTAAATGTTGATTATAAGCTATTTGCTAAGCTGCTTGCTCTATGCCTAGATCCCCTTTCGCCCCACCTTATTGGGAAAGAGCAGTGTGGATTTGTCAAAGGTAGACACACTTCTGATGACTCTCGACTTTTTCTTAATGTCCTAAACAAACTTCCCTCTATCTCTACTTCTCTAGCGGCTATATCGGTTGACGCCAAGAAGGCTTTCGATAGAGTAGACTGGTCCTTCCTATTTGCCTCATTACGGTGGCATGGGTTTGGTCCCAAATTCATTTCACTTATCTCTCTTTTATATTCTTCCCCTAGGGCCTCAGTTTTAGTTAATATTTCTATATCATCCTACTTCCCTCTTCAACGTGAAGTTCGACAATGTTGCCCTTTATCCCCTCTTCTTTTTATCCTAGCCCTTGAACCCTTTTTGTCTTCTATCCGTAATCTTAACTCTATTTCTGTTTTTTCTTTTGGGGACCAGAATCTTAAGCTTTCAGCATATGCGGACGATATCCTTTTGTTTATTTCTGAACCTCACACCTCCATTTCTCCTTTGCTTCATGAATTTGACTCCTTTTCGAAGGTCTCTGGTTACAAGATCATTTCGGACAAAACAGAAATCCTTCCCCTTACTAAATTCTGTCTTTCCCATTCTTTTTCATTCACTGGTTTTGCTTGGAATGCTTCAAAAATTAAATATTTAGGTATTTGGTTCTCCAATTCTATTTCTTCTTCGATTAAATTAAATATGACTGCTGTTCTGTCTCATATCGATAAATGACTTTCTTCCTGGAATCCCCTTTTTCTTTCTTGGTGGGGTCGATTAGACTCAATCAAAATGATGATTGCACCTATTTTAATTTACATTCTCTCTATGCTTCCCATCCATATTCCATAAATGTATTTGAAACTTATTGATTATTGTCTTTCTAAATTTCTCTGGAAGAATAAAAAAGCTAGATTCTCCCTTTCTTCACTTCGTAAGTCTAAATCTGATGGTGACGTTAATTTTCCAGATTTTTGCCTTTACCATAAATCATACTCTCTTCGTCAAGCTTCGAAATGGCTTGTATCTGAGCACTCTCCTTTTACCCCTCTTTGGCTATCCATTGAGCAAACTTTATTATTGCCATTCATTCTCAAGGAAGTAATAGCTTTTTCAGTTAAAATCTCAAATTCTTAAACTTCTCCTCTCCTTACCCAAAGCTTCTCTTATATATAAATATTATTTAGCCCCCAATCCATATCGTGCAAAATCTAAATTGGAACTTTCTTGGGAATCTGATCTGGGATATGAATGGACTATCTGCTTTTGGGACAAACTTTGGTCTAGATCTCAAAACATTTCTCGGTCTGCCTCTCTTACTCAAACTATGTTTTTTCTCAATCATAGACTGTATCTCACCCCTGTCTCTATTGCCCGTTTTTCTCCTGACTCAAATTCTAACTGTTGGACCTGTGGTTCTTCTGATGCTAACCTTATGCATCTTCTTTTTCTCTGTTCCTCAGTTTCCAATTTCTGGAGGTCTGTCTGGTCCTATATTTCTCGTATCTTTCACCTATCTTTCTCTTATTCAATACCCCTTCTGTTTACTGGAAGTCTCTCTGATTCTTTATCTTTACCCTCTCACAATCATGGTCTTTTTGATCTCATGCTCGCTCAAGCCTTTCAGCACATCACTCTCAAATGGAAATCTCTCAATAATCTTTCTGTACAACACTGGTGGAATAGTCTTTGCCACTTTAATAGACTTGATGTTGCCTTGCCTCCTCCTGTAAACCAATACGTAATAGAGAACTTTTCTGGTTACCTCTTACAACTTATTTAGATCAGATTGTTTTTAACCATAACTCCTCCCTCAATTCTGAAAATGTTAAACCTCCCTGAATTCCTTCTCTCTGTTCTCTCTTCATATACTCCTGGATAAGTTAATATTCATTGTTACTTGACTAAGAGCTTGTTCAAATTTCGTTATGTTTTTTGCAAAGTAGTATGCATTCTTTCTTCATACAAATAGGTTAATAATTCCCCCCTTCCTTCCTTCTCTTCTCCTCTTCCTTTCCCTCTTCTATATAAAATCTTAAAATAGCTTTTATTTCTTTTATTGTACTAGCCATATATTGTGTTATTGCTATGTCTCAATGATTGAATAAGTTGCTGGTATTTCTTTTTGTCTACTTTTCTGTTTTTTCCAATAAAGCTTTTTAAACATAAAAAAATGATATACTGGTTGAGTTCCTGGAATATCTCTATAAACAGTAACAACATTAGATCAACAAAGAATCTCAACCAACATCAAATTGTGTATTTGGATGTCTTTTTGGCAGTACCAAAGAACAAATTGGTAACTGGTGTATATAGGAAATATATAGCAGCCAATTATATGTTATGTAATAAAACCTACCATCCTTCATAACTTATTACAAGTATACCTTAAGGTCTTTATAGACGAGCGGAACATTGCAGCACGTCTGAGAGTTTTCAAAAGGAGGTCACTAACATCACAACACGGTTTGTGAAGAGATGTTATAAACCTAAACACCTACATAAAGCTTGAAAAGTGCATCTCCCAACGGTAGTTGCTCTTTGCGTATACTAATATGAAGCAGATAAAAAAGATGAAACAGAATCGGCCAGTAATGACGATTGTTAAATAAATGAATAAATAAATGCAATTAATAAAGTCGGACTAATAATAAAATGCAGAAATAAAATGGTAGCTTCTATTAACACAAGATCAAGATTTTATTGTTTTAGAGTCCCCTTTAATGACTTGTATTTAAACATTGTTAACATCAGAAGAAATTCACATTTTATTTCTCCTAACGATCAGGACACTGCATGACTACCACTACTTTCTAATGGTTTCTGTGTGTGGGGCCACTATAAATATTGTTTACATGGCATAAATCTTTTTAGTAGTTCAATATTAATAGATTATTAAAATCTAAACGTTATATCAATGTGTTTAATAATTTTCTCAACTTTATGCAAGCACTGCTGTTCACCAGTTAAAGTTGGGAATATCTAAATGCTTCAGAGACATAGATAATAGCGATTTTAAATGCGCTCCTGCCAAACATGTTAATTTGGAACATAATGGAATAGCCAATGGCAAAAGGTTTTTAGCGGAGGGACATTCCATTAAATATGTAATGAGGGGATAATTAAATCTGCACCAAAAAAGCAAAATTTACATGAAGACTTCAGAGTTTAAAACCAATGGCACTGAAAAAACATAGTGGATTATCGGTATTTTTTTTTTTTTACTCTTTTTATTAACATTGCTCATGATATCATTCACATCAATGCAATAATCACATAGCATGGGGTAAGATGACATTACCAAATACAGTGAAGTGCCAACGCAGACACAGGGAGGTTTGTTCATATATAGCAGCTTTTTATGCACAATGCCCTGATATCTCTGAGAAGGAACAGGATCAGCACATAGATCAAGGATGGGCTGTAGGCTAGCCACTCAGGGCCAGTATCTCATCACTCCCCCAGCCCAACCTCCCCAACACGTAGGGCGGCATCTGAGACACAACACACTAGTACATGCATGGGTGGGGGGTACATGAGGGGGGGGGCTCGAGAAGGGCATCGGGGATTATGGCCAATGTGTTAGCTAACCCAGCACAGCTCCGGGGACTGGACCCGGAATGTTAACGGTCTGGGGAACAAAATCAAACACATGCTTGTCCTACAGCATATTAGGAGACACGCCCCAGATGTTATAATGATGCAGCAGGCACACCTCAGAGGTAATAAATATAAGGCGTTGGATTGCTTAGGATATAAGCTGGTGGCACATTCAGGGTGTACTTCAGACACCAGGGGAGTGGGGATATTTATGTGGACCACGTCGCCGCTCATCGTACAAGGGGTATGGTCCGATGAAGCTGGCTACTGTGTGGCTGTGGAGGGGAGGTGGGAGGGAAGAAGTATCAACTTCTGCTCATTATATGTGCCCCGGAGGCTTCAGAAGTTAGTCTTCCTAGTGATTAGTAAAATTCTCATAGGGCTCCCTGTGGGCGCTCTCGTGGTGGGGGGGAGACACAAATGCAGTTCTGGACCCGGAGTTGAATCGCTCCATTACACCAATGGGGATGGGGGGGAGAGACTCCTCTTTGGCTTCCTAACCGCTAGGGGGTTGGTAGATATTTGGTGAATGTGTAATCCCCAACAGCAACAGTACACATACTATTCAGCACACCATGGCTCGTTCTCTAGAATTAATTGATTATTTACACAGAGTGATAGAGTGGGAGAATTTCTTGCACCTATGTATTTGGTTAGGGGAGTCTCCGATCATTGCCCGGTGGGGGTTTCTCTTCAGGGTCCACACATTAATAAGGGGGCGTTCCCGAAGATAGTTTCATGGCGATTGAGGGATCCAGGGATGAGAGATAAACTTCAGGAGGGCACCGACTTGTATTTTCAAGAGAATGCTGGAACGGTGGACTCACACCAAACAATCTGGGAGGCCTAGAAAACTGTGGTAAGGGGGCAAGCTCAGGCACTTATAGAGGGCAAAAAGAAGAAAGAGACAAGACATATGAAGGCGTTAAAACAGGAGGTACTCTGTCTCGAGGAGGAAGCAACAACGCGAGGTGACACAACTTGCGCTATGCTTTAGCACTACTTTAACATGAACTAAGAGCAGCGGCAGAAGGTACAGCACGGGCACACGCTCCAGCATTACAACATCATATATACATGTTGGGGACAAGATATCCAGGCTATTATCCTGCCTTGAGAAGCGCGATAGGGAGCAGTCATGGGTGGCGTACATGAAAGATAAGGATGATATGCCACAAACATCTAGTGTAGAAATAGCTGAGGTGTTTGCCTCAAATTATGAGGGTATTTATTCACCAGTGAGAAAGAGATCCGAACGTGACTGCAATGAGCTGCTGAGAGATTTCTCATTGCCAGTGGTGCCGGCTGAGACCTGTGAGGCCTTAGAAGCTGAGATAATGGATGAAGAGTTGTCAAAGGCATTGGGATCCTTAAAAGTAGGAAAGGTGGTAGGCCCCAATGGCCTCCCATTTGAGCTGCATAAGAGTCTAGCTTCCAGAAAAGTGCTGCCGCTATGTAATATGTTATTAAAGGCACAGGGAGAGGGACAATTGCCAGCGGGTCAGCGTGTGGCCCCTATTGTGGTGATAGACAAGACAGGAAGGCTCCCAGATCAATGCAGCTCGTACAGGCCAATTTCCCTCCTCAATGTCGAGGCAAAGGTATTAGCCAAGACCTTGGCAAATAGGTTGATGCCGGTTATCACTAAACTAATCCACAGGGACCAATATGGTTTCATGCCCAATAGAAGTACTCAACATAATCTACGTAGACTGTATGCTACATATGACAAGAGACCACACTGGTCAACCAACGGCCCTGATGGCGCTGGATGCCACCATGGCCTTTAATAGTATTGAATGGCTCTATCTGTTTGCAGTGCTGACTAGGCGTGGCTTTAGCCAATAATTTTGTAAATTGGTCTGACTGCTTTATCAAGGCCCATTGGACCAGGTGAAGGTTAAAGGTGTGCTGTCACTGCAGTTCTCCTTGCAGTGGGGCACGAGGCAGGGTTGCCCTCTGTCTCCATTGTTATTTGCTTTGTCTTTGGAACAACTGGCGCACTGGATTAGGAAGGACCCTATGATATGGGGCATTGCGTCACCGGGGGAATAGGAGGACCGCACATCATTGTATGCAGAAGATATTCTGTTGTACCTAGCAAGGCCTTATTATTCTATTGCCAGAGCACTTCATATTTTTGACCTATTTTGGAGTACTTCGGGGTATACCATAAATTGGGAAAAATCAGTAGTGTTCCCGCTTTCGCCCCCCGAGATTACCAGTGAAATGTGCAGTACCCATATTAATGGAGGGTTTCAAATAGTTGGGTATCCAGATAGTTTGGAACCAGCAGATGTTCCCTGAAAGAAATCTTGATCCTCAGTTGAAGAGACTCCATACGGATGAGCAGAACTGGTGGGCCCTGCCACTGTCCCTAGTGGGCTGGGCAGAGCGGCTCTTTTCAAGATGATGGCCCTACCACGCATGCTATACATCCTGCAAAATACCCCCTGTTCAGTCCCACCGAAGATTTTTGAACAGATTGCACAAGAAACCCTGGAGTCACTATGGGAGGCAGGTACACCAAGAATAGCACTCCATAAGCTGCAAAGGGGGGTGTATAATGGTGGCCTGGCCATGCCAGATGTGCGGCTCTACTTTTAGGCATCACAATTATTAGTGGTAAATGATTGGGTCAACGTGGAAGAATATAGGAATAGAGCGGCTGCGAGATGTGTGGAAGGGAGGGACTCCACTTCCATTTGAGGATCTACAACAAGAGTTTGACCTGCCTGAAAATCTGTGGTTTCATTACTTGAGGCTTTCGCATGCGCGTCAGACACACTTGCCCTGCAGCACATCCCTCCCGGACCATTCCCCCCTAGAGGACAAGTTCCTTATTGCCCCTATCCCTGAAAAAGCAACTTCAACAATTTACCGGAAGCTCATGAATAACGTGCCAGATCCGTTGACAACTCTAAGGGCCAAGTTGGAAACATAGAGGATGAGGAGTGGCTAGATGTGCTCCAGGGCCCAAGGGAAATAGCGATACGGGTACGGTTTGGACTGGTCCAGCTCAGGATACTACATCGCTCCTGCTACCCTTCAACGCTACTACAGACGATTGGAAGGCCACCATCACCGCAGTGCATTAGATGTTGCCAGGGAGAGGGCACCTTCCTTCATATTCTATGGGAATGCCCAAAGATTGTACAGTTTTGGAGCAGAATCATGACAGTTATGGCTGGGGTACTGGGAATTGATGTGCCATTATATGCAAAATGCCTTTTGCTTATAATTAAGGGTGAGGGAGATTGGTCCAAACACGCCAACATCTGGCTCACGCTAGCGGCGGGAGGTGCGAAATGCAACTTTGCCAAGGGGTAGGGGGAGCCAATCCCTCCTTCGGTCACGTAGTGGGAGAGGGCCCTAGATTGGTGTCAGAGGGAGGAGGAAACGGTCTATAAAAGTAGAGGATGTACCAAGAAATGGGAGATGCAGGCACCATGGAGGGCCTATGGAAGGACATTGAAGGGCCATAGTGAAGCTTTCCCTAATTGTGAAAAAAAAAATCTTTATTTCTTTTCTCACCACAGTGGATGGCCATTTACAGAAGGGAGGCAGGGTATCCCTTTGTGCATAATGTCTCCTACCCTACTAGATCCCCTGTTATTCTAAATCACAATGTGTGAATGTCATTATGACTCAAATGTGCATGCTTTGTAGAAGAATTGTATTGTCTAGAGAGCTTGTTTAATAAAAAGATTTTAAAAAAAGAAGAAGTTTTACCCAGAGAAGCTGATAATACTCCTCAGGAACTCAATTCGTTCCTACAGGAGCATAAGCCCAGATTCTTTCAGTCTTTGGAGAAGCCAACAATTACTTTCTTCAAGGGTTGGAGCATATATCAGTATGTTGTCACTTATTTTGGTGTCACCAGCCAAACCCAACAGTGCTTCCTGGTTTGGGTTTTGAAAAACGTGCTATAATATACAGTCCAAATTTAAACCTTCTTCTCCTAGACGAATGGAGAAGGTGAAAAAGTACCAATATTCTGGGTCTGGTAGAATCAGGTTGGAACTTGACCTCAGATCCATCTTTAAACACCAGAGGATTCAGTTATCTGACTCGCCAGATCACCCACTGGCTTGCAGAACTAGCACTCTGCAGGGTCCACAGGGGTTGACGCTGTTTCTGTCTTCATTCACTCTTCGATGTGTCAGCGGAATTAGCTATTGGATTCAAAGGTTCACTCTTAATGGGCTTTGGAGAACCATTTCCATGCTAGACACCCTTGCCTTGGTCAGTTCTTTAGAGTATCCTAATGTTAAAATCACCTGCATTAACTTGCCTGGTTTCTGCAATATTTTTCCCCTCAGATTGGCCGAGTAGCTGCCCTGTATAAATTGTGTTGATTGCTTTCATCTTGTCACAAAGGATGAACGTGCTGGCTAGCTCCTTCAGACTGGTGTAGAATGCATCCACTGAGTCGACAAGGCCATGCAGAACCTGGTGTAATAGAACCTGTTCTTAGTCTGGTTTAGCCTTGGGTTCTAAGTGGTTGTTTCGGGCCGTCACACGCGCATCATACCTGAATGGACACCATGTTTCAGGTAGGTTGTGTGATAACTTGTATATGCTCTCCCCCTCTAAATGTACCAGCAGCAGCACAGGGAGTTTCCTGTTGTCTTCAACTGCTGTGTCTGTGAATTACATGTCAAGCCTTTGAAGCCACTGTTTCCACTTTAGTGCTTGTGCCCGTGGCGGCCCAGTGGTTACAAAAGCGTCAATCACTGGGATGAATGCCATTGTTGGCACCTGTAGCAGTTGATGGCCTCCCGTCCTTATCAGTGGCTTGTCACGAATGGAGCCTCCCCTGCTACTGTTCTCAGCACCTTTTAAGAGCGGTTTAGCTCATCAGGTGATATACTTCCTGATGCCCCATATTTTGGGGCAGAAGGAATTGTGATCAGTTTCAACCGGACTGAATCAGAATACACTGGTTGTTGTGTTGCTGTAGGCATGCCAGACTGGTTAGCCTCTTCTGTTGATTTGATTTTTTTCCCTTCTTTTTTTGAACCTTGTTTGTTGCCTGCTGGCTAGCTGGGTTGGGGTAGCCATCCCTTCTTCCTTCATTCAGTCCCGTACGTCAACAGTGGTGTGGGCCACAACTTTTCTTGTGCGTGGGGTGTGCTGTAATCTGGGCTGCTGGTATTGCACCCTCTGCTGGGCCTGCTGCCGCACTGACGACGACTGCACCTCCTGCTGGACCAACTTTTTCTCGTGGTTGACACTTGCTGCCCTGCTTCGTGGCTCCCTGATTGCATCTAGTATGCTGCGTTGGTCCGGTGGGTGTATGAAGAGGTCGCTGCCCCCACTCTGCTTATGACATGTTGGGCTCCCTTTGTCAGCTGGAGCAGGATTCTGGCAGAGTAGCCTTGAAACACTCTTGGCTGCCAAAGAGTTGTGTTCTGCTAAGACTCTGCTCATATGTTGCCTGACCGACAAACGTAAGCTATCTAGAGGTATCAGACCATCCTAAAATGCCAAAGCACTGCTGCTAGAACCTCCAGACTTCAAAAAGGAACGACTTATGGTTCAATCATTTTCAAGTAACACAACCAGAATTTAGAATTTTCTACTTCTAAACCTGGGCACCATGTCCTCGCTGGTGATCTGCAAATCAGAACAAAAAGCCCTTCTTCTTCTAAGATATTTCAGTGAATGACTTTCTAGCTAAACTTTCCTGTAAGAACATGTCTTATCACCACTATGGTTTAACCTATGACTATTGCCCTGAGTTGAATTGCTCCACATCCATTTTACTGCACCTTTTACAAAGATAACTTTTACTCTACCCCATCTTATATTACCTACTGCCTCGATCAATAAGAAATACTTGCATTGGTAATGATGCACAGATTTTCAAACGTGTAAGTTAATGACCTTTACAATGATCGAACATCGATAATTGTGTAGCTTATATAGAGGCTATCTGGTTTTAAAACCTATAATAACTGATAAAATCACACTGGAAAGAAAATAGCCATCACCAGTGTTAACTAATAAACACTGAAAAAACACCTTTGCAATCATAAACTAAGTGCCATTCAAAGAAAGGAAAAGATGAGTGTAAGAGACATTTTTATTTCTTCCTGAAAGGGCCAATACAATGGAACTTTGTTATACAGGGGAGCATCAAGAAAGACTGGGCTAACATTATTCTGCTTGAATGTATTTTGTTGTTTGGGGATGTCACTAAAACATTGTCTCTTCTTCCTTCTGCTTTTTTCAGTTTTGTGATCTTTGGTCTAAAGATGCAGTGTTTTGAAGCATGTTTTAGGTCTTATTTAGTTATTTTATAAACTGTAGAGAATTGGGAAATATCAAAATCATATTTGATATTTTGGCTACATTTGATTTCACTGATAGGTAAAATTGCTGGCTTCATAAGAATCTTTCCTCATATGTGCCATCACATTTAGCCACAGACCCACATAATGGGTGAAATCCTTTGATACATCAGCCCGCTTTCCTAGTGAGTCAGTATTGATTGTAAGTGAATTACCAAACACCCCAAGCTTTAAACATTCAATGCAAGATGTAGTGACAGGTATATGTGAAAACAATGTTGTCACCAAGAATCTTAGATAGTGGTGAAAACATAACACCAGACGTTTGGTAAACATGGAACGCAGTGTCACTTGGAATGCTGCTGAAAAAAGTTTCCACCAAGTTCAATAAAGATTTGAGTGATATTGTTTGTATTTGCAGTCATTCAGCTACGTATGTGAAAAAGTTGTTTGATGGTCTGTCAAAATTGATACCTGAGCTGAAGTGCTTCCCTGTAAGAGATCCTTGCAACTTGCTAGATGGTATGCTGAAAGCATCTTTACAATCTTCAGAGTTAATGAAGAATGCTGTTGACTTTGTAGTGCATTCTAGTGTAGTAAAAATGTATTTGGACCTCATATTCCCTGTGCACATGCTATCTATACACATGCACTATAAGTGCAGAGAGCAAGCAATAATTAAAATAAATAAAAATTCCATAAACACCGGAAAAACACTGTTTCTTTTGCTTGTAATGGCGCACAAATGTATAACCATTGATAACCACTGTTTCTTTAACCCCTTCCATGCTCATGACGAGCTCAGCTCATCATGAGCCACGGTTCCTGTGTGCTCATGACGAGCTGAGCTCGTCATGACCATTAGAACGCTCACACGCGGGGCTAATTCCCCTGCTGTGCAAGCGTTCTAAAGAAACCGGGTGTGGTCATGACAAGCTGAGCTCGTCATGAGCACACGACCACCGTGGCTCATGACGAGCTGAGCTCGTCACGAGCACAGAGGCGCTGTGCGCGCCCCCCCTTCCCCAGAGCACAGCGGAGGAATCAGCCCCGCAGGCAAGGGGTTAAGGTATTGAAAAAACTGAAAAAACCCAATCAGAATTTACCAAAAATAGAAACGGAAAACAGGAAAGCCTACTTATATACCAACCTTTATAAGGTACTTTTGGACCTTAAATTATCTTTTACTGTAAAGTCTCTGTAACCATGTAAATCTAGTCCTGATGTCATTTTCTTTGTGTTATTGTGAAGTGCTCTGGCACCTAATAGCCACACTATATGAAATTGCATTAATAAATAAATAAATGCAGCCATGCCTCCTCCAATGCAGTGCATAGCTGTTAGGTGTAGCTGTGAGGTGTAGTCATGGGGCGCAGGGCAGCCTCCAGTTGTGATCACCATATTGTGCTCTCAGGGCCTCTTTAGCACCAGATAACTACTCCATAGCTGCCAATTTTTCAGTTTGATTATGTCTGACATTTCCATGTTACCAGTGTGTTATGTGTGCCATTTCAATTTTATGATTTTACAAATCACCCTCCTTTACCCAATAGGATGCGCTAAAGATTACCTTAAACCATGTTCGACATGCCTGATGCAGTTGTGTAAGTCTAATAACCTACTACCCTTTCACAAAAGATCAACCTGGAAATAATACAGACACCATTTTAAACAATATCTAGTAAGGCAAGACTTGTTTGTTATCTTGCAATTAGAAATGTAAGAGTGCAGTATGCCACATGTTTGGCAAGAAAACAGAGCCTGGAAGAGAAGATCTTCCGCACATATGATGAAATGCATACCAGAGCCCTAGTCCTAGGATTGGCCTTGAAACAACTGATAAACTTTCTTGCCTTAACACAAGAAAGCACATAGTGGCCTCAGAAAGACAAATTACTTCTCTGGAAGGGGAGCTGATTGGCACAGACAAAACTGATAAACTCTATGAAGAAACAGGACTGGCCTGAGAAGGACTGATACAACTCCAAGAAAGAGGCTGTGAATTTGGCAAGACTGACAGACTCTCAAAACCAGTAGTCCTGAGCAGGACTGGCCTGCGCAGAACTGGAAACTCTCTTAGAAGCATGACAGGCCTGGTATCACTATACCCTGGCATCTGCTGTTTTTCGTGGATGGACTGTAATTGACTAATTTAGGACTTTCGCTGGTGGGTGGGTGATCTGGTTCTTTTTGAAACATTCATTAGCCTTGTCGAAACATGAATAATTCTTCGATTTCCATTGACGCACACACTCACTAAGTCAAATGAGAGCTCTAAATGCTCTCTTATAAGCAAAGCATTTCTACAAGCAAAACAAACGCTGCTTTTCAATCTCTTCCTTACTTTGCTTATTTCGGCTTGTTATTCTTCTCCGTGTCCTCCCTGTCTCTTTCTGTGTTCATTATGCCCTTTCACAAATCCTGCCCCTCTGCCCAGCACATTCACCCTCCACACTCTAATGCACTCTGACCCATCCTAATCGGTAGCTTCACTGACTGTGATGCAGTGACTCTGACCTTTACTTACATTACGATTTGAATTTCTGGATGAAAAAAAATCCTGCGCCCTTACTTAGTGAGGAATGGACTCATTGTGATGCGCCTGCAAACTTGTTGTGAATGAGGAAATGTCATTGTGTTATTGCCATTGCTAAGCACATTTTACTTATTCAAAAACTAGAACTTTAAAATGTATGAGGTAAAAAGATATCACTGTTAATCCAGTGAGTATTTTATGGTAGCCATGAGTTTTAGTTTTTTAGGTCCAGCCTAGGCAGTGCATGCCCTGCTGCGAGGCATGCAATTTTGGAGTATAGCTTTGAAGCCCCGCCCACTTTCCACCCATACTTTTTAATTGGCTTGTGTCATTGTCCTTCTGTAAACGCTGGCTTCCGGGTCGTGATTAGGCTTGTTAGTCCCTCCTTGGTCCCGCCTTGTCTGCATTTGTAACCTCCCATGGCGACTGGCCCTTTTACCTCTGTTGCAACACGGTAAGTCTTATTTAGTCTGTAAGCACTATGGGGCATATTATCAAGGCAGGCGATAAAATGATCGCCGTTTTAGCGGCAGAAAACCTCCGCTAAGACAGCGATAATGGGCTTGATAATATGCTCTATGGAATTCCAATTGAAGCCCATGTTAAATGTGAAGGACATCTAACATGGGCTTCAATTGGAATTCCATAGAGCATATTATCAAGCCCATTATCGCCGTTTTAGCAGCAGTTTTCTGCCGCTAAAACGGTGATAATTTTATCACCTACCTTAATAATATGCCCCTATTTTATTTAATGAGTTTCTCCTATTGCAGGCACAGAGTGCTTTCCTCGCCATGCGCGCTTTCACTTTCAAGCAGCCCTGGACAATGGCTGACAAGTGGTCTCGCATTAACAAGAGTTTGAGCTCTCGCCATTGTAAATGACAATAGCTTAAACTCTCGTAAATGCCAGACCTATTGCATTCTAACATTGTAAAGAATTTTTTTTAAAGTTAAAAAAAAAGCTACAATTTTAATAACCAAAGATTATGTATTTGTACTCGTTAAATTTAAATTACCGTTTCTACAAAGTGTTTTTAAAGAAAGTTCAAAAGTATAAATACATTTTTTTTAAATTATGTATTTGTCTTTTTTGACCTCAGGCGAGGTCTGAATCAAATAAAAAAAGGTGATTGATTGAAATGCTTGTTTTAATAATGAAGTTGTTAACAGCAGGATGATTTTAAAGTTGTAATTAAGGTGTCCGAATGACATTATAAAATGTGACTCTTTAATAAATACTGTTGTAAAATAGTGGAAGAGTTTTAAGAGATGAATTTGTATGAATTTTTTATGATTGGTTTTGCTTATTGTATCATACTATAGTGTGTATTTCTATAAGATGTGTGTTTGGGAAATAAATAAAATATTTATTTACATTACATAATGATGCCTTTTCTCCGTAAATGTCTGGCCCTAGTGGGAAGAGCAGCGTCACTGACCTCCATGGTTTCGCAGTTGGCTAAAGCAGCCACCAAAGAGCTAAGCACATTCTGGGGGACTGGGCCCTCCGTTATGTGATTTTGGCATTGATCAGCACAGCAAGTCACCTTGCTGCGCTGCCCTACATCAAAGTGAAAGAGCAGGAATGCACCGTATTTATGCAATATGGTGCATTCCAGTCCTTTCTCCCTGCGCTAGCACCATTTCAGCAGCCTAGCACCAATGTTGGCACTCTTTCACCATGGTGCAAGGGGGCCTCAGTGGATGTATGACATTACAACGCATGATTTTACATCGCATGCTTTTACAACGCATACCATTACAACGCATAGTGCTTTTAGGCGCTGGATAGTGAATTGTTTAATTTACTATTCCAACTCCAGTCCCCGTGGATAGTAGGGAAGGTGTTGGATAGTACATTAAACCTATTCCCTATCCTAGAGCGCCCCCCAGCGCAATGCGTTGTAATAGTTTGCGTTGTAAAAGTTACGTTGTTAAGGCACTGCGTGGTAAAAGTTGCGTTGTAAAGGTTGTTTACCGGCCTCAGTTGCATGCAGGATTGTTTTTATGCAGGAATTGACACCTTCCTGCACAGAAACAATCCTAAGAGGGGTTTTCCTCTTTCTATATGTGGTGGAGAATGCAGCACACATAAAAGGAGGAAAAAAACATGGAAAAATAAAGATATTCCTCCTGGTTACACCTTAGTTTGGGAGGCGTGAGGATTTTGCACTTCCCTGTGCTTACATGATTTAGCAAATCTGGGGCAGCATCAAAATCCAAGGGTGCAGCCCTGCCAATTACTATGCATTAAACATTAGTGTAACACATTGTAGCGGAGGTGCCCGCCTCACCGCACAAAAATGTGTTGTCATGCATATTTAGTTCCTCTGCAGCACTGCCTAAGGCACTTTTCTCTCCTACAGGAGGTGGACTCTGCTTCTCTTTAACTGTGCCCCAAGGCATTGAGGGCTGAGACGGTGTGAGCTGGACCCAGAGATGTTACTGTGGTTGCCATGGAAATCTGCTCCTGGGCCAGGCATGTTACAATTTATTAAACAGTGTCTTGACACACAGCTGGCAGTCTGAGTGGAAATGAGCACTCAGAGAACAAACTTGAGGTAAAAATACATCATTTCCGACCTGGGGGGTTGGTGGAAACTGGCAATGGCCTGTGTATCTCAACTTTCTCCTGTTTTGTTTGCTATGTAGTGAAGAGGTTTGAGTCTATCAGCCCAGCAAGGTGGCAGTGGAGGCTGGCAGGGAACAGGGGTCGATATTGTGGCGCATGGGTTTTGACAAAAAAAAAAGAACACTTACCTTTTTGCTGACTGCCGTATCTCCTCGGCTCCTGTCTGTGCTGACGCCGCCGTCTCTCCTCACCTTCCGTTGCAAACAGGAAGCGGAAGCACCCAGACTCCCTGCCATAAGCCAATCACAATGCTGCAATGCAGCATTGTGGTTGGTCTGAGCTCCATAATTCAGCGTTCAGACGGGGACAGGGAGCATTCGTATGTTCCTTTCGAGGCTGTGTAATGCATCCTGGTGGGGAACATGCAAAGTGTGCATGACTGTTTGGCCGGCCCAAGACGAAGCAGTCATGCCCACTTAGAGTGTGCAAACCACTCCTTCCCTGTGCCTCCAGCCCTGCTCTAACCCAGCCGAATAGTGAAAAATAAAATGATCATAACAAGGTTATTATCATTGTATTTTTCCTTTGTCCTGCTCTCAGAGCAGTGGGGCGATGCTCCTCCGCCTTAGCAGAGGAGTTTCCCCTGCAAGGTGGTGCCCTCTCATTGCAGTAACCGGAGTACCCAGCCAGTCTCTGCTTTGCTCCAATAGTCCGCGACCTCCTAGCGAAGGCAGAACCCATCATACTTTACAGTATAATGCTCTAAGTTAAATCCCTGTGCACAGAAAAGTGCTTGCACGTTACGATGGCTTTTCGATAGCGGCAAGAACAGTGACAGAGGATGCATTTTTGAGATTATTTAATAAACAGTCCCCTGCATCTGTAGCAAGAGTCCTGGGGCATTGCATGCATAAAAAATCTGATACAAATGTGATGAAAGGTCTGCCGCACATTTAGGGAATGCATTGGTGCATATATGAGGCAGATGCTTAAGTATATTCCGCTGGGGGACTGCAGAAATGAGGTACTGCATGATATATATTTGGAGCAGTCTAGATATTTGGGTAAAAGTAACACCAATGTTTTTGAGGAAGCCTGAATATCTCAGGGATATGCTTGATGTCTAGTTTAGTGCATTTTGAGGGATAATCTGCTGTCATCTTGTCATAAAATGTGAGCTGCATGAGGTGCCTTTCATACGTAATATTTTTTACATGGATGGATCCTTCAGCATTTAACACACATGTTCGTGTCTCTATGGTCTCCTATACAGCTGTGGCTCTGTTTAAGATATGTTTGTTGTAATTCTTGTAATTTTAGTGTGCTTTGGAGTGATGCTTCTCTATTCCAGTGGTTTAATGTCATGTTATCCAGTTATAATATGGAAGTCATAAGCTAAATTTCCACACTATTCATTCGTATGGGCTTACAAAAATAAATGCTAGTGATGTGTTCTCAGCTGGTGTTGTGAAAGGGGCGTGTAAAGCACATAACATTACATTCATGCATTCCCATGCTTTGGGTGACTTATAACTTTCACTAGTCTTAACTTTTTTTAACGGAGATCACTTTTCCTTGTGGACTGTTTTAAGGCCACTCATAAATTATTACATTACACAAAAGTGGGTAAATTCTAATATTGTTCCTATTTTATGAGCTGCAATGCTCAGTTCTACTCACGATAAAGTGTCACTCAAAGTGTCACACACACAACATTAAAATATCACACATGAGAACACCAAAAATATGGAAATGTCACTCACAGGCAAACTGGAAACACGGCATGCATGAAGTGTCACTCACAGTCATTGAAATGCCATTGATAATTACACATAAATTATGAAAATGCTACACTTAGTAATCTGAAACCTTAGTAGCTCAGTGGGTGTTGCATGGAAACAGCCACTGCAACGCCTATAATATACCCCACCGTAATATACTTGGTCAGAACACTCCCTTTGCAGCAATAGCGCGGAGATACCCCTTCGGGGGTCTATTCAGGCGCTCTACAAGAACATAAAATATGGAACGCCTACTGATCAGTGCTTATCATGGGATTACACCACATGGTGGCGCTGTGCGTCTAATCCTCTGCCGAAATTATCAGTGCAGTGTTTATTTAAAACAAATGAACCTAGCATATAGGTAATGGTGGTATTGGAATTCGGAATCAGCAGGGCTGTTGGTGGTGGTAGCTGGAGTGGACTCCTATAAAGTGCCTTGGGCCCTGGCACTTAATATTTTACAAATTAAGCACTGGTCCGAGCGCATAGTAATTTAACTTCATCCATCGAACATCCTAGTATTGCACTTGTGCGATATTACCTCTTTCTCCCACAAGATGGTGCTACTATGTTGTAAAAACGTTGACGCTTTAATCCTGCTGCTGCCATGTTCGTTTGTTTCTCTTTCCATATGTAGCTTTGTGGACTGATGACCAGAATTAAGTTGGAAATGGAGGAAATGGAGCATGGATTGGGCATAGAAAATCAGTGCAGTCTATCAGGGAAGGTGACGTACCTTTAGCGTGAGGGTAGTATGTAGATGGAATTTATTGATGATTTACCAGAAAACAACTATTTGAACAACATGGCTATTAAGGTGATGAAAACCAGTAAATTCCCGATAAAGAAGGAGAGGGATGGGCAGTGTTTTGGTAGCGGGCGTTTTTATTAATCAATCGATATTTTATACTTTAAGATGTATCTAAATGATTTTAAAAGACTGACATAAAGGTTTAATTACTTTAAATATGCAGGGACTGTGCTTTAAATTTGCAGGTGCAGCGAGTGACCCTTTGCTATCAAGAAAGTCGGCATTTTGAAGGATAATTTCCGAGGAACCCACGTCTCTCTCAATTTTAGTAGTCTAAGGGGCACATGCATCATCAGAAATTGCATTCGCAAACAGTGCGAATCGCTAAAATTGGCAGTTTGCGAATGCAATTTCTGTTTGTGGAATGCATCAATTTTTTTCCAAAGTAGGAATCGCAATTGGCTTTGCGATTCCTTTTTTTTTCGCAAACGGGATTGCGAGTTTTTAAAAAATCGTAAATTTAAGGATTCCTTAAAAAAATAGCAAAAAATGGAATGCATTAAAGATCGCTATTTGCGATTTTCTTAGAAATCGCAATTAAGAATTCCTAAAATTAGAAGAAGTGTGAGCAGGTGGTATTTTTTTTTTCTCACAAAACATGTGCAAATGATTGGCCAACTATAAAAGGGGTTCCACAGTCCCTCAGGAACTCTTCCATGATGGCAGCAGTCATTGTGCTGGCACGTAGGTGGCGTTTGAGAGCAGCAGGGAGGAGGAGAAGAATTCTCAATGAGAGAATATTTAGATTGCGCATCACTTTGTTTGGGCAGACACAGGCAGACATATATGATAAGTATAGGCTTAATGCAGACTCAATTTTAGAGCTGATAGCAGAATTAGACCCCATATTGCATAGGCAAACAAGTAGGACTCAAGCCATACCCACCCATGTACATGTGTTATGTTGTCTTCATCTACTAGCCTCTGCCTCCTTTCAAGGTGTCATTACTGTTGCGGGGGGGGGGGGTTCACAGAGTGCATTGTCTAGATTTTTTAAAGACTTTCTCAATGCAATGCTCCATAGGATAAACCAGCACATAAAGTTCCCTACCACTCAGCAGGAGTTGCTGCAGACAAAATTAGACTTTTACAACATGGCACATTTCCCACATGTAATAGGATGTGTTGATGGAACACATGTTCCCATTTGTCCCCCTTCTGCAAATGAGTATATTTTTAGAAATAGGAAAAATTACCATTCTTTAAATATTCAAGCAATCTGTAATGCTAAAGGAATCATCACTGACTTAGTTGCCAGTTATCCAGGGAGTGCCCATGACTCGTACATTTTTAAACATAGTGCCATAGTGCCATCCATGCTCGCCTGCTCTCTGGAGAATTTGGAGATGGATATTTACTAGGTAAATGTAATTAATCAATGTGAAATTTATTTTACTGTTGTGCTCTTGCATTAAATTGGTACTCATTTCCAACTTTTACCTTAAAACTTAGGAGATAGTGCATATGGTGTGAGGTCATACATACTCACATCTTTCCTGACTCCAACAACCCACAAAGAACAGCAGTACAACCATGCCCATATCTCAACCCGCAGTATCATAGAGAGGACTTTTGGTGTTATGAAGTCTAGGTTCCGCATACTGCATAAGACTGGTGGAGCATTGCAATATCGTCCGGATATTTGCTGTAAAATAGTTGCAACATGTGCTATCCTGCACAACATAGCTACTAGGAGAGGCCTTGAACTTGATATGGAGGATATGCTACCAAATAATGACAACCAGCCTCAACAACCCCATGCAAGATTACATGGACCTGACGCAGCAGAAGGGAGGAGAAGAAGGGCAGAAATTACTCAACACTATTTTTAAGAAAAGGTGAGTTTAGAGTAATTTTTATTATATTTTATTTTTTGTAAATGATTGGGCAAATGAAGGAAGAGCTTGGTACTTCAAAAACAATACTGCTTGTAATTTGAAGAAAAACATAAACTTTTAACAAACTTTAATCAGTTAAGGTCAACTTTCAAGCATTGTAAGAAATCATGACAATACTAACAAAATATTACTGGTAATCATTTCTTCCTTCCGCGCAAATCTAAAGCTTTTATTTTCACATTCTCAGAAATTTTAGGTTTTCTTGTGCTTATCTCTTGGCCTCTTGCACTACGGCGTTCTGACAATTCTTTAGGTTTAATTTTGCCTCTGCTACCATCATAATCAATGTTTAAACCCCCTTCATCAGATTTATTAAGGTTTTCTTTAGGTTGCATCTCAGTAGCAGCACTTTTCATAGACAGCATACCTTCACAAAGATCTCCACAACATTCTCTAATGTCCTTCTGAATTGAAATTGTATGTTTCATAAGTCGTGCATTGCTAGTAGTCACTCTATGTAATGCCCTGGAATATGTGTGCATGCTCATCATTGTTCTCATGTGTCTATTGCAATTTGCAATCTTCTGACCTTCCATGCCATGACAAATAGTCTCCAATGCATTTGCTATGCGGTCAAAATTGTCACATGACGCCTTATGTGCACCTTCAATCACTTTTGTTAATGTAGTCAAACTTTTACTCATTGCACTAATGTCATCACTAATATGACTCAGTTTGCCCTTCATAATCCTCATATCCTTCCCTTGCAGACGCTGCACTTTCAATAACTTTAATTCCACATCACTTGCATGGGCGTTATCTTCTATGGAGTTACTTTGATTTGAAGACCTTGGCCTTCTTCCGAAGAACTTTTTAAGCTTTCTGCGACGACTTGACTGTTTATTAGCAGTGCCTGTGATTCCAGCATTTTGCTTTTCAAGTTCTGGGACATTATGTTCTTCTTCAGTGTCTGAATTCAGAAGCTGACGCACTCTCTTTCTACCTTGCAATGTGTGCATACTTGGTGAAGATGTATCTGAGTGTTGATCTAATGTGTTCTGTAAATCCATGTTGGTTTCTTCAGAAACATTTATTTCTGTTTCCTTATCAACATCTATAAATGAAAAAGTGCATTCAGTATTTAAATGATTTAAAATGACTTGTTTGAAAAAGCACTGAAATGCACATTTGTTTATTAATAAACATGCTAACTGCAAGCATTTAAACTATCTCATTAGTGATGTTTATTTTTTCTACTCAAATAATGAAATTTGGTATACATTTTACTAATCATGTCAGAAAAACTATTCCCATGATGCACTGCTTCCTTCAAGAAAAAGCCTTGTAAGCCACCACATGCCAAAGCAAAGTGTCCTATTCTGAAGGGGTTTGAACATGAGCATTAATATGATGTGTAATTGCATCCTGCAACCAGAGGTATTTACAATGTTAATTATATTACAGACAAAAAACTTACCTTGTGAAGTGCCAGCATGCTCAGAGGTGTCTATTTGAATCACTCCAATGACTGCTTCTGTCACAAGGGTCCCCTCAACCAAATCCTCAAGGGGGGTAGTTGGTGTGTCCCTGGGAGTGCCTCCACCAGTTTTCTTGGCACTTTTGATCCTTGTCGCAATCCTTTCTTTTGCGCGAGAGCGTAAGTCATACCACCGTTTTTGCAGGTTGGTGATATCTCGGTGGGCAACCTCCACAGCATTTACTTTTGCTTGAATGGCCAACCAAAGTTTTCTTTTGACTGCTTCTGGAACCTTCAGTGACTGCTTTCCAAACAGCTGTTCCTGCCTCTGAGTGACCTCCTCTATTAAAATCTGCAACTCCTGCTCACTGAACTTTATCTTCCTTTTTCTGGCGTGAAGGTCTTGACTAGCACTTTCTGGCTCCATTTGTCCCTCTGCAGCTCTCCAAAAACACTCCTCCTGGTGCAGCAAACAAAGCTGATCTGACCAACTGCCACTCTCTAGTTCAAACTAGGTCTCAGGTGTCTACAATCAGTGTGTAGGCTTCCTGGGTGTGTCCACAATCAAATGCTGAAATTGCGAATTCGCAATTTTGCGAATTGTTTGCGAATTCGCAAAATGCGAAATCACAAAAAAATCGCAAATACATTGCGATTCGCAAAAAATAGCGATTTTTACAGATTCTGTAAAAAAAATTAAAAATAATGATGCATACAGTTTTGCGAATCGCAAGTTGCGATTCCTTAAAAATCACAAATTACGAATCGCAAAACGACACAATGATGCATGTGCCCCAATATGTGCAATCACCCACCAAAAAATGTTTATTTAAAGAAATATCTCTCATAAATTCCTCCTAATCTAGTATTAGTCAATTTCAGCCTGCCTGTCGTATAGGTATTTTCCACTTCTGATGGCTCGGTGAACTAATGCATCTGTGGTCAAAGGCAAACTGGACCGCATTTTGAACAGAAATTGGCAACAGCTGGCCATACTACTGGTGGGTGGGCTACCAAGCATCCAAGAATCACTTTCCAACAAGGTACCCCTATTTAGAACGTTATTAGTCACAGCTACACGAATACTGATACAGGCACAGATTGGCTCAGCCAACAGAGGAAAGGGTTCTGTGAGTGTGGAAATTGAAGTAAGTGAAGGTTTGCATTACATAAGGTCACAAAATTCCAGTACCATATTAGGGACATTTTCTACATCAGGCTTCTCCAGTGAGTAGCTCGTGAGCTTCTGGCAGCTCTCTGGTTACCTGTAAGTAGCTCTCCTGTGTGCAGCCCAGCCTCCTAAATTAGAAGCTTTTGCTTGGTTTAATTAATATATCCTTATTAAAGTTAAAAAGCATGCATTCCAGACAAAAATGACAACAATTTGAGAATTTACAGTATTTATATACTGATGTCTGGAGAAATATGGCAGAATTTTTAAAGCAAATTAAAGCTAATATTTGAGTGCTAAACATCAAGCAGTGCTGGGAGGACTATTACTAACATTATCGACTTGGTGCTAGGGACATGCACGGAGATGATCACCACTGGTAATTTTACATATGCGGGCCACTACTATAATCTTGTCTGATACAGTAACTTACATTTCCAATAATAATTATGAGCTCGGGAGTATTTTCAGAGAACATAAGTAGCTCTTATTACACAAAAGGTTATAGACCCTTGTCCTACATCAACACCCACATATCTTGTTGAACTAAATATATATGGTGTATGTCCTGATTTTCAGTTGATGACAAGTTTATGTTGGGAGTACCATCAGGGCATTAAAAGGATAGAAACGCAGAACACATCGGAGCAATTTGTAATAGTGATCAGAGTTATCCATTTGCAATACAGTACATTACATGTCATGCAGACCAGGTTGACTTTGACGTATGGTTTCATGGAATACAACATGTACCATCTGACCCTAGAGGTGGCAGTAGGGAACTCTGTCTACACAGGGCTGATTTATGGATACTTAATCTGAGGGCAGTTAAAAAGAGTATCAGCTCAGATCATGAATATCAGTACCTTCTGGGAGACTCCGGAGCAAATGTACAAGGAATTAACACCATTGTTGCCTCCATTTTTTGACGTTGCAGTGTCTTTTTTTAATCGCCGTATTTACAAGTTGCCGCTAACCACAGTTACCGGCAGTTTTCCAGCGTAAACATGAATTTTTATGATCACCACTTCTGTTAGCACGACTTAACGAAAATGAGATGCAAGGTAGGCGTTCCCTTGCAAAAACTGCTGCTAACCACACTTTGCAAAATTTACAAGGAATTTCTTGTATGGTGCAAAACCAAAAAAACTGCCTCTAACTTCAGTTAGAGGCGTTTTTTAAGACCAGAAAATAGCTGGTCTTAAAAATGGTGCAAACATTTGGGGCTTCATTTCAGAAGGTTTTGGACTTTTTCTCTACGCCCTTCTTGCAACACCATGGCTGCGCTGCATTCACTGTACAGCGCTCCATGTCGCAATAAATGACAGATAAGTCAGGAATCCTGATGTATCTCTCAGCACTAAAGTCACGCATTGTTGTAGTTGTGTCATAAGCATGATACAACTCCAGCAATGCTTGGGGCCAGCCTATTCCTGTGGCACTGCGTCACCCTTACGCCTGCCATGAGGCAGGTGTAAGGCACTGACGCAGTGGCGCCCTACAATTATTATAGTGAAATCTGATGGATTTCACTGCACCACACCTAGGAGACTTTGTTGCGTGGCAACGCCCACCCTGCATACATCATACCTGATGCAAGTATAATGTGGTACAGGGCTTCACATGGTCACGCATATGCCTAGATGCGTCTCTTTGCAAATATGGCGCAACGTGGTGCAAGAATCATGCTGCAAGTACATCACGAAAATGACACCGGCAGGGTGAAACTGTCAGAAGGGGCTTATGAATAACCCCCCTGTCTTTTTCTCCTACGTTGGCTCACAATGGCGGCCATGCACCAACGCAGGCACTCTTGCGCAATGGTGGAAGGGTGACTGTGTTGCGGAGTTGATTGATGTTGTAGCTCCATCTCTTCTCAAGACGTCTGCAGGTGGGGCTGAACTAGTGAAGGGCGGGAGTGTTGTTTGCCTGGTCTTTTCCTCAGGGGTACCATGGTTTGGGCATAGTTGAAGATCCATCAGTGGAGGTTACTTAATGGGGTGTTGGCGTCTGTAAACTTTGGTGGAGTGGTGGTGCTTAGGGAATTGACGGGAAGTTCTTTGGTGGCCTTGATCCAGCAGCGACAGGGGGGCAATGATGGCGATGGTGTACAGTGGGCGTGGTTAATGCGTGATGTAAATAATGATGGTCAGTACAGGAGAGTCCTGTGGTGTGGCTGTAGTTGAAGTACCAGCTGGCGGAGAAGACGGGCTCGAGCGTGTGTCGGGCTATGTGGGTTGGTGCGGTGAATAGCTGCTTGAGTCCGATGTTAGCGAGGTTCCCCAGGAGGGGGGTGGTGTTCTGATCACTGGGGTTGTCTAGGTGGAAGTTGAGGTCTCTGAGAAGGATGAAGTCTGTGGATGGGAGAGCCTGGGGTGAGTTGAGGTCTACAATGGCATTGGGGAATGGGGGCTCATGGCCCGGGGGACCTGAAGATGAGGGAGTCATGGAGTGTCGTGTTGGGGATAGTTCGGATCTGGAAGTGGAGGTGTTCCATGGTCATCGTCGGGTCATTAGAGTGCGTGGTCAGGCGGAGTATGCTTTTTTTAGACAATGGCAATGACTCCTCCTGGGCACTCAGGGTGGTCCATGCTGGTGAATTCATAGTTGTCGTGGATGGTGATGGCGATGGCCGGTCCGTGGCAGAGGTTGGTCCAGGTTTCCATGGAGAAGGCGATGTCTGAAGAGGTGGCGTTGAGGATGTCCTGGATTTCTGTTGCATGTATGTGGAGGGACTGTATGTTGAGGAAGATGCAGTTGAGCTGGTCGGCTGGGCTACTGGTTGGCTGGGCAGCAGGAGGCACTGGTGTGCTGATGTAGCAGAAGGTGCGTTTGCAGTTTCGACAGGCGCATGGTGCAAAAGAATTCTACAGTGTTGCTAACTGGCAGGTGGTGTGGCGTCCAGTGTTGATGGCGACGAGGGTGCTGGTGTCGTAGCAGTGGAGTGTTTGAGATTAAGGATCCTTGGTATGGGCGCGGGCCAGGGGCGGATGGGGCTTGCTTTTGGAGCACCAGTGGCACCCCCGCTGCGCATGACCGCACAGCAGCCACCATTAAGTGGTGCTGTGGGCAGGACTGAACAGCTGGGAGGCAGGAAACACCCGAAAGGATACTGGAGGGGGCGGGGACGCAGGAGGGGGATTTTGGGGGTGCAGGGTTGTACATATATTTTTTTCAAATTCTTACCTCGAGGCCGAGTCCCGCATCTTCTGTGCTCTTGCTCTCCTGAGTGTGCTTCCAGGAACAGGAAGCAGGCAGCCAGGCTCCCTCTCCTAAGCCAATCACAATGCTGCAATGAGGCGTTGTGATTGCTCTTGATTGCTGTGACAAGGCATTCAGCCAGGGGCTGGAGGGGTGGGCTTGTACTCCATGAAGGCTGTAAAGCATCCTGCAGTGCAAACAGGGAAGTGCGCATGACTGCTTTGGGTGGCCTTAAAGTGCAGACTAAACAGTCATTGCGCACTTGAGTGGGCATACCACTCCGTCCTTGCCCTTCTCTGTGAGTAGAGCAGCCCCACCCACCCTCCTGCCCGCAAAGGAAATATGAGTACATCAGAAAGTTATCATGTTATTTTTCCTCTTCTTGCACTGCTTGAAAGTAGTGGGGGTGACATTCTTCTGCCATAGTGGATGAGCGCCACTGGGGGTGCATTAGCCACAGGTGTTAGGCCTGGGCCTGACTCAATCTCTGGGTCTTCTCCGCTACGTGTACCACCTTCTCCTCAGCGTAGCTAGGGGGGGGAGGGCGGTCCGCCCCAGGTGGCACTGTTTTGGGGGTGGCCCGTAGCCGCGGCCTTTATAATTGATTTGGACACTCGCGGACACTACTGACAGTCACTACAGTAGTGTCCATGTCCCAAAATAAATCATAAAGGTTGCTGCCATGGGCTGCCAGTGCCGCGCGCCCCCGTGTGAACAGCAAGCACACCTGCTTAGTGCTTGTTAAGCGACATGGTACGTACCCCGTTTGTGGTTCCCGTCCCAGAGCCGTCAATCTTGCAGCGCGCGAAAGTGCCACCAATGACGGCCCTGGGCATAACGTGTGGCCAGCCCTCGTGCTGAAATGTAGCGCAGCACGGCAGTAGTGAGGCCTGCGTCCTGTCTTTAAAAGGCAGCCAGCTGATCTGTGACTGGACCACATGGCATACATCATGACGGATGTACTGCCATTCAGATAGGCTCTAGTTCAACAAACTTGCAGCAGCACGCATCACTTGCTACCCTCCTCTTGTGTTGAAGGGTGGGCGGCACAGACAGACCTGTGTCTTTTGACTGTCGATGGTGACGCCAAACTACAGTGACCTTCGACTTGATATTCAATTGCAGCAGCACTAAAGCCCACTGACAGGATCCGGATCAGTGTGATGGATGCTGTCCTCCAGTCAGCATTGAGGCAATTACAAGAAAAGACAGAATGGAGAGACTTCAAGTAAGTGCTTTTTTTCAACTTTAACCCTGGGCTCCCTGCGACCGGTGTGTGTGTGTTCAGTTTAGTAGTTGCATCAGGCAGCCAGCACCAGTCCGACTATCACTGGAGATGGTCCGGCAAACTCAAATTCCCACGGCCTGCTGTGGCTCGCGGCCTGAACCTGCCTGCAGCCAGCCGGCTGAGCCTTGCTTGCATCTTTGCAGCCTGGAGTGTAAATGTTATACTGAGGCTAAAGGCAAACCCGAATTGCCACAGTGCGCAGTAGCGGCCTTATTGAGCTTGCAGCCACTGCCTTGAGAGACGGTGTGTCAAGCAATTCATGGAGCGCCACCGCCACACCCATCTGGACTCTGGACCACTGCCCAAGTAAGTGCCACCAGCCTCCATGTGATTTACACAATAAATGGCAGCGCGTGGTCAGGCAGCGAGATCATTGTTAGGTGGCACATGTTTGAACTCATGTCAGGCATGGAGTGTGGAGGGGTGCAGCTTGGGTTGGAAGGCAGAACATGTACTGTTGAGAGTGGGGTAAAAAATCTGGACTAGTGGTCTGGGGAGGTGGAGAAAAAGTATCCTGCCTCAAGAGCTGAACTTGTGCAGAGGGTGGGCGGGGGTGGGGGGGATGTGGAGGGAGCTGGGAAGGTTCGGTTGTGGGTGAGGGGCAGACGCCTACAGGAGGGGAAGTCAGCGAGGCAGACACCCACAGTAAGGGGAAAGTCGGGGTACCTGCACAAGCAGTGCTTTAAATGAGCAGGTACCGAGTGCCCTCTGGGCTTTCTATCGTAAGTGAGAGCACCTGCACTTCAGTGGACAATGATATCTGGCGCCCTTTTGTCTTTGTCACGCTCAAAATGTTCAATATCCTGTGGCCAAAATAGAAAGGCTTTTTGAAGTTTTAATAATTAAATTGACCTTTGTACATTACAAGCGTGTAACCATGGCGATACAACACACAAATCTCTCCGATCAGCCTTTACTTTACTTTTACTCATTTGAAGAGCGCAAGTGAATCATCCCCAGGGGGATCTCTCGGCGCTTCGAGAAATGGATACTCCTACGCCATGCTCATCTAAAACAGCCAAGTCTTTAGTAGTTTCTTAAAACTAGTTAGCTCAACACAGGCCCTGATATTCAGTGGCAGACTATTCCAGTGACTGGCAGCCAAATGGGAGAAGGCTCTTCCTCCCATCTTAGCCCTGTCTATTCTTTGGATACACAGGAGTTTGCAGTTACTTGATCTTAGCTGTCGAACTGGTTGGTACCAGAGGACTTTGTTCTTAAGATAAGCGGGTCCTTTTCCCTGTAGTGATCTAAAGACCACACAGAGCATCTTAAAGATGGCTCGTTTCTAACCAGGAGCCAGTGAAGCTGGCTCAGGAGGGGGGCAGAAGTGGTCCGCGCCGAATTGTTAAGGGGAGGCTGGGCTGCCGTGTTCTGCACCTCCTGCAGCTTGGATAGTAGATCTTCCCTTATTCCCACAAGCAATGAATTACCGTAATCAAGCCGACTCACCAGGAGTGACTGAATGAGGGTTTTTCTTGCTGAAAGAGGAATCCAGGGGAAGATCTTCCTAAGCATCTTCATTGTACCGAAGCAGGTGCCTGACAATGTCTTCACCTGCTCCTCCATTGATAATTTGTTATCTATCCTAATGCCGAGGTTCTTAGTCCAATTTTTTGTGGAGGGGGCTTCTTCCAACTCGGCAGGCCACCATTCAGGAGACCAGATTGCTTCGGACTTCCCGAACAGCAATATCTCCTTTTTGGAGGAGTTGAGCTGCAAAAAGCTTTTCCTCATCCAGCTCACAATGCTGGGCATGCAGTTTCTCAATTTGAAGTGAGTTGACATAATGTTCTCCTCAATGGGGACAATTAGCTGGGTGTCGTCAGCATACGAGATGGTTTCAAACCCATGGCCTATGAGGATATCAGCCAGGGGTGTCACATACACATTAAATAGGGTGGGACTCAGGACAGATCCCTGAGGAACTCCCCTGTCCACCACTGTAGTCTGTGATGCAAAAGAGTCCAACTGGATGCTCTGGGTGTGCTCGGATAGATAACTTTGAATCCATTTGAGAGCCAGGCCCTTGACATCAATCCCTCCTAGTCTGTCAAGCAGAATCTTATGGGAGATGGTATCAAAGGCTGCAGACAAATCAAGAAGGACTAGGAGCACCGTGGTCCCTCTTTCCAGTGTCAGCCTTATGGAATCTGTGACCTCCAATTGTGCAGCCTCCGTGCTATGTGAGGCATGGAAGCCTGACTGGGAGCGGTCCAGACGGCTGTTTTGCTCCAGATAGTGGGATTGTTGTTGATTGACCAGTGATTCCATTACCTTCTCATAACAGGGGAAGAGCGAAATCGGTCTATAGTTTTGTAGGTCTGTCGGGTCCGCTAGCACTTTTTTAAGCAGTGGTTTGACCCGTGCGTTCTTCCACTTGCTCGGGAATATGGCAGTATCTAGCGAGATGTTATATATGTTAGCAAGCACGTCAGCTAAGACCAGACTGAGTGAGAGATTTAGACAGAAAAATAGTATGGGTGAGATAGCTTGGTGGGTTAAAGCCTCTGTGTGCCTGCCTGTGTAAGTACTAAGGTGACATTGCGGGATATTTTCAGTTTCAAATATCCTACTGGCTTGGGCCCCGAGTTGCTATTTTCAAATGTGTGCTCTATTTCTTGTAGAACACCAGGCAACATGCTTGTGAACACTGCAAATCACTTCAGTTTCATAACTACCTATGAAACCACTTCAGCTTGTTGTCAGGGGAAATGTGCTACAAATAACATTTTGCTAGACTGGAATACCCACGAAAGAGTCATTGTGTTGGTATAATGTTTGTCTGATGTTAAGTGCTCTGGCACCCTTCATTGGTATGAGCAGCACTAGAAAACAAATGAAAGATTTGTGAGAGAGGGGCTGAAAGATGTTAGAGTGCTTTACAAATAAAGATATAAGGCATATAAATAATACCACACAATGACGTTGGGCATTGACAAAGAGCATAAAAATAGAAATTACAGCAGTCACAAATATTGAGTAACAGCAAAGCCACGGTCATTTGCAGCAGTTTTCAGATCTTCTTAGAGTTTCTTGTTGCTCAAATGGGTGCAATTTTCTTCAGTCGTCTTCATTGCTTGATTTTGCTCGTGCGGAAGTGTCATTCATAGTCATTGAAATGCCACTCATATTTACACTGAAATTATGAAAATTTCACACATAAGCAATCTGAAACCTTGGCAGCTATGGAAGGTGTTTAGGGTCTCATCAGCAAGCACTTGACATGTATACTTCATGATCGACACTTTTTTCATAAATTGATGCTGTGACTTACATACTGAGAGGTGCTAACCTCAAGCTTTGGGAGGGAAAGGTTTGTGTTTTTCCTGAATAGATGTCCCATACAGTGACTGCTTCCTAAATTAATTTAAAGCACTGTATTATGTTTTATTAGCTCGTCTGCTTTTGCATTCACCATCCTGTAGCACTGAAAATCGCAACATACATTATTGTCGTTGAGCAACATAATTCAGAAAGTTATTCTTGTCAAATACTTGCTCAGAAAGTGATTTAAAACGGTGCACATTATATTTTATCATCTCAGGCAACTGATGCAGCCCAGCATCAGTCCACAGATATTAGGTACCTGAACTCACTGTCTCTCCAGTGCAGCTCTTTTATTCTCTCTCTGTTTGGCTGAAAGCTCTTACCTGTTTATGTGCTACAGTACATTTATATATAGCTTTTTTTGTGCTCATGACTTCTCTTCAACGTTACAAATGGGGAATGCCATTTTCTGAATGGCCATTAGTCTAGATACTTTCCGCATTATTACCATTACTCTTTCTGACTTTAATAGCTGTTCCAGGCGTTTATGTTTAACATTAATAGGACATCCGTCGTCAGCTGGGAAACTGATAAAGAAGTGCTCTCCTGCCAAAACGTATGGTGGATTAATAAAAAAAAAACGAAACTGCACACCCCTTTTGTTGCCTATGTCAAACATTAACCCGTCCTCTTTTGATGTGTCAGCGTCTGCCATGTTTGGATTTTCTCATAACGGGACATTTCATTTTACACACAACACTGCCCTGGCTGGCTGTAACTTATGTGTGCCTCACCCTCATACCACTGAACCTTGCAGGATGCAGAGTGTCTGAGGCAAGTGTCTGAGGCCACTGTCCAATCAGGTTAAATGGGCACTAGGGTAGTTCCCTTCCTTTCTGGTGCTTTGCAGCTGTTAGAGTTTCTCTTTGCTCAAATGGGAGTAATTTCTGATATTTATATGTTTCTCTCGTCTTCATTACTTGATTTTGCTCGGGAGAAAGTGTCACTCAGCCGACTGAAGCTGAACTCGGACAAGACGGATGTCCTCATTCTCGGATCCACCCCTTCAGCCTGAGACAACTCCTGGTGGCTGACCACACTGGGAACAGTCCCGACACCCACCGACCACGCACGCAACCTAGGGGTCATCCTCGACTCCACCCTCTCCATGACTAAGCAGGTCAAAGCTGTCTCCTCCTCCTGCTTCAGCACCCTCTGCATGCTCCGCAAGATCTACAAGTGGATCCCCACCGAAACTAGAAGAATGGTCACCCAGGCCCTCGTCACCAGCAGGTTGGTCTACGGAAACGCCCTATACGCAGGAACTTTGGCCAAACTCCTGAGATGGCTGCAGCGCATCCAGAACGCCTCTGCACGTCTGATCCTCGACATCCCCCGCCACAGCCACATCACACCCCAGCTAAGAGACCTACACTGGCTCCCCGTCAACAAGAGGATAACCTTCCAGCTCCTCATCCACGCACACAAAGCACTCCACAACACCGGACCAGCATACCTCAACAGATGTCTGAGCTTCTACACCCTCACCCGCCAGCTCCGCTCCACCGGCCTCGCTCGCTCCTCAGTTACCCGCATCCAAAGAACGACTGCCGGCAGCAGATCTTTCTCCCACCTCACCGCCAAGACGTGGAACACCCTCCCCACCCACCTACGGCAGACCCAAGACCTACTGGCCTTCAGAAGACTCCTCAAGACCTGGCTCTTCTAGCAGTAGCAGCCCCCCCCATCGCCTTGAGACCCTCATGGGTAAGTAGTGCGCTTCATAATTGAAATGATTGATTGATTGTTTGATTGACTCATAGTCATTGAAATGTCACTCATAATTACACTAAAATTATGAAAATGTCACATATAGCAATCTGAAATCGTGGCAGTTATGAGTCGAGTCTGGGGCAGAGGCAGTGCTGGGTGATTTGCTGCAGACTGCAGCACAACCAACTCTTTGGTAGAGACCCTGCCACCACTGTGGCATACTGGAGCCTGAGGAAGGTAAGAGCTAAACAGTTGACACGAGGGGAAGAAAGGATCTTTGGTGAGTGGCAGGGCAGTGGGCACAAGTCCTATAAAAAGAAGTGGGGAGGACTAACCAAGTTAGGCAGCCAGCAAATTACTTCATGACATGTGCCATCCATAGCTGCCAAGTTTTCAGATTGCTATGTGTGACATGTTTACAATTTTAGTGTGGTTATGAGTGACATTTGACACTTTCTTGCGAGCAAAAATCAAGCAATGAAGATGAGGAAACATAAATATCAGAAATTAGACCCATTTGAGCATCGAAAAACTCTTAGAAGATCTAAAACTGCTGCAAACGCCTGATGCAGCTGACTATAATTAAAATGACAGCTATGGACCTCTAGAAAGCAGGTCACATGACTCCGCTAAGAATTAACACCAAAAAGAGCAAGGACCTGCGGTTAGGCTGTAGAACCGCTGGAGCGAAGCTGTGCAATAAGAGCCACTGACAATACAAGACAAAAGTTTAGCAGAGAACACAGATCTTTACTGGACCCCACTAATGTAGAAGGGGTATTGCTGGGTGCACATGAGGCATTCAGAGTTGTAGTGGCATGAGCATCGCCAGAGTCTGCCTTGGTGTCCTGGCATAAATATCTCCAGTGTCGTACAGCGAGTGACAAGTTACACACCAAGTGTAAATACACCAGACGACACTTCAGGCAAAGATTACATTTTTATTTTCCTGCCCATGGCACAGAAGCAGCTTGGTCTTCAGTCGGGTATTCAGTCCACCCTGCATTGCTGTTTAAAGCCTGCAGCACAGCAGGTGTCGTAAGACCCCTAAATCCAACACCCCACCTTCAGATCGAGATTCATGCAGGTAAGTGCAAAAGTAGTCTGTCTCGAGTGACAGTCATAACGCACGCTGATGAGAGTACTTGTCTGTGAACATATGGCATTGTTGCTGTTTGGAGAGAGCTCACATAATAAACCAGGAGAGAAGAATCACTAAACTCCATGCTGTTCTCTCTGCCCACATGGGACCTGTGCCCAGACTATAACAGGGTGTGAGAGGCCCTAACACAAAACTCAATTGCCTCAGGCCTATACCATAAATTTATTAGAGTCAGCTGACTCATGGACTCCGGCCACCACAGTGAGCATGTGCATGATAGCATGATTACTGGGCAAGCCACGGTAGAGCCTGTGAGACACCCATAGCGGTCACAGTCAGGCAGGATGACAAATATGTTTTAAAGTATTTTAAAAAATCACACCAGTATAATTAAGCGAGTGGCCCCGGGGTGCTGTCCACAGCCCTCTACAACAGCAAGTTCAGATAGTTAACACTTACTTGCACTAGTTAATAGACCAATGTAAAACTAGCATTCCAATGATACATGTGAGAAGCAGTTGTGCCCAAAATTTGACAGGTGAGATTCAAAATTCGAGTCCGAGACTTAAGCTCACACAATCACAGGATTGTGGATGCCATTGGCGGCAATCTGAGGGATAGCCCCAGGCGCCACAAGCTCTAGCTAAACCTCTGCTTCTACTCAACTGGACATTGACTCCATGGCGCAATCCGCTGCACTCTCTCCAAATCTGTGACTTAACCAGAGGGAACCTCAGCCAGGTGGAATTTCACAAGCCTGGGTACAGCAGTCACCGCCAAGTCTGCTGGGGAACCTCCCGATGTAAGTGATGCAAAAGGGCCCCCTTAGGTGTGAAGTTGCAGCGCTCATGCCACACAAGATCAGCTCAGTTCAGGGGCTTCACCCTCCACAGCGTCCGGGCAGCGCAACATCCTCTGGACTGTGATGCAGAGAGGTGAGATCTACCATTGGTAATCTCCTCCGTGCACCCCAGTGTGGTGGTGGTGGTGCATGGTATGCGATGCAGGCCTCCTTACGTTGGTGCGCAGGAGAGCCTCTACCATTCACGGCTCCAAGGGGCACCAGGCTTTCTTCTCACACAGGTCAACAAGGTGTCTCCATGCGACCTGGCAGACTTCACCACCAGGTAAGGGTGATCACTGACACCTCAATGTCTACCGCCATGGCCCAGCAAATCCACAGCAATTCCGCATCCCACTCTGGGTCCCAGACGCAGGTCCAGTGAGGCCTCTGGGCCCGGGGACTGTCCACGCTTTCAAGGTCTTGGATGCCATGGTGCTGGGAGGAGTGCGCAATGATAAGTGACGCATTACTGGTTTTGCCCCTCGATGGGCCTCTTTTCATGATTGTAGCCCTGATTTTCCTCTTCCCTTGGGACTCTGGCTGGTCATCCAGTCTGTTGGAGGGTTTGTTGGGGTGTTGATCTGCGCTGCACTTGGTCCTCGCTGCTCCATTCTGAATTCCATTGGTTTGGTTTCCTATTTTTCAATGGAGGTGGACTTATAGGTTATTTTTGCCTCTAGAGGCAAAAAAAGTGACGTTGGGCTGACTAACGTGAGTTTTTTTTTACCACTAATGGACCTTTTGTCAGTTTTTGCCCGCTAACGTCAGAATTTGTATCGCTTTCATGCTAGTGTTAGTGGCAGTTTTCATGTGGCTACCTGAAACTATCGCCATGTAGCGACGTATTGTAAATACATCGCTAACAAGACGTTTTTGGTGATAGGCAGCGTTTAAAAAACTGCTGCTTACTAGCATTTGCGTTAGTTAGCAGCAGTGTTTGTACATATACCCCCCAGTTACATGGAGCACAGTATGTCCTGATGCCAGCTCCATAGTTGAATAAGAACATGTCCAGGGATACCATGCGCTAGATCTGCACTTTATTATGCTAGAAAGCCTCTATATGTGATCTCTGCACACTTTAGATTTTTGTGATAAAGTTGCCATCTCTAACCACAAACTATCTTGTTTTTATCAAGCAAATCTCACTTACAGCAACTGATTGACATATAAAATGATATGAGATCCTACTGCAGTTACATCCGACTCCCTATTAATAAAACAGTAACC
Organism: Lissotriton helveticus; assembly: GCF_964261635.1. NCBI lineage: Eukaryota > Metazoa > Chordata > Amphibia > Caudata > Salamandridae > Lissotriton > Lissotriton helveticus. Next base: position 284,988,223 of record NC_136070.1, on the reverse strand, counting down.
TCATATACTTTTGGTAAAATAACAAGCATCTCTGTCTTTACATGCTAAAGTGCATACAATCATTTCACAAAAAAAAAGTATACAAATAGCAAGCAGTGAAAGAGGTGATGATTTTGGGATCCTCCCTAACCTAGGGGGAGAACCAAGCAGATGCCTTGAAAACAACGAGCACATCTTGATGAATGATCCAGTTGTGGTCCCATCCTCTTAGGACCACCCCAAGCACAGTTATGGACAAAAATATAATCCCAACCAAAGGCCCTGCAAAGCATTATGGGGCAAGATTAGCAGTGGGCAGTGAATATTATAGTATCCAATATCAAAATAACTCTACGAAGAGCTGCAGTTCAACTAGTCGTTACTAGGTGTCCCTCACGAGTCAAATGCAAAAGCATTGAAATTATTACATCAAGCTGCAGTTCCACTAGCGTTTGACTTGAGGGACACCTAGCAACGACTAGTTGAACTGCAGCTTGATGTAATAATTTCAATCGAAACTCACTTTTGATAAACACCTCATCATTTGCATAAAAGCAACAGGGGTGCCCGGCAGTACTCCTATGCAACAAAAGACAGAGAAAAAGGTCCAATTGAAAGGCCAAGGACAGTCGGTGCTATCTAAAGCTGAATCATTTTTGCTCTCGGAAGGAAAAACATGTAAAGTTGAAATGGCATTTGTAAACAAAATACTGCAGCAGTCGTTTGTTTAATGCGTTTAAATAGTTATGATGAAAATGCAGAACAGAATCAATATTTCATTGTCGCACAGGGTAAGCAATTTTAATTCTCTGTTAATCCTACTATTTATTACACAAAATTCAACTTTATTCAGGTAGCTATATGTGCAAGCACGCTGCCATCGCCAAACATCTGTGTTCAGCATGCTCTGTTTTTAATTCTCAGCAGGATAGTTATGCCATTCATCCCTTTGAGATTTATATAATAGATATTGCAAAGTGGATAACATTGGCCATTTACAGAGTTGTAAAACTGCAAATGGTGCTGTGGTAAGTACCCTCTAGAAATTTTTTTACAAAATACGCCGCACTCAGGAACTTAGATCATCTTATTTTATTAGCACAGATCCCAAGTCTGTCACTCCGACGCAGTTTTAACCTCTTGACATACAGAACACCTTTTGTGACAGATTTGTGTTACTACATTTGTTTTTAACCACAGTGGGTTGCACATGACTGAGATGTAATTAATTTGTGAAACGTTCATTTGCACAAAGTATGGGAATTCAACTTTGCCCATCCTATGTAGGAGATGACAGTACTATACCCTTGATGTCAAAGTACCAACGAGTAGCGAACACACTATACAATCATGAACATAATGTACTATACAGGTATTTAATAGGACTTGCTGGAAGGGAGGTGCTTTTTCGCCAACCCGACGTCTGGACCCCTAGAGAGCACGCCCGCCGGCAGTAATTCTGAAGAAACCTCTGCGCTGAAAGGAGTGGCTGCTCCGCACGACATGGACACCTTTGACCGGGAGCTGAAGAGAGCGAGCGATTAACGCAGTAAGAGGATTTGTTATCCAACCTTCCCGAATTGCCCGAGACACGCTCGCTCTTCTACCCGGTGCACCAGTGAAATTGGACTTTCCGCTCGTGTGCGGTGACGTACTCGAGCGCATCAGAGTGAAACCAGAGCCCGCCTGTGAGACTACTTCACGGCGCAGTTTGCAGGAACATTTCCGACGAATCAGCGGAGTTTAGACATGGCAGCAGAATGGATTAAGGGGAGAGAAGCATCCGCAAACCTTATTCTCAAAAAGAAAATGTCGAAAGTAATGGGAACACTTGCAGGCAGCAGCACCAGAAATCTCGAGTGTCAAACAATTGGGAAATTGACTTGAGAGGCTGAGAAAGAAAGAGACCAGCCGTTGGTGGGAGGCCACTTCCCTGCAAAACTATCTAGAGGTTAGCAGGATCCCACGAGGTCTGAGAATTTTCATTATCCCTACCCTGAACTGCCCCAAACGACAACTACTTAAGGACTGGACTGAGAACACCAACACATGCTCCAGGAACATGCTGCACATGTTAATAAAACATGCATGGGAGGAGCATAAAGAACTAACTGAGCAAATCGAAGCCCTGATGGTGGAATTTTCCAAATGCTCAGACCAGAATGAAGTCAAAAACACATTGAAACTGGTTGAAGAAAGCATTAAAATGTTTGCGAAAGGGGTGATTGAAAGAAAAGAAGGAACATTTTCCTATGATGAAAGAGATTGTAAAAGTGGCAGAATACTAACTTTTGCACGTACCTTTGACAAAATCAGAGCTAACATGGCCAAAGACAAAGCATTGGGGATCGTGGACAAAGGAATTAGTGGCTCCACAACAGATGTCAGTTCCGATGTAGAATCTATTGACGGTGCTGCCTCTATTCAGGGGGAACTTTCTTCTTTTTGCGAGGAGGTACGTCTCATGCAGATGAACCAAGAACAATCATACAGGGGAAAACCAGGGGAAAAAGGAAGAGGCGCCAACACAAGAGCAAGAAGAGACGGTGCAGGAGAAGAAAGAAGCAGCAATACTGGCATGGGAACGAGAAGCCAGGATCCCAAGAAGAAATAATGACTGACAACACCCAGCAGCTCACGGTAATGAACCTTTCTTGCAGACCTATCACAACCGCAGAAGAAGAGGTTTTAAAATTTGGCTTATCTTTTTGTCCAGATAATAATGTAGACTATGCTAATACTCGAGTTGACCTATACAAATTTGTACGTAAGGTGAAATTGTATAACCTACACAGCTCACGACTGAATACCACGGTTACCAATGTCACTGCACAAACCTCCAATGAAGGCACTGCACCAACACTAGCAATAGCCGATATACCCGCTGTAGTGGACATGCAGGATCTTTTAGACCAAAACACGGCATTCAGCCTTGCACCCGATCCACTTCACCCAGAGGGAGATAACATCACACTTCATTCTTTAGGATTACCCGCTGACAGAATGAGACACATTTCAGAGCCCCCTCTAGGTATGTACCTCAGACACCCAAAGACAACAAAAGACCTATTCCACGAGACTGTCACCAATGACATACTTAAACTCATGAATACCTGGGATGCCATTTCCATTTTGCAAAAAGATGACAGCATTGTCATCAAATCTTCTGACAGGGGGGGTAACATTGTGATAATGGATAGGGAGAATTACATACAAGAGGCAAACAGGCAACTCAACAACACTATCTGCTATGAGAGGGTTGACAAAAGCTACCTTATTAATCTACAAACCAGATAACACAGTCATCTCCAGGACTGGTCTGACCAAAAACTCATCTCCTGGGACAAGAGAAAATTCCTACTCAATGAGACCCCCACCACACCGACATTTTACCTACTCCCAAAAATACACAAAGATGCCATCAACCCCCCAGATCGCCCGATCGTATCCTCCAAGAATAGCTTAGTTGAGAAAACATCGGAATACGTTGACCACTTCCTCTTCCCTTACATTAGAGACCTCAACTCATACCTCAGAGACACAAAGGACTTTCTCCAAAAAATACACAACATACATTGGGAAAACGATTATTGGATGGTATCTTTAGATGTAGAAAGTCTCTATACGAGCAGTAGACACTCAGATGGTCTCAGAGCATGTCAGCATTTTCTCAGAGCAAGAGATATCAAACTGCTTGAACACACAGAATGTTACTTCAAATGATCGAGATCTGCCTTACTGAGGGTGTTTTTTTGTTCCATGGGAGGTGGTACAAACAATTGCAGGGCACTTCTATGGGTACCTGCTTCGCCCCGAGCTACGCTAACTTGGCGGTTGGCTAGTGGGAGGAGCAGGTACTCTGGAGTGAAGAGCTAGGGCCATGGTCCAGTAACATCGGACTATGGCTCAGATACATCGACAATGTTTTCTTTGTGTGGGAGGGCAATGAAAGTGATCTTCTAGAATTTGTGAAGCACCTCAACGCCAATTCCATGAACCTGAAATTTACTATGCGACACAGCCAACACAGCATTGACTTTCTTGACATCAGGCTAACTATTGAGGAGGGTAAACTTACGACTGACCTTTACAGGAAAAAAACAGCAGGCAATTCTACATTGCATTCAGTTAGCTGCCATCCACCAAACTTTAGATGGAGTGTTCCCTATAGCGAGTTTCTATGTGCTAAGAGAAATTGTAACACAGAGGTCAAGTACCAAAAAAATAGACTGGATATGATGAAAAGACTCAGAAACAGAGGTTACCCGGTCAAAATGTTACAGAAAGGGGCAACCAAAGCTGACTCTATCAGCCACCTTGATGCCCTTTACTCACCACCTAGATGCACAAATACAGTGAATAACTCAGAGACACCTGTCAGGTTTATTACCACCTACAGCACACAAGCCAACGAGCTTAGGAACATCCTTAAGAAAAGATGGCACATTCTAACACAGGACCTCTTCCTGAAAGACAAGTTGGGCCAATCACCTTCAGTGACAAATAGGAAAACTACCTCACTGAAAGACATCCTAGTCAATAGCCATCTGCAACCCAACACCAAAAAAAACGTGTTTAGATCAGAAAGGGGGGTTCTAAAAATGCAACAAATTCAAGGCCTGCAGTCACAGTAACAATGTGAGTGAAGTGTCACTGAGGAGAGCAAGAAGGAAATGGCGCATCACCAAACCCATTAATTGCAATACTGATTTTGTAGTTTATGCTATCACTTGTCCGTGCGACAAGTGGTATGTACGTTCTACAACCTTTCCAGTGAAAAAGAGAATTGTTGAGCACTGGAGAGCAGTGACCAACCGTGATTTCAGCTATAGCACTGCCAGACTCTTCAGTGAAACACTCGAGGGGGTTGGACGAAGGGTAAATACTTTGGCCTGGCCAGAAACCCAAGGAGTGGTAACAGAGTACAGGCTCTACGCAGACTAGAATCTAGACTGATACTGCTGGCTGGCAGTATGTTCCCTAATGGCATGAACAATGATGAAGAATTATATGTACACTTATAATTTCATGAGTTTGCTTCTCAACCACCAGAAATGAATTTCCATTTGACTATTAACAGAGCTTGTACTGTTATTTTTTTTTGGGGAAAACAGATTTTATTTGTCTGGACACACATATGATGCATTGCCCCGAACACTGGGGACCGTTGCAAGCAATAACATATCAAAATATAATTGACAGACTTTTAACAGAAAACAGTATCCCGACCCCCCTCCCACCCCTCCCCCCAAGTGCGCAGCTGGTTAACTGAGGACGACATAACTGTACAGAAAGCATACGGAGTCAAGCCAGGACACAGCACCAGAAAATGAAATGTCCCAGTGCTAAGGTAACAAGAGTGCAGCTCCATCGGGCGGCGCGTCTAAGTCCAGCCCTTGATAATCGTCCCACCGTTTCCAAATCTTAAAGTGCTTGCCAGGGCAGCCCCTGGCCAAGAACACAGGCTGCTCCAGACCCATGGAAAAGTCCATACCATTCCTCCAGGCAGCCAGAGGCGGAGGCTGGTGTGCCTTCTAGGCACGTGCAATGTCTCGTTTGGCCAAGGTAAGGCCCAGCAACAGTAAGTGGCATTTGTACCGGTTACCCCCAATCCCCTCCATAACATGTAGCAACGCCAATCTGGGATCTCGAGGAAGCACCCAAGCCAGCACCTCCGATAGGCTCCGGAAAACTCCTACCCAAAACCTCTGTAGTGCTGGACAGCTCCAGACAGTATGCAATAGAGTGCCAACCTCTGCTCCACACCTAAGGCACTCCGGGGAACCCACCATTCCCTCCCGCCATAAGCGCTGCCGTGTGAAGTATGTGCGATGTAAATACTTAAATTGGATCAGGCGCAGACGAGTGGAGATTGCGGCCGTCCGCGGACTTGCCAGAGCTTCATTCCAGTCCTCCCCCTCTAGGTCCCCAATATCCTCCTCCCATTTAGCCTTAAGTCTAGAGAGATCAGTCAAGCTGTGATGGACCAGTGTCTGATAGGTGCGTGAGAGCTTCTTGTCCGGCAACTCACCCATAAATAATTTAGCTTCCAGTGGGCTAAAGTCAGGGAGCTGTTCCAGAGCAGCCAGATAGGGCGTCAGGGCGTGACGGAACTGAAGGTATTTATAAAATTGGGTACGGGGCATCGTGAACTCCTCTTGCGGGTCTTGAAAAGACTTCAGAGAGCAGCCTGACATCACATCTCCCAAGGAGGGGATACCAATTGCGTCCCATCTCCGGAAGCCCTGAAGTGCAGACAGGTGGGGCAGGCCACCATTATGCCACAACGGAGTTTCCTGGGTGAGCACGTTCCACCAACCCATTCGGCGGAGTGCCTGCCTCCAGACGTAAAATATGACCTGGGTGGCCGAGGGAAGACAGCGCCGGAATGTGGCCGAGTACAACAACGTATGGACCGAAGTCGAGCCCATGAGAAATCTTTCAACTGCGTATGCAGGGTCCCCTCTGTCACCATACCACCAGTCGTTTAGGACCAGTAGATGCGCAGCCTGATAATACGATAGAACGTCTGACGTGGCCAGTCCCCCCATGTAGGTGGAGCGGAAACAGGTTCGTAATGCCACCCGCGCGATTCCACCCTCCCCCAGGAACCAGCGCGGCAGAATCCGATAGGGGTGGTTTTGTAGCTGATATACTATACGCGGGAGAGTCACCATTTTGAAGATGGCGGATCTGCCATAGATGGTCAATGGCATGCGGGACCACACCTTCATGTCCTCGCGCGCACGGTCCCAGACCGGGGTCAGGTTACGCTCCCGGGAAGCCGCCGCGTCCTCCGACAAGAACACACCCAGGTATTTCACTCCAGCCGACGCAATCTGGAGGCCAGACGCCCACTCCCCGACCTGTCCCCGCCCGCCCAGCATCCACAATATGGACTTTGCAGGATTCATATACAGGCCCTAAGTTTCACCAAAAATTTGGAGGATACGCAGCAACCGCGGCCCCAAGCGATCGAGAAAGAACATCACATCGTCAGCGTAGAACGCTATCTTATCCGTAAGGCCCATTGACCATCGGAATCCCTTGAGCTGGGCATCTATGCGCACCCACGCCGCAAGTGGCTCCATAGCGAGCGCGAATAGATAGGGAGACAGGGGACAGCCCTGTCGCGTCCCCTGACGAACCGCGAAGGGGCTCGAGATCGCCCCCCCGCGCGCACCGAGGCAGTGAGGTCCGTGTACAGGAGCCGCATGTACGCCAAAAAGCGCGGGCCTAGATTAAGGCGTTCCAATAGGGCAAACAAATAGACCCAGCTCAGGGAGTCAAAGGCGCTTTCCATATCGGCAAGGAATAGCGCCGCCGGCTCCCCAAGGGTCCGCCATGCGGAGACGGCTACATGAGCGCGCCGAATGTTATGGCGGGTGGCCCTCTGGGGCATAAAGCCCGCCTGATCCGGGTGCACTAGCTCCGTGATGTGAGGCTTAAGGCGGTTGGCTAGGACTTTGGCTAGGACCTTGGCCTCTGTGTTTAACAAGGATATCGGGCGATAGGGTGCATGGCTCTCCGGGGGCCGGCCCGGCTTCAAAAAGACCACCACTTCCGCATGACGCCAATCCGCCGGGAGAACTCCCCCCTCACGCGCCTCCTCTATCACCGGCCGGAGTCGTGTCCCAACTGGATGAAAAAATGCCGAAAAAACTCGCAGGGGAAACCGTTTGGTCCCGGCGCCTTACCGGGGTTCAACTCACCCAAGGCCGTACCTATCTCGTCGTCCGTCAGCGGTCTATCCAGCAAATCCCGCACTTCGTCAGATGCTGCCCGTGGGGGGAGGTCGTCTATGAACCGCTGGACCATAACGGCCGGCAGGCTCTCCCGCGGCGCGTAGAGCACGCTGTAGTAGAGAGCAAAACTCTCCGCAATCGCCTGGGGCTCGCGTACCGCCCCGCCCCCGGGATCCACTATCCGAGGAAATGGCTGGGCATGTAGCGTGCCCTGACACAGGCGGTGTAACATTTTACACGATTTGTCTCCCCACTGGTACACTCGACTACGAGTGGCCAACCAAGCCTGGCGCGCCTCATCCATTAGCACTGCAGTATACTGCTGCTGGGCCAGGAGCAGTCGCCACCGGCCCGGGCCCCCGTCCGCCTCCCGACAACCGCGCTCTAAGCCCTCCAGCTCGGCCTCACGTCGCACAAGGTCTTTCCGCCATTCCCTGCGGGCAGCCGCGCACCACTCAATATCCACGCCGCGCATAGTTGGTTTAAGGGCCTCCCAGATGCTAGTCTGAGAGTCAACAGAGCCCACATTGGACTCTAGATATCGATCTAATTCCAGGGCCATGTGTGCCCTATAGTTTTCTTGCGTCAGGTGCCATCCCGACAAATGCCATCTAAACGGCTGCCTGGCCAATCCCGCATTAAAGGTGAGAGCAATTGGTGAGTGGTCGGACAAGGCCCTCGGTAGGATGTCTACCGCCATGATTCTAGAGGTCAGTCCCCGTGGAACAAATATATAATCAAGTCTAGAGAACGAATCATGTACAGCAGAAAAATACGTGTATTCCCTCCCCGCGCCATGCATGTATCGCCATGTGTCCGTCCAGTCCAGTCCCGTCGCTAGTGCATGCAATTTAGTGGTAGAACCTCCCACGTCCCCCCTCCCAGCAGCCGACCCCACTACGCCACCTATCCTTACTCAGATCCATCACGTCGTTCCAATCCCCGCCCACTACAGAGAGGGTATCGGGCATGTCACCCCAGATGGACATGAGCTTCTCAACTAGGGGCCACTGTAAAGGAGGCGGGGCATAGACACTACCCAGGGTCACCATGTCACCCCCTATTCTACCCTGCACAAAGACATATCTACCCTGTGTGTCAGTCCAGACCCGCCCATGTATGTAGGAAACCCTGCGATGAATCAGGATGGCCTCCCCCCTCGAGCCCCTAGTGAAGCCCGAATGGTATAGCTGTGTGTACCCAAATCGTTGAAGGCACAGTATCTTTGTACCCAACAAATGTGTCTCCTGGATGAGCAGAACATCCGCCCGACCCTCTTAGCATGCTGGAGAACAGCTCCCCTCTTCACCTTGTCTAGCAACCCACGCACATTCCAGCTCACTATACGCAAGGAACCAAGGCCTACCCGTCCCTCCCTACCCCGCGCAGACATAAGACCAAAACATTACATAAATGACAATCCTCCTGTTGACCCAGCATATACCGTATGCATCCAACAAACAACAACATAGCTAGCGCACGCAACCCCCTCAACCCAACCCCCAACCCCCAACCCCCTTGCCCCTCACCCCCCACCCTGCACCTCCCAAACATGGAAGCACCTATCGCGGCCAAGCAACGGCTCGGACCTCAACGGGGGACCCTGAACCGCCCCTTCCAATGGATCCCCGAGTGGCATCCCATAGAAACAGGACCCCCACTCCCCCAACCCCCCTTCAACTAGGGCAGGCAACCAGCCCACGATACCTGAGCACCTGAGCATCCACAGTGTCCATCAGCAATGTCCTGGGTGAAAGTTCGAGCCTTCAAGTCCCCTCTTGCCGCTGTCAATCCGGTGCTGGACTCCCCTGGCACCGCTCAGAGCCCGAACCGGAGCCCCGGCCGGAGTGCGATTTCCTGCGGCGGCGCTGCTGAATCCTGAGGCCCTCTCGACCCACTCCACTCGCTGATGAATCTAATTCTCCCCCTGGGGCTGTGGTGACGCGGAGTTTCACTTTTTCATCGGTCCACTGGAAGACCTCCTCGGGGGAATCGAAGAACAGCGTGCGGGACTGGAAGACGACACGCAGCCGCGCCAGGTACAGCAAGGCATACTGGATATGGAGACCACGAAGACGGGCCTTGGCAGCGAGGAAGGATTGACGCTGCTGCTGCATTAGGCGCGTGTAGTCGGGAAAAATGAGGATGGTGGCGTTCTCGTGCATGAGAGGTTCCTTCGCTCTTGCCTGCCTCAAGATGGTGTCCCGGTCTGCATAGTTCAGGAATCTAGCTATAATGGGCCGTGGGCGGGCTCCGGCAGGGGGCTTCTGCATAAGAGCCCGATGGGCCCGCTCCACCACAAAGCAGCGGGACAGAGCGTCCGAGGGAAGCCAGCTTTCTAGCCACTGTGCCAAAAAGCGTTCCGCATTATTGCCCTCGCATCCCTCCGGAAATCCCACAAAGCGCAGGTTGTTCCTCCGAGCGCACCCCTCCGCGTCTTCAACCCTCATAGCGAGGCCCCTCTGTGTTTTCTCCATGGCGGCCACCTTCTTCTTAAGCACGGACACGTCATCTTCAACTTCGGAAATTCGCGTCTCCGCACCCGTGATCCTCTCCACCGCGTTCCTCAGATCTTGCCAGATCAGCATCACATCGGAGCCGACGGCCCCAATCTTGGCATCAAGTGCGTCTCTCGATTGCGTGATGGCTGCCAGCAGCGCAGCGTTGTCCGGCGCAGAGGTCTGCGACCCCCCACTGCCGCCCGCCGCCTGGCCCACCTCCGTAAATTTGTCCAGAGTCCCCTGCTTGGTAGGGCCACCCCGAGTCATCGTGGCCGTAGAGAAGACGGTATGCACCTGGACTCCACACACCGACACCAACAATCGCTGGTCAACCAGGGGGAAGGCGAGCCAACAGGGTAGGCCTCAGACTAGGACTTCTCCCCCTCAGCAGATGACTCACTCACGTGGCTGCTGCCAGCTGCCCCTCGAACTCCTCAGCGGCGCAGCCAACCCTCCACCGCGCCAGGATAATGGCCGCCAACCTCACCAGCAGCACCTCCTCGCCGTCTGCACCCCACCGGCACTACCTCCGAGATGATAGCAAAGGGGGCACACAGCTTTACTGCAGAGGACCAGCAGCGCCGCTCCACACGCTCATCCAGGCCGATGGGCACACCGCCCGGGTCAGAGCCATTAGCTCGGGGCCTCAAAATGGCTGCCGTCCCTCAGGGCCGGCCAGCGGCCCGCGGCCTATAATCTTGGCGCCTCCCGGCTCACACACAGTCTCGCCACCACTGTCACCTTCCAGGGGGGGCTCCGCTGCCAGTCTCGCACCCCCGCAGCCTCGTCTCCCTCCGGGCCGGGATTGTACAGATGGGGCGCCCCGCCCGTGTCGGCCGCCAGGTCCCACCCGCAGGACTGGGGTCCGCAGCGCCGGCCAGGCCAACAAAGCGAGGTCCCGGCTCCGGAGTCGCGGGAGCGTGCAGGCCGCCAGTTCTTTCCAGCGGCGCTCAGCAACGCGCCGGGAGCCCCCGCCGGTCTCCGGGGACAGCAAGCTCCAGCAGCAGGTCTCAGCACCCTGGGTAGCGATCCAAAGGTGCTAAGGGCAGGATATGGCACAGGATAAATATCGGGCTGGCCGGAGCGAGCTCAACACACAGCCGCCATCGCTGCCGGCCAAGCCACGCACCCGTACTGTTATTTTTTAACTCACTTTACCAATATTTCATGTCAATCTATATATGTATCAAAATGCATTGTATAACTCAACCATTCGTTTGGGGACAAATAACATAGGTACTTTTGATAGTAATTGTGTAACTTATTTTTTCTTGATTAGAGAACTGGGTGGAACCTTAGTATGCAATAGGTGATTAAAGATGGGGATGTTGATACTAACATGTTGCAAACTCTGAACCGTGCTGGTTAATGATCTGCTTTGCTTTATTTTTGACAGAACACCACCTTGACCCGTTTGGAAGAATAGTCACTATGCTAATCATAAGAGCACATGAGAACCAGCCTGTTCCTTCTGAACTGCCGTCTCTACTATAGATTCACTTCTGCGACGCTATGTGGCAAATTTCTCATCTATACCCCACACTGAGACCATCACAACTTCACCTACTTTTCCCATACCTACACCACTGCACCTTATGGTAGACTAAGGTACTTTACCTTGATTCACCCACACTTATGTGCACAATAGTATGTGCACAAACATTTGGATATTAATTATTTCTTTATTCCTTGAGACTGCCCAAAGGATTGATTGAGCTCCTCACCAGATGTGAAAATATTGAAATGTACTTGACAAATTACTGGCATTTTTCACTTCAAAAGCATTAAATGTGACAATGCATTTATTACTTCAATATACACGCCTTGCATTCTTATTCAAGATATTAGGAGGATTTAAAACACATTTGTTTTCACTGTATGCGCTTAAATGACATGAATTGGCAATATTTCTTTTATTTCTATGCACACTGCGTCGTGCATTCCATTGTTACTTTAAATATGTGGGAAATTCTCAGATGGTTATGTGACCAAGATCTCAGCCGAGATCGAAACGCGTCTTCCCTGTTTGTCTGAATAAACCCGCAAAACTTTTACCTGCATACCTGGTGTGGCTCGTTATTTCTGCAAGGATCGGCAGTAATTACTGTGGAATATATATATATATATATATATATATATATATATATATATATATATATATATATATATATATATATATATATATATATATATATATATATATATCCAAAATAAAGTTGCTCCAAATTGAGGCGCCACACACTCCGTGAAATGAAAACCTTTTATTGATGGGGCTTCAAAGGTTCAGCAGTGTCCATACAACCGAATCAGCATGCCTGTAAATTAGTTATCTTTGCCATTGTTGTCTTTGCCAAACATGTTCCGCCCTTGATCACTGGCTGAGGCAGCAGGGAAACAGCAATACATTCATGGCGCACCTGCACCATTTTAACTTCTCCGCCCCAGTGGGTGTGAACCACCACGGCATTCTGGTAGATAGAGTTTTTGATGTAAATAAATCCACAGTGGGTGCCATTATGTCCCGCACAGCTGCTGTTTGAAACCATAGTGGTAGCTGTACAGTGCACCACTGTACACATTGAACGTTCATGTCCCATCAAACGGTCACGTAGTTCCTTAGCGTCTCATTTCCCCAGCACTTTGGATCAGCCGTCTAAGATGCGGGGCGCCTCATGACCAGAGCCGGCCGCTTAACATTCAAAAGAAAGTTGCTCCAAATTGAGGCGCCACACACTCCGTGAATTTAAAACCTTTTATTGATGGGGCTTCAAAGGTTCAGCAGTGTCCATACAACCGAATCAGCATGCCTGTAAATTTGTTATCTTTGCCATCGTTGTCTTTGCCAAACATGTTTCGGGCTCGTTCCGCACTTGATTGTTTGGCAAAGACAACGATGGCAAAGATAACGAATTTACAGGCATGCTGATTCGGTTGGCCGCGACCCTTGGCGCGGCAGTAGGGTTCCTGGCCTCCACCTTCCTGGGGGGTGACTTCAATGCGGTCCCTTCTCCGGACATGGACACGTCTGGGACCACTTCCCACGGCAGACGGGCGCAGGCGAAACACTTAGCGAGCTGGGCCGAATCCCTAGGCCTTTGTGATGCATGGCGTACGTGGCACCCGCGATCTAAGCAATTCACCCACACTTTGGCCACGCATTACACACGCGCGCGCATAGACATCATTTATATTCCCTCGACCGATTTTCTTTGGCTCCAGGACGTTGCAATCCTCCCGCGGGGTATATCCGACCATTCTCCGGTGATGCTCACCGTGGGCCCCCCTCCTGCCACAATGCATCAGACCTGGAGGTTGAATGCATGGTTCCTCCAGGACAAGGACTTCCGGAAAGTGGTGGGACAGAAACTCCAACATCACTTCCAGACTAACGAGGGGTCGGTGTCGTCGCCGGGTACTCTGTGGGAGGCGGGCAAGGCCACCATCCGCGGAGTCGCCAAGGGGCAACTCAAAGCCCAATGGCGTGCGCAGTTGGCCAAGCTCACTTCATGCGAAGCACAGGCCTTACATCTTGAACGGTCCACCGCACAAAACCATGACGCCTCCGACGTGAGACTCCTCGCCCACACTCGTGAAGAGATTCGACAATTGTCGATGGAAGCGGCAAATCTCCTCTGGCGCTCTTCTGTTGCTAGTGTGTATGGATGGGGAGATAAGAACGTCTCCCTCCTCCATAGATTGGCCACGTACCCCAGAGTGAACCGAATAATCCCCGAGATCATAGATCAAGAAGGCTCAGTAAGTAACTCCTCCGCCGGCATGGCCCAGACCTTCCCTAGATATCATCGCCAATTCTATAGGGCCCGGACTCCCTCATTGTCTCTTTCAGACATGTTGCTAACTGAAGACGGTCAGCTCCCTCACCTAGACTTGGCAGTGCAGGTGGACCTGGACCACACCATCACCCGTGAGGAGATCGGGGGGGCAATTGCCCTTGTCTCATCCGGTAAAATGCCGGGTCTGGACGGTCTCCCTCAGGAGTACTACGCCCTGTTCCGCGAGACGTTGATTCCACACCTTGCCCAGCTATTCCATGAAGCAGTGGAGAAGGGTTCCTTCCTGCCGGACACCGACATGCCACCATCTTGGTCCTGCCTAAATCTCAGCCACCCTTGCCTCGGTGTGAGGACTATCGCCCCATCTCACTTATTAACACAGAACTAAAACTGTACGCCACAATACTTTCTCAGCGCCTCAACCCCACTTACATACACTGGTCCATCCAGACCAATGCGGGTACTTAATGCCTTCTCGTGGTACCCGTCACTGTTTGGGGAAGTTCCACTCGGCCCTGGCTCATCGCAATCTACTCACCCCTTACCTCACACTCCTTCTGGTAGATTTTGAGAAAGCCTTTGACTAGGTGGACTGGGGGTTTTTGGACGACGTCCTGGCGGAGATGGGCTTTGGACCCCGCTTTCGTGGTCTCGTCAGCGTACTCTATGCTCGGCCGAGGGCTTGCGTTCTGGTAAACGGGGTTCTATCAGAACCCTTATGGATCTGCAGGGGAACGAGGCAGGGCTTCCACCTCTCTCCCCTGCTCTTTGCGCTGGTAATGGAGCCCCTGGCAGCTCTGATACGCTCCAGCAGACAGGTGCGGGGCTGGAATGGCCCAATACTGAGGCGTAGAAAATCACCCTCTATGCGGACTACGTCTTGATTTATCTGGCCGACCCCGTGAGCTCGGGCCCGCACTGCCTCCAGATACTCCGGTCTTTTGAGCAAGCCTCCGGCTCAATCCTGGTAAGTCGGTCTTGGTCCCCCTCCACATCTCCAGGGAGTGTTTCGAGTGGCAGTCCACCATACTGCTCCACCGCCAATTGTTTAAGTATTTAGGGATCTGGGTGACTTTGCTCCCTGAACTCATCTGGGCTCTTAACGTCACTCCCCTGGTGAAGCGGGTTCGGTCTGATTTGTCAAAATGGCAGCCACTGCCTTTGAATCCCATGGGAAGAGTCGCGCTCTTTAAAATGATGATTCTTCTCAGGTTCCTTTACATGCTCCAAAACACTCCCCTTAATTTTTCACGAGCGTGGTTCCGGGAGCTTGTCAGAATGACTTCCAGATTCCTTTGGGGGAGGGGCAGGTCCCGATTGGCCCTGGGCGTCTGTCAGATACCTTCCTTTGACGGGGGTCTGGGGATTAGGGGTGGGCGGAATTTGCGTAATTGCGTTACACAAATCTCCGCGAAACGGTAAAAAATCTCAGCGAACACGCAGAAATTCCGTGAACACGCGGAATTGCTTGTTCGCGATGCTTTTTTACTGTTCACAATCGCTGTTTGGGTGCTCGGCAGGAAATATCTCGCGAACACGCATTTGAGAGCGCGAACTAGCAAAAAATTTCAGAAAGTCGCAGAACGCAGAATTTTGGCCAATTTTGCGGTCTCCATGGAAAGCAAAATTACCCAAATTCCGCAAATTCCGTGAGCGGAACGGAATTTACCGCCCAGGCCTACTGGGGATGACCCATTTATACTTGTATTACCTGGCAACGCGCTTGCTTGTGCTGCACAACTGGTTTATTGGGGGTTGGTCTGATCCGGCTTATAGGTTGGAACTTAGTGAATTGGGCTTGTCCAACCTGCAATCGATGATGTATGGGGCGCCTGTCCCGTCTCGTCTGCCTGACATGACTCGCTCGGCGCTCCTGGCATGGCAGGCTGCGCTCTGCCACACCCAATGGACCCGCACTCTGACTCAATGCACACCCTTGTGGCACGGGCACAGGCTCAGGGAAGTCAACGGACTACAAGGTTTCCGGTCATGGGACCTGACCACTTTGTTCGCCATAAGTTGGCAGGGTATGCTCAGACGTGAGTCCCTTGCTCACTTTGCCACTGGATTCAAGCAAGCCTGGCTGAAGACGGCTGGAATGCCAGAAACCGGTCCTAGGAAGCTTGTTTCTGGTCCAGGGAAGGCATGGCTTGGCAGTTCGGGCTGGACTGTTTCCATGAGGCACAGGGTCAGACTGATTTGCATATGGCCATGTCTGAACTGGGTGGCAGAGTGGGCTAAAAAATGGTGATGGATTAAGCCCAGATCTCTTGACTGGGTGTGAGTGTTTGATTGGTTCAGATGCTCCGTCCATCACCACCCCCTTTTGTACCGCTTTGTTCGCCATAAGTTGGCAGGGTATGCTCAGACGTGAGTCCCTTGCCCACTTTGCCACTGGATTCAAGCAAGCCTGGCTGAAGATGGCTGGAATGCCAGAAACCGGTCCTAGGAAGCTTGTTTCCGGTCCAGGGAAGGCTTGGCAGTTCGGGCTGGACTGTTCCCATGAGGCACATGGTCAGACTGATTTGCATGTGGCCATGTCTGAACTGGGGTGGCAGAGTGGGCTAAAGAACGGTGATGGATTAAACCCAGATCTCTTGACTGGGTGTGAGTGTTTGATTGGTTCAGATGCTCCGTCCATCACCACCCCCTTTTGTATCGCTTTGTTCGCCATAAGTTGGCAGGGTATGCTCAGACGTGAGTCCCTTTCTCACTTTGCCACTGGATTCAAGCAATCCTGGCTGAAGACGGCTGGAATGCCAGAAACCGGTCCTAGGAAGCTTGTTTCCGGTCCAGGGAAGGCATGGCTTGGCAGTTCGGACTGGACTGTTCGCATGAGGCACAGGGTCAGACTGATTTGCATATGGCCATGTCTGAACTGGGGTGGCAGAGTGGGCTAAAGAACGGTGATGGATTAAACCCAGATCTCTTGACTGGGTGTGTTTGATTGGTTCAGATGCTCCGTCCATCACCACCCCCTTTTGTACCGCTTTTTTCGCCATAAGTTGGCAGGGTATGCTCAGGCGTGAGTCCCTTGCTCACTTTGCCACTGGATTCAAGCAAGCCTGGCTGAAGACGGCTGGAATGCCAGAAACCGATCCTAGGAAGCTTGTTTCCGTTCCAGGTAAGGCATGGCTTGGCAGTTCGGGCTGGACTGTTCCCATGAGGCACAGGGTCAGACTGATTTGCATATGGCCATGTCTATACTGGGGTGGCAGAGTGGGCTAATGAACGGTGATGGATTAAACCCAGATCTCTTGACTGGGTGTGAGTGTTTGATTGGTTCAGATGCTCCGTCCATCACCACCCCCTTTTGTACCGTTTTGTTCGCCATAAGTTGGCAGGGTATGCTCAGACGTGAGTCCCTTGCTCACTTTGCCACTGGATTCAAGCAAGCCTGGCTGAAGACGGCTGGAATGCCAGAAACCGGTCCTAGGAAGCTTGTTTCCGGTCCAGGGAAGGCATGGCTTGGCAGTTCGGACTGGACTGTTCGCATGAGGCACAGGGTCAGACTGATTTGCATATGGCCATGTCTGAACTGGGGTGGCAGAGTGGGCTAATGAACGGTGATGGATTAAACCCAGATCTCTTGACTGGGTGTGAGTGTTTGATTGGTTCAGATGCTCCGTCCATCACCACCCCCTTTTGTACCTCTTTGTTCGCCATAAGTTGGCAGGGTATGCTCAGACGTGAGTCCCTTGCTCGCTTTGCCACTGGATTCAAGCAAGCCTGGCTGAAGACGGCTGGAAGGCCAGAAACCGGTCCTAGGAAGCTTGTTTCCGGTCCAGGGAAGGCATGGCTTGGCAGTTCGGACTGGACTGTTCGCATGAGGCACAGGGTCAGACTGATTTGCATATGGCCATGTCTGAACTGGGGTGGCAGAGTGGGCTAAAGAACGGTGATGGATTAAACCCAGATCTCTAGACTGGGTGTGAGTGTTTGATTGGTTCAGATGATCCGTCCATCACCACCTCCTTTTGTACCGCTTTGTTCGCCATAAGTTGGCAGGGTATGCTCAGATGTGAGTCCCTTGCTCACTTTGCCACTGGATTCAAGCAAGCCTGGCTGAATGCCAGAAACCGGTCCTAGGAAGCTTGTTTCTGGTCCAGGGAAGGTATGGCTTGGCAGTTCGGGCTGGACTGTTCCCATGAGGCACAGGGTCAGACTGATTTGCATATGACCATGTCTGAACTGGGGTGACAGAGTGGGCTAAAGAACGGTTATGGATAAAACCCAGATCTCTTGACTGGGTGTGAGTGTTTGATTGGTTCAGATGCTCTGTCCATTACCACCCCCTTTTGTACCGCTTTGTTCGCCATAAGTTGGCAGGGTATGCTCAGACGTCAGTCCCTTGCTCACTTTGCCACTGGATTCAAGCAAGCCTTGCTGAAGACGGCTGGAATGCCAGAAACCGGTCCTAGGAAGCTTGTTTCCGGTCCAGGGAAGGCATGGCTTGGCAGTTCGGGCTGGACTGTTCCCATGAGGCACAGGGTCAGACTGATTTGCATATGGCCATGTCTGAACTGGGGTGGCAGAGTGGGCTAAAGAACGGTGATGGATTAAACCCAGACCTCTTGACTGGGTGTGAGTGTTTGATTGGTTCAGATGCTCCGTCCATCACCACCCCCTTTTGTACCACCTGATAGGTATCTCACAGCTGGGTGAGGTTTGCGTGGTTGATCATATGCGCTCCTTTCAGGCCCTCCAGGGAAGACACTACTTACACCACTCACAGTTTTACAGATATTTGCAGCTGCGTCACACCCTTCAGGTGCACCTCACGACTGGCACTCATCTCTCAGACCACAGCCTGCCCGAGGCTCAGATCATGTTGGGGGACCTGGGAAGGGGGGGCATCTCCTGCATCTATCGGACACTCATTAACAATACCCCACCTCACTCAAGCGGCTGCGGACCCAATGGGAGGAATGGGTGGGCTCCCTGGAAGAAGAAGACTGGTGCGATGCCCTTATGGTGCCCAGGACAGTCACGGCCTCAGCCAGACTGTGGATGATACAGCTCTACTTCTTGCATGCTGCCTATTTGACACCAGCACGTCTGCACCGTGCGGGGTTCCAGTCATCTCCCGCTTGCGTGAGGTGTGGCCATGAGCCGGCCGATTTTTTCCATGTGGTGTGGTCGTGCCCGCGCTTGGCGGGCTTTTGGGGAAACATAGAGGAGCTCACCGAGGTGTTGGCGTGGGAGATTCCGCACAATCTGACGCATGCAATCCTGGGCATCACAGATGGGATGGATGGGTCTAGACATAGAAAATTGTTTTACACTACAGCAATGGTGGTGGCGAAGAGGGACATAGCCTCCGCTTGGAAAAGTCCTGACCCTCCCACTGCTGGGAAGTGGCGGGCGGGGGGTGACTGGTACACCGCACAAGAGAAAACAATGTATGCAGCTCGCGGCACCCCCAAGAAGTACCGCAGGGTTTGGGGGAAGTGGTTGGGGGGCTTTGTCTAGTTTAGCAGGGGATTTTCCACATGTTATACGTTGATATGTATGCACTTGTCCTTTGGATTGTCCAGACCATTGTACGCATTCCTTTGATATCATGGAACCTTGATGACTGGCTGGTATTTTAGTTAAAATCAATAAAAATGTGTTTATCAAAAATATATATATTTGTAACATATATACAATTATGAAATTTAATTTCTCTCATTATTAAATCTGTTTTTAGTTTATTTACTTGTTAAAATATACATACTGGTAAAATGTAGTTTCTCTGTTATAAATACACTCTCCTGCAAATATATATAATTTGTGATTTTTTTACTACTGTTTATTAAAACATTATATTTTGGATTTACCTGTCATTTCTATGTTTTTTATAATAGAAATTATTATTAAAAATGAGATGTCTATTTTTTTCAACCACCTTTTCATTAATATCATTTTTAATGTATATAATTAAATATTTTGTAATAATTTTTGTTATTTAAAGGACATCATTTACATTAAATAATACATATATGATATATTTGTTCTTGATTTACCTATAACTAAATATGTTTTATCTAATTTTACCTCTAATAATATTATTCTCATATATTTAAAAAATACTCACCTTAATTATGGTTACTACTCCACTCAACATAAATACCCAATAATATTTTTATTTAATTAACTTATTTTACTGTTCTCACTCCACTTTGTATTTAATTGGGGTAGGTGCTGGACACTGACCTTAATTAATGTACTATTCCCACTCCAGTCTGTATTTAATTGAGGTAGGTGCTGGACACTGAACTTAATTAATTTACTATTCCCACTCGAGTCTGTATTTAATAGGGGTAGGTGCTGGACAATACATTTTATTAATTTACTATTCCCACTCCAGTCTATGTTTATTTGAGGTAGGTGATGGACAGTAAACTTAATTAATTTACTATTCCCACTCCAGTCAGTATTTAATTGGGGTAGATGCTGGACACTGATCTTAAATAATTTACTATTCCCACTCCAGTCTGTATTTAATTGGGGTAGGTGCTGGACACTAAACTTAGTTAATTTACTATTCCCACTTCAGTCAGTATTTAATTGGGGTAGGTGCTGGACACTGAACTTAATTAATGTACTATTCCCACTCCACATTCAATTGAGGTAGGTACTGGACACTGAACTTAATTAATTTACTATTCCAACTCCAGTCTATATTTAATTGGCATAGGTGCTGGACACTAAACTCAATTAATTTAATATTCCCACTCCAGCCTGTATTTATTTGAAGTAGGTGGTGGACACTGAAGTTAATTAGTGTACTATTCCCTCTCCAGTCAGAATTTAATTGGGTAGGTGCTGGACACTGAACGTAATTAATTTAATATTCCTTCTCCACTCTTAATTTAATTAGGATAGGTGCTGAACACTAAACTTAATTAATTTACTATTCCCACTCCAAACTATATGTAATTGGGGTAGGTGCTGGACACAAAACTTAATTAATTTACAATTGCCACTCCAATCTATATTTAATTGGGGTAGGTGCTGGACACTAAACTTAATTAGTTACTATTCCCACTCCAACCTGTATTTATTTGGGGAAGGTGGTGGACACTGAAGTTAATTGAATTACTATTCCCATGCCAGTCTATATTTAATTATGGTGGGTGCTGGACACTGAACTTAATTAATGCACTATTCCCACTACAGTCAGTAGTTAATAGGGGTTGGTGCTGGACAATAAACTTAATTAATTTACTATTCCCACTCCAGTCTATATTTAATTGGGGTAGGTGCTGGACACTCAACTTAATTAATGTGTTATTCCCACTCCACATTCAATTGAGGTAGGTACTGGACACTGAACTTAATTAATTTACTATTCCAACTCCAGTCTATATTTAATTGGCATAGGTGCTGGACACTAAACTCAATTAATTTAATATTCCCACTCCAGCCTGTATTTATTTGAAGTAGGTGGTGGACACTGAAGTTAATTAGTGTACTATTCCCTCTCCAGTCAGAATTTAATTGGGTAGGTGCTGGACACTGAACGTAATTAATTTAATATTCCTTCTCCACTCTTAATTTAATTAGGATAGGTGCTGAACACTAAACTTAATTAATTTACTATTCCCACTCCAAACTATATGTAATTGGGGTAGGTGCTGGACACAAAACTTAATTAATTTACAATTGCCACTCCAATCTATATTTAATTGGGGTAGGTGCTGGACACTAAACTTAATTAGTTACTATTCCCACTCCAACCTGTATTTATTTGGGGAAGGTGGTGGACACTGAAGTTAATTGAATTACTATTCCCATGCCAGTCTATATTTAATTATGGTGGGTGCTGGACACTGAACTTAATTAATGCACTATTCCCACTACAGTCAGTAGTTAATAGGGGTTGGTGCTGGACAATAAACTTAATTAATTTACTATTCCCACTCCAGTCTATATTTAATTGGGGTAGGTGCTGGACACTCAACTTAATTAATGTGTTATTCCAACTCCAGCCTGTATTTATTTGGGGTAGGTAGTGGACACTGAAGTTAAAGAATTAACTACTCCCACTCCAGTCTTTATTTAGTTGGGGTAGGTGTTCGACACTTATGTTTAATTAATTTCCTATTCTCACTCCAGTATGTATATAATTGGGGTAGGAGCTGAGAACTAAACTTAATTTATTTACTATTCCGACTATAATCACTATTTAAGAAATGTTCAAACTAGTACACACATTGTATAACATGATATTTTTTATTGTTTTTAACATATTTTATAATGTTTTTGTATTATTTGAATTTTTGCAATTTTTCTTTACTTTTCCCTAGTGTATCAAAATGTAATATGTTTATATTATACAATACATTATGTTTCTTAATTTTTTTTATTTATATATGTTTAATTTTCAAATATAAACTCCTTTATCCCCTATAAATCCAACATTTCACTCATACCTTTTACTTAGAAATTTGAAAAAAAATCAAATAAAAATGTTATTGTTTATAATACACTCCCCACCCTTATACCCAAGAAACTCAACATCCAACTCCAAAATTTTAATTTTAAATTCAAAATGAATTTAAAAATTCATAATTAATCATTTAAAATGTTACCAATTATTTGTTTCAAACACTCCCCACCCTTATCCCCTATAAACCCAACATCCCACTCCTAAAATATCAATTGAAATTCAAATAAAATTTAAAATTCACACTCAATTTTTTTATTTTTATAAAACACTCCCCAGTCTTATCCCCTATAAACACAACATCCCACTACTAAAAATGTTATTTCAATATCAGAATTTAATTAGAAATTCATACTTATATTTTTATAATTGAAACAAATTAAAATATATTTTTTAAACACTCCCCACCCTTATCCCCTATAAACCCAACATCCCACTCCTAAATTTTAATTTGAAATGTAAAATTTAATTAGAAATTCATACTTAACTTTTTCTAATTTATACAAATTAAATATTTTTTTTAACAAACTCCCCACCCTTATCCCCTATAAACCCAACATCCCGCTCCTAAATTTTAATTTCTAATTTGAAATGTAATTATAAATTCATACTTAAATTCTCAAATTTATAAAAATGTAATCATTTTTTTTTAAACACTACCCACCCTATCCCCTATAAACCCAACATCCCGCTCCTAAATTTTAAATTCAAATTTGAAATTTAAATATAAATTCTTTTCTAAAATTTCACAATTTAAACAAATTAAATTTAACTCTTTTTAAAACACTCCCTACCCTTATCCGCTATAAACCCAACATCCTGCTCCTAAATTTTTATTTGAAATTTGAAAGTTAATAATAAATTCATACTTAAAATGTATACATTTATACAAATTACATTGTTTTTAATCACTCCCCACCCTTATCACCTATAACCCAACATCCCCCTCCTAAAACAGTATTAAAAAAACCTATTATAATGTAAAACACAATTTACTATTTGCCTGTGGTTGTTACAGTTAAAAAATGTAGTTTTAGCCAGCCTGTATTTGCATATTTTATCACCTATGTTGTGTTTTAAATGTGTGGTTTTCCCTGCCCATGAATGCCTCCATTTAGTGTGTTGAATTGTGGGATTTTCAGTCCAACCTCTGTAGTTAGTCCCTCTCATTCCATGGTGACAAATCTGTTTTCCCTCCAAATTTCTCCTTTGCTCTGTGCTTAGACCTGTGTGCTAAAACAGTGCACCCCCAGCCACCATTTTGTGTTCACAAGCCAGTGAGGCCAGCCCCCCTGCCCCCCCCACCCCAGCATCAGGGATTTTCTACATCAGAGGGTGCTTCTGTGAGCTGTTTAAACTGTATTTACTGGGGTCTGTGCACTTCGTTTTTCGGCCAGCAGGGGGAGTAAAGCTTTATTCCAACAGTATTGTTAGATTTCGAGTTAGTGAAGCCTTTACCTACAGAAGTCCAAAGTTGTGGATTGAGCCTGTCTGTCTCCTAGGAGATTCTGAACAGGAGCAGCAGCTTCCAACTCCCTGGCCAGCAAACCTTGTCTGAGGTTGCTGGTACCTTATATGGTCTGCTAGTGGTTGCCACATGTGTACACTAATTGGTGGTTGTATATGGTGTTTCTATTGGGTTAGGGTTAATGTCCTCATTGGTTGGGTATTTGAGGGTTCCGATTGGTTTCTCGGTCTGTGACTCACTCATTGTAGGGTTGAGACTAGGGCTAGGGGTAGGATTTCTATTGGAAGTAGGGACTAGGGCTTCCTATGTTATTGGTTGTTAGGAGTAGGGTGGGACTAGATCTTTAATTGGAAGTAGCTATTTAGGGCTTCTGGTGTGATTGGTTGTTGGACCAGTTGTGGGACTAAGAGTAGGGTTAGGCTTTCTATTGGAAGTAGGGACTAGGGCTACCTGTACCATTGGCTGCTTGGACTTGGGTTGGGACTAGTGGTAGGGCTAACGCCTTTGTTGGATGTAGAGATCAGGGTTGGGGCTTGGACTAGGGCTAAGATTGGCTGCAAGGTCAATCAATCAATCAATCATGCCATTTGTAAAGCGCACTACTCACCCGGGAGGGTCTCAAGGCGCTTGGGAGGGGGTATGCTACTGCTCGAACAGCCAGGTCTTGAGTTGTTTTCTGAAGGTGAGATGGTCCTTGGTCAGCCGAAGGTGGATGGGGAGGGAGTTCCACGTCTTGGCAGCCAGGTAAGAGAAGGATCTTCCTCCAGCGGTTGCTCTTCGGATGCGTGGTACGGCTGCGAGGGCGAGGCTGGTGGACCGTAGCTGGCGGGTGGGCGTGTAGAAGGTCAGGCGGTCATTGAGGTACTTGGGGCCCAGGTCGTGGAGAGATTTGTGTGCGTGGTTGAGGAGCCGGAATGTGATCCTCTTGTCGACGGGGAGCCAGTGCAGGTTCCTCAGGTGGCTGGAGATGTGGCTGCGTCGGGGGACATCCAGGATGAGTCGGGCGGAGGCGTTCTTGATGCGCTGGAGTCTTTTCTCTAGCTTGGCTGTGGTTCCGGCGTAGAGGGCGTTTCCGTAGTCCAGACGGCTGGTGACGAGTGCTTGGGTGACAGTCTTCCTGGTCTCGGTCTGGATCTAGCGGAAGATCTTGCGAAGCATACGCAGGGTGTTGAAACACGATGAGGAGACGGCGTTCACTTGTCTGGTCATCGAGAGGGAGGAGTCCAGGATGAAGCCCAGGTTGCGTGCGTGGTCGGTTGGCTTGGGTGCGGTGCCCAGGGCTGGGGGCCACCAGGAGTCATCCCAGGCGGAGGGCGAGGATCCCAGGATGAGGACTTCCATCTTGTCCGTGTTCAGTTTCAGGCGGCTGTCCTTCATCCACTCGGCGACGTCTTTCATCCCTTCATGTAGGCAGGTTCTGGCGGTGTCAGGGTCTCTGGTGAGGGAGAGGATCAGCTGGGTGTCGTCCGCGTAAGAGATGATGTTGAGGTTGTGCTGGCGTGCGATGGCTGCAAGAGGTCTCATGTAGACGTTGAAGAGGGTGGGGCTGAGTGAAGATCCTTGCAGGACGCCGCAGATGACTTCGGTGGCCTCGGAGCGAAACGGGGGAGGCGGACTCTTTGTGTTCTTCCAGCGAGGAACGAGATGGTCCACTCCAGTGCCTTCTCTTGGATACCGATGTTGTTGAGGCGCTGGACTAGGGTGCGGTGGCAGACAGTGTCGAACGCAGCGGAGAGGTCCAGGAGGATGAGGGCCACTGTTTCTCCTTTTGTCGAGCAGGGTCCGGATGTCGTCGCTGGCTGCGATGGGGGCGGTCTCCGTGCTGTGGTTGGCTCTGAATCCGGACTGCGAGGGGTCGAGGGATCCGTTCGTCTCAAGGAAGGCGGTCAGCTGTCTGTTGACGATCTTCTCGATGACTTTAGCAGGAAAAGGGAGGAGCGAGAGTGGGCGGATGTTCTTGAGGTCGGTGGGGTCCGCTGTAGGTTTCTTCAGGAGGGCGTTGAGCTCGGCGTGCTTCCAGCTCTCCGGGAAGGTGGCGGTGTTGAATGAGGTGTTGATGATGTTCCGGAGTTGGGGTGCGATGGTGGAGTCGGCCTTGTTGAAGACGTGGTGTGGGCAGGGGTCGGTCGGTGATCCGGAGTGGATGGTGTTCATCGTGCGGGCTGTGTCTTCGGTGGTCACCGTGGTCCAGGTGCAGAGGGTGGCGGTGGGGGGCGTTGGTTCGACGGTTGGGTGCGTGGGTGGTGCGCCGAAGCTGTTGTGGATGTCGGCGATCTTGCGGTGGAAGAACGAGGCGAGGGAGTTGCAGAGGTCTTGTGACGGAGTGATGTCGTTGGTGCCGGTGCTGGGGTTGGAGAACTCCTTGACGATGGTGAAGAGCTCTTTGCTGTCGTGGGCATTGTTGTCCAGTCGTTCCTTCAGGGTTTTCTTCTTGGTGGTGCGGATGAGTTGGTGGTGCTTGCGGGTCGCGTGTTTGAGGGCGGTCATGTTGTCGGTGGTCCGGTCGAGGCGCCAGGCTTTCTCGAGGGTGCGGCAGGCCTTCTTGGAGTCCTTGAGTTCGTCGGTGAACCAGGATGCCTTCTCGCTTCTGGGTCTGCTGTGCGGGTTCTTTAGTGGCGCGAGGTCGTCGGCGCAGGCGGTCAGCCACTGTGTGAAGTTGCGGGCTGCTTCGTTGGGGTCCGTTGTGTAGGCGGGTGGGCTCTGGTTGAGGGAGGTGGTGAGCTGGTCCGCGGTGATCTTGCTCCAGTTCCTGTGAGGTACCTGTTGTGGGTGGTGGTGGGTCGTGGATCTTTTGAAGCTGAAGTGGACGCAGCTGTGGTCGGTCCAGTGGAGTCCGGTGGCGTGGCTGAAGGTGATGTCCTTGCTGAAAGAGAAGACGGGATCAAGCGTGTGGCCGGCATAGTGGGTGGGGGTGTTGACCAGTTGCTTGAGTCCGAGGTTGGCGAGGTTTTCCAGCAGGGCGGTGGTGTTGCGGTCCTTGTTGTTCTCCAGGTGGAAGTTGAGGTCCCCTAGTAGGATGTAGTCAGCGGAGGGGAGGGCGTGTGGGCTGATGAAGTCCGCGATGTCTTTGCTGAATTTTGTGCGTGGTCCCGGGGGTCTGTAGACGAGGGTGCCTCTGAGGGTCGTCTTAGGGTCGGTGTGAATCTGGAAGTGGAGGTGCTCGGCGGCGGCGAAGGTGTCGTTGGAGTCGGTCGTGATGCGGATGGTGTTCTTGTGGACGATGGCGATGCCTCCTCCGGTCTGGTTGATGCGGTCCCTCCTGATGATCTTGTACCCGTCCGGGATGGCGATGGCGATGTCGGGTGCAGAGGAGGCGTTCATCCAGGTCTCCGTGAGGAAGGCGACGTCCGGTGATGTAGCGTCGAGGAGGTTCCAGAGTTCCACGGCGTGTCTGTGGACGGAACGGGTGTTGAGCAGGATGCACTTGAGGTGGTTGCTGCTGGTGTTTGTCTTGGCGGGTGCGGGGCAGGTTCGGAGGCAGGTGAACTTGCAGGTACAGCAGGTGAAGGGTCCGTAGGTGCGTCTCGGGGTGGCTCGGCAGCAGGCGAGGGTCCGGCCGGCATTGAGTGCGTTGAGAGTGGCGGCGTCGTAGGACAGTCGGGTCGTCTTGCATCGGCGGGGAAGGCCAGGGGTCCTGGCACTGGGCGCGGTCCAGGCGCGGACGGGCGCAGACGGGCTTACCTTTGGCGCACCTTCAGTGCTCAATCGGTGCTCCCGCTGTGCGCGTCCGCTGCGCGCGTCTGCTGCGCGCGTCCGCTGCGCGGTTGCTCAGGGGGCGTCATAAGTAATGCGCCGGGAGGGCGGGTCACCTGGGTGGCGGGAGCGGGGCGGCCAGTGGGCGGGGGGGCGGAGTCGGCTGGAGGACAGTGGCGGGAAAGGAGGGCCGAGGGCGGCTCAGCGGCGGCTGGGTCGTCCGGCGGCTGGAGGAGAACCACAGGTAGGGGAAGAGCAGCAGGAGGGGGGAAAATAGGGTACAGAAGGCAAAGGGGGCACAGGGGAAGGTGATTACAGGAGACAGAAGACCAACAGGCAAAGGGCAATTAGGCGGAGAAAACGGAGGCAGCAAGAGGGGGGGAAAACACAGAGGCAACGCAGTCAGCAGGCAGCAGGCAGCGCACTGGAGGACAGCGGGCAGGAGCAGCGGTGGGTGGGGGCGACCTCGCCTGGAGCAGGCTCAGCGGTCGCTCCCTACCCCTGCACTCTGGTGCAAGGTCCTGGTCTCCTATTGGTTCTAGATGTTAGCGCTAGTGTTGTGATGGGATAGTGTTAGGGCTAGGGTTCCCATTGGCTGAAGGGGTCACCTGATTACTAGGGCTACAAAAAAGGCCAGGCTTAGGGTGTCTCAGCCCGGGCGGAGAGGCTACGGGCGGAGAGGACAAGGGTAGTTGCCTGTTTGAGCCTGTTAAGGGCGGAGAGGACAAGGGTAGTTGCCTGTTTGAGCCTGTTCGAGACTGGTCGGGACAAAAAAAAAAAAATCCTTCACTCTTTTGTCCCTCCACTATCCTTTTTCAATCAAAATTAACAGACTAACATGTTCACTTCTCAAATTCCATATTCCATATTCAACTATACTAATATACTGCCCAAATAACTGAATAACATATCTACTGCACAAATTACTTCATATTTATACTATACTAATTTTCAACACTAATCCTTTATGGGTTCCGGAGTGGCGTGCTTCTCGCCAGAAAAGCGCTTCCACACCCATCAGGGGTAACAAGTGCTATATGAATGCAAATCTTTCTTCCCCTTTTATCCATCCGCTATCCTTCTCACTCTAAGTAACAGACTAATATCCACCACTGAAATTACCTCATAATTCACCATATTAATTCACCACTAATCCTTTATAGGCTTCCTGAATAGCATGCGTCAACAAGCGAGCGATAAATAAATTCAAACCTTTGTCCTCCTCTATCCTTCTGCTATCATTCCAAAGCCAAATAACTGACTAACCTATCCACCACTTAAAATGTACATGCATGTTTCACTATACTAATTCAACACTAATCCTCTATGGGTCCCGAAGTAGCGTGCTACCTGCCGAAAAAGCGCTTTGACGCCTCGTCAGGGGTAGTAAGCGCTATATAAATGCAATTACAATTACAATAATGATGACATGTCGATATTTTTACTATCGATATTACTTACATCGATATTTACCTAAACACCTCAAATGGATATTACCTATATCGATATACAAAACATCGATATATTATACTCTAAATAATATGGACTCGATATTTCTGTACATCAATATAAAAATTTTGATATTTTGACAGCACCGGCCCGGCCGACCCGCTGCCGCAGTAAATCTATTACTATGGCTTGCAGGCTGGTAAGTAAGTGAGACAGTGAGTGCTGCAGTCAGCCAAGTGTGTTAATTTGGTAATGTGAAGATGGCTGCCGCCATATTAGTTTCTGATTGCTCTCTCTTTACTCCACTATGGGCAAGATAATCGCCTACTTCATCTATATAAACATACTGCCAATTTGTTAGTTTTAAAAGATGGGTGGCAATGATTTCATATTGGGTTCCCGGATGCGAGTGTGAATGAATAGTAGTTTTAAAGTGCTTCATTGTATTTCTAAATGATTCACATGGCTGCGGAGACACATTAATTCCAGGGAAATACCTACTACGTACTAGCCTTGCCTTTACGGAAACCTGTAGATCGAGTGACAAACCTATGCTCGTGACTCATCTGGCCACACTTACACGGGCTGCCACATCCACTTTAGGCAGTCTTCCTCTGCCACTTAGCCCCACCCCTGTGGCTCTCTGCCTCTCAGGAGGAGTGCCTGTGAAAGGCTTGCTGGCAGCTGATGAATGACTGGTGAAACAGGCTCGGCCTGATCAGGGTGCATCTCTTATCCTGCTGCCCCCTCTGACCCATTCTTCTGTCGCCCCATCACTGCTCCTACCCCAGCCCGCAGTATACTGACTATTCCTCTGACGAAAGTGCCCAGCCCACTTTGTAGGGAAGTCAAGATCCGTAAATAACACAGTAACAAGAAATGTGTTTGTAGGAGAGAAGGTTTAATGCGGCTTCTCATGTCAGAGCAAAACAGTTAATGAATAACATTCTCCCTGTGATCCAACTCCCCCATGCAAAACATAACAATTCTTAAAGAGAACACTATCTTCCACGAGCACAGTGTGCACGTGGAAGATAGATGCATAACAATATATATGCAACACATCTTCCCCCCCTTTTTTTTACTTCTCTATAGTCATAACAAAATCTTTTAACCTACCCGGCACATGATGTTCCCTTTTCTCCCTTTGGTTTTCCACATTTTCTTTAGAACAACTTGGAATAAACTTAGGAGAAGCACAAGATCGTACATATTTCCCCAACTCGGACTCTTTTGTAGTTTTGACAGAACGATCAAATCATTTATACAATGAAATCCTATTAAAATTCCACACACTTCCACCTTCTATTCTGACTGCATTATTAAAGACCTCAATAACCTCCTTAGGATCCGACCAACATTGAGATCCTTTAGATACATTGATGTTTCTTTTGACTCAAACAAAATCACCGATGACCACCTTTTGCTTGCTCAGATGACCTCTTTTGTTGTCCATGTTCACTTTCATTTTACCTTTGTACCTCTCAACTCTTCCCTTTACCACACCATAATCAATATTGTTCCATTTACTACTTGAGACTTTCACTTTTAACCACCATGGAACCAAAGTAGTACTAGGCTTCCTCCCCCTCAAAAGTTCAAACAGGCTGACTAAAGTAACCGAATTAGGAGAAGTCCTGTAAGACAGAAGCATGGAACCTAAAGCATTCTTCCAAATCAGACCACTCTTAACAGAAAGCTGAATAGCCTCTTTCACCACCCGATTAAAGCGTTCCACCTGTCCATTTGCTTCAGGATGGGAAACAGCAATCCTCTTGTGAGTTATTCCACACTTATTGAAAAAAAACTCCATGTCCTTACTAATAAATTGCGGACCATTGTCCGTGACGATTACTTGAGGAATACCCTCTCTGCGAAAGACGCTATCTAAAAATAATACCAAAACTCTCTTCCTTAGGCAACACATGAAAAGGCCCAACAATATCAATGCCCAACTTCCTCCATGGCCCATCTGGAAATTCCACAGGAATAGATTCAGCACGCAAAGAAAAAGCAGACTTGTCACTGTTTGCACAACTACCACAAAGTCGTACAAATTGTTCAATAGAAGAATCAATCCCCGCCACCAAAACATTTCCTTAATACGCCTTGGCGTTAAAGAGATACCCAAATGTCCCTCGTGGCCAATCTCCATGATGGTGCGCCTCAGATTAAAAGGAGAAATTATTTTATCTTCTCTTAGAACAATGCCATTTTCAATAGCTAATTCACCATTAACCTTAGCAAAGCTCATTAACTACCCAGACAATTTCCTCGTCTCAGGCCAACCCTGAACAATAAACTTCTTTACTTCACTTATCAGAATATCTTTCTCCATTTCAGAAATCCATATTTCTTCCCTCAAGACATGCTTATCACTACCAATCAAGTTCACATCCCGAGCAGTAAACGCTACCTCACAATCATCCTCCTGAAACACACCTTCATCAACAATGGGCAACCTGGACATGCAATCAGCGTGGATATTGGCCTTACCCTGGACATACTCAATACTGAATCGAAAGGATTGTAATCTTGAGGAAAGTCTTGCCAACCGCGCCGACATAGACCAACCTCCACCCGGGGACATCAGAAACACAAGGGGCTTATGGTCCGTTTTAATTACGAACTCAGTTCCCCAAAGGAAACTTCTAAAGTGCTCGGCCCCCCCACACAAGCTAGTAATTCCCTCTCGATCACAGAGTAATTCTTTTCAGCTTCCCTCAACGCCCTAGATGCATAAGCCACTATCCATTCATTATGATCATCCCTCTGTAAAAGAACTCCACCCAGTCCTAAATTGCTTGCATCCACCATCACAATACATTTCTTCCCAGGGATGAAAGGTTTTAGGCATGGAGCATTGACAATAAACTCCTTCAGTACATTAAATGCAACCGACATCTCTCCAGACAATTTAAAAACAGCATTCTTCTTATTTAGGCATCTGAAAGGATCAACCTTCACTGAGTAGTTAGGAATGAATTTAGAATAAAACTCAGTTAAGCCCAAAAACGCCAGGGTGCATTCACAATGCTTTTAATATGCTTCCCTTTAGGCCTAATACCATCCCCACTGATAGTATGACCCAGGTACTCAACTTCCTTCGCCTTGATGTTACATTTATCTAACCTGAGAGTGAGACCCTTTTTGGCTAACACAGCAATAACACGGTATAAATTGCGATCATGATCCTCGTCACATTTCCCATATACCAAGATGTCATTTTGGAAAGCGACGGCCCCATCCAAACCGTCTAAGGTATCCTTCATTAATCTCTGAAAGACAGAGGCTGCACTCGCAAGACCAAAAGGCATGTGGCAATACCTGTAGAGACCCTGGAGTAATAAAAGCAGTCATATTTTTAGATTTTTCCGACAATACCACTTGGTGGTACGCACTAGTCAAGTCAATGCACGAAAAAACTTTCGCATCCCCTAAAGTGGAAACCATCTCATGTAAATTAGGAAAGGGATGGGCATCCACCCAAATAGAGCGATTCACACTGCGTAAATCGACACACAATCTGAGCTCACCAGAAGGTTTGACCGAAATCACAATCGGAGAAACCCACGGTGAGGATTCAATAGGTTCTATTATGCCATCATTACATAGATTTTTCAACAAATCCTTTAATTTACCACGAAAAGAAATTGGGACATTTCTTACTCCATGTCGTATGGGAACAGAATTTTCGTATAGCTTGATAGTGTGCTCAAACCCAAGATACTTGCCCAATTTCCCACTAAATACTTCAGGAAATTCTCCTCTTAGCTTCTCAACCAAAACATCACTATTTTGCGTAGATGGTTCAACAGCAAATACAGGCGGATTGGCCCTAGGGTCAAACTTAACTCCTAAATCAAATTGTTGTGGCCATCCAAGTAGTGACTTCCCACTTTTTGTCACATAAACTTTGCTTGATGCATGGTTTTTGCCAAACTCCAACTCAGCTGAGAAATATCCCACTAAATCAATTTTATGGCCCGTATACCCACCAGGAGATACATCCGGTGATATTAAACACCTCCCAGGCCAATTGCCCTCAAAGATCTTGCGGGAAATAATAGTAAACCAAGCACAGGAATCAACAAAGAAGTCTAGCTCGATACCATCTACTTTGACGATACAAGATGGGAATTTGGAAACGCCATCAACACAACATACATTAATAACAGTGTTGATGTCATTCTCGTCATTACCCATACTAAAATCATCGTCACTTGAATAATGCATGTAATTAACTTTCTTCGGTGGTGATTTACAGAATTTAGTAAAATGCCCTTTTCTATTACATTTAGCACAAACTTTATCAATGCCAGGACAATTCTTGTAATTGGCTAAGTGCGAATTACTACCGCATCTAAAACACAACAGTGTATGACCCCATTTCTCATTATACTGATTCGTACTTTTATGACTAGTATCATATTTGTTGGAGGTGTAACTCCTTTGACTGGAAGTCAACCTTGGCTTATTCTGTTCTTTCAGTTCCTTATTTACATTATAAACATCACTCTTATCCTTACCCCTAATCTCCTTAACAAACGTTTCTGAATGCTCAATTGACTTAGCAATATCAATCGCGGCATTCAAGGATAAGTCAGGAGTAGACCATAGTTTCTCTTGAACCTTTTTACTATTCGTACACATCAAGATCTGTGGCCCGATGTAGGTCGGTCGGTAACGGCCGAAAATCGGTATTTTCGGCCGTTACCAACCGGTATTTGAGCTTTGATATGTAGGGCCACTTATTTTACAGAATCGGTAAATTTACCGATCGGTAAATTTACTGAATCTGTAAAATACCGAATCGGTATTATTACCTATTCGTTAAATTTGATATGTAGATGGGACTCTTCTCAGTCCCACAACCCTTACCGAATCTGTATTTTACCATCAAATATATTTGATGGTAAAATACCGATTCCGGTGTGCATGCACATGTGTGCATGCACACCTGTGCCATATGACAGGCAGACCTGCCCTTAGGGCAGGTATGCCTGCCACATGGCCCCCGAACCTTTTTTGGGGGTGCTAGAGGGTGCCAAAGTGACACCCCCTGCACCCTTGTCAAAATCGGTATATACCGATTCGGTAAATACCGACCGGTAATGCCCCATTCATTCCTATGGGCTTCAAAGCCCATAGGAATGAATGGAGCATTACCGGTCGGTATTTACCGAATCGGTAAATACAGATATTTACCGATTCGGTAAATGGAACATCTGGATGTTCCTACATACCCCCCCTTCTTATTTACCGATTCTTAATTACCGAATCGGTAAAATTCGGTAATTAAAAATCGGTAAATGATTCCTACCTACATCTGGCCCTTTGTCTCTTAACACCTGGTCCTAAGAGATATGTTCAAATGCGCAAGAAGCTGCGAGTGATCTTAGTGAAGATATATAATCTTCAATAGATTCCTCATCACGCTGTTTGCGAGAATAGAAAATAAACCTTTCCATCACAACATTTTTCTTTTTTCCAAAACGAATGTTAAGTTGGGTAGATGCATACTGATACACATTAATTCTACCCGGGTTAATTAAAGCAGGAAGAGTTTTAAATTCTTTAAGTCCAAAACCACCCAAACAGTGTTTCAAAAGTGAAAGTTTCCTCTCTGCTTCACAACGCTCACCTTCCATGACTTCTACATATGCTAAAAACATAGGTTCCCAAACTTCCCAAGACATGGGAGGTTCACCTGAAACTGTCAAGAATGAAGGAGGGGGTAATA
Source organism: Lissotriton helveticus (assembly GCF_964261635.1). Classification (NCBI taxonomy): domain Eukaryota; kingdom Metazoa; phylum Chordata; class Amphibia; order Caudata; family Salamandridae; genus Lissotriton; species Lissotriton helveticus. The sequence goes on along the minus strand of NC_136070.1, from coordinate 284,953,417 downwards.
TACCAGACATTTTACCAAGAAAAAAAAAAATAGTAATGTAAAAGAATAACTTAATAACTCATTGACTGTGTGTAAATTCGAATCACCAGTATTATTGTTGCAAATGTGGCAAAAACAATGCCAAAACCCCTTTCATGTGTGCCATAAAACGAGCATAACAGTAACTTAACAGGTAAACGATGACGCGTTACCAAGGAAATCAAGAACAAAAAAAACAACAACAAAAAAAAGATTGCCGACGTGCTTAGCGTGATGATGTGGGACCACAATGCATCGCCTTCCCACAATCCTTAGCATGTCAATCCAGGACACAGAGAAGACGCAGCTAAGCAACTACGTGAACGTTCGTAAAGAAGAATCTCAAAGAATCCGTTGATCCGTGTCTGCCATGCTCCAGAAATGTAAGTTCAATTATACACAACAGCATTCAGAGGATGTTGTGAAGAAAAAAACCCAAATAAAACAAATCAATCCCTAAATACACGAAATCTGCCGCAGGTGCTATCAAATGCACAACCATAAAGCGAAACTGTAGACTGCCGCAGGAGCGGTCAGAGCTCAAGTAAAATAAATTGTAAACCCACTCCGGAAATAAAATACGAAGTACAATAGAACAACACAGTTGAAATAAAAGAAAGCAATACGCCACCGCTCGATTTACGCGGTCGAATAAATTCCCAATAGTGTAGCACCACCACTCGATATCTGCGGTCGAGAACAAAATGGAATAAATAGTCTCACGTGAATATACTCCTTATGCAGGATTCGTACCCCTCGTTGCCAGTGTAGGCAAGTCAAGATCCGTAAATAACACAGTAACAAGAAATGTGTTTGTAGGAGAGAAGGTTTAATGCGGCTTCTCAAGTCAGAGCAAAACAGTTAATGAATAACATTCTCCCCGTGATCCAACTCCCCCATGCAAAACATAACAATTCTTAAAGAGAACACTATCTTCCACGAGCACAGTGTGCACGTGGAAGATAGATGCATAACAATATATATGCAACACACACCTTCTCCTGACCTCCACCCCCTCTCTTCTTACTGTCTTCCCCCTCATTGTCTCAGCATTTATTTCCAATCCAGTGGAAAATACTTCCTTCTTCATCTGCATAACATGCTAGACAGGTAACAGCGCTCCTACAATGGATCGTATGGAAACCTATGTAAATGCTTTTCTAGGCCATATGTGAGCTATTGTTCATCTTGCTTCTTAGATTTTTCTAGACATGTGTGCTACCATCCTCTTTTCTGTTGCTGCTAGCTTTCCAGTTTCATGTTTCCTCTCAGTTGTGGAGAAGTACCTGCCGTGAACATCCTTGTAAATGTGGTGGCGCAGGAGAAAGCGCCTGGCAACCTCGGGGTCTGATGCTTTGCAGCAGTTTTAAGATCTTATTAGAGTTTTTCGTTGCTCAAATCGGTGTAATTTCTGATATTTATATGTTTCCCTTGTCCTCACTGCTTGATTTTTGCTCGTGAGAAAGTGGCATTCATATTCATTGAATGTCACTCAAAATTAAAGTGAAATTATGAAAATTTCACACATAAGCAATCTAAAACCTTGGCAGCTATGTACCAAGGATCCAAATCAGTGTCATACCAGACTGCATGTGTGATCTTTTGCGGGTTACTCACCTGATTTCTGGATCTCTATTTTTAACGGTTGCGGCTGCGCGCCTCTGTTCTGGACACATTGCGCAACCTGCATGTTGCTAGCAGAGAGATGGACAAGTAGGGAGGACACGGTCTAGTCTTCGCATTGTCCTCCACATCGGCTCGCCTTCTGGAAACAACCCTACGTGTGATTCAGGCTCCCAAGTTTATAAAGGCACCGCTTGGGATCCCTTCAAATTCGGTTTACCTGCTTTACTTACCTGTTTTATGGCTGGTATTCCTTAATGATGTTTACAGCTTGCAGACGGCGTGTTTTCTGCTCATGTTCTGGCTGCCTGCTCTAAGTTGCAGGACGATGGTGTTCATCCTGCGCTACTCACATAAAGGTTGGCAGTCTTCTTCTATGTGACATCCTGGACAGATAAGAAAGAGATATTTTCACCAACAATGAACTGTCTCCAGTATTGGAATAAAATGCATGCTTACTAGTTAATGAGAACTTCTTTTACCGTCCTTAAGTTAGATTCCTCTTCCTGGATTCTTACCTGGATCTGCATATTGCGTTCATTTGAATTCGATGGGATCGATTCCGGTCGGAAGGGCTCCGAGCCATGTTCGGAGCCCATCCGACCGAATAGGAACATGTCGACTGGATTCCTTTCCGACGAGCCATTCCGATCGGCTCGGTCGGAAAGGAATCTGACTCAGATTTCCGGATGGCCTACGACGGGCTCGGAGAGCCCGTCTGCCATCCGGAAATCCTCCAGTACTCCCCGGTCGCCTCTTTACGACCGAGGGAGTATGATGGCAGTTTTTCACTGCCTTTTCGTGCAGTTGTGTCTGGCACGAAAAGGCAGTCAGAAACTGTCTCTGGGGGCCCCCAGCAGGGCCCCCATGGGTGTGAGGCCACCAAATGGCGGCCTGGGGGCACCTATGGTGCCCCTCCGTTGATCTCTGCACCCAGTGGTAGGCACCTTGGGGTGCCAGCCACAGGGTGCAGGGATGAACTAAACCCCTGCATTTCACAATGGAGGCATGCATTCAGCTCGGAATGCATGCTCCCATTGTGAAGCATACGAGTGCGACCAAACAGGGTTCGGACGCATCGTACTTGCAGGGCCGTAACCGACCACAGAAGGTCGGTTGGTTACAGCTCGTGACCAATGTCGGACGGACTCAGGAATAGGCCCCCAAATGTAAGAAAGGAAAAGACGATTAGTGTTGTAGAGACTTCGACAAACTTTCACATAATTGATATTAATCTAGTTGAACTATTTTCCTACTGCCAAATAAGCCTTTCAGGAATAAATGGCCATCATTGCTTTATTTCTCGGATGAACCAGTATTTTTTTGTGAAGACTTTCAGGAGCCACTTTTGGAATTAACTAAATTCCAGGGTGCAAAGCGTTACCACGAGGTGCTCTGGATATGTGGGATGGACATTAAAGAAAAATATTGTAGTATATGAATGTAAGCCCACTAAAGGGTATGTTTATTTATTTGAAAGTTTTATAGAGCGCAAACAAGATCCTAGCGGATATCAGAGTGCTATACAAACAATAAATGTAACTTATACCGAAAATAAGAGCAGATCAAAACATATGTACAAAGCATATAGTAAAAACAGCATAGTTAGGTGTAACATCAAAAAGTGTCTTGTGGATGGGGGCGCATGTGCGTCTCGTCATAGGGTTTCAGTAGATCTTACTCATGTGACCTTGGCCATGAGGATGGATTTAACTTCCTTTTTCAAAAAGGTAGTGGATGGGTTAAGTCTGGTTTTTGGGGGTAAGGCATTCCAAATTACTGGGTGCCATCCCAGAGAAGGATCTGTTATAAGTTTTTTTCTTATGGAATTTTTGTGGTTTCAGTAGTAGTTTTTCCGCACTTTTTGAGGATCTGGACACACCCGAGATCATCAGTTTCTGTGCCAAATAGCTGGGTGTCTTATGATGCATGGCTCTGTGTGTCATGCAGGCAATTTTCAGCTGGATTCTCGCCTCCAGGGGTAGCCAGTTCAGGGATTGAAGGTCCAGGGATATGTGGGAGCTACGTTTAGATCCAGTTATGAGTCTTGCTGCGGCTTTGATTGAGGCTCTAAGTGGTGCAGTTGATGCTTTGGGTAGGCCACAGAAAGAGACACATCTGTATTCCACTCTAGGTATAACCAGAGCTCGTACTGCCTGCTTGAAGTCATTGTGTGGTAGGAAGGGTTTCATTTTCCTCAATGTGTTTATCTGGAAGTTGGCTCCCTTTGTAGCATTGCTGATATGTTTTTGCATGTTGAGGTTACTGTCTAAAGTGATTCCTAGTGATTTTGCTGAGTCTACGATGGTAGGTTGAATGTTGGACGCTGTAATATGTTTGATCCAATCTTGCATTTTGGAGATTTGGGATGGAGGAGCTATTAGTAGGAATTCGATCTTTAGGGCATTCAGTTTGAGATGATTTTCTGCCAGCCAAGTTTGGGTGTTCCTAAGCGCTGTATTAAGTAGTTTGACGTCCTCTAGGGTGTGTATCTGGAGGTATAGTTGTGTGTCATCTGCGTACATGTGATATTGCACGTTAGAGGCTTGTAGAATTTCGGTGAGAGGTTCAAGGAAGAGATGAAACAGTGTTTGGGATAGTGCGGATCCTTGAGGGACACCTAAAGATACTGGGACGGGCTTGGACAGGGTGTTATTGACTTTGAATTGTTGTGTCCGATTTTGGAGAAATGAAGTGAACCAGCTAAGCACTGCCCCAGACAGACCCGTTCTGTGTTTCAGGAGGTCTAACAGGTTCTCTTGCTTGACCGTATCAAAGGCCGAGGAGAGGTCCAGTAGGATGAGTAGACAGGATCTATTTTGGTCAAGTATTTGCAGCGTGTCATCAATGATGTGTGTCATGGCTGATTCTGTGCTATAGCCTGCACGGAAACCTGATTGGTGTTTGCTGAGAAGATTAAAGTGATCAATATGTTTCGTTAGCTGTAGGTGCACACATTTTTCCAGCAGCTTGGCTGAGGTAGGGATATTGGTGATAGGGCGATAGTTGGTAAGGTCTGTGGGGTCTGCTGTGGGGTTCTTTAGAATGGGTGAAACCTGGCCTACTTTGAGGGTATCGGGAATGCATTCTTGTTGAAGTGAACTGTTTATGATCTTGGACCAGAGAGGTAGAAGCAGTGGAGTGAGGTCTTTGACTGCATTTGCCGGAAGCGGGTCAGAGAAGTGGTTAGCTGGGTTCAATGCCCTGAGTATTTTGCCTATTGCATCTTCGGAGTAGGAGGTAAATGATGACCAGTCTGCATTATTTTTTGGGTTGGACTTTGATGGGAGTTGGCATGACGCAGTTCGGGGAGCAGGAGGGGTTTGTGTATTGGGTCTCGCGTATAAGATTAGATCCTTTATGGTGATCCTTTATGGTGATACTTGATGGTGTCGGTCTTCAAGGTGAAGAAGATGGCGAATTCTTCACAGTTTGGCTGCCGGCATTCTAAATCTTTATAGTATAACACAATCACTAAGTGGATATCTGTCACTAAGTCACCAGTGGGGGAAGTGGGAGTTTGTGGTAAGGATATTTGGTTTAGTCAGTTTCCAGAACTATTTTGAGATATTTCGATAGTTAGATATGAAGAGACTGTATCCATTTATCCTCTACCCTTATCTCCAGACACATTTAATGGCAATGGAGATTCGACTAATAACCCTGGCATCAGGCTGATACATAGAGAGGACCCGGATACTCCAGTGTTTTTGTTAATCAATTTTTTCCACTTTCCCCTTGGGAGCTGTTTTAACTTGGAGATTGTGTTTCATTCGAAACGGGTCCCAGGATGCTTCTTTCCGGTCCAGGGAAGACATGGCTTGACAGTTTGGGCTGCTCCCATGAGGCACGGGGTAAAGACTGATTTGCATATAGCTGTGTCTGAACTGGGGAGGCAAAGTGAGTTAAAGAACGATGATGGATTCAACCCAGATCTGTGACTGGGGGTGAGTGTCTGAAAAGTTTCAGTGCTCTGTCTATCATCTCCTTGTGTTTGCTTTGTTCACCCTAGATTGGCAGGATATGCCAGACGTGGTTCCTTGCTCACTTTGCCACTGCATTCAAGCTAGCCTGGCTGATGAGGGCTGTTAGCCCGAAACCGGTTACAGGATGCTTGTTTCCAGTCCTGGGAAGACATGGCTTGGCAGATCGGGCTGGACTGTTCCCATGAGGCACAGGGTCAAGACTGATTTGCATATAGCTGTGTCTGAACTGGGGTGGCGTAGTGAGCTAAAGAACGATGATGGATTCAAACCAGATCTGTGACTGTGGGTGAGTGTCTGAAAAGTTTCAGCGCTCTATTCACCATCTCCTTGTGTTTGCTTTGTTCGCCATAGGGATTGGCAGGGTATGCCCAGACATGGGTCCCTTGCTCACTTTGCCACTGGATTCAACCTAGCCTGGCTGATGAGGGCTGTTAGCCCAAAACCGGTCCCAGGATGCTTGTTAACGGTCCAGGGAAGACATGGCTTGGCAGTTTGGGCTGGACTGTTCCCATGTGGCACAGGGTCAAGACTGATTTGCTTATAGCTGTGTCTGAAATGGGGTGGCAAAGTGAGCTAAAGAACGATGATGGATTCAACCCAGATCTGTGACTGGGGGTGAGTGTCTGAAAAGTTTCTTCGCTCCATCCATCATCTCCTTGTGTTTGCTTTGTTTGCCCTAAGTTGGCAGGGCATGCCTAGACGTAGGTCCTTGCTCACTTTGCTACTGGATTCAAGATAGCCTGGCTGATGAGGGCTGTTAGCCTGAAACAGGTCCCAGGATGCTTGTTTCCGGTCGAGGGAAGACATGGCTTGGCAGTTCAGGCTGGACTGTTCCCATGAGGCAGAGGGTCAAGACTGATTTGCATAGCTGTGTCTGAACTGAGGTGGCAAAGTGAGTTAAAGATTCAACCCAGATCTGTAACTGGGGGTGAGTATCTGAAAAGTTTCCACTCTCCGTCCATCATCTCTTTGTGCTTGCTTCATTCTCAAGTGAAAGCAGGGCTCTAGGGGTAATAGGGACTTGGCTTCAGGGAATTCTCTTCTCGCTCCCACAAAATCAAGCACAGTCACTACTTATTCCAGTTGTGCCAGATGAGGCACTATTTCCTTGGTCATACACTGTTCGTCAGGGGGTGGGGCGGAACAGGACAGTCTGGATTAAGTTCTGGTGCAGATTATATCTGCCACAGGTTCAAATTTGTAATCAGTTCTCTTTGTTTTTACCCTATTGATACTTTCAGTCTGAAGTCCTTGCTCTCCCTTCAGCTAATTGCCGTTCTTCTGTCCCGATTGCAGGCGAGGCCCACCGTACTTGCATATTGCTCCTATAGCTGTTACTGAAATTGAACAATTTCGGCAGGGAGACACCATCCGAATGATGGTAATCCCTTGAACTGAGGAATATGAAAGGGAAATGTAAAGCGGCCGACAAACTTTGGAGACTCTCCAAAAAACAGTCAGATCGAATGCTATATAAACTTCAACTAAATGATTGCTACAGGCTGATTAAAAAAGCAAAGAAAAATTACTTCATTCAAAGATTAAATGACCGTGTGGCGCTTTTGCTTCCGTACATGGACCGTGCTTTCGATTCATTAAGTTGGAAGTATTAATTTGCGCTTCTGCGCAGGTTGAATTTAGTGCCTCGCTTCTTGTCTTATCTTACTCTACTCTATACTGACATAACGGTGTCTGTACGCGTAGTGGGTTCTGTCTTGTTGGTTTTTACTATTGGTCGAGGCACCAGGTTTAGGGTGCCCATGGTCTCGAATGGGCCGATGGGCTGTCGGATCGCTTAGCCTTGTACGCAATGGCATGTTGTTTTTTCTCACCAGTTTAGACAGGTTTGGCCCGCGGCTGCTGCGCATCATGCAGGTGTTCAGTGAGACCTCCGACCTATATGAATGAGCAGAAGTCCACCCTTTGGGTCTTCGGCGGAGGGGGCGATCTTGGTACATGGGCCTCCACGGTGCAGGTGGTGCACGGAGATGAAATTTCTGGGCGTGTTCCTCTCTGATTCGCAGCCAACTTCATGGGACCAAAACCTGGTGCCACTGTGGAACAGGGTGCGTGAGAAAATTAAGACTTTGTCCCATATGCCCTTATCTATTTATGGTCGCTCACCCATCTTTAAGATGGTCTCTTTTCCTCGCCTATTATATCAGCTACAGAATCATCCATATCCTATTTATCCAAGATGGTTCCACCAGGTCAATACGGTCTTGGGCCAGTTTTTATGGGGGGGAAGAGGGTGGCGGCTAGGGCGGCTCTCCGTACCTGTTTTCAGTCCACATATTGTGGGGGGCTTGTGACTTCTGACATTTTTTCGTACTATATGGCTTCGCACTTGTTGGTACTTAATGAATGGTGGTATGGGGATAGGTCAGATCTGGTGTATGCTGTGGAACGACGGTTTTTGAGTGATCACACGCTACACACGATCCTATATTCTGCGCCTTTGCGGCGTTCTGTGCCGGCTGCTACACAGCTTGTTTTTCAGATATGGAGGCAGGCGCTGAGGAGGATGGGTTGGTGGAACCGTTAGACCCGGTAGACCCCGCTGTGGCAAAATGAACGCCTGCCGCAGTTGGCGTCCTTGCCTGGATTCCGCGACTGGGACGCAATCGGGGTCTCCACCTAGGGGGATGTTATGCGGGGGCCCGTTTTGAAATTGTTTCAGGACTTGCAGAAAGATTTTCAAATGCCATGTACCCAATTTTTTTAATATTTGCAATTTCGACATGCTATATCCCCCAGCTTGGTGGGACTGGAGGAGCTGGCCGACTTCAGTCCGGTTGAGGCGAACGTTTTCATCGGTGATTTTCAGGACCATAAGATCTCCAAAATGTATCAATCCCTGATCACACGTAGTTCCCCATCCCTGCATCATCTCCAGGAGGCCTGGGAGAGTGATGTGGGCTCGCTCGAAGAGGAGGCCCTTGCCTCCCCTCGTGGTGCGGCCATTGCGATGAGCCTTCGGCTTATCCAGTTTAAATACCTCCATAGGGTATATTTTACTAGAGTCAGGCTGTACAGGGCAGGCTTGGTGGCTTCCCCAGTGTGTCTTTGCTGCATGCATGAAGAGGGCACCTTGCTCCATACCATGTGGGATTGTTCCGCGCTGGCGCGGTTTTGTCGGGGAGTAATGATCTGCCTGTTGGAGGTTTTGAGTTGGGACCTCCCTCGTTCACCTAAGCTGGTTCTCCTACACGTCATGGACGATATCAGGGGCAACGTTTACAAACGTCACCTTATGCTCCTATGTTTTACCTTGGCCAAACGTGACATTGCTAGAGCCTGGAAGTCGACTGCAGCGCCCTCCGTCTCGGTTTGGAAGACAGGTCTAGACTTCTGTATGGGCTTGGAGGCTCCCATCCTTGTTGCGAGGGGGTGCCCTCGTAAACACTACAAAATTTGGAAGCACTGGGCAGACTATCGGGGACTGGAATTGGGGCCTGTTCCAGAACAGGGCTCGGACCGGCTCTAATCTTTCCCCCTCCTTCACTCGGGTGTTCCTTGTGAACACTTGGTGGGATAAAGCCTTCTTAGAAGTGAACTGCAGTGAGCCTAGGATTGTTGCTTTGACTGTATATATTGATCTTGCATGGTTAACAGTGCGATGGGGTGAGGGGGTGTTGAATGTTCTTTGTTTTCTTCTGTTTTGATTTAATTGCAAGTTCTTTCAATATTCTCTTATATATATATAAAAGTGTCAAAGTCATGATAATGTATATTGTTGCTACGGAAGTCTCTGGGTTACAGAGCTCCACTCTATGTGCTTTTGACAAATAAAATATGTTTTCAAAAAATAAAAAGATTAAATGACAACAGGGCGTCCTCAAAGGAGTTGTTCAAAATAGTGACAGAATTATCGAAGCCCAGCAGCTTGTCTCAAACAATCATTCCCTCACAGCATCATTGTGAGTCTCTTGCTGGTTATTTTATTGATAGGATAGAGAAAATCTATTCCTCTTTCAATTCCCAACCTCCTTGGTTAGACACCCCCTGCAATTCACTGGGCCCACATACCAAAGCCCACGTACCTTTAGAGTCTTCACTTGGGTTTCCTTAGAACAAGTGGAGAAAACCATGATAGAAATAAAGAGGCTTATTTATGAGCCCCTTCACATTTACGCCGCTGTTGTGTCATGTTTTGTGACGCTGCAGCAGCGTAACTAATGCACCACGTTGCACACATTTTTACAAAGTGACGCATCTAGGCAGATGCGTCACTTCATAAATCCCTGCCCTACATTATACCTGTGTCAGGAATAATGTATGCAGGGTGGGCGTTCCCCAGCATCCACGCCTCGTAGAAGTGGCGCATTGAAATCTACAAGATTTCGGTGTGCCACTTCTAGGACGCCATTGCGTCAAAACCTCACGCCTGCCTCATGGTTTGCCCCATGTGAAATGACACATTGCTGGAGTTGCGTCTGTTTTCAGACACACCCCAGCAATGTGCCACTTTTTCACATACAGGTACGTCAGTAATGCTGACGTATCTGTACCTCCTTGTGACATGATGCGTCATACAGTAAATATGACACATCAATGGTGTCGCAAGGAGGGCGCACTGAGAAGTGTCACATCGCTGCTTTGTCACAACGATGCAACTGGACCCTTTTTCGCAGTTATCATCAACTTTGAGTGCATTCTCAGATTTTTTATGCGTCGCTAAAAACATCAACTTACCCAGATATATGAAAGTATGCATTAATTCTCCCATTAGCCAAAAAAGCTGGCCTTGATGCATCTACTATACTGAATTATCATCCCATCTCTTTGCTACCATTTATGGCTAACATATTTGAACAATTGGTCAACTGTCAGGTGTCTTCTTTCTTGGAGGATAATAACTTGCTCGATCCTTCCCAGTCGGGCTTTAGAGTCAATAACAGTACTGAGAGCTCGCTCATTGCAATTGTGGGTAATATCAGGCTGCAGGTAGCTCAGGGAAAGGCAGCGGCCCTAATTTTACTGGACCTGTCTGCAGCGTTTGATACTGTGTCAAATGGGCTTATAATGAAGAGACTCCATGAAAAAGGTTTCCACTCCATCGCCCTCCAATGGTTTGGCTCATTTCTTTCCACTAGATCCCAGTTCGTCCAGCTGGAAAAATTTAGATTGCACCCTCATTGCTCAGAATATGGCGTTCCCCAGGGCTCAGCTCTGTGCCTTACACTATTTAATGTGTATGTCACACCTCTTGCCACCCTGGTTAAAAAGTGGGGCTTTGACATTTGCTCTTATGCTGATGACACCAAACTGATCATCCCTTTGGGTGATGGTCAGTCTGATATCAAGAAAGATCTGGCAGGCTGCCTCTTGAAGGTGGCCGGTGGGATGTCAGCGCACTGTCTGAAGCTCAATGCAGAAAAATCAGAAAATCCTACTGTTTGGAGGTGCAGAAAATGTATGGGATGATTCCTGGTGGTCCTCTTTGCTTGGCAGTGCTCCAGTGCCAAAAAAGCTGCAAATAATCTTGGAATCAATATAGATCACTCCCTCACTATGAAAGATCAGGTGTAAGCTATGAATGGCAGGTGTTTTGGACTGTCAAAACTTCTTAGAAAGCTGTTTAAATGGATTCCAATGGATTGGTGCTGTGCCGTTGTACAGGCTCTGATAATCAGTTGCCTGTACTATTGAAATGCATTATATATGAGCATGGCGGACAATTTGTTTACATGCCTTCAAATAATCCAAAATGCAGCCGCTAAATTGATTTACAATAAAGGCAGAAGTGACTCCACAACTTCTTGTTTAAAAACATTACATTGTCTGGCAATATGTAAGAGGACACAGTTCAAGCTACTCTGTGACAAGTGCAGGTCTTTGCACCCCTCCGGCCCACGGCTCCTTAGAAATTGGGTTGAATTTTATCCACCTACAAGAAATTTAAGATCATCTAGCTTGACCTTAGCTAAAATTATTAATATCAAGAAGTCCCGAGCAGGTGAACGCTCATTTACATTTTTGGCAGCCACTCACTGGAATTTGCTCCCCAGGTGCTACCCTACATTCCAGTAAAAAAACTGAAGACATGGCTTTTTCCTGAGTAACATAGATATGACTTCAACCTTTACTCTGCTGAAATCAAAAGGTAGTTACAAGCGCTGTGATATCCCTGTGGGGATGAATGCCTGCGCTCTATAAAAAAAAACTTTAAATAATAAATAAAAACTGGGGGTCTCAGTCACAGCCCGCGTCTTCAGCATGTGTGGCTTCCCTGGAACAGCTGAGACTCCATTGGGTCTTTTTTCAGTGATTTTACTTCTTCAATAGCCACAGACCATTTCTCAGTCCTGTTCCGATGACAAGATAGGCCAGTGAAGGCGGCTCCCAGGGCAAGGTAGCTCTGGGCCAGTGTCAATGGATCCCAGATGCAAACTATTCTAGCCCACCTCCTGGCCAGAGCAGACGGGTCCCACGACATGGTAATTGCATCCCATTTCAGAGCCAGAGCAGATGGATGTGTGTTCCTGGCAATTGCAGTGTTCCTAAGCAGCTTCCCATCAGCAGCATCACTCAAGCCATCAGTGATGTTACCAAATTGTGCCCTACAGCAGCGGTCAGTGGGGCACATGGGAAGTATAAACTTCAGTGGTCTTTTGGTGCAGTTCTCAACAGCAACCACAGAGCCAGACAAGGAGTCCAACTACAGCAAAGGTCCCTCCCGTCTTTGCTCTCTCAGGCAGTCCACTTTCCCTTGGTGTTCCTCAGACCAAGAACATACTGGTCTTCTTCTCCTGGACAGTCTCCCCCTCTTCAGGGCCAAGGATACTCATTCCCTGTATCACAAAGCAGACAGGCAGGCATCTCGGCACAAGGCACAAGGCAGACTCCCAGCACCTCCAGCAGAAAATGTAGAGTTCAGGTAATGCCCTCCCATCTTTGTTGGACTGGCTGTCAGACACACACCAGCCCTGGTCACACAGCAGAACTTCAAGTACTCTGCAGTGCTTCACCTTCCTTCATCATTAAGGACTTGGAACTGAAGCAAGGTGTAGTGGTTTGGTTCCCACTTTAAGTACTTCTAGACAGGGACTTTAGCTCCACTGATTCATCCTTCAGCACAGGTTTGGGTTGGTTCTCCTTCAAGGTGACGCTCTCCTGCTGCTTTCTAGACACAGTTTGTGTGTAAAATGATGCCTCTCACTGCAATTGACAATGGGACTGTTTCCAAGCAGTGGCATTAACAACATGAATGCCGTGACTTGTGAAGGTTCTTCAATTGCCTGTCACCAGCTTTTCTGAGCAATAGTCAAGAGTTGACAAAAAGGCAGGCCTGAAGTTAAAACTTTCCATGTTGCACAATGGAAACTGCAGTTCCGCCTCTCAATGTTACCATCCACCAAATGACAGTGCTTAGGCAGCAGCTCCATGCTTACCAAGTCTTCACTGAATTTTAATAGGTAGCCATGACTCCATTCTCCTCACTTCAATGTCTGGATGTGCATCATGGTTCCGTGTGGAGAGAAGGCACTCGAGTGAGGAGGAGACCGTGCTGCAAGATAAAATAGCTGCCTGAGACTCGCGTCGGACTTCACCGGTTTCCCTCACGCCGCCGCTCGAGTTTACCTCGCGGCCGCCGAGCGGAGGGGAACTACATTACCCAGACTGCCCAGCGACCCGGAAGAACATCTCTGGGGTCACCGGAGGCGCTTGAAATTGCCGCCGTCCTCGGTGGAGCGGGTGTCTTGCCGCAATCTTGCCACAACTTGCCACAACTTGCCTGGGGGTGCAGAGCTGCCTGAGACTCGCGTCGGACTTCACCGGTTTCCCTCCCGCCGCCGCTCGAGTTTACCTCGCGGCCGCCGAGCGGAGGGGAACTACATTACCCAGACTGCCCAGCGACCCGGAAGAACATCTCTGGGGTCACCGGAGGCGCTTGAAATTGCCGCCGTCCTCCGCGTCGCGGGACGCGAGCGGGACGCCCGGACGAAGCCCGGACAAAGGGCGGGCCGTCTGAGGCCGTCCGAGGTTGGCCAAGGTTGGGTTGGGCCCGGTTTCTTGCTTGATGCAATATATACTTTGCTGCTGTTTCCAGTACTTTTTGGATATTACTATTTTTCGCATTCAATTGTATCTGTTGTGCTTAGAGAAATATGCCTCCGAAAAAGCAAGCTACTCCTAATAACACTATTGACAACTATCTTGTACATGTTGTAGAAAGGATCAACAGTGATAGGAGATCTTCCTTGGGAATAGAATCACCTACCCAATCTCCCCTCATTGATACTGAGTTAGATGATCCTTTTGTGTTTCAGACAAATATTAGCTCAAATGGTGAAATGCTTGATTCTCTTCCTGATACCATCATCATCCAGCCTAGTGGTATTGTCGCTGGTATTGAAGACATTAGTGTTAATGAAGCTTTAATAGAGATATCCACTAGTAATGAGTCCCCTATCTCCCCTGCAGCACCTATTTTAGATCTAAGGATTAACGGGGAAAACCAAAAGGCTACGACAAAACGGGAGGGCTTAAGGTCAGCCAAGAACAAAGTAGCAAACCTTCCGAGGAAATTTTCTGAGGTAGAGGAGGTTGATCTGTCTAGTGAGGCTTATGTTACACTTTCAAATGCTCAATTTAACAAGCTATTGGCAATGATGGATACAAAAATTAAAGGTGTAGTTAAACCTCTGGTCAGTAAAATAGATAAGTTAACCTCTGAGGTTAACCGATTAGAAGGTTTATTAGAAAAAACCCTGGCCGAAGTGGGCAAACTCCCGGAAATTGTTTTTTCTAGGATTGAGTCCACTTTGAGCAAACCAGCCACTGAAGCTAATAGTGGATTTACCCCTACCCCTGTATCAAATCTTCCAATGGCACCCAAGATTAACTTCCCTGGTGATGTTCCTAATGTTCCGATCCCAGTTCCCGCTGTTGTTGACCCAATCACTGAGAAAGGGACGTTTGAGCTTGTAGTTGAAGCTTCCCCATTGGTTCTTGTCCTTGCTAATGTCCCTCCCTTGGCCCAAGGAGAACACGAAATAACATCTTCCTTAATAAATAAATCTTTATCATGGTTGAACAACAACATGGTAATTTCTCCATGGGGAAAGCAGCAACTCTCGGAAGAGCTCGTAAATGCGAGAAGGGTTCAGTGGATTGGGGACAGGGTCAAAAAATTCAAGGGGGAATGTGTTGTCCTTCACTTCTCTGACCCTGGGGTTTTGTCTAATATATTGCCCAACATCTTACCACCACAGCGGAGATCAACTTCAATAGTTCCACTAACTCTGGACTTCTTTTACCCAAGGAAAGGAAGTGGTCCAAATTCAAGTTTTCTGAGAACTAAATGGAACATTGTGACTAAGAGGGGGAGGAAAGATGTTGCCTCGGTGGACTGGAGCCTGGGGTTGGAAAATCGTTTCTCTGCATTATCAAACTTGGATGCTTGTGATTGACAACCACCTATTTGCAACTCTATGCCACTGATTGTTTGTGATGAAGGTATTACTGATGTGGCCAGCTACTTAACTAAAGATCAAATTAAGGAGTCCTCCTCAGAGGATCCAGTAGGCCCACCCAACGAAAATATTAATTGTAACAATATTGATGGAAAGAGGATGCATGAGACTATTACTAGCCCTAGTTTTGTCACTATAACTAACACGGGGAGTCTTCTGTCTTGGAATGTGGCTGGACTATGTTCCAAGTTGGATTGTGCTGACTGGTTTGGATTTATTAACAGGTACGATCTTTGCATCTTCCAAGAGACTTGGGCGTGTGACCCTGTTTTTGCTTTGGGGTATATAAATTTTTATGTTCCTGCTTCTAAGGGCCCTAAAGGGCGGCCGATGGGGGGTCTTACTATATGGATCAGGCAGTCTTTAAAAACTGTTGTAAAATGTGTGGAGCTTCACCAAAAAGACATCCAGCTTATCAGACTCACTAGCGATCTATCCATCTCTATAGATATTTATAACATCTACGCTAGAGGTGGAAATAAAGGTAAATCTGAGGTTCTTTTGAGTCTCTTTAATCTTTTAGAGATACACTCTGCAGGGAAAAACATCCTAATTGCAGGCGATCTAAATCGCACTTTTGAACCTCTCATCACTGGTGACTCCCCGCTTGGAGTAGAGGAAGATAAGCTATGGGATATCCCCACATTAGACACTCCTCCGATAACTCGTTGGACGGCTGACATACTAGGCTTAAACGCAATGTGCCTGGAATACGGGCTACGAGCCCTGAATGGTCGAACCAAGTCAGATCGCGTCCCTGCCATGACTTTTAACAACGGGCGAAACAAAAGTCGCATTGATTATGTCATCTGCAGCATATCTATATGGACATCTGTTAGAGACATGGTGGTAACAGCAAGGCCAGAAAGCGACCATGACCCTTTATGTGTCTCTCATAACTGGTGGTCGTTGAAAGTAATAGCACCAACCCCATGTGATCAACTTTTGCTCCCGACGATCGTTCCAACTAACGATATGCGCAGGTTAAGGTGGTCAGGTGTTAGGACAGACCAGCAGGTCCTCGAAAAAATTGGAGCTGCGACAGACAAGGCAATTGCGGCTCTGGAGGGCGTAGCTGGGACCTCACAGGGTTATGAAGACATAACTAAAGCACACACGACTCTCTTTAATGAAGTTAAAAGTTACTTCATAAAACCTGTACATAATAAGAAGGTCTGTCCATATAAAGCTGCAAAGTGGTATAATCATGACTGTAGGGCGGCAAGATCTAACCTAGGAGTTGCCATTAAGAGCAACAACCTGGGTGAGATCCGATCTGCTAGGAAGCACTACAAAAATTGTATTGCCAGGGCTAAAAGAGAATGGGACGAATCCCATTGGCAGAAGTTGAAATGTGCAAGTGATCGTAAACACTCTAGATTATTTTGGCACATTGTCAAATGGGGTAACGAAAGGACTCCAGAAGCACCCAATAATAATGTCTCCCATGATGCATGGGTCAAATTTTTTAGTGAACAGTACTCTTCCGGGGCCCAATTCGGTAACGGTCCCTGTCCTACTTATCTTTTCGCTGAGGGTGACACCTTTGCTCAGAGTGAAGTGCTGCTTGCCTTGAAATCCGTTCACAGTGGCCGAGCACCGGGTATTGACGGAGTCCCCGCGGATGTTTTCTTAAATGACACCGACAGGTGGAGTAAATACATCTGCTTATTACTAAATCACATTGCCAGGGGTGCTGAAATTCCGGTATCCTGGCGGGGTGCTGTCATTATTCCGGTACACAAAAAGGGAGATCATGCTCAACCTTGTAATTACCGCCCTATCAGCTTAATTGACACTGTTCAAAAGGTTGTAGGGCGAGTAATTATTAACAATCTGCTTGATTGGGCAGAGGAGCAGAATGTTCTGTCTCCTTTTCAGGCTGGGTTTCGTAGAGCAACGAGCACTGTGGAACTAAGTATATCTGAGGCTTGGTACCCTGATCTGTGTGGTGCTCTAGAGCACCCGGTTGTAAGCAGGAGAACGCGGGTTTGACCCTACTGTTTAAAATATTGGCGACGTTATTTTCAGGACAGGAAATAGTACTCTTAAGATTGGAACAGTCCACACAGATCAGGGTACCAAGCCTCAGATATACTTAGTTCACTGAACAGACTTACTTCTATTAGAGATCAGCCCCTGATGAAGGCACAATTTTGTGCCGAAATGCATTGGGCATGAATATGAAAATTAAGTGCTATGAATTTTGTGTGGTTATAACATGAATTTAAAATGTTGGTTTTCTTTAAAGCATTGAGTACTATAAGATAATGTGTTCAATTGAATTTGGACTGTACTTGGTTATAACATTGTGATGATTATGAATGAATCAGTATATGAATTAAATAACTGAAGTTCAATTATGTTATTGTGTTAACATTGATTATGATTTAAAGTGTTGGATAACACGTGGTGAACAGTGCGCAACTAGATGAGATTAATCTCACCCAAACTAGTATAATATTTCGGCCAGTATACCCATGTCTTACTGTCCTCTGATATCATTATGGTTTCGAGCTTTGTAATGCTACCAGAACAAAGGATAGTAAGGCAGAACAGAGAGCCTGATTGAGGCAGGAAATTGTCCAGCTGCTCCATGAGCCTGCTCCTAATAGTTACACTTAGCTGTTTGCTCACTGCTAAAGATGGAGGATGGAAGGGGAGCTGGGATAATGGCAGAAAAGAGTCCATAAGAGTTAGAGATGTTAGGGCTTTAACAATGGTTCAAGGCGGTGGAAGGAGAGGGCTAGGTTAGCAGGGAGGTAATTCACTGTCATAGAGTAACTGCTTATTTTTTTTTCTACTTCGGGCCTCTTTTATGAAAAGTGTTGCATCGCTAGGGAAAAACAGCGATGCAACACTTTTCATTGCGCCGTCCTTGCAACACCATGAAAGTGCAGTATTTACACTACGGCGCTCCATGTCGCACGGATTGCACAGATACATTAGGATTCCTGACGTATCTGATGGCACAGTAATGACGCATTGCTGGAGTGTGTCGATAAACTGACGCAACTCCAGCAATGTGCCATTCCACATGGGGCAAGTCCCATGTAAAAGGACCTGCGCCACTCCTTACGCCTGCTTGAGCAGGTTTAAGGATTGTGACGGAGTCAAGTCGTAGGAGTGGCACAGTGAAATTTCAAATTTTCATTTTTATTTTTTTTTATTTTACAGAGTTTTATAGAGCCCGAACTTCACCCAAAGGTATGGGGTATCAGAGCGTTTTACATAGCACTAGTTGCGTTACATGAGGATACATTCATTTTTAGGTCTCGCCTAGGCATCCCGCATGCGCTACGCTAGGAGATGACCTTTTGAAATCAGTCTGCTCCTTTTCAAGCACACTCAGGCTTGTGCTGGCATCCAACTTGCGGGAGCGAGCAGCGGCGCGCCTGCTAATTGAAAAATATAGCTCTCGCGCTGCTGCTGCTCGCTCCCGCAAGGCGGATGCCAGCACAAGCACGAGTGCTTCAAAACTCCTGCTGCTTGTCTTCACAGCTGGAGCCCGCTTTTGTAAAGCATCGCACACCACTCCGGACACATGCGCACTACAAACAATGGCGGACACAGCTTTTTTCCCTCACAGTAGGCTTCCTTGTATTTGAATTAATCATGTTTTATTCCCACCAGCTCTGCACACGCACTTCAGCAGTGGCGCTGCTGCTTGAGCAATGGCGGGCATTTCTTTTGTTTATTTTCAGCGCGCTTTCAGTTTAACAGAGGTTGCATGCACCTTTCTTTCTGCACGGTTCGCCTTTTTTTCACATCCCGGGACAAAGAGCAGAGACTGCGTTTGCTCCTTGAATGGCAGGAGGTAAGCGGGGCATAATGCAGCTCGCTTCACTCGCACACTGCTCTAAAAATGTTCAGAACTTTGTACATTGTGCATTGCATACAGAAGTGTTCATGGCAGGGTCAGTTTGTTAAGGATTAGGTGTGATAGGTCAGGGAAGCATTTTGGGACTGCATGATTAGTGGCAGTTTACACATTGATGGCGCTCCAAGTCACAGCTAAGATCAAACATGCTGCACAAGATGTTCCTACCTGGGTGGTTAAGCTGTAGAAGCTGCTCGCTGGTGAGTTTCGCAGAGATCGTGAGTGACAGTGGAGAGGAGGGCGAGCTCTAACAGGCTCCACGATTGTCCACCAAAGGAATGTGCCAAGAAGAGCAAGGTAAATAAAGTGCAATGCGGGCAGCAAAATACAGAAGAGTTTGAAATTCAGGACGAAATACTATACAAAGGTCAAAAACGATTTAAAATAACCCCAGAAATTTAGTCAGATAGCAACTATTGGGTGAAAGGTGGTTTGACAGTAACTGCTTCCGGGCCATCGTAATCTACTGCAAGCTTTGAAAAATACTCCTAGAGATAACTAACGTATAGTAAGCCTGAGGAAATCGTATAAATTAGCGATTCACTCACATAAACAGGAGATTAAAGAAGTAGCGTGGAATGCACTTCTTTCAGTAGAGGTTTTAAAGGATAGTGCGAGATTCTGGGCAATTGTTAACATGCCTTTTTTCTCAGACGTTGAGAATGACCCCATGGAGAGCAATCTCACCGAGGAACAGTGGCTCACGCATTTTGAGGCTATTTATGGACCCCAATGTGGATGGGGATCCCTCCATGAGTTTGGTAACACGCCGGGCCTCACTTCCATTGATATTTGAGGAGGTGGATGTAGAAAAGGCAATCATAGAGACTTCTAATAATAAAGCACCTGGCCCTGATTGTGTCCCGGCGGATCTGTACAAATGAGACCCCAAATTCTGGACAAGGATATTAAATAATGTTTATAATGCCTCAGGTACGCAGGGGTTTCCTGCTTCATGGGCCCTATCAACAATCATCCCAGTATTCAAAAGGGCCAGAGAGGGGATCCATGTGCTATAGACCCATATCCTTAATTGATTCTGCCGTCAAAATATTGGGCAAAGTTGTTTTGGCCAAAATCATGGACTGGGTGATTGATAACAAGGTCCTCTCTAACCTCCAATATGGATTTCGACAGGGAAGAAGTACTTTGGATCAGTGTCTGAATCTACATCTCATAATAAGCAAATATACGATAGCTAAAGAAGGTTCTTTATATGTAGGTTTTATGGACCTCTCCTCAGAGTTCGACCTGGTTAACAGGTCGAAGCTGTGGACTATTGTACTAGAAATGGGCATTGATCCTTCTCTAGTTTATTTTCTGGCTGACCTGCATCAAGTTCAAGTTCAGGTATTTATAAAGCGCACTACTCACCCAGAGGGTCTCAAGGCGCTGGAGGGAGGGGTTTACTTTTTATCGAATAGCCATGTTTTCAGTTCTTTTCTGAAGGAGATGTGATTCTGAGTAAGGCGGAGGTGGGTGGGGAGTGAGTTCCAGGTCTTGGCAGCTAGGAAGGAGAAGGATCTGCCACCCATGGTGGTTTTCCGGATGCGCGGGACTGCGGCGAGGGCTTGATTGGATGATCTTAGTTGGCGGGTGGGATAGTAGAAGGACAGTCGGGTGTTGAGGCATTCGGGTCCTAGATTATAAAGCGACTTGTGTGCGTGGGTAAGAAGGCGGAAAGTAATTCTTTCGTTGACGGGAAGCCAGTGGAGGTTTTTTAAGTGACCGGTGATGTGCTCTTGGCGCGGGATGTCTAATATGAGTCTCGCTGATGCGTTTTGGATGCGCTGGAGTTTTTTCTGCAATTTTGTTGTAATTCCGGCATAGAGTGTGTTGCCATAGTCCAGTCGACTCGTGACCAGTGCATGGGTGACAGTCTTTCTTGTTTCGAGGGGGATCCAGCGGAAGATCTTTTTGAGAATGCGAAGGACGTTGAAGCAGGAGGACGATACGGCGTTGACTTGTCTGGACATTGAGAGGGAGGAGTCTAGAATGAAGCCAAGGTTACGTGCATGGTCTGTGGGTGTGGGCGCAGATCCCAAAGCGGAAGGCCACCAGGAGTCGTCCCAAGCTGATGGGGAGGATCCTAGGATGAGCACCTCCGTTTTGTCTGAGTTGAGTTTTAAGCGGCTCTGTTTCATCCATTCGGCTACTTCTTTCATACCTTCGTGAAGGTTGTTTTTGGCGGTGTTGGGGTCTTTGGTGAGGGAAAGGATTAGCTGGGTGTCGTCGGCGTAGGAGATGATGTTGAGGTTGTGTTGACGTGCGATGGAGGCGAGGGGACTCATGTAGACGTTGAAGAGGGTGGGACTGAGTGAGGAGCCTTGAGGTACGCCGCAGATGACTTCGGTGGGCTCTGAGTAGAATGGGGGGAGTCGGACTCTCTGTGTTCTCCCGGCTAGGAATGAGATGATCCAGTCCAAGGCTTTTCCTTGTATGCCGATGTTGTTGAGGCGTTGTATGAGGGTGTTGTGACAGACAGTGTCGAAGGCGGCGGAGAGGTCGAGTAGAATGAGGGCCACTGTTTCACCGTTGTCCAGGAGTGTTCGGATGTCGTCGGTCGCCGCAATGAGGGCGGTTTCGGTGCTGTGTTTGGCTCGAAAGCCGTTCTGTGAGGGATCCAGGGACTTGTTGGATTCAAGGAAGGCTGCGAGTTGGCTATTGACGGCTTTCTCGATGACTTTGGCCGGGAAAGGGAGTAGGGAAATGGGTCGGTAGTTTTTCAGATCTGAGGGGTCTGCTGTTGGTTTTTTCAGAAGGGCGCTGAGTTCGGCGTGTTTCCATATTTCTGGAAAGGTGGCGGAGTCGAAGGAGCCGTTGATGACATCGCGGAGTTGGGGAGCGATGATGGAGTCAGCTTTGTTGAAGATGAAGTGGGGGCAGGGGTCAGAAGGTGAGCCAGAGTGGATTGAGTTCATGAGGCGAATGGTGTCTTCAATGGTGATTGGGTTCCAGGAGTTGAGGTAGTTAGTTAGAGGGGTGGGATCTGAAGTGGGTGGGGTGAGTTGGTCATTGGGAGTATTCTTGAAGCTGTTGTGGATGTCGGCAATTTTGTTGTAGAAGAAGGAGGATACCGCATCGCAGAGGTCTTGGGAGTTAGTGATGTCGTTGGATGCTGCGGGAGGGTTGGTGAATTCTTTGACGATATTGAAGAGTTCCTTGCTGTTATGAGAATTGTTGTCGAGACGGTTCTTAAGTGCTGATTTCTTGGCGGATCGGATCAGTTGGTGGTGTTTGCGGGTGGCTGTCTTGAGGGAGTCCATGTTGTCTGAAGTTGGTTCTTTTCTCCAATTCTTCTCCAGGGTGCGGCATGTCTTCTTGGATTTTTTAAGGTCTTCATTGAACCAGGGAGCTTTTTTGCTGGATGATTTCGACTGGTGTTTTTTCAGGGGTGCTAGTTCGTCCGCACTGTGGGTAATCCATTGCCTGAGGTTGGTGGCCGCTAGGTCTGGGTCCGTTGCCAGGGTGGGAATGTTTTGGCTGAGTGATGTGAGGAGTTGTTCGGTGGAGATTTTGTTCCATTTTCTTCGGGGAATGGGTTGTGGACGGTTGTGGGTCAGGGTTGTTTTGTAGCTGAAGTGAACACAGCTATGATCCGTCCAGTGGAGGGCTGTAGTATGATCGAAGGAGATGTGCTTGCTGGAGGTGAAGATAAGGTCGAGCGTGTGTCCGGCTTTGTGAGTGGGGGTGTCAACAAGTTGTTTGAGTCCGAGATTGGACAGGTTGTCCAGAAGGGTGGTGGTGTTGTTGTCGTGAATGTTGTCAAGGTGGTAGTTGAGGTCTCCTAGAAGAATGTAGTTCTCGGAGGCGAGGGCGTGCGGGCTGACGAAGTCAGTGATGTCGTCACTGAATTGAGATCGGGTGCCTGGGGGCCTGTAAATGAGTGTTCCTCTAAGTGTGGTCCTGGGGTCGGTGTGGATCTGAAAGTGGAGGTGTTCGGCGGTTGCAAGATTTACGTCAGAGCTGGTTGTAATTTTGATGGTGTTTCTATGGACGATGGCGATGCCTCCTCCAGTTTTTTTATTGGTGCGGTCTTTTCGAATGATCTTGTAAGCATCGGGATCTCTCTGCAAAAGTTAGGGTCACGCATGATGGCAAATGTACAAGACATTTTAAGTCAGGGAGGGGCGTCCGTCAGGGATGTATTTTGGCCCCACTTCTA
Organism: Lissotriton helveticus; assembly: GCF_964261635.1. Lineage (NCBI taxonomy): Eukaryota > Metazoa > Chordata > Amphibia > Caudata > Salamandridae > Lissotriton > Lissotriton helveticus. The sequence continues at coordinate 284,930,266 of NC_136070.1, read as the reverse complement.
TTTACTCTTTATATTAATACTTTAGGAAAATCTTTGGCAGAGGCTTGTCTAGATGTTCTGCGTGTAGGAGAACTGATTATTCCGGTCCTCCTATATGCGGATGTTGCAGTAATATTAGCTTGTACTGCTATAGGCCTTCAGCGGCTTTTGAATGCCTTTGGTAATTTTATGAAATCCTTGGATCTTATAGTTAACATCAAGAAATCCCACATTATGATAACCGGCAAAAGAAATAGGAAATTTAAATCATTTTATTGTAATGAAGCAGGGGTATCTAGGGTGCCCTATTTTACTTATCTGGGGTGCTATTCAATGAAATAGGTTCCTGAGTACCCCAACAGAAGGCAAAAAAGAATGCTGTAGTTAGGTCAACCATAGCTCTCTCAGGGTTTGCTCAACGATTGGGTGCAAGACCTTTTGAAGCTATGCTTGGCATTTATAGATCCAAGTGTTTGGCTATTGCCACCTATGCCTCAATGATTTGGGGCTATAAACAACAGGAAGAGGTACAGAAGGTGGTAAATAGATTTTTAAGATCCCTCTTGTCCGTCTTTCAATCTACCTCTACTTTTACCATCCATCAGGAACTTGGAATGGGCTACGTATCTGATTTAATGAGAATTGCCCCGTTTGTTTGCTGGCTCAAAACCTGGCTTAATCCAGACTTAACCCGGAACCATTGTATCCTGTGGGATTGTGTCTCTCTGGATAAAGCCAGTAGCATCCCGTGGTTGGTTTATGTTAAGCATATGTTTTTTAAACTATGACGCCTTGATCTTTTTGACCTCCCGGAAGGCATCAGAAAGGAAGATGTGAAGTGGACTAAATCACAACTCTTGAATATATTGATGTTGGAACATGAGGAAAGGGAGCTACAGAAACCTTTTGTTAGGGCTCATTATCTGATAATATCCTCTCCATCAATTGAGCCCTACTTGAGATTAGTGACCAAGCCCTTTCGGTGGCTCCTGACTAAATTCGGTTTTAACTTAATTCATTTTTCCCTGGGTACTATCCCGGGTTGGTGTAAATAAGAGAATCTAGGTACATGTCAGTGTGATAATTTTTTACAGCAGGATATTTTGCACTTTCTGATGTTTTGCGATTTTTACACAGAAATACGAAGGAGGTTTTTAGTTTCTCTTTTGAGGGGCAAGGGTTTTTTACAGGCCAGCTCTCCTATATTTGCAAATGCTTAGCAATACCTGGGACATTTTTAATATCGCTAGTTTTCTGGTTGCAGCTGTTTCACTTAAAAAAAAAGATTTTCCTTGACAAATCCTGCTTGAAATCTTCTATTTTTTATATACTAAATGAATTTTATATTTACTGGACTGCTTTTATATTTAATGAAATATCTACCTCACAATTGTTGTTTTTATTTATTTTTAAACGTCCATATTGTTTTATATTTGTTATGAATGTGTTAATTTTATAATGTGCATTGTACTTTTTGTGATTTTAAATAATTGAATAAAAGTGGTTTGACTGACTGACAAAAACTATTTTAAAACAAAACAGACATGCTGCAAATGTCGAGTCTAGTCAGACAGCATTGCAGGATTGTAATCTAACAGATCTGAGCTCCAGGACATTTATGTGATGTCATTCCTCTATTGATTCCAATGACCTCTTGCTGTCTGCTCCAGGCGGTGGAACCTGCACCCCTCAACAATGCATTCAATGTCATGATGAAGTGGCCTAATTGCAGTTGAAAGTGTAGACCATTTGTGATTTGTGACCAAGCCAATTCACTGCACCTTTTATTTTGGCTGACACTGAAAATGGACTGTTGAAAACTCCAGCCATTGGGAACCCAACTCCTTTGTGGAGGCCACACCTTCAGAAGGGTACCAATATGTGCAGAACTGTATCATGTTAAGCAAATGACGAACAACGTAAGGAGTCAATCCATCATAGTATCTGGTTGAAATAACCTACTCAACACCCAGGAGTTGCACATTAGCACCCCTGACTGCGTATATTCATGCACTAATCATCACCGGTGAGCACTGCCATGCGTGTCTCCACACTGTCGGACCAGTCCATATTAACACACCAGAAACATGGCCCGTATGTCCCTGCAACAGTCATTTCAACATGAGACCCTGGTATCTCTTGAGGGTCCAAACGCCATCAACAATATAGGATAACCAACTACAATACACCTATGTGTTATTGTTTACTATAAAATGTTGTTTGGTGTATATACACAACATTTTGCATTACAGTCACTACTTTTTGGTTAGTCTTGGATGTGATTTTTCATCTTTCACTGACGTTGTTGCTTCTATGTTGTGACAATGATTGTTGGATAATGTAAAGACTGTCTTTGTAAAATAAGGAGTGTGTTGGTCGTATGTTTCATTGAGTTGTGAGGCATTAATTGCATTCCGTGATTTTGCTGAACATAAAATTGTGCGTGAATGATACCAATGAGAACCACTGCTCATGAATAATTACCATTTCCCAGGTTCCTATGGCTTTAAGGGCTGCTCTTGTTTCGTAAATATACAGTGAAATTACAGCTTGTATTTAGCATGGCCTCTACCCTGTAAATCTTGTGCCCCCTTGTTAACTTATTGCAGCAAGAAAATCAACAAGTATTGGCATAGCCAATAGGTCTCGCTTTTGGGACCTTATAATTATTTAGTTATGCAGCACAATATCATTGGTGCAACAATATCAACTGTTGCATGGCTAAACATTGTTGCATGTTGTATGGCTGCCCGATCTAATATGTGATCGCTCTGCCTCGTTTATGTTTATGTTTATGTTACTTTTCAGCTGCTCCAGCTGGGCTAGTCTCTGGGTTTTCTTCCTGGTTATTACATTTTGGGCTCTGTCTCGAAGGATGGTCGTGTACGTTTCCCACAGGGTCACTGGGAAGGGATTCAAGTTCTTATTGTCCTCCAAGTAGTGGGTGGAACTTGTCCACAGATCGTTCACCAATTCTCCGCCCTGAAGCTCCCAGCCACTGAGGCACCCCTCACCAGTCCACTCTCAGTGTCCGTCTGCGACCCCAACATCACCAATAAGGGGGAGTGATCTGAGATTCTCTCTGGAGCTATTCTACAGAGAAGTGGCCAGGGTATTACCCCACGAGGATGAAGACATCGACCAGACCGTAGAAGGTCCTGTGGACCCCAGAGAAGGCATATTGTCTGTCTGATGGGTGGTAACCTCTCCAGAGATCTAGGCGGCCCAGTGCTGGGGAGAAATGTGTCAAAGGGATCTCAGCCTGGAGCTCTGACGCACCTGCATGCAATCTGCCTATGAGCTTGTCTATTACCTCATTGAAATCTCCACCTATTACATGCATGTTAAGTTCTGTCTCTGGAAGAAGAGCCCCACCGCATCCAGAACCAGCTATTGAAGTGCAGGGGGCGTGTAGATGCTCAGGGCAAACATGCGAGTAGGTTCCCTGTAGCTAGGTCCTGTCCTTCTGAAAGGTGTTTTTTTTTGCCAGGATTGCCACCCCTCTGTACCCCTCTGTTGAGACATTGGATTATGTTTCCTGCTAGAAGCATGAGTATCAGGTACAGTCACTGTCATCTAATGTATTGAGGCATCGCCCTGCAATTAAGCATGTAAGGAGGCCATTAACATTCCATAACAAGACCTTCAACTGATGTGTCTCAGCCCCCCCGTATGCCATGTGCCGTAGTCATCATCTTCAATGTATACTTTTGGTGATTTGGCCACACCCAGGAACGTGTGCCCTTGGAGTCTCCATCTGTTTAGTATCAACTAAGAACATGACAGGATGTCCCCACTAATAAGCAACAAATCGGGCAGGAGCTCCAAGATAATTAGAGATACCCCACAGGTCAGTTCTTAAAGCATATATTTATTTTTCTTCATTATTTTTTGGGGATAAAAAAGAAGTAGAAAAAGTCATATTTATACATTAAATCTCACACAGGAGGTGAATATATATTCATAAAAGGACTACATACATATTCATGAACCGTGTAGACCAGCCAACGAAATAAAAAAAAAAATATGAGAAACACACTATAAGCACAGCAGTATAATTATCAAATAGGACATACAGAAAAAACAAAGTCAAAGACTATTACAAGAAAAACCACACAAGACGTAAAACACATTACATAACAATGGGTTATAGGATCACAATATGTACAGTCACAGATATAACATAAAACCCAACAACAAAGAAAAGCGCCTTTGCTTATAGTGTGTTTCTCATATATTTGTTTTTATTTCGTTGGCTAGTCTTCATGGTTAATGAATATGTATGTAGTCCTTTCATGAATATATGTTCACCTCCAGTGTGAGATTTTATGTATAAATATGAATTTTTCTACTTCCCTTTAACCCAAAAAAATTAATGATGAAAATGAAAAATAAATAAATGATTTAAGAACTGATCTGTGGGGTATCTCTAATTATCTTGGAGCTTCTGCCCGATTTGTTGCTTATAAGTGGGGACATTGTGTCATGTTCTTAGTTGGTTCTTTCCCTGGTTGGATGTTCCCCCTGAACGAGTCTTTCAGGGTCCCTCTTATGTTTATATTATCATCTTTTTAGTACCCCCATCCCCTCTCACTGACTAAGTGGCCTATTGCGTCAAATAATGGTCCAGTGGCCTTCAAACTAAAGCTTCCTAACTACAAGAGGCAACTGGCCTCTCTATAACTAACTACCCCCACCGCAAACGTCATAAAAGGAAGAATCTGTCACCCTAACTTGTAACTCCTCGCCATTTTAAAACACTTGGGGAGGGCCTGCCCCATCTTTTTGCTGCTTCTTACTTAGTGACCTATGGCTGTGCACCTATGAAGCCTCCGGGGGCACTGGCTGAAGTGCGGGTCTGTCCTAGGGTCATCACCTCAGGTGGCCGCTACAACTCCCCATCCCAATCCTTGTCCGTCTGAAAGGGTGGGTTCTTTTTACCAGGATTGGCACCCGTCTGGGCCCCAAGGGCATGGGGGCGTGGAGGAACGGCTCTATCGGCCTTCTCTATTAGGAAACAGGAGGAGAGTTTGTGGCCAGGACCCAGGACTTAAACCATTGTGTAACGTATTGCTCCAGGTTCATGCCCATGAGGGCCTGTGGTACATCCACATGCCGCAAGTTGTTCCATCTGGATCTGTCCTTGTTATCTTATGCACGCTTCTCGATCTGTGGCATCCCTTTCCTGCCTAAGGGTACCTACTTAATATTACGCTGAGGAGACCCTTATTTCGACATGCTCCAGCACCTTGCAAAGGTCATCTGTGCATCACTCCAGGGTCTCCTGTGAGTCTTTTATGGCTTGTAGTATGGTCGCTGCAGATGCCGGATCATCTCCTCGCTGTGTCGATTCTAGGGGACCGCTGTCCTGCGAGGGAGTCATCATTCCCACGCTTGGTTTTGTAAAACACTCTTTCCCTGGCAGTAAGCCACTGCTCAGACCCCTTCACCATGGCGAGGTCCATAGACACATCATGGCAACAGGACCCCCCACCCCACAACATAGCATGCATACCGCAAATAACACACTAGACACCAGTGTTAGATTGGGGAGAAACTGCTGCAGGTTTATTACATACAACGTTATGTAATCATAGTGGGTTATCTTATGGGTGATCCAAGGGCAGGCCGCATTCTCGCCACCTGCCCGCCTGATGAGCCAGGCAGCACAGTGGCGAACCACCAAGTGTTGCCCCTTATGGTAAACATTATACTCACGCCCCTTGCGGGGCGTAGCTAGGCAAACCCCCGGTTGCACAGGCCCACAACCGCCCGAAGGACTACTGGGGCGCCGACACGTGTTCCCGGAACCTCCCATGAGGCCCCAGGTCTTAGGCTCTGGCACCCCTATGTGCCCGCTGAGGTACAGTGCTGCACCTCTCTGCTTCCGGATCGCCCTGTAACTCTGCAACAGCCCTGCCGCCGGCAACCGTCGCCGCCCGGGCCCCCCACTACCTAGCTTCCTTCCTACCTGCAACCTTTTGTCCTTAGTCTTTCAAGTAACTTTCTCAGTTCGCAGTGTCCCTACTACGGAAAACTAGCATCTATATACTATTGTAGCTATGGTCTTGTTTACACACCGCCATCCCTCATTAGCATCCACAATTGGCACAGCCTTTAGAGCAGTATTCGTCCCTAAAGTCTACATGATATTAGTGCATGGTGAGCGTCCATAACAAAAGGAGATACTGTTGGAAGTTCTATTTCCAGGGAATGCACTTTTGAGAATACTGCAATAAAACATGAGGGGAAGCAAAAGGGCCCGCTGTCCCAGCTACTCCCTGGCTTGAATGTCAGCTCTCCATCATCAGTAACGTTCCTCCACCCGGACATTACCATCTCTCTGCTAACTAAAATAAGTATGGTTAGCAAACAAGTAAATTAACATGGCTTAGAAAGGAAGTTCTTATTTCTGCAGCACATTCTAAGAATGGCAAGTTGACATACTGGTGCTGGTCTTTGACGCTAGGAACACCTAGCTTTCTTACTCCTTAGTCTAAGAAAATAGGCTCGAATTGCCCTCAGTTCACCTCGCACTTCTAGCCTTCCGCCTTACCACTGCAATGAGAACCGGATAGTGCCCAACCCTATCAGCTAAGCATGAACACATCCTCTAAATTTCTAGGGAGCCTGTCCGCCCTAGGTTGCGTTGCATGAGAAATATCCCAGGAAGCCTGCTAGATCCCCTGAGGGACCCAGCAGTGGGAGCACGCCCCTGCCGTTAGCGGCCGTTAGCCGGCCTCTCCCACTATCTAATAACGATGAGAAGGACCTGTTGAAACAATGCAGTGCGTGTATCCTGGAGTACCGGGTGCCGCTTTTCACGTAAGACTCTATGTGCCTATACTGCCTCAAAAGACGCCGTGGTTACAGAGCTCTTACGCTGTGCAGCTATTCCAGAAGGGCAACAGGCAGGGCCAACACTGCACCCCCACGACAGAGGGCAGGCTAGTCGTACGGTACGAGTACTAGTTAGCCCACAATATATGCTCCCAGGAGTTGGGTGTGGCACAAGTTAGCGTCCCACCAGCGCCTGATACAGAAGAGAAGCGTTGCGAAACTAAGGCAGGATTCACATGCCAAGTCTGATAACGACCAATGCACCTAGGAGCGTGCGAAAAAGACACTGCTGAACACCTATAAAGTTCGATTCTCCTTTACCATGGAAGGGTGCTCCCGTGGTTACCTAGTGAATTGAGTCTGCCATGTACGGAGTAATCTCCCTCTACCAGTGGTGGGGACTCTCTTGTGACGTGCACGCGTCACTTCACTCTTATGCCACACTGATTGCTACCTACTGACCGAACCTCAGTTGGGGCGCCCACAAACTGAGCTCTTCCCACGCGCCCTAGACGGGTCATCCGCACCCACGCGCATAACTCTGCCAAAGCACATCAATTCTGTCAGATACGGAGACACCTCTCCCAAGGCAACACCGTCCTTGTGCTATTCAGGTCCTGGAATACACACAAACACAGCTCTGACAGCGCACTACCAAACTTCGGCCGTGCTGGCTGATAATCTGAATATCTGAAAATTAAATAACAAGAGGACTGCCAAAAGAGCCGTGAGCGCAAGCCTACACAAGCTACCCTTACTTTTCCCAAGTAGCTTTAGTTTGATTCTTTGGTAAACAAGTCAAACCACCACAAGAACTACCAATTACCAAGCAGCACTTCTGGTCATCATTAAACCAATACATATCAATGCAGCAGGTGCGAAGGCACTGCAACAGTGTGGCGTCCATTCCGTTACACACTATATTGTTTAAGTTAATAAAAGCCATGACAGTATTCCGGTAACAGCAGCTAAAACCCTATTGCATAAAGCTGGCTGTCTTTACAACAAAACCTTCAGCCCCATATTCCCTGTTTGCATTATGGGTCATGGCACCCTTGCTATGCCTCTTACGATAAGGTATCCTATGCTCTTGGGTGTGTCTCCCTTAATCTACTGACCAAACTGTGCACCCTGAATCCCTGTGCCCATGGACGCAACCGTATCTTATCATATAAGCCCAACGTAGCACAATATTGGATGTCTAATGGCCCTCTCTAAAACAGCTCAGCCTAGGTTAATGAAAGCACGCTGAGTTGGACTAAACTGTGCCAGTTTTTACACCGTTCTATGCTGGGCGGATTAGGCAAGCGGGATCTGGGCAGTACAAGATATGGAAAGGCGGCATGGGTGCCCCCGGGTCGTAGTAAAGAGGACCCACGCTGGAGACGAACGCCATACAGCCGCGGCATGCGCAGGCATGGATTGGTCGAGCAGAATGGAAACAATACACTGAGACGTGTAGGTCTCGGGAGTGCCTGCCCTACACTGTATTTGACCGGCCTAAAACAGTCGCCAAAAACACGAAAAAATGACTGGAAACTAACACCTTTGGCACACTGATTCCACGCTGATATGGCCTACGTGCATTCTGTTCTGGCAGTCGCAGCACTATCCTGTTTAGAGGCTAAGTTAGGTGTAGTCCAATATAACGCTCCAAATGGCCTTACAAATGCACAAGAGCAGTTGTCCATACCCATACATGTACACTGAGCGCACAACTACGCACCTCACCTGGACCGAACAGTCATTCATAAGTCTGCTGTGCACACAAGACCCATTGCTCGGCACCTCTCCTGCGGTTGACCGGCGCTCCTTCCCATGTACGCTGAGCACCTCACACAGTGTCTGCTCCATGCAAGTCTTCTTTATGGCCACTCATTTAAATGCCCTCATACCACAGCATGCAGGGTTTGGTGCGTCGCACATCCCCTACAACATGCACTCAGTCACATGTATACATAGATCATGCAGTGGACGGCTTGCTCTAGTAAACGTCCCCTAAAGATGGGCACTCAATCCCATATATAGTATAGCCACATCATACATTGTGTGTACGCTGGTGGCCTGAAGTACTGCACATCCCATGTACACCAGCCATCAGTTGTGTGTACATATTGTCCACACTATGCAGTAGCATTTGCTTGGCTGGTGTCTCGCACATGTCCTAGGACTGGAAACCAGGTCGCATGTACATACTGATCACCTCATGCAGTGTTAGCATACCGCTAATCTGAATAACACAAATCTCTTAGTCATGGCACACAGATACCTGTACACATTAGCCACCTCATACAGTTCTAGCTTGCTGCTTGCCTGAAGCATCACACCTCACTTGCACAGGGGCACCCAGTTACATGTACACATAGGCGGTCACATGCAGAATACACTGGTTGATGGCCTGGTGTACCACACACCCCTCATATGCAGGTACTCAGTCCCGTGTACATACAGCGTTATCCTCTTCCCTTATATCCAGGCACTCAGTCGCATGTACATACTGAGTATCATATGCAGTGTCGGCTCGCTGCAAGCCTGGATGCCTCACACGCACTGAAGCACTCCCGGTGTTCTGCACTCGTTCTCCACTCATGAGCGCAAAGCATATTAACCCTCCCGGGCGCTCACCTAAATTGCAGCTGCTTCACACGCGGCTGTCTGTCACCCCCAGCTTTGTATATAGCACACCCATGACCTGACGAGTTCTGATGAGGATTACCCCAGGGCACGTTCTGAACTGGGGAAAGGCAGCACGGCATGCAGTACAATCCGGTTAGAAAATAATTCCCAATAACATCGTAGAGCCCCAGGGAGGGACGCCCCCGCAAGGGATAAGTGGACACACGGAGCCCGCAAGGTTGCCCTAGACGAGAGAGCCAGGCAATGAACCCCCTTATGCAAGAAAGCACAGGCTTGCGAGTACTGCCCCTCAAGTCCAAGCTCCTCTGCGCTACCTGCTGTGTGACGTGGCGATAATCCAGGCTTAAGCGGAGCAGGACCCGATGGTTCAATGGGCAGTACATACCTTTACGACGTTACCAGCAAACCCGAAGGAATGCAATCTGTATGATAAACCTGAAAGCTTAAAATATCTACTGTGTGCCTAGAGGGTCTACATCCTGATATAAAATGCAGCATGGTATGTCGGGTAAGTCTCTAACCTCTAATGTAGCACGAACTCATCAAAGCAGTAGTACGCGGGAGTGGCGTATACCAGCACTGTAACTAACAAAAGATTGTTTTACATTAGGTTACTCACGAGAATTGAAAATACGCCCCGCTACTGACGTGTCATACCTGCCAAACCTGCTCACAAGAAAGCACAGCGATGAATATATACTCTTACATGCAAAAGGCAATAGTCCACGATAAAGGAAAGCTCTATGGAAAACGCAGGCACCGATCCCGCTACCGCTCGCATGCTAAGTGAGCGCTCAGCCATCTGAGCTGATTCCTCGCCTGAAACGAAATGATGTTCGAAAGTAATGGAAAGTAGCGGGCGCTAGGTGCTCCCCAGAGGACGTCCGTTGCCCCCCGCCAAGCTGAGGAATGAGGGAGACCCACCTATAACGCTGCAGCGTGGTCGCCTAAGCTTTCCCCTCGCTCGGGGAACCAGGGATTGCTGCATGAGGGCCCTCGCTCTGCCATGCATAATAGTCATTCCGCTTGCTGACGCGTGCAAGACAAGAGGCCTAGAATGAACGTTTACCAAAGACACAGGTGCACATCCGAAAAGTCCCCCCCACCCCGGATCGGGACGTGTGTCTTAGATAAGACAAACCTCTAGCCCTGCGAGAAGGCCAAAGAAAAAAGGGGGGGTGACCATGGGGTGCGAGGGCTGAACGCCGCTTCGAGAACAGCAGGGGAGCAAACTGGAAAAGATGGCCAAAGGGGCGGAGTCGCAGAAAGCGGCACGAAAACCAGCAACCCAGTAAGCGAAGGCTGGCAAGAATCTCGAGAGCGAAAGCGTTTCTCTCCTCTCCCGGTGTTGTCCGAGTTGCGCGGCCCAAGGCAGATCCGTGCACCCTGGAACAGAGTACCGTGTCCAGAGCGGACCCACAAACGGCACCACACATACACCAGTTTGACAAAAGGGGCAAAAGGCGACTCCGCAAGTCAGCAGCCTGGAGAAGTGCATTCGAAACACATATATATCAACCAACCTACATGTCCCCCACAATAGATAGAACGAAGCAGAATGGCTGCGCCGGGCGCCATTAACCACATGCGCAGGACATACCGCCAAATGAAAATGGCCGCAAACGGACGCCATTACCGACGTGCGCTGGACATGTAAAGCATGCTATTATTACAGCCCCGTGGTGATATCGATCTCAGGCAGATGGAAGGCTGCAATGAAACCGGGACCAAGAGGTAACTAAATAAGTTACCGGTTAGCAAGAGGGCGGGGCCACCCACTGAGTGAACCCTTCGCAGCATCCTGTAAATAAATGGCCGCTCAAATATGGAGCCAGCCCGCCACACTGACGGTTCTGCAGCTGATTTCGCCGCAGACGTGCTGGAACCTAAACCCAGGGGCATGGCAGATGCCCGTGCCCGACACATCCTCGAGCTAACCTGAAGAGGACAAAACTTAGGCGCGCGACCCAGGAAAATGACAAGCCGCTCCCAACTAAAGTAGCCTCTCCGGTGACTAAGCCCAAAGCCCCTCAAATTTAAGACGCTCGCGCCCCCGCCATCCCCCGAACTCCGGAGACCGCGAACCGGAAGACCACCCGGGCTGCAGGGACCCGCATGCAGCATGCAGGAGATGAAGGCCATCTTACACTCCCACAACGGTGGAAAGCAGCGTCTGCCCCTCAGAATCCTCCCCTAAACCTGCACCAGTGCACGACAAGTCAAAACGTGTGCCCAGATGGAGTGAACTACTGACGTTCCTGCTGCTCCTACCCGACACAGACATGGCCACACCATGACCAGGCCATCACATGCAGCTAATTCATGGTCCTTACCCAAACATAAATTACTTGTCGCAGTTGCAGATTTACTACCACACGACAAAAGTAAAATCAAATAATAAGGCCTTTAGCTTAGCCCGCGCGAGGGCACGCAGGCGACCCAAGTCTATCCCGGAGCATAAGGAGGCCGCGCACTGGTGCACCTCTAAGTACTCAGTCGGCGCCAGCCCACCACCGATCAGAAACCAACGCCCTGCCCGTGCTCCCGAACCCGACTGATGGCGCCAAGGCAGCAGCGACTCGGCGCAACGGGGGGGGAATGAGACCAACCGCCCCACTTCTAACACACGCTCCCTACACGAAAAAGCCACGAAAGACTTGAAGCAACACCTTGAGCATTCCCATGTGCCACTAAGTTTTGCAGCCGCTAATGCACTAAAAACCGAGCAGGGGTTAATTCAACAAGCACGCTCTTGCCTTGACAAACAAGTGGGGGTGGAATACAACCAGCAAAGACTAACGATACGCTCCTATCAACAGAGTATATACCGCAAGGTCAGTCAACTGAGGGCTATACTCCAGCGTGTTATCACATGAAAGCCCATTCTATATGCGCTTACATTTGTTGCCTATTTATCTCTCATTCGGTGTTTCCGAGTCATTTTCCAGAACACGTTCAAATGCCACAGCATGCTCACCCGAGACAGACAAACGTGACCCAGTCACCTGAGCTCGAGGCCACTGTATTCTCCGCCGCACAACACCACCCCCGGCGGACCTCCCGGCCCCAACCCCTGCCCAACAGACCAGCGCGACCCGTCTCTCACACGGAGCCACAGGCAGGAAAGAGAGGGAGAGACCCATGGCATAGTGCCCACACTCACCGGAACAAACCCGACGCCAGACCAGGTACGATGCGTCACCAGGACGAGCCAGCGGCATCAGGGCAGCGAAGGGAAAATGTGTGTCCCCGCTACGGGGTTACCACGACACGTTCGGTGCGGCAAAGAGGCAGAGAAGATGGCGAGGAGAGCTTAAGTACCCCTCGCCCTGCCTGCTGCACCGGACGTGACCACTCAGCTCCTCCTTGCTCCCCTCGGGACACCTCCTGCCCGGGGGAGGGGAGGGTACTAGAGAGGGGCGGGGGAAGCCCACTGTGTCTAGGGGGCCGCCCTCCTGATGGCCCCTGCGTGGCCTCGGGCAGCCGCATTTGCAGAAGTGACCGGGGACCAAGAGTGGGGAGGCCAGTCGTCCTCAATCCAGGCAAGTCATCCACAGGTATGGCTGATGTGGTAAGCCTGGGGATGCCCCTACTCTGCTTAATGTCCAAAATGTGTAGTGCAGAGCAGTCAGCCCCTCAGGGACTCATATGGTGTGCTCATCCTGTAAGCCACCCACTCGCCCCTCACACTGGTTCCCAGGCACTGGTCTGGGGTCCACTGACACCTGGCCTCACCTCCTCCATGCTCCTCTGTCGCTCCTCACCTCAGGATCACCGCAGCTACCATGTCTCTGATATTGGCCCCTAGAAGGCTCACTTCTATGTAGAACAGGTTAGGATGTTCTTCAGCTTATTGCAACCTCTCTCGCAAGGAGCGGAGGGGCAGAAAGAGGGGCAGCCCATCACAGGCTATGTTGTTGACTCCATCACTCCAGTATATTTAGCCAGGAGGGGGCGGTCTCATTTTCACACACCCCCTTCCCGCACCCCTCCCCCCTCGCCCCCACCCCCACATCCAAATACTCTCCAGGGCGCCGTCCTCTTCCCTCACTTTCCAGAAGTTGGAAGGGCTCTCCGAAGCTCAGCCCCTGTTTGCAGCATGTCGCCCCACTTGGTAAGACGGGGCCTGCCTCACCTCCCCGTTAATGAGGGGCACAAGCGGCCGCTCAGTGGTCCCTGCTCCTCCGTGTGCGGCTGTCTCCCTGGTAAATTTGCCTGCCACGCCTCACATTCTGCGCCACGACCCAGGGATCTCGCTGCTGTCAAATCTGGCCCGCTATCTACCTCACCGGTTATGAACCGGACTCCGGGGTGCAACGGGTCGTAACCCGGACACCAATGCCGGATTGGATTCGGATGTTCCGGGCCTTGGTGCAGCTTCAGCAAAGCTTGACCGCCATCTTTGGTGGCTTGGCCATGCCCCAGAGTAACAGCTTCTGCTCAGAAGAGACAGTATTCTACCTGTGAAAATCAACCAATGTTATTGTTAAGTTTGCAACACTTATCTATCAAACCCAAATTAAAGCCTGCTGCAACGCAGTAGACAGCAGAAAGCCTACAACTCAGTCATTTTATCACACTATTACTATTCTTGTTTTATCCTATGGACCCAGACACATCACTAACTGCATTCAGGGAAAAACTTGAACTTTTTGGTACAGCTTCTAGCTTAAAACTAATCTTCAAAAGTAATCAATTCTCAATCTTACCATCCTTGAGCCGAACAAAGAAGCCTTAATAATGGATTTTTCATTCACATGGGCGTCATAGGGAGTGTAATACCAAGGGCTTTGAATATGCCCCACTCCTGCAGCTACATCTGAAAGCAACTACTCTATTCTGATAAGATGGGCCCGTTCTGAGCTAACTCAATGGAGATGGTATGGTTTCTTATGGTTGGGCCATTTGGTGGCAATGAAAATGACACTGCAACCGAAAACATTGTGGGGATATTCTCAAGATTGCGTGATAAGTACCGCAAAATTAGCATAACGCAACTCTTCATATTGCAGTCCATCGCGGGAAAATTATGCCGTGTTAACTCAGTATTTACAACATGGAGGTACTATGCGATAGGCCCACGATAACACATCAAATGTCCTCATTAAAATCAACTTGACGCCGCAAAAATGTGAAACACCAACTCGAAAAAAGTAGCGATGAGGCCATTCGTGATACAAACTTCAGCGATAACCAGCGACAGGCCTGTGATTTCTATGCGTCATTCGTGGAAATGCCCCATAAAAGATGAGTAAAAAATACGGTGAGATGACAACGAACGAGCACAACCCCACATCCGTGACGTAGAACAAACGACCATTGTCTCGCATCAGATACGCATCCCCTCACAAACAAGCAGAATGCACATTGAAATGCATTCTGTATGTAACCTGCGCAAGGCGGAAACATACATGGGACACACTGTGAAACCGCATCTTCTCTTCACATTGCAGAGGAACAAACAACACCCCCTGCACACAGACGTGCCATGTCCATGACCAAACAATAATGAAAGCATGGACTAATATAGGGGCAGTGACTCCCGCTCATGTATATGTTGCCCATGTCGTGGGACTTGAGTCACAGGGTGCATACCTGCATCATGGCGGTATATATCAGAGCCCAAAAGAAGCCCTGTGTCACTTGCAGGCCACCAATGACAGCCAAAGTGGAATGAATTAGGACACGTGAAATGCCGAAGAGTGGGATACCGTTCCAACTGTGACACCCAGATTTGGCAGGTGTCACCCTAAACAGCCTCATTGCACAGAGGTGACCCAACCACCAACCATCACCAATTTCCAAAATTGCAAGCACCACATGTCCCAACCACACTTGTCTGAGTGATGTTCCTGTACAGATGAGTGACATGCATGCCGGGAATGTTTTTTGGAATACATTTATTTGCCCGTGCTGTGCCTGTGGTCATTCATTATACTGCCCCCTGATTGCCAAGGATCATCACAGTGTGACGTCAACATGAGAAGAAATTGTCGATGATGGTGTTCATACTGGCAACTCCGGCTGTGGCTGCAGTGGGGTGTGGTCCACCTGCCTCATCTTCATCATCATTGTGCGGTGCATCTTGCACTCGTATCCATGGTGCTTTGCTGCATACACATATGTTGTGCAACACACAACATGCAATGATCATCTTGCACACAATGTCTGGGCTGTACAGGAGCCTTCCACCTGTGACGTCCAGGCACCTGAAACGTGACTTCAACACGCCAAACGTGTGCTCCACAGTGCCCCTGGTGCGTTTGTGGGCCAAATTGTACTGTCTCTGGGCCTGTGTGTTCTGGTCTCGCAGGGGTGTCATCATCCAAGCGCAGAGTGCATATCCTTGGTCACCTGTGAGACTGCAGAGAGACATGAGTCAAGACTACGCACTGCATGATATGTTGGCAGGCTCACTGGTTCATTGGTGTGTGATATGTATGACTTAGTGATTCCTGTATGACATGAACTGCCTGTTGCAAATGAGCGGCATCAATGTGTATTACGTAGCCACACTGCTCCTCCTCCCTCACCCCACATAGTCACTAGTGCGCGCAGAGCAGTTGCAACACTTGCACCCCTATGGCACACCATTGTCATGCCTGTATGCGCATGTCCACAAGCCTGACTATGACACAGTCATGATGTGCGCTGAAGGTGGCCGACCACATTTGTGTAGGCCCATTGTAAGGGCAGGACTGACACAGATGTAGAGCACCTTCCTGGCTGTACTCGCGAAGCAGTTATGGGTAGACATTTGGCGCATGCTGCGCTGATAGCAACACACACAACAGTTGGCATGTGTAATCCCTGACCACGAGCGGGAACGCCCTCTCTCATGTACCCCTTCGGCTTAGCCTGCACTCCCGGGGCATGCCACATAGCAACATTGTCCACTGCGGGACGGGTGGCGCATACACTACAACAGAAACACACAAATCGGTAACTTCCTTGGCAACCACACCCAGATCCACGTGTGGAAGAGCCACGCCCCACACTCTACTGCCATAAGCCTGTCCACTCCGCTTACGCTCACAGGGAGGTACAACACGGCTACATGTCCCAGGTCTACCCCACTGCCTGCGGTGACATGGTTGCGCACGCTGTACACAGCACAATGTAATGTGGAATGGCCTGTGGCCCTTATGCATACATAATGACCACACAGAGACACTGAGTGAGTTTGTGGAACTGACTACGGGAACGTGCGCCCGGCCCCTTTTATTGCCAGGGTCACCTGTCCAGTGACGCCTGTGGTGCATCGGTGTTGGATAGTGTAAGCCACACCTCAGGGTTTGGTTGGTGCTGGCAACAACAGCAACAGTGATCGGGCAATCAGCAGTACAAGCTTCAAATGGCATGGGTCCATGACTTGAGCTGCACAGAGTCAGTGGCCCAGGATGCACTGCGGCCGCCACAGGCACACCGCCATGGGACGTTGACTTGTGCTGCACTGAGGTGGGGCCACGCGAGCTGTGGGGTTCCTCATCGGCGTCCAAGGTGAATGTCACGGAGGGCTGCAGGGGACAGTGGAAGATGTCCTCCTGGGCATGATGCAGAGGGAAAAAGCAAGCAGAAACAGGTAAATGGCAGAGTGGAATGCTACAGACTCCTCTTTACCACCATGTCAGTATCAGCTACATGATGATGAAGACAACCCCTAGCCCATGGACTCAAACGCCTTCAAAGTGCAACCAGAGAGTGCCCATGAATTTCGGGGCACATGCTTAGTGGCACCAGAGCTGGAAGGGTATGCGGTCTGCAATGAGGCCTGTACAATGACATGAACACTGCCATGAAGATATCAAGACTCAGTTCCGAATGTGTGACCTAGTTGACTGCAGTGTAGGCCAGAGGCAGAGGTCAGTGCCATCCATCTCCTCCTGGATCTCTAACACACAACGTTGTAATGGCATGTGGAACAGATAAGTGGCTGACGGAGGCAGTGACACGAGTTGAGCGGGTGTTTAGCCAGCGATGATGCAGTGTCCTGCCTGATACGGACTGCATTGGATTGGTGTGAGACATGTGGGACCACAGTGTAGGCCGAAGGCCAAAGACAGCAAGGGCCCAAAGACACGTGTGGTTGGAATGCTATGCATGGCGTTGGTGGCACCACATCGAAGGGAGTATAGTGATTTAAACACAGCCATAGCAAAATGTCCTCTGCCATTGTGTAATCAATTAGAAGTAATGGGGTAACCCAGTAACCCTCAGAACCTGGGTATGGAAACTAAACAACAACAATGGTTCTGTTGGGGATCACAACTAAATTGAAAAACTCTAATTAATACAAATCAACACAATATATCCAGTGAAGGATATATAAGGAGACACACACTGACCACAATGGTTCTAAAGGTAAATCTTTTAGTGTAAACCTTGTAGTGAGTTACGTCACAATTTCATGAATAGATGTCCAAAACAAACAGACACATGTGTAGTGTAGTTCCTATTATCCCAATAGGCTCTGCGCATTGGAATAATACCTTCAATAGTAAAGGCCTAGACCAGACGTTAACTAGGTCTACTACTGACGATATTAGACTTAAAGTTTTGGGTTTGCCAGCTAGCTCAGAGTTCACTAGAAACTTTCTCGAATGTTCAGGAAGGAATTAACTTCCCTGATTAGACAAGAAGGGATTTAGTTTC
Organism: Lissotriton helveticus; assembly: GCF_964261635.1. NCBI lineage: Eukaryota > Metazoa > Chordata > Amphibia > Caudata > Salamandridae > Lissotriton > Lissotriton helveticus. The sequence goes on along the minus strand of NC_136070.1, from coordinate 284,912,158 downwards.
TGACAACCATAGAACATGACAACTTTGCTCTCCCCTAATCAAGAGTGTATCTCGAGAGTCGTGTGAACAAAAGGCAATTTATTTTACTCAGTCAGTACGTGCATTCTTAGTCTCATCAGAATGTAGAGAAAAGGAAGAGACGGGCGTGTTCAATAAAAAGGTGTTATTTATTGATCAGTCTCTTTTCTCATACAAGAGAAATGGATCGATATTATTGCAATATTTATAGTTAAGTAAAGTGCATACGTTAAAAGCAGAAGTATAAAATAATACTGTAAAAACATTGATATGGTTTCTAAGCCATAAGATGTTTTAAAATGAATAAAATATATTATATACACATATACATTTGACTAAACGTACTCAACTGGTGTTTCTAAATACGCCTACCCCGTGTACCTGACCTAAGCCTAATACGTGGGCGGGAATAGAAAGTTACAGTTTAAGTTAAGTTTGTTTTTGCCAAGTGAATAACTAAAGAATTCTCTGCGAGGGGTTATTCAGTTCTGTACCTGGAATTAAGGATGAATGAGGGATGGTATCTCTCTCTCTGGTCTCGATATTCCAGGCTGCCTGCGAGGGCTACCCGGAAGCGCCGGTGCTGGATCTCTCGGCAGGAGAAAGCAGCGCGTCTCGTTCTCAGCGCGTCAGGAAGGCGGGGCTGTGCCAGCGGGGTCTGCTCTGCTCTGGGCTTCGGCAAATATGGCTGCTCCGTCTCGTCACCACCGCGTGTGTTTGCATAGGGCAATATCGGTAATATTTATACCTTTAAGGTGCCGAGATTGACGTAAGGATGGACATAGATACGTCAATAAGGATGTCATACGACTTGCTCGTTAGCACATTCTTTTGCTGAAGTTCTCGGTGAAATCAAAACAATGGCCGCAGGGTTTTGCCCAGGTTGTCATAGGTTTGATTTGTTATGAGAACTCCGTATGCCTTATCAGGGGCTGGAGGAATATCGCTTGTCTAATTAGATCGCAAGCGTTATGACCTAATCAGATAACACGTTCCTGTGCCGTAGTGTGACTGCGTCAGATAACGGTATCTGCATCATGGGGGTTTTCTGCCTCATGGGCTGACTGCTAGTTAACTTGTTGGTTTGTTTAACCAGAATAGGGTCAGGAATAGGGGGATCGATTCAGAACCTATAGGAATACATCACACCCACTCCACGCTAACTATGGACATATTTACTAATCTATGCATAGTAAAACATACTATAGAGTATAGTGTATACCTTACCACCCCAAAATACATAAATGCATTTTGAAATTTTTCAAATATACGGAAGAATTGCAATCATATGTATTGTATGCACTCAAGCTGTAGAATAATGCCAAAGTAATCACGCATTTGTATACATTATTGCTATTTGGTATATGAGAATTTACACATGAAATGGCTCTTAATACAGAAAAAAAGTTCGAGACCATTCCATCACAGAATAAAATATTTATGAACATACCAGCGGCAGCTAATGTCTATAAGCTATCTAAAATTTAGAAACCTTAGTTCTCTAAGAATAGTTCTTACTTTAAGCAGAAGATAGTGTCCCGAAAAATATGCAAAAATATTTTGGGGCTGCTGAAAAATTGCTGTCCGTGAACTGGAGGTAAAATTGTTCATGTGACTTTATTTTTAAAGTTGAAGGCCGAATTCAGGGAACGCCGTGTGCGAGCTTGCTCAAAAGTCTCTATTTCTGCTCTGGTGAGAACATCATATCATTTAGGCTTTCGAAAAAGCTGTCAACAGCTTCCTGGGAAAGTTCCACTAACTCGGAAAAAGGTGTAACCATGCATTCGTGCGCATGATTGTCTCCATTGACATTCTGATTCACATTGCTGACAGAAGGTCGTACCTGTTCGATGCTGCTTTCATCTTGAACTTCACTACCCCTTAATCGTAGTGGTGAAGCTTCCACGAATGCCGTCATCAGGATTGGTAGCCTTTGAGGGCAGCACAAAGCGTGAACCTTGATCGGGCTCAACAATGTTTCTGCATCCATTGGCGCATCCGATTGTAGCGTCAGACAGGTGTCTAACACGCATTCTTCTCCGCATAGCATACACCTTAATACAGGTAAAACACATCTTTGCCACATTGGTCGAAATGATAGAAACCAAGTCATGTTCAGGTCTCTAAGCCGGGAGAGTCCCAGGATTTTTGATATCCGGTCCCGGTATCCAATGGCTAGGATTGTTTCTTCCCTTGTCGCAAGAGTTTGGTCTGTGACATGGGTTGCCATAACGAAAAATAAGGACTAAGAATAGGATTCCTGCAATTAGTCCCAAGATCAGGGGAAGTCCGCCAAAAATCGAATGGACGAAATCTGGAAAAATACCCAGTATGGCTTTGAATGGTGTTAATGCCATCGAAAATACTGTCTTAAATACCTTTGAGACCCCATTGGTATCAGAAATATTTAAGATTTCATTCAGGATTTCTGCGAAATGTATGGGGGAATTAGTTGATAACAATGAATGTATCTCTGCAGTCGTCCTTGCGACTTGTAGGTCATACGTTTCTTTTGATGACGTGAGCCTTGTAGGCGTCTGAAGAAGCACTGTTTTCATTCTGCTTAAAGTATCTATTTGAATAGAAGTAATTTTCAAGTTGGGCCATGCCCTTGCCTCCCTGTCGGGAAAGGAGCTGGGGAACAATGAGCGTCCACAGCACTTGACCTTCGCAGTCGTAGTTACGAGATAAGGTGTCCCGGGCATAAGACCACAACATCTGCGATCTACAATTAGAATGTAACTCCCATTATAGAGTCTTTGAAATAATGGTTCTATCTCTGTTGCAGGTGCGCCTTGCTGGTGACATGAAAGGTTGTATGAATTCCCTTCACAGGCTCCATGCAAACTAATTCCGTTACACAGAAGCGTGCCGCTTAGTGACATCGCACAATTATTGCCACTAAGAAACACTTTCTGTCCTTTATTACTGACACATGCATGTGAATAGGGCAAGTTCCATGTTGTTTTGATGTACCCCTTTCCCAATTTCTCGTACATGCCAGCCTGTATATATTTTTGGCAGTATTGAAACCTGAAGGTTGAGATTGGAATATTTATTATCCCATGTATTATCCATTCACTGACAGGTCGTTCTGACATTGTCACTGGTAATCTTTTGAGTTTTTCAATGCTCAAGATTGTATAATCAGCACCCTTTTGTGCCATACTGATTTGTCTATCAGTAAGGTTAAAGATTTGGAATAGTGACGTTGTGTTGATTAAACGCCAAGGCACATAGCCTGAACGTAGATTTTGTAACGTCCAGCCAAGCTGTACAATAGAACGCAATTGAGACTGACCGTGTTGTAATAACAGTAAGTCTTGCGATAATATGTCGATTGCTGAAGACACAATGCTGTCCAAAGAAAAAATTCTGGAGGACAGAGTCATTAACCCATTGTCCACTACAGAAAGTGATTTTTCCAAATTAATACGGTCAATTTCCCGTATTCTCTCTGCTGTTTCAATTTGAGTAACCTTCCAGGCCTCATTGTATGCTGCATATACAGAGGCTGCTATGAAACGTTTTTGACGCTGTTTGCGCGGTCCCATAATGAAATCACGCAAGTCAGCACCATCAGTAAGTAAAGTTAGGAGTTGCTTAATTTCTGTCAGTGTGGAAGTTTGTAGCCACTGAAGGCATAATTTGCCCACACTGTAGGTGGTTATTATCCCTGGGTGATGTCTTTGAGGATATCTAGGGTCTGGCCTGGTCATTTTGAACCCCTGTGTTTTGTTCAGGAATCTGTCTTGACAGTTATTAGTATCTGTGGGCCAGATCAACCACTGTTTCCAATCTGGATGTGTTCTGTTTTGGTTTAATACATAATTTACGTCTATCTCTTCATCTATAGAGCTATTGCTGTACATTGTTGGTTTTGGAATAGACGGTTTATTTAAGTCTTTAATTTTGGCTAGGCCAAGACAGGTAGTTTGTTGAACAGTGTCATTTAAAAATATCATTTGTTCTGGGATCATGCAGGCTCTAAACAAAGATTCTATACCCTGTACTTGCCATTCTTTTGTGCCCCAAACACTTTTCAATTCAACATTTTTGTCCCAGTAATCAAAACCAAAAGTATTCATTTGTTCAAAGAATGAGTCCGAATATATCAATTTTGTGTTTGTTATCATGGTCTTTGTCCCTGTCTTATTTGACAATTTGAAATAAAATGTTTCAGCATTACTTATGTTAAAACCTGAAAAGTATGAATATTTGTCATAGAAGGTTCTTGAGCTTCCTTTTGGAGGGGTTGCACAATGTTCCCATTGATTATAATTTAAAACATTTCTAGGTTGTGCAGATCTATGTAGAAAATGGTTACCATAGTGGTTATAACAGTACATACTATCATAATTTGTAGAACCCTGCAAATAATCATGTTTGGTAAATTTAGCAGACATTACTAAGTCAGACATCATATTATTAATGCTTTCGAAGTCCCAATCATCAGCAAATGAGCTTGGTTTTGCAAAGTCACTCAATGAGATCTTAATTTGGTGTGGATATTTCAGGATTTCGACCGGACCATAAATTTCATAGTCAGTGTTGTCCCAGGCTACCCCACCCGGTATCGGATTGGCTGTGAAGTTGACTGAAGAAAGTTCTCTTTTCTCGACGTGTGACGATGTGTGTGGTTTGAGGATCAAGTTGATTTTCTGACTTGCTGTGTCCATTTTAGCATATTTTCCCTCAATGAAGCGTCCCAAAGTAAGTACCATGATGAGCCAAAGTATGAGGATAAATGCACCAAAACCTACCCAAAATTCGATCCATGGAGAAATCAGATATGTTTCTTTCAGTTGTTTCAAAAGTTCTTTAGCTTTATCTTTAAAGGTTTTTGATGATGTCTGTGTCTTTGATTCACTGAAGCCTTCAGAGGAATCATCGAAGTTTATGAAGTAGCCGGATGCAGTTCTGTCAATTGTTCCAATTGGTTCAGGATCACTGTTTCTTGCATTTGCACTTGGTACTTCATAGTAGATTGGTGTGTCTCTGCTAAAAGTTTTTATTTGGGTTTTCAGAGGTCTGAGTTCTATTGCATTGTTGCATAGTCCTTGTTGTTCTTCTGTAGGCGTTTCGAATGTGATGAGCCTCTTCGTTAGGACCTCTGTACTGGTAGCAAACCTTGGTGTTCGGCTACTTATTGGGAGTCCACTTGGCCTACTGTTTGTTATCGGCCACATGATTGTGGTTTTACCAGGTCGATGGATACAACTCGGTTCTCCTTTTTACCAGCAAGTGGCGGTAGTACAACTGATCTTGTCCGGTTGATAGACAAGACAGGAACTGCTTTTCTGTAAGAAGGCCCAAATTCCTTCTTTACCGCGATCTTTTCCCTGACTAGATCCCCGACTTTTGGAATCCAGACAGGTCTTGCTGGGACAGGTGGTGGTTCTTCAGTGGTTGTTGGCTGTTGTTTCAACTTTATGTTGCTCAGGTCTTTTCTTGTTTTGTTTAAGTCCTGCAAAATAGCCAAACGGTCTTTGATATCAAAGCTTTTTTCTTTCACCACTGAAGTCTGATTATCAATGTCAGAGATCAACATCCTAGTTCCAAATAATAATTCGTACGCACTGAATCCCTTCAGAGAATTTCTTGGCAAGTTATTTAGACTACGTTGGACACTTATTAGATGTTTGACCTACCCAGCTCCCGAACCTAATATCCTTTCCGTTATAGATTGCTTTATGCCTTGGTTTTTTCTTTACACCATCCCGTATCCCTCAGGAAGGAAGTGAGAAGATTCCCGCTGTGCTATGCTCATTTGGCCATGTTTCCCATCAGGCTGGAGGGCTAGAGTGAAAACAATGGTCAAACGTAGCATGCTCTTAGCGTATATGCCATTTAGACTCGCAAATCTTTGTATAACAGTCCAGACGTCAGCCGAGTGCTGGTGATCTACATTATAAGTGGAAACTAGCCTGTATATGTTAATCGCAAGCCTTCCTTTTTACTCTTGATTTTTTCTGGAGTAAAACGACGAGGTATTAAACTGTTTCTCTCCCCACTGCGATCTCTGTTGCAGTTTGGGCAGTTTTTTACAAACATGGTGTGACGCAGGCTCATGCCTGGCCACCAGTACCGTGATTGTAATTCTTCCAGAGAATCTTTTAGTTTGAGGTGTCTGAGACCCTCGCCCATATGTGCGTCTGCGATTAACAAGTTTCTCCTGTCCATGTTTGGAATCACTCTATCCCCCACTCCAGGGATTCGAGCAAAAGGGACGGAGTTTGCATCGATTATGTATGTATAATTGAGTGGATAGTTGATCGGTAGCGCTGAGCAGTCGCCTTTTGATGACGTTTTCACCGCCAGCACTGTTTCACCGTCAATGTATTTTAATGTACGCTTTTTTCGAACTACGGGAGCCGATTTAGTGGCTGCCGCTGTGGCTGTCTCAGCCAATGAATTCCCTGCAACGTGAACGCCATCACGCTGATGACTCAGTGAGTGTGTCACGTGAGTCTTTGGTAGCTCTTTTTGTAAAATAACTATTTGTTCCCAGAGCAGTTTCTGCTTTATTGGTGCATCTGTGTCATCTTTGTAACCGTTCTGAATCCATGTCTGCAAATCCTTATTATATGATTTGACGCAGTAATATGAGTCTGACACTATAAGTGTCGGGAATTCGCGATCCGCATTATCTAGCGCCATTTTCAATGCTAGTATTTCAGTTTGTTGTTCTGAATTAGTTTCTACTGAGTGTGTTTTTGTTAATAAAGGTTTTAGTTTACCTCCGCGCCACACTTCTTTTGTAATCCCACATGTTGGGTTGTATGCCTGTTCTCCCCAAACGGGGGGTTGAGCATGTCCGTCTGTATAAATTACACAGGCGTAATGTCGTAAAGGCAGAATGTCGATTGGCAGAGGGAATGTTCTTTCATATTCTAGATTTTTTAATTCTTCTAGTTCTTGGAGTACGGCACATTTTTCTAGAAAATTGTCAGCCAGGCTATACTTGATAATTCATATCCTAAGAACAGGACTGTCAGATGGGCAATTCTGGATTTTTTAAAGTTGAATTTGTAACCCTCTGCTGCGAACCCAAGTATTATGGTGTTCACTCTCTTCAAGTGAGTCTCCAAGTCATCATCTGTTAAGTAAATGTCGTCGACATAAGATAATGCTTCATCATCATATATTTGTAGTAATTCTGTTACTCTCGCTGAGAATACTCCCGGGCTGTTCTTGTACCCCTGGGCTAACCGACAGAATTGTTTTTGAGTGCCATTTATTGAGAACGCAGACAAATATCTGCTCTCTGGTGCTATGTTTTGACAAAAGAATCCATTAGAGATGTCTAATGTTGTTTTGTATTTTTTGCGCACTATGTTATTCATTAGTGCAGCACTATGCAAATTTTGCACTGCAAAAGTTTTGCAACATGTGTTAAGGTGTCGGTAATCCAAAACTAGACGATATGAATTGTCTGGTTTGGAGACCGGAAACAAAGGGTTGTTCATTTGTGAGGTGCAAGTTTCAATCACCCCCTGGTATTCTAGCTGATCTAGTATTTCTTTTACCTGTTTTTTAGCTTCTTGCTTAATTGGGTACTGCCTTTGTGCAGTAGGTTGTGATTTTAACTGGATTTTGTGAGGAGGAGAGTCCTCATCCCATCCCACGTGATTTTTATATAAAGCAGGAGCTAGAGCCACTGCCCACTTTCTAGCAAGTGTGTATTTTTTATGAATTGGGATATGATTTGAGAAGGCAGGCATAATTACTTCTTCGCCATGAGGGCAATCCCTGACAAACTCTGGTGGCCAGTCTTTTTCAGCTAGAAGGATATCATAGCCCTTGGAGAGATTATCCCAAAATAGTCCCCTTATTTTTCTAGTCTTATCTCCCTCTATACGTAATGTTATTTCGTATATTTTGTGAGGTTTGCTAACTCTGGTGTCTGCAGTTTCCACTTGAAGATATTCATTCGTGTCCACTGTCTCCAGATGATTCATAAGGACTTCTGCTGCGCTGTCTAGCATTGTCTGAGCCCATTCCCCGTTTTTCAGTTGTGTCCTCAGAATTCTCGGCATTGTTAACTATTTTAATGCTGGCTGCCTTCTTCTTTGGAAATTGTAATTTCTTTTTTAGCTGAGCAGGTTCCTTGTCTTTGGACTTGGCGTGCTCTTCTCTTTGTTCTGATCGTCCTCTTCTTTCCGATTTCTGCGAGGAAGTCTGAAAAGATTGAGAGGGACGTGTATCAATGTCTTGATATCTATCAGGCTTTTTTATATTATCCCTATTTCTAAGGTTATATCTTTTCCCAGAGGGGTCACTCTGGGGTGACCTGTGTCTTTGGTTCGGAGATTTCTCTCTTCGCCTAGGAGACCTTCCTCTGGACTGGAATTTCTTTTCTTTGGGATTGGATTGTTTGTTTCCATCCCAGCTCTTTTTCTGTGATGTTGAATTATTATTAAAAAATATTTTTTCAGGACTTTCAATTAGTTGTGGTTTTACTGGTATTCCACCTAAACTATCTCTACCTAGTTCCTCATAGGATTTTTCTATGATTCTGGCAATTTCAGCTGGTTGGTCTGCTATATCTGTTTCCTTTAACCTCTGGCGGATCGCTACGTTTGCTGCTTCTCCCTTTATGTTGGCTAATAATATAGCCGAGACCTGCTTGAAGTCTTTTAGTAATTTCATACCAAGAGTTAAAGCGGGTTCTGGACCGTATTCGTCTTGAATTTGTTTTAGCACATCTGGTATTACCGAAATGGATGGAACACCGTGCGTTTTTGTGTAGATGGAAGCAAAGACTGTACCCCAAGTGTCACAGTCCTCAATGTGTGGTGCGATTCCCATTGGAAGACAGATAGTCAGAATCCTGTGCTTTTTTAGCGGGGTGGTGTCTGGAAACACCGCCTCTATTTGGGTGATTTTCTGCGCTAGCCAGAATGGTATTTGTTCCCGTTTAGCCGGTACTTTACCTAGGCAGGACTGGATGTTCTGTGGTGTAATTTTATTTGTGTTCCCCTGGTGAGGGGTCAGCTGTGGGAGTTTAATCGCTGGCTGAATTGTTGAAGTCCGCATCACATACTGGACTAATTGTCTATGTATTTTTATTAATTGTTTTAGCTGTGTTAACAGGTTAGCTGCAGACATCCCGTCGATGTCTGGATGTGGTGTGTATCCGGCTAGGACCGGCCACGTTGCTCCTGGTCTACCTAAAGGACCGAGCCTGGTGATGTGATTATTATGTTTTAGGGCGCCATCAAATAAGAGCAAATGCTCTTGAAATTTGAGTGGTACTTCCACCTCCTCGAAAGGAGTGTACGTTTCAGGAGGTTCCTCTATTTTGTAATAGTGGAAGTACTTTGTTACAGGATTTGCTGCTGGAAAATTTATCCATGAATAGTATACCTCTGTCTGCCGATATTCGTGTGCCTCAATTACGAATATGACTGTACCACCTCTAGGTGTCAGTCCATTTTCTATAAGTTTTATGGTTATAGATTTCCTTTTAATGACCGGGATGAGTATTATATCCGGGTCAGCTTCCTGTATGGTAGCATCAGCTGCTGCGAGTTCAGTTGCTAATCTAACTGCCTCTCTTTCTTCATCACTGTCTACCATTTTACCGACAGGATGGTTATTTTGTTTGTTTGCAGATCAGGTTTCTTATGGAAACAAAGATTAGATGCACAATATTTTGGAACAGTGTATCCTTCAACGTTGACTATACCAAGAACCATACATAGGAGTTCCCTCCTGCGAGGTCTGGCGGATATAACCTTTTACCCACTCCAGACGTCTTTGGAGTATTATGGGAGAAAGGGGTCTGAGTGAGAAAGCACGACTGAGTTACTTTAAATGTCTTACGTTAGTTTTATCGCCCTTTCCAAACGCGTTGGGCGCCATGTAGTGTAGTTCCTATTATCCCAATAGGCTCTGCGCATTGGAATAATACCTTCAATAGTAAAGGCCTAGACCAGACGTTAACTAGGTCTACTACTGACGATATTAGACTTAAAGTTTTGGGTTTGCCAGCTAGCTCAGAGTTCACTAGAAACTTTCTCGAATGTTCAGGAAGGAATTAACTTCCCTGATTAGACAAGAAGGGATTTAGTTTCTGACAACCATAGAACATGACAACTTTGCTCTCCCCTAATCAAGAGTGTATCTCGAGAGTCGTGTGAACAAAAGGCAATTTATTTTACTCAGTCAGTACGTGCATTCTTAGTCTCATCAGAATGTAGAGAAAAGGAAGAGACGGGCGTGTTCAATAAAAAGGTGTTATTTATTGATCAGTCTCTTTTCTCATACAAGAGAAATGGATCGATATTATTGCAATATTTATAGTTAAGTAAAGTGCATACGTTAAAAGCAGAAGTATAAAATAATACTGTAAAAACATTGATATGGTTTCTAAGCCATAAGATGTTTTAAAATGAATAAAATATATTATATACACATATACATTTGACTAAACGTACTCAACTGGTGTTTCTAAATACGCCTACCCCGTGTACCTGACCTAAGCCTAATACGTGGGCGGGAATAGAAAGTTACAGTTTAAGTTAAGTTTGTTTTTGCCAAGTGAATAACTAAAGAATTCTCTGCGAGGGGTTATTCAGTTCTGTACCTGGAATTAAGGATGAATGAGGGATGGTATCTCTCTCTCTGGTCTCGATATTCCAGGCTGCCTGCGAGGGCTACCCGGAAGCGCCGGTGCTGGATCTCTCGGCAGGAGAAAGCAGCGCGTCTCGTTCTCAGCGCGTCAGGAAGGCGGGGCTGTGCCAGCGGGGTCTGCTCTGCTCTGGGCTTCGGCAAGTATGGCTGCTCCGTCTCGTCACCACCGCATGTGTTTGCATAGGGCAATATCGGTAATATTTATACCTTTAAGGTGCCGAGATTGACGTAAGGATGGACATAGATACGTCAATAAGGATGTCATACGACTTGCTCGTTAGCACATTCTTTTGCTGAAGTTCTCGGTGAAATCAAAACAATGGCCGCAGGGTTTTGCCCAGGTTGTCATAGGTTTGATTTGTTATGAGAACTCCGTATGCCTTATCAGGGGCTGGAGGAATATCGCTTGTCTAATTAGATCGCAAGCGTTATGACCTAATCAGATAACACGTTCCTGTGCCGTAGTGTGACTGCGTCAGATAACGGTATCTGCATCATGGGGGTTTTCTGCCTCATGGGCTGACTGCTAGTTAACTTGTTGGTTTGTTTAACCAGAATAGGGTCAGGAATAGGGGGATCGATTCAGAACCTATAGGAATACATCACACATGGACTATGTATACATTGAGTGAATAGGTTGTGAATGGTGACAGAGTGCTGTAGACAGTTGAACGAAGTGGATATATTGTGTTGATTTGTATTAATTACAGTTTTTCAATTTAGTTGTGATCCCCAACAGAACAATTGTTGTTGTTTAATTGTATAATCAAGAATCAGTTCCAAATGTGTGACCTACATGTCCGCTGTGTCAGCAGGTGGCATACGTCAACGAGAAAGGAGTACTGCGGCCCTTGCTCGCGGAGGCTGTGGTGGTCTGAGGAGGCTGCCAGTGTCGTGGGCCTCGGGCTTGGAGCTTGCACCGGCATGTGGTGGGCCCTCTTAAACACACACCGGTGTTGGTAGGTGGGCATTGAGGCCTGGGTGCGCTGGGGCAGGCAAGACGGTTTTGGGGACCCGTCGGCACGGTGTGCATCAGGCGCACAGGATCGCAGGCACCACCGCTCACGGCATCGGTCTTGTGGTGGGGTGAGAGGTGCCGCCCTGGCAGAGACATTTGGCATTCCGGAAGAGAACCACGGCCAGAGTTACGTGCTTTTTATTGACACCCCTACCCTGGCCTGGCCTGGCGTATGCCGGGCCAGCCCACTCCGCACACGCTAACAGGGGGGGATGTCACAACCTACATTTCCGTGATCTCCCACACTGGCTGGGGTGACGGGTTGTATCCACTGTCCACTACACTCCAAACAGCTGCAGTGTATGTCGACATGGATATGTGTGTGCCCGGCATACTGCTGTCGGTCCATCACATCCATGCCACACTTAGCATTATGTAAATACTCATTCATGGGTCACTTGCTTCCTTCGCACATGCCTGATTCCCAACTCACCCCACATGCTGCTAATGTGTGCCAATGCCGTTGAGGGCTTATGTACATGGCTAGCCCAGGTTCCCACAGTAAGTTACGCAGTTGCGTCTGGTGGTGGGCATGTTGTTTGGCATGTTGTATGTGAGTTTGTGAAGTGTGCATTCCAAGAGTTTTGAGTTGCATGATTGTGGATTGGAGGTGTGTGGTGTGTTTATTTGGTACTTACCAATGAGCTGCGCATTTCCATAGGTGCCAGCCTGGAAGCGCTGGTTTCTGATAGTACTGTTGGAAGATGTAGGAATCATGCACACTGCTTGGGTAGTTGGCGGCGACGTTGGTGAAGAGTCCTCAGTGGTCCACTATTGCCTAAATATTGATGGAATGCTTGTGCTTTCTGTTGCGTGAATTGTGTACAGTGTCAGAAAGGGGGACAAGTAGGATATGTGTGCAGTCAATTGCCCCAACACTTGTGGGAATCCAGCTCTGGCATAGAAGCCTTGCTTGGTCTCTAGCAGTTCCTGCGCAGTGTGGGGGAAATATAGGTACTGGGGTACCAAGCTGATGATGCCATCCAGGAATAGGTTTGAGGAACTTTGATAGGGCTGGCTGTGAGACTCCTCCGACTCTGTCTGTTGTTGGTGTTAACGCGATATTTCTGGTCTATTATTATCTTACCAGATCCCAGCTCAGGAATGTTTAATCGTTGGTACCTGTCATTGAGTAAAAGGCAATCCACTACTAGGTTAATCAAGAAAGAACTTACACCACTCTAAAGAACCACTTACCACTGTAAAAAGTTTAAATGTTTATTGTAAAGCCAAAAGTATCTGGAGATACAAACATCTCAGAATAAGATTCAAAAGATATACAGGTATCAATATAAAAAGAAATTCTCTAAATGCTCTTAATCGGCAAAAGGAAATTATCAGAAATATCTCAAATACCATGAGAGTTGCAAGAATCGCTATGAGTTGCAACTTGAGAGTCATTTACAGAAAAGAAAAAAATACAAGTTAGACTGTCCCTACACTAGACTAAGTGACATCCCTACTTAACAAGATCTTTACCTAAAAAGGTGTCAGCCGTGGTGACTTCCAAAGAAGACCACACACTTCCCTTAGTCTTTTGTCTCAAAGTCGAAGTCTTGCAGTTCCCTAGCTGCCTACCCATCCGCTCTCTTAGGTTCCTCAGATCATCTGCCCTAACTCCACCCCGGGGTGCTGTCCCTAATACAAAATCACATTTCCAATAGGAACGCCCCTGGATAAAGGAAGGAAGAGAAAAGTGTTTCAAGCAGTTTGTTCCTTAGCAAGGAATAATGGGCTATTGGACGTTTGGGATACTCTTAAGCCAGGTCAAGATGGCTATACTTACTACTCAGCACCACATAGAGTAAGCGCAAGATTAGATTACTTCTTAATCAGTAGCCAAGGCATTGATGCTGCAGATATTGAGAGACTGCCAAGAATATTAGCGGATCATAATCCCCTAATTGTCACCTTAAAGGGATTGGTTGGGGCAAGGAAGGTCTCAGAGTGGACATTTGAAAAGGCACTGTTAGAGGATGATATACTCAACACATGAAGAGCTGGATAATAGAATTTATGTCAATAAATAGGCATACAGCGCCTGTAGGGATAGTATGGGATTGCTTTAAAGCAAGAGTGAGGGGAGAGACTATCAGTTTTGGGGCTAGGAGAAGGAAACAGGAGAAAGAAAGAAATGATGCCTTGAGAAGGGAATTATTGCTAGCAGAGGAAGAATTAAGCAACAGATCAGACCAGACTATAGATCGAGGTGTAAATGATCCTGTATATATGAAGCTTGCGAAATTGAGAATGGAAGCAGAAGAATTTATAGCGGTGAAGGCGGCTAAACAATATGCGGTGAATAGGGAGAACTGCTATGAGATGAGCGAAAGGGTTGGTAAAATGCTAGCAATAAGAACAAGGCAAAAGATATCACTTGGAGAGATAAAGGCAATAAAAGATAGCTCAGGAGGGATTGTAACAAATGTCCAACAAATTAGAGAAGTCTTCAGGAGTTTTTATACGAATTTATACCATGAAAATGATATAAAAGATCCCGAAGATATTAAGGAGTATTTGAATCATTATGATGGGGGACAGTTGGATGAAACAGAGAAACATAGGACTGATAACCCATTAGATAAAGAGGAAATAAAAGGAGCTTTGAACAGTTTACCTCCTGGAAAGGCGGCCGGACCTGATAAGATTCCGCTAGAATTTTATAAAGTGTTCTGGGAGGAGATAGGGGAAGATATGGTACATATCATGATACAGACACAGAAGGGAATGTCAACACCAAGTACCTGGGCAGGTGTCGCAGGGTTTCTGTACTCACACAGAACTGTGCACAGAGGAGTGGAACCTCGGCAAATTAGGGTGTCCCAAAACTTACCTTAGCAACCAACTCACCCCTTACCGAGCTAGCTACAGTGTCTCATTGGACATATCAAACTTCCAATGTTTAGACAAACCAGAACATGAACTTACAGTACCTCAGGGTACGTGGGACTCATGAACACTCTTTCGTTATATTATCATTACAAACCAGAACATGGAGTAAAGAAGACACATGTGCATTTGAAATGTTTATTTACTAATGCCGTCTTCTCAGGCGCAGTATCTTAGATAATACAAGTATACTTATTATCAGTAGCAAAATTATCAGCATAGTTACTAAGACATAAAAAGCGAATGGTGACAGCATGTTAACATGCTGTAATGAATAAGAGTTAACAACACTTATATCTCACCCTCCCTAACACATATATTATATTATTAGCTAAGAAGGTCTCTTTGGGTTGTTTTAGGGCGGGCCCATACCTTAGTGTCCTAGCATGAAGGAATCACATCAGCATACACCAGCTCTCTCTGCATGTGCACCGCATCAAGTGTGTTAACAAATTCTCGTGCAAAGCAATATCAATCCCGCCTCAAGCCCAAGTTGGCAAAGGCTGCACTTGTGTTATGACTATGAAGGCGTGGAGATCAGACCTCATAACAATTACTTATCGTGTTGCTCCTGAAACTTCAGCACTCTCCGTGCAGACATGGTTTATTAAACAAAACTGATATCAAAGCAATAACATATTATTCTCACATACACCACGGCAAACCACTAGGTTGAAAGCTAAGTCAACAATTAAGGGTCGTGTGCAGAAGTTGCAAGAAAGGAAAAATGGCGTTTAAATCTCAAATGTACCTATGCTAACTTAACACGATATAAGGATATATAGGAGCTATACAACACCCCCCCATGATCCGAGAACGGACTAAATAAGATAACAGAAGTGCCATCACATGAGAGCAGAATCCAACAATAAACGAGCATGAATAAAAATTCAATTATAAAAACTAATGCTAAAAAATAGCCCACAAGTATAATGTGGCTCAAGCCAATAGGCAAGCAAAAATAAAATGTCTTGACCAAAAGTCAATAAAATCAAGGAAATGCTATCAATCAGCATGTCAATTTGAGGCAGTGTTTATAATAAGACTGTATATGAAAAGTAAGCTGCAACAGCCTCCAGGAGGAAGTCACTGTCCTCATCCGAAAACAGTTCAGCCATCCAATTTAAAAGATGAAAGGAACATACGTGATCTCCCAGCACCGGATCCTCTATAACCATCAGAGGACAGCTCGGTGGGTTTTCAAGAAAACTTCGTTCCAAGAAATTTTGCGCTGCCGACAACACATCCCAGGGACCCATTAGTCCATGTGCCACCGCCAAGGCCATAATCCTTTCGTCAGAACAAACCAACTCGTGAGCAATGATAGGACTCATCAGTTGATCAAAATCGACGTCAGAAGAAATCGGTCCGCAGAGACACAA
Source organism: Lissotriton helveticus (assembly GCF_964261635.1). NCBI lineage: Eukaryota > Metazoa > Chordata > Amphibia > Caudata > Salamandridae > Lissotriton > Lissotriton helveticus. The sequence continues at coordinate 284,896,213 of NC_136070.1, read as the reverse complement.
ATCAATGGCCCAAAGGAAATCACAGGTCAGGCAGCGAAATACAGGCTGGACACAGGTAAAATAGGAGAACCGAAAAGATAATCCAAACGCCGTGCTTAGAGTCGCCAACGGCAGTGTGCCATAATAATCAAGCATGCGGTTGCGAAACCGCGTCAGTAGCACTTGCGCGTGGTCTTGCACAGGAAGGGCATCCATATTTAAAAAGGCAGAAAACCACCAAAGCGCCAGCCGCTAATGCAAGGAAAAACGGGAATCCTCCAAACAAGGATGAAAAAATAGAATGGAAGAAGGCAGGGATGACTCCAAAAATCTTCTCAAAGGAAGTCACGAGACCACTGCTAACAACTTTAAAAAAATGTGCTAGGCCCGTTGTGGAGGATGCGTTAAAGATAGAACGAACCATGGCTCCGAAATGCAAAGGCAAATCAGTATTTAAAAGAGCCTGAACCTCCGTACGGGTGTTAGCAATGTGAAGCACGAAAGTTTCACGGGCCGAGCTCAAGGCCACCTCTTTCTGGGACAATAGAGCTCTTATTCTAGCCATGCCGCTGAATTCTGCTCCCAAGGTCGGTATCTGTGGCCAAATGGAAGACTCCCTATGTTCACGTGTGGGAGGATAAAGAACATTTCTGCAGCAAATAACTCGCTCACTTACTGTTACTATGAAAGCTATACCTTTAATTAACCCACAACAGTTTTCATTATTGAGCATTAAATAACTACCATTCTCTAACAATTTAAACGTGGGGATGATAGCAGGAACTGGCGTGCCCTGTAAAACGCAAGCCATATTCGGTCGGTCCTTGTTACATGAACCGTGTAACTGTATGTGTCTGCACATTAAAGAATGATCTGGCGTCTCAGTACACTCATCCCCTGTTAGATAAACTTCCTGTTCATCCTTGAAACATCTGTATGTGTATGGGAGTGACCAGACCTCATGAAGAAAACCGCTACCTAAGGGTTCAAAACGACCTATTGGCACATATTTCATACAATTTGAAAACTTATATAAAGCAAAAGGCAGTGTTATTAAACCGTGGATAAGCCACGTAGCAGCAGTGGCTTCTGCCACAGAAAAAGGTAAAGATTCCAACCTTTCAATATGTAGCATAGAAAAGGAAGCATCACGCATTGAAAGCAAGCGTTGTTTTTCTGTCAAATTAAACGGTGCAAATAAAGAGGAAACGTTCATGTATCCCCAGGGAACTTTACCCATCTTCAGAGTCTGAAGTGTCCATGCAAACTGCATGATTGACCGTAATTGATTTTGACCATGGTATAACACTGACACTTCATCATGCACAATATCAACAACAGACGACACAATATTATCTAATGTGTAAATTCTAGAGGAAAGCACGTTAATGCTATTGTCAACAACTGCAAGCACTTTCTCAAGATTCGCCTGATCAATAGCCCTAAGGCGTGAAGCAGCCTCAATCTGTGACAGTTTCCAAATTTCATTGTAAACCCCATATAACCACCTTTTCGACCTGCCACTAGCTGGGCCTTTAATGAAATCATTCAAATCCACGTCTGCATTCAGTTTGGAAAGGTGATACTTAACCGTAGGTAAAGTAGAATGTTTCAGCCAAGCTTGACACAACTTGCCCACAGAGTAAGAGGTGACAGTATGACTCAAATCAAACCGGGGATCAGATCTAACAGTCTTAAAACCGTCAGTTATATTTAAAAATCTTTTTTGGCAAGAATCAGCACTACGGTGCCAAAGCAGCCAACCCTTAGGATTCATACTGGAAATGTTAAAGGAGGAATTAAGAAGCAGAGCCTGTATATCTTTAATGGACAATTGAGTAAAATTACTCCAATCCTCATATTCCTCCAACTCCGGGAAAGACGGGGTGTTTAACCTTTTAGATGTAGCCAATCCAAAGCATGTGGTCTGGGAAATGGTTTCATTTAAAAACAACATATGATTCGGGATGAGACATGCACGGTGCAAAGCCTCAGTGCCTCGTACCTGCCAGGACCTTGAACCCCAAACCGATTTAAGGTCTATTGTTTCCTTCCATAACTCATAGCCCCCAGTAACTAATTGATCTAGGAAGGCCTTCGAATACAACAATTTTGTATCGGTAAGTCTAACCTTGGACAGTGGCTGTTTGTGAAATTTAAAATAAAAGGACTCGGGATTGGACAGATTAAAGTCAGTGAAATAAGTATACTTTTTAAGAAACGTTTCTGAACTCCCTTGTGTAGGTGCCGGGCAATGTTCCCACTGAGTAAAATTAACAGCATCCCTTCGGGAAGATGTTTTGTGTAAGAAGTGATTGCCATAATGTTGGTAACAGAACAATTCACCATAATTAGCAGATTCTAAATATAAATCCTCAGCATCAAAAGCAGCATAGTATTTCAAATCAGAAAACAAACTTTCCACAGCATTAACATCCCAATCATCAGACCGAATGTTTTGTTTCACCACATCCCCCATATTCACTCTTAGTACATTAGGAACATTAACGACTTCCGTTGGGCCATGAATCTGAAAACGAACTGCATCCCACGCGATTCCATCCAGAACAGGCCATGCTGTGATGTTAACCAAAGTCAAGTCTCTTTTTAATCTGTGTGTAGAATGTGAAGAGGAAAGTGGGGCCAAAGTTCCATTTAAATGAGTAATGCAAGTTCTCTCCTCGACATAGTGTCCATTCATAATTCGAAAAAAATAAAACACAAAACCAATTGACATAAAAAGGTAAACCGAAAAAAGGACCAGCCAAATGTATGTCCAAGGAGGTATCAAAAAATGTTTTTTAAACAGGCTAGCATATACTGCAATTTGAGAGGGTTTTTTCGAGGCAAGGGAAGCAGAGTCAAATGAAAATCTGGATTCCGTGGCTAAACGAGCTTGCAGGTCAGGCATGGACAAATCAGTGGGGTATGTATAGTCCAACTCATCAACGTTAGTTCCGGGTAAATTATTTAATAATGGACTGGAAACAGCAGGTAATTCGATGGCCACTTCAGGTTCAATATTAGAAGCAGTGGGCATAACTGAATTTCTCACAATGGAAGGACAGGAAACAGCCGGTGTCATGCTAAGAAGAATCGGCCACTCTGTGTATCTTGACATTGTCAATTGAAATAAACCTGTTTTCCTTACGACCAGGAAGTGGTGGTAAAATGACTGTTCTTGTGCCCTTCACTCCAAGGACGGGAACCGGAGCTCGATAGGAAGGACCAAATTCTTTCTTGTTATCGATCTTCTCTCGAACCAGTTCGCCAACTTGAGGTAACCAGCCAGCTACCGGGATCTGCAACGCATCATCCGACGTGGAGGGCAAATGTTCCTTTGCAAGACTGTCTCTGGTCTTTTGTAGATTCTGTAAAACATTGCAATGTTCATCTGCGTCAAAGCAAGTGGCGCGAACCACCAAGTCTAGACCGTCAAGGTCAGGGACGTACATCTTGATGCCAAAGAGCATCTCGTATGGGGTCCGCCCACCCAGAGACCTTCTAGGGAGATTATTAAGAGCACGCTGCACGCCATAGAGGTGAGCCAGCCAGTTTCTGCCAGTGCCTATAACTCGGGCTGTCAAAGATTGCTTTAAATCACGGTTCATTCGTTCAACTACACTATTACCCTCAGGTCTGTAGGGTGACGAAAACTTGACTTGGACCCCCATCGAAGTCATGGCATCCTTATACGCCTTAGAGGCGAAAGCCGGACCCTGATCCGAATGGAAGGTACCACAGGCAAAAATCCCTATAAAGATACGCAAATCTCTAATGACAGTCCGTGAATCAGCGCTGCGATGTGGCCATACCCACACAAAGCGTGTGCATGAGTCAACTGCTACTAAGATGTACTTATATGCAGTATCAGATGAAAAAGGACCGCAGTGATCTAAATAAACACAGCCTAGCGGTTTATTAGAAATGTACAACTGAGTCTGTGGCGGACGCGTAGCAGTGGAAGGTTTAATCTGCTGGCATATGTCACACAGAAGGACATAATCACGCGTCTGTTTGTACAGTCCCCGCCACCAGAAACGTAGTTGTAATTGAGTTACAGTGGCCGAGACGCCCGCATGCGCAGACGCCACACCTTCATGAGCCGCTGTAATCAAGTCTGCTCTGCGATCCGAGTGGGGAATCAGCCGTTCCCCAACATCAGGAATTGTCACAAAAGGAACCTTTTCGGGACTTAAGTGGTATTTATACTTCGAAGGGAATCCCGCAGGATGTTTACTTCCCTTCTCAGAGGCAGCAATCGCTGCCAAGATGTCGCTATCAATCTTGGTTTTAGACCTAGTAACTGCTGCAACTAAGTATGTAGATACTGCTGATTTCGCTGCTTCATCAGCAAGCGAGTTGCCAACAGCGTGAACTCCTACGCGCTGATGACCGAGAGTATGAATAACAAAAACGAGTGGCAACTTAGCCTTAAGCTCTGCCACTCGAACCCAGATCATTTTATGTTTTATTGTGCTACCCTTGGAATCATGAAAATCATTTTGAATCCAAAAGAACAAGTTTTCATTGTAAGACTGAACACAGTAGTAAGAATCACTTACAATCAGAGTTGTAACACTTGGATCCGCGTACTCTAACGCTAGTAATAGAGCACGAAGCTCTGCCAATTGTGCGGTGCAATCGCCCAGGGGCATCGTGTGCACCTCCCTGGAAATGAACTCATCATTCAACATAGCACCGACCACAATGGCGCATGCGGAAACGTAGGCATGTTTAGAGCCATGCGCAACCTGCGCCGACCCATCAGTGTAAATGATGCAATGGAAGTCCTCCAAAGGACGCATAGCCAGAGGAGCAGGATGAACGAATTCATACTGCAAGTACTCTTGCGACCGGAAGGAGGCGTCAAAAATAAACATGACATCCGTGGATGACAATGACGCAGCCCACTGAATCCACCGAGGGTGCAAAGCTTTTGAATTTGGTACACTGGCTTTCGTGACTGCCTCCAAATGAGGACAGGGTGTTACCACTAGCATGCGTTTCCCCTGAGACAGTGCTCGTTCCTTAAGAATTGCCATCTGTACAGCAGTTAAAACCTTTTCCACTGTGGGAAACCGCAACTCAGCCGAAGTGTACAAGTGCGACTTGTAAGCAATAGGTACTGTGTCACCTTCATTAAAAGTGAGGTATGTGAAACCCACCGTCCCAGGAATTATTCTTATTACTAGGTTGGTGTGGTTATCACGAGTCAGTAAATAATTAGAAGCGAGCAGATCAGCCTGCAAGGATTGCAAAATGGCTGAATGCTCAGGCAGCCAGCATGATTTTGAGAAAGTTGGTTGTATCAAAGCATACAACGGCTTGATACGCTGGGCATATTCCGGAATGTAAGTTCTGCCGAAATTCAAAAAACCCAGCAAAGACTGTAATTTTTTCAGTGTTGTAGGAGCGCGCAATTGTGCGCATTTCTCCAAGAAGTGAGGAGCCAAACCTCTACCTTCATTGTTCAGCTCATAGCCGAGGAACAACACCGTGTGTTCTGCAATGTGCGATTTTGCAAAATTAAATTTGTAACCCATTTCAGCAAAGGTACAAATTATGGAATTCACTCGACACAGATGCATCCAAATCTCGTCGTCTGTGAGATAAATATCATCAACATAAGAACATGCATCTGGATCGATTCCCTCCAACAGAGTGACTATTCTGGAGGTGAAGACTCCAGGACTATTTTTGTAGCCCATTGGGAGTCGCCGGAAGCGTTTTTGCACCCCAGCGGACGTAAAACTTGTCCACTGGGAGCTAAAGTCATCCAGTCTGTGGGCATAAAAACCATTGGAAATGTCAAGCGTTGTCTTGAAGCGCTTACGCACTAGACTATCCACTAGGACAGAGCCGTGAGTATTCTGTACTGCACAGTTACGGCAATGCGAGTTCAAATGCCGGTAATCCAATACCAAACGATATGATCCGTCAGGTTTGGTCACAGTAAAAAGGGGATTATTCATTGGTGACACACACGTTTCAATAACTCCCTGATATTCCAATTGTTCAAGGATTTCTGCGACGGCTGCTTTAGCTTCACGCCGTATGGGATATTGAGGCTGAGGCTGCGGCTCAGACCGCAAAGGAATTTCGTGGCAAGGGGACAATTTGTCCCAACCACATTGGTTGCGGTAGAGAGCCGGTGCAAGAGCCCGAGCCCACTCTTCTGCAAAATGCTGCGCATGCTCAGTCGAGACAGTGTGCGCGAAACTGGGAAGGATTACCTCCTCCCCTCGCGGCGCTGCGAGCACAAAAGGTGGGGGCCAGTCAGCCTCGGAAAGCAAAATGTCGTACGTAGACGAAAGGTTCTCCCAAAACACCCCTCTGACAGTACGCTGTATGTCACCTTCAATTAACAGGACAATTTCAAAAAGTCTTTCAGGGGGAGCTAATCTCGTATCGGCTGTTTCTATTACAACAAACACTTCAGTCGCTGTCACCCTCAGTAGTGGACGGAGCGCCTCTCTGACTATGGTATTCTCCGCCGCGCTGTCCAGCAAGGTCAGAGCCCACGTCAGATTCCGAAGCCGCGTTCTCACTATCTGTGGCATATCTATGCGCTGTTAAGGCTGCGACTTTCTTTTTCGCAAACTGCGGACGCTTAGGCTTGCGACTTTCTTTTTCGCAAACTGCGGACGCTTAGGCGTAGAATCCTCCTGCTTCACTGCGCCGTCCGTCTGGCGGGACTGACCACGTCCTTGTTGGCCACCACGTCCACGTCCACCCCCTCCTCCTCCACCGGTCTTCGGGGCCGATGTTTCCTGAAAGGAACGAGGAGAGCGTTGATCAGAACCCTGAAATCGATCAGGTGATTTAATCATCGCGCGATCGCGCAAATCATAAACTTTTTCTGTCGGCGCAGGTGCTTGTACTGCAGGAAAAGAATCCTGAGTCTGTGTATTCTTCTTCCCCTGTGTCTGTTTCTTAGGCCAATTTTGTTTTTTGGACTTGGGCTGGACATCTGCCACTGCAGATTGTCCCTGAGGTTGTTTTTCTCCTTTACTGGAAAATATTTCAGACCTCTACTTGTGCGGCCAATTGTCTTATAAGCGGCCACCACAATCTTTGCTAACTGGCGGGGTTTGTCGGCATCGGGCAGAGCAGCCAAAGCATTCGACACCTGAAAGTTAACTGCATCTCCTTTAACATTGGAGAGAATGAGATCACTTACAATCTCAAAAGAACCACACAGGCGCATACCCAATTCAACCGCTGCCTCTGGACCGTGATCATTCTGAACACGTCTAATGATTTCAGGCAGGGCAGTCATAGACGGGGTGCCGAAGCACCTTGTATAAACTGCCGCAAATGTTTTTCCCCAGCTTTCACAGTCAACAAGTTCAGGAGTTATATCCTTCGGTAGAGTAATCGTTAACATTCTATGTTTATCAGCAGGAGTAGAATTCGGAAAAACCGCTTCAAGTTGATCAAACTTCTCTGCTAGCCAGAATGGGAAGTCATCGTTGTCAACTGGACGCGCACCAAAAACCGAATTAACCATCACTGGATTGAGACGCATTCCGCCTCGATCCACGGGAGCGGCCGCACCCCCCTGGGGACCACCAGGAAGATGTCGACCGATGTATTGCACTAAAGCACGAATCACGGAAATGGAAACAACATGTAGCCTGCGAATTTCTGCTAGGGTACAAGCCCCGTGATTCGGGTGCGGGGTAAAGCCACCCAACGCAGGCCAATTCGTACCTGGAATTGAGAGCGGACCTAACCTCGCTGCGGACAAAGAGTGGGGGAGGGCGCCATCAAACCAAACTCGATGCTGCCAATGATCAATAGGTATTTCCAATGCCCTGTACGGCGTATACTCAGCCGGGACATCCGAGGCGGTGTAGGAGTGGAACAAACCAGAATTAGCGTCCACAGCCGGAAACGTAACCCAAGAGTAAAACAACTCGTAAGGAAACGCCGGATCTGCACATACCACGAAAATCACAGCCATCCCATCTACTGGGACCTGGTACGTCTGAAGATGGTTGCGAACCGCTACGCGACTATGCTGCGCAATAGCCACCGCCGCCATGACAACACTGGAAACAAGAAAACACAAAGAATACTTTGTAGCACAACTGGGTAGTAATTCAAAGAAACCGTTTAAGAAAGATGTGAAGGGGTTAAGGCATGAACGATAAACTACTCGAGTGTCATGATATAAGACCACCGAAACCGTTGGGCGCCATGTCGCAGGGTTTCTGTACTCACACAGAACTGTGCACAGAGGAGTGGAACCTCGGCAAATTAGGGTGTCCCAAAACTTACCTTAGCAACCAACTCACCCCTTACCGAGCTAGCTACAGTGTCTCATTGGACATATCAAACTTCCAATGTTTAGACAAACCAGAACATGAACTTACAGTACCTCAGGGTACGTGGGACTCATGAACACTCTTTCGTTATATTATCATTACAAACCAGAACATGGAGTAAAGAAGACACATGTGCATTTGAAATGTTTATTTACTAATGCCGTCTTCTCAGGCGCAGTATCTTAGATAATACAAGTATACTTATTATCAGTAGCAAAATTATCAGCATAGTTACTAAGACATAAAAAGCGAATGGTGACAGCATGTTAACATGCTGTAATGAATAAGAGTTAACAACACTTATATCTCACCCTCCCTAACACATATATTATATTATTAGCTAAGAAGGTCTCTTTGGGTTGTTTTAGGGCGGGCCCATACCTTAGTGTCCTAGCATGAAGGAATCACATCAGCATACACCAGCTCTCTCTGCATGTGCACCGCATCAAGTGTGTTAACAAATTCTCGTGCAAAGCAATATCAATCCCGCCTCAAGCCCAAGTTGGCAAAGGCTGCACTTGTGTTATGACTATGAAGGCGTGGAGATCAGACCTCATAACAATTACTTATCGTGTTGCTCCTGAAACTTCAGCACTCTCCGTGCAGACATGGTTTATTAAACAAAACTGATATCAAAGCAATAACATATTATTCTCACATACACCACGGCAAACCACTAGGTTGAAAGCTAAGTCAACAATTAAGGGTCGTGTGCAGAAGTTGCAAGAAAGGAAAAATGGCGTTTAAATCTCAAATGTACCTATGCTAACTTAACACGATATAAGGATATATAGGAGCTATACAACACAGGGGCAGAAATAGTAGTTATCTTAAAGAAAGGGAAGATACCAACAGATCCGGGGTCGTATAGACCAATTACCCTTATGAACACTGACACAAAGGTCTATTCAAAGGCACTGGCAATAAGACTCGCCAGTGTAATAACACCTCTAGTCACTGTTAGTCAACATGGTTTTATACCTGGACGTGGGACCACGCATCATATACGGAAACTAATAACCCTTATGGATAAAACGGAGGTTGTTGGGGAGCCGTTCGCGGCATTATTTCTGGATGCTGAAAAAGCATTTGACCGCGTATCATGGATATATTTGTGGAGTGTTCTGGAAAAAATGGGGTTTGGAAAGGGCTTTCTTACAGCAATAAAGGCTCTGTATAGCGCTCCAGTTGCTACAATCAGAATTAATTCAGGAACAACAGAAAAAGTAGTAATCAATAGGGGGACTAGGCAGGGATGCCCGTGCTCCCCGCTACTTTTTGCAATATATTTAGATCCGCTAATTCGGAGGCTAGAAGTAAACGGGAGCATACCCCCAGTTGCCACACCTAGGGGGGACTGTAAGATACTGGCTTATGCCGATGACGTGGCTGTCGTAACACCAGTACCCACAGAGGCTATAAGATATGTGGAACAGGAGGCTAAAGAATTTGGAAAAGTGTCAGGATATTCCTTGAATACTGGAAAAACACAAATTATAAAGAATAGTAATACTAATTGCCAGGATCCATGGGTGGTACAGAAAGGAACGTATTTGGGCATAACTATAACCTCAGAACTGGGAAAGCTAGTAGAGCTAAATATAGACCCCATCATACGAAAAGTGGGGATAGAGTTAGATAGACTGAACAATCTACATTTTACACTGGTAGGCAGAGTAAACATCATAAAAATGCTAATACTGCCGAAGTTCTTATATCTATTTAGGACAATCCCACTATGGTTTGATAACTTTTGGTTTAAAAAGATCGAACGAGTGATTAACAGCTTTATTTGGTCCAAAGGTAAAACCAGGAGAGCGGCAAGATTTATGGCACTTCCGCGAGAAAGAGGAGGATGGGCATTACCGGACTTAAAATCATACTATTGGGCTGCAGCCTTGCAATATATGGTAGGACTAATAGGTGGAGCAGAAGCGGAAGGAGAAGATCATTTGGGTTCATTAGCAATATATGGCATATTGATGGGAGAAGAAGTTAAAAATATTTTTTTGAAAAATTTTGATACAGCTTATTTTAAAAGAACACGTTTCAAGACTATTTTGGGTGCACATAACATTTGGAAGGTCTTCATTAAGAAATTTGGATTGGGGAAATTTAATAGATATACGAGGATGAAGGAGAATACGTTATTCCCTGAAGATATATTTTCTGACTCAGTGTATACAGAATGGCATCAAAAAGGGATAATAAAAGTTGGGGATTTGATGGCCCCACAGGGGATGAATCAATTTGCAAATCTACAGACGAAGTATGATTTGTCAACAAGACACTTCTTCAAATATTTACAAGTAAGAAGTTTCCTACAAAATAAAAGGGGGGGATCGAGAGGATTTGAGAAAAACAATATACTAGAGATAATACATAATGGAGTAGACTGCACAATTAAAAGGTTTTACGCTGAGCTAATTGACTCTAAAATAGATGATATGGCTAAGTGGGGGGAAAGTTGGTCGGAGAAGTTGGGCATAGAGCAGGAATGCTTTAACATATCACTAGAGTTAGGAAAGAATATTCTATGCTCTGCGTCTTTACAGGCTCAGCATTATAAAACCATCTATCGGTTATACTATACTCCAGCGAAACTTGCACAATGGGGGGCGACTACTGGTATAAATTGCCCTAGGTGTAAAAGTTTAGAGGCAGATGTTATTCATATGTTTGCAACATGCCCATGTCTATTGACAACGTTGAATGAGATAGAAATGTTTTTACAAAGGGCATTGAAATTATCTACTAGTTTAACACCTGTTACCATTTTGCTGGGGGTAGACTTGGGCAATGAACATGACGAGGGTAATTATTTTATCTTTGTCGCCATGGCAGTCTATAGATTATGTATTGCTTCAGCATGGTTAGAACAATCGGCACCAGTATTTCAGCAATGGTTAGCCAAGCTATTAAGTATATATAATCTAGAAAAAGTGATTTACTCAAGAAGAGGAAAGCGTGCAAGGAAACTAGGATTGGAAATTTGGGAGCCAATAATGAAATGGAAGGAAGAAGTGTAAACTGTATATATAATGTATATAATCTGTATATAATGTAAATAGTGTAGAAAATGGTACAAGAATCATCGGGATGCAAGGGGGCTGAAAGAGTCTTAATAAGAACTAAAACGATGTATAATATGTTTAATTACAATAAGTAAGATTAACGAATTGATGTTCTTGTGTTAAGTTTGGTTGTTGTAAATAATTAATATGAGGAAGGACTTTTTTTCTTTTTTATATTTTGATGGTTTAAGCATTATGGATGTATTTTAGTTAATTGTTCCTCGCCCCCTCTGGGTTCCAGTAGGGGGAATAAGTGTTAAAAATTGTCAATAAAAAGATTTAAAAAAAAAAAAAAAAAAGGAACGCCCCTGGAGACGCCTCTCACGTGGTGTAGTTTCGAGCGGCAAATTCCATGCTGGTGCTCCTCGGGACTCTTCATTAAAGTTGACCTTGCTTCCCAGGCTTCTCTCCGACCAGGCGGTACCCCCTAAAATTCCTGAAAACTCCTACAGGCCTGTGCCTGGCGCCTCTGAACAAAAGTCTATTCATTATTTCTGATTTAAGTCCCTCTCGCACCTGCAAACAGACACTCTCTCGGTAGGCCCCAAATTCCGGCCTCCACCATATCTAGAAGTCGTAAAACATCTTGAACAGACCGTTCGTTCGTGCTCTATGCGACCTCTCCTTAACGAGCACATGCAGATCAAAGAAGCGACTTTATCTATTCAGGCCTACTAGAATTACATGAAACAGGCCTCTGCAATATGCACATTTAATTTCTTTGTTTAAACAGTATTCTAACTAACACACATTACTAAAATATAACACATCTATTTAAAACATATTTCAATTCTATGGTTAATAATACTTTGCAGTAAAATGACATTAGAATCCAAGTTACTTAAAAGTGTAGCAGCATCTTTCGTTTCTTGTGAAATGCCATGTGGCCTACACATTTTCATGGTTTGCAGAATTACATTTCTTTTACACCCAACCTCGTAACGTGAGATTCCAACATCCTACTAACATTTCTATAGACCTCTACATTAGTTTCACACTGATATATGCATCCCTTATTCTAATTAAAACACTCATGTATATATTTTCTCTCCATAAATTGACACTCTTGTATATTTCACGCTAACCTAATACTACGTGCTTGTAAATATGGTGCACTTCTACATTTTCCAGATTTGTGCTCTCTCAATCCCCCCTTTGATGACTTACAGTAGTCATCATCATCACAACACCCTCTCTAAGGTATAGAGTATCAAACTGAAGTTGTTGCAATCTTCCCTCGTTTCATCTCCTCTAGAGCCCTCAGACTCCGGTACTGATTCTCCTGCATCGCAGCTAATCTCCTTCCCTGCTCTCGCATAGATCGCTGCAACTTGTTTGCTCTATACCATTTGTACAGTTTCACCAATCCCCACAAAGTGATTATACAAATCACTATTATGATGATAGGTTTCAATATGTACCAAATGATATTCTTTCCCAGGTTGGCAAACCAACCTCCAACTTTACCCATTCCTTGACCTACCTTTTCCCACACTGTTACCTTCGTCAAATCTTCTATCTCATGGTGTATTTCAGTAATATTTCGAATGTACTTTTCTAGAGGTTTTGAATTGTCTGGAATGTAAGTGCAACATTCCTGGACCTTCAAAGCCTTGCAGACTCCGCCCTGTTTGGCCAACAAAACGTCTAGAGCAAGTCGGTTTTGAAGAACCATTGCCCTTATCGATTGCATCTCTCCCTCCACCAGCATTAAAGATCTAGCAGTACTGGCGGATAGTCTATCTACAACTGTTGCCAATCTTCTTATCTTAACATCATTTAGTGCTATCCCCAAAATAGGAAACATAGCACCAAACACATCTCCAACTACCTCTTCTGCGCTTACATCCCTTCTTCCTCTAGCTGATGTTCCTCTCTTTTTGGTTTCTGAGTCCTCAGCATGGTATATTTTGGGGAAGACAATTGCTAAATAACATGATCCATACCAATTATCTGGTAGTTTCACGTATGCATTTCTTCCACAGACAAAATACACATTCGGGATCGCCTGCCTTTCCTTCAGGAAATCCTTAGAATAGTACTCTAATTGGAAAGCATGTTCACAACTAACTTCTCCCACAAACACATTCTCATAATATGTTCGACTTCTGTGTATACATAGCTTTCCCCTTTTCTATCGGTCTAACGCTATTGGACCACTGCTACCCTTTCTTTGGTGTTCTCTTTCTTCCCGGGTCCAATCTGTTTTCCATTGTCCCGAAGCTTTTAGAATCTTTTGTCTTCTATATCGATCATCCACCTGCCCTATAAATTTTTTCTCAATTTCTGATACTTTACAAGTCAAATTATTTCTTCGGGCATGTGAAGTATCTAACGTCCTCCATGGAAGGAAACATTTCTGTAACCTGTCTTCACACTTATAATAATCCCACTTGTTGAGATGTTTATAATTTGGCACCTCTGGCAATACTGAGTCAAAGTTCGAGAAGTAATACTCAAACCCTTCTCGTTCATAAAATATGCTCAGCAACAAACGACATGAGATTCCATAGGTCAATGGAAGATGATGGTATCTGATGCCTTCATCTACAGAAGCTGGCAACTGCATACAGACGTAGCAGTTCTTCGCCTCCATGACATCAATATATTCATAAAGTAATTTGGCATAAGCATTCGTTTTAAAATTCCCCTGTGACTCATCTGCATGTAATCTTTTTATTTCAGCATCTAACAAAGCTTTCTCTTTCGCTGTATTTTCCCCCTGTTTACCAATCGTAGGAGGCTTCGGTGTTGGTACACTTTTTGCTTCTTTTTCTGCTATCACATCATTTTCATGTCCCACTATATAAGATACTGTAACTACTAAAACAATAAGAGAAATCACTACCCCTAAAAGTGTGCCTATTATGCATTTTGCCCTGCGGTTCGGGTTGCCAGCCTCCATGGTCTCAAAACAGTGTAGTTCTGGTTTTCTTTCACAGTACAAGTCTCTTTTCTTTGCTTCTCCAATCTTTCGAACCACACCTGGAAGCTGAAAAATCCCCTCCGCAAAACAGTCTCTGAGTTCTGTAGCAACAAGCAACCTTAGACCTTCTCCATCCTCTAAAATGGAAATCCCTAATTTCTTCTTCTTCTTCTTGGCACTAGGTTATCTCTCAATCTGTATTGACAAAGTTCTTTGCAAAGTCTTTAGTAATCCGAAACTATGCGTGTTCCAAGAAGTTCCACCACTTGCTCGAATATTTCCATACGAAGAAGAATTCCCTCAAGTATTGGACACCTCGAACAACAACATGGAAATTCAACTGTCTCTAGGATCAACTTTCTTATTCCGCTCAGAAGAGGAGGATAGACGATGTTAAGTGTCAGCAATCTTTCAACCTCCGCTCCTGGTATCAAGAACCTTACTTCCACTGTGATGATCGGGTCAGTTCTGGTCAGGGTCACTTCCCTCACCCTCCCAGTTCTGCGTCCCGCTGAGGACATCTGTAGAGAGGTAGGTCCACTCAGGAGTAGCGTATCTTCTGCAAGGCACTCGCACCCTCCTTGATCTTCTCAGACCTTCCTGCTCTTGTCCTTGTGCACTTTCTTCTGGATCTGAGTCTTCGGATATAGGAGCAAGAGTTTCCTCTCGAGCTGGCTTCAAGCTTGGCCTCCTTTTTCTTTCAGGCCAGGTAGCTGCTCCACGCCTTGTTCTCCTATTTCTTGTCCGTTCACTCAGTTCTTGATCACTCTGAACTTGCTCTGTCTCTGAGTTGGTTTCACAACAGCTTTCTCCTTCAGTAGCAACTTCAGTTTCGCTGCCGTTCTGTTTTCCTTCCTCTTCTGGATCTGTTACACTAACAACTTCTTCAGACACCCCCACAGCTTGACTGATCCCCTCTTGCGATTCTTTCTCCACCACTGGATTTTCGTCTGTGAGAGGAGCTGTTTCTTCCAGGGGTGCTGGAACTCTTCGAGTATGGGAAGCGTGGATCCAATTTGGCAGTCCTCCGCACTTCACGGCGGTGTTCGTGATTAGGATTATCTGGTAAGGCCCCTTCCAGCGCACGTCCAAGCAGTTCTTCCGGACGTGCTTCTTCACCAGCACCCAGTCTCCTGGGCACAGGTCGTGGCACTGATTTCTTGAAGGTGGGACTTCTGCGGCCTGTACCTGAAGAGACACAGAATGAATGGCGTCAGATAACCCCTTGCAGTAATCCAGGATCAGGTCATCTGTAATGTTCAGTAATGCAGTTGTTGGAACAGTTGGAAGTCTCATTGCCCTCCCCATCAACACCTCGTGTGGAGAGAGACCTGTCCTCCTGTCGGGTGTGCTACGCATGCTCATAAGGACCAAAGGAAGAGCATCAGGCCAACTTAGGGAAGTTGATGAACACACTTTAGCAATTCGACATTTCAACGTCCCATTTATCTGTTCCACGATACCTGAAGCCTCTGGTCGATAGCTACAATGCAATTTCTGATCAATGTTCAATGCAGAGCAAAGCATCTTCACAACTTCGCTGTTAAAATGTGTCCCTCTGTCCGATTCCAGAGAGGCAGGCACCCCGAAGCGCGGTATCAATTCTCTAAGCAACAACTTTGCTACTGTGAGTGTATCGCACCTGCGTGTAGGGTACGCTTCAACCCATCTGGAAAATATGCATACTACCACCAGAACATACCTAAGGCGGTTGACCCTTGGCATTTCAATAAAATCCAATTGCATTCTGTTAAAAGGCCCCCCAGACCTCCCAATGTGACTCAGTGTAACTGGTGTTCTTTTCCCTATGTTCAACTGCTGACAAGTAACACATCGCTTACACACTGCTTCCGCTGCAATCCTAAACTTTGGGCAATACCAAGTCTGCCTGAACACCCTCAGCATGGCATCCCTTCCCAAATGCACTGGACCATGTATCTGTCGTGCCATTGGACTCGCTAACTCCTCAGGTAACACGGCCCTTCCATCTGCTGAAATCCAAATATCCATTTCGCTTCTCACACACCCTGCTGTTTCCCACGCCTGCTTCTCAGATTCAGGTGCATTGTCTTGCATTTGTTTCAAATCTTCCCAAGTATCGACTGTTTCTAACATCATGCTCAATTCTGTCCTTTCCTGAGCCCCACTTACTTCCACCTCTGTGAAAGAATAACCATGCTCCGCACAATAGCGGGCAACTTCGTCTGCATATCTATTTCCTTGTGACACAAAATCTGTATTTTTCGTATGAGCTACACACTTTACAACCGCGATTTCAGCTGGACCCTGTAATGCTTCTAACAACAGCCGCACAAATTCTCCATTTCTGATTGGCGAACCAGAGGAGGTCATGTAACCCCTCTGAGACCACAATTGCCCGAAATCATGAACTACACCGAAACCATATTGGCTATCAGTATAGATGGTGACTCTAATTTTCTTGCCTGCTATACAGGCACGTGTCAATGCAATGATTTCTGCTACCTGAGCGGAGTGTACTCCTTCCAGGCAAGCGGCTTCCACAACTCCAGTAATGGTGCAAACAGCATAAGCTGCTCTCAACCGACCAGTATCGTCCCTTAAACATGAACCATCGACAAAGTAAATTTCATCGGGGTCGATCAATGGTTCATCTACAATATCTGGTCTGGGCTTCGTGCATAGTTCAGTCACATCAAGGCAATCGTGATCTTCACAGTCTTCGCTTTCTATGTCATTAGGAAGTGGCATCAGAGTAGCAGGATTCAAGACAGAGCACCTCTTAAGGGTCACGTTCTCTGCAGCAAGAATAACTTGCTCATAGCGCGTGAGCCTACTGTTGGTCAAGTGCTGGGTCTTGGTCCTGGTCATTAACAGTTCCACAGAATGAGGTACATACACCACTAACTGGTGTCCCATCACAATGCTTTCACAACGCTCAATGCTGACACCTGTTGCAGCAACGGATTTGAGACATCCGGGCAACGCTGCGGCTACTGGATCTAAGGTAGCCGAAAAGTATGCAACTGGTCTACGGGCATTCCCATGTACTTGCACTAAGACTGACAAAGCACAGCCCTCCCTTTCTCAGCAATAGAGGGAAAATGGCTTTTCATAATCCGGCATCCCCAGAGCCGGAGCACGACACAAGTCATCTCTCAGCTGTAGGAACGCCATCAAGCACTCGTTGTCCCATGGTACCGGATCACTCACCTCCTTGTGCGTCAGTTTCTGTAAGGGTTTTGCTTTCAGTGAAAAGTTAGCTATCCACTGTCGGCAATAACCAACCATTCCTAGAAACATCCTGACTTCTCTCTGTGTTGTAGGCGAGTTCATCTTCATGATTGCCTCTATTCTATCTGGTGACACCTTACGCTTTCCCTTTTCTATCCGATGACCTAAGTACTGTACTTCTGTCAGACAGTACTGCAATTTACTCGGAGATACCTTGTGTCCATTTTCAGCTAAATGGTTCAGCAAGGCGATGGTGTCTTCCTTGCAAGCTTCTTCTGTTCCTGACGCAACAAGTAGGTCGTCTATGTACTGGACCAGAACCGAATTCTGGGGCAGTACCAGACTTTCAAGATTCTTTTTCAGTAACTGATTAAAGATTGATGGGCTATCTGTGAACCCTTGTGGGATTCTACACCATGTTAAGACGCGATTCTCCATTTTAAACGCGAAAAGGTACTGGCTCTCTTCGTCTAATGGGATTGAAAAGAAAGCCTGACAAAGATCTATCACTGTGAACCACTCAGCTTGGAATGGTATCTGAAACAGTATCACTGATGGATTCGGTACCACTGGACAACATGAAACAACAATGTTATTAATTTTTCGCAGGTCCTGTACTATCCTAAATTTCCCACTAGGTTTCTGCAAACCCATAATCGGGGAGTTGCATGGACTTCCCACGATTTCTTTCAGTATTCCCTGTTTAATCATAGAGTCGATCACGGGTTTTATTCCTGCAATCGTCTCTTGGGACAGCTTGTATTGTGGCGTTCTTGGATAATCAACATTTGGTTTCACTATGATCTTCACTGGCTCTACCCCTTTGACCAATCCTATCTCTTCTCCTGTAAAATCCCATACTTCTGATGATACTGCCTCACGTAAGTCCCAAGGAAGGTCCTCCACTGTCAGAGTGGGATACAGTTCTATGCATGTTCTTGAATTCACAATTTTGAAGGTAGCATCATCATCTGTCGTTTCTACCTCTACTCCCTGAGGCGTGCAGTATATAGTACAGTTCAGTTTGCACAATAAGTCCCTTCCTAACAGACACACAGGACTTGAATCACATACTACAAACTGATGTTCATTCATGTAATTTCCGATTTTCACTGACACTGGTTCCGTCAAAGGGCTAGTCATTCTCTTGTTTGCGACTCCTACCACCTGAATTGTTTCCCCCGACATTGGTAGATCCGGAACCACTGCTGATCTCAAAGTTGATCGAGTAGCTCCAGTATCCACCAAGAACGTTGTAGGACACCCTGCCACTTCAGCCTCAACAAACGGTCCTCTTTGATCCACTTCCAGAACTGCCCCGAGGGTACAGTCCTCTTCTTTGCTTACACGTTGTCCAGTCAATGGATCAATGTAATAACATTTTTCCTCATCTATGAATAGAGGCATTTGTCTAAAGACCTTTCCCCCTGTCGAAATCTTTGGTGGCTGCGGAAACTGAGCTCGTGGAGCCGAAGTCCCCCCTTTGGCCACCTTGATTCTCGGCACTGGTACCCCTTGAGCTGGAACCTCTGGAATCTCCTCCTCTACCTCTAATTCTCCGTTCTCAGGGTTATAGGGACACTCGCGTCTCCAATGTCCCACCTGATGACACTGGTGGCACTTCGTCGTTTTCTTTAAAGTAGCAAGGTCTATTCTAGGTCTCGGGTTTTCCTCGTTGTCTCTATTCTGTCCATTTGGTTTTCGTCCCATTGTCCCTGTTCCCTGTTGGCGCTGTCCACCCTTTCCAGCTGACTGCATCTGCACTACCATCAGCTTCTCTTTTAGCTTCTTTGCTTTGGAATCTATTTCGTCACTGCAGTACCTGGCATACCTCAAAATCTCATCTAATGGTCTGTTTTGCCAACAAATCAAATGTTGCTGAATCATCAAACAAATATCAGGTCTCAACCCCAAAACAAACTTTGACACAAACTGTCCTATATCCTTGGGGTCCATTACATCGAGTCCACTGTATTGTTTGAATGTTTTCAGCAATCTCTCATAAAACTCATGACCTGTCTCCTTGGGTTCCTGTCTTGTTCGGTCTATTTTTACCCAATCTATGTCTTGTGGTGGGACCTTTTCCTTCAGCCAAGTTATTACTCTTTCATATTTCAACATTACAGTTTCAGACGGTCCATTTGTGGCAGCATCCCTTTCGGGTTCTACCGTTGGCCACTCGACACTAGTCTTGCATGCTGTCCACAAATCTCCTGGCACCACAATGTCAAACAAGGTGTTTAAATCAATCCACAATACCTTCAATATTTTCACAAACCTTTCTACCTGCTTATACCACTCAACAGGATTGTCCCTTAACTTCGGAAATGAGTTGGTAAATGCAGCCAAATCTCCTCTACTCCAGGGCACATGTACATAGTTCCCATTCGATATTTCCCTCAAAGGAAATGCCTCCATCTGCATTACCCTTCCTTCCGGAGACATCACACTCGTGCTCCTCCTGACAGTACCCCTTTTGGACCACCTCTCTTCCCACTTGTCCAGATCTCTCCATGCTCTTATTCCTGTTATCAGCTCCCTTATGTGTATTTTTAATCCTGTAGTTCTCTTCTCGGTATGCAGCGTTTAGAACGCAAGCATTACAACGGAATACCTTTACAACGCGGGCGTAACAACGAAAGTTGTTACCACGCATTGCACTGGGGGGCGCTCAAGGATAGTAAATGATTTAATTTACTATCCCAACACCTTCCCTACTATCCACGGGGACTGGTGTTGGAATAGTAAATTAAATTAATCAATTTTGCGCCCCCCAGCGCAATGCGTGGTAACAACTTTCGTTGTTACGAACGCGTTGTAAAGGTACGCGTTGTCAATGTATGCGTTCTAACGTCATACATCCCTCTTCTCATCTAAGTCTTGGTCTGAATACTGCAACCTATGGTTACTCTGTAATGTCCTCGTTCTGGACAAGTCTACCATATACTTGTCTGCCAGTCCAGACAGTTTCTCATGAATTGCTCTTGCCTTTCGGGTAATATCTTTTGCTATAAACAGTAACTCGTCTTGTTCATACAGGTCAATCCTTTCTAAAGGCAACGTCCCATCTATTATCTCATCCAGGTCAGATTTTAAGCTAGTGACATCGAGTCTTTTGGCCTTTACTGCAGCTTTCAGTATGCTAGCTCTAGGGGGTCCATTCTCATCTCTCCCATCCAGCTCCGAGTCCTACGTCTAGGCTCAGGCGAGTTATGGGGAGTCCTCCCTTGTTCCCATCTCTCCAGGTCCCATGCAGTTCCATCCTCTCTGGGTGTATGGTGAAACACTTTCCCATTTCTCATAATCCCACCAGTCCCATCCTGCATGATTTCCCTAGATGCATGGTAAGACATTCCGTTATTCCCCCTTTCCTCGCCATTTGCCGGTGGTCCCTGATCTCTCGACTCATGGCAAGATCCTTCACTGTTCCCCATGCTCCCACGACTCCAGTGCTGTACATTCTCATTAGGTGCATGGTGAGTACATCTAAACCTCTCTCTGTATTCTTGGGTCCGTTGGTCTCCCTCGCTTTGAATGAGACGAGACGTCTCCCCACATCTTGTACTTCTCTCACGTTTCTCCTGCTCATTCCCACCGTCAGTATGACGTATAACTCCTCTACTCTCCGGCCTGTTACCATCCCACTCCTGACTACTTGCACTAGCCCCGCAGTGAGACAATGTTCCGTTGCCTCGGCTTCCCCATTCTGCTTCTGTTCTTGGCCTGCTGGTTGGTGCTTCTGTGGACCCATCCCATTCTCTCAAATCGGCCCTTAGCTCCCTAAAGGATTTCGGCCGTGGTCCCCTCAGGTCCATCGGTCCTCTCTGGCCCCCCTGTTCTGCTGCGGGACCCACTGCTGGATCAAATGGGGTGCTCCACGTCACTGGTCCTGGCAATTGCCTCCAGGCATTTGTCGTGTTATTTCTCCTTTCCATTTCTGCTCTCTCTCTATCTAACCTCACCTGTTCTTCCTCTCTGTCTCTCTCGGGGTTGTAAATCGATACTATAGGACCTATGGTAACGGGTACTTGTAGAGCGTCTGGCAACCCATAGGACTCAACCCTCTCTGTTTCCGGTACCTTCTGCACCACAAACCTTCCGACTACTCTCGGTACTGTACTAGGCTGAGGTGCCTCTTCACCTTTGACAGGTGTCCACTCTGATATAGGGAGTGGTACATACCCCTCTATGGCAGCCCCATCATCCCTTGCGAGTCCCCTATCCTCCATTCTCCCAACGTTCGGAGGCGGTCTATCTATTAGCAACCTATTTATCAAGTTGTCCTCCGACTCGCTCTCCTCATCCTCTTCCATGAGCCTCTGTTCTCCTGTCACCTCTCTCACTGGGTATAATTTGTCCACCTCAATAGCCTGTACCCTCCATCTCTTGGCGTCCGCATCCCATTTGGCATCTCGCACTGCCCTTACTGATCGCTTCAACCTTTCTTGGCGCCTGTTCAGATTTCTGTCGTGTGCCGCCCTAAGCCACGCATTAAGGGCCTCAAACTGGGTTGGTCTAGGCGGAGGATTCAATGAGGACATAATTGATTTCAGCCGATGTAACGCCTCTAACTTGAACGTTCCATACTTAGGAAACGTCAGTTCTTCATTCCCTTCCGAAATCTTATTCCATTCACTAATCCATAGTATCGTATGCAAGCCAACATTCGCTGCCATATAGTAAGCTGGTGTACCCTCTGGCGGTGCCTCTTCCCCGTAATAAGAATTCCTTCTTTTTCTCTTAAAAATCTCTCTCAAACATTTAAAACACTTCATGTTCAAAACCTACAGAATTTCTATTTTTTCTCCGCGTCTGTTTACTTCCTGATGACAATCCACCAATCTCAGCACGGTTCTTGCTAACTGCCCTATCAGAACGCGGCTTTTCACTGACGTCACACCAACCGCCCTATCACGGCACGGCTTCTCACTAACCGGCCTATCTCAGCGCGGCTCTCGCTGACGTCACTCGTCCCCCTTCGCAGCAGTTCCCCTCCTTTCTCTGCTCGTCTCCGCGGTTATGCATTCGTCCCATTCATACTCCGAAAAATTATTACTTCCGTCCAAGCGATCACTTTTCTTTGACTGTACGCCCACAGTCTATCTGTAATTGTCACCTTAACTGACGAAATATCTTTCCGTTTACGTCCAGACAATCGCCTTCTCTGATAGGTTACTTACACACAGTAACTTTCGACCTGCGTCCGTTACTCACACATACACTCTTGCGTTCCCCCTATCTCGGTCCTGCGGCGGTCAATGGTACCTCATGACCTCCTTACTCCGGTCGACAATTACTCTGGATGTTCGATACACCCGAACCACTTAAGCTCTACCCCGAACTTAAGATTTTACCAGGTTGCGCGCGCTCACAACCTTCTCACAATCACACTACAGGCATTCAACTCCGCATGACATTACAATACAAATGCAACACAAAACACCGCAATCTGTCCACGCATGACCCTTTTTATACTCACTCTCGTCCGATACTGTTGCTTTTCTCTCTCCGTCAGTGCCTTCTTCGGCAGGCCACCTCTCGAACTCTAGGGACCTTGGGGTAAACTAACCTAGTCTAGATCACCTTCCTCAAGAAGGTAACCATCCTAATCTGCTACCAACTGTTAACGCGGGATTTCTGGTCTATTATTATCTTACCAGATCCCAGCTCAGGAATGTTGAATCGTTGGTACCTGTCATTGAGTAAAAGGCAATCCACTACTAGGTTAATCAAGAAAGAACTTACACCACTCTAAAGAACCACTTACCACTGTAAAAAGTTTAAATGTTTATTGTAAAGCCAAAAGTATCTGGAGATACAAACATCTCAGAATAAGATTCAAAAGATATACAGGTATCAATATAAAAAGAAATTCTCTAAATGCTCTTAATCGGCAAAAGGAAATTATCAGAAATATCTCAAATACCATGAGAGTTGCAAGAATCGCTATGAGTTGCAACTTGAGAGTCATTTACAGAAAAGAAAAAAATACAAGTTAGACTGTCCTTACACTAGACTAAGTGACATCCCTACTTAACAAGATCTTTACCTAAAAAGGTGTCAGCCGTGGTGACTTCCAAAGAAGACCACACACTTCCCTTAGTCTTTTGTCTCAAAGTCGAAGTCTTGCAGTTCCCTAGCTGCCTACCCATCCTCTCTCTTAGGTTCCTCAGATCATCTGCCCTAACTCCACCCCGGGGTGCTGTCCCTAATACAAAATCACATTTCCAATAGGAACGCCCCTGGAGACGCCTCTCACGTGGTGTAGTTTCGAGCGGCAAATTCCATGCTGGTGCTCCTCGGGACTCTTCATTAAAGTTGACCTTGCTTCCCAGGCTTCTCTCCGACCAGGCGGTACCCCCTAAAATTCCTGAAAACTCCTACAGGCCTGTGCCTGGCGCCTCTGAACAAAAGTCTATTCATTATTTCTGATTTAAGTCCCTCTCGCACCTGCAAACAGACACTCTCTCGGTAGGCCCCAAATTCCGGCCTCCACCATATCTAGAAGTCGTAAAACATCTTGAACAGACCTTTCGTTCGTGCTCTATGCGACCTCTCCTTAACGAGCACATGCAGATCAAAGAAGCGACTTTATCTATTCAGGCCTACTAGAATTACATGAAACAGGCCTCTGCAATATGCACATTTAATTTATTTGTTTAAACAGTATTCTAACTAACACACATTACTAAAATATAACACATCTATTTAAAACATATTTCAATTCTATGGTTAATAATACTTTGCAGTAAAATGACATTAGAATCCAAGTTACTTAAAAGTGTAGCAGCATCTTTCGTTTCTTGTGAAATGCCATGTGGCCTACACATTTTCATGGTTTTGTGGTAAATTAAATTACCTGATATCTAATTTCTATGTGGTAAAGTTCAATAAAATAGCTCAATCAAAATAAGAGACACAGAGTCCGTGGCGTCTGAGTTTTAAGGGGTTTTATTCCATAAAATGGAATTGGTTCGAACCAGGTAGCATGATCCATCACCACGAGGGTTCAGGAAGGGAATCATGGACATGTACAATGATTTATTAACAGTACGCAGTATATATAATATCATTACAGTGGTGATGGGTTCAGAAGGCGTAACGGCTGAAAGAAACAAGATAAGAAACATGTGCGTAACAATATGTAATCAGAAGGCGTGCACAAGGGTGTACACGGAGGTGGGTGCCAGAAACGTCACATAGAAGAAGAAATATTTCAGCATTTCAGTCATAGAAGTGGGTGGATCCCTAGAAGAATCCTGCAGTGTCAGCAGAAATATATGGCAGAGATGCGCGCGCAGCAGCATGACGTGTGACTGACGTGGAACTGGAGGGTGAAGGGGACTTGACATTTAACGCTAGGATTAGAGACAGAAGTCTGGTGGGTCAGATCAACTTGTTCCTAAATCATATCTGGTATTTTGTGTTTGGAGAACGGTATTATCTAAAGAAAAGGTCTCTCGGGCAGAGGCTATTCTATACTGACTGCTAATGCGTGCATGTGTGTCTACGTGTAATGCGAGGGCTATGGGCCTACCATGGCAACAGGAGCTATGAATTACGTACATGGAGATAGAAAAGCCGGGCACTTTACTCTGCAGCTGGGGGGATGTTTACCTAAACTACTAGACAGGAATGTATTTTCGAGGAGCGGAGCAGATAACTTGAAGGCTGAATACAGTTTTGGCAGGCAGTCAGGCAGAGCCGGGCACCACTTGCCGCGTAGAGAGTAAGTCAAAGTTCAGGGATGCAGATGCAGGTCCTCGCTGCAGTTTTTAGAGGCAGAAGTCAGGAAAAAGGCTCAATGGCAGAAATCAGGGCCTTCGCCAGAGCCATGAAAACATGAAAGTGCACCATGTAAAGACGGTGGCACGGCACACTTAGGAACTGAATTATTGATCCATTCATGGCGGATTAGAAAGAGGACATGTTAACGTTGGACGCAAATTTATTTGCGTCTTCATAGCGGGTTATGGAGGGAACTTACATGCGCTTTAGGCACATACATGGAGCCGTTGGGGTACGTAGTAGGGGACACAATTGAGCATAAAAATTCATATTACCTCATTCCCTCCTTGTCCCCTACGGACCCTTCATGATATATCAATCTTCATTAATCCATCTATGTGTTCATATAACATCATTTGCTCTTCCTTTTTCTGACGGGAATTTGAATTTGAACTTGAATGGGGAATACATGATGTGGCGCACAAACCGCATATCGTCGGCCCACATTGTAGACATAGGCAACAACTGAATACTATGAGAAGGGCTATCCCTAGGAAGGATAGGACTTTCCATCCCCAAGTGGATAACACGCTCCAGAACCAACCGGACCAAGTCCAGGTGCCTGGATTCTGGTGTATCTGACTAGCAATTTTGTGAAGACGGGTAATGGCTTTATATACTGAAGGTGCGTTTTGTGGAATGAAAATACAGCAACTCGATCCGATGACTCTACAAGCTCCGCCCCTATCGGCCAAGATGACGTCAAGAACAAGACGATTTTGAAGGACAACAAGTCTCATAGCAGACTGTTCCTCTGTTAAATTGCCTAGGGCGGAAGTAGTTTCATTCACTACTGCTTCAAGGGTTCTGGTCAATCTACGTATCAGTTTACTATTCGAGACAGTACCTAAGTAGGGAAAGAAACCTTTATTGAAATCTGTATATTGCTCCCATGCCGTTTCAGTATAATCGACAATCGGGAGTTCTCTCTTGTGTCTAGTATACTAGGTGGGAGTTCCTATGATAGTCAGGTGGGGCTAGAAAAACAGGTGGCAGAAGGAATGCAATGTAACAAGTACCATCCCAATCTAGGGGTAAACGTATGTATGCTGTATGGCCACAAACAAAATAGGAATGACGGGAAGCTTTGAATGTAGACTTGCCTTTATCACTGAATTTGACTACAGTGGTACATTCGCTATGACCTAGGTGTACTGAACCATTCTTTCTGACACATAATTCACCTTTAACAGGTAATACTGACATAGAGGGTAAGTCTGGCTTGGTTTCGGACTCGACATTCAGAATCATGAGGTTAAGTGTAAAATTACCTAATCCATATACTTCGTTTTCTAGATCGGTCCCTGTCCTTTTGGGAAGACCCTCCTTGTCAGGGAAACATACTTTGTGCAGAACAGTGTTCAGATTTCCCCATACCCAATTGCCTTGGTAAACTACGGAATCAGAATCTAAGGAATTTATTAAACTAAACCATGCACCACAGGAACCATTGTGTGTGAACGGGTATGGAAAGAGGGGCAGAACTCTCTTGTATTTCTGATAGGGGGGGAGTCGGCCACATATCCAACAATTGGTAGCATTGCTGGTCTGATGGGAATGTTGTAACATACTAATGAATGTATTGTTGCGCAGCGCAAGTCTGTATGCCAATTCATGCGGGGGTAATTCACTGAAAGTGTGCTCGATAGTAACATTTGAAGAAGAATGTGTATGCTTGAAAATAGGGTAGTACAAGTTTAACAGTATACTTGCAGCAATAATCATAAGACTCAGAAAAAACATAATCAATAATGTCACTATGCAGTGACTGTGGAGAGATTTACAATATTCACGTTTCTTGAGCTGTTTCTGTCTATCTCTCTCTCTATCGGGGTCTAGCGGGAACATGTCAGAATCAGGTCTAACCGATTCACCTAGGGGAGGACTTAAACAATTAAACTGTCTGACTTGCTGGACCTCAGTTTGGATTTATACTCCTCGGACTGAGTTTTCTCTATCAGGGGAAGTTTAGAGTCACTGAAATCTGGGCAGTCCTTAGAGGGGGAGGGCTGGGAGTCTGTAACTGGAAGCAGTCCATGAAATATCTTGACGTGGCTGGAGTGGAGCCACCCTTTTCGGCCCTCGACCTTGATTGCAGTCCTCGTGGTTAGCAGGACAAGTTTCGGCTCCTGCCAACGGGGCTCCAGCGGACTCCTCCGATCAAAGTTCCTAATGAGGACAAGATTCCCCGGAATGATCCCATGTGGCTTTACATCGGTGTTGTCGGGAAAGGCTGCAGCAACCTGTGAACGACATGATTGTAGTGCAGACATCAAGGAGGCAAGGTAATCTGTCAGCATATTACAGTCAACATCTGTGATTTTTCTAGGCAGAGGAGTCCCCCACATATTCGGTGGCCTGCCAAAGACCACCTCATACGGGGATAGCCCTGTTCTCGAATGCGCTACCATCCTCATGTAGAAGAGGGCAACGGGTAATGCAACTATCCAGTCTACGCCCTTTTCTTTGCAAATCTTGGCGAGACGAATTTTCAGAGTCTGATTGTGACGTTCCACGAGACCTGCTGCCTCGGGATGTCGGACACAGTGAAACTTCCATTGATAGCCGAGCAGGAGTGATACCTGTTTCATTAACTCGGACGAGAATGGCTGACCGTTATCTGAGTACACGACACGGGGCAAACCGTACCGTGGGAAAAATTCACGTACCAGCTGCTTGGCAGTGGTCGGAGCAGTGTAATCTGGGACTGGATATGCTTCTGTCCAATGGGAAAGTGCACAGACAACTACGAGGACATATTTAAATCCTCGACAACGTTCCATCTGGATATAATCCATCTGGAGGACTTCAAAAGGGTGATCGGGAGGATGAAATCCACCTTGCTCTACGGGAATGCTTTTACCTGGGTTGAACTGACAACAGATCATGCAAGTACGCACTTTCTGCTTTGCTGCTGCTCGTAAATGTTTATTGAACCAAAGGTTTTGAATACTGTCTAACATGGCTTTCTCTCCTAAATGTGCAGGACTATGTGCTGTGGTAATAATAACCTGAACCATAGAGTCGGGGAGAAACCATGTGGCCTTTCCCTTCGTCATCCATCCCTGTTCTGTCTGGATCCCTCCCAGTTCAGTCCATTTCCTGATTTCGTCTGGTGTAGCATGTGTCTGTATGTCAATTACATCTAGGGCGGGGTCCTTAACTGTCATGCAATGAGTAGGCGTCGGGATTATTGTCTTTGTCAAGTCAGGTGTGTGAGTCTGTGCTGTGAGCTTGGCGGTTCGGTCTGCCAGGTCGTTGCCCTGGGAAATGTTGTCAGTGACTTTAATATGTGCTTTACACTTCATGATGGCTATTGCTGTAGGCAAATGTATTGCTTCTAACAGAGCTTGAATGAGGGGACCGTGCTGGATCTTGGCACCGTGTGAAGTTAAAAAACCTCGTTCTTGCCAGAGGACTCCGAAGTCGTGTACAACTCCGAATGCATAACGGGAATCTGTGTATATGTTAACTTTCTTGTTCTTGGCTAGAATACAAGCTTGGGTCAGAGCAATGAGCTCTGCCGCTTGGGCTGACAGGGTGGCAATACGATGTGTTTCTATGACATCAGTTTCTGTTGTTACTGCATATGCAGCCACTAACTCTCCTGTGCTTGTTCTCATACATGAACCATCCACATAAAGTGTCAGGTCTGGATCTGGTAATGCGGTGTCTGTCAAGTCTTGTCTGGGTTTCGTCATGATGGTAATGACTTCGACACAGTCATGTGCCAAAGGGTCTGTCATATTTAATGGCAAAAGTGTAGCTGGATTCAATGTGTTACAGCGTCTGATTTCTATGTGTGGCTGAAATAATGTCAATTCATAACCTGTTAGTCGTGCTATAGTCAAGTGCTGAGTCTGTGTACGGTTTAAAAGAACTTCCACAGAATGTGGAACTTGTACTGTCAATTGGTGTCCTAACACTATAGAATCACTTTGTCTGATTGCTAGAGCTGTTGCTGCTACTGATTTCAAGCACGCAGGCAAAGCCTGGGCTACTGGATCTAATGTGCTGGAGAAATAGGCACACGGTTTGTGTGACCCTGCTTGTTCTTGAGTGAGGACTGACAATGCAGTACCTTCACGTTCTGTGACAAATAGTGTAAAAGGTTTGCTGTAACTTGGGGTCGCTAAGACTGGTGCTTGACATAAAGCTTTCTTTAATTCGTCAAAAGCCTGTGTATGTTCCTGAGTCCAAGGGAGGACAGTCGATGACGCTGCCTCCTGTGTTGCCAACTGTATAAGTGGCTTGGCTAGAAATGCATACTGAGGGATCCATTGTCTACAATAAGAAGTGAGGCCTATAAAGGCCCGCACCTCCTTCTGTGTTCTGGGCTGTGTCATATTTACAATTAACTGGATACGGTCGGGTGTTAGCTGTCTCCCCCATTTGGACAGCAAGTGCCCAAGGTAAACCACTTGCTGAACACAGAATTGCAACTTCGAAGGGGACACCTTGTGTCCCTTGTCAGCCAGAAAATGTAAGACTGTCAGTGAGGCATGTTCACATTCGTGTTCACTTCGAGCGGTGATCAACAGATCATCGACGTACTGGAGTAGGGCAGTATTGTCAGGCATGTGGATACTGTCGAGCTGTCTTTTCAATGCTTGGCTATAGATGCTGGGGCTTTCTGTGAATCCTTGAGGTGCGCGTGCGAATTTAAAGCTTCGACCATTTAAACAGAATCCGAAAAGGTATAGGCTATCCGGATTAATGGGGACACTAAAGAAGGCGTTCTTCAGGTCAATTACAGTAAAGAACGTGGCTTCAGAATCAATTGCAGTCAATAAAGACGATATGTCTGGGACCACAGGATACTGTGGCACAATGCATTTATTCAATTCGCGCAAATCGATCACTAATCGATAAACTGGTGGTGCACTTGGATCAGTGCGGTTAAGAATCGGAATGATAGGGGAATTACAGATATTGGAGTCGGTCTCTACAACCACTCCTTGGGCAATGAGTTTGTTAATGATTTTCAGTAAAGCCACTACAGCATCTGGTGGTAACTTGTATTGTCGAATTCGGGGTAAGACAACTCCTGGCTTGAGTGTAACTCGATATGGTGTAATGTGCATACAACCTACATCAGTTGGGCTTTGTGCCCATAACTGTGCAGGAACATTCTGTAACCTGGGATCAATATCTCTCAACACATAGTGACCTTTAAAGTCACGTAAAAATAATCTAACTCCTTCCGGAGAACAACATATGACTGCTCCTAGAGCCTTCAGTGTCTTGATACCTAACAAGTTTTCTGGACATGATTTCGTAAGCAATAAGTCTGTAGTTTGTGATAACGGACCAATTGCTAGAGGAACTGGTTTTGATACTTCATTAATAATAGGTTTTCCTGAAAAACCAAGGGAAACATTCTGTGAGCCTGAGAGGGGTGCCCCTGGAACCTCGTCGTGACTTATCGTTGTTCTGCTTGCCCCTGTATCAATCAAAAACTTTCTATCTTTCCCTAATACCTGACTATGTACATAAGGACCCTCTTGATCTACAGGAATCTCAATGAGAGGCAAGCCAACTTCCCTCTCTAGGCTGTTTCATGTGTATCGCTGATACTCGGGATAGTCAGTTTGTGCATACTGGTACATCTGCTGAGTTGCGTGTTGTGTTGAGGCAATTGGCTGTGGCTGGGGTACCGCTATAGTCTGTACTGTCTGTTGTGGAGCATGCATAGGCTGTACATTCTGGGGTACGTGTTGGTGAACCTGATCCTGTCTAGGAGGACGCGGTCTCTCCTTAGTTTTGCCTGTTGCTATATTGTATTTTAAAACAGTGCATTCATTTATATAATGGCCTGGCTGTTTGCAGTAGTTGCATGTCCCTTTAACGGGAACTGCTGACTTATTGGACTGTGTCATGCCGTTTTTCTGACTGTCAGCTGGAACTGACTGAGCAACTAACATTTTCATTTTTGTGTCTTTCATACGTCTTTGTTCATGATCATGTTCTTCCCTGACTCTGTTCTGGTGGTACTGTAACATTTGTAACATCTGGGAAGGCGTGTTTGCTTGCCATGTGCTCTCGACTTTTAATACACGATTCTTAACTTGAGGCAAGGAATTCTCAACTAGTTTCATTACAAAAAGATGTGGGTATGACTCACTACTTGGTTTCAGGCCACTATTAATATTAAAACATTTCTCAAACCTAGAATAAAAATCACTAGTGTCTTCATCGGGTTTCTGTTTGCAGGCTGAGATTGCACCCCAGTCTTCCTTTTTAGTTGACAATAATCTTGGCAGAACCTGTACTAACAATCCTGGTAATGCTTTAGTTTTGTCCCAAAGCCCTAGACCTGGGGTTCGAGCCGTTTCTTCATTCTCTAATGCAGCCCAATCAATCTTTTGCTCTCCCACCTCCCAGTCTTTTTCTTTGAGTTTCTCGTAAATACCGGCAGGCAGTAATACTTTCAATATTTTCATAATGTCGGGATAGGTATAGTCTCCCATAAGTAACATGTCTTTTATTTCACGGTGAAAACCTGCTGGATCTTTATCATGACTAGGTACTATCTTCTTCATTTCTAATAATTCCATTTTAGATAACGGTGTGTACACGAAAACACGTCTAAGGGTGTCATCGGCATTCTGGACTGGATGTACTTCTCGTAAGGGATTCTGTCGGTCGAAGTAAAACATTTTCCTTTCTGGGGGTGGGGTTGAAACAAACTGTGGGTTCAAGAAAGCACTATATCTGTGTCGCTGTTCTAGAATTACTTTAATTAGATCGGTACCTAGACCTCTCCATTTATTCATGAGTAGTTCTATTAGTACATCAGATAAGGGACCTGGATCAGAACGTTGGCATTTATACAATAAAAGAAGGTGTTGTATCATGTACATACCAGCCAGTCGCTGTTCGTCTGGGGACAGATTCAAAAAGGTTTGTGCTACTGTGTCATCATTATACATACTAGAATTGTCAGCCCATTGCACTGCTGACCTGGCTAATTCTTGTTCATCCATAGAATTGAGTACATGGTACCCCATCCGATGTTGAAGTACCTTATCGGCAGCCTGAAATAGATGTTCAGGCGTTTTCGGATTTGACATAGCAGAGTGAAAAAGTCGCTTGCTTTCTGGGCGTAACGTTTTATCAAAGGATCTACCCTTACCTACATAGGCTATCGTGTCTTGACTTATTTGCTGCGATGTTTCTACTGTTTTCTCTGATTCATCCTCCTCCTGGGAGGAGGCTAGATCGTCTGATTCGAGTGGCTCCTCAGTTTCTCGACGAGCATGTATATCTATGATTTCTTTACGGACCTTTCTAACCATAGCATGTATACTTTTCTCTCTATCATGTTTACCCTCAGCCATAATCTGACTCCATCTGTTCAATTTATCCATCTCACTTTGTGGAAATCCTGCCTGATCTTGTTCTCTTATCAGACAATTTACCAAAAATCGCATAATTAAACCTTTGTTCTCAATTTTCTGACGTGACATGGCGTCACCAACACTCTCGGGTCCTTCTCCTGTTCTAATAAAGTGATACATTTTGTCTAGATGTTCTGGCATTTCTGGTAACATTATCAGATAATCTGTAACTCGTCTTAAGCGTAAGGATGCTAACAACATGGGTCCTGACGTACCAGGCACAGTGTCGTATCTACAATCTGTAAGCTGTTGTCTGAGCTGTTCTGCTGCGGCACCTTTAGGTGTCCGCGCCATTGCGAAATCTCTCATTGTCACTCGATGTAACTGCGGCGGGGTTCGAAAACCTCCAGATGCGCCTCCTGAGCCAGAGGCTTGACCATAACCTGGCTGCGTTGGGACCTGAACTATGCCAATCCCAAAAGGATTAAGGGTATTTATAGGGGGTGCAAGATTCGGGACCAAAGCTGCAGCGAGGACCTGCTGTTGCGGACCCGGGGGCTGCTGATTATGGGGTGCAGGTACATGTGGGACGGGTACATGGGCAGGTGCATGAGTATAAGCTGGGGCTGCATCATCCAAATAGGAAGAAAGAAAAATCTCTGCTGCGGTCTTGTGACGTAATTTAGTCGGAACCAATGGAAGGGGCAGATTCTTTGGTACTTCTGGGGTCGCCTTGGGCAGGCCCTCGGCCCGAACTGGATACATGCCATTATTAAGCGTACTTAATTGTCGGTCTACTTGTTCTGTTCGAACTCGTATACCTTCCTTGACTAATTCGTTTTCTCGAGTCTTTTCTGAATCTTCTCTATGTTTCTCTGCTTTTCTGAATTCTTTTTCTGTGCGTCTATGTGATTCTTTACGCCATAATTCTATGGCGTCTTTCTGTGACTGTCGGGCTTTCTTTTTCAATAATGCTTCCTCTACTCTCATGATGCACTCGGCATCCCATGTTCCTGAAACAGGCCATTTATATTTCTCCTCTAAGTGTTTGGTATAATCGACCCACAAGTCTAAGTACAGTATGGCATCTAAGCCATGCTTGTGGTACATAAAGTGCCCTGGAGTGTCCCTAGGTGGAACAGGTACTGCTTCTTCTAGAATCCCCTTTCTAGTTCCTAACCGTCGCAACTTACTGAACAGCGGCATTTTTGAACCTTGATACTTGATACTTATTCGAACTCGAACACCATAAATACAATATACACAGTAATGTAGATCAAACAATCACTCATACCACGACATTAAGACCACATATTAACTAGTAACATTTACTGGATGTACTGCTAAACAGCACAGATACACTGCTAAACAGTGCAGACCGGGTCTATGTACCCAAACCCGTCTCGACCGGGGCAAACCAATGCACCCGTCTAGATGCGTCCCCAGCAAAGGTACTCACCGGGAAGCACGGAACAGAAGGCCTCGGAAAACTCGACACTGGACTGGACTCGACTCGACTCGTGACGTAGGTACTTCGGAACTTCGGAACTGGTGGGCCTCAAGACACCTCGGACCTTGCACTCTCGGCTGGACTCGGGTCGGGATCCTCCGCACTCCTCACCGCCTCGTCTGGGTATCAATCGCAGTCTCAGTCACCTCCGTTGGCCTGAGGGAGATACAGGAAATCCTGTGGATGCGCATGAGTGTCCGTCCGGCTGTGGCAGGGGACTAGGGCTGCAACGCACCGCCGGCGCGTAAGGTGGGGGAGCGTCCCATCTGGGGTGCCAATTTCTGTGGTAAATTAAATTACCTGATATCTAATTTCTATGTGGTAAAGTTCAATAAAATAGCTCAATCAAAATAAGAGACACAGAGTCCGTGGCGTCTGAGTTTTAAGGGGTTTTATTCCATAAAATGGAATTGGTTCGAACCAGGTAGCATGATCCATCACCACGAGGGTTCAGGAAGGGAATCATGGACATGTACAATGATTTATTAACAGTACGCAGTATATATAATATCATTACAGTGGTGATGGGTTCAGAAGGCGTAACGGCTGAAAGAAACAAGATAAGAAACATGTGCGTAACAATATGTAATCAGAAGGCGTGCACAAGGGTGTACACGGAGGTGGGTGCCAGAAACGTCACATAGAAGAAGAAATATTTCAGCTTTTCAGTCATAGAAGTGGGTGGATCCCTAGAAGAATCCTGCAGTGTCAGCAGAAATATATGGCAGAGATGCGCGCGCAGCAGCATGACGTGTGACTGACGTGGAACTGGAGGGTGAAGGGGACTTGACATTTAACGCTAGGATTAGAGACAGAAGTCTGGTGGGTCAGATCAACTTGTTCCTAAATCATATCTGGTATTTTGTGTTTGGAGAACGGTATTATCTAAAGAAAAGGTCTCTCGGGCAGAGGCTATTCTATACTGACTGCTAATGCGTGCATGTGTGTCTACGTGTAATGCGAGGGCTATGGGCCTACCATGGCAACAGGAGCTATGAATTACGTACATGGAGATAGAAAAGCCGGGCACTTTACTCTGCAGCTGGGGGGATGTTTACCTAAACTACTAGACAGGAATGTATTTTCGAGGAGCGGAGCAGATAACTTGAAGGCTGAATACAGTTTTGGCAGGCAGTCAGGCAGAGCCGGGCACCACTTGCCGCGTAGAGAGTAAGTCAAAGTTCAGGGATGCAGATGCAGGTCCTCGCTGCAGTTTTTAGAGGCAGAAGTCAGGAAAAAGGCTCAATGGCAGAAATCAGGGCCTTCGCCAGAGCCATGAAAACATGAAAGTGCACCATGTAAAGACGGTGGCACGGCACACTTAGGAACTGAATTATTGATCCATTCATGGCGGATTAGAAAGAGGACATGTTAACGTTGGACGCAAATGTATTTGCGTCTTCATAGCGGGTTATGGAGGGAACTTACATGCGCTTTAGGCACATACATGGAGCCGTTGGGGTACGTAGTAGGGGACACAATTGAGCATAAAAATTCATATTACCTCAGTTTGCAGAATTACATTTCTTTTACACCCAACCTCGTAACGTGAGATTCCAACATTTCTATAGACCTCTACATTAGTTTCACACTGATATATGCATCCCTTATTCTAATTAAAACACTCATGTATATATTTTCTCTCCATAAATTGACACTCTTGTATATTTCACGCTAACCTAATACTACGTGCTTGTAAATATGGTGCACTTCTACATTTTCCAGATTTGTGCTCTCTCATTGGTTAGAAGGTACCAGAGGCCAACAGGTGCAGCACCGCCAGCAGCTTTGTCTGAGGTGAATTGTTGGTTGTCCGCTGTGTTGTTACCGTCAGCCTATGGGCAATGATGTTCAGGATGCAGAGGATGGTTGTCCTTTTGAGCCTGTAGTGGGCAATTACATACTCTGGTGTCAAGTCTGTGAGTCTGGCGCATTTTCTGAAGGTCTTCTGTCTGTGTCCGCGCTGCCTCTGTGGTGGTCCGGGGGGAGGGGCGGTGAGGGTCTGGAGGGGGGCAGGCCTGGGGGGGTGGCGATCCTGGGGGTGGTGGCGGTGGGTGTTGTGGCACTGTGGGGTCTCCGAGCTACATGATCAGTAGCTCCTGTTGGTCATCTAGTGTGGCGGTGGGCAGGGCTCCCTTTCCTGGTGCAGGCTGTCGTCCGACTTTACACCAGGTCAGAGCAGGTGTTAAATCCCTGCTGCTAACCCGCCTTATCGCGTGTTTTGTGATCTTATAGCTGATCTGGCTGGTCATTGAGAATGTTGCGGAGTGGTGTTGTCATGGTTTTTTACACGGGAACGCCTACTCTGCATCTCGTTAGCGATAGTTGTGGGGATCATCTGTGGTGATGTTTTTTACGGCTGCTATCCCAGGTAAACTGGTGATGTGGGCTATTAGCACCAGCTTGTGAATGGGGCGATAGTTTTATCGCCACTTTGGCTGCGGTAAGGTGCCGTTAACTCGGCGATAAATCCTTGAGAATATGCCCCTGTATGTTATGCTGACGCTGCTATTACAACGTTCACAGCAGACTTTGGACACATTGCCGGTCGTTATCTGGGAGTTTATTTGGGGTGGGAGGAAGGCAAGGATAGTAAAAGCACAGGCATACCTATCCCAGACGAAGGGAGGTCTGGGAATTCTCCACTTATTGAGCTATTATCAGGCGGCCCATTTAAGGTATATGGTAGAATGGTCTCACCCCTAATCGGAAAAGCATTGCTGTTTTATTGATCAGCCGGTGGTGGGATTACCTATTTGGAAAATACCCTAGCAACCTAAGGCTCACTGTACTGCTGGGGTGTGCATCTCACTGATGCTCTGAGCCACTCTTGGGGTCTGGCGGAAGGGACTGTCGGCTCTGATTTCTCCTGAAAGTCCACTGCTTGGGAACCTGGATTTCCTACCTGCACAACAGGGTTCCTCTTATAATGATTGGCAGACCGCTAACTGCAAGAGAATAGGAGACCTTTTTGATAATTTGGGTCTTATGGATGTCTCTCGGCTGCAGGAAGCCTTCAGCCTCCCCTCTAAAACCCTCTGACAATACATTACATTGAGTCACTGGGTCTCCCAGCCTTCGATCCAGCTCCATGCCAGCAGGTCAATTACACCATTCGAGAAACGGAGGCACCTCTTGGCAAATAGGGCACATGGGAAAATCATTATTTTATTCACAGCAAACTTTTCAAAACCCAGATCACTTGTTTATCGAACTTGTCTTGTCCCAGCTCACTATGATTCCACGCCCTATGCAAAAATATGTTATTTTTTTTAGGTTATTGCATAATATGACAGCTTGGAGTAGGTGCCTACCACAAAGAAACTGTCCCAGAATCGGGTTTCACATCCATGTTGGTTTTCTTCTTACACGGATTGCTTTGTTCCTCAGTTTACTTTAATTCACGACATTGTGGGCCAAACTCACACATAACTGTCAGTGTTTTATGACTAAGAACATGCACTTCAGGCGAGCGCCAATGTCTCTCTTGCCACTCCACAATTGCATTATCTGTGGTCACAGTATTGAATCCCGATGGGCCCACTCACCCTTTCATCCTTCTGAGGTCTATGAAATGGCACCTCGGGTAATAATTAACAACTGTGTTTAGCGTTGATACCAGAAGGAGTGACTGGTGCTTTACAAATCTGCTCGATTCAGATTCAACTAAAATTAGCTTTTAAAAATCAAAATGTTATTGTCAGCCGGCTCTATTCTGTCCCCAGCGCACCAACAGCAAGTAGTTTGAGCCTTGATTGTAAACTGTAATTGTGAATCGTAATTGTATTTATATTGCGCTTACGATCCCCGGCGAGGCTTTTTCAGTGAGTAGCGCGCTACCCCGTAGTTTAGTACATTTTGTTTGTTTTTTCTTGTGCATTAGCTGTGTTAGGTTTGTGGGCTTTTTGATTGTTACTAATACAATTTCTTCTCATCATTTAGTACCCTGGACCAGTTGTAAATACCAGAGGTTATGGTTTTGGACAATCCAGGATGTAGAGTTCTCTGCTTAAATGGCCACCAACTAATATAATAATTTGACAGTTAGACATATTTAATGAAATGCTTTGTTGCACAGCAGCAATGAAGCTAATACTATAGCTAACCAAGGAAAAATGGGCCCCCCCATGAGTCGAACTGTTTCATGGATTTTGGTGAAAGGACTAGTAGACCAATAGAAAATGAGGATGCTGTGCAGAGGACGTGCAAGGTTGCAAAATACAAGCATTGTCAAAGACAATGATGTGCTAACGCATGTAAATTGGCATACAGAAAATGGAATTGGCTATTTGTGCCGGGGCTCTCAGCACTCGTTTTGTCACACCACCAGCTTTGGGGAAGTTGTTTATTCTGCAGACTTGGGGAATGGGAGCCAACCCTCCCTGGTAAACATGGAGGGCAGTCACTGGCTGTCTATGTCCTTATTTACTAAATTGAGTCTGCTGATGCCTGTTCCCACCGGCGTCAAAGCTTGTGCACATATGTATTTTCCCTTTTCAGTGCTTGGTGGGCTCTGTAGAGGCAGTTCTAACAATCACGGGTGATGGACAGCAGACGCCCACAGTCTGGGTTTAGTGTTTCGTTTTCATTGTCCACGTACATCACTGCTAAACAAATGAAATTCAATTAAACAAATGCTACTTTATGGGACTTTAAAGTTAAACATTAAAAGGAAGTTTAAAAATCCATGAGTATGAGTTGACGATTTGCTGATGTTGGTAGGCAAAACCTCAAAGTCCCCCAATGTCCTAGCAACTGTAGCTACATGATCTTAACTCCTTCACTTAATGCATTGTGGATGCAGATGAAACTTAACCAATTACAACCCTGATGACATCACATATCAATGAGCTGTCAGCACAACCGGCCTGTCATTCCTCCCAGTCTACCAATATAGGCTGGTCACCTTCTGAATCCAGAGTTTCCACTCCTCTGTAAGTTTATGGAAAACATTCCACAGCTTCTCAGAATCCAGATCTTTCATTGTGAAATAGGAAGGCAGTTTTCTTTGGCAATAAGACTGAATGCTATGGAGCTAATGGTTTTTAAAAATAAACGCATCCATGGTGACAGCAGCATGGTTAGGCGATGAGGTGAAATATCGCTTGCTGGGGTAAAACACATTTTGTGTCTGAAGTGTCCAGACCAGATGTCTTGGATTAAAATGCCAACTGGTGATGCATTTATCCCTGTCTGCTACAAGATGTCTACCCCAGTGCGTGTTGACGCGGCGCTCGCCAATGCCGCTTAAGTTGCTCCACTGGCTTGGAGGCATGAAACACCATCCTTGCAAGGGATGGAGGGGATATTTGAACTGAAATCTAAATTATAATCTGGAGTTAACCTGATGAGCCAGGAGTATCACTGCTACAAAGCATTCCTGTTTCAAGTTAATTTTTGGACCTTCAGTTTGGAGCAGATAGTCCCGCTAAGTTTTTGAAGTGAGGATGCAAGGTAAACTGATGCCTTGCAGTCCATATAACTCTTGTAGTTTATGTGCAGAAAGAGCATCTGTTTTTCCGTTTTGGTGTATGAAACAGCTGTTTCTAATG
The DNA here is from genome assembly GCF_964261635.1 of Lissotriton helveticus. Lineage (NCBI taxonomy): Eukaryota > Metazoa > Chordata > Amphibia > Caudata > Salamandridae > Lissotriton > Lissotriton helveticus. The sequence goes on along the minus strand of NC_136070.1, from coordinate 284,856,498 downwards.
TGCTGAGGTGTGTTTTTTGTATCATCTGCTTCTAGGCTTAATAGCTACTTTAGGGATATCACATGCATTCTCTTAAAAGTTCCAGGCCTGGAACTAGGCTGTTCAAGTTGTATTTAAGGGGACAGACATTGGATCCACAGTGAACACTACACATGGGAATGCCAGATAACTCACAGAAGGATGGGGTACACTGAGACTGAGGGAAGCATTTGGCACCCATGGAGAAAAGAAATTCCAGCCAAGAGAAGCTGAAGTGGAGGAAGAGGACAATGCATCAACAAGTACTTCAGTGCGATTACTCGTGTTAGACCATCAAAATCAGGGCACACACTTTCATCCGCCATGCTCCATGTTCACACCACTTATAGACCGGGACATAAAGAGACGTTGAGAGCATGAAGCATTAAATAGACATTCAGCAGACTTTACACCAGGCTTAGACTTTAAAGAGATGCGGGAGAGGATAACGTGTTAATAGAGAAGTTGTATTTGATGTATTTATTGGGCTACCATAATTATCTCAGCAATGGGGCACTCAGGTTCTATCAACATAGCCGTGTTTACATCGATTGGTTGTATTGCTCTTACCAAAGGTGCAAAGCATGTATTGGTAACAGTGTGAATGGTTATGTTTGGTCGGTGCAGTCAGTGGCTTCAGATACTTGTTTGCAGGTGGCAGGTCTGCTCATCGGGTATCCAAGTAGCCACATCCATGGGGGCAGAGAGCCACATGTACGAATGTAAAATCTTGCGACTCGTAGTTAGGAACTCGCAAAATGGGATGTACAACAGTGTCTCAGACTCTATTTGCGACTCACAGTGGAGCCACAATTTACCTGCCTCATAAATATTCATGAGGCAGATCACAATTTGTGACCTATTGGGAATGGCCTGTAATCACAGGGATGGTGGCCTGTTGGAGTCAGCGGACCACTATGTCGGTGATTGCTTTTTAAACAAAGCAATTTTTAAAATAATGCAGCCCATTTTTCTTAAAGGAAAACCGGATGCATTTAAAAAAATAGAAATGGAATGCTACCTTTTCATTTCTTAAGAGCAGGCAGTTGTCCATGGGACCACTTCCTGCTCTTAAAAAATGTTGGCACCCACATTCACAATGGGGAGCATGTCCCTTGGGGACCGCTGCCCATTTGCGAACAGGTTACCACTTCCTTCACGGAGTCGGTAAAATATGAATTTTTGCAACAGCACTCCGGTTGCAAAACATTCACAGATGCCCCTGCGACTTGCTATTAGGAAGGAATGCGCTAGGCAATCCCCTTCTTAATACCGACTCGCTAACCCTATTTTGTGAGCCGGTAATCTGGTTTAAATGGCAATAGCCAGCTACAGAGGAACAAGGCGGGGAATGAGGGGAATGCCAAAAGATTTTAACTCAAGGAGAATGAAGTGGTGGATTTGGCCACATGCATTCACTCACTCCCATACTGGTGGGAGGTCTGTGCCTATAATGTTCTGACCAGGCACCTCTTTTTGCAGTAATTGCGCAACTCCCAAATGGTATTGATGATTAAAGGATGAATATGGTTCACAAAGCCTAGCACTCTGCTACTACAAGGAACGTGGAAAAATAAAAATGTTCCTTATGTGTTAACTCCAGTTTTTCTTTCCAAGAAAACATGAGGGTCTAAGGCACATTTCAAGGTCTACAAGCTGTATGGTTTCGGTGATGGACCATATGCTTCCTATTGTGATTCATAGCTTTCTGACAAATTTGGTGTAATTACGTTCAGCTGTTTTGGCTGTAGCTCTATCTAATTTTCCTATGGAAAATAAATGAGGAAAACACTTTTTGGGCCCCCGCTTTTTCTTAGCCCTGCTTGACAGATCACCCTGAAACTTTCCAGAAAGAAGATGAGAAGAAAGAATATTTTTCTCGAGAAAGTTTTACGAAGGTTCATCTTACAGCAACAAAGTTAAAAGCAAACCAAAAAATGCTTTCCTTGTGGAAACATGGTCCTAACTAAAACTGCCCAGTGGCAACTGCCACATATCTATCTATCTACCTATCTATTTATCTATCTATCTATCTATCTATCTATCTATCTATCTATCTATCTATCTATCTATCTATCTATCTATCTATCTATCTATCTATCTGTCTGTCTATCTCAAATCTGCAGTCTGACAATCAAAATAACTCCGTGTCTTCTACACCATTTAATATCTCTTGGGGTCTTAGGCCTCTTCAGGACCTGAAACTTAAATCTCAATCCTTTGACCATGTCCGGCCCAAATCCACATTCACTCGACTCTCACACAAGCTCCGCCAGACATCACACAATCAAATCACTCCCACAATCTACCACACAACGCATCCCTATTGATACTCACTCCTCCGTTTGTCGCTGTTCTCTCCACACCGTCAAACTCTGTTGTATTCGCCAAAGTCTGACATTCTCTGCTCTTGATCATTGGGCTTTATTTTGGAGCTCTAGGGTTCTAGGTTTTCTGGATTCTCCCCCAACTTCATGTGAGAACCATCCTACTCTGCTACCAACAGAGGGAGCAATGTTTCCGCATTCTCAAACCGCTCTAGAACCATGAATCGATGGTACGTTTTCACGTCATGAAAGCGTAGGGGGAAGAGGAATCATTAGCGGGTCAATCATTTCAATTTCAATTCACTATGACTCTTAAGAATCACAGACTACCAAATAAGGTTAGTTGATTTATTACAAAGCCAAAAATAACTGGATGCACAGGCACCTCAAAATGAGGGTGTAGAAATGCATTGGATATAATACAGAGTGTAATCTGCGGATGAACTTAAGGCGGCACAACATTCACAGAATAATTAGTTCAAGAATCAGGATACAAAAGATTACGGCGCAAACATCCAGGTTCCCCTGCATCGAAAGTTCGTGAGAATAAAGAATTAATCTGTCCCTACACCAGCACTAACGTGACATCCCTAAATAAGTATATTTTGGGGCAAGATCAGTTAAGGTGTCAGCATGTGAAGCCTTCCTAAGGAGTCTCCCCAAATTAGTTGTGTCAAGCAGCATAAAGCTACTAAGACAGAGCTCGTTCTAAGATGCTCTCCCTCTCTCTCTGCAAGGCAGAAGCCCTAGTGCTCTTTACCTAGTTAGGATACATCAATAGCACAGGTGGTGTCCCAGGATCCTTTGTGAGTCACGCTATCCAGTCAGGCCACCTCCTCGTAGGTACTTTTCCGTTGGGGCGCGATGCACCCGAGCTTGGTGAGATGACCTTGATTCCCAGGCTCTCTCCGATGAGAAAGTACAACAGTTCTCCACTATCAGCATCAATGCTCAATGTATTCCCTTCTCGCCATGCCTAACTCCTAAAACTAAGACATTATTCTAGCTAACAAGGATGATTCTTCCACCTGCAATAGAAACATAAGAAATAACAAAATCCAACATGCACCTGAAATTCAACTATTAAATCTAATGCGAGAGCTTCCAGGGAAAAAATGCATTTCAGGCCTACAAAATTCAGCTAACATAAGAAGGATAGCACATAGGAGTTACAAAACTGCATTTAAAAGAAACCCTTTTTACTGCATACTTCGAAGTTAACACATTACATAAGCACATCAAAGACATGAATAATTGTCAGCGGTATACACAAATTCTGCACGTTAATGATTTCAGCTAGTTACATCTAGTTTCTACATTGATTTCTTCACGTTTACATTGACGTGTCCCTAATTACACCACAATTCACATTATTACAATTCATATTCTAATGTCTCATGTTAAAACAACGAAAGGATATGTGTGGGTGCAGACTACTCATGATTATGAGGCACCCCTACAAATGAAAAATTTATTTTGTGCTACATCAGCCCCCCTTCGATAACCTGTGTCATAACAAACATTACAACTCCTTGTAGAGAGGACCAATCTAAACAGATGTTATAGCTAGTCTCCCCTGTCTAAACTCCTCCAAGCTCTTAAGATTCTCATAATGACTGTCCTGCAGTCTCTCCAATCTCCTTTCTCTCTCTAATAGAATTGTCTACTTGCCTAGACTGGTGTTACTTGTAGGCCCTCACTATGCCCAACAGAACAATGACACAAACCACAAGTATCACTATTGGTTTCAAGATATAACCAAGAATTCCTCTTTTCAGATTTGCAAAACAACTTCCCCAACTTTCCCAACCTTATCCCAAATTCCCTCAATTGCCAAATCCTGTATCTCCTTGTGTATCTCAGTGATGTTACTAATGTACTTCCTCAGATCCTTACTGTGGTCCAATATATAGGTGCAACACTAACGGACCTTCACCATTTTACAGACTCCGCCAACTTTTTCTAATAACACTTCTACAGCAAGATGGTTTTGCATCACCATAGCTCTTATCAAAACCATCACTCTATCTACAAGCAGCAACGACTGAGCTGTTTTGACTGGCAACTTATCTACTATAGTTGGTAACCTTCTAAACTTGACATTATTTAAGACCACTCCCAAACTGGGTATCATCGCTCCAGCTACATCTCCCACAATTTCACCTGCACTCATTCCACGTTTCTTTCTATGTGATGAGTTCCCTTCCAAATTCTTCAGAACCTCTATGTGGTATATCTTTGGAAAAACAACAGGCACATAACAGGTACCATACCATTTGTTCGACAGTCAAACATATGCGTTTCTCCCACATACAAAGCATGCATTTGACACCACTTGAACTGTCTTTTGCAAGAATTTCTTCGAAGATGCATCAATTGGAAATGAGTGTTTACACACACTTTGTCCCACAAAAATGGTGTCATAATGCATCTACACCTGTCGCATGCAAATCTTGCCTTGTTGTTCCCAACCTAGAGCTATTGGACCGTAACTTCCCTTAGCCTTGTGATCTAATTCTTCCTTGGTCCATTGAAAAACATCCTTCCTACTATCAAGTTTAACTGTTATTCCCAATGTTTATCTTCTACTTGATCTACAAACCTTTTCTCTATATCTATGTGGAGAAGTGTGGCTCAATGGTTAGAGCAGATAAGTGGGGTGGTGAGATGCACACCAAAGCATCATGTTTTTTCTTTATTAATCCTTATTTAATCCTTGTTGCATTACTGAGCGTGCACACTTGTTCCGCGCTTCGTCTCATTACGCTGCAATTTCACAAATTAAGAGGGGAGCCGACATAGGTCCCACCAAGTTGCACAGCCACCGAGGCTATGAATCCAAAGAATCAAACCATTTTTTTAAATCTTCAATGTAATCAAATATTTTTTGTTCCATTCTTCTTTTTTTACCTTATTTATTCGATTCGTTTTATTCATATTCGCTGTTTGGTGTTACTTTCATAAAACTTCAAAAGCACAGGTAGCGTTCCTCATGTCATGATTTATTTAAAAACAACCCAATGCATTTCGGGAAGATATTCCCTTCGTCAGGGGAATCTAAAAGAATGAAATTAACACGAATATTTAGTCCATCTACTTTGGCGAAATAATGCTCTTAACATACATAAATAAAAACAGAATTTCACATAAAACTGAGTCCATTTTTTATACATGAAATTATTGATCGCCCTCAATTGCAAATTCAAACGTTAAGATTTAATCATACCCACACACTGAAAAAAAATCTTAGAAGAACTAGCAAATCAACTCCTGTCACTCCGCAATACCTGCATTCTTTCTAACCCTTTGTTTAAAGATGATATGCCTATCAGAGAAGTGCCAGTCGTTTAGCTTTGTTTTTAACTCCGGTATAAACAAAGGGTTGGAAAGAATGCCGGTATTGCAGGAGTGACGGGAGTTGATTTGCTAGTTCTTCTAATAATTTTTTTTAGTGTGTGGGTATGATTAAATCGTAGCGTTTGAATTTGCAATTGATGGCGATCAATAATTTCATGTATAAAAGATGGACTCAGTTTTATGTGAAATTCTGTTTTCATTTATGTTAAGAGCATTATTTCGCCAAAGTAGATGGACTAAATATTTGTGTTAATTTCATTCTTTTAGATGCCCCTGACGAAGGGAATATCTTCCTGAAATGCATTGGGTTGTTTTTAAATAAATCATGACATGAGGAACGCTACCTGTGCTTTTGAAGTTTTATGAAAGTAACACCAAACAGCGAATATGAATAAAATAAATCGAATAAATAAGGTGAAAAAAAGAAGAATGGAATGAAAAATAATTGATTAAATTGAAGATTTAAAAAAATGGTTTGATTCTTTGGATTCATAGTCTCAATGGTTAGAGCGGCAGACCCTGATGCAGAGGTCTGGCCCGGGACCAGGGTTCAATTCCCGCCTCGGCGGGTCTTGGGCTCAATTTCCCCGGAACTGATAATTCTCACCTCGGTGCCTATTCTAATCATGGGTCCCACTCTGCAAATCTGGGCAATAGCTTGCTTAATCTCCACAACGGCCCCAACAGTGCTGGGATGCCTGGCTTCACCTTGGGGGTGCCCAGGAGTGGACATTTCACAGGGAAAAGCCAGGAAGGGTTCCACAGCGGTATGAGTACTGCACCAGGACGCCCTGTTGCTGGGGCAGCAGTGCGTTTTACAAGTACAAATTCATTCATTTCATTATTAATGTACAAGTCATGTTGTGTCTGTGTGCATAAGCCATGTCTAATGTAATCAGAGGTACAAAATACTTTCCCAATCTCTCTTCCTGTTCATAGTAATCTTATTTGTTCAAATGTTTGTAAACTGGAACTTCTGAAAGTACCAAATCATAATTTGAGAAACAGTACTCATAATGACCCTTTCCACAATATATATTAAGAAGCATACTGCAACTAATACCATACATCAAGGGCAAGTGATGGTATCTGTTACCCTCCTCAACTGAGGCAGGGAATTGCATGCACACATAACAGTCTCTCACATCCATAGTATCCAAATACTCATACAGCAATTTCACATAAGCATTCAGCGTATAATCATCTTTAGGCAAGTCTACGTGTAGCAAGCAACTAGTTTGTCTATTAAACCACTAGCAGATCCTAATGTATCCATTTTTGTGCTCGAGGTTGCAGGTGTGGACGTCCCATGTACCCCCACTCCCTTAACCTCTGCTTCATGTGAACCTTTAATGGACATACTGATGACTACAGCTATCATTAAAATTACTCCTACAATAAGTGTACCTATTATACATTTTTGCCTACGGTTCGGATTTCCAGACTCCATCTTCAAATTGGCTCAGATTGTAACTGGAAGAGAATCAACACAATGTCTCTTTCTTTCGCCTCTTACTATTGTGCAACACAGTTCTTGAACAGTTCCTTGAAATCTTGAAACTGTTAGCAGTCTCTGGCACAAATATTAAATGCTTGAAAGACTTCCCTAGCCCTCTTTCTTTTTCTACGGAAAAGTCCCTATTTTTTTCTACTCAGGCTTAGGTTATCTTCTCAAGCAAAATAATTTTTACTTACAGTTCAAAGTTCAATTTACATCACTTCTGAGAGCAGAGCCAACTTCGTCGATGATTCGCTGTAAGAGTTTAATTTTGAAAGCTTCAATATCCTGAGGTGATGGTTGGTTTCCAAATGTTGGGAAATGTGAGATCTTCTAAGATCAAACTTCGTAAGCCACTCAATCTTGGTAGATATGGTACAGTCAATGTCAAAACACCATTAGCCTCTACTAAGGGAACTCTTAACTCGATCTCAATTATCAGTATTGACATACTGGACCTCACTCTCCCTGGCATTTGTAGCAAGGTATGTCCACTCCAGAGAGGCGCATCTCTGGCACAGCACTCTGGCCCTCCTCAATCTCCTCACGCTCCCTTGAGCTTGTTCTAGCTCACTTTAGTCGGATTCAGATGATTGAGTTATGGGAGCAAGATCCCTCTTGGATGCAAGTCTCAAGTTTTGTCTTCTCTGTCTCACCTGCCAGGATTCCTTTGCAACCTCTGACCTCCTCAGCAGCAGACGACCACTCTCCCCACCAGTCTCTTCAGCTGAGTCAAACTCTACACCACTCGCAACGTAACAGTCTCCCTCAGAGTCTATACCTGGGCCTTGTGTAGATTGACCCCCATCAGTTCACCTTGGTGGGTATCCAGCCCCTTCAGGAATAGCTTGGCTTGTCCTCTCCGGTGATCTTACGACCACGGCTGGAGTCACTTCTGGGAGAAGAGCGGTCTCTTCGGAGGGTCCTGAGACTCTACGGGTGTGAGAGGGATGTATCCAGTTCGGCAGACTTCCACACTTCACAGCAGTGTTCGTCACTAAATTTACCTGGTACGAACCATGCCACTGTAGGCCAATGTCCTGGGGCCAAGTTGTGGCAGAGGTCTTTTGAGGTCAGTGCAGTCGCAGCTTCAACCTGGTGAAACACAGAACGAACCACATCAGCTAATCCTTTGCAGTTATCAAGGACCAAATCATTGGTGATGTTACTTAACGCTGTGGATAGCACTGCAGGTAAGCGCATCTATCTCACCATGATGATCTTGAATGGAGATTGCCCAGTCATTCTGTCTGGAATGCTGTGCAAGCTCATCAAGGCCATTTAAAAGATGTAAAGGCACACACCTTTGCTGTTCTCATATTTAAAGTCCCATTAATCTGCTTCACCATTCCTGATGCTTCTGGCCCGTAACTACAGTGCAGTCTCTGATCAACTTTTAAGGCAGTACAAAACAGTTTCATGATCTCGTTATGGAAATGCGTCCCTCTACCTGATTCCAATGTAGTTGGAAACCCGATGCACAGAATAAGCTCCTTCAACAATAACTTTGCTACTGTGGGGCTATCACACCTTCTAGTCGGATAAACTTCCACCCACAGTGAAGAAATGCACGCAACAACCAGAATGTATCTCAATCCATTACGCACAAGCATTTCAACAAACTCCAACTGGATTTGGTTGAAAAGACCTCCCAATATGACTCAAAGCAACCACAGTTTTCTTTCCAGCATTCCTTTGTTGGCATGTGGCACATTGATGATATACTGCATCAGCCATCACACGGAACCTCGGGTTGAACCACGTTTGCCTGAAAAACCTCACCATTGCATCTCTGCCTATGTGAGCTGCTCCGTGAATCTGTCTCGACTTAGGACTCAGCAAGCAATCCAGCAACACTGCTCTACCATCAGTTGAAACCCAAATGTCATCTTCCCTCTTTTCACATCCAGCTCTAATTCAATTAGCCTGTTCCTGATCTGAAGCTTTCCCTTGCAGGTGACTGACCTCATCCCAGGTATCTGCAATAGCCAGTATGATGCTGAGTTTGGTCCTCTCTGTGCTCTCGCCAGAATATTCGCCATTAAAAATGCATAGATGGGTGGCGCAAAAGCAGGCGACTATATCCGTGTATCTGTTACCCACAGTCAAAAAAGTCTTCCCTCTTCCAGTGTGCAGCACAATTCACAACTGCCACTTCTTTTGGTCACTGCAAGGCTTCCAATAGTTGTCTCACATATTCTCCTTTTCTTATGGGAGATTCTGATGATGTTACGAACCCTCTCTGATCCCTAACTGTCCAAAGTCATGAACTACCCTGAAACTGTACTAGCTATCGGTATAGATGGTGACTCGGATCTGCTCAGAGACAAGGCATGCACGGCTCAAGGCAATGATGTCAGCCACTTGTGCGGAGTATATTCACTGTAAACAAGCAGCTTGCACAACTCCAGAAATGGTACAGACTACAAAAGCTACTCACACTGCAAAAAGGATTTGGCCAGAGTCAGACAATGGTTCATCGACAATGTTGAGTCTCGGTTTGGTACAGAGTTCAGTAAAATCCAGACAATCATGGTCCTCACAATCTTCCCCATCAGAATTTAGAATAGGTAACAAGGTAGCAGGATTTAACACAGATCATTGATTCAATGTCACATTTTCAACTGCAGGCAAGATTTGTTTATACCGTATTAACCTATTATTTGTCAAATGCTGTGTTTTGGTTCTCGTTATCAGAAGCTCAATTGAGTGTGGAACATATACAGTAAGTGGATGACCCATCACAATGCTTTCACACCTTTCAATGTTGATACCTGTTGCAGCAAGGGATAGGAGACATACGGGCAACTCTGAAGCTACAGTATCTAATGTAGCTGAGAAATAGGTCACTGGTCTATGGACACCCCCATGTGTCTGGGTGACTACAGAAAGCGCACAAACCGATCTCTCACAACAAAATAGCAAAAACGCTTTGTAGTAATCAGGCATTCCTTAAGGTGGAGAGCGACAAAGGCACTCTTTCAGCTCCAAGAAGGCTACCTGCAAATGTTGTCCCAGGGTACCAGATTGCTCACATCTTGGTGAATCAGCTTCTCTAAGGGCTTTACCTTCAAGGAAAAATTGGGGATCCATTGTCAGCAGTAGCCAACCATTCCCCAAAATATCCAGACTTTCTTTTGGGTGGTAGGCACATTTATTTTCATGATCGCCTCTATCTGGTATGGTGACACCTTCCTCTTGCCTTTCTCAATGCAATGAACCAAGCACTGAACTTCAGTTAGGCAGTACTGAAACCTGCTTGGCGACACCTTGTGTTTGTTTTTAGCTAAGTGGTTCAGTAAGGCAATGGTATCGTCTCTGCAAGCCTCTTCTGTCTCCAATGCAATTAGGAGATCATCTATATGATGCACTAGCACTGAATTCTGGGGCAGTATCAAGCTCTCACGGTTCTTTTTAAGAATTGTATTAAAGATAGATGGATTTTTCAGTATACTGCTGACAATACAGAGAAAACACACCCCTCTGCCCAATGTTAGCTTATTCTGGTGCTAGTAAGTCACCAGTAGGAAAAACTTGACCCTACAAACAAAATGTCCTCCCAAATGTAATACATACAAGTAAACTGGAAAAATAAATATATTTCTATTAATATTATTTGATCAATACAGTACAAAAGACATAAAGATCACTGTCACAAAAGTCAATATCAATTTACATAATGAGTCGCACACACTCATTCTATGAACCTATCACACAACCACATACTCAAACATCTCATCAAGTAACAATTCATTAGATCACAATAGGAATCTTCAAGTGATTCCAAGCGTCTTCCCCAAGATATATTAACAAAAATGTGATGTCAAAATAACATGACAGATATACATGAGGGATATACAATCTTCAACTTTGCGTACTCTTCAAGATTACAACTTCTTTTCCAGGAGGGAAATAGATATGGGGGAGACACGGGGCTCCAGCGCCGAAGCGCGTTTTGGTATCTAACCCGGATCTGAGTCACACCTTCATCAGGACGAAGCAAGACAGAGTGGGACTCATGAAGGAAGATACCTGAAAATTAACATCAGACCCTGGTCGTAGAATAAGAACAGAGATTAGCATAACAATAAATAGCACCCAGGAATGACCCGATTTGGTCAATGATAGGGCAGGCTGATACGGACTCATTGTTTATTCCATGAGAGAGAAGCAAAATTGGCAACAAAAACAGTAGTCAGAGCCAATGTATCAAGGCCAAATTTAGAGAGAGGTCGCCATGAGGGTAAACAATGTTTGTTAGACTATCACAAGGTCTCATCAGATGCTCTGAAGCCTCAAGCAAATCTATAGCACTGAGTGAAGAAGCCAGGCTCCAGAGGGCATGTGAATCCTCATGCCAGTGATGACCGGGGGCTTGGAATGCCCCCTTCTGTGTGAGTGGACTTTTCAGCATACCCTTGAGGGATACGACATCATGGTAAGATACGGTTCTCCAGACGGGAAGCGAGTAAAAATGGACTTTCCTCATGCAATGGGATGGAGAAGAATGCTTGTCACAAACCAATCATAGTAAACCAAACAGGTTCGCAAGGGATCTGAAATAGGATCACAGATGGATTCAGTACTACGGGACAACATGGAATCACAGTGACGTTTATTTTCCTAAGATCCTGAGCTATGTTATATTTTTCGCTTGGCTTCTGCAACCCCATGATAGGTGAATTACATGGCCTTCCCATTATCTCCTTAAATATAGCTTGCACACTTATGGAATTGATCACAAGTGTAATCCCTGCCACCATCTCTGTGGTCAGTTTCATTGGGGTGTTCTCGGGAATTCTGCATTTGGCTTGATTTGTATAAAGACTGGTTCAACTCCTCAACTCAGCCCTATTTGTTCCCCCATGACGTCCCACACCACTGGAGAGACAGTGTCTCTCAAATCCAGCGGCATGTCTTCCACTGTCAATATGGGGAACATGTCTATGCAGTGATTCTGATTGGCTAACTTGAACGTAATGTAATCATCAATAGTCTGCAGTTCAATTCCCTTTGGCATGCAATAAATGTAGTTCAGTTTACATAAGAGATCATGCCCTAACAAACAGACAGGACTCGAATCATAAACAACATATTGGTACAGATCCTAAAAGAATTCTATTTTCACTGGTACCTCTTCTGTCAAAGGGTTTGTCATTCTCTTATTGGCAACGCCTACAACTTGGATCGATTTTCCCGAGAGGTGTAGGTTTGGGATACTGCAGATCTCACAGTAGAAGGGGTAGCACCAGTATCAATCAAGAATGTAATGGGATGACCGCCTACGTCTGCCTCCACATATGGTCCACTCTGGTATACCTCTAAGACTTCTCCAAGGGTAGAGACTTCCTCCCCCTTCAGACACTGTCATTGTGGCAGGTCCTGATCAAGTCTGTCTAATGCTTCCATAAAGGGTATTTGGTGGTAGGCTCGATTACTCTGCGGAATTCTTGGAGGTTGTGGCACTTGCACTGACTCTCCCTCTTGCATCTGATTTGCTGAATTTAATTGCCACTCATGCTTTCAATGCCTGATTATGTGGCACAAATGGCAAGTGGTTGTTTTCTTTAGGGTGGCAATGACTATTCCTGTTTTGGGGTCTATAGGGACACTTCTCCCTTTTCCCTCTCCCGACTTATTCAAGATGTTCTGAACCCCTCCTTGAGCATTCCCTGATTTAGATCTATTATTCCCCCATTTTTCTGCACCTGATCTACTCTTTGAGCACTCTTCAGTTGAACCAGCATCAAGTTGTCTTTTATCCTCCTATGCTTGAAATCCAACTAATCACTGCAATACCTGGCATACCATAACATTTCATCCACTGACTTATTCTGCCAGCAGATCAAATGTTGCTGGATCATGAGGGTAATCTCTGGTCTTAATCCCGTCATAAATATGGAAATAAACTGTCCCATGTATTTAAGGTCAAGTGTATCTAACCCACTGTGTTGCTTGAGGGCTTGCAAAAACCATTCATTTATTATTTATTTAAGAGTTTTATATAGCACTAGCCAGACCCAAAGGTCTCAGAGCTCTTTACAACATATATTGTGATGCAATCAGCTATAAAGTATTACAATAAGCAGCATTGTATTGTGTCGAATCTTGTTCCAGCGGTCTTGGGAACGAGTCAAACAAAAAACAGGCGATGGAAAGCCTTTTTATTGAAGTGTCTAAGTTCAGCGCTGGGCAGGATTCCTTTGGGGGAGGGGCTCTGTCACATTGTGAGGCATCTCTCCCTTCAGGTGAGATCGGTTGAGGAAGAGGTCTTTGAGCTGGCTATTGAAGTTTAGGAAGGAAGGATTAGTCCTGATGTGGACTAGTATGAAGTTCCAAATGTTGGGCTAATTTCCCGATAAGGAGCAATGCCGGGTTTTTTGTTTGCGAGTTTTCTGTGGAATGAGAAGAAGAGTGTTGGTGCTCCTGAGGTTCCTCTTTTGTCCTGCCTTTCTAGGTCTCGCTAGAGTCAGCGCATGCGCTGCTCTGGTGAGAAATTTTGTAGCTGGCTTTTAAAAGTGCTGCTTTCGCCGGCCACCAGCTTGTTGTCACGCGCACAAGTGCGCACGATGTGCACAGCTGGCATCTGGCTTGTAACGGCTCAGTGCACGTGCGCAGACACCATCTGCTGCGCGCGCACATCCTCGCAATTGAGATTGCTTTCACCGCGATCCCTTTCGCTTTCACGGCCGCATGGCCAATGCTTGTTTACTTTTATAGTAATCCATTGTGGCTCTGTCGTGCTCACTACCTGTGAGTGTGCCGCTCCCCACCCAGAAACACTTCAGCACCAGATGTTGGGAGGTTCTTGGAAACCGTGTCGGCGCCCCGTTTGTCCTTCGGGCGGTTGTGGGCCTGAACAACCGGGGGCTTGCCTTGCTACGCTCTGCCCTGAAAGGGGTGTGAGTAGTAAGAGACCAGGTGTCACGTTATCCGGGAGGAGGATCACCAGAAGGGGCAGCATAGATGGGGTTCGCCCTAGTGCTGCTTGGCTCATCAGGCGGGCAGGTGGCGAGAATGCTGCCTGCCCTTGGATTGCCCGTAAGTTAACCCACCATATTACATAACGTTGTATGTAATAAACCTGCAGCAGTTTTTCCCAATAACAAATTCTGTGTGGTGTGTATTTATTTGCATACATGCTATGTGCCTGGGGGTGGGGAGTGTCGCCATGATGGTACTATGCGGCTGCCCGAGGCCACCGCAGGAGGCCACTCAAGAGGGCAGCCCTCTAGTGCCATCGGACACCCCACTTTTCATCCTAAGGGGGCAGGGACTCTCGAAGAGTCACCTCCTGGGCGCGAGCAGTGCCACGTCATGTCCGGTGCGCGAGGCGGGGTGAGGGGTATATATGCCCCCCTCACCACGCTGACGACCTCTTTGTCGTCGCACCGGACACGCGTGGCCACTGCCTCGGGGGACACGCCGTCTCCCACCCTACCGCTTACCCGGCGTGGTTGGTGGTAAGAAGCATGGTGAGAATGTTGTAATCTTGTCTTTTTTTGTTGCAGGTGGATTTACAGGGCGATCTGGAAGCAAATGGGTACAGAAGGGTACCTCTGCACGGCACTTTGGGGTGCCAGAGCCCAGGAGGCTCATGGGAGTTTCCTGGAAACCGTGTCGGCGCCCCGTTTGTCCTTCGGGCGGTTGTGGGCCTGAACAACCGGGGGCTTGCCTTGCTACGCTCCGCCCTGAAAGGGGTGTGAGTAATAAGAGACCAGGTGTCACGTGATCCAGGAGGAGGATCACCAGAAGCGGCAGCACAGATGGGGTTCGCCCCAGTGCTGCTTGGCTCATCAGGCGTGCAGGTGGCGAGAATGCTGCCTGCCCTTGGATCGCCCGTAAGATAACCCACCATATTACATAACGTTGTATGTAATAAACCTGCAGCAGTTTTTCTATATAACAAAATTTGTGTGGTGTGTATTTATTTGCATACATGCTATGTGCCTGGGGGTGGGAAGTGTCGCCATGATGGTACTATGACTTCACTGGAACACAGTGCAGATCGCTCTGAGGACCACCTTTGTCTGACACAATCCGACCATTGAAAACAAAGTGTTGAGATAAAAAACTAATTTTCTCCTTCACCTTTTGGTGCCCTTAAAGTCTTCTATGAAGTCTATTAGAACTCTACCCCCTACACACATATTACGTCTTTTCTGAGAAAGATTATAAGCTTTTTGTTTTCTTACTTTTCTCCTTCAAAGGCTCCGCTTTCATATTTTCAGAAATAACAGTGCTTAACAAAAGCCCTTTTTAAACCCTGCTGTGACACTCAAGGTTTAAGCATCACCTCATGCTTAGCCGTGCTCGGCCTGAGCATATTGCTTCGAAGAAAATGGCTCCACTTCACTCTCCATCTGCCTACACACCCCCAGAGAGCTCAGGGATATGTCAGCGTGGGTTAGGAATGACGAGAACAGGCACAGGCGACGGGCATGCCACCTGCATCATTGTATGGGGGGTCACACATTGCACCCCTGCTAACTCGGATCACATGGTAGAGCTAAGCGCAGGTACTGGATGATGACGCCACCAAAAGGCTAAAAATATACAAAAATAAGTAATGCAGCCATTTTATTGGTTATCAGGAGCAATTAGAGTTGTATGGGCCCACTTTTTAGTTTCTGCCTAGGGCAGAAGGCATAGATCTTAACACTTTTTTGCTGTGCCTCATTGAGAAAAACTGTTTTTAGGTTTGACCTTCATGGCAAGGATTGGGGAAGCAGGAAGGGCAGAAAGGGCAGGGCTGAGAGCAGGGAGTGGGCTTTTGAGATCATTTTATGGATACTTTTTCTGTGGTTCATAGTGCCCTCTATATGCGAAACTTGTTAAAGAGCAAATGTGTCCATCAAAAACAGAAAACGACCACAAAGCACAGCTCTCAATATTTAGGGTGTTGTGAGTCCCACTAACTTCTGGGCCCCAAAGCAGTTGCACCTTTGACACTAATGATAGTTGTGATCCCAAGTAGATGGATGTCACATCTGCCTCTTTTACCCCTTCTCCACCATGACTAGCTATTTCACCAATCATAAAACAGAGTCTCTGTCCCTTTAAGTAACAAAAATTAGCTTACACATGTTTCTCTACTCTTTGCAGTAGGGGTGGGCTTGGCCCTAATACTAGCAAGTGAAAGGAACACCTATGACCCCTTTTGTGAAATAAAATACTCATAACCTTGATGCAGTGGGTGCTTACAGCCACTGAGAACAAATGCCACTGCACCTGCTTCACCAATGACAGCTACTGTCTTACAAAGTGCTCTCTCTTCTCTGCCCCTTTTTTAAAACATGGCCCCATTCTCCTTCCCTTTCTATGGGGCCCAACCCAAGGTGTCACCTCTGGTTAAATTCTCCCCTCAGTTAGGTCATTACTCTGAGGCCCAATGCAACACTTGCACAGCAGGGGGTTTATTGGGCCCTAATGCAAGCAAGGAAGGATAGTAAAACTGCTCTAATTCGGTTAATTGACCCCTCACCCTCTGGGACCCCTTTGCCCCTGCACCACCAGTCACACCTACAACCCTGCACTGTGAAGCCACGGGCAACCTAAACAAACATTGGCATAGCCAATAGGACTCGCCTTTGGGACCTTATAAGTGTTTAGCCATGCAACAGTTGCTGTTTTTGCACCAAGGATATTGTGCAGGATAAATAAACACTTATAAGATTCCAAAGGTGAGACCTATTGGCTATGCCAATGCTTGTGGAGTTTGGAAGCCAGGTAGGCCGGTTTACTGGTGTGAAGTGCTTTATGTGTGAGAGGTCTGAATTTGGCACGCATTTCGATTGGGAGCCATTTTAGTTCTCTTAGAGGGGGAGAAATGTGGTCGTATTTCTTTGCTCCAGTGATCATCCTGGCAACTGCATTCATACTAAGCATGTACTTATTCTTTAGGCTCCTGGGTTGTTCAGTCTATTTGAACCCAATTGATATCTTGTGGGGCTATTTTGGAGGGCAACCATGTAATAACTTGTTCAAACTTTTTCATAACCAAAGTTCAAGGGCCGTGAGTTATAGGATCCCTCTCTGGTTTAGCAGAAGACCAATCAATAGCAATTTCATAAGCGGACCATAAGTCAGTGGGAAGCACAATGTCAAACAAGCGATCTACTTGCTTGTACCATTCAGCAGGCTTCTCCCTCAATCTAGGAAAATCATTTGTGAATGCAGCTAGATCCCCCCTACTCCAAGGAACATGCACATAAGCTCCACTAGGCACCTCTTGCAGTGGATAAGCCTCAACTCCTGCTGTTGCCCCTCCTGGAGGTTGTGTTTCTCCTGTCACCTTCCTAATGTTTTTTTTCTTCGACCACTTTCCTCCCATTTGTCAAGCATACTCCAAGTGTGTTTTGAAACCTGTTACTCTCTTCTCATCCAATTCCTGGTCACTTTAGTTCAACCTATGGTTTCCCTGTGGCATCTTCGTTTTAGACAGATCTACATCATATTTCTGAGCCAATTCTGACAATTTCTCATGTGCTCATCTCGCCTTGCGAGTGACATCCTTTGCCACAAACAATAACTCATCTGGCTCATAGGTCTCTATCCTCTCCAAAGGCAAGCTCCCACTGGTTATTCCGTCCACCTCAGCCCCCAACCTCACCACGTCCAAAAACGTTGCCTTTACTGCAGCCTTGATCGTGCCATGACTCGAAGTGCTATTATGTCCTTCCCTATCACTATTTCGATTTTTCAGCCAATTATCTAAATTTGTAGTCTCTAGGACATGCTGGTTGCCAGAGGTTTCCTGACCTGCACTTGCTTCTGGTGTTATACCTGTTGGTCCCCTCACTGGAGCTTCCCACATCCTCAAATATAAATTTTAATTCACTAAGGATACAGATCATATGGTACTAGAACCAATACCTGTTCTCGAAGGAGCTGCAGTCGCTGGCAAGGGGATGATAGGTTTCACCTGCACCAAGGGCAGACTGTTTGAGTTTGTGGTCCCATTTCCTCCTAAACAGATTTGCTCCTCCAACCCTCACTGTTGCTGACTAGGGCTTCCCACTGAGTTTAGGTCATATAAAGGGTCTACAGGTCCGATGGTGACCAGTACCATAAGGGCTTGTGGTAACCGTGAAGCAGCATTGAATCCGCTTGACTCTGCATCTCCCAAAACAGATATTCCTGTTCCTGCTACTCCTGTTGAGATCCTTACCACTATCCCCGCACTAGAGTCTGTCTGGGATGTTGACACTCTTGCCGTATTCCTTGCATTCACCAGTTCTTGCCTTCCTGCCTCTGAATGTGGGTTTTAAGGTGGAGGACACTCTGATAATAACCTATCTAACAAACTGTCGCCTGTATAACTCCCACCATTTCCATTTTCTCCTCCATTCTTATCCTGAGAATTTCTCTCTCTCACCAGCATTGGGCACAACCTCTCCCCCTTAATGGTGTCTACCTTCCACCTTTTAAGTTGTGCGTCCCATCATGCATCCAATGTTCCCTCTAAATTATTTCCTCTGTGTGCGGCAGTATAAGGTCTCTGTGCGCTGCAACCAAGGCTATGTGCGCCGGGAACCAGACCGCGTATATGGTGCAGTGCCAAATATCACTCCAAACCTTTGCTTAAAAAAGTGAAAAGAGAGTGCATTTCCACACAAGTAGCGCCACATGAAGTGTCTTAAGGCAGCCAGAAAACACACTTGTCAAACCATAATGGAAACTGCATTTGTACTGCACTACTTTTGAAATGTTATGCCGCCAATTTATATCTCTATTTTATTTCATCATTTGTATTATTGTGTGGCAAAGAAGTGAAGTCCATCTGCTCAGAAAGCATTTATCAGAATGCCCGGTCACAGTTGTGTTCATTAAGTTTCATATGTGGGACTTGACTGTGTGCGAGCTCCATGCGTGTCTATGAGCGGCATCTAGAGACAAGGTAGGTGGCCGCGCACGTGGGCAAGCGAGAGGGAGCTGTGGTCGTCGGGAGACACCATCACTGAATGTTGTCTAGTGGCTGTGTTTTAGCCATGAAACCAGGAGACTTCACATCTAAAACTGAGTTTACCATGTTAATGCTGGTTCTAAATATTGTATTAGAAATATCTCGCCATGCACTGGTGTTTCCATATGATGGATATTTTCTTGGCATTGCCATCAAAATCCTCCCACCCCAGGGCTGGCCTAGATGGAAATTGTGGCTTCAGGAGATAGTTTTTATTTTTGACTTCTTCATTTGGCTAAATACTGTGTACTTAGGCATTCTTATTATTTTTACCTTATTTTTCTTCTCCCATTTTTTGCCAAATTTAGGAACACTTCGAATCAGACTTAAAAGTTCTAGTAAGGGATAGATTAAAAAACTGGACTGGAACCAAACACACTCTAGCCATACTCACAGGGAAACAGTCCTGTCTCACAGTCTCCAACAAAATGTCCTACAGTGGAAGTTGTAAAGCCTTTGGGGCAAACAGCACAGCATTTCAGTCTCGGATATCCTACTTTACAAAATGTTTTGACCGTGGTCAAATTATACTCGTCCTAATTATACTCGTCCTGCGCTTCCGGCCCCTTGTCTGTCAATATGCAAGATCTTCAGAGCAAGCCTAGTATCAAGATCTATTCTTAACACTTACATTACAATAAAGATGTGAAGATTTGAAATTTTAAACACTTCCCAGTGTTAGAAATGCATCCAATGACTACTGAAGTCATGAAGTTGTTGCACACTGTAGAATCCACCACAATTCTTAGCACTGTCTTGTCTGCCTAGTGTCTACAGAGGCTGGTTAGTAAGTCATTCAGGTTAATTCACAGTCTTGACTGCATTTAAACCTCGCAGGAGGCGCCCCCACCCCAGTCAGAAGTTTAGGGCTACTTAATTATAGTAACTCGCATTCCTCTTCATGCAGACAAATTATTGCTGGCTGCTGAGAGGCAATTATTCACAGCCAACAGCAAATGGGGCTGAAAGACAACACAGGGACACGCAGCGATGTGACCCGTTGGGACCAGCCTGGTCGCACATGACTCCATATCCTCCTGCTCGCTACCTCTTCTTTGCTGTGCCATTCGTGACTGACACGCAGCAGCTGGCGTAGCTAGAGCTTCTGGCGCTTGGGGCTATCCCCCAGATTGCCGCCCATGGCAGGTAGCGGCAGGGGGGGGGATCTGGGGAAAAATTACAGCGAGCAGCAGGGGTGGATTGGCAGGGTTTAAGTTACGACGCCACTCCCTACTCCACTGCATAAGAAAGGGTGTGAAACTGTGGCGTAAGCATAGAGCAAACCACGAAGGACAAGTCTCAGTTGATGAAGGCCCACCAGCACTAAAATGGTAGCTAATTGCATTAAGTAAATGTATCCCTTCCTCCTCGTTACACCACTCCATACTTAACTGCTGCTACAAGACCACAGCTGTAAAACCACCCGCTAGACATCAAGCACAACACCAAAACAACTCCCCCATAGGTCACACTCTACACCCACACTCTACCAAACAACAACCGTATTTAGAAACATAAGCAAAGCTATAGCTATCTCCTTTTTGATCCACTCCATACATGTCATTTAAGAAACACCCCTCGGGTCCTTATGCATGCAACCAATGTCACAAAGGCCACACTATACACATTCATTCTCGAGAACGCCACTGAAGTTGCACTGCGAGATAGTGCTCAGGAGAGGCCGCTGAAGTTGCACCGCTAGATAGCAGCGCTTGAAGTGCAGGGCTCCCAGGCCGCCATGATCCGTGGGTAGTTTCAATTTGGAAAGTTCTACTCTACACCAGTGATTATTTAAAATTAGGTTCCTAGCATGCCATCCTGCATGTGGAAGAGGCTCTTGGATCTGGAAATTGGTAGTTTGAGAAACAGTACAGTGATCTTGACAGCATCACCATTTTAGTCAGGTATGCAACAGACCTATTATGTTTGCTAGGGGTTTTCACCCTGAAAATTGTTTTAAAAAGGGGGTTAAATAGTCCATTTTAATGCAACAAAAAAACATAGGTTCTATAGGGGAGATGATGAAATATTCCAGTACTTTCAGGGTCTGCCTCAGCCCCCTCAGTCACCCTTCTGTCAGCTTCAGAGGAAGATGGTGATCTGAAGCAGACACTGGTGGCCTGATATGTGCACTGCAGTGTTTCTTTAAAAATCATAGTATCACGAACACTGATAATGAAAATGTAGATAAAATATGAGCAGTGGCCAGGGACAAAATGTGGCGACTTATATGTGGCAGGCATTGACATTCATTGGTCCTAACAATTGCTTCTGCAGAAAATTAAAGTAGCCTCTACTTTGAATTAAAGTGCTGATGCCTCCAAGCAAGCAAAGCAAGTGAGCTGAACCCGCAACAGAACAGCTTCATTGTCTCTTCCATCCATGGATCTATCTATTCATTCTTTCACCCTTCCATCCACCTACTGGCATCCACTATTTCACCTTTAGATTCTGTCATCCTTTCATTCTTTCATCCATTAATCAATATTTCCCCATTCTATGCATTTGTCCATCCATCCAATTTGCCATCCATCTATTATGCCATCCATCTGCCCATCCACGCAGTCTAAAAACCAACCATCCACTTTGCCACCCATCGATCCATTCACTCTGCCATCCATTCTCTTTGCCATCCATCCTCCACTCTGTTATCTTACCATCATGTCTGCCATTCATCGATCAATTGTTATCCTTTCATCAATTCATTAACTCTTCCATTCATCCACTCGGCCATCCATCAGCCTACTCTGCCATCCATGCATCCTTCTATCCTCTCTTCCATCCATCCCTCCATCCCCTCTGTCATTCACCCTCTCTGCCATCCACTCTGCCACCCATTCACCATCCATCCACTCTGCCACCCATCCATTCATCAACTATTCTATCTATCCATTCAACCACCCATACACTCTGGCATTCATTCATCCATCAATCCATCCACTCTGCTATCCAACCACCCATTCATCCCCTCTGCCATGTATCAATCCCCTCTGCCATCCATCCGCTCATCCATCCATCCATTCATCCACTCTGCCATCCATCCTGCCATTCATTCATCAATCCATCCACTCTGCTATCCAATCATGCATTCAGTCACTTTGCCTTTAATCCATTCACGCTGCCACGCATCCATCCATTTACTTTGCCATCCATCCAATCTGCCATCCACCCATACATTCATTCACTTTGCCACCCATCTATTCACCCTGCCATCTATTCATCATCCATCCACTATGACTTCCATTCACAGATCTTTTCGCCCACTCATCCATCCCTTTACTCTATCCTCCTTTCAGCTGTCCCTCCACCTATTCATTCACTGAACGATTTGCTCTGCCATCCTTTCACTTGTCCATCCACCTATCCATTCACTCACTCGCCCATCCCTTTACTTTACTATACTTTCATGTGTTCATTCATCATCATTCACTTCTTCTTCCACCCACATATCCATTCATCCTCCTACTCATTCATCCCTAATTCCTTTTTTTCACCCTTTTCTTCCAACATTCCTTCTTTCTTTCCCTTTCCATTTACTCAGCTGTCGGTTTTCGTCACCCCTGCTTGCTCTTCTATTCAGGCGGTATCCTGCATTAAGGATGAGCTTTTGACTGCCGAGTGATAGACAGAAGTTGGCCATAAAGAACGCCCCTCCCCCACCCAACGCTGTAGCTGCTAAAGAGGGAGTTCACGACGTCCCTGGCAGCAAGCAGTTATAACAAAAATGTTCTACTGCATGGAAAACCAACTGATTCGCCTCTCCAACAAATAAAGCAGTACGTGCTGACTATTGAAAAGAGAAGTAAAACTCACTTTAAATTAAAAAGAAAATCTGGGTACTTTTGCCGTGATACATTCTGCCCTTAGTGCAAAGCGCCACAAAGGTTTCGTCCCAGAATATCATTGCAAATATATCGTTTGATACATAGATTGTATCCTATATACGGTCTATAAAATATTGCAAAATGTGAAATTAATATTAGAAAATGTATAACCGGTGGCACAATAGTGTTGGAAACAATATTTAGGACACTATATTTATGCCAGGCAATTTTTTTGTATATGATATTATTGCATACAAACACCACAGTCTCTTCAGTTCTCTTACGATGCACAGGTTTAAAATACTAACCGGATCTGTTTTGGGATTACAATCCAACCCTAGGATGTACTTCTTACTTTATTTCAAGATTTGATGGTATGTTACATATTGTATATAGCGCACCTGTGCCATTGGTATGGCTTTGCAGCACTTTGCTGGTGTGTACTTTCCTATATGCACTTCCCGCCGATATTTTGCCTCTCGACATTAGAATGCAACAATAGTGTTAGTCTCCATATTCAGAAGTACAATCTCGAATCACGTGCTTAGAAGCAGCCGTTTTTAACTTAAGGAGCATGTTACAAATGGGCCACAGAGAGCTATATCCTAAACATTTCAACTCAGAACCTGGCATGACACACATAACATTTCTCCGGCCTGCACTCACCCATCGGAGATACAACCATGTCACGCTTGAGCCGTCTCCATACTCGAGGCGCTAGATTCTGAGCCTGCAGTGGGCAGTTTCTCGCTTTATGACGCATGTTACTTGTTAGTATCCCTGCTGGGGTTCACGTACATCTTCACTTCTCACAGCTGAGGCAGAAGGCACATTTTCTGCCTCGTCTGGCCTAATATCTTCCGAGCCACGACGTGCAACCTTTGCCCGTTCTCCACCCTGAACAAAGTAATGCACCACTACATGGGCAGAGTGCAGGGAACGTGTGATACAGCTAGCGCTGCCTAACGGGAGGAGTCTTGCCAGACAGGCCAGCAGCGTTATTGATGGAGTCCAGCCTGGTGTGGTTGCACTAACATACACGTCACGACGTGTGCAGTGCCCAAATAAATCATGGGCTGGCCACCAGAGCCACACAGCCGCCGCCGACCGCCTCCAAAATAGTGCCGCCTGGGGGGGGACCGCCCCCCCTCGCCCCTGCCCCCTAGCTACGCAGTCACAGATAGGATGGCTGAAAGACCGAGTAGTTACTCTGCCTCTCAAGACCAACCTACAACACATAATAGCTTTTCACTGCAAAAAAAACCCACTCATTCTATTTCACTCCTGTCACCCTCTAAAACTACCCCTGTTCTTCTTTCACTTCACCTATCCACATCTCGCCACTCATCTTCGTAAACATAATCCCAGTCTCACACAGTCCTGTAACTACCCTATTGTTCATGCGCCCTCCCAATCGCTCTGCAAACGTGCGCTGCAAAACATCCCCTTTCATTCCAAACATGAATCACATAACCGGCATTCATTCCCCACATTTACACCACTTTCATACTTAATCACTCTCATCATTCCCAACTGCTAACACCACAACATTTACACGTACCTGCCAAAAAATTTCTTACAACCTCCATCTCAGTGCTTCATTTCAAAAAGAGATTGCCTCTATAATGCAAACCACCCGGTTTTTAAACCAATCTTTCCCACAAAAATCCCTCCCTTGCTCGTGTTGCCTAATTAGTCACATGATCTCTCCTGTCAATTAAAACCAACCTCTATTACAACGTGGCATTTGTAATTGGCACCCAGAGTTCATAGGATTACAGAAGTTGCCTGCATTACTCGAGCAAACAGAACCTGCCAGTCGCTTGAGGGTGTTTCATTTCTTTCAGCAGTAGGAAGTGTGAAGATGCAGGGGCGAAAGAACACAAAGCTCATTAACATTCAAATGGTCTTTTAAAGACCCGTGAAGTACTCGGCGCGGCTATTGTGTGCCTGGGAAGCTGTCTCGGCTGTGCTGACACTCTGACAGGGGTGTGGGGGGTGAAGCACTTTAAGCACAATGGACTTCACGCGCCAGCAAGTCTCTGCCTCTTGCCTGGATTTCGCGCCACTCGCATTTAAAAGCGGCGGCGCGAACGGTCTTGTGGGATGTCTTTGTCACAGTGTGCGCGCTAAATCAAGGACACTGCGCGCTCCAGGTGACAATCGTGAGCGCGCGCCCACCCGCGCACGTTCGTGGGAACAGTGATCCTGATATGCCTTCATTGCCTTCTTTATCTTCCCTTGCAATCTCTCCCTGTTCTTTGGATGTGCTGCTTGCATCAATGCATCTAATGCCTCAAACTGTGTTGGTCTAGGCAAAGGCCGCAGCGTAGACAACACTCCTCTCAACTGATACAACACCTCCAATCGAAATGAACCAGAACGTGGAAATGCCAAATCTCCATCCTTTTCAGTGATCGTATGCCAAGTTTGAATAAAAATTATAGTATGGAGTCCTACGTTTGCCGCCATATAATGTCCTGGAGAATTCTCAGGCGGTGCTTCTTCACGTACCCGAGTAACAACTCCCTGATCTCCCCTGAAAAAATACTGCAACACCTTAAAACATTGCATGATTGGATCAAAATTTCCCCTTGACAGAAAAAGCTTCCTCAATCACAACTTTCTGATCACTATCAACCAATCCCAGCAGGGCGTTACACCAATCAACTTATCGCTGCACAGCTTGCTCTGATGTCACCTTTTGCTCCTCGCAGCTGTTCCCCCTCCTTCAAAATATCTCCGTCTGCGTTCACTCACACAATCACAACTCCATAATTGTCTGCCACCTACAAGATCAATAGAATTCAATAATCCAAGAACATACACACATGGCAACCCTCGATCTACGCTGGTCACCCCTGCACACAAACTTTACCACGCGATTCCCACACGTCCCATTCACACAAAGTTCCTTGTCTTAAGTGGAACTGCAGATGACGTCTCATGACAACTCCTCAAATCTGTGGTCATACAATCACAATAACTTGGTGTCTTCTACACCATTTAATATATCCTGTGAGCTTAGGCCACTTTGAGACCTGAAACTCAAATCTCAATCCTTGGACCACATCCATCCCGAAACCACATTCACTCGACTCTCACACAAGCTCTGCCAGACATCACACAATCACATCACTCCTACAATCTACCACACAATGCATCCCTATTGATACTCACTCCTTCATTTGTGCTGTTCTCACCGCACCGTCAAACTCCGTTGGTCTCTGCCAAAGTCCGTCGCTCTCTGCTCCTGATCATTGGGCTCTATTTTGGAGCTATAGGATTCTACGTCTCTTTTCTAGTTTTTCTGGATTCTCCCCCCCCCACCCCCAGATTCAAGTGAGAACCATCCTACTCTGCTACCAGCTGAGGGAGCTGAGTTTCCACGTTTCCACGTTCTAGATCCGCTCTAGAACCTCGAGTCGATGGTACTTTTTCTCTGCATGAAAGCGTGGGGGGAGAGAAATCATTAGCGAGTCAATAATTACAATTTCAATTCACTATGACTCTTAAGAATCCCAGACTACCAAATAAGGTTACTTGATTTATTTCAAAGCCAAAAATAATTGAACTTATGACAGAGCTCGTTCTAAGATGCTCTCTCTCTCTCTCACTCTCTCTCTCTTGGCAAGGCAGAAGTTACGGTGCTCTTTCCCTAGTTAGGATACATCATCAATAGCACAGGTTATGTTCCAGGATCCTTTGCGAGTCGCGCCATCCAGCCAGGCCACCTCCTCATAGGTACTTTTCAGTTGGGCCACGATGCTCCAGAGCTTTGTGAGATAATCTTGAATCTCAGGCTCTCTCTGATGAGAATGCACAACAGTTCTCCACTAGCAGCATCAGCACTCAATGTATGTACTTCTCTCCGTGCCTAACTCAACAGAAACTTGAGAAAGAACAAAATCCAACATGAAATTTAACTATTAAATCTAATGCAAGAGCTTCGAGGGAGAATGCATTTCAGGCCTACAAAATTCGGCTAACATAAGAAGGATGGCACATAGACGTTATGAAATTGTATAAAAAATGAACACTTTTTACTGCAACTACTAAGTTTTAACACATTACATAAGCACATCGAAGATATCAATAATTGTCAGCAGCATACACGATTTCTGCATGTTAATGATTTCAGCTAGTTACATCTAGTTTCTACATTGGTTTCCTCATGTTTACATTGAAGTGTCCCTAAATAACCTACGATTCACATTAGTACAATTCACATTCTAATGTCTCATGTTAATACAATGAAAGGATATGTGTGGGTGTGGATTACTCATGATTATGACGCACCCTTACAAATGAAAATTTCATTTTGCGCTACATCAACATGCGAACAGGAAAGTGTGAGATTTAGAAAAAAACATCAGGAGAATGTATTTTGCCCATTGCCTTATATTGATGGAAAGGCAATTTCAGGGAGCAGTGGCGGCTCCCTGCCAGCCTCAAAACCTGTAAAATAAAATGATAATAAACATGGTTTATTATCGTTTTATTTTTCAAGTTCTAGTCTTGGGATAGAATCATCGCAAGGGCAGTCAGGAGAGGTAGTTGAGGGTACTGGTATCGGTGCCCATGTGTGTTTGGCCGGCCGTCTCAGGTCGGCCAAACACATGCACATTGAGCTGTCTCCAAACACAGCTGCACTGCCGGTTTGGAGACAGCAAATCACAAGCTCCCAGTCTCATTGGCAGGATACATTCTCAGTCCTCAGGCCAATCATGACGCTGTTTTCAAACATGAGTACAGCTTCAGTATTGGCCGCAAGGGACACTGGGAGCCTGTGTTGCAGCTGCAGCGAGACGAAGAGCAGAAGAGCGGCATGCAATCTTCAGGTACGTTTTTGCTTTTACTTTCTTTTTAGGTCTCGCTCGAGACCTATTGCTGTGGAGTTGGCTCTCAAGGGAGAAAGATCGGGGCACGTGCGGCGATTCGGACCGTGTACGCGCACGTACAGGCACACGTGCGCGCACATCTACTGTCCCGCAGGCAAACCAGCATTCAGTTTCACTGCTTACAGTGAGACAAGATATGGCATGCTGTTCACACACACAGACGCGCGCCCACACACCGGCACACACGCACGCACACACACACACACACACGCACGCACACACACCCACACACACACACACACACATCCCCGTCCTCTCTCCCCCCCACTCACCGGGCTCTTTCCGCAGCGGGTCAGTCTCGGCAGCAGGCAGACTCGGAGGTCGGCGTGTCTTCTCCGGCGATTTTCGACTGCATCTCGTGCACTCCCACCGCGCTGTTTCGCACCCGGCGATCCTCAGCTTGCTCTCGCATGCATTAAGGCCCTTGACACATCTGCTAGCCTCCCCACCGCATCCCTGCCGGATCTCCCTCATCTCCACTCCGCTGCCACTGTTGACGGAAGAGCATGGGCAGGAGGCGCGGGGCACGTGCACGGCCTTCCTTCCTTCCTTCCGACTCCACTTAGCACAGACCCCCCTCCCCGGAGAGCGCCGCGGCTTGGGTTACGTGACCGCGGCGCTGACATCAGGCCAGAAAGTCTGGAGCGCATTTGCACTCGGCGCAGAAATATGCTCCAGAGCTGCGGATGCCGTCACCAAAGGAAGTTTTTCTAAGGAGTCGAAACCAAAAAGCGTCCGGCGGAGAGGCTTGTGTTTGTGTGGCTTTTCTACTGAAAGGAAGATGGGATGAAGGGTACGCTAAGTAAACAAGGCAGGCGACGCCTGGATGGGGTGGAGAAGGAGAGAGGGCAAAGAGCCCAGGGTCTGGTTACAGTAGATCGATGTTTGCCTCCGTTGAGCTGCAGAGGGGAAACTGCTCATCGTCCCAGCAGAGGTTCATGAGGCCCAGCTGGTGCACGCGGAGGGTAAGAGGGTTCTTTGTGGAGCACGCGCACACAGGTTGTATTCAGAAGTCCTCCTGTGTTTGCTTTCTTTGTACGAGGTCTTACCTGAAAATTAAGATCTACCTTAGGAATCCATTTTCTTTATTTAGAATTTATGCTTTTTTAGGTCACACCTTTTAAATAACAATTTCGATTTCCATATCATTCTTGTGTTTCTGTAACGATAAAAGCGAAGGAGCCCCAATTTGTATACAGACCTTGTGACCCGTTGCACCTGGTTCTTTCTTTTACGCCCATCATGTAATCGTTTAGTCGGTGTGAACTCTTTCTGACGTCTCTGAGGATGCACCATCTGGCTGCAGCACAGTATTCTCGTGGCAGTGTGTCATGTGTCTTTGTGAGTGGAAGGAAATGCTAGCGTCAGACATACTGCCTTCAGTCATACTGCTGAGATGCTTTCAGGTGCTACCATTTTACTATATGTGTAGTAAATGATGCCACTGATGTCCGTACTACTGACTCAGTCAGGTGCCCGCTGCGGGATGAGACTAAGGCCCACCAGTCTGCTTTGCATGAGCCACCAGACTGCCTTTCAGCATCTTCTGACCGGTCTGGAATCTGGACATTCTGGCGTTTACTAAATAAAGTACTAGGAGAATCTACCTGGTGCATGTTTGTTGCGCTGTCTTGCGAACACTGCCTTGGGTGGATGCTACTCTTGTCACATACTGATTTCCAACAGTGGTATTCATCCTCGTTAGTTAACAACTCCAGGATCTTCTCTTGATTGAGCACCTCTGAGCCCAGCAGACTTGGAGCCAGATGCATCAAAGGGTTTTACCCATTCTGTGTCTATGGGAAAATGTGTTCATGCATATGGCCCTTAGAGCAGTAGATGTTTACTGACACAGTTCGGTACCGATGTGATATAATAAGGGAGTTTTATAAAGGGCCCGGTTACGCTCATATGGTGTGTCCCCGCGCTAAGACAGAAAAAACTCATGCAAGCAGGCCGCAGAGTCAGCTCGAGTTACCGTGTGTAGAGATGTGTTTTTAGCTTCTTCCTGAAGCCGGCTACAGACGATTCTAGGCGAAGGTCCAGAGGTAAGGCGTTCCAACCTTTTGCCACCAAGTAGCGCAAGGATCTGCCTCCCATGCGAGCCTTTCTTGTCCTAGGGACCTTTAATAGGCCACCATGGGAGGAGCGCAGAGCTCGCATAGGTTCGTATCTAGAAACCAGACTCTGGAGTGGTTCTGGTGCCCTCCCATTAAGGATTCGATGGCAGGTGCAGAGGACCCTGCTCTTCTCTGGAAGCCAGTGAAGAGTCTGAAGGGCTACTTTGGAGGCCGATCTTTTAGGGAACTTCAGAATGAGGCGAGCTGCCGCATTCTGCAGTACCTGGAGACGATTTAATACCTTACTGGTTGCTCCTAGGTACTGTAGGTTGCCGTAGTCCAGGCGCGATGTGACGAGGGCATGCACCAGCGTCCTACGGGCAGACATGGGAAGGAGATCTAAGACCTTCCGCAGACTTTTTAGGACGCTGAAGCAGACACCCACCACACGGCCTATCTGAGTTCCAAAGGACAAATCAGCATCAAGCCAAACTCCAAGATTCTTGGCTTCCCGACAGGGGGTTGGAGCCTCGCCTAGGCAAGAGGGCCACCACGCCGACGACCACACAGATGGGCTCCCCCCCACCACGAGCACCTCGGTCTTATTGCCATTTAATTTGAGGCAATTGGTGGGCATCCAGGTTGCCAACTCCTGCATACAGGTTCTGAATCGGTCCACCGCAAGACCGGGCGCGCGCGATAGGGAGATAACCAGCTGTGTATCGTCGGCGTAGGATACTATGTGCAGGCCATGACCCTCCACAATAGAGGCCACTGGGGAGACATATCAATTAAATAAGGTGGGACTCAGGGACGAGCCCTGAGGCACGCCCTGTCCCAAACAGATCTCCCCGGAGTAGCATTCACCCTGGCGGACCTGGAAGCCTCTCCCTGTCAGGAAGGACTGGAATCATTTAAGTGTAGTACCCGATATTCCTCCATTATTCAGACACTGTAGCAAGGTGGTATGAGCTACAGTGTTGAATGCTGCACTTAGGTCCAGTAGGATGAGATTCATGGTCTGCCCTTCATCCACCCCCTGGCGTAGGGTCTCTACCGCCATCAGGAGCGCCGATTCAGTTAAGTGGTGGGGGCGGAAACCAAACTGGGTGTCATGCAGGAGGGCAGCCTCCTCCACGAAATCCATCAGTTGGGCGTTAATCGTTTTTTCTGCCACTTTAGCCAGGTAGGGCAGGAGGGAGATAGGTCGGAGGTTCTCTAATTTTTCGAAACTGATGTTAGATTTCTTCCTAAGGGGTAGAACCACCGCCTGCTTCCAGTCTCTAGGCACTGTCCCAGTCTCAAATGACAAGTCTAGCAGGTGCCTGATGTAGGGTTCCAATACTGGCAAGCTATCGGCTAGCCGTTTAGGCGTGGTGGGGTCCCGAGGGGATCCAGACTTGATAGATCTGCATATCTTTAGGAGGTCCTCCGGGGGCGGGGTGACAAAGTGGGTCAATATGTGTCTATCCCCCAAATCACTCGGGATTTCCACGAACTCAGTCCCTGCCATGGGGTGACTAGGAAATGGCGAGTAGATTTTAGTTACCTTCTCGGCGAAAAAATTCACGATCTTATCACAAGATTCCGCCGAACAATCATCTGGGGCAGTAGCTGGTTTCCCACACGAGAGAGATTTATAAAGCAGAAAAAGCTCCTTCGTGGAGTTGCCAGCTTCACTGATTCTGGTGGCATAGTGTACAGCTTTGGACTTCCTAATTAGTCCATGATAGAGTCGCCTCTCAGTTAGGTAAATCTCCCTAGTTTCCGTTGAAAAGGCCACTCGCCATTGCCTTTCTACTCGCTTCAGTGCTGCTTTTGCAACCCGCAGCTCATCACTGTACCACGGGCTGTTTTCTGAGTGCGGTCACCTAATTTAGCACGAGAGAGTGGGCCGTGCAGTCAAGCGCCTCAATGATACGTTTGCAAAGGTTGGAGTTAGCAGTGTCCGCATCATCCCCCCCAGGACTCCCTCCTTTGATAAGTGCCGCACAGAACTTTGCCTGGGAGAGGTTTACCCATCTCCGCGTAGAGTGGTATAGTGGTGCTGGCACCAATACTCTTGTCCCGGGAATACGTACGGAGAATGGTACCAGATAGTGATCCGACCATGGGATAGGGATGGGAGTCATAGCTTCTACATCCCCCCAGTTGACAAATATGGGGTCTAACAATTGTCCCAGCTGGTGAGTGGGACCACCTACTATCTGATTCAGTTGGAGGGTTCCTAGCGCCTGGCAGAGGTCCTTGGTAGCGTTGTCTGTGGGGTTAATCAGATGTAGATTAAAATCCCCCAGTACCAAGAATTTATCTCTACGCAGCGCAGCCTCCATGATGCCTTCTACCAGACTCTCCCCAAACCGGGCCATAGGGCCTGGAGGTCTATAGATAAGGAAGCCCTTCAGTGTACAGCCTTCTTTTACTTTGATGGTGAAGTTCCCCGCCTCACTATCTAAAATGGGGGAAATATCCAGTTGACATCGTAGGCTTTGCTTAGCTATAATAGCGATACCCCCTCCTCTACCAGTGGGTCTATCCTGCCTAAGCATAGTATAGCCCTCCGGTAGTGCTTCTAAAGCATCAGGGGTAGAGCCTTCATCCAGCCATGTCTCAGTGAGAAACAAAAGATCCCACTGTTTCTCAGTGAGTAGGTCGTAAAGGTCTAGTCTGTGCTTCCGCCGGTAACGTACGTTGAGCAGACCACAGGCCAGGGTAAGGTCTCCCGATGCCACCTTTCTACCTAGATCATAGGAGAAGTGGCAATGTTCACAGGCTATATTATCCTCCACTCGCATAGTATGCGAGCATGTGTTGGCAATGGTATTGCGGAAGGTCAACAGCTCCTGCCTGCTCCACCGTATGTGTCCCACCTGATGGACATAGGGTCTGGCCCTGGACCGCGCACGATCGCGGACGGGCGCAGACCGGCTTGACTTTGGCGCGACTTAGTCGCCTCTTGTGGGGTTTTTTCTTTTTCTTTTCTGAAATGGGACCCTGCTGTCCTTTTCCTTTATGTTGGGATTAGTTTGAGACTTGGAGGAGGGGGTGGGTCATTGGTATCCCTGAGGGGAGGGATGAGTACCAGGGGATTACAATTAAAGCTTATTAGTGAAATCAGTCATTCCAAGTATTCAAAGTAGCACAGGTTTACATTATGTGAAATCTTGTGTGCAGTCAAAGCAGTTGCAAATCGTTTGCTCAATGTATAAGCTGCCTGAGATGCTCTACTACTTCACAGAAAAGTCATGCAGGGTGCAGGAAGCTGACGCAAACTGACTGCTGCGGTTGGGTAAAAATGGCAAAATACAAAAGCAGCAGAGAAAAAACACATCTATAACGTGTGGGTGATGCAAACTGAGGGGGCAAGCAAAGCAACGGATAGGCTAAGAAGTAACACAGTATCAAGGCATGAGAACAAATAGCACCCTCCCGTGTGCCATCAAAAGAGAGGCCACATGCATTGCCAGCGCATGTTCAAGTACTTGCTGTGCTGAATCTACTAGCATTGATCTCCTTCCAAAGCATAAATGCAGAAGTAGCTGGGGTGTCACACAGTGTATCACCTAGATTCCTTATGCAATGAATGTGTCCTCCTGTAACGCAACTGGTGCTATGTAAAGCGCTCTGATACCTGATACCTTCGGGTCAAATTTGCGCTTTATAATGGTTGGTTGCACTGCAGTCCATTGCACCACAGCGCCTCAAATTTGACAATTTTAAGACATTTTCAACAATAATAAAGCTTTCTTTGCTGTTGCCAGCTTACAGCCCTCATATCATGCATGTCATATTAATACCACCTGAAGATGCAGGATACTTATACAGGAACTGGAAACCCATTAGCTCCATAAACATAGTGGTAATCCTGTGTGGCGACTACAGCTTCACCAGTGCGGTAGCCAAGCACCCTGATATTAGACCAGACTCGTGTGTATTGAAACACACCGTACACCAGTAAGCGATTTGAAAGTGGCCAAGCGCAGGTAAGGCCGTCTGCTAGGTATACGTTACATGTATGGCCATGCAAAAACATGAGTTTTTGGCATCCTATACAACATGGATAATATGGACTAAATTCCCAGTCATGTATGGCCAAGGTTACATCTTGAGACCAAGACACAGGACACCTTACATAGCTACACAAGTCAAGTCAAGTCAAATGATCTTTATTCGGAATTTGGTACTTCCATAAAAGTACATACAGTTTAAAACATATTAAAAAGTGCATAAAAACATATATTATTTAAAAATGTTAGATAAAAACAAAACTTCCCAATAAAATTTTAGAGCAGCATATATGACATAAAGTGCATAATACATGAACAAGAAAAGTCCTAATGTGCTTAATGTTTAAATTACAGTTTTCAGTTTATATTCTCCCTGAGATAGTCGTTTACATCCTAGCCAAGCATACGGGAAGATCTATGTGCAAAATATGTCATAACAATAAAGTGCAATATGCATTTAATAACAGAATACTGTAGTCCGTCAGGCGAGTTCCATGCTTGCCCTTGATCTCACACAGGCTTTTAAAAAGCAACTTACAGTACATATCACCCCATCTGTTGACAGCATTTGTAGAGTTCTCATTGCCAGGGTAAAATCCTTTGATCATATTTGCGAAGGAACGGCATTAAATATTGGCGGGTATACATTTTATAATAACCACAAAAGAAAAAATGATGTAACAAACTTTGTTTCCCACCTTCAGAGCATGTACAATCCAGCTGTTCTAAATTTTTATTAAAGCCGAGGGGAAAGCTTAATAGATTGACAATGCTTCTATCCCAGAATCGGAACAAAAGGCTCCGGTTCCATCTTCCTATCGAAATTGACAGGTATCTACAGGGCTTGTTTGAATTGACATTGCCGGATTCAGCATAGGGCAAATATTTAATAACCGTATATTTAGCAAATTCAGATCCCAACCGTTCCTCCTTATATAAGTCCAACAATGCCCGTTTGACAATGTTCTTGTGAGCATGAATAATGGTGTTAGGGGAGCTAAACAAAAGGCCCTGACCCACGCTCAACAGGCTATTCTCAACGGCATTTAACCAAGGTATATGATGGGATCTTTCACATAGTAAGCAGTCAGATATTATGCTGCGTGTTAAAGATGCCGCTGGGTTTAACCATATTTTTATCCAAAAAAGGGCGGGTCTGGATCTAATAAAATCCTCGCTATATGGCAACTTAAGCTCATTGTGACAGATAAATGTAGAGGCACAAGGAACTCCTCCCAGTACCCTCCTACAAAATCTATTTTCCTCTAACTGGACAGGCGTGCTATTACAATAACCCCACACTTCTGCTCCATAAGTCCCTGTTGGTTGACATTGAGTACGATAAATGTTTAGGAGAGGGGTGGTGACATCTGCCTGTTTAGGTTGCCTGAGAGATAAAATTGAGTTAATTGACTTGCCAATTTTATTTCTCGCAAAGGCTACGTGTGGCTGCCATGAGCCTGTGTTAGAGAATACCAATCCCAGATAAGGGAAAGTGCTAGTGCATCTTAAGGTATTATCACCTGATTTAATTGAGGTAATATTATATTTTTTTGGTCCACAGTTCATAATAAATGATTTTTTAAAATTAGTGTTCAAACCCAAATCAGACATAAAAGCAACAAACCCAGTGATTAAAATACGAAGGGCATTAGGTGTACGCCCCATTAATACTGCGTCATCCGCATAAAGCAGGGCAGTAATGGGGGAACCATTTATAATTGGTACATCCTTAGTGATCTTGCTCAGAGTGCTGCTCAACCCGTTAATATATAAAATAAAAAGCAGTGGGGCGAGTACGCAGCCCTGTCTAACTCCTCTGTTAATAAAAATATCATCAGAGACCTCGCCCTCATTATTAATACGTACTCTGGCCTTTAGATCCCTATGTAAATAAGAAAGAAAATATACCAGGGAATCATCCAAACCATAATTAAGCAAAAGTGACCACAAACTAGAACGGTTAACAAAATCAAATGCAGAACTCAAATCCATAAATCCCAGATAAAGCGGGGACTTTTTTACAGTAATATACTTGGCCATGATCAAATTCAAATTAAGACATTGTTCAGTGGTGCCCACATGACTTCTAAAGCCTAGTTGACTGCAATGTAAAACATTATTATCCTCAGCCCAGTCCCTAATCCTTTTAACAATTACCCTTCCAAGGACCTTTAGCGTATTATCGATCAGCGAAATTGGGCGGTAACAGGCCGGGTCCATCCTATCACCTTTTTTGAATATCGGTACGATAACGCTATTCGACCATGATTCAGGAATTGAGCTGTCTGACAAATTATTAAATAGATTACATAACAAAGGGGCCCAGAAATTAATTTCGGATTTGATCTGATCAATCGAAAGGCCATCCGGGCCCGGGGCTTTGTTGCTGGCACTCTCAACTATAGCATCTTCAACCTCGGATAATAAGATGTTCAGTGATCCGGCAGTATTAGGTAGGGGGACAATATCTGATAAACAGCCAGATGTAGCATAAATTTTAGAGAAGTGCTCCACCCACGCCTCACCAGTTATATTACAATTAATTGGTTTGATGTTAGAACCAAAAGATCTGAGGGACTTAACCTCTCTCCAAAAGCCCGTCGTATCTTTTAGAGTAGCAGTACGGGTAAGAGATTCCCAATGATCAATCACTAGGGCCTCAGATCGGGTGCATATCGTGGTTTTACATTTAGATCTTAAATCTCTCACAAGTAGGGCATCCCTTGGGTTGGTTTTTAGGGCCGCCCTCAGGTCCCTATTGGCCTTAGAGCATGAGGAATCAAACCAGCGAGGGCCATGATCTTTATTTGGCCTGGCTGGTTTAGAAGATTCTCTTTTGATAGCCCCGCAGAGATTACTAAAAGCAACAACCACATCATGGCCTGGGCTGTTGTGCGACAGACAAATCTCGACTGGCGTTGGGTGTTTATTAATAACTCTGGCTAAAATGTCTTTGTTGTCCACCCCTTTCCATATCAATCTTAATCTATCAGTAGATAATGCCAGATTTTGTGCCCCAATCTCTACTCTCGGTGCATCCTTCGTGAACTGCAGATTTTTTAGGTATATTCTAAGTGGGTAATGATCACTGTATGCGGAACAGATGACTTCTGCTTTTAAAATTATGTCACTTAATGATGGAGAGATAAACATGTAGTCTATTGTGGAAGCACAACCTTGGCCAATATATGTAGGTGTCGATATATTGCTTGCACTTGTTCCTGCAATTGCCATAGCATTCAATAGGTCATGGGAGGCTAAATGATCTTTCAACTCCACTCCATTTCTACATGGTGGGCTTTTGCGGTACATATGGGCATTAAAATGTCCTCCAATGCAGATACCATCGAAAGACCCGTGCTTCTGACCCTCCATAATTTCATCAATAAAATTAAATAATAACAAAAGATTATTGTTAGGGTGGGTAACAAAATCATTATTATAAAAATTAATTATACATAGTTTCATCCTGTTGGTATATTTTATAGCCATAAAACATTTACCCTGTGTAGGGATTAATTTAGTTTGAACCCCCATTTTTATTTTGGTCCAGATAGATAGGCCCCCGCTGGGGCGACCCATGGATGAAGGGGATGCCATTAAATTATAGCAGCTGAAACCCTCCATTGTAGGCATAGTTATACACCAAGTCTCTTGTAACATCAATATGTCACAATTGGCAATAACCCAATCTGACCATTCTTTAATTTTCAGCTTAGAGTTCAGACCCGCTATGTTCCAGCTTACAAAGGATAGTTCGGAATCATGGACAGTCCTTCTTTGGTTTGGTGATCTTTGACTGTCTACAGTCTGCCGTGGGAGTTGTAAAACTTCCTGAAATTCAGTTTTGGATACCAAAGGTGGTTCAACTGGGTTGATCACTGATGGTCAGTCTTGCATGTCCAAATCCGAAAAAGGTGCAAATCTGTTATACATATTGAGTGGAAAAGGAGCTGGCTGAAATTGCATAGGAGGTAGCTGACATTGCAATGCAGGTGGCTGAAATTGCATTAAAGGTGACCGAAATTGCATTGGGGGTGGTCTGTAAAAATAACTCAAAGGTAACATGGTAACAACAGTGGAAATAGCAGAGCAATTATTATTTCTGTTGAGTAAATATCTGACGGTACCAGGATTTTTAAAATTAAGAACTATGCAGTCACCTTCCTTGTCTTTAAATAGGGGCCCAACCCAAGACACCCTGCGAGCCGATAGAATCTCTCTTGAAATATCATGGCCAACACCTTTGTGCTTGGTTAGCCAGTCTATACATTTATTTCGCAATTGAACCCGCGATTCTCCCTGTTCCTCCCTCAGCGGCGGTACACCCGCAAGGACCAGGACAAAAGGGCAAGCATCCGGTGGCAGATGTAGGGCAGGCCCTTGATGTTTACATGGCCTACCTTTCCCAGATTGCCCAGGGCTTTTGATGTTATCTGAGGTTGACCTTGCTGCTGTTGTTAGTTGGGTATGACCGTTGTTGTGGTTGATAGTGTTTGCGTTAGTGGTAACAGGGGGGGCTGTTTTTCGAGGTGCGGGCGTGGGCACAGTTTTGGAAGGTGGATTGGGTTTCACCAAGTTATTCCCACCATTGCCAAGACGGGGTTGAATTGTAGGTGGTACAATAGATGTTTGTAATAATCCAGAATTGCTGGGGCCTTCACCCAATAAAGTGGAAACTTCCTGCTTTCCCTGTGACAAAGTGTTACTTACAGATTCAAGTTCTTTTAGCAAGCGATCAGCTCTAATTTGATCCAGGGTAATAGTCCCCTTCCTTTTCGCTTCTTCATTTTTAACCAGGTTTTCTAATCTGTCAAGTCTTTTAAAAACGTTATTAAACTGTTTGATCATTTGCTTCTCTAGTCGATTAAAAGTAGTGTCAACTATAGTTTCAATTAGATTTCCATTTTGTTTAGATAAACTAAAATTATCTCCCATTAATGTGGTTTGTGTTCATATCGTATTAGAGTTCCCACTTGAGTTACTTGTGGTTGCGGTGGAAGTATCGTCCGTATCCACTAGGTCTATATCGTCAGTGTGAATAATTAGTGCCTCAGAAGATTTTTGTTTATTCCACATACTCTGTGGCGTGGGCGGACTCTTATTAATTAGTAGTTGTTTTCTTTTATTAGGACCTGGCTTGACAGTACCTCTTTTGCGTTTTTCCCCACCCTGTTTTTTGTTAACTTCCATGGTTCCAGTAGTAGTATTAACTTCATCCTGGGAGGCAATTGTAATAGTGGGGTCAGCCTCTAGTAGCAGGGGTACAGGGGAAGTGAGTACCAATACCGGTTTTGTTATTACAACAACTGGGGATAATGGAGTTATTGGGCTAGTTGTCAATGATATTGGCTGTGTTATATTGTTGGTACAGCTCAGGGACATTCTTCTTTCCGTATCGGCTATTTCGTTTGAGACCAAGTTAAGTGCGTTTTCCAGTAGAGACTCAAATGTAGGAGGGGGGAAGGGAAAATCATCCTGTGTAGCAACTCTATCTGCCGACTCCATGATGAATGAACTGAACTCACCACAGTCACGGTATCGATGTTGGAGGGGTGGCCTGCCCGACCACAGCTGACCACTGATGGCCACAGACGGCCCGCCCTCTGCCCGGGCTCCGCCCGGCGCCGTCCGCGCGCGTCCGCGACGCGGAGGTAGCTGTTTCCTTTTGTGCGCCTCCTGGCGCTGTGTACAGGAAGTGGGCGGTGTTGGTGCAGGGCAGGCTGGGAGTTGTGGTCCACCCCGCTCTGCGGCCGTGTGTTGGTACTGCTCGGCGGCAGGGGCGGCCACAACGTCAGGAACCCAGCGGCGTTGTGAGGAGTTTACAGGTCAGTGGAGGTCAGTACAGCGTACTGTGCAGCGCAGCGCCCCCTCCTAGGGCCGGTTTCCGTTTGGCAATGTCCCCCGCTCCACAGAGGTAGCTGTTTCCTTTTGTGCGCCTCCTGGCGCTGTGTACAGGAAGTGGGCGGTGTTGGTGCAGGGCAGGCTGGGAGTTGTGGTCCACCCCGCTCTGCGGCCGTGTGTTGGTACTGCTCGGCGGCAGGGGCGGCCACAACGTCAGGAACCCAGCGGCGCTGTGAGGAGTTTACAGGTCAGTGGAGGTCAGTACAGCGTACTGTGCAGCGCAGCGCCCCCTCCTAGGGCCGGTTTCCGTTTGGCAATGTCCCCCGCTCCACAGAGGTAGCTGTTTCCTTTTGTGCGCCTCCTGGCGCTGTGTACAGGAAGTGGGCGGTGTTGGTGCAGGGCAGGCTGGGAGTTGTGGTCCACCCCGCTCTGCGGCCGTGTGTTGGTACTGCTCGGCGGCAGGGGCGGCCACAACGTCAGGAACCCAGCGGCGCTGTGAGGAGTTTACAGGTCAGTGGAGGTCAGTACAGCGTACTGTGCAGCGCAGCGCCCCCTCCTAGGGCCGGTTTCCGTTTGGCAATGTCCCCCCATACATAGCTACACGTACCACAACAGTGTAAGCCCACAGCCAAGCACATAGTCGGTCACATGGCTGGCTTTACAGAGCAGTGTTTTGGCTTTCCCAAGTACTGATTCTTAATCTCACCCAACTCTTTTTTTTTTTTGGCCCCAACAACATCGTCTGTGATATGAAAGTTGCACATTACACAATTTATGTTAGAGGTGTATGACTCGTGAGAAATACACAGATAACGGTGTGAAAGCACACAAGGACAGCATCAACATGGGCTGAAAGACTGACCCGGACACACAAGTGGGAAGTATAGGGAGACAGAAATTATACTGTAGTTCTTTACCTGTAAGTTCAATAAATAGTTGCGCATTACTTGCATGTGTCACCGAACAACACTACCAACATAATGCTTTCACAGACGAACGTCTGCATAAGTAATAGCAAAGTAAATAATGAAAAAACAAACCAACAGCAAAGTCACACCCTTGTATGTATGCATCTCTCTGCTAAAGTGCATCACTTTGGGAAAACAGTGCCCGCAAAAAACAATTCTAGAAATCTGAACGATGCAAATAAAGATTGTAAGTTGTGTAATGTGCAAGATGTCCCGGACACATAAAAATGGCACTGTTTTGTAAGTGATCGCTTTATCTTCGACCTCAGGGTTTACAGTCCTCATTCTTTTCTGAGCCTTTTCCTTTTGGTCACTTGTTTCTAATGGATGTTTTGAATGTTTGCTTGCTCCTGCGCAGACCTTACTTGAACTATTTTAGGCTCCAGACTGGACCAGGATTGTTCTTTCTTTCATAGCTGATGACCATGGCAAGATGGTACTGTGGTCGTATCAGTAGCAGAGTCACGAGGATCCCCAGTTGTAACAGCACCAGGTGTACAGCCTAGAGAACGCCATGTGTGTCACCCTCACAGCTTCTTTAACATCAGTTCCTTTCTTTTGGTGCCTTCATCAGCACAGGATCCAAAAGCTTGTCCAATAGGGCAACTATGTTTTTTTCGATGATTAGAGTGGATGTCCTATTTATGAGTTCCAATCTAGTTAAGGTTGTGGGGATGTAAGCCATCTCTAGTTAAATTCCTCTGGTTATTAGGGATTGGCTTTAATTGGTATGTTCATTCTGGAAAGGGTGTATTATTTACATCCACTGTGCTAAGAAAGGGTCTTTTTCAGAGGATTTGTGAGGCAGCAACCTATCTGACCTTCCATTGTTTTGCAGAACATTACTGTTTTCAGAGGATAGGGAGCGTGCTCAGTTTGGAACAGCAGCCCTTCGGTCCTTTTTAGGTCTGATTTTTATTTTAGATGAGCTGTTGTCAACTGTCCTGCAGAAATGGTGCTTGTGTGGTGGCGCAAGTAAGGTATCAGCTGGAGTAATACCCCTTCTGCCTTTTGTAGCATTCAGTCTGATGGCTCATTCAGCCCCAGATTCCTTACCACCCTCTCATCACCTCTCTGGAGGATTGTCTGTCTGTTCTTATCTTTAACTATTGGTTTTAGTTATTTCTTTTTACACTGTATTTTAAAAATATTTTTATTTTAACCCATAACTCAGGTGTACAATGTAGCATCAAGCATACACAATCCAATCAAGAGCTTTTTACCACTCCAGCTGTTCACCTTTTGTAACGTGTGCCCAATGCTTCAAAGACCTCTGATGGGAAAACTCGCCTCTCTGGTGTGCATTGTTTTTAATATTTCGAAAAACAGCCACATGTCGTCATTTGTGCACTTTGACTCTTGTCTGTTAATCACACTCTGTATCTACGAGAAGCTATCGAGCCATGCACATTTTATTTTACTTTGGCATGGAGTGTCACGCTGGTCAGAAACCTACACTTGCAAAATAAGATCCAGCTATTTGTTACTTAGTAGATTGTTTCTGCTTTGCAGATCTCATTGTATTGCTAGTTGTGTTTCCTACTGATTTAATTTGAAGTTGTGC
Source organism: Lissotriton helveticus (assembly GCF_964261635.1). Classification (NCBI taxonomy): domain Eukaryota; kingdom Metazoa; phylum Chordata; class Amphibia; order Caudata; family Salamandridae; genus Lissotriton; species Lissotriton helveticus. Next base: position 284,814,162 of record NC_136070.1, on the reverse strand, counting down.
GAAACGTCTTTGAACAGGACCCATTGTGGCTGTTGTAATGTAATAATGGCTTTTGAATAATACATTACTTACTGTTGCACTGTGAGTTGCAGAACTGGGCTTTGCATTGAATTGTAATGATCCTATACTACTTTCATATGCGATGCCTCGAGTAGGTAGTGACCCTTCCTGGAAACGTCCCACAACTGTTCTTGCCAACCCCTCAGTGTTGGAACCTGTAAGAGTGCTCAAGTCAGCAAGCTGTTGGACTCTACCTCGATTCAAATTGTCGAGTACTCCTGGTGAACTCTTCTCATAGAACGTGTGTCTGCACATATCAATGTTTGAGGATGTGGTCTCCAGGGGGAGCGTGCTACTTCGGCACAAACTGCACCATGGCATACACGCTCCAAGATGATTTTATTCATCAGCAAAACATTGTGGGGCAGGGAGATCCTATATTGGTTCACCAGGATTCGATCCATGCCCAGTTGTTGAGATATGCAAGTGAGAGGACCTTTTCATAACCATTTGTCGTCTAGACAGTGTTGAATTGATGTGGCCTTCATGGACCACTGTTGAACAAATGCTGTAGGAGATCTTTCAAGCCATAGCAACAGACTAGTGTCACCATCTGTGCCTCCTACCAAACATCCTTAGTTTACTGAAACTCTTACCCCAGATTCATTTGGTGCTGTGGCACCAGGGACATAGGCTTACTTACGCTCCATTTGTTTTGTATTATGATCACATGCATCAGACCTGCCAACTGCCTCCATCTGATGCATAGTATTTTCTGTCTTCACACGGTCACCAGGTGAAGTGGAGCCAATATCACACAGCGAGCACAGAGGGAGCCGAAAAGTCCTGCATAGAGTAGCTTTGCAGCTTTGAGGCTCTTCACCCTCAAAGTCAATTAAGGGTTTTATATCCACCCCAGTGAAGGTGGGCTGAGAAACCTTTTGTTTTTTATAATATTAAGAGGCTTTGAAAAGTTGTGTAGGCTGCAAAGGTCTCCACCCTGCTCCTTTTCCCGTGCCCTGCTATATCCTTTTCTCCAAGGCTCTACAGCAGTGAAGTGCTCAAACCTCAGCCCCTTTCCCCATCACGCCTGCCACATACTGTGAAAAAGTTTTCTGGATTGGCTGATCTGCATGCATAGTTCATGATATAGCTGACCCAGGATGAAGATTCAGAGATTGCTATGAGAGGGCTGGGAGAGCAGGGCACATGAGTATTGAAAGCTGTTTGGATTCAGGAGACTGCTGTTTCCGTTGACGCTTTGGTGATCACTAGAAGCAGTTCATATTGTAAAAATACTTTTAAAATTACCTGAAATGTTTTCAGATTTTTTCCTTAAATGGAGGTGAAATCTGCAGTGAAAATCTATGGAAACAACATTCACAATATTTGAGTATTGTTCATTATATGCCCAAAATGGCATATACAACTTAACATAGCACTGATTGTAGTTTTAAACGTTTCTGAGGTTTTTGAAAGTAAACAAATTGAAATATGGAGGCTTTTTGTCCCAGTCACTCAGGTCCCTAAAGGCCTCCTTTGTGTGTCTTTGTTGTCAAAGTATCTGCTGTCCTGCCATACCTCTCTCACTACACTTGCTGCCCTGGTGCCTTGTACTCTGCACCTCGCCACAGCTGCCTGTTGTGTCTCTGTGTGTCTATAGATTTACAGCTGCCTGCCATGTTAGAACAAGATAGGAAAGAGCCTACCCCAAGTTACTAAAGTGACTCGAGTTGAGTATCTGTTTAGTAAATACTAACTTTCCAGATGCCTCTAGCCAGTCAAGCCTGAAATTCAGCTGAGCGTTCATTAATTAAAATAAATAAGAGTATATCAGTCGGTACCATTGGTGTTAATCAATGGATAGAGAGTCTGTTTTCCCCTGCTTACTTGGACCAAGTCATTCCTCTTTTCTTTTTTGTGCCTCTCAATACCTTCTCTCTTTTAAACAGAGATAAAATGCCTGTATTTAATTTCCTCAAATTCAAAATTCTTAGCGAAATTTCCAAACATTGTATCGCATTATTAAGTATTTGTCTGCAGATTTGGACTGCCCCTGGTGGCTGTTAGATTCCCTGCTTTTAGAAAGCACTACTTTTGTCATTCCAGCCCTGATGTTCCACCAATCAGGATATAATACCAAATTTACAGCTTACTGACTCACTCCTTGCTTACAGACAACCCTGATCCTGACACCCACCTCTACTGGTCTCCCTTCCAGGCTGTCTCCCAGTCTTTCCGCCCAACGGTGTAGTGCCTGATCCAGCGGGCTACAGAAAATATATCATAAACTACGCTACCCAACTTCATAACCTATAAACAAAATTCTATATTAAACATGGACCCATTTATGAACCTGATATATTTTGGGCCTACTGAATCAGGTGGTCAGAATAAATCTATATACACATTACCTACACACTATATACATATTTATACATTTGCAGAAATAATATTGTCATTAGAATAAAATCCAACCATTTAAACGACCACCATAGGCGACGTGATCTAGCTAATAGTAACCTACACTTCTGAATAACCAAGACCAGCTTGTTTGTCAAAAGTAAGATTTTATTTTCTAAATTATGGTATATATGTTGTAAGTTTTATAAATGAAATTTATTAGCAATAAAGCAAGCATGATGGTAAGAAATAAGAAAAATACAATTTAAGCAATTGAATTAACTTCAAAGAATTATATAAAGTTTAGCATTTCTAAAACCTATTTCTCTAACTGAGCTAAATGGACAGAAATTAAAGTAAAGATCTTTGAGGATTCTTACGTGCTCCACGCAAAGTCCAGCAGCACATCACCCTCATCGGAAAGTCAGAAAGCAGCAGCCAGCCCAACCCTAAGAGCATGACTTTTTATACCTTTCTACGCTAACTAAACTAGCAAAGGAAAGTTTTCAGAATTACTCGACGTCCCATTGGCTGAGAGTGACAAGTGACATGTCACCCGATTCTTAAAAAGTTCCACAAAATCATGTCTTACAAAGACCATTGTCTCTTCCACGTGAAGCCAGAGGCTTCCTACGATTGCAACTTTGTTTTAAGTCATCCTCGCAGCTTCCATAGTCTTACAGTGCAACTTCCGCGGATGCCAAGTTAAGGACTGACAAAAAGTTCACTTTCGACCTTGGCCATGTCCGACAGAATGATGTCAGCTCATCAGTTTTTGTTTTGTGAATGCAGCTTCAATAAACGTTTTAATTCAGAATGGGCGTCTCGTGACTTTCTGCAGAAATATGGATTAGCTCTTTTTCTGCGGCTCAAATAGCTAGGCCTCAAAAGCAGGCAACTTATGATTTCTAGTATAAAACAAACACAAGAAAAGTATTAATGTAAGAAATAAAGTATATTCTGTATCCACCCCATGGTTTACTAAATAATTAACCCACCCGATTAATCAAAATGTTACCTAGCCATTGCAAACAAATAAAGCAGCGTTTATATTTACCAGTCTCCGTTTTTCTATGAGACCCATATGCACCTAGAATAGTAGAAATGACATCACACAGACAAGAAAAAGCAAAACAAGCACATGCTTATTTTAAGTATGCAGCAATTAGTAATGACAAAAACGAAAACAATAAATTATTTTATTATTTTGCACGAACAAAAAGATGCAACAAATATGCACGTTTATGAGCACACATGTTAGTCCCCCCACGTGTAAAGTTTAATCTAGGTTGTATTAGCACGACATATCACAAATCATTAATAATTTTATTCATGTTATGGAAATGTGACTTCACGAGTTTAAACAAAATTTTGTTTTCTATCTCGCTCCATCAACTCCCTCATCTGGTGATTAACAAATCACCACACCAGCACTCAAATTTTTGGAAAATTAAAATTTTAAGAAATCGATTCAAATTCATTTGTATTAGTAAACCTAAAAGTCTGTTTCAGCATAATCCTTGCAATTAACATGACGCTTTCTATGTAACTCCTGCAACTCAATCTCCCTTTCCTCTTCTTTTCTGAGTTTATAGATTCTTTTCTTTTCTCTCAAATGCTTCTTTCTTTTATGCAACAAACAACCTACTTTAGTCAAAATAAAAATGAATACTATTATAATCAAAGGTGCCAGAATCTTGCCAAGAATTGAACTTCCGATATTATGAAACCAGTTTTTAATTGCTTGAAACCTATTTGAAAGTTTCCCAGTAAAATCTTCTTCTTCTAAAGGAATTATTTCTGAATGCATTTGTGTAATATTCTTAATATACATTTCAATATTTTTACTTTCATCCGGTATATATGTACAGCAATGTTGGACATGTAAAATGCCACAGACTCCTCCCTCTTTTGCTAGGAGTATGTCTAAAGCAAGACGATCTTGAATTACCATGGATCTAATTGCAATAACTTCAACATTCACTAATTGAAACCCATCAGCAGTGTCAGTTGATAATCTATCAACTATAGTGGACAATTTTCTGATTCTCCCTGCATTTAGGGTTATACCAACAAAAGGTATTACAGCTTGGAAAATATCTCCCAGAACTTCAGTAAAAGTTTCTCTTTTAGCTCTATTTACATAATTATGAATTTTAAATAATCCTTCTGCTATAACAGGTGGAATTACTAAGTAAGTCCACTCAGGAGACTTGTATTTCTGGTTTGGTCTAATTATTCTCTTCCCTTTTCTCGATATCACTTCTATTTTCCTTCCAACTCCAACCTCTTTTCCAGGACTCTTTTGACTACTGATTTCTTCAACTTGTTCTATTGGCTTTTTAATCAATCTGACTCTCAATCTTCCACCAGGCCAGTAGTCTGCTTTTCTCACGTACTTTTTCTTTGGTTCAGAATTATTCGATTCTGATTTCCAAGTCCTTTTCTTTCCGTTTTCACTTTCACCTTCTATGTCACTTTCCTCAGTTTCGTAGTCTGAAATTTCAATTGACTCAGGAACTTCTCTATATGGCAATTTCACTCCTTCAGGAACTTCACTTTGTCTTCCATCACTGGTACTCGGTAATTCGTTCTCCTCCTCTTCCTCAATTACCTCTAGCTTCCCAGATTTCGGATTTTTGTTCCTTACTTCAGAGCTTGTTCTCTGCCTTTCGATACTCTCCTGGTCTGAAACTTCTTTCGGTTCAGCTTCTTTGTCTTCAATATAGACAACCGAATCCTCAGTTATCTTTCCTTTTAACAGATTCTCTTCACCTTCAGAATCTATTTCAATTACTTCTAAGTCTTTTCTTGTCAGATTTCCATTCACTGGCACAGTTTCCAGATGTCGACTTTCTTGTCGATCTTCAGAATCTGGAATTACTTCACCTTCTGTTCTGTCTTCTGCTTCAGAATCAGAGTCATCTGTGGTATCACTTTCAACATCAGAATTCTCAGGAGTTGGTATTGGAATAGTATGACTTGGATGAATCCAGCGCTTCAATCCTCTGCACTTTACAGCATTAGTAGTGATCAATATTACCTGCCTAGGTTTCTGCCATCTAGGAGATAGACAATTCCTCCTCCGATGTACTTTCGTTCTGACCCAGTCTCCAGGTCTCAGATCATGTGTCAAAACTTTGTCATTTGATTGTGCTTCAGTTCCCACCTGATTAGACACAGAAGTTACCATATCAGATAACCTTTTACAGTAATCCAAAATTGCACTGTCATTTATGCTCAACAGTTTACCTACAGGTACAAAAGCTTGCCTCATAACTCTTCCCATCAAAATTTCATGAGGACTCAAACCTGTCTTTTTATCTGGTGTACTTCTTATTGACATCAAAACAAGTGGAAGAGCATCAGTCCACTTAACTCCTGTCTCTAGACACATTTTTCCAATTCTGTTTTTGATAGTTCCATTTATTTGTTCAACTACACCTGATGCCTCTGGTCTGTATGCACAGTGTATTTTCTGCTCAATGCTCATAGCTTCGCAAATTAACTTCAACAGTTTGTTATCAAAATGACTTCCTCCATCACTCTCAATAGTAACTGGAAAACCGTACCTTGGAATGATTTCTCTGAGCATTAGTTTAGCTACTGTAATTGAATCACAATGTCGTGTAGGAAAAGCCTCTACCCACCTTGAGAATAAGCATACAATTACAAGTACATATTTCAAACAGTTGTGTAATGGCATTTCAATGAAATCTATTTGTAACCTGGTAAAGGGACCACCCTCTCGACCAATTATTCCTGTCCCCACCACTGATTTTCTGTTTGGATTCATTTGTTGGCATGACAAACACCTTTGACAAAAAGATTCTGCAATGGTTCTAAATTTGGTATTGAACCATGTTTCTTTAAACAGTCTGACCATAGAATCTCTTCCTAAATGTGCAGGACCATGATATAATCTGGCCATGTCAGAAATCATGCAATTTGGTAAAACTACTCTGCCATCTTTGTAAACCCACACTCCATCTTCATCACGTTGTCTACAATCTGATCTTAACCACTGGTCTTTTTCTTCATCATCTGCTTCATTTTGTAAATCTCTAATCTCATTCCATGTTTCTACAACAGTTGTTAGCATTAATGAATTTGAATCAGTTTCTGTACTTCTATTCCGATTGTAAGAATAATTTTTCCTTGCGCAGTACTTTGCTGTTTCATCTGCGAAGGCATTTCCTTTGGAAATATAATCAGTCCCTCTAGTGTGTGCTGCACACTTGACTATGGCAATTTCTTTTGGCAATTGTATTGCTTCAATTAATCTTCTAATGAAAACTGCATTTTTAATTGGTGATCCTGTTGATGTCATGTATCCTCTCTGTGACCAGAGTTGTCCATAATCATGCACAACTCCGTACCCATACTGACTATCAGTAATGATGGTAACTCTTATATCTTTTGATATTTCACATGCACGAATTAAAGCAATCAATTCAGCTACTTGAGCTGAACGAACTCCTTCAAGACATGATGCTTCTTTAATGTTTTCGACTGTACAAACTGAGTATGAAGCTTTCAAGACACCACCTTCGGATCTTAAGCATGAGCCATCTACAAAGTAGACAAAATCCGATTCAGACAAAGGTCTGTCTTTGATGTCTTTTCTGGGTTTAGTGCAGAACTCCATGACATCTAAACATTCATGTTCTGTCTCAATGTCATTAACAATTTCAGAATCAGGCAGTAATGTAGAAGGATTCAGATTCAAACATCTTGAAATCGAAACATTATCTGCTCCCAGTATGATTTTCTCATACTTTGTCAATCTGCTACTTGTTAAATGTTGAGTCTTACCTCTTGTCAGTAATATTTCAACTGAATGAGGCACAAAAACTTTCACAGGAAATCCCATAATGATTCCTTCACTTTGTTCAAGGCTGATACTTGTAGCTGCAACTGCTTTTAAACAACCTGGTAATGCTTTTGCAATTGGATCAAGAACTGCAGAGAAGTATGCAATAGGTTTCTTTAGGTTTCCATGTCTCTGAATTAACACAGATAATGCACATCCTTCTCTCTCACTGCAATACAGTTCAAAATCTTTCTCATAATTTGGCATACCCAAAGCAGGAGCTTGGCATAAGCTCTTTTTCAAGTTTTCAAAAGATTCCATCTCAACATCATTGAGAATAATTGGATCTTTTACATCTGATTTGGTCAGTCTTTGTAGTGGTTTCGCAATTACTGAAAATCCACTTATCCATTGTCGACAGTAACCTACCATTCCTAAGAACATTCTGACTTGTCTTTGTGTTCTTGGTGGTAACATTGCTTGAATCATTTTTATTCTCTCTATTGTTACTTGTCTTTTTCCCTTTGCAATTCTGTGACCAAGATATTTCACTTCTTGTTTGCAAAACTGTAGTTTTGCTGGGGACACTTTATGTCCTTCCTCTGCAAGGCGATTTAACAGAATTATTGTGTCTGTTACACAATTTTCTCTTGTCTTTGCAGCTATTAACAAATCATCAATATACTGCACCAGCGTAGACCTACCTGGTAAGTCTAAATCTTCTAATGATCTTTTTAACAGTTCGTTAAAGATTGAAGGACTTTCTGTATAGCCCTGAGGGATTCTTGTCCATCCAAGGGTCTTACCTTGGAATCTGAAAGCAAAGATTTCATAACTGTCTGGATGTAGAGGAACAGTAAAGAATGCATTGCAAAGGTCAATGACTGTGTACCATTCAGCATCATATGGAATCTGAAATAGAATTACTGCTGGATTTGGAACCACAGGACAACATGGAATAACAATTTGATTAACCTTTCTCAAATCTTGTACGATCCTAAATGTTCCGTTAGCCTTTTTAACTCCCATAATTGGTGAATTACAAGAGCTACTCTTCATTTCTTTTAATACACCTTGCTTGATTAACTTTCCAATTACAGGTGTAATACCTTCAATTGTTTCTGTTTTCATTTTATACTGTGGAGTGTTTGGAAATTCTATTCCCTGCTTCAATGCAATTTTAACAGGATCTACGTTTTTCATCAGACCCATCTCATTCCCATTAAAATCCCATATTTCAGATTTCACTGTTTCTTTTAGCTCTTCAGGTAAATCCTTTTCTTCAAATGCAGGAAACAATTTTGTTTCTTCTGCTTCCATCATCATCATTGTCATTCTGTACAAACCATCTTCCTCCATTGTTTGTAACTCAACTCCTTCAGGAGAACAATATATTCTGCAATTCATTTTACATAGGATGTCCCTACCTAATAGATTTACTGGACTACTATTACAAACCACAAATCTGTGTTTGTCTCTGTAATTTCCAATTTCAACTGGTACTGGATCAGTTAAGTCTGTTTTAATTTGCTGATTACTTACTCCGACAACTTGGATGGTATCCCCAGAGAGAGGTAGGTTTTCAATTTCCACTGATCTAACAGTAGAACGGGTAGCACCAGTGTCCACTAGAAAAGTGATGTCTACATCATTAACTTTCCCGTTTACATAAGGACCAGACTGGTCAACCTCAAGAGTGGCTCCAACAACACACTCTTCCTCCTCTCTCGGGCACCGTCAACAATAATCATCAGAATCACTGTCTTGGCTTTCTGTTAATAAAAACTGTTGTGAAGCATTTTGCATTTGAACCCTTTGCTGCTTTTGCTGTTTTTGTGGTTTTATTACCTGTTCACATCCCTGAAATCCCACGTTTGGATTATATTTTTGAACTCCCCCACAATTCGGAAAAGGTGGTTGTGGCAACTGGTCCTGACGATTATTCACCTGTTGTTGTTGCTGTTGTTGTAACTGTCGCTGAACATTAAATTCATTTAACCCCTGTTGCATCTGTAGCTGTTGCTGCACGTTAACACCATTCTGCATCTGTGGATTCAATAAGGGATTCTTTAAGTTTCTAGGAGGATGAGGACACTCGTCCCTCCAATGTCCAATCTCGCCACAATTAAAACAAGGTAATCTTTGTTTCAGCTCTTCTATCTTTGGGCTAAATTTCTTTTGGAAATTATTACCTTTAAACTTTCCTTGTATCTGGTTCGTATTTCCAGTTTGAACAAAATTAGTGTTCTTATTTCCCATGCTGGCAATCTGTTGCTCAGCCACCTTTACCTGTGCCCACATGGCTTTCTCCTTCAGCTTCTTCTGTTTTACTTCTAATTCATCGCTACAATATTTTGCTTTTCTCAGAATATCATCTATAGATAGTGCTTGCCATCCGACAATACTAGTTCTGATCATTTCTCCAATTTCAGGTTTTAGTCCATAAACAAATCTATAGATAAAATGACTCATGTCTTTCTCATCTAATTTTTCATAACCACTGTATTGTTTAAAGATTAACAGTAGTCTTTCATAAAAAGAATGAACTGATTCTTTTGTTTCCTGCTCTGTTCTTTCTATTTTAACCCAATCAACTTCTTTGGGTGGAATTTTGTTTTTCATCCAAACAATTACTTTCTCATAAAAATCCATTACAAGTGGATTTGGGGCACCTGTTTCTTTGATTCGCTCAGGTTCTGTTTTTGGCCAACTAATAGATATTTTACATTCTGTCCAAAGGTCAGATGGAACAACAATGTCAAAAAATCCATCCAAATCAATCCACAGAACTTTTGACACTTTGATAAATCTATCGACTTGCCTGTACCACTCAACAGGTTTCTCTCTTAATTTAGGAAAATCATTTGTGAATAACAGAATGTCTTGTCTTGACCATGGGACATGAACATATCCTCCACCCGCAACTTCTCTCATTGGAAATTGTTTTGACATTCTTTCTAATCTTTCATCTTCCTTCCTTTTGGTCCATTTCACTCTCCATTTGTTCAGTTCTCCTAGCTTTTTGATATAGACAATCAAATCTTTAATGTGAACTATTCTTCCCATTGAGTTCAAACTCTCAATGTCACTTTCTGAAAAATCTAATCTGTAATGCTTTGCAAAATTCTTTTGTTTACTTACATCGATTTCAAGTTCTGTAGCTAGATCCTCTAATTGATCATATTTATTTTTCGTTTTCCATTGAATACTTTTGCAAATGAATAATAGTTCATCATCCCGATAGTAATTTAAACTATCTGGGCCAATTGTTCCAATTATTAATTCTTCAATATTCGCTTTCAATTTGGCCACATCAAGCTTTGGTGTGGTTACCCTAACTTCAGGACTCCCTACATCTAACATAGCACCCATTGGTGTTTTTGGAGATAAATCCTCATTAAAGGTTAAATCAGGCATTCTTGATCTAGAAGTGTTTAATTCAGTCAAGTCTGAATAAAATTTTTCAGCAGGCTTTTGAATTTCTGTATTTAAAGGAATAGTTAATCCAGTTTTGTTTGTATTTCTTTGATCAAATACAGGCTGAACAGGACCTATTGTTACTGGAACTGTAACAGCTTCCATGCCTTTTGTCATTCTTTTGATTAATTCTTCTTTAGACCTTAAGTATTCATTATAATCATCATCCTCAACATTTCTTGTCTCTCTTGTATAATCTTTTGGAGGTTCCCTTGCTCTTGGAGTCATTGAAAAATGTCTACCCTCATTTCGAGCATTCTCAAATTCTGGTCTTCTAGGAGTTTCAGTGATTTCACAATTGTTTGGATAAAGTTTAGGAGCTTCACTAATTGGAGGTGCACTCGGTGAAGTTTCAGTAGAAACCACCGGAGTAGACCATGATCTAGGAGGTCTCAAAGGCTGATTAGGCTGTTTATTTCTAGCAGTTGTATATATTTCTTCCATAATTGCATCCTCAGATTCACTTTCCATAGTTTTCCCTGTAGGAGAACCCATTACCATTTCATGAATTAAATACAATCCTTCACTCATGTTTCCCTGTCTCCACATTCGCAATCTATCTTCATGAGTTTCTCTTTTCCATGATGGATTTTTAGAAGGTCTTTTAATTCCACTAGCTTCTCTTTGTAATTGATACATCTCATCTTCCCACTCAACTAAAGCTTCAAATTGAGTTGGTCTCGGTTTTGGAACAAGAGCATTCATTTTCTCTCGTAAGTTTCTTAAAACTCTTACATTAAATGAACCATCATCAGGCCAAGCCAAAACACCATCGTTTTTAGTATAGCGTTTCCAACTGTCGAACCATAAGACAGTATGATATCCGTATTCACCTTCCATGTACGCTGCAGGTGTTTTATACTTATGAAGTAGTTTACCACCTCGCGTTTCGATTTTCTTGTCAGGTGAAAATAAATTCTTAAATTTCTGAAATAATGTTGTCTTTTTCTCAACATGTTTAAAATGATAACTCATTTTTAAAAGTTAAATTTAATTCACAAAATCGTTCGTAAAATATTTCCGGGATGTTCTGCAAAACAACCAATCCGTGCGCGAAACACACCAACAAGCCAATGGCAGTTGAGCTACGTCAGTTTCTTGCTCAACCAATAAATTTGGAGAATTTCCGAAGGACCAATCAGCTCACAGGCCGTCAGAGACTCAGGAGCCAATCAGAATACAGCTTGTGACGTAGGTCACCCAATCCCAGCGCGGTTCTGTGACGTACACAGCAGCTGCGGTTTCTCGCTTCTCACTCCTGGCGCTTACCCCTCCTTCACTAAATCTTTTCACAGCGCCATTTTAAGAACACTTTTCAGTGTAAATTAATTCTTAACAATGACTTATAAAGACAACATCTGTTCGTTTCACTAATTAGGATAGTTTACATACATTCAAGTATCCACACATCGGAATAGACGGCGCTATTCACACTAAGGATAATATTCAATTGTCAGTAGAGTAACCTTACCCCACCCTTCTAACACGTATAATTATGAACTCGCTTTGCTCTGAACCCACCGCGAAGTGAAAGTTCTAAGAGTTCCACTTGAACATAAAATACAACTCAAACTCGCACTTTTACACGGAAAATTCCCTAAATTCAAACACACATGAAATCCGTACAGGACTCTCACCTGTTTATAGAAATCATGCACCGTTAGTAAAATAACGACGTTATCCGTACAGGGCTCTCACCTGTTTATAGATATGAAACATGTACCCGTACAGGACTCTAACCTGTTTATAGATAATCATGCACCGACGTTAATTTTACCCTTCACTCAAGCTCGGATATAACTAATACTCTCATTACAGTGAGTTTTATGGAAGGCGCTTTGTCCCTATTCTCATGCTGCTTTAATTTTTTAGAAAATCCTCACTATACAAGATTCAGACCTAGCCCTAAAACTGTGCTGCTCGGCGACAACACTATGGTACACGGCGATACCTCTTGTGATACTCGGCGATATCACTACAAACTGAACAGATGGCTTGCGTGACTAATTTCTCGCCACACAATCTATACCGGTATAGCTTACAGATAGGCACGAAAAACGAACTTAACAAGTGTTAAAACATTAATCCTATTTCCATACCATGACGCAACCCTTAGCAACCAACATGTTACCTTGGTTACCCCTTAGCAACCATCAATTTCTGCTACCAGATAATTGATCCAGCGGGCTACAGAAAATATATCATAAACTACGCTACCCAACTTCATAACCTATAAACAAAATTCTATATTAAACATGGACCCATTTATGAACCTGATATATTTTGGGCCTACTGAATCAGGTGGTCAGAATAAATCTATATACACATTATCTACACACTATATACATATTTATACATTTGCAGAAATAATATTGTCATTAGAATAAAATCCAACCATTTAAACGACCACCATAGGCGACGTGATCTAGCTAATAGTAACCTACACTTCTGAATAACCAAGACCAGCTTGTTTGTCAAAAGTAAGATTTTATTTTCTAAATTATGGTATATATGTTGTAAGTTTTATAAATGAAATTTATTAGCAATAAAGCAAGCATGATGGTAAGAAATAAGAAAAATACAATTTAAGCAATTGAATTAACTTCAAAGAATTATATAAAGTTTAGCATTTCTAAAACCTATTTCTCTAACTGAGCTAAATGGACAGAAATTAAAGTAAAGATCTTTGAGGATTCTTACGTGCTCCACGCAAAGTCCAGCAGCACATCACCCTCATCGGAAAGTCAGAAAGCAGCAGCCAGCCCAACCCTAAGAGCATGACTTTTTATACCTTTCTACGCTAACTAAACTAGCAAAGGAAAGTTTTCAGAATTACTCGACGTCCCATTGGCTGAGAGTGACAAGTGACATGTCACCCGATTCTTAAAAAGTTCCACAAAATCATGTCTTACAAAGACCATTGTCTCTTCCACGTGAAGCCAGAGGCTTCCTACGATTGCAACTTTGTTTTAAGTCATCCTCGCAGCTTCCATAGTCTTACAGTGCAACTTCCGCGGATGCCAAGTTAAGGACTGACAAAAAGTTCACTTTCGACCTTGGCCATGTCCGACAGAATGATGTCAGCTCATCAGTTTTTGTTTTGTGAATGCAGCTTCAATAAACGTTTTAATTCAGAATGGGCGTCTCGTGACTTTCTGCAGAAATATGGATTAGCTCTTTTTCTGCGGCTCAAATAGCTAGGCCTCAAAAGCAGGCAACTTATGATTTCTAGTATAAAACAAACACAAGAAAAGTATTAATGTAAGAAATAAAGTATATTCTGTATCCACCCCATGGTTTACTAAATAATTAACCCACCCGATTAATCAAAATGTTACCTAGCCATTGCAAACAAATAAAGCAGCGTTTATATTTACCAGTCTCCGTTTTTCTATGAGACCCATATGCACCTAGAATAGTAGAAATGACATCACACAGACAAGAAAAAGCAAAACAAGCACATGCTTATTTTAAGTATGCAGCAATTAGTAATGACAAAAACGAAAACAATAAATTATTTTATTATTTTGCACGAACAAAAAGATGCAACAAATATGCACGTTTATGAGCACACATGTTAGTCCCCCCACGTGTAAAGTTTAATCTAGGTTGTATTAGCACGACATATCACAAATCATTAATAATTTTATTCATGTTATGGAAATGTGACTTCACGAGTTTAAACAAAATTTTGTTTTCTATCTCGCTCCATCATGCCCAATCAGTACAAGGCAATGAGAGCACAAGGATCCAGGGATCTTATACTTGTGGCCAGTGTTCTTTGTGTTGCATATGGCTTCCATTGGAAACCTTTAGCGTGAATAATCAAATCGGAATCTGCTTATTCATTGCAGTGACATCACAACAGTGTTTAATTGAATCAGTTAACCACTGTTGTGACGTGACATAGGTGGAACGCTCACTTCCCGTTTTTGATGCTGCTCCGCCTGGGTGTCCAGAGACCCGAGCGTTGCAGCACAATAGCAATTTGTGGTCTCCTCCTCATCCTCCTAGGTCACTACCGAAGGGGGGACTAGAAAACATGGGCCGTGCTATGCCTGTGCCAGCTGCCTTCTCTCCCCGTCAACCTAGGTCTCTGCAGTGCCATATTAAGGAGGAAATGAAGCTGCGCTGACGAATGACTCTCACAGAGGCGCGATCAGTGCACTGCTAGCTCTGGGTTGTGTGTGAAAGCGAGAAGTGTGCCTTTAGGCTAGGTTTGGTTGAGAGACTGATATGTGATCGGGTGGTGGCAGCAGGCTAGGTATTTTTTGGGCACATGTAGCATATCTGCCTTTTTACATGGCCATTCCAGATTTTGACTTTTTTCTGGACCATATGCCAGACTTTGGAGACCGGAAGATTTTCCTGTATGAAAGATAATACTGATATGACGAAATAATCTCTAAATTAATGCAAATGGTCTGAAATGAAGATTAGGGTCTTGTTTGCCCAGAGAAATGTGTTCCACTGCAGCTGAGGTAATGCCATGTGGGTTTGGAGCAGAGTTTGTTGATGCATCAAGTGGTTAATGAGTGATGTTAATGAGAAGTAGAGAACAAGCATTTACAATGCAATGGTTTTGCCTTTGTTAAAGTTAGAGCTATTGGCATTGCTCTTGACACTCTGAAGCTCCACTCTGCACTCTGAAGCTCCACTCTGCACTCTGAAGCTCCACTCTGCACTCTGAAGCTCCACTCTGCACTCTGAAGCTCCACTCTGCACTCTGAAGCTCCACTCTGCACTCTGAAGCTGCACTCTGAAGCTCCACTCTGCACTCTGAAGCTGCACTCTGAAGCTCCACTCTGCACTCTGAAGCTCCACTTTGAAGCTCCACTCTGAAGCTCCACTCTGAAGCTCCACTCTGAAGCTCCACTCTGAAGCTCCACTCTGAAGCTCCACTCTGAAGCTCCACTCTGAAGCTCCACTCTGAAGCTCCACTCTGCACTCTGAAGCTCCACTCTGAAGCTCCACTCTGCACTCTGAAGCTCCACTCTGAATCTGCACTCTGAAGCTCCACTCTGCACTCTGAAGCTCCACTCTGAATCTGAAGCTCCACTCTGAAGCTCCACTCTGCACTTTGAAGCTCCACTCTGAATCTGAAGCTCCACTCTGAAGCTCCACTCTGCACTCTGAAGCTCCACTCTGCACTCTAAAGCTCCACTCTGAAGCTCCACTCTGCACTCTGAAGCTCCACTCTGAATCTGCACTCTGAAGCTCCACTCTGCACTCTGAAGCTCCACTCTGAAGCTCCACTCTGAAGCTCCACTCTGAAGCTCCACTCTGAAGCTCCACTCTGAAGCTCCAACTCTGAATCCACTCTGCACTCTGAAGCTCCACTCTGAAGCTCCACTCTGCACTCTGAAGCTCCACTCTGCACCTAAGCCACTCCTGCACTCTGAAGCATCTGAACTCACTCTGCACTCTAAAGCTCCACTCTGAAGCTCCACTTGCACTCTAAAGCTCCTCTAGAAGCTCCACTCTGATAGCCACTCGCACTCTGAAGCTCCACTCTGCACTCTAAAGCTCCACTCTGAAGCTCCACTCTGCACTCTGAAGCTCCACTCTGAATCTGAAGCTCCACTCTGAAGCTCCACTCTGCACTCTGAAGCTCCACTCTGAAGCTCCACTCTGCACTCTAAAGCTCCACTCTGAAGCTCCACTCTGCACTCTAAAGCTCCACTCTGAAGCTCCACTCTGCACTCTAAAGCTCCACTCTGAAGCTCCACTCTGCACTCTCAAGCTCCACTCTGAAGCTCCACTCTGCACTCTAAAGCTCCACCTGCACTCTAAAGCTCCACTCTGAAGCTCCACTCTGCACTCTAAAGCTCCACTCTGAAGCTCCACTCTGCACTCTGAAGCTCCACTCTGAATCTGCACTCTGAAGCTCCACTCTGCACTCTGAAGCTCCACTCTGAAGCTCCACTCTGCACTCTAAAGCTCCACTCTGAAGCTCCACTCTGCACTCTAAAGCTCCACTCTGAAGCTCCACTCTGCACTCTAAAGCTCCCCCACTCTGAAGCTCCACTCTGCACTGAAGCTCCACTCTGAAGCTCCACTCTGAAGCTCCACTCTGAAGCTCCACTCTGAAGCTCCACTCTGAAGCTCCACTCTGAAGCTCCACTCTGAAGCTCCACTCTGCACTCTGAAGCTCCACTCTGCACTCTGAAGCTCCACTCTGATGCTCCACTCTGATGCTCCACTCTGATGCTCCACTCTGATGCTCCACTCTGATGCTCCACTCTGATGCTCCACTCTGCACTCTAAAGCTCCACTCTGAAGCTCCACTCTGCACTCTGAAGCTCCACTCTGATGCTCCACTCTGAAGCTCCACTCTGCACTCTAAAGCTCCACTCTGAAGCTCCACTCTGCACTCTGAAGCTCCACTCTGAAGCTCCACTCTGCACTCTGAAGCTCCACTCTGCACTCTGAAGCTCCACTCTGAAGCTCCACTCTGCACTCTGAAGCTCCACTCTGAAGCTCCACTCTGAAGCTCCACTCTGAAGCTCCACTCTGAAGCTCCACTCTGAAGCTCCACTCTGAAGCTCCACTCTGAAGCTCCACTCTGAAGCTCCACTCTGCACTCTAAAGCTCCACTCTGAAGCTCCACTCTGCACTCTAAAGCTCCACTCTGAAGCTCCACTCTGCACTCTAAAGCTCCACTCTGAAGCTCCACTCTGCACTCTAAAGCTCCACTCTGAAGCTCCACTCTGAAGCTCCACTCTGAAGCTCCACTCTGAAGCTCCACTCTGAAGCTCCACTCTGAAGCTCCACTCTGCACTCTGAAGCTCCACTCTGAAGCTCCACTCTGCACTCTAAAGCTCCACTCTGAAGCTCCACTCTGCACTCTAAAGCTCCACTCTGAAGCTCCACTCTGCACTCTAAAGCTCCACTCTGAAGCTCCACTCTGAAGCTCCACTCTGAAGCTCCACTCTGAAGCTCCACTCTGAAGCTCCACTCTGAAGCTCCACTCTGAAGCTCCACTCTGAAGCTCCACTCTGATGCTCCACTCTGATGCTCCACTCTGCACTCTGAAGCTCCACTCTGAAGCTCCACTCTGAAGCTCCACTCTGATGCTCCACTCTGCACTCTGAAGCTCCACTCTGATGCTCCACTCTGCACTCTGAAGCTCCACTCTGAAGCTCCACTCTGAAGCTCCACTCTGAAGCTCCACTCTGAAGCTCCACTCTGAAGCTCCACTCTGAAGCTCCACTCTGAAGCTCCACTCTGCACTCTGAAGCTCCACTCTGAATCTGAAGCTCCACTCTGAAGCTCCACTCTGCACTCTGAAGCTCCACTCTGCACTCTGAAGCTCCACTCTGCACTCTGAAGCTCCACTCTGCACTCTGAAGCTCCACTCTGAACTCTAAAGCTCCACTCTGAAGCTCCACTCTGAACTCTAAAGCTCCACTCTGAAGCTCCACTCTGCACTCTAAAGCTCCACTCTGAAGCTCCACTCTGCACTCTAAAGCTCCACTCTGAAGCTCCACTCTGCACTCTAAAGCTCCACTCTGAAGCTCCACTCTGCACTCTGAAGCTCCACTCTGAATCTGCACTCTGAAGCTCCACTCTGCACTCTGAAGCTCCACTCTGAAGCTCCACTCTGAAGCTCCACTCTGAAGCTCCACTCTGAAGCTCCACTCTGAAGCTCCACTCTGAAGCTCCACTCTGAATCTGCACTCTGAAGCTCCACTCTGAATCTGCACTCTGAAGCTCCACTCTGCACTCTGAAGCTCCACTCTGAAGCTCCACTCTGCACTCTGAAGCTCCACTCTGCACTCTGAAGCTCCACTCTGAATCTGCACTCTGAAGCTCCACTCTGCACTCTGAAGCTCCACTCTGAAGCTCCACTCTGCACTCTGAAGCTCCACTCTGAAGCTCCACTCTGCACTCTGAAGCTCCACTCTGAAGCTCCACTCTGCACTCTGAAGCTCCACTCTGAAGCTCCACTCTGAAGCTCCACTCTGCACTCTGAAGCTCCACTCTGAAGCTCCACTCTGAAGCTCCACTCTGAAGCTCCACTCTGAAGCTCCACTCTGAAGCTCCACTCTGCACTCTGAAGCTCCACTCTGAAGCTCCACTCTGCACTCTGAAGCTCCACTCTGAAGCTCCACTCTGCACTCTGAAGCTCCACTCTGAAGCTCCACTCTGAAGCTCCACTCTGAAGCTCCACTCTGCACTCTGAAGCTCCACTCTGAAGCTCCACTCTGCACTCTGAAGCTCCACTCTGAAGCTCCACTCTGAAGCTCCACTCTGCACTCTGAAGCTCCACTCTGAAGCTCCACTCTGCACTCTGAAGCTCCACTCTGAAGCTCCACTCTGCACTCTGAAGCTCCACTCTGAAGCTCCACTCTGAAGCTCCACTCTGAAGCTCCACTCTGAAGCTCCACTCTGAAGCTCCACTCTGAAGCTCCACTCTGCACTCTGAAGCTCCACTCTGAAGCTCCACTCTGAAGCTCCACTCTGAAGCTCCACTCTGAAGCTCCACTCTGAAGCTCCACTCTGAAGCTCCACTCTGAAGCTCCACTCTGAAGCTCCACTCTGCACTCTGAAGCTCCACTCTGAAGCTCCACTCTGAAGCTCCACTCTGAAGCTCCACTCTGAAGCTCCACTCTGAAGCTCCACTCTGAAGCTCCACTCTGCACTCTGAAGCTCCACTCTGAAGCTCCACTCTGCACTCTGAAGCTCCACTCTGAAGCTCCACTCTGAAGCTCCACTCTGAAGCTCCACTCTGAAGCTCCACTCTGAAGCTCCACTCTGAAGCTCCACTCTGAAGCTCCACTCTGAAGCTCCACTCTGAAGCTCCACTCTGAATCTGCACTCTGAAGCTCCACTCTGCACTCTGAAGCTCCACTCTGAAGCTCCACTCTGCACTCTGAAGCTCCACTCTGCACTCTGAAGCTCCACTCTGAAGCTCCACTCTGAAGCTCCACTCTGAAGCTCCACTCTGAAGCTCCACTCTGCACTCTGTAGCTCCACTCTGAAGCTCCACTCTGAAGCTCCACTCTGCACTCTGTAGCTCCACTCTGAAGCTCCACTCTGTAGCTCCACTCTGAAGCTCCACTCTGAAGCTCCACTCTGAATCTGCACTCTGAAGCTCCACTCTGCACTCTGAAGCTCCACTCTGAAGCTCCACTCTGCACTCTGAAGCTCCACTCTGCACTCTGAAGCTCCACTCTGCACTCTGAAGCTCCACTCTGAAGCTCCACTCTGAAGCTCCACTCTGAAGCTCCACTCTGCACTCTGTAGCTCCACTCTGAAGCTCCACTCTGAAGCTCCACTCTGCACTCTGTAGCTCCACTCTGAAGCTCCACTCTGAAGCTCCACTCTGCACTCTGTAGCTCCACTCTGTAGCTCCACTCTGAAGCTCCACTCTGAAGCTCCACTCTGAAGCTGCACTCTGAAGCTCCACTCTGAAGCTCCACTCTGCACTCTGAAGCTCCACTCTGAAGCTCCACTCTGAAGCTCCACTCTGAAGCTCCACTCTGAAGCTCCACTCTGAAGCTCCACTCTGAAGCTCCACTCTGAAGCTCCACTCTGAAGCTCCACTCTGCACTCTGAAGCTCCACTCTGCACTCTGAAGCTCCACTCTGCACTCTGAAGCTCCACTCTGCACTCTGAAGCTCCACTCTGAAGCTCCACTCTGAAGCTCCACTCTGAAGCTCCACTCTGAAGCTCCACTCTGAAGCTCCACTCTGAAGCTCCACTCTGAAGCTCCACTCTGAAGCTCCACTCTGCACTCTGAAGCTCCACTCTGCACTCTGAAGCTCCACTCTGAAGCTCCACTCTGAAGCTCCACTCTGAAGCTCCACTCTGAAGCTCCACTCTGAAGCTCCACTCTGAAGCTCCACTCTGAAGCTCCACTCTGAAGCTCCACTCTGCACTCTGAAGCTCCACTCTGAAGCTCCACTCTGCACTCTGAAGCTCCACTCTGAAGCTCCACTCTGCACTCTGAAGCTCCACTCTGAAGCTCCACTCTGAAGCTCCACTCTGAAGCTCCACTCTGAAGCTCCACTCTGAAGCTCCACTCTGAAGCTCCACTCTGAACTCTGAAGCTCCACTCTGCACTCTGAAGCTGCACTCTGAAGCTGCACTCTGAAGCTCCACTCTGAAGCTCCACTCTGAAGCTCCACTCTGAAGCTCCACTCTGAAGCTCCACTCTGAAGCTCCACTCTGAAGCTCCACTCTGAAGCTCCACTCTGCACTCTGAAGCTCCACTCTGAAGCTCCACTCTGAAGCTCCACTCTGAAGCTCCACTCTGAAGCTCCACTCTGCACTCTGAAGCTCCACTGAAGCTACACACCGCGCAGGGCAGCTCTGGATGCTGATGCGAGAGGCCAGCTGGGAGGCGCGCTGCTCGTCTTCCTGCTCGTGCTGACTCGGAGAGAAAACTTGTTTTCATTGGGAGAGCGGCCTTCAAAGACCCGGTCACTGCGCCTCTCCGAGTGTTTAGCTTGGGATAAAATGGGCGCAGTGTTGTGGTGATGACAGTAGAGCAAGGGAGGTGCCGGCAATGCCGGACCAGACTCGGGGGCGTTCCCGGCGTCGCGTGACGTCGGCAAAAGGCAAAGAATGTCAGGAACGCCCCCGTGTCTGGTCCGGCATTGACGGACAGGCCCCTCGTCCAATGGCAATGCTCCGTTTACGGAGCCAGCCAATCAATGACGAGGGCCGACCCAAAGCACCCTACAGTTCTCAACAGGATTTCGCCTGCGCGAAAAGCTGCGCAGAGCGCAGCTTTCGCTAGGCAAAACCTAAAAAGGGGCCTGCCTTGCTTTGTACCGCTCTGAAATGGATAGGATTCAGACGTTGTTCCCTAGCTTGTCTTTAAAACCTCTGTATTCTCCCTTAGGCATAAAGGGGCATAATATCAAGGGGGTTTATCTCCGCTTTTTTGGCTTTAAAAGCCAAGAAAGCGGAGATAAAATTATCTCCCTATTACCTAGCTGTCGCTAACACCAGTTAGCGACAGCTAGTAGGAGATAGCGACCATCTTGGGCCCCACTTTGCATGTCAGTGATATTTATCACTAATGACATGCAAAGTGGGCGTGCCAAGATGTTAGCGACTGGAAACAGTCGCTAACATCGCTATCTCCTATTACCAACTTTTGGAGATATTCGCGCTAAGCGCGAATATCTCCAAAAACTAACACCTGCCCTGAGCAGTTCTTAGCCATGTTATCCAATGGGAGGTGGATAACATGGCTAAGAGCATTAGCTCGGTAATGCATGAATATCGCTGACTTTTCAGCGATATTCATGCATTGCGGCCGTTTTTTATCGCATTTGCGATAAACCTTGATAATAGCAAGGTTTATCTGCGATAATTTCTGACGATGCTTAGCGGTAACAAATTCGTTGCTAAGCATCGTTAGCGATAAATATCGCTTAACGTTGGTAATATGCCCCACAGTGCTTCCAGTTCACTTGATGGAATGACTTTTCAACATCTAACAAGATTGCGCTGTTTGAGCTCATGCCATCTCCGTTCCCAGGAATCATGCCATTTAGTTACTTTGTGCCTCTTTTCCCAAGTTTAACCTTCATGAAGCCAGATTGCCCTTTCATTGACACCTTTTAAGGTCTCGCTGGTGTTAGCAGCGCATAGCGCTGCTCCAGCGAAAGACCTATTGTTGTGGGTTTGCCGGGAATGGAGGACAGGGGGGTGGTTACGCGCTTTTCTTGGCGATTTGACCTCGTGGACGCGCATGCCCAGCCCGGCCCCGTGCATATCTCCTGTCCCACATTCACAGCCTCTCTCATCGCGCGCAGACACAGCCACACTCACGCATGCGCACGCACACACACATACACCCACGCAGGCACATCAGGACGCACTTACACAGACACCCAGCCCCACATATACACACGCACAGCTAACAGACACACAGTCACACATATACATACACACGCACAGTTACACACACAGCTACACCCACACATGCGCACACACGCGCACACACCCCCCACTCCCACCCCACTCACCGGCTGACGCTGAGACTCGAACCTGGCTCCCTTTCCAAATTCAGATACTATGGCCGTTACCCTCTCCCTTTCCTGCTTTGACTGGTACATTACATATTTCTCAGGACTGAAAAGTCCAGACCACTTTCAAAGAGGCACAGGGTCTTCTCACCTGCAGGCGCAGTTCTTTCTGATGCCTCCTGAACTCTTAAGTAACAGTGACAGGAGATTCTCTGCAGTGTGCGGCTCGTTCTAGTGACGTTATTCACACCAGGGAGGCAACTACGACCGCCATCTTGAGTGTGGCAAGACCCTCCCAGGCTCCTAAACGCGGGCTGCTGTCAGGCGCTTGCTCTGGCAGTATGATATGATTTAGCGCGCTGTGCCCTGCTCTGGGATGCCAAGAAAATGAAACTTTCACCTGCCCCGATCTGTTAGAGACAGTGTCACGTGTGACATTTTTATGCATTAGATGCGTCCTTGGAATGGTTTCTCATGTAAACTTGTAAACATATGCAAGGAGTCTAGCATGTGTTGTAAGATAAAGAGCCAGGAATTGTTAGTATTTGTTCTTTTTTAACTGTAGCAGCGTTCCGAGACTTGAGCTCCCAAATGTCTTACTCGTCCTGTCAAAGTTCTTCGTGTGCATTCTGGGGGTTGGAGTGTTTGTTTTTTAACGGGGTAAAAAGAGGTTTCAGGTCCTAGAATGTCAAGTTAAAGTTTGACCTGGATGAACTTTTCACGCATTGGCGTAGGAAACTTCACAGCCTG
Source organism: Lissotriton helveticus (assembly GCF_964261635.1). Lineage (NCBI taxonomy): Eukaryota > Metazoa > Chordata > Amphibia > Caudata > Salamandridae > Lissotriton > Lissotriton helveticus. The sequence goes on along the minus strand of NC_136070.1, from coordinate 284,790,732 downwards.
GGTGAGGGCAACAGCATTGAGAACAGCATTGAGAAGCTACATTACAACACTTTAAACCAGCTTTACACATTTTTGGGGAATTTGTAGTGTTTTACAAACTATCACAGAACTGACATTATAGTTAACAGCTTCCTGTACTGCTTTGGGGACTCAATGTACTGCCTGTATGCAGCTGCCGCCCACTGCACAGCGGTTCCCCCAACTATGCTCCCTTGCACAACAAACATTGCCACTGATACTGCTGATGGTCTATGCCACAACTATTATGGCAGCCCTCGCTGTCCATGTACCCGAGGGCAAGCGTCAGCAATGCCTTTCTCGCAGCTGATGTTGTAAGGGGAGTAATGTGATTGGTTCCCATCGGGGTGTGTGGGTTTGTGGATTTTCTCAAAGGGTAAATGGCGTACACAGCTGATTAACTATTTTTAACAAGCATTTGCAATGCAAAAGGTCTGGCTGTTATGCGTGTTTGAGTTATTGGCATTGAAAATGGCTATGCCTTTTATTTTGGTTTTGGTTTATAAAACAAAAATAAAAGCTATTGTCATTTACAATGGCATTAGCTTAAACTCTCATAAATACGAGACCTATTGCATTGCAAATGCTTGTATTTTGGAAGTTACAAGCAGACGTTGACGATGATAAACATCGTCTCTCTGTGAAGTTACTACGCAGCTGGAAATGCATGACTAGTTATCCCAAAAAAAAAGCAGCCCCCAGACTAATAATGCAGAAGTTCACACTCTGCGACACACTGTGCTCTTCACGGCCGAGGATATTAACTTTCTGCCATCTCGTCCATGTGTACACACGTCTGACAGAAGCACATTTCAAACCTCCAGGCAAGATAATTTTTCTTTTCCCAAGCCGTTTTCAAACAGAAATATGTTAAAAGCATACTTTAGCCAGTTTGTGTTTATATTTGAGGAGGCATGAAGGGATATAAATGAAGCAGAAAACAGCTTGAAAGAAAAGCTATGCTCTGTAACTAGCAGGTGCTACTTGCAGAACACTGCATGTCGCAGCAGGGAGCATTACAATTAAATGAGACACCTTGCTGTCTTGCATCCCAACCCACAAACGGACTTGTCTCTTTGCAAGTAAACTTTTAATGAATAGGTACAGTTATTTAATAAGATCAGATTATTTTTCTCCTTTTTCTGTGCATGAAGTGCTACCCTGACTCTCTTATGGTTAAAGGAGCCATTCAATAAATGATGTCACAGTATATTTCAAAACCGTCCACAGTCATCAAGCACATCTACATTCTACATTGCCTATTCTGGGTGAGTGTTAGAAATGGAGCACTCTGTATAAATAACTGTTTTTTCACTTCTCAATGTTCGGCGGTTCGTTTTAGCTTGTTAATTGGAAGTGCTAGAGTAAAATGTCCACGGAGTGAGCTGGCTCGTCCTCTGGCCAAACCCCAAATGTCTCTATTTTCCTAGTTGCTTCTGTGCACAGGTCTTGGTATTTAAAACTGGCTCTACTCAGATCTAAGCAGCAAGCGCCTAACCCACCAAGTTCTTTCCCCATATTGTTTAGTTGTTTTAAGTTATGCCAATACGGCTTATAAAGAGAACGTCTGCCACCACATGTGGCTGATTCGCGCTATCAGGACCTAAGTGAAGGTATGGGTTTAGGGAACATCCACGTTTGTTAGTGTTGCCTTAATTACATTTTGTTTTCGTTGCATCTAGAAACTAGAAAAACAAGCAATTGCAATGTAATAGGTCTTACATAGGCAATGTAATGACAATGACTTTTATTTATGTTTTAAAAACCAAAACATAAATAAAAGGCCTTGTCATTTACAATGCCAATAGCTCAAACTCGCGTAAATGCGAGACCTATTGCATTGCAAATACTTGTTTTCTGTTTTCATCCCGTTCCCGCCTGGCCCGACACTCCGCTGCGGCTACTGGGTGGGAGACAGCTGAAGTAAAGCCATTTTTTACTTCCAACATCGGTTGTCTCCCTTCTGAATCGGGTCTACTAATATGTATGATATCAGCAAGCAGAACCAAAGCCTAAACCGAGGTTATTAAAATAGATATTTGTTCTTGAACCTTACTGTGTTTGGTAATATACCATTTAATACTGATGCATCCTCATGTATGCCTCTTTTTCTAAGTATTGTCATTCATTTCTGTTAATATGTTTTACTAGTCCTTTGTATCACCTGTTTGATAAAAGAATTAATTTTTATCTGCTATTGAGCAAAGGCTCTTAAAGAGTTTTATTAAACTCATAGTCAAAACAAATATACTCCCTGAGCGGTGGAAACCTACATTAAAGAGGCAGAGGGATGAGGAACCTCACTCCCAACCACCCACCAGATACTCCAGTTTCATTGAGCATCAGGGGTATATATGCACTCCTTTTCACCATATTCAAAGGACAGCCTACCAGGAAACCTACTATCTTGTTCAGTCCTACTCATGTTGTCCTGCTGGCCTTCCACCATCCATAAGGACTAATACGAAGCTTCCCCTGACAGAGGGGAAGACTCCTCGTGCACTGCTTTGAAGACTGAGTCTTAACTCTATTGATCCAAACCAAGGCTGAGGTTTAAACAATAATTGTAGATTCAAAATGTTTGATTATTCTTCAAGTGCGTATTTATTTATCTTTTTCCAATTTTTCATATAACTCATTCAACTTCATGGTTATAACAGATTATGTAACCTCATAATCTCAATGCTGCCGAGATAACGTCATATTTCCCAGATTTCCCAATGCATTTCGGGCTTTCTGGCAGCCCTTCATCAGGGGATTACTCTACGGGTAAAGAAAGTGAATGTCCATCAGTGGTTGCAAATTAAACTACAACTAAAATGCGTAATCTTGTTAATGAGTGGAGTGATCCTGCGCTTCCACCATCCATGTCAAGCAAAAAGGCACAGAGACAAATTCCCTAGATATAGAAAAGCAAATCACTTTCAATCAATCAATAAATAAAACGTTATTCGGCTTTTGTAATAAAACCCATAAAAGTCAGAAATTAATCACCAAGACCCATAAAAATTACAAAAGTCAAAAATACTGCACCATCCATATAAAATTAACAATAAAAAGGGTTAAGAAGTGTACATGTTGACTCCGTGTCCCGTTCTCCCCCACCCCTGGTTATTAATCACATGTTGCTCTAAGCCCTACTGCCTCCTTTAAAAAGCTAAGAACATGCCATACATCGGCGTAGCTGGAGGGGCTGGGGCCGTCCGCCCCAGGCGGCACTACTTTCGGGTCGGCGGCCACGCATCACTGATGGCCCATGGCGGCGCCTTTATAATTTACTAGCAGCCCGTCCCGACGTTGTCCGGGAGCAATTAGGCTTCAGGGCCCTCGCCCGGCCCGACGTTGTCCGTGGGTCCCCCGGAGCCTTCCTCCATATATTGCAGTATTATACCTCTATGTTTACTTTGTACGCTTTTGTAACCTGCACACGTCACTTTTTCCTCCTGTAATGCAGTATTATACCTCTGTTTACTTTGTACGCTTTTGTAACCTGCGCATGTCACTTTTTCCTCCTGTAATGCACCGTTTGGCTCACTTTTGTAACGCACCGTTTGCTTCCTCTTGTATTTTGTTGGCTCACGATTGTCATTTTTGCTTGATTTAAAGTAACGTTTGCTTACTTTGTACGCTTTTGTAACCTGCACATGTCACTTTTTCCTCCTGTAATGCACCGTTTGGCTCACTTTTGTAATGCACCGTTTGCTTCCTCTTTTATTTTGTTGGCTCACGATTGTCATTTTTACTTCATTTAATGTAACGTTTGCTTTTGTATTTTGCCGCCGCTCACTGCTCCTAAATAAATAAATAAATAACCTACCTCATCCGCCGCTCACCGCTCCTCCCAGCCTGTCCGCCGCTCCTCACCGCCTGTCCGCCGCTCCTCACCACCTGTCCGCCACTCCTCACCGCCTGTCCGCCGCTCCTCACCGCCTGTCCACCGCTCCTCACCGCCTGTCCAACCCTCCTCACCGCTCCTCCCCACCTGTGCGCCGCTCCTCCCAGCGCTCATGTCCACCGGTCCTCTTCGCGCTCCTGTACGCCGCTCCTCCCCACGCTCCTAACGTCAGCATGCACGTCGCGGCCGGCGCTTCTTCCAAGGGACTACTTATTTTTTTGGTACATTTTTGAAATTACATATATTTATTAAGTTTAAAGAACTGGCGGGAGATCGTTTTCTGTCAGAGGGCCCATTCTATGGAACTCACTCCCCCCACATATCCGGAAAGTGGAAAACTACGTCCATTTCCGGAAACTGGTAAAAACCTGGCTTTTCCAAAAACAACTAAGCTAAAACACTACTCAGCATATTCCTTCAATCTAAGTAATGTCATAGGCGCCGGGAAACCCTTGTTGGGTAGCTGAGCGCCATACAAATGGAAAAAATAAATAAAAATAAATAAATAAAATAGCCTATGTCCATCTGCACACCCTGACGATTACAACGATGTATCGGGTGTGTGGATTGGCGCTGTGGTTCCCGAGTTTACCCACCTCAAAGGTTCAAAGTTCTTCCTTTATAATAGTAGTATAGATTTGCAGACACTGACACAGTGTTCCCAAATAAATGATAAAGGCCGCCGTCATGTGCCATCAGTGCTGCGTGGCCGGCGGCCACCGCGTATGTGGGTCCCAGATCCATCAATCTTGTAGCGCACGAAAGCGCTACCAATGATGGCTCTGAGAATCATTGTTGGCCAGCCCCTGCACTGAAAGCGCAGCAGTGACGTGTGCCACCACGAGATTTGCAGCATAGATACCGCTTGCTGAACTTGTTTTAAAGAACCTAAATAAAGTTGTTAAAAGTGTGTTTTAAGCACATTGGAGCCAGTGCGTTTTTTGTTCGTGCAGAGCACCTGTCATTAGTCATCGATGGGCTGTTTGTGGTGTATGATTATCGAGGCCAGCTGGATGATGTCAGGGAGGTCACGGCGGCAGAGGGCGGGTGTTTATTCAAGCGAACGAGGCACGATTGACACTGAGTGAGTTTATTATTTACAATAAAAATTAACGCTTTATGGTGGTAATGAACATGTCCCAAATGACGTTCGGCCGGTTTAATCCGGCTTTATTGAAAAACATTTGTTTTTGTTGGTGTTGAAGGGGCCTTTGTTACGCCACTGGCTCGGCCAGATTTTAATAATATCGATGACTTCTATTTTGCCTTTTTTCAATTTGTTTAATGGCACGTATTGTATTGTAATTGCATTTATATAGCGCTTACTTCCCCTGAAGATGCGTCAAAGCGCTTTTCAGTGAGTAGCACGCTACCCCGGAACTTAAACACGATTAGTTGATTTGGTGTAATGAAATATGAAATTAATTTGAGCGTGGACATGTTAGAATATTATTTGGACTGAAAAGGAATAGTGGGGATATATGAAGTTGGACAAGAGAAAGTCATTGGGCCTCTTTTCATATTTAAAACCTACTTTTTTATGTTTTGTTTTAATTAATATTTTTGGTATTTCTACTGCAAACAGCGTGCATATCGCAGGCAGTTTAGCCTGCTTCGAGGTCACTGAAAACATTGATTTAACGTCTTCTTCTCTTTAAGTGTCTTGATCATTAATGCCTGTCAGAGTAGTGTGTATGTGAGGGGGTTGGGAGGCAGCTGCAGGAAAATCATTCCTTGCACTGTTGTAGATTTAGGTTTCTCTCGAGTTTTCCAGATCCAAGTGTGAGGAGCTCACTGAGTGCATTTTCTTTCCTTTGCATTCTGGAACTTGTAGCGTTGGGTTTGTGATGTGAGGAACAGGACTGGAAACTCCTGAGCGCAATGAAAACATATGGATGGGATTAGCTACTCAAGCTTGGAAATAGGGCACCTGAGAGGTCTGTGGTTTATCAGAGGAGCCCGTGCCACAAGAAACATCTCGTTCCAGTCCTGAGCTTTCCTTTTAGAAATCATTGCCATTTTTTACTGTAGTCCAGGAGGCTCAATTGAAGTGAATCATGACTGCGACTCCCAGCATTCAATAAGGTGTGGCATAAAAAGCTGAGACCCAAACATGGTGCCCCAGTGAGAGGATGGGCCAGACTCCAACAACTATGAGTGACACTTCCTCGAGAGCAAAATCAAGCAATGAAGATGAGGGAAACATATAAATATTATAAATTACACCCATTTGAACAACTGGAAACTATAAGAAGATCTTAAAATGGCTGGAAAGCACCAGAAATGGATGGGCATGCACATAGCTAGGGGTCACAGCCCAGGTTGAAAGGTACTGAATGTGGTGACGAGGAATAAGGTTAAAAATACATGATAACAGGAGGAATAATGGAGTATGTCTAACGTTATGACGTAAAGCATGCCAAGAATGTCAGAACACAAAAGCAATGTGCGATTTCTCTAAGTCACTAGGCCTTGTGTGAAATGAACTTCTATATATCAACAACAAGCTGGAGGTTTTTGGCGCGATAAAGCCAAGCTACACGGTTGACTTCAATGGGGGCTCCGGAGCAAATACGTCTTTTTTTTCCGCAGCCCCCCCTCCCGCTATCGGCCATGGGCAGCAATCTGAGGGATAGCCCCAGGCGCCAGAAGCTCTAGCTACGCCACTGATGCCATACAGTGCTCCCTGAGAGCATTATTAAAAAGGTAAAAGTGGGTCGCACTTGTTTAAAATTGGCTTGTTTTCAAATTAGGAAGGACCTCCTAGGCATCTCATAATTACTACAGAACATTAAAAAATGAAGCATGTCCTGTGGAGATGTGCCGTCGCAGCGACAGGGCAGCAAAATCTTGCCTTTCTTGCTCCCTCTAGGGTGAGCAAGGAGGAGACGGAATAAATCAAGGTGAAATCTGGTCAATAAAAATTGGTCATATGAGCTAGGGAGCCCTAGAAGGTAAGGTTCCGTGAAAGGGACTGTTTTCAGAAGGTTGTGTCTTTGCATGCTAGGTTTCCTACGCTCACCTTCTTTCCTTTCCATCACTCTCAATCTAAAAAAGGATTCCTTTGCGTAGGACAGGGCTTTCCTACTAATTATATCAGGAGTGCAGAAGAGGTCGGGCCTACCTAATTTCCTGAATCCATCCCGTATATAATTGAACAAGGGTATATGGTGAGCACCATCTAGACCCAGACAATCACTCAATATCACCTTGTTAAGGGTACTCCCTTCCCGTAACCAGACTTTTAGCCAGCAAAATAAGGGGGAGAAAGAAAGCAAGTCTGTCAGGTAGGGCACACCCAATTTATTATACACTTATTAAAATCAATATGAATAGCAGTACCCTCTGGGACACATAACAGTCATCTGTTTGAAGCTCCTCATGGGCAGTTCAGCCCCAGATTTCACTACTGTACATAATCTGAGATACACACCGGAATCTATAGATCTGTAATAGGGCACCTATGGGTTTTTTACCCAAAAGGGAAGGAAATAAAAATAGCTGAATTGGCACTTACAAGAACCCGCCTGTTTGCTTTTTTTCAGAGAGCACCAGTTTAGCTCAGCATCCAGCATAACTCCTAAATAGGAGAAAACATTTGCCCGTTACCTATCTGCATCACATATGACTTGGAATTATTAATTAGCAAATCACTTATTTGGGGGCTGGGTGGATCTTTGGATGGGAGACGCGATAGCCAGTTTACCAAGAGATGCAGGTAATTGGCCAAGACCCTGGGCTTTAATTCCACTGCCACCATGTGCATCTGCAACATAGCCTTTTGTGTGAGAGCAGCTGCCACCCTCTCTTGGGTTGGGGTACACTTCGGGTTGTGTGTCCATGCACAAGAGATATGTATATTGAAGATGTGGATAAGAGGGGCAGCTTTAGTGAACTAGCAGATTAAGTATACCGAGAATAAAGCTTAGTTTAGATCAGAGTAAAACCAAAGAGAGCCGAACACCATGCATTATAATAACATCCATTCACTATTAATCCTCCATTCACTGTTACCATTCACACATCCTTCAGCATCTCTTTACCCTGTATCATTAGCCATCTATTTATCATTCCATCAACATTCACCAGAAGGGTCGCACTAGCCTATAGGGCAATCAGTCTGTGGCAGATGGGATGGTCTGATAGATCAGTGTCTGGGCCGTTTTTTTAGGTCTTGCCTAGGCAGCGCGCATGCGCTACTCTGGAAGACAACATTTTGGAATTGGTCTGCCCCTTTCAAGCACTCGTGTTTGTGCTGGCATCCACCTGGCGGCAGCGAGCAGCGGCATGCAGGGGCCATATGTTTCTTATTACGGTGGCTGCACTTGTTTAAAACCGCACCGAGTACTTCACAGGACTTCAAGTGCAGGGGCCATCTGTTTATAATTAGCGTGGCCGCGCTTGTTTTTGTCACTCACTGGACGGTCCCTTTAACAGAGACAGCAGACGCATTAGCATCCCTGGTGGCTCCACTCCACTCTCCACTCTGCATAAGGTATAGTTCTGTATGCACTATGTGCTCGCACTCCTCTCCCTTGCATAAACATTTGTCCTGCCTCGTAATGAAAATGATAATCCAGAAAGCGAGGTTCACAATACAATGGTGGATGCTAATTTTGGAAACGGGAAAGTGATCGGTACATCTGTGACCCGGGGTGCATGACGTCTTAGTGATATATCTGCTGCCGGTTAGAGGCGGGCTTTACAGCTGCTGCTAAATGTAAACTCGTCTTACCTCAGAAAGGCCAGGCCGGTCTCGCAGGACCCTTGTAACTGTCAGGACTTGTATATAGACGTGCGGCTGGATAGCTTTACCAAAATACATGCAACCCGTTGCCTGTTGACCATGGTAAATATTTAGGCCTTTATTTAGCCCCTCACTGACCAATCTCATTACTACGGAAGCTACAGTTGGCCTTTCCCTCAATGGACCTTGCAAATGTGTACACATTACCGCACTGTGCAGCAATGCTCTTCAGTTTAATTGCGACATTAGGATGTTCTGGGTCAAGTTAATATTAAGTCACATAAATCTGCTAAGTTGCCAAAAAAGTGTAAACTCTGCATGCAAAATTCTGATTTATGGACTCGCAAGCGGCAACTTTTTCAAAGCTACATCAAACTTGCACAAAGCATTGAGAATTTTCTGTCATCATAAGTGATAATGAGTGATAATGAGGTTAGGGAAGGAGTTCTTATTTAAGTGATCAGGGCAATTGTGGTGAACACCCACAAATTTTTGCTTTTGTAGGCAATCGCCAACACTTGCATTGTCTTTTGGACACTTGCTTGCATGTCTGCATGAAGGGGCAATTTTCTCGTGAAAAATCATTATCCACAAGAGGAAAATGAAAAACATTGACAATTCACATTTAACCTAACTCTATGCCTGACAGTATTCTGCCACTGCACATATTCTGCACCTGTGATGTTAGGTAATACTGCTGCACGCTAGTGGAAGTATAATAATCGTGGAATTATCTGCCTCACAAGTGGGCCTTCTGTGAATAGGGATAGGAGTAGAAAATCTTGCCATATTGCAGGCACACTCCTATGTCAGTGGTAAAGTCCCATTTCTTTGTGTATTGCTCTTTACATCTTTCTGTGGGCTCATTTACATTCCTTTCATGCTGCTCTGATCCTCTTTCTTCCTGACGGTAAATTCGTCTCCTTCTCAAAGGAGTTTGATTGCTAACTATTCAACCTGTGCTGTCCTTAAATCAGTAAGGACTGCTTGAACTATAATATTAAGTTTTGGCAGTGGTTTCTGGTTTAAAATATTAAGAGATGGTCGTAAACTGTAATCTACCATGACTGCATTGTGACAACAGAACGAAACAAGATTCAAGAAATCACACTTTTTACAAGTAAAATGTAATATGTCTGTTTTCAATTATTGTACTTGCTGTTCTTAATTATAGTTCTATATCTACATTTGCATATGTTTCTGTGTAAAACTCTTATCTCAAGGTTCAAGGTTCAAAGACTCTTTATTCGGATAACGTAGTATCCATAAAAGCACAGACACACAACAAAAAACAAGTTAAAAATGTGCAAATTAGAAAGTCATTATAAAACCGTAGCAGCATACAGTGTACAATAATCTTTAGGTTCGTAAAAAATCATTAATAGGTAATATAAAAGCTCAAGGATTAGACATCATTTGACATGCTCGAACTTCAATTCTCAAAAAAGTGCCTGTGCGACAGACCAGCTCTTCATCATTTAAGGTAAGTAATCTCAGGTAGGCGTTTTCCAAACCAATGGGCATATGCTTTTTAAAATACGGAGTTAAAAGCCACTTAATGTACTTAAAATAATATTTACAAAAAATAGATTGGCCACTCTGGCCAGCACATGGGCAAGGTATGCAATCAAGATCTGAGTGGTGACAAAGGGGAAAACATAATACAGATTTAATGGTACCGGCCCTTATACTAAACAAAAGGCTCTTCTTCCAATATCTCATCAGCAAGGTAATGTAGTTAGCCAGTGGGAGTACGGAATTTTCAATTGCCATATATCAATGAACGAGCGATTTTTTGGATTCCTTTTTTAACCTTTCAGCTCTATATAGCGAATAGAGAGCACTCCTGAGCACACTTTTATTCGCAGCCACTTCTGCGCTAGGATCTAAATAAATTCTTCCCTTATTAATGCTGCAAAGGCTCTTATAAACCCCTGAAAGCCATGCAGCTGGATTTTTCCAGACCGATAGCCAGAAAAGCGCAGGGCGAGCCCTAATAAAATCTTTAATAAAATGTAAAATAAGTTCCTTATGGCAGGTATATTGGGGTGTAGAGGCTGGAACGCCTAGTACCTTCCTGCAAAATCTATTCTCTTCCTGTTGGATGCAGGTACTATTGGCGAACCCCAAACCTCAGCGCCATACGTAGCTGTTGGCGCACATTGGGACTTAAAGTTTTTTATCTATTGAACAGGAGGGAATGAACACTTCTTTATGAATGTTGTATTAGAGAATTGATATAGCTCCTCATAATCTTGGTGAGGCAGCAAAGTGCTCTTATTCACATTGGGTTCCTGTGCATCCATTAAGTGATACATGTATTTTTTTTTTTTAAATAAGATTTTATTGTTTTTTTTAAAATACATCATCAATGAGATTGTAGTTATGTATGGACAATTTCTGGGTAATAACATAATTTCTTAAGGAGATAGGTGCAATATTATAAAAAGAACGACACCAGACATATTCGCAGGATTTATTTTTATTTTTCTCCATATCAAATGCTATGTTTTACAGTCAATAAAAACAATAATGGTAGCAAAGAGTGTGTGTGTGTGTGTGTGTGTGTGTGTGTGTGTGTGTGTGTGTGTGTGTGTGTGTGTGTGTGTGTGTGTGTGTGTGTGTGTGTGTGTGTGTGTGTGTGTGTGTGTGTGTGTGTGTGTGTGTGTGTGTGTGTGTGTGTGTGTGTGTGTGTGTGTGTGTGTGTGTGTGTGTGTGTGTGTGTGTGTGTGTGTGTGTGTGTGTGTGTGTGTGTGTGTGTGTGTGTGTGTGTGTGTGTGTGTGTGTGTGTGTGTGTGTGTGTGTGTGTGTGTGTGTGTGTGTGTGTGTGTGTGTGTGTGTGTGTGTGTGTGTGTGTGTGTGTGTGTGTGTGTGTGTGTGTGTGTGTGTGTGTGTGTGTGTGTGTGTGTGTGTGTGTGTGTGTGTGTGTGTGTGTGTGTGTGTGTGTGTGTGTGTGTGTGTGTGATATCACAGTTAATGGCCAGGAGAATGAACTCCAGAACGTCTACATCTGTCAGAGTAGTCTGACCTACAGAAGAGGCAGATCACCCAAATAATTGGGAAAACCCACAGCTGTAGTAGATGAGATACATCATCAGACAGCCAAGGCATGTATCGAAGAGAGGCTATAAGCATGATTACCAGGGCTTTAAGTGGGCCGGGTCTCACCTAGTCCGAGTACCCACAGTTTTTTTTAAGGAAGCCTCGAACGGGTCTCTATTTGGCTCTTTTTTTGTGCCCTGGCACAGGCAGTCTGTTTTTTTAAGCGTTTATAGAGGAAGAGAAATCCTTTAAAGAGAGTAATTTCTCTCTGGATTTCCCTTCTCTTTTTGAAACTCAGGAGCAGCAACATTGTCGCGGGCTTTAAGTGGAAGCTTTTTCAATATTAATATAAACCATAGTTGCTGCTCATTTATCTTATGCAACTAACAACCATTGACAAATCCAATAGTTGTGACTTGTTGTAGGTATGATGTTACTTGTTGTATCATATTTCTGAATGCAATGACAGAAACAGCAAAACAGCAAAATACCAGGTGTGCAACGCCCACTGGGCTCAAAGGAGATTCAGCCCCTGCGCCCCCACCCCCTCGTGTTTGTCAGCCCGGGGTTAAAACAGCTTCCCAGGCACACACACAGTTGCACCCGAATAATTAGCAGGTCTTTAAAAGATCATTTACTTGGTAATGAATGAGGCCTTGCTCTTCTTTCACCCATTCTTCGAGCTCCTGCAACTTCACTCTGCCGATTGCTGGAAGTATTAGCCCCCCGAAATTTGTATTAGCCCCCCACCAAAATTTCACTCTAGTTCCGCCTCTGCTAAGCACAAATTTTTAACTTATGTGTTTTAAGCCACGCCCTTAATTACATTGGCCACGCCCCCTTGAGAGACCCCCCCCCCCCGTTTCTTCATCCGACTTAAAGCCCTGATGATTACACTACGGACGGTTTAGGCTTTGATGCTGCCGTTCATTTCCACGATGAGCGTGACTATGACGATTAAGTTGTCTAGCCCAGATTGTACTCTTGCATTCTTCACCTGTACCCTTGCAGGAACCATGGACTTCTCGTCTTAACGTTTTAGTCTATTTCTAGTAAATGTCTACATTGGTCAAGCGTCTCCCGACCTGTTCAGCGCTTCATACAATGAAGTAAATAGGTATGTGATTGGTCAGAGACACATGCTGGAAAAGCAGGAGCCCCGCCCCAGAGCACTAAAGCTCCATTGGTCAGAGGACAGCGTGCTTGTGTGCACGCCTGTTGGTTGCTCCAGTGAACATAGCAACCTGCTTGAGCTTTTCAAGCAGACTCTCAAGAGACCTTGACACTTTTTATGGACTACCTTCAAAATACATTCCAAGCATGCCATCTGTATTATTTATAAGTAAAGAATTAGCTAAAAAACGGCTTTTTTTTACCTTAGTGGGTGACCTAATATGGTCTGAATAAAACAGGTTTGCTGTTATGTAACAATTTGCGGCGCGACTCTGTTTTGTTCTTCAAGTTGTGTTTATTACCATTTTGTCCCTTTTAGTGCTTGGTGTAAAAGGTCTGGGTTATTTCTGCTAAAGTGGGGCAGGGTGGTTAAAAAGATATGATCGTATGAGAGGAATTTGTCTTTTTTGACATTTTCATCTATTCAACGTATTGAATTCTGATTATTGTCTTGGTAATGCTCTATTTAGCAATATATCCTTTTCTCGGTTTCGTTTTCTTTCAACAAGCAGTTTCCAAGATTTTGCTCTGCTGGGAGTTTTCTTTTTTAACAGAATGACAAGCGAAATGACACATTTTTCGGAGGAACGCAGAGCTGAGAAAAATCGCATCTCAGGAGACAAATATGTGAGCGGCTTTGGGACGAACTTGAGATAACAAGCATTTGCAATGCAATAGGCCTCGCATTTACGATGGTTTGAGCTATTAGCATTGTAAATGACTGGGGGGCATATTATCAAGGAGCGGTGTTAAAATTATCGCTGTTTTATCGGCAGGAAACTGCCGATAAAACGGCGATAATGGGCTTGATAATACGCTCTTGTTAATTCCTATAGAAGCCCATATTAACACCAGAACATGGGCTTCTATGGGAAATAACAAAAGCGTATTATCAAGCCCATTATCGCCGTTTTATCGGCAGTTTCCTGCCGATAACACGGCGACAATTTGAACACTGGTCCATGATAATATGCCCCTAAGTCTTTTATTAATGTTTTAAAAACTAAAACATAAATTGTCATTTACAATGCCAATTGCTCAAACTCGCGTGAATGCAAGACCTATTGCATTGCAAATGCTTGTTTTAGCAATTTGTGGGCCTGTTTAAGGCAAGGTTGGACGGTGTTTACTGTTGATTTGTGAGATATTACCACAAACATTGCTTTGAGCAAACAGAAATGCATGGAGTCTCACATATCTTTCAAAATAACTTTACAGTGTGTCTTGAAAACTTCAAAATTGGCCTGATTTGAAAATGTAGGTTACTTTTTGTAGTTACTGGGCTCGCTAATGAGTGTCATTCTTAATTTGGTGTCCGGCCCTGTTTTTTGTCCCAGTCGACCTTGTTTACCAGCAATTAAAAATATGTGAGCCTATCACTGTTCACCAGCCATTCACAATTCATTTATACTTGAACTTCGGTTTATCATACACCTTCCATCTACCATTTATTTACCTTCCATTCACCAAGTAAAGTTCACCATTTACTAGCATTCATGTACTATCCATTCATCTTTCACTATCCATTCAGGGCACCCATGGGTTTTTTACCAAAACAGGAAGCAAATTAAAAATAGCTACATTGACACTTAGGAGACCCCCTGTTTGCTTTTTTTCAGAGAGTACCAGTTTAGCTTAGCATCCAGCATAACTCCTAATAACAAGCATTTGCAATGCAATAGGTCTCGCATTATTTAAGTTTGAGCTATTATTATTGTAAATGGCAATGTTTTTTGCTTTATGCTATAGTTTTCTTATGTACATAAAAAGCTACATATAAAGTATTTGTTGTTAAAATTATTTATGCTATAGTTTTCTTATGTACATAAAAAGCTACATATAAAGTATTTGTTGTTAAAATTATTTATGCAGTATTTAAAGGCAAGCATTACCGCCTTCGGGTAAAGTCCGCGCTATATAAAAATGCATAAAGACATGAATAAAGAAATACCGCCTTCGGGTAAAGTCCGCGCTATATAAAAATGCATAAATACATAAAAAAATAAATACCGCCTTCGGGTAAAGTCTGCGCTATATAAAAATGCATAATTAAATAAATAAACACATACCGCAAAACATCCTCGTTACTCTGCCGGCCTGCGACCAGGAAGTCAGGCAGGCCGGCGCGACACCCGGAAACAGGAAGTAGGAGGGCGGGAGCCTACCCCGCCTCCCACGGAAGAGCCGCGATTGGAGCCGTGTTGGGACCACCGGAGCAGGCAGGAGCCTACCCTGCGCCCCGGTGCCTAACGAGGGAAGACGAGTCCTGCAGCTGAGGAGAGCCGGTGAGTGCGTTGCTGAGCTGCTGCTGCGGGCGGGAGGGCGGGAGGGCGGGAGGGCGGGCGGGCGGCCGGGAGGGCGGGAGGCGGAGGGGCGGGAAAGCATGTACGGGCGGGCGGGGGCGGCCTGTGTATGTGTGTGTGCGCGTGTGTGCGTGCGTGTGTGTGTATGTGTCTTGGAGTGCGTGTGTGTGACTGTGGGATAGGGGGTGTGTGTGTGAGCGAGTCGATGTGCCTTTGCGCATGCGTGAATGTTGGTGCGCGTGCAAGCAGCTGAATCCAGGCCGGCAGAAGCGCGTGACAGTTTTGTATCCCTCATTCCCCGGTGTCAGATAGCTATAAGTCTCCAGCCTGACGCATCCTTCGGATGCGATCTCAGGCCGAGACCTAAAAAGGAGAAAACATTTGTCCCGGGAACAGGGACAGTCCCCACCTTAAAATGTAAGGATTTAGTTTGCCCGTTACCTATCTGCATTACATATGACTTGAAATTATTAACTAGCAAATCACTTATTTTGGGAGCTGGGTGGATCTTTGGATGGGAGACTTGACAGCCAGTTTACCAAGAGATGCAGGTAATTGGCCAAGACCCTGGGCTTTAATTCCACTGCCACCATGTGCATTTTCAACATATACTTTTGTGAGAAAGCAGTTGCCACCCTCTCTTGGGTTGGGGTACACTTCGGGTTGTATGTCCATGCACTAGTGATTTGTATATTGACGAACGTGAATAAGAGGGGAAGCTTTAGTGAACTAACAGATTAAGTATACAGAGAATAACGTTTAGTTTAGATCAGAGAAAACCAAACAGAGCCGAACACCATGCATTACAAATAGCATCCATTCACTATTAATCCTCCATTCACAGTTACCATTCACATATCATTCAGCATCTCTTTACCCTGTATCATTAGCCACCTATTTATCATTCCTTCAACATTCACCAGCAGGGTCGCACTGGCCTATTGGGCAATCAGGCAGTGGCAGATGGGATAGTCTGACAGGTCAGTGTCTGGGCCTTTTTGTAGGTTTCGCCTAGGCAGCGCGCATGTGCTGCTCTAGAAGACGACCTCTTGGAATTGGTCTGCCCTTTTCAAGCACTCGTGCTTCTGCTGGCATCCATCTTGCGGGAGCGAGCAGCGGAGCGCGGGGCCATCTGTTCCTCATTAGCATACTCGCGCTTGTTTAAAACCGCACTGAGTACTCCGTCAGAGGAGTTTGATTGCTAACTATTCAACCTGTGCTTTCCTTAAACAAAACCAGTAAAGACTGCTTGAACTATCATATTAAGTTTTGGCTGTGGTTTTTTCTGGCTTAAAATATTAAGAGAAGGCTGTAAACCCTACTCTACCATGACCACATTGGTGCACAGTCAAAATATCGATTTTTAAATATCGACCTACCTTAATATTGAGTTTTTTATTTCGTAGGGACAGAATATCAAAGTCAAGAATATAGTTGACCAGAATATCAACCTTAAGGTAATATAATTTTTTTAATATCGAAGTAAGTAACATTGTTAGAAAAAATATTGTTGTCAATAATTCCAATAAAAAATTTAGAGTTATGTATTTTAGTATGTATTCTATATGTAAGTTTAACATTTTGTTAATGTATTTTCATACATTTGTTAATAAATGTTTAGAAATTAGTAATTTTGTTAAAGTAAATTTTGCGTTTTAGTATCAGAGTGGGTTGTGGGTTTATAAGGGAATAGGGTGGGAAGTAATTTAATCATAATTAATTAATTATTATGTTTTTATTTATTAATATTGATTATTAATCAAATGTTAATTAATTATTATTTGGTCATTCATGTTTATGAATTGGTTAATTTATAATTATGGTAATCATAATTAATGTATTATTAATGTTTATTTATTGTTATTGTTAATTAATGTATTGTTAATTAATTATTAATTTATATTAAGTGATTACCTGATAATTTAATCAATTCTGTGATTTTTTATGTGTAGTGGGTTGTGGGTTTGTAAGGCAATAGGGTGGGAAGTAATTACATTAAATTAATTAATTAATGTTTTCATTTATTGTTATTGATTATTATTCCTTGTTAATTAATTAATAATTTGTAATCAATTTCTATTAATTGGTTAATTTATAAATATATTAATTCTAATTAATGTATTATAATTTTTTATTTAAGGCTATTGTTAATTAATTTATTGTTAATTATTAATTGGTAATTCATTTGTATTAAGTGATTAATTGATAATTAAATGAATTAGGTGATTTGTTATGTGTAGTGGGTTGTGGGTTTATAGGGGAATAGGGTGGGAAGTAATTAAATTAAATTAATGAATGAATATGTTTTTATGTATTGTTATTGATGATTAATTTATTGTTAATTAGTTATTATTTGTTAATTAATTTTTAATAATTAGTTAATATATAATTATGTTAATTATAATTAATGCATTATTAATTTTTATTAATTGATTACTTGACAATTACCTTAATTGTATTTTGTATGTGTAGTGTGTTGTGTGTTAAAGGGGGAATGGTGTGGGGAGTAATTTAATGTTATTTAAGTAAATATTAATTTACTTTTATTGATATTTATGAATATTTGTTTTGTTAATTAATTATTATTATGTTAAATGTAATTGATAAGTATGTTCATTTAACCCCTACGCTATCCTACATTTTCCACACTGTTACTCACTGGAGTAGGAATAGTAATTTTTACCCCTACGCTATCCAACACTTTCCCTACTGTTGCACTCACTGGAGTGGGAATAGTAATTTTTAAACTATTGGTTAATTCTATATTATTGGCTAATCCTTTGCTCCTTCTGGTTCCTCTTTTTTTGGCACTCAATTAATATTTGGCACTATGCCATTATACTTGCTTGTTGCCTAATGTGGTACCTTTATTAGAGGTTCTGACTCTTTTAGTCTGTCTCTGAGCGAATTTTGCCAGTCATTTCAATGTTATATTTACTACCATGTGTCAAATTTTTGTATTCTTTCCACATGTTTTACTGTTACCAAGTGTTCATTTTGCAACCGCCTAATTTTTCATGTCTATACCTTATTGTCATGCGTGTATTACTTTAATATAATACTCTTTTGTGCACTATTTCTATTTTTACTTTTGGGCGTGTTCCCCGAATTAAGCCCCTCCCTATGTTGTGTATATATATTTAAATTTTTTTCTGAGTGTCCTTATGTGAACAAGCTCCCTCGTGGAGCGAAACGCGTCATTTTGTACTAAAACGTTTTTCCTGCATACTCACTGGAGTTGGTACGTTTTTTAGCTTATCTGACCGTTTGATGTGGCGTCTTGAGGTCTGCACCCTGCCGTAGCCTGTCGTCCATTGACAAGTTGGGATCCTTTCTTCATATATATATATATATATATATATATATATATATTAATTTATATGTATATGTTTAATTAATTTTAACATTATGGGGTCGATTCCGATCCTGGAAAAAAACTTTCCATACGATTCGGACCCGGAGCCCTCTCCGTACGAATCGTACACATGCCATATGACCCGACGAGTACGATCCGGACCGGGGTATGAGGACGCGATTCGTACGGTCCACGTCAGGTAAGGGCGATTCGTACGGAAAAGCACACAATCACATACACCGTACGGTCCGTACACCCCATGATCGCAGGGGTACGGTGCGTACCCCTGCGATCATGGGGTGTACGCACCGTAACCCGCGATCGCAGGGTGTACGCACCGTACACCCAGCGAACATGGGATACGGTGCGTACACCATATGATCGCGGGGTACGGTGCGTACACCCCATGATCGCAGGGGTACGCACCATACCCCTGCGATCATGGGGTGTACGCACCGTACCCGGGGGGGGGCGTTCCGTACCTGTTTCGAGGCGAGCTCTGCTTCTCCGGATGTTTTCGGCTCCCGTAGAAAAAGCGTCGTACGGTGCGTACCCGACACAAATCGTACTTGCTGGGACGGAAAAACCAGCCGCGAACCCTACGGATGTCGCGTACAGCGGGTTCCGAGGAAGATTCGTACGGGGATTTGATTCGTACGGTCTCTGTACGATTCGTACGGAATCCAGCTCCTGGTACGAATCGTACTTCGTCGTACATACGGGGGACGATGCAGGGTACGATTCCTATGGGAAAAACGCTCCGTACGGCTATTCGGAGCAGTTTTTCCCGAATCGGAATCGACCCCCATATGTATTAGTTATTATTTTTAAATATGTTTGAATATTTTTAACAATATTTCTTTTAATTATATGTGTTATTTACTTAATTTTACATTATTATTAAAACATTTGAAAACACGATATTTTTAACATCGATATATTTGACAATGATATATTTTTTCGATATTTTTGTACTTACCTTTATGTAGATTGGACTTTGATTTTTTGACTTCGATATTTCTGTGTCGATATTTTTGTAGGTCGATTTTATGTCCGTCGATATTTTGTCAGACATTCGACCGCATTGTGACAACAGAACGAAACAAGATTCAAGAAATCACACTTCTTACAAGTAAGATGTAATATGTCTGTTTTCAATTATTGTACTTGCTGTTCTTGAATATAGTTCTAAATCTACATTTGCATATGTTTCTGTGTGCAACTCCTATCTATTGAACAGGAGGGAATGAACATTTCTTTATATATATATATAAATATATATATATATATATATATATATATATATATATATATATATATATATATATATATATATATATATATATATATATATATATATATATATATATACATAACATAACAGCTGTTATGCCCGGACCCTCGCGGCAGAATATCAATGTTAAGCCTTTAATATGGAGGCCACCAAGGCATGCTGACTGCTTATTTGTTTATGATGATCTTGGATCCCTTTCATTTATGAGCACACGCCGTTCAAGACACACTATACATGCCCTGACGAAGTGCGAAAAACGAACGAAACACGTTGGCTGATGTTTGCTTATAATGTTTGATGCACCTGAATAAAGTTTTTCCAATGAAGACACTGATTTGACTTCCTTATTGAACATTATACGATATGGGAAGTGCACCACTCCATTGCTTATTCCACATTTGGATAAGAACATCATATTCCAAGTAACAGCAATTACAATTAAAAAGTAATAACAGTTAATTTCAATAAATACTGTTTTACATGTACTAAGGTTAAATTGATAAAAACTTCAAATGTTTCCACCACGCAAACAAGAGATACCTAGTTAGTGCAAATACAAGCCACCTGGTATTATCAGACGTAAATATCCTAATGGCATCAGAGGGGCGAATACAAGATAAAATGCGGCACACAGGGATGATCCGTTTTTTCAGATGATCATTATATGCAGGACAGAAAAAGAGAAAATGTTCTATAGTCTCTGATTTATCCAAACACACAGGGCATATAGATTAAACAAGTGTGTTGGCCCAGGAGCTTCTTCTAGTGTGTAATGGTAAAGTCCCATATCTGAACTGCAAATATAAAGCTCTAGCCTGAAGTGGCTCAATGTCATCTAAAAACTGTTCAAAGGCAAGCTCGCATTTAAAATTAATAAAATTTATTGTAAGCGAGCCGTTGGTATTTTCATCAAAAATTCATGGTCCATAAAAGCCCAGAACCTTTTTTTAAAAAACTGAATAGTCGCCTTCTGGATACACCCTGGATCATCCCATAAATAACTCATACTAAGCTTGGTGAACCAGTCCCTCAGTTGTTTGAGCCATTTGATGCGCCCCGTGTGGTACCTTCGTGCTGCTCACCCAAATTCTTAACCAAAAGGTAAGAACCCTTAATATAGCATAATGTCCTATACATCTTTTTTTTTTTTTTATAATTTTTTTTATTTGCATTTTTCAAACTCAACATTACAGGCAAGAAGACAGCAGCAATTTCACTTCTTCCCCCCCCCCCACCCCCCCACCCACTAAAGTGCAAAGATTACGTCATAATGCAGAGATTCAAATACCCCGTGCCCGGTGGCACCCATCTTGTCCATCTTATTGCATCTCATCCATACCATTAGTGCCAAAATTTGCTCCGTGACCCGTACCTAGATCCCTTTCCCCTACACCCCTCCCTCCAACCCGTGATGGTGTTGCCACTTGGAACAAACTTTTCGAAACTTCTTGGGGCACCCCCTCGCCTTGTAAGTCACCCTCTCGGCTGCCATATACAAGTCCAATCCCCTTCGCCATTCCTCTAGACCCGGGGGTTCCAGAGCCCCCCAATACTTAGCGATGTCCCTTTTCGTGACCACCAGGGCTAGGACAAGGAAAATGGTGAGTGGGCGTGTCAGATCCACCTCCGTGGCCATGCCTAGCAGTGCCAGCTTGGGGTCCCGGGGGATCGGTGCCCCCAAAATGTCTTCCAACTCCCTGAAGACCTGTGTCCAATAGGTTTGGATTACGTCACATGCCCAGATTGTGTGGAAAAAATCCCCATCCCCTTGGCGGCATCTGAGACACCGCGGGTCATCTACCTTCCCCATTTTACTAAGTCTCAGTCTATCATAGTAGGTTCTATGGAGCACGTTAAATTGAATAAGACGCAATCTCGATTTAATCGCCACCTCCCTGGGATGCGTCAGTACAATTTCCCAATCGAGATCCTCCATCTCACCCACCTCCGCCTCCCACCTCTCTCTAAGTGTCGCCAGGTCCCCCAGCATATTGTTCGTCAAGGTTTTGTATGTTAAGGAAACCGCCTGCCCTGGTATCTGCTCCTGGAGAAGCCGTCCCTCTAACGGGGCATATTCTGGGATATCGATAAGCGTGATATTTTGGGCTCGCCATGCATGTCTCAGTTGAATGTACTTGAAATGCTGTGTGTTGTGGAGACCAAACTCATTTTTTAAATTTTTTTTTAAAACCTTTATTGTGCAATAAGAAATATACAAATACGGGCCTACAACCATTCAGGCCGGCCACGACATAGTATGAGCAGCCGATGACTCCGGAATGATGGTCACCGGAATCAGCCAACAATACAAAAGCAACCAATTCAGACTAGAAAGGATAAGTACGGCCATCGAGCAGGAGCAAAGAAGGTTAATTTTGTTTAAATAAGGAGTATCGCAGGATCAATTGCAGTATATGAATATCCGAGTTCCCAGAGTGGGCCACGAAGCATCAGCAAAACATAAGGGCATCAATACGGATAGTTATCAGCAACAGTTTACACCATACAGGAAATAGACCCCATATAGCAAAGCAGCACCCACCGTGGCTTGTCGCTCGTCTACTTATCACCCAGTTACACGTTTTAGACAGCACAGAGGAACCGGAATAGCGACAGTGAGTATAATCACCCGCCATACTAACCTAAAAGAGAAAAAGAGGGAAGAAGGGAGGGAGAAAGGGAAGAAATAATGGAAGCAAGAAGGAGAGAACGCCGCGCTGGTGCAAGCACCCCACAGTAATAAGCACGCAAAGAAGTAAGGATATCGCCAGCAAGGTGGGCATGCGAATCGTAATCGAAATGCGCGAAGCGCAAGAAGGAGAACAACGCGTCTCCAGTCCCCACCCTCAAGCATACCATGGGAGACAGGGACAGACACGGCGCTCCGATAAAGGGATACAAAAGGGCCATAGGACTAAGGAAAAGAAAACAGAAAGAAGCCCCAACTCACCCACCCCACCCTGCACCCCTGCAGAAGGCTACGGCCTACCCCCCCTAGCAGCGTGCCTGTCGCCCTAAATCAGAACCCGAAATATAGAGAAGTCAAGAAGAGAGAAAGAAATAAAGAGGCAAAAAAAGGGGGGAAAAGAAATCAAGAGGGAGGGTAAGGGGACCATCAAACGAGGCGTTCGGCCCCAGCCCCCCGCCCGCCCACACAATTACACAGCGTCTAAACGAGATCGACACAGTCTCAGGTATCATAAACTCACAAGGGGATCGTCCATATTATAATGAGTGGGGGTCAGCCACAGCACAATCCGTTCACCGGTAGTCCTCAGGGTTCAGTTTGGCTCACCCATGGCCCTTCTTAGACATCACTATCACGTATGAGGTAGCAGTGGGTAGCAAACACCGCAAGATGGAGAGGTCATCCGATCGGAACAAAACAAGGCAAGGATACAGACCAGGGGGCCCCGGTAACCAGCAACAAAACAAGAATCGTTCTCTGCAGTCCGGATCTCTCAACAATGACAACAAGAGCAACAAAAACCAGGAGTTCAGTCTAGCCGAATAGGAAAGCAGAGGTTCCCCCGCAGAACAACAGTACGACCTCACCAAAGTAGATCGGAGCAGCAGTCCACAACGCTCCTCGGACATTCGGGCAGGAACGGGCCCCAACATGGAGCCCACGTCCCCACACTCCACACTCAAAACTGTCAGAAGATTCGGGGCCGCAGGCTTGCAGACTTGTCGATGGACAGCGGCAGCACTCCTCGCAGCGATCGAGGGGGACGAAGCAGCGTCACCACGAAGCCGATCCGCGTCCATGAAGAACGGTCCATCAAAGATGGCGGCGGACCGCACACCTTTCACAGGGGCACCGGGGGCCAAGGCCGCATGCAGGGATTGCAGGGCGTCAAGAACATCACCAATCGTGGGCTCACGCTCATATGACCAGGCCCCCGCGCAATCCAGCCACACAAGTCCGCCGTCCTGAGGAAATCCGTGTCCCAGGTCGTCGGCCGCCATCTTGAGGGTTCAGCAGCGTCACCACCCTCCGCAACTCCCGGAGCGGGCTCCTAAGCGAGGACCCCCCTGGAGTTCACACAGGCCCCACTAATGGCAATCTTTTTAAACTTTATTTTTGTTGCAGGAAGTACACGTATATTACCAGCCCTAAAGAACAGGATTACCATGCGATCCCCGAGGCTATTCACAGGTTATATCTTGTCACACGGCCGTTCAGCCCACATCCCGGAGGCCGGGCGGCGCAGCTGTGATCGTTTCCTGCCGCATTTTGCACATTCCCCCATTCGGGCTTGCCGCGTTATGGCGGATTCCTGCATTTTACATTTTTATCCCCCCCCCCACCCAACTGTGGTCTGTAAAACCAAGAAAAACATTCCCCAACTTGTAGCTTGCCACACCGTATCTTTCCAAGCACCTTGATGTGTAGTCATTGGACACCAAATCCCAAGTCCCGCCCTCCTACCCCCCTCTCCCAAACAGTGTTCCGTAGCATATTACATTGCACCTCTCTGCCGTAACCCCTCGGCTCTTCTTTACTCCCGTAATCATGTTCTTACTGGGTCACATTAGGTCCCAATCCAGCCTTTTACAAACACTATCCAGTGTATTGCCTCTTACTATCCCACGTCAATTCCGTGATATTGCCTCCATTTGGCCCACACTCTTCTGAACTTCTTGGGGCAACCCCTCGCCTTGTATGTCACCCTTTCCGCTACCATGTAAAGGTCCAGGCCCCTTCTCCACTCCTCTATCTCTGGTGTTTCTGAGGCCCCCCAGTACTTCGCTATGTCCCTCGTAGCCACCACAAGTGCCAGCACTAGGAATATGAGTTGCGGGCGTGGCAGGTCCACCTCGTTTGTCATGCCCAGCAAAGCTAACTTTGGGTCTCGTACCAACTCAACCCCTAGAACCTCTCCCAGTTCCGTGAAGATGTTTGCCCAATATATTTGTATTTTGTCACATGACCATACTGTGTGATAGAAGTCTCCTGGATGTTGTCGGCATCTGAGGCATGTGGGGTCAGTAATTTTCCCGATCTTAAGGAGGCGCACTCTATCGAAGTAGGTCCTATGGAGCACATTCAGTTGAATGAGCCGCAGCCGTGACTTGATCGCAACCTCTCGGGGGTGCATCAGGACCAACTCCCAGTCCAGGTCTTCCATCTCCCCCACCTCTGCCTCCCATATCCCTCTCAATTTCAATCGGTCCCCCAACATGTGGTTAGTTAGTGTCTTATATGTGAGGGAGACCGCCTGATGGACCATCTGTTCCTGGAGAAGCCTGCCTTCCAGTGGTGCGTAGTCCGGCATGTCTGTCAGTGTGACATTTTGGGCCCTCCACGCATGGGTGAACTGAGTGTGCTTAAATAGTTGTGAACGGTGCAATCCAAATTCTGTCTGTAGCATGCGAAATGACTTCAATTCACCCCTGTATACCACATCCCCGATATGTGAAATTCCTATGTCATCCCACCTTTGGAACCCCCTCAATTTCTTTATTTCTGCGAGCCATTGGCAATGCTAGAGCGGCGTCTGACGTGTCAATCTCCCCTCCCAGCCCATGCGTTTCGTGGCACGTGTCCACGCCCTCAGAGTGATCGTTGTAGCCGGCAGGAGCGACCTCCGCACCTTTCCCCCGTATAGGTAGTAAAGTATAGTATGAGGTGAGAGCTTATGTCTCTCCAGCGCATACGTCGGGTGGTCTGCTGGGGTATGTATCCAGTCATTAATGGGGGTCAGATGTTCCGCCCAGTAGTACGCCTCAAGGTTGGGTAGTGAGATCCCCCACTATACTGGTGCCGTTGGAGTGTTTGGAGGGCGATACGGGGTTGCTTCCCCAGCCACAGGAATGAACGTAGGTCCGCATGTATTTTGGAAATTGTGTTGGCTGGGAGAGGGTAGTACTCATTCTGGAGGGCATAGAGGAACTTGGGGAGAGTAATCATCTTATACAAGGCCGCCCTGCCGAGTAGGGTGAGCGGCAGTTGCCTCCATCTGGTCATGTCTTCAGTTGCGTCTGTCATTACTCGTCCTATATTCTTACAGAATGAAAGTGCCCTATCTATCGTAATATATATGCCCAGGTATTGAAAGCCGTCCGTGGTAGTGAGCAGCTGCTCGGATATGGCCCCCCAATTGTCAGCCCCCCGAGGGTCATAGAGAACAGACTTGTTCCAGTTGATGGTGTGACCCGCCCTCGCTCCAAACCCCTCCAGTTCCTCAAACAGTGTCGGGATCGAGCTCTCGGGTTTGGTAATGTATAGCATGACATCATCGGCGTACAATAATATTTTTTCTTGTGTTCCCCCTAGTCTGTCCCATGTGAAGCCTCTGATGTCTGAGTTCTGCCGGACCCTGGCCGCCAGGACCTCGATCGTTAGTGTAAATAGAAGAGGGGACAGCGGACACCCCTGTCTCGTGCCTCTGGAGATCTGGAACTCCTGGGATAGTCGGCCATTTACCCTGAGTGCTGCTGTCGGTGCTGTATATAAAAGTCTCACCCACCCCTGGAATTTTGGGCCCAACCCAAACCTCCGTAGTGCTGCCATGAGAAAGGGCCAGTGTACTGCATCGAACGCTTTTTCAGCGTCCAGGGATAGGAACCAGTGGGGTTCCTCTCTGTCCTTAACTTCTTGGAGCCAATTGTGCGTGCGTCTAAGGTTCAGCTTAGTAGCTCTGTCTGGTAGGAATCCAGATTGATCTGCGTGTATGAGATCTGCAGCACCGATCTCAGACGCCCCGCCAGGACCGCAGCCAGAATTTTCACCTCCATGTTTAGGAGGGAGATGGGGCGATAGGAGGCACATTCGTCTTTGGGCTTCCCCTGTTTGTGGATAGGGACTATAGTGGCCAGTGTGAGGTCGGGCGGTAGGCGGCCATCCTGGTAGGAAGCAGCATATAGGGCTTTGAGGTGGCGTGTCAACAGATCTGAGGTGCGCTTAAAAAATTCCACCGGGAACCCGTTCGGTCTCGGTGTTTTCCCCGTTTTAAGTTTATTTATCGCACCTAATATCTCGTCAAGTGTGATGTCCGCCTCCAGCGTTAAACTGGTGTCGGGAGGCAGCGTAGGTAGGTCAACCCCCCCCATGTATTGAAGTGCCTCGTCCTCCGTCCCGAGTTCCCGCGCTGTGTAGAAGCGTGCATAGTGGGATGCAAAGGCGTCAGCTATCTCCCTGTCTGTATTCACCAGGCCTCCGTCTAACTTTCGAATCTGTTCCACCCATCTTGCTGCCCTTTCCTTCCTGCCCAACCAGGCTAGGAGTTTGCCGGACTTGTCCCCTACGTCGTATAGCCGATGTAGTGTTGCCAGGGATTGTGTCCGTGCCTCGTTAGAGACTATCTCCCTATACTCTCGCTGTTTGTCTAGCATTCTTCTCAGGGTATTCTCCTCCTTATGTGCCTGGTATTCCTCTTCTAAATGCAGTATCGTGATTTCTAGTTCCGTTGTCTCTGCCAGCTGCCTCCTCCGTTCTGCCCTTAACCTACTCTGCGCCCTATCTCTGAGGACCGGTTTCAGTGCCTCCCAGAAGGTTGACCCTGAATCGACTGATCCCTCGTTCTCCACCACGTAGACTTTGATGTCGGCCCTGAGTCCCCGTGCTATCTCAGGCTTTTGGAGATCCCAGGCTGCCATACGCCACTCTGAGCCTCCCTTTCCCCCTACCGACCCCACTTTTGCATACAGTGGCGAGTGATCTGAAATTCCCCTCGCGTTATACTCCACCTCGTCTCCAGCAGTGAGGAATTGCCTAGCCATAAATATGTAATCCAATCTAGAGAATACTCTATGTGCCCCAGAGTAGAAGGAGTATGCCTCACGAGTAGGGTGGCGCCATCGCCAGACGTCCGTAAAGCCCAGGTTGGTCATATGTTGCGACAGTGCTGTTGGCGCCCCCCCCCTGCGAGTTGGCCCTGTACGGTCCCGCTCCTCCGACATTACGTCGTTGAAGTCTCCACCCACTATTTGGAATGTGTCTGCGGTGTCTATAAGGATGGAAGCGATCGCTTTGAGTGTCCGCGCCTGAAGCGTCGGCGGGGCATATACCGATATCACTGTGTATGTTTGCCTATTCCACATTCCCTGTACTCCGGCGTAGGTGCCCTGCGGGTCTATCCATGTGCGTGTCACAGCGAACGGGAATGATTTATTGATCAACACTGCCACTCCCCTCGAATCAGTAGTGTATCCTGCGTGTGCCAATACTGTGTATCTCCCTCTAGCTATAAATGCACATTTCTCACCTCTTAGATGTGTCTCTTGTAGGAGGACAAAGTCCGGAGCCACCCTCTTGATATATGCGTTCACCAACCCCCTCTTTATTCTGGAACCCAGGCCATTTACATTCCATGTGAGGAGTGGCACCCCCCTGCCCTCCTGTGGTGGGTCAGTTAGTGTACCTGCCATGGTGCGGTGTGATTCCTACGGTTCATGGACATCCAGGATGTGCGCCAATAGTGGTGCTTCAGCTCGTACGATCGTGGCCACCCCCTCCCAGCCCCTCCCCCCCTGCCCCAACTTGTTGAAATCTTCCCCCCCTGCATCCCCTCCCCCTCCCCACCTCCCTCCCCATCCAGTCTCATCCCCCCAGAGGTCCGAGCCCACCCTCTCCCTCCCTGTTTTCAGTTAGGTCTCACTGTTCCCACCCCGGCAGGATGTAGTACAGTACGTTTGCCGGGTGTCGCGCCCAGGCGCAACCGTGAGCAGAATGTGAAACCTTAAGGAAACGTCTTAAACTAACAACAGAAACCCAAGAAAAGATATAAGAACAAAGGAAAGAAACAAAGGGGGTGGTGACAACTTGCGTGTCGCCGTCTTCCCGGCCGACGTTTCCAGTAGTCCACTGCAGCTGCATTCAGGAGTGTGAATCCTGTGTCGAAGTGTCAGCCCCACTTATCTTGTCGGAGTTCTCCTGCTCCAGGTTGTGTATCTCAGTCACTAGGGGGTGGACAGAACTCCGATGGCTGGTCAGGTCGTCTGCCTCGGTTTCCGAGTCTCTGAGTTCAATACCATCTTCGTCATCTCCTTCCGAGCAGGTCTGTTTGTGGTCTCCCCGTACTTGCCGATCAGCTGTGCTGGAGGCCCTCGGAGATTCCGATCTCCCCCTTCGGCCTCCTGCAGATGCGTGTGCACGGTATGGGGTTCCTGCAGTACGGGTGAATGTCCTTTTGGAGCTCCTTCTTTGTTGCTTGGGCAGGCCCCATTGCGCCTTTTCTCTCACGACTTTGTCCAGTTCCACGCGGCCAGCCATTTCCCTGCCATTGAAGACCGGCCTCTCCTCCAGCCACTGCCATGCGTCCTCCGGGTGATTGAAGAAGATTGCTTTATCTTTGTAGATGACCTTGAGCTTTGCCGGGAAGAGCAGCATGTACGTAATGTTCATGGATCTGAGTTTAGTCTTTACCGAGTCAAAGGAGCGCCTCTGTTTCTGCACCTCCTGGCTGTAGTCTGGGAAGATCATGATGTTAGTGTTCTCCAACCTGATTTCACCCAGTTTCCTAGCTTCACTCAAGATCAAGTCCCTATCAGCAAAGTTGAGGAAGCGTGCGATCACTGGTCTAGGTCTCGCACCCTCCGGAGTTTTCGCCAGCAGTGCTCTGTGGGCTCTTTCAATCACGAAGCACGTCGAGAAGTGTGCCCCTGAGAAGGTTTCCTTGAGCCAAGTGTGCAGGAATGCCGACATATTGGTCCCCTCAATTCCTTCACGAAAACCTACAAAGCGCAGGTTGTTGCGGCGTGCCCTATTTTCTGCATCGTCCACCTTCCACAGCAGTTGTCGGTGCGATGCCTGGAGTTCTGCCATTTCCTTCCGGACCGTGGTTATCGCGTCCTCCGCTTCTCCGATGCGAGATTCTGTCTCCGTCACTCTGGCCGAGAGGTTCCTGAAGTCTTGGCGCAGGAGAGTGACTTCCGACCCCACCTCGCCGATCTTGACCTCTAGTGCCGCCCGTGATTCTTGAATGTCCGTCCTGGACGCTTGTATCGCTGCGAGCAGAATCCCAGTGTCGACGGAGGCCTCAGATGATGCGTCCGGGTTCCCCCTGGCCTGCCGTGGTGCCCCAAAATTGTCCATAGGGCCTTGTTTCAGTGGCCTTAGCGGCGGGTCTTTCTTCCCCATTATTGTGGAGGTGGGTCGGCATTGCGAGGTAGTAGTCGTGTACGACTCACCTGAGTAGTGGTGCAGTGGCGGTCTTCTCTCCTTCCCCCCGGTGTTAGCCGGGCCTGGCGCTACCGTTCCTCTCCTCCCTCTGGGCGCTACCTACGCCGCCTGGCGGCCGCGGCTATCCTCCAGGTGTGCTCTGGCCAGTACCGCCTATGGCGTAAGGCAGTTCCTCGTCTACCAGGGTTGTTCGCCGAGCTTTTAGTCTTCGAAAGGTGTCGTTATGTTATGTCTCCTTGTAGTAGTGGCGTCCACCGCGTTCACCGCCCCCCGAATGTCGATATCAGGTAAGTATACACCTCAGCTGTAGCTGCAGCCTCTGGATAATGTGAGGGGGGAGGGGGGGTGCAGCAGCGCATGACCCCTCCGCCGCAGTGCGGCCCCAGGGAGGCCTACTCCTGAGTTCGGATTGTGTATCGAGCTCCTGGTCCGTCGCGAGTATCCCCCCTAGTATTGCGCAGCTCCTGTCAGCATGCACAGCTACCCTTCGTTGTATCCAGAGCTGTGTGACTGTCAGTGGGGGCGAGGGGGGTGCGTGCGACCAGTCTCCTCCACAGGCAGGTCTTCAAGGGCGCTCCCCACCTCGTGTGTCCTCTCTGGGGCAGGCTATACCCTTCCTAATGCTGGCTCTGGTAGTTAGGACGGCCGGCTGAGGAACATGGCCGCCATCTTGGTAAAGGTTGCAAGGGGCTCCACACCTCCTTCAACTGCCCTCCCAGCTGCCGCTCCAGGTGTCCTACGCACGATTTCAGAGGCGTTGTCCCGCTGGGCGTCCCCACTGTACACCGTCCGCCGCGGCCGCCAATTCACCCTGCCATGGTGGTGGGGGTGCTTGTGAACCAGCTTACCGCGTGTGCCTCTGGCGGGCTGAGGAAGCTGCTCCGTGTAGTCGGGGTCTCTGCAGCGGGCGCTGCCACAGGATCGCTTGTCTGCTCCTCCGGTTCGTGTCCCCAGGAAGCACCCCCAGTATTTTGACCGCCGGTCACCTCAATGTCCTCGTCGATCCGCCATCTTGTGGTGGGAGGTCGGGCACCGGTATCCCGCACTGCCTGTGTCGCTTGGTCTTCTGCTCGTGTTCCCCCGGCATCCAGGCACCGCAAGCTCGAGCCGTCGCTGGGTCGGTGATCCCGGCTTCGCAGCGCTCCGCAGCGCTCACCTCCGCCTCCCGGACACTGAGCCTAATGTGGGGCCGCCATATTGGTTCGCTGGGTCGTCCGCTGGTCGCCGCTGCAAACTTCGAGATTTGGGGCTCCGGAGTCGTCAAAACCTCCCGCTGTCTCGAGGGCTCGCTACTGGGCTGTCCGCCACACTGCGCTTGGCGGTTTAGTTATCCGTGGCAAAGTTTAATGGCGGATTTGTACCTCGTCGGCCGGGAGCTCCCGGACCACACATCTAGCACTGCATGTTGCTAGCCACGCCCCCCCCACTAATGGCAATCTTGGTGCAGAAAGATGTGCCACCAAATTCGGGGGGTCCGCCTGCACCACCACCCGCGGGCATCACAAGCCGACTCCGGGCGCAGGGCTTGAGGATGGCCGGACGAGGCAGCAACGGGGGGGGCACCCCCTGCACAGTCGACCCCCGTCCGCGGCGCACCGCACTCCACACGGGGCCTCCCGGCCGCCAGAACAGGCCTGGTCAGTATCCACCGGGACAATCGCACAACGGCCTCTCACCGTCGGCTCTCTCACCCGTCAGCGGCCGCCGTCGACACCGCCACCCCGGCCGATCCAAGCAGGCGAGGCTCTGGTCTCCACACCGCGAAGGCCCGGACCAAGCAGGAGCACAGCCTCGGAACCACAGCACGCAGGAGCCCCCAGATCAGACGGTGAGTAAGAGCAACGCTTTACATTTCCGTTTCTTCCCGAGTGTGTCGTCTCGGGGCAGGATATTTGACAGGATTTGCGTGTTGGGCAGGAAGGCCGACGGAGCCGAGCTACAGAGCGGCCATTGCGGTCGCGAGCTTGGCTCCTCCTCCAAACTCAGTTTTAAGAGCCTGGAAGGACTTCATCTCTCCCTTGGCTCTCACATCCCCTATGGTGGAGATGCCGATGTCGTCCCACCTTTGAAAGCCGCGTAATTTGTTCAGTTCAGTTAGCCATCGGCAGTGCCACAACGGGGTCTGTCGTGTGGGCTTCTTGTCCCACCCCATACGTTTAGTGGCCTTACTCCATGCGGCGAGCGTGAGGGACGTCGCTGGGAGGAGTGGGGCTCCTCTAACTCCACCATAAAGGTAGCACATTAAGTGCTTTGATGACAGTTTGACTCTCGCCAGGGCGTACGTCGGGTGGTCCGCCGGGGCGTGCAGCCATTCGTTAATGGGTATCAGGTGTTCCGCCCAATAATAGGCTTCCAGATTAGGTAGCGAGATCCCCCCACTGTACTGGTATCTCTGGAGTGTAGCCAAGGCCACCCTGGGATGTTTGCCTAGCCACAGAAAGGAGCGTAAGTCGGCATGGATCCTCGCGAAGGTCCCCGTCGGGAGTGGGTAGTATTCGTTCTGTAAAACGTAGAGAAATTTTGGTAGAGTTATCATTTTATACATGGCCGCTCGGCCAAGGAGTGTGAGTGGGAGCTGTCTCCAGCGGTCCATATCCGCCACTGCATTCCGCATGACCCGTTCCAGGTTCCTTTGGAAGGATACGGTCTTATCCAGGGTTATGTAAATCCCTAGGTATTGGAAACCATCAGCCGTCGTCAACAGCCTGTCCGGTAGTCTCCCCCACCGGTCCCGTCCCCCCGGGTCAAAAATAATTGATTTGTGCCAGTTAATGCTATGGCCCGCCTGTCGCCCATAATGCTCTAGCTCCCGGAATAGCGCCGGGATGGGGGTCTCTGGTTTTGTGATATATAGCAAGACATCGTCTGCGTAGAGTGAGATCTTTTCTTGTGTCGGATTGGTGTCAGTGCTTGTAAAACCAGAGATGTCCGCGGTCTGTCGGATCCGTGCTGCTAGTATTTCTATAGTGAGTGTAAAGAGGAGGGGGGACAGGGGGCAACCCTGGCGGGTGCCTCTCTGGATCTGAAACTCGCGGGAGAGCGTCTGGTTCACCCGCACCCTAGCTTTCGGGGCGGAGTATAGGAGTTGGACCCATTTCACAAAGTTCGGTCCAAAACCAAACCTGTGGAGGACTGCAGTAAGGAATGGCCAATGCACCGCGTCGAAAGCTTTTTCTGCGTCCAAGGAAAGGAACCAGTGAGGTTCATCTCGCCCCGCACTTCCTGTAGCCAATTATGAGTGCGTCTGAGATTCAATTTAGTCGCCCTATCCGGCAACAAACCAGATTGGTCTGAATGTATGAGATCTGGAATAACCGCCCTGAGGCGGGCCGCCAAGATGGTTGCTAACAACTTCACCTCCGTGTTAATGAGGGAAATTGGGCGGTAGGAGGCACAGTCGTCCCTCGGCTTGCCCTCCTTATAGATCGGGACAATTTTCGCCTGGGCGAGGTCCGGGGGGAGTTCCCCCTCTTGGTAAGCACCGATAAAGAGGGCCTTAAAGTGTCGCGTTAAGAGGTCTGAAGAGCGCTTAAAAAACTCGGCCGGGAACCCATTCGGGCCTGGTGTTTTGCCCGGCATCAGCTTGGCAATGGCCTCCCCTATGTCGTCGGTCGTTATGGACCCCTCCAAGTCTGCCCGAGCCTCCGAGGACAGCACCGGCAGCTCTATCTGTTCCATGTACTGTAGCGCTGACTCGCAGGATGCCAAGTCTCTAGCTGTGTAGAACTGCTCATAATGGGTCGCAAACGCTTCAGCTATTCCCGTGTCCGTAGTGGCTAGTGTCCCGTCCGCTCCGTGTACACTATCTACCCACCGAGCCGCCCGCTCCTTTTTACTGAGCCACGCTAAGAGTTTGCCGGACTTGTCCCCCACGTCATAAAGACGATGGAGTGTGGCAAGGGCTTGGGTCTTCGCCTCATTAGTTACCAACTCTCGGTATTGCCTCTGGGCGTCAAGGAGTTTTCTGAGTGTCCCGACCTGTTTAGAGGCCTGATACTCGCTCTCCTACCCTAGGACCGTCCGCTCCAAGGCCGAGACCTCAGCCTGGAGTCTACGCCTTTCGTCTCCCAGTCTACCCTGTATTCTATCGCGCAGAACCGGCTTCATGGCTTCCCAGAAGGGGACACTAGACTCCACCGAACCTTCGTTTTCGGCAACATAGACCTTGATGTCCGCCCTAATACCTCGTAGTATGGCTGCGTTTTGCAGGTCCCAGGCTGCTAGGCGCCAGGAGCCTCCCGTAGTGCCCCGTGTACGCCCTACCTTGGCAAGCAACGGTGAGTGGTCAGATATACCCCTGGCCTTATATTCCGCGGTGCCATCCACCTTCAGGTATTGTCGGGACATGAAAATATAGTCTAGGTGGGAGAACACCCTGTGTGCCCCAGAATAGTATGAGAAGACCTGTTGTGTTGGTTGTAGCCATCTCCAGACATCAGTGAGGCCCAAAGTAGCCATCTGACGGGATAGTGCGGTCTGATGCCCCTCCCTATCTGACTCCCCTGAACGATCCTGAGCTACACTCCTGTATTGTGTCTGCAGTGTCTAGTAGGATAGTAGCCAACGCTGTAAGCGTTCGTGCCTGTAACTTGGGCGGTGCATATATCGAAAGCAGCGTGTATGTGTTCCTATTCCAGGTCCCCTGCACCCCAGCATATGTCCCCTGTGGATCTAACCAGGTATGCGTAACGCAGAATGGGGAGTTTTTTTTGATGATGATGACCGCCACCCCTCTGGAGTCGGAGGTGTATCCCGCATGAGCCCGAACTCTATGTCTGCCCCTAGCAATGAAGGCACACTGGGTTCCCTTGAGATGGGTTTCCTGCAGGAAGGTGACATCTGGGTCTACCCTTTTAATGTAGGCATTTACTAAACCCCTCTTAACTTTGGAGCCCAGACCATTAACGTTCCATGTCAGAACGTTTATTCCCCTACCCCCCTCCTGTGGAGTGCCTACGGTACTCGCCATTCGACAAAGCGGTAACCAACTGCATTGAATCTTTGGCATGCTTGTGAGGTGTGGAGGTTCAAAGTGTTTCGCTGCCTCTCCCCAACTATTGTCCCCCCCAATTCCCCCCCCATTCCCCAACATGAATCAACGTGGTAACCCCGTGCCCCGCCCCCCTCCCCACCTCCCTCCCCATCCAGTCGCATCCTAGCACAGGACAGAACTGTCCGCAGGAGTAGGCCTGTCGCCCACCCACCCATCCCTCCCTTCAGAGAACTAACAAGGAAAACACACAATAGAACGTGTTAAAACAAGAGGGCGAGTCCAATTTGCGTGCTTCTCCATGTCGGGCTGCCATCACTAAAGACCAGGTGCACCCCCGATCATGAATGCGAGTCTTGTGCATTGTTCATCTCCGGAGCATCCTGCTCCAAATGGCGGATTGCCACTGACAGCGGATGGGCAGAGTCCTGTGTTCTCTCCTCCTCCTCCCCCCCAGATGCTTGACTCCCCAGCTCCTCTTCGTCGTCGCCCTCCGACCTGATGTTGTTCCGGAGGCAGCTGAACCTGGATCCTGCTCCTGAGGGTGATCCTGGCGACTCCGAGCGTCCTCTCCGCACCCGACCCAAGTCACGACCTCTGTATGGCGTCGCCGGTGTGTGCTTCTTCACCCTACTCGACCTCCGCCTTCGTGGTTTCGGCAGTTCCCACTGAGATCTTTGCCGTATTTCTTCGTCCAATTCCTCTCGCCCCGCGGCCTCCCTACTGTTAAGGATAGGGCGCTCTTCGAGCCATTGCCAGGCGTCCTCTGGGTGAGTGAAAAAGATAGACTTGTCCTTATAGAGCACTTTGAGCTTTGCCGGGAAGAGGAGCATGTAGGAAATATTCAGTGTCCTCAGCTTTGCTTTCACAGCGTCGAAGGAGCAGCGTTGTCTCTGAACCTCCTGGCTGTAGTCCGGGAAGATCATTATCGTCGTATTCTCCAGGCGAATCTCACCCTTTTTTCTCGCCTCCCGCAGGATTAAGTCTCTGTCAGCAAAATTTAGAAAACGCGCAATAACTGGTCTTGGTCTTGCTCCTTCGGGTGGTTTTGCCAGGAGGGCCCTATGCGCCCACTCGATGATGAAGCACGGAGAGAACTGGGCAGTGTGGAAGGTCTCCTAAAGCCAGGTGCGTAGGAACGCGGTCATGCTCCCTTCTTCGATTCCTTCTCTAAAACCTACGAAGCGCAGGTTGTTACGTCTCGCCCTGTTTTCGGCATCGTCCACCTTCCACATCAGTTTTCGGTGTGACGCCTGCAGCTCCGCCATGTCTTTCTTCAGGGTGGTTATGGCGTCGTCATTTTCGCCAATCCTGGTTTCGGTCGCCGTCACCCTATCTGACAGTTTTCGGAAGTCCTGTCGGAGCAGCGTCACCTCAGATCCAACTTCCCCGATTTTCACCTCCAACGCCGCCCGTGACTCCTGGATGTCCGCCCTGGACGCCTGAATGGCCTCCAGCAGGAGGTTGGTGTCAGTCCGCACCCCCGAGGGCGCAGGAAGGGCCTCTATCAGTTGTTTGGGCGCCGCAAAGTTGTCCATGGGCCCATGCTTTGGCGGCCTGGGAAGCGGATCCTTCTTCCCCATTGCCAGTTGCGTCCCAGGGTCCCACACCCGCCGCTGCCCGGTGTCCCAGACCTCTTCAGCTCACCTGCCCAGTGCCAATGGCCCTATGATGTGCGTCCCTTCGTATTGCGATGGACCGTGGAGCCGGTGTCCGCCCGGCTATGCTCCCACCTGCGCCACCGCAACGGCCTGTGGGCAACCAAACCTCGTGCAGTTGGCTGGGTGTCAGTCCACCGCCCCGTTCGAGCCACCGGGTACGGCCGTTCCTCCTAGTTGTTGCTTCAAGAGCTCCCGCGCGGCGGCACCGGGCAACCCTCCTGCACGGCGTCTGTCGTCCTCGTCGTTAGCTCCCCGCCACAGCCGCCAAGAGCGGCAGGGACCAGGCGATGATCAGCCGCACGGGGGGGCGGCACCACAGCAGTCCAGCAGTGTGTTCTCCCCCGGCGCAGACCCCCACACAGGCCACAGTCCAGAGCTCTTCAGCTTCTCTCCTGAGCAATTACCGGGGCTCAGATGTGGCGCCCGCCAGGAGTGTATATTGGGCCCCCACCTCCCCGGCCGCCACCTAGGCGATGGGCCACCTCTTCAGCGGCGCCGGATGACCAGCTCTCTTTGTCAGTAGCCACCCAGACCCAGGCAGGGCAGGTCCGCCCCAGAGCGCAGCCAACAATGGGACCGGGCCGGCGAACAGGGTCTCCGGCCCGGGCGGGCGCGAGTCAGTAGCGCCAGATCAGGCTCGAGTCGGGTCGGCCAAGTTGGCGAAGGCCTTGTGGGCAGAAGTCACGCGGGGAGGGGGGGCGCTCTAACGGTGGCCCAGCGTCTCCTCCTTATTCTCGCTCCCCACCCCCAGCTGCGGCCCGACCCCTCCTCAGTTGCTCCTGGGTGCCACCGGATCGACCCTTCTGCTCTCACGGGATATCTCACGAGGCCTCCTCTACTCCGTCCGCCATCTTGGTGTAGGCAGACGGAGTTCGGACCCCCACCAGCCTCCCAGCTGGGCTCCCTCGCAGATCGCCGGATCCCCTGGGCCGCTTCTCTCCGCCGTCAGCCGCTCCCACGGGTCCGCGGCCGAACTCAGGGGGTCACTCACCGGTCGGGCCACCGGGACCACTCCGCCGGTCCGCCGATCCGGCGCCGGGCAGCCGGGCTTCGGAGCCTCTCACTCCCCTCAGCGGAGCTCCCGGTCACGTCACTGGGCCCCCTGCTATGTCGATCTGGATTGCTGCCCGCTTCCACTGGTCCACAGCGGCACTCCGACCAGGCTCCGGCTCAACGGCAGAGCCCCGATGTCGCGTCCGCCATCTTGCTTGCCAGGGGCACACACGCCGGCTCCCCTCGCAGGACGATTTCTTCTGGCTGGAGGCAGTTCCCACACCAGTAAGGCAGCTCCTCAGCATCCGTGTATATTAGGCTCAAGTTTGTCTGGATTTCGGGTGCCCTGGGATCCCATAAACGTCGGATTTGATGGCAGCATGCCGGGAGCTCCGGCAAAGCACTTCCTAACCGGCCATGCTGCTGGCCACGCCCCCCAATGTCCTATACATCTTAACCCTAAATCAGATCTGAGGGGTATTAAGGGTGTGCACCCTGGGAGGTTAACAATTGTCCTTGCAAACTTATTTTCAGCACTGGTCAACTCTTTTATATTATCCAGACCTCACAACTCTGCCCCATAAAGGGCTGCTGCTAAACCCTTTGCCTTATGAATTTCTAATATAGGAGCTAATGGTCTATAGGGGGAAGTTTTAATCTTGCACAATAGCACTCTATCAACATGTTGAAGAGTTAGAATACTCTTTCTAATCTGATTTGACCAGGATACATCTTCACTTATCCTGATTCCCAAATAATCAAAGGCTTTAACCTTCTCTAGAGCCTGGGAGTCCAGAAACAAAGACCCTGTGCTTTTCTTATAAGGGTTGAAAACATGTATTTTGTTTTACCACAGTTTATCATTAATCCTCTACTCTGGCAAACCTTTTCAAATCTATTTAACAAATTTTGGATGCCACTAGGAGTTTTTGCAATAAGTAGCGTGTCATCAGCAAATAGTAAACAAGGGATCTGTTACCCAGCCAGTTTTGGGGGGTCCCCACCACAATTAAAAAGCTCCTCTATAATACTATTTATTAAGAGGGTAAAAAGGGTGGGTGCCAGGACACACCCCTGGCGTACTCCTTTCTGTATAGGTATTTTCCCAGAAAGGGCGGCCTCACTGCTCCATCTCACCTTTGCATAGGTTTCATAGTGCATACGGATCAAGATGTTAACCAAATAAAGCGGCATCCCCATGTCCCTCAGGGAGGCCCACAGCTGTTCCCGATTTATAGAATCAAAAGCGGTCTTCAGGTCCATGAACACAACATACAGGTGACCCCTGTTGATGGTGACCTCTTTCCAGATCACCATCATGAACCTGAGGACCTGGTCTGTTGTGCTTGTTGATTCCCTAAATCCTGCTTGGAGGTCCAACAGAATGTTTGCGTCATCCATCCAATCTTGGATTCGTTTTCGGATTACTTTGCCGAAAATGTTTGGGGGGACGTCAATTAGACTGACTGGCCTATAATTCTCTGGTAACCCTTTGTCCCCCTTCTGGTGGATGGGAATAATTTCTGCGCCCAACCATGTGGGCGGCAGCATGCCTCCCTTAAGGATAGCATTGAAGACTTCAGTCAGAACAGGGCCCCATACAACCGGCTCTGAACTGAAAAGGTCACCTGGGAGTCTATCAAGACCAGGGACCTTCCCCTTCTTTAGGGTTTTTAAAATCATGATAGTTTTACCAACATTAATCTCATAAAAATCCTTTTCAGGGTCATCGGTCGTTGATGGACGTAAAACAGGTCCTGCTGTTCCCTCAGGGTTTGCAAAAAGCTGCCCATAATAGTCTTCCCATACCTGGGGCTGTAGGTGGGAGTCAGATTGAACCACCTACCCGGATATATCTCTAGCTAAAAGGTGCCAAAAAGCTTTACTGTTCTTTTGATGGGAGACCTCTACCAGGAGCCTCCATTTTTCAATTTCCCAATCTTTCTTGGCCTCCTTTTGAATTTTTTGATAGCTTTTCCTACACTCTCTTATGGTAGAGGAAGATCTTCCCTTAACTGCTGTAATCAGGGTTGCCCTGGCCATTTTTCAGGTATTGTTAAACCATGGGGCTGTAAATCTATTCAAATGCGAATTACTAAGCGGCTTACAAAAATACCCCTTACTATAGTTTTTTGGGTCTAAATTAATGATAACATCTGACACCTTTGTATAGATCTGGGCTAACACATTTTGTTTAGCCAGAATATTTGCCCACTTAACTCTTCTTCCATCCTCACTAACTATTATGGTGGGGCATTTGTACTTAAAGACAATCAATCATGTCACACATAGAAAGAGCTAGTGCGTTATGGTCGCTATCGCTTCTTTCTAGGACCTTCATATCTTTAACGTTTGTCCAGTGATCTAGGTCTACCATAATATAATCCAGTCTTGATTTAAATAGCCCTCTCTTAAAGGTATAGGATGCCTCTCTAGCTGATTCTGTTCTGCCATTGCATGCACCAAACCCATAATTAATGGTAAATGATTAAATCTGTTCTACAGCCTTAGAACTTTTTTTAGACAGGGAATATTTAGTCTCACTATCCCTCTTGCTTCATCTTCAGATGCTGTCAAATCCTGTATATAGTTTACCGGTTCAAAAGAAATATTAAAATCACCTGCGACCATCAGATAGTAGTCCCCTGTGGAAGCATCTA
Source organism: Lissotriton helveticus (assembly GCF_964261635.1). Taxonomy (NCBI): domain Eukaryota; kingdom Metazoa; phylum Chordata; class Amphibia; order Caudata; family Salamandridae; genus Lissotriton; species Lissotriton helveticus. The sequence goes on along the minus strand of NC_136070.1, from coordinate 284,750,475 downwards.
AATGATCTAATAGAGTGGTTATTGTGTTTGAGAGTCTATGGGGGCTGCTAAAACTATTATAAATGTTAAAGATCTTCAAAGGAGTTTTCCCATTAGGGAAACGCACTTCCAGGCCTAATAATTCATCTGATATAAGGTCAAGAACCTGAAATCTGCCAACCAAGGAGTTCTTAACCCATATCAAAAGACCACCAGCAGCTCGACCTAGCACTCCCTTTTTAGCCTCCACGCTATAAGTAGTATAACCTGCTCTATAAACTTTTTCCACTGCCTAAGTTTCCTGTAGAATACATACATGAAATTTCTCCATGAAGGTGCACCGGTCCACATCTTTTAGTGTGGATTGAATACCTGCCACGTTCCATGAGAGAATTTCCAAAGTTTACATAGGATGAGCCACCTCCTTAATGATATCCCTCACCTTTGGATCCTCTCTGTCGCTAGCATAATCTGCCTGATATTCATCTGGAGGAATAGTATCAGTTAAAATCAAGGGGAAACCGACAGGTGGCACTGCGCCCCCAGGTAGAACAACACCATTTGATGCCCCAGGGGAGTCTAAGGTTATACCAGGTGCAGATAGGAGTCAATCCTGGGCGTCCAAGCCTACTAGCGAGTGAGCGCTGCCAGCCCCTGCTAACGATGGTTCAGTTCCCCAAGTGGCAGGCCTCCGGCTCCAAGTCCCACCTCAATTGATAGCTTCATGGTTTATATCTAGGTGCTTGTAGAAGTCACCAAGTGGTAGAATACTAATCCCACCTGCCCCACACTGGTTATTCCAGAATCTTCCTTCCTCTATCAGCCATTTTGCAAGTAGGTAGGATCTACAGTTGACTACAACACAATCGCCTCCCACCTGTTTCACAGAGGGACCAACCCACTTAACTCTTCTCACAAACAAAATATCCCCAATATAACTAGAAGAGAAATTTATGGACTTGGAAAGCCAATGGCATACCTTATTTTTGAGCTTGGGGATATGCCTCTTTACAATGATTATCCAAAGATGGGACATTTTTAAGGATCACCACATACGGTGAGAATTCAGGTGGAAGGTGAAGAGTTATCACATCGTCCCTAAAAGGAGTCCCTGGACTTTGTGGATAGACCTTGTTCCTCATGGACGGTTTTACATGCAGGAGGGCTGTTTGTCAAACCAAGCCCTGGGTCAGTACGCCCTTGGGCCCGATTTTTCGAAAGAACAGGCATCAGTGGCTCTATTTGGAAATGTTTGGCTGTTGGAAGAAGGCCCCAAGAAGTAGGGAGTTTTGCTAGTATTTGGGTCAGCCACTGATGAAACAAGGGACTACCTTCTTGTGCAGGTTTACTTTTAGTACGGGAAACCAATTGGCCATCTACGTTTAAAGCTGGTAAAGGAACCTCTGGTTTATTGGGAGGGGGAGGGGTACTAGTCACTGTTTTTGTATTCAATTACAACCACTAAATCTAATATCATCCTTTTCAATTCCGTAATTTCTAAACAAAGAGAACCTACCACCTGTATCACATCTCTGACTGTCATAGGAGCAATATTGCATGGTTCTACAGAAATCTCAGCAACCTCAGGGGTGGTACATGGGCCTCCAGAGTGAAGATGTTCAGCAGCCCCGCTTGGTGTGTCTATAAGCTCAGCAAGAGCGGCGAAGCGGTTTGAACACACAACCACTGATGGCTCCAGATGACCCACTTCCGCCCTCTGGGAAATGTCAACAGGACTCCTCACCCTTGTGCCCCTTTCACCCGGCTGAACAGGGTCTGCAGAAGACACAGAACCCAAGGCCTGTGAATTGGAGAGTCTACGGAACATTTGGGGTATAGATCGAGTATGAAATAGGTCTCTATTCTTGGTTGCAGGAGACATAGTAATAGATGCCGGGGTAGATTCATTGAGTGAAAGAATTCCCTCACACTCAGAAATAATACTGTCAATTCTATCCATGACACAATTATTTGGGGGAATCTTGGTAACTTTTCTCACCTTCTTCCCCTTCCGGGCCCCCACCCCTGAGTCTAAAGCCCCTCCCGCACCATCCACAGCCTTTCTTTTCCCCCTTGTTAGACTTCAGGCCAAGCAATTTCCCAGCACACTGTACTCGCCCACTGTCTATAAGAGGGGATCACAGATCCCCAGAAAAGTCGCTTAGCGCAGATGCCCCAATGCGCACTGTACCTGCCGAGAACCAAGTCTGGATTACGGGGGGGGTGACCCAGCCCAGCCTCTTCCAGCCACGGACAGCCACAGACGGCCCACCGTTTGCCCGGGCATTGCCCGGCGCCCGCCCGCCCGCGTCCAGCGCGGTGGGAAGAAGTGGTCGATTAAGTCCCCCCGGTTACAGGGGGGAGGGTCCGGTAGTCAGCTGGTGGCCCCCGCTGCATCCTGGGGCTCGTAGTTCCTGTGTGGCAGGCTCTCTCACCAAACGATGCATCTCCCGCGGAGCGGGAGGCGCGAGAAATTTTTAAAACCCCCGGTTAGAGGGGGGAGGGGCAAGTAGTCAGCTGGTGGCCCCCGCTGCATCTTGGAGCTCGTAGATCCTGCGCGGCAGGCTCTCTCACCAAAGGATGCGTCTCCCGTGGAGCGGGAGACGCGAGAAGTTTTTAAAAAACCCCGGTTACAGGGGGGAGGGGCAGGTAGTCAGCTGGTGGCCCCCGCTGCATCCTGGGGCTCGTAGTTCCTGTGCGGCAGGCTCTCTCACCAAACGATGCGTCTCCTGTGGAGCGGGAGGCGCAAGAAGTTTTTAAAACCCCTGGTTACAGGGAGGAGGGGCAGGTAGTCAGCTAGTGGCCCCCGCTGCGTCCTGGGGCTCGTAGTTCCTGTTTGGCAGGTTCTCTCACAAAACGATGCGTCTCATTTGCCTATGATATCATGCAACGTGCGTGGTGCATTGTTGATACTGTGTTGGTTTAAGGAGTATAGGACAAGCATTAGGTCATTTTTCATGCAATAATAGTGAAGTAAATGTCTTTTACTTAATGATACTTCATACATACATACCTCAACAAATGCCTATATTCAGTGCCACCTTAACACATGGGCATGCTGGACAGTTGACTGGGGACCCCATGAGCGTAGGAGCTCCATGCAGACCAGAATTTAACACAAATTTTCCATTAAACATTGTTATTCCTGTGAGTGGTTGTGTATGCCCTCCTTTGCCTGGGGACTTATAATGCTGTTACGACAGCCCTGCCTATATTAAAGTAAATATCATTCTGTTTTTACCTTCCCATATCGGAATATATTATTAGCTGTTGGCCAGGAATTCATGAAAGAAAGCTTGGTGAGTCACTCAAAAGCAGAACATGTTTCAGTATTTTTCCATTTTTTAAAACAAATACCGATAGGAAACGCATTGTTTCTGACTGTATTTATCTGTAATTTTTACATATCAAATGCTATGTTTTACAGTCAATAAAAACAATAATGGTAACAAAGCAAAAAATACCAGTGAACAAGGAGCTAACTGCATGTAAGTGAGGTTCAAGTTGTCGAGGATGCAGTCAGGCAAATCCGAGACTGATCTAAAGGAAGACAGTAACTTCAATGGGCGATCATATTTCCAAATTGATGGTTGGACGAGCTGTGTGCACACTGTGGAGTTATTTTCAGCTTTGTGTAGTCCCTAAAGCTATTGTAAATAAAAATGTTAATATGCCCTCAGCTGGGCAGCATCCTAAGGACATTTGAAGAGGTAAGAAAGAATGAAAGTTGAGGTCGGCCCAGCGAAAACTAGAGAAATAAAGTTATGCATTGCGGCTACCCACAACTGTAGTATATGAGATACATCATCAGACAGCCAAGGCATGGATGGAAGAGAGGCTATAAGCATGATTACCAGGGCTTTAAGTGGGCCGGGTCTCACTGGGTCTGAGGACCGGCAGTTTTTTAAGGAGGCCTCGAAACGGGTCTCTATCGGGCTATGTTTTGTTCCCTGGCACAGGCGGTCTGTTTTTTTAAGCGGTTATAGGGGAAGGGAAATCCTTTAAGGAGAGTAATTTCTCTCTGGATTTCCCTTCTCTTTTTGAAACTCAGCAGCAGCAACATTGTCGTGGTCTCACCAGTGCTTTAAGTGGAAGCTTTTTCAATATATATATTTTTTTTTTAATGAGAAGGAGCCCTCCCTGCGACATTCTCGGGCACACAGCGTGGACAGACTCCTACCCCAAGCAAACAGGTGACTGCGCCGGTAATACACCCGATGGAGGATTTTTAGTTGGACCTGGCGGAACGTAATCAGAATCGCCACCTCACCGGGACTTTGCAGGGTATCCTGCCAGTCGTCGTCCGCCAGGTCCCCTATATCTTTCGCCCATCTAGCCCTCAAACACACCAATGGATCAGGCATATTATTTATGAGTTTACAGTTAATAGTGGCCGTGGGTTTCTCTAGAATTGAACCTAGCAGGAGCCTGTCTTCCATGGGCGAATATTCTGGGACCGAGGTATCTGCGCCTATTTGCGTGCGTAGGGCATGCACTAAGCGGAGGTAATGGTAGTGCTGGGAGTCGCGCATTTGATACTCATTTTTCAGATATTAGAAGGTTCTAGGGACACTCCCCTTCCAGACATCCCCAAGATAGTGTATCCCAATCAGTTTCCACCCCTTAAAACCTGTTAGCCGTGTCACCTCCATAAATAGATCTCCTGTCCAAAGCGGGGTCCTTCCTGTTACAGTGCCTGCCCACCCCAAGTACTTATTGGCCTCTCTCCAACATTGAACCACGCCCCAGTGTGAGGGGGCAGATCTTTGTGCTGTTTCCGCGAGTACAGCAGGGGCTCGCAGTTGCCCTCCGGCATGACATACCTATCAACCCTGTAGGCCGGGTCCGATCTCTCCCCGTAAATCCAATCATTACGACCATCAATTGAGACGCCCGATAGTACAACTGCACATCCGGGAGGGCCTGCCCCCCCCCGTCGTACACCCCCCTTGTGAGCTTACGTAGTGAAATTCTCGGGTTTCTCCCGTCCCATAGCAGCATTCTCAGGGCCTGAGATACCCGTTTAAAAAGCTTTTTCAATATTAATACAAGCCATAGTTGCTGTTCATTTATCTTATGCAACTAACAACCACTGACAAAGCCAATAGTCCTGACTTGTTGTAGGTAGGATGTTACTTGTTGTATCCAGTAGTAGAAGTGGGCGGGATCGGAAGTGCACGGCGTGCCCCTACTTAAAAAAATTATTTCAGTCCGTTCCCCTACTTCTTTATTTAAAAAAAGCATACCGGGACGGAAAGAATAGTCCAACTTAAAAACGTTAACTTTTTCATTCAGCTTCCAGAGCTGCTCGCACTTCTCTGTTGAACTCCAGAGGCTGCAGCAGCCTCTCCCTGATCTCTCACAGAATGAGGGCAGGCACATTGTCATTCTGATTGAGGCTGATTATCCCCTTACGAATGACAATGCGCCCACCCTCTGCCTTTAGCATATCAAGCTGAGTTAGTGATTGCAGAGGAGCTTCCGCCAGACAGAGAAAGGAAAGGAGCGGTGAACGGAGCAGGAGCGGTGAACGGGGCAGGAGCTGTGAATGGGGCAGAAGCGGTGAACGGGGCAGGAGCAGTGAACGGGGCAGGAGCGGTGATCGGGCAGGAGTGGTGACCGACAGGAGCAGTGACTGGCAGGAGCAGTGAACGGGCAGGAGCGGTGACCGGGCAGGAGTGGTGACCAGGCAGGAGGAGTGACGGGACAGGAAAAGTGATGGGCAGTAGAAGTGACGGGCAGGAGCGGTGACGGGGCAGGAAAAATTACGGGGCAGGAGCAATGCCGGGACAGGAGCAGTGAATGGGTAGGAGCGGTGAAACGGGCAGGAGCAGTGATCGTGCAGGAGCAGTGAATGGGCAGGAGCGGTGAATGGGGCAAGAGCGGTGATAGGGCAGGAGTGCTGACCGGACAGGAGCAGTGACAGGGCAGGAGCAGTGACAGGGCAGGAGCAGTGACGGGGCAGGAGCAGTGACGGGGCATGAGAGGCAACAGGAAAGGAGAGGTGACTGGGCAGGAGAGGTGACCGGGCAGGAGAGGTGACTGGGCAGGAGAGGTGACCAGGCAGGAGAGGTGACCGGGCAGGAGAGGCAACAGGAAAGGAGAAGTGACTGGACAGGAGAGATGACCGGGCAGGAGAGGTGACCGGGCAGGAGTGGTGACCGGGCAGGAGTGGTGACCGGGCAGGAGCAGTGAACGGGCAGGAGCGGTGACAGGGCAGGAGCGGTGACGGGGCAGGAGCGGTGACGGGACAGGAGCAGTGACGTGGCAGGAGCAGTGACGGGACAGGAGCAGTGACGAGGCAGGAGAGGCAACAGGAAAGGAGAGGTGACTGGGCAGGAGAGGTGACCGGGCAGGAGTGGTGACCGGGCAGGAGTGGTGAAAGGACAGGAGCGGTGAACGGGACAGGAGTGGTGAATGGGGCAGGAGCGGTGAATGGGGCAGGAGCAGTGAACGGGGCAGGAGCAGTGAACGGGGCAAAAGCAGTGAATGGGGCAAAAGCAGTGAACGGGGCAGGAGAAGTGACAGGGCAGGAGAAGTGTACAGACAGGAGTGGTGACCGGGCAGGAGTGGTGACCGGGCAGGAGCAGTGAACGGGCAGGAGCGGTGACCGGGCAGGAGTGGTGACTGGGCAGGAGATGTGAAGGGGCAGGAGAAGTGACGGGGCAGGAGAGGTGACAAGGCAGGATAGGTGATGGGGCAGGAGCAGTGACAGGGCAGGAGCAGTGAACGGGGCAGGAGCGGTGATCGGGCAGGAGTGGTGACCGACAGGAGCAGTGAACGGCAGGAGCAGTGAACGGGCAGGAGCGGTGACCGGGCAGGAGTGGTGACCAGGCAGGAGGAGTGACGGGACAGGAAAAGTAATGGGCAGTAGAAGTGACGGGCAGGAGCGGTGACGGGGCAGGAAAAATTACGGGGCAGGAGCAATGACGGGACAGGAGCAGTGAATGGGTAGGAGCGGTGAAACGGGCAGGAGCAGTGATCGTGCAGGAGCAGTGAACGGGCAGGAGCGGTGAATGGGGCAAGAGCGGTGATAGGGCAGGAGTGCTGACCGGACAGGAGCAGTGACAGGGCAGGAGCAGTGACAGGGCAGGAGCAGTGACGGGGCAGGAGCAGTGACAGGGCATGAGAGGCAACAGGAAAGGAGAGGTGACTGGGCAGGAGAGGTGACCAGGCAGGAGAGGTGACTGGGCAGGAGAGGTGACCAGGCAGGAGAGGTGACCAGGCAGGAGAGGTGACCGGGCAGGAGAGGCAACAGGAAAGGAGAGGTGACTGGACAGGAGAGATGACCGGGCAGGAGAGGTGACCGGGCAGGAGGTGTGACCGGGCAGGAGTGGTGACCGGGCAGGAGCAGTGAACGGGCAGGAGCGGTGACAGGGCAGGAGCGGTGACGGGGCAGGAGTGGTGACGGGACAGGAGCAGTGACGAGGCAGGAGAGGCAACAGGAAAGGAGAGGTGACTGGGCAGGAGAGGTGACCGGGCAGGAGTGGTGACCGGGCAGGAGTGGTGAAAGGACAGGAGCGGTGAACGGGACAGGAGTGGTGAATGGGGCAGGAGCGGTGAATGGGGCAGGAGCAGTGAACGGGGCAGGAGCAGTGAACGGGGCAAAAGCAGTGAACGGGGCAAAAGCAGTGAACGGGGCAGGAGAAGTGACAGGGCAGGAGAAGTGTACAGACAGGAGTGGTGACCGGGCAGGAGTGGTGACCGGGCAGGAGCAGTGAACGGGCAGGAGCGGTGACCGGGCAGGAGTGGTGACTGGGCAGGAGATGTGAAGGGGCAGGAGAAGTGACGGGGCAGGAGAGGTGACAAGGCAGGATAGGTGATGGGGCAGGAGCAGTGACAGGGCAGGAGCAGTGACCGGGCAGGAGTGGTGACGGGGCAGGAGAAGTGACGGGGCAGGAGAAGTGACGGGGCAGGAGAGCTGACAGGGCAAGAGAGGTGATGGGTCAGGAGAAGTGACAGGGCAGGAGTGTTGATTAGGCATGAGCAGGAGCGGTATTATGCAACTATGAGGCTATTTAGATTGTCCAGAATTTCCAGGCGCACAGCCAGAGTATCCGTAGAGTAATGAGAAAACTTTCTAAGTAGTAGGTATAGGCAATGAGGCGAACGGTAAATCCTCACAACCGTTCAGGGATGGACCAAGATTGACCCATACGGAACATGAAAAAACAACAATGCCCCTGCGCTATACAAATGGATATATGATTATACGGTTTTTAGTATTGTCAGTCAAACAAACATTAGAGCACCACCAAAATCAGTAGACACTTTCAACATTCAGTGAACAAGTTTGACAAAATTGAGGTGTCAATGTGTTCCGTTGTTGGTGTGATAATTCGGTTTATTGTTCCTACATATGGGCCAACACGTGTTTCATCGCAGGGAAACAGACTGCGAATCTTCAGGGCCTCATGGGTGAGGGGCGTAAACACATCGGTTTAGCCGTAATATGTAGTCATGTTTCCTGACTTTCACAGCACTATATGTATTGAAGAACCTTCGCGAGACCTGATGAGTCTCGTTATCAATAAAGTGTTGTTTCAACCGGGAGGAGAGAAAAAAACAGGTTGCTCTGTGGTCGCAACGCTGTTTTAATAAGAGGCAAGGCGGGTACACCTCCTCTTTGTAGAACTCCCTCTTGTGTTTCCCGGCGCCGTTTTCCAAGGAAGTGGATGGGACAGGAGCAGTGGACGGGGCAGGAGCAGTGACGGGGCTGGAACAGTGACGGGACAGGAGCAGTGACGAGGCAGGAGAGGCAACAGAAAAGGAAAGTTGACTGGGCAGGAGAGGTGACCGGGCAGGAGAAGTGAACGGACAGGAGTGGTGACCGGGCAGGAGTGGTGACCGGGCAGGAGTGGTGACCAGGCAGGAGCAGTGAACAGGCAGGAGCGGTGACCGGGCAGGAGAAGTGAAGGGGCAGGAGAAGTGACGGGGCAGGAGAGGTGACAGGGCAGGAGAGGTGATGGGGCAGGAGAAGTGACGATCAGGAGGGGTGATGGGGCAAGAGAGGTGATGGGTCAGGAGAAGTGACAGGGCAGGAGTGGTGATTAGGCATGAGCAGGAGCGTTAACCGGGCAGGAGCAGTAAAAGGACAGGAGCGGTAATCGGAGCAGGAGCGGTGAATGGGGCAGGAGCGGTGAATGGGGCAGGAGCAGTGGATGGGACAGGAGCAGTGGACGGGGCAGGAGCAGTGGACGGGGCAGGAGCAGTGACGGGGCTGGAACAGTGACGGGGCAAGAGAGGCAACAGGAAAGGAGAGGTGACTGGGCTGGAGCGGTGACGGGGCAGGAGAGGTGACGGGGCAGGAGCGGTGATGGGGCAAGAGCAGTGACGGGCATGAGAAGTGACAGGACAGGAGAAGTGACGGGGCAGGAGAAGTGAAGGGGCAGGAGAAGTGATGGGGCAGGAAAAGTGACGGGCAGGAGAAGTGACGAGGCAGGAGAAGTGACTGGGCGGGAGCAGTGATTAGGCATGAGCAGGAGCAGTGAACGAGCAGGAGCGGTGAACGGGCAGGAGTGGTGACGAGGCAGGAGAAATGACAGGGAAGGAGCGGTGTCGGGGTAGGAGAAGTGACTTGTACTTATGTTCCTTGCTTATTTATTTATTCACTATTGCATGACATCCACTGATGTGTCTGCAAAGCATACCTGTTGCCCCAATTTTTTGTCCTGAATTTTGAACCCTTGTCCTCGATTTTTACACTCACCATCCTGAATTTGCGCCCATGCCATTGTTCCTGCGTATATTTCGCACACTTTACATACACCTGCATTCCCTATGAGTATTTGCTTTTTCCTGAATTAAACCTCAAATAAACATGTTTATCCATTGTTTGAATTAAATAACGTTATAAACTGTAACTGGTCAGTGAAATGCTAAACGTACAAAGAATTGGTATGCTTTGCGATTTCTACCCACACCCTTGACTCCGCCCACTGATCCAATCTTCGGTTATTCCCGTCCCCTGATTCTCCACCCACAGTTCCCCTACTTTTTATTCCCCACTTTTGACCACTGGTTGTATCCAGCCGCGTAGCTAGGGGAGTGCGGGGGGGGCGGTCCGCCCCAGGCGGCACCTTTTGCTGGGCGGCACCTTTTTTGAGGCGGCCGTGGCCGCGCGGGTCGGCACCGAGTGTCTGCCAAGGTCCGTTGCGGCCGCGGTAGCCTCTGTGACTGTAGGGCGGCAGCGGCGCTCTTTATCATGTTCATCATCACGGTCACTTCACTTTCCCAGCCAGCCAGCCAGCCATCTGAAGTAAAGTTAGCACTAACCAGCACCTGAGCACGGACAATTTCTTATGGGGCAATGCATCATATGCATGGCATTATATATATATAAATAGTGTAAACTTGCTGCTGCGGTATTGGTAACGGCCCCCCTCCTCTCAGCCTCGCTCACTAGTCCTCCAGGGCCATCAATCCACTGGTTGCGTGCGCGGCGCGCGCGAGCGCAACCAATGACGGCCCTGTAAGGACATTTTTGGCCAGCCCTCGCCCCACCGTAGCAGTGCGACGCATCACGCAATCACTGCCCCTCGTCGTGTCGAGGAGTCGGAGGAGTGCGTGGAGACCATTCTCTTCTTGCCTGGCCTGGCTGCGCACTTGACGGAACAACTATAAAATATTTAATTTCAAGGTGAGCTGGTCTGAGTGTGACAGTCCGTCCAATGACCAATTATCATTGCACCCGACGGCACCAAGAAGAAGGTGTGCGTGTTCCTTACATGCCTTCCAGGCTGTCTGTGTGTGCACACCGTGCACGTTGGTGAATATGAATGTGTGCCTGGCATAGGAAGTTTCTTCGGGCTGTTACTGTAACCGTTTCTCCACTCCAAAGGTTCATCACGCTCCGTTTAATTCCAATGCTGCTAATTAATTAAAAGGTACCTTTCGAGCGACCGGCTCTGACTGGATTGTGCATTCTGTTACTGTACCACCATGAGGTGCTGAAACCCCCCTTCAGAGGGCGCGTGCCGTGCCGCTCCACCAGGGCATGTCCTAATGATAGGCGCTGTAATGCCCTAGAATCAGTTAGCATTCTAGTGCTAACTCTGTATCTACACTTAACACCCACCCACCACTGATGTCACTGGTCATGTGACACAGCATCAATAAAAGAGGCCGAGCGCACGTGCTCTGGGCCAGTTGCACCATACCTCCAGTGTGTCCTGCGTCAGTGCATGAGTGCTTGCCAGCATGAGGGCCTAGGGCCCACCACAGCCCTTTACAATGGCGACGAGGGTGTAGCTGTGCCCATGCGTGCCAGCTAATTCAAAATCATCAAGAAGAAAAGGGGAAGAGAATGCTGCTCGCCTGAGAACACCCCCTGCGACGAACAGATCCGGCTGCCGAGAGGCCCGTGGGGCGTGTGTCGAGCCCCGGGCCTGGAGAAGAAGGAGGAGGTGACCGGAGCCCACCCGCACCTCTCCAGCCTGCTGTGGTCCGCCCTGCCGAGGCGGTGCCCTGAGAAAGACGAAGGAGCCATCGCGGTGCCCACCCGCAGAAGAACAGGCCCGTCGGCCGAAGGTGAGCCCCAGTCTGTGAAGCACCAAAAGCGGAGCCCACCCGCCATAAACTATGAACATTTAATGTGCCCCCTGAAATGCGAGCGGCGCTCAATATTGGCCCCCGTAATTAAGACAAGGCTCACGGAGCCCACCCGCGGCCTGCCTGCAGCGACACCGCAACTGCTCCGTAATAAAAAGCAAGGCTCAAGGAGCCCACCCGCGGCCTGCCTACAGCGTCCCCGCCGCGCGTGTGAACTGCGGCGGCGGGGTGAATAACATTAGCTTAGAGCGCCCGCAGCGTGAGGAGAGCTGCCGGGCGCCGAAGGGTTGATGCGGGTGCCCACCTGCATCAATGCGACTGCCCCAGCGTCGCAGGAACTGAAAGCGGAGCCCACCCGCGAAGACTGTGGACACTGCCCGTAAGGAGAAAAGAAATCTCCGGGAGCCGCGTTGACCTCTCCCCCGCCCCCGCAGCGTGTGAAATGAGAGGCTGCTGCGGGCGGGGAGATCGAGAAGAAGACCGCCTAAAAACAGAACAGACCGGCCCCAGTAATAACGCCTACATTTCGGCCCCCAGCGCAGCATGTGAAGACTGAAGCTGCAGCGAAGGAAATAAGGATGGCATCCAACCTGTGCTGACTCTTTTGAATGAGCCCCCAGTGCCTGTTCATCGCGCAACACAACATCGAAAGTTAGAAGCCGGTGATAACGAGGCTAACCACCGCGACTGCCTCTGGCTGCCCTCCAGCTCCTCTCCCCACAAGAGCTATTTCCTGCAAAGGAGAGCGAGTACACCCAGGCCTGCAAAATGAAAAAACGCAGTGAAAGTACTCACTGTGGTCCCGGGCCCCATTCTCCTAACTGCCACTGAAACCCAGCACCGGCTGCAACGTAGGGAAAGTCTGCTGGTGCCTGCCCACGAGATTCCCCGCCATCTAGTGGCCAAAATGCGGAACTGCACCCACGATGTACAATAAAGTGCAGCAATACTGAGAACACAACCACGAATGCCCAGGACCCATAATGATGCCCCACACCAGAGAAGCAACAGGTGTGACTGCGAGATAACAGTCAAGGATACCCAGTCAAGGATAAGGCAAGAGGAGGGTGCCCAGTGAGACTGCCTGCAAAATGCACCACTCCCAAAGCCACAGGAAGCAAAGGTGAGAGCAAACTGATCACCCCAGGAACCAGAGAGCATAAAGCTCGACGAGGAAAAGCACCCACAGCTCAACCAACAGAAGAATCCACACAAGTGACGCACAGAGACTGATAGAGGACCACCTGCTGGCAGGTGGCTACTCGCAAGAAGAGAGGAGCACGCCACAAAGCACAAAGAAGGTTTGCAGCAAAAGACTACGAAGGGCACCAACCTGCCCGCCGTCACGTCCAAAGAAATTCACAAGCCATCACACCGCCGAGGAAGAGAAAAGGTAAATGCGCAGCCGCGCGCTAGAAGCACAAAAGAGCGTGAAGACGACCCCAGGAAAGCGCCAGAAACCCCAGAAGCGCGCCAGGAGTGCAGCGACTCCTCACAAGATATTCAAGAGAACACGCGCGACAAGGGCGCCCACAAGAAGAAGATCACAAGAATCGCAACTAGCACCAAACAGAAGAAGCAAGACCAGAAGAACGTCAACGGAGTGGTGACGCAACCCTCCAGAAGCATCCACGCCAGAAGAGGAGACAGCGATGCCTAGTGGCCACAGGCCATCGCTGCAGCAGAATGGCGAAAGTAAGAACACCCCACACGAACCAACGATGGTTCTAGAACCCAGCACCAAGAAGTGCGACAGCGCATGACGCAAATGCGCAGCAGTGCGGACAGCACTAGCCCAAAGCATCAAGTTACAAAGAAGACACGAAGAGCGCATCCAGTTGCGCACCAAAGCAATCCAACCGAGATGAAAAGAAAATGGTTGCGCAGTCAACCCATAGCACTGAAGATTCAACACGGAAGCAACCTGACCACTCAGCCTGGTCACAAAGCAAGAGGTCGACCAGCCAGATGGTCGCACCGAGCAGCCTACCTGTCAGTGATTGGCAGAAGGGACCAGCACGAGGTCCAAGAAGCTCAGCACCACGAATCCTACCTGCCGGACATCGGCAGAAGGGACCAGCACGAGGTCTAAGAAGCTCAGCACCACGAAGCCTACCTGCCGGACATCGGCAGAAGGGACCAGCACGAGGTCCAAGAAGCTCAGCACCACGAAGCCTACCTGCCAGACATCGGCAGAAGGGACCAGCACGAGGTCCAAGAAGCTCAGCACCACGAAGCCTACCTGCCAGACCTCAGCAGAAGGGACCAGCACGAGGTCCAAGAAGTTCAGACAAGGCGCGGTCCGAGGACCTGGACCCACGAACTTCAACCACACTAATTAACGAAATCGACAGAAAGAAGTGTGAAGGTCGCAACGCTAACCCTGGAAGTGAGTGACAAGAAGACAGTGTCCTAGGACTAGGACAAGACCAGGAAGACACGTGCAGAATGCGCGCGCTGCATGGGGAAGCCTGGCCAGAGAAGATAAAGAAAAGGGGACCAGGGTACGTCGCGAGAAGAGAAGAAGAAAGATCGGAGTGGCATGCCGCCACCGAAGAAAGGAAGAAAAGGAGAAAGAACAGAGTGACCACCGCCACTAAGAAGAAAAGAAGGAAGAAGTAATCAGAGTGGCACGACTGTCAGGTTAAGAAGAGGGAAGAAAGAACAGAGTGGCTGCCGCCACTAAGAAAAGAAGAAAGAAGCCACCCCTGCGGAAAGAAGGAAAGGGACAGGCACGAGAACACCTGAGTGCAATGGAAGACAAGCCTGGCAAGAGCACCGGCAGCGCAGAACAGAGACAACCACCTACGAGCCAACCATCCACATGGCGATCGCAGAAGAGAGCAAGATAGACTGTTGGCGACATCTACCTCTGGGGTTTGAGCGGAAGATTGGATGGCGAGACTACTCAGGACTCCGGAAGTGGAGGACCTGACCTACCTCACACCAGCCCGTGGCAAACCAGTATCAGAAGCCTCGAGGGACTCTGGTGGCAGCAAGTCCCGCACGAGAGACAGACCTACTGAAGCACGTCTGCAGGACCCAAGAGGATGCAAGCCTCGCGAGCAATGAAGAGAGTCGACAACTCAACCTTCAGGTGGAACTAGGACACGACGGTGAGGCTCGTGGAGCGCCCTGCTCACGGCCCGAAGGCTATGGTAGAGCAACGCGACCAAAAACACCAGTCCAGTGGAAACCTGGCAAAGAGGTCCTCCCGGACATCTTGTGGCAGAAGAAAACCGGCGAGAGGGGCATCCTAGTGAGAGGGATGTTCGCACCTACTCTTTTCACCTGCCAAGAAACACACTGAAGCCTGCCCGGAAACATCACACAACCAGCATGGAGAAAAGAAGCCGGAAGACAAACAACAACCATGTCATCCATCTCTCTTTAACTATTCATCACCAAGAGAGCAAAGCAAAATGCAGGGCTGAGAACAGCAGACAGACAGCACAGACAAAGAATGAACCCGCCGAACAACTGCGAACTGTGCCACCAAGAACTGCTAATTCAAAACGCAAGAACTATACTGCCTGCGGCTTGCAAGCAGCCAAAGACACTCATTTTGAAAGCGCAAGTCCAATGTTATTTTTCTGTGTTTTCTTTCCCCCACAGGTGTTTGGACTTTTTCTGTTTGGGTTAATTTTTAACCAATTTGGGGAGGGATGTAATGCCCTAGAATCAGTTAGCATTCTAGTGCTAACTCTGTATCTACACTTAACACCCACCCACCACTGATGTCACTGGTCATGTGACACAGCATCAATAAAAGAGGCCGAGCGCACGTGCTCTGGGCCAGTTGCACCATACCTCCAGTGTGTCCTGCGTCAGTGCATGAGTGCTTGCCAGCATGAGGGCCTAGGGCCCACCACAGCCCTTTACAGGCGCCTCACCAGGGAACTGCAGGCCGCAGCCCAGCCCAGTTCTGGTGGTGCCTGGTACCTGTTCGCTACTGGCAGCCATCTATGGCTCCTCTGGGCTTCGTCCACTTCCAGCCGAGCTGTTTTGTGAATTCCTCAACTTAGCTCTGGGAAGCAAAGACACCACAGGTCTCCTCTCACCTCAGAGCGCGAGCATGTTGTAATATTGTACTGACTGGAGTTACGGAGTCCATGGGTCAGGGAGGGGCCAATCAGCTGGCCTCATTAGCTGAAGCACCTCTTCTGATATCTTTTAGGCATTTGCTCAGTCAGTGTAGTGCATACTCTGTAAACAATATTGTTTTCTCTCAGTTCTGATGATATCCCGCCCATGAATATTTGGTAATTTGACTTGTACATCAGTGCAGACTGTTACTCTGATATACGTTTGGTACACCTGCTCCGAAACACTTACACTTTAGAAACATAATGAGGAGACATCTCTTCGAGGCGCACACAGTGGGAACTTACCTGTGGCTTTCCTCATAAACCATCCTGTTTAACTGCGTATTTAAACACAATCTAGGACTAAAACAGGCAATCAGTTGAGGGCTCCAGTGTAGCACATAGTGGTTGAGCGACCAGGAAAGTGTGCGTCCTCCTACCTTATAATGATAGTGATCTCACACGTCTAAAGAGACCCTGAGCTACCTTCAAATGTGAGCTCCCTTCTTGGAGTCACTGTATCGTGAGCTGGCAGTTATATTGCTCTAACTCCTATTTCAGCTGCGTCAAAACTCCCTGCTAGGGGGATAACTTTCCCTGCCGGGGCCTCCAGACAGAAGGCTGCTCGGAGCTCCGTTCCATAAAGTAGTTATAGGAAGAAATCCTGCTTAGCAAACTTTTTGTGTTGGCTCCCTCCTACCTTCCACGAGTTCCCTCTCTAACCTTAGAGGAACACCCCTGGGTTTAACTGTCGCCCTCAAAGAAACCGTTCTGCCTATTGCCCCCATCGCAAATGTGCCCTTTTTCAATCTAAGAACCTCCCAAACTCCCTTCTAAGGTGAAATACTCCTCTCTCTATAAAATGGACTCTTTCCTAGTTCCCTTTAAATGCGAGTTCCCTCCTAACTCTGTTGTTTCCATGTCTTTTTCCTGAGCATAGTTTCTGTCATACAAGGTCTCCTGATCTTCCAGGCTGCCTCATTACAGCGTTCTTCTTCCTAGGTCCCGCCAAAAACGTGCTTCCTTCAAGGGCCATTTTGAGATGAACTCCCACAGGTCAGTCTACGTCTCCCCTTCACACTTCAACAGAGGGGTGCACCCCTCGTCAGCTGCACTGGGGGGCAGGAGGGGCAAGGACACTCTTACTTACCTGTTCCAACAAGCACTCAGACTCGTTTTGCCCTCATGAGTCCACCGCCACAGACATTTGCACCAGTTTTAGTACTTTTAGAGTGTCTCATTGCTGATTGCTCAAATGGGTGCATGTAACTTGCATGATCGAGGTACCTGTTAGCAGCAATACTACGTGTCTCTCCTCGGAGACTCGGACATCTTTCAAGTGCTCACCGTCCTTTTTCCCCAGCAATACCCCCCGCCCCCCTAGGGGCGGCAATCTGAGGGGTAGCCCCGGGCGCCACAAGCTCTAGCTACGCCCCTGGTTGTATCATATATTTGGATGCAATGACAGAAACAGCAAAATACCAGTCGGGCGGCACACTATGCTAAGCACCAGGCACGCAACACCCATTAGGCTCAAAGGGCTTCAGCCCCTGCGCCCCTCCCGTACCACCCCCTCGTGTTTGTCAGCCCGGGCTGAGACAGCTTCCCAGGCACACACACAGCCGCACCCGAGTACTTAGCAGGTCTTTAAAAGCAGCCGCGGCCGGTAGTGGGAGTACATGCCGGGCGGGGACGTGGGGAGGGGGAGGGGCAGGGTGGTGGGTAGTAATGTATGAATTACGGACGTAAACAGGTAAGTAAACATATAAATAAATAAAACAATTCCATTTGGTGATGCAGTACACGCAACAAAATTCGTTTTATTTATTTATGTTTACTTACCTGTTAAGGTCCGTAATCCACACATTACTACCCCCACACTGCCCCTCTCCCTCCCCACGTCACCACCCGGCAGGTACTCCCACTACCGGCCGCAGCTGTTTAAAAGGTCATTTACTTGGTAATGAATGAGGCTTTATTCTTCTTTCACCACTTCTTAGAGCTCCTGCATCTTCACTCTGCCGATTGCTGGAAGTATTAGCCCCCCCCCCCCCCCAAATTTGTATTAGTGTCCCCCCCCCCCCGGAATTTCACTCTAATTACGCCTCTGTTAAGCATACATTTTTAGCTTATGTGTTTTTAAGCCACGCCCTTAATTTCATTGACCACGCCCCCTTGAGAGACCCCCCCAGTTTCTTCATCCCACTTAAAGCCATGATGATTACACTATGGACGGTTTAGGCTATGAGCCGTGTATTTCCACGATGAGCATGACTATGACGACAAAGTTGTCTAGCCCAGATTGGGAGGGAGAAAGGGGGGGCAAGCACACCGACCACCATTTGTGTGTGTAAAAGGCAGCTTTATTGAAACAGGTGCATATCACACTTTAGTAAACTGGCCAACTGCCTTACAAAACTAAAACCCCTCTAAACATCGAGTTACCTGACCCCCTTTACCTTTCCTCCCCCCACCCCTACGATCCCCACATGATAAAAATCCCCCAACCTGCAATAAACAATATATAACTTCAAATACATTACATAATACACAATGTTATCACCTACATCATAACTCCAAACCTCCCAAGACCTGCATTCCTATTTGCCTTCTTGCAACTGTAACTAACTACTCTCTAATGTAACTTCCAAACTGCTTAACCTTTCCCCGCTCCCGGTCACCAACTCCCCAAACTTAACGATAAAGTACCGAACTCAAGCCAAACTTGGCCAACATCAAAAACAACTCCGCCACCCAGGAAAAGGTGGAAGGGTAGGTGATTACACCGCCTCCCCCTTTTCCTGCCCCCCAACACCCCCCATTTACACAGAAAACTCCCGCCTTCCACAGACCCCTACTCCCGGCGCACTCCAACAACCTGGCCAAGACTTCCCTGAGCTCCAACAAATACAGTTCCATCCCTATGCAGGAAAGGTGAACCCCATCACCTCTGAACAACTCCGGCGCGTTGTAATTTATATCCCTATGCCAAGTACGCGAGAAACCCAAATGTCTACAGAAACGCACCATCTCCACATTTATCTTACGGCGCGGTTTGTCCACTGCCTGGAGCTTCACCGCACCTCTCCAAACTCTCCGCGGACCAGCTCGGTCCAAACCACCGTATACCCCGACCATGTCCTCCACAACTCCGCCAAATCCCTCCGCATGGCCCGCATCAAAACCAAACCTGTTTCTTGCACCATATCGTTCTCCCCCAAGTGAAGAACCAACACGTCAGGACACCGCCCCCCCGACACCAGCCCATTCAGTGTAGGTATCAGCTCCTTCCACCTCATGCCCCCCCGCCCCAACCAGACAATTTGAAACATTGCAGGATTGAACCCCAGATTCTCCCCAAAATAGCTATCCTGCGCTTGTAACTTGGCCCTCTTCACAAAGGAATGGCCCACAATCCATATCAACATGTCCCGGGCAAGGGGACCCGCTACAGAACCTGAAACGAGAAACAAGTGTAAATAAATAGGTTACACAACCGACCGCGCCTTCAAAGCATCTCCTCGCTGCGCACATACCGCTGGTAACAATTAGAGGACCACCTCCCCAAACGCATGATGTCCCCCCGCCCGCACCCCCGTCTGTGCGCCTCCGACGCCGCCCCAATACGGAACGAGTGTGTGCCATAATATTTCCCGTCCACCCCCTTCGTGCCCAACGCCTTCCACAAAACTGCTAACAACTGGGAACCCGTTGCCCCTCTCCCATCTGCATGCTGAAACACGAGCCCAGTCACCATCACACCCCCCTCCCATCTCCTACCCCATCGCACTGGGCACACGGCCCCCTCTGGCACCTTCCGCAACGCTACCCACGAACCGACGCTCCGTTGATCTGTCTTAGTCTTACGCAACCAAAGGTGCACCTCCTCCCGCCCCAACTGTATTTACGACCACCTCAGCCCCGGACCAGATCTCGAGCCCAGCAGCTCCGACACCCGAAAAGCCCCCGCAAACATCCACACCATCAAGGTAGCAAACAGACAAGTTTCCCTTCCATCCCTACAAACTAAATGCAACGCCCCAACAACCTTCACCAACATCTCTTCTGACAGAGGCCACCAAACCGCCCCTGCCCTCCTGCATTCCCGGGCCCAACCTTCCAACATCCTGGACCCGAGCTCTCCCGCGGATGGGGCGTATCCCCACAACAGCTTTCCCATGAACGCAATCCCCGCAAGATTGCCCGCTATTGTAACCCGCGACAAACCTTTGCCGATCATGGCCAATAGAAACTGCACCACATCCTCCTGTCTCTCCATCCCCGGGGGCCGCCAACACAAACTCCCCCCTTGCAGTCACATACGTTGGCTTTGTCGACTCCGCCAAGGATCCTAGAACCAGCTGCAACACCCTGTGTTGCCTATGTACCACATCTGCGGCGGCATTGGCGCCGGGTCCCACTCCGCGTCCTTGGCCAACCCACGGAATCTCCCCCACTGCGAACGAGACAAAGCATCCACAATGTCATTGTTAATCCCGGGAACATGCACCGCGCGAAAAGCAATGTCGTGTTGCAGGCAGCCCAACACAAACACTTGCAGCAGCTTCAACACTTGCTCATCCCTGGCAGACTGGCGATTCACCACCTGGACCACTGCCATGTTATCCACGTGAAAAGTCACCCGTCTGTGGGCCAACACCTCCCCCCACAGCCATACCTCCACCACCAACGAGAAGAGTTCCAGGAACGCCATGCTCCTCCCACCCCCCGTCCACTCAGGGGGCCACTGCTCTGCGCACCACTTCCTGTTCCAATAGAGCCCAAAATCATCGCTGCCTGCCGCGTCAGAAAAAATCTGTTCCTCCCAGACCATGTCCTCAGCTCTCTGCATAGGAACCCCGTTGAAATGCTGCAGAAAAAATTGCCACATCCGCAAGTCCTCGCGAACGCCCGCCGACAACCGCACGTGGTGATGCGGAGGCCTCCGACCGGCCAAAGCCCGGCCCAACCTCCTACAGAATGTCCCCCCAACGCGCACCACTCTGCATGCAAAATTAAGGTGTCCCAACAGCACCTGAATCTCCAACACTGTCACCTTGTGCTTTGCCACCATCACCTCCAGTAGCCCCAACATCCGCTGCTTCTTTTCCGCTGGTAAACGTGCTTCCATCGACACCGAGTCCTGCTCAATACCCATAAATGACAGCGCCGTACCTGGCCCCACTGACTTTTCCGGCGCCAATGGCACCCCGAGGTCCTCCATGATCTCCTGAAACCTGTCCAGCGCTACCTAGCAGTCCGTGGAGTCAGGGGCCCAGACCAAGAAAAAGTCATCCAGGTAGTGCGTAACTCCTTGGTGACCCGTCCGTTCCGTAAAAAAACATTGCAGGAACGTACTAAAACATTCAAAAAGCGCGCCGGACATCGAGCAGCTCATCGGCAATGCCTTGTCCACATACCAGCAGCCATTAAACTGGATCCTCAGTAGGCACCAGTCATCTGGGTGAACCGGAAGCAGCCGGAAAGCTGACTTGATGTCGCACTTAGCCATCTGCGCGTCAGCACCCGCCGCCACCACTAAGGCCATGGCCGCGTCAACCGAGGAGTAAGACACCATGGTCTCCCGCTCATCAGTATAGTCATTCACCGAACTACCCTCCGGCCATGACAAGTGCTGAATAAGACGAAACTGCCCTGCCTCCTTCTTGGGCACAACCCCTATAGGGGACACCATCAATTCCTCCAATGGCCAGTCCTCAAAAGGCCCCAACATACGGCCTTCGCTGACCTCCTTCTCCAGCTTGCAATGCACCACCTCCGGGTGCTCTCTAGCCGACCGCAAATTGTCCGCCCATCTCCTCTGCCAAGGCCCCGCGTAGCCCAAACGAAACCCCTCCAGAAACCCGGTCCGCAACCGATCCGCGGCCCCCTCGTCCGGGTAATTATGAAGGGCAGCTATCAACCGATCCACCCCAACCGGAGTACGAGCCCTTTGGTCCAGACCCCTTACCTCCTCGGATGCTGCCCGATGCCTGTATGTTTCCCGAGCGCACGCTCCCGCCCGGGCCCTGCTGACCCCCATGCTGCTGCCCCGGGGGCCCCAACATCGTACCACGGGTTGGCCATATTTGCCGCAACCGGAGCACTCGTGTTTGAAACGGCAATGCTCCCTGGCGCACGCCCCTTTATTGAAGTCCCAACAGGCTCCCACCAATCCGGACTGGTTTTTAAACCCGGCCCCCACCCCTTCACGGGTGGGGCGGGCCTGAAAAGGCTAATATATGATAGGTAAGCCACTGGCAGTAAATATGGTCTTGCCCGACCCCGTCAGCCCCATCGTATGATGCCAGAGATCACAATCCAACTCACCCATTTCGCCTCAGGGTCCCAAGTCATCCGTGCCGGAAACTCCTCGTCGTACTGTGCCCACGCATAGCCGCCCCCCGTGATCTGTGCCTTCCGAATGATGCCATGTATTTAAACAAGGACACCAAAAGCTCCGGAAATTTTTTGCAATAGACATTAGCGAAAATTAAAAATGCCGCCGTCCAATTTTCTATCGTCAAAGGCACTCTCGGCCTATTCTGCAGCTCGTACTCTTCGTCCTTCGACCCCATCTTTTGCCCGTACCTCGTGATGCAACAACTTCAACAATTCCACATACTCCCCCTTCCATATCTTTTCCCTCGTGGACAACATCAAATGCGCCCCCCAGCGGTTTCGTCACTCCCATATACGGGAGCCTCTTGATCTTCAATTCCTTGCTCTCCAGCTTCACCGCGCTACCTGCCGCATCCTGAGACCCCGCCGTGTCCAGCCCGCCTGAAACTCCTTCCGAACCCGTGCCGCCAGCACCCTGCTGCCCCGGCACCACAGGTCCCCCACCACCCTTCTTGTGATCACCCTCCGATCCCTTTGCATCAGGTGCGGCCTCGTCCGGCCCCACACCCCGATCCACCACATACTTCCCCTTACGCAACCGATCTCCCCCAACCCCCCCTGCCCACCTACCCCCACGGAGACCATGCACACCACGCCCCTGCTGTTAACTGGTGCCAAGGAGTCCCCTCGCCGCTCCTCCCGTCTCCGATCTGACGTTGTCCTCTCCCATGAATGTGTCCGGGCCGTCGTTGCACCCAGGCCCCGTGACACCTGCAAAAAACTATCAACACCATTACTGGACCCCCTGCTTCCCTCTCCATCCCTCAGTTCCCCTTCTTCCAAACTGTCCCCGTCATCAACTAACTGTACCCCACCAAACACGTAACTCCGGCCGGCCGGCGGCGCCGACTGCACCCTGCCGGAGGCCCACTCCCTCTCATCTCTCATGCACCCCACTTAACACACAACCATAATCCGTGCCGGTGCTCCACATCCGTCGAAGCTCCCCAAGCCGCTGTGGCCCTGTGGGTGGAGGGGCCGGCGAGCCCGCCTGGGGCCTTCTTGAGCCAGCCGCGAAGTGATCCCTTGCTGACTCTGGGCATGCCGCAGGAGGCTCAGCCCTCCCTTCGCCTTGGTGTCGCTGGGCCGCCCCCATCCTTACCACGTCTGCAGCCCCACGCCGGCTGTGCCCCTGTTAAAGAAAAGGTACGTCTGGTGTGCCGGGCCCCTCCAGCTGTGCGGCCCCCCTGCGACACCTCCCTCCCCGCTACCACTGCCTGCCCCCCTGCTCCCCCAGCCTCCTCATCCTCGCTCCAAATTAAACCCCCTGCCCCAGCAACCCCTCATCCGAAGAACCCCCCCATCGCCGCATCCCCCCATCCCCCCCTGAACCTCCTCCTATACCCCGCCCCATCCGCTTCGCCTCTCCCCCCCACGACGCGTATTATAAGTAAAAAATCAGCTAAAACAAGGCTTTTTCTCACCTTCGTGGGTGACCTAATATGGTCTGAATAAAATAGGTTTGCTGTCATGTAACTATTTGCAGTGTGACTCTGTTTTGTACTTCAAGTCGTGTTTATTACCATGGTGTCCCTTTTAGTGCTGCATGTTAAAGGTCTGGGTTATTTCTGCTAGAGTGGGGCAGGGTGGTTAAAAAGATATGATCGTATGAGAGGAATTTGTCTTTTTTTACTTTTCATCTCTTTAACATATTGAATTCTTATTATTGTCTTGGTAATGCTCTATTTAGCAATATATCCTTTTCTCGGTTTCGTTTTCTTTCAACAAGCAGTTACCAAGATTTTGCTCTGCAGGGATTTTTCTTTTTTAACAGAATGACAAGCGAAATGACAAATTTTTCAGGGGAATGCAGAGCTGAGAAAAATCGCATCTCAGGAGACAAATATGTGAGCGGCTTTGGGACGAACTTGAGATAACAAGCATTTGCAATGCAATAGGCCTCGCATTTACGATGGTTTGAGCTATTGGCATTGTAAATGACAATGCCTTTTATTTATGTTTTAAAAACTAAAACATAAATAAAAGGCATTGTCATTTACAATGTCAATTGCTCAAACTTGCGTAAATGCGAGACCTATTGCATTGCTAATGCTTGTTTTAGCAATTTGTGGGCCTGTTTAACCCGTTGCTTGCTCGTGACGGAACCGTTCTATCACGAGCCTCGGGTGGGCTGTGCTGGTGACGGAACGGTTCCGTCACGGCCCGCTCGCCGCGCCTGCACGGCGCGAATTCCGCGCCTGCGCTGAGCGTTCTGAAGAGCGGGCGGGGCCGTGACAGAACCGTTCGGTCACAAGCACAGCTCACCCGAGGGCCGTGACGGAGCGGTTCCGTCATGAGTACGGGAGCGCCACGCGGCCCCACCTCCCCCATAGCGCTGTGGTGGAATAGCCGCCGCAGCTAAGGGGTTAAGGCAAGGTGGGACGGTTTTTACAGTTGATTTGTGCGATATTACCACAAACATTGCTTTGAGCAAAAAAAAATGCATGGAGTCTCACATATCTTGCAAAATACCCCTACATTGTGTCTTGAAAACTTCATAATTGGCCTGCTTTGAAAATTTAGGTAACGTTTTTGTAGTTACTGGGCTCGCTAATGGGTGTCACTCTTATTTTGGTGTCCGGGCCTGTTTTTTGACCCAGTCCGACCTTGTTTACAGCAATTAAAAATATGTGAGCCTATCACTGTTCACCAGCCATTCACAATTCATTTATTTATACACAGGAAAATTATGGCAGTGGTTTTGAACTGAAATTGATTAATCTGACTGTGAATAGTCAGTTGTATACTTGATTGTGCTGTACTCTGTCACTGTTTACACAATTCATTTATACTTGAACTTCGGTTCATCATACACCTTCCATCTACCATTTATTTACCTTCTGTTCACCAAGTAAAGTTCAACATTTGCTAGCATTGATGTACTGTCCATTCATCTTTCACTATCAATCCATTCATACATTCATCCATCAAGCAATGTTCACCGTCCTTTCAATTTGACCATCATTCTTCATCTGCCATTCAGCATTCTTCTACTATCCATTCACCATCCACTCTGCCTCTGCACAGTTGCTGTCCCTTCAGCATTGAGTTTACCATTAGTGATCAACCATACATTCAGTAAAAAGCCATGTTCTATCCAACCATCATTCACTTTCTATCCAGTAATCATCCATTTTCTAGCCATCCATTCACGGCCCTTCCATTTACCGTTCTCATACACCCTTAATCCATACATTCACCATACATTCTAATTGTTCAAAATGCTGGACTCTAAAGATTACTCTTGGATAGACAAACCTCAGTAGTCGAAGGGGAAGTGTGATAAGAAGATATAATGTCAATGGAGACACAGCAGTAGTTTAAGGGGGAGGAGGAAGCAAAAGATACCTTTGAAATGGAGAGAGACAAAGCAGGAGTCAAAGTTGGAGGAGAGATAATCAGATTTCATTTTGTGTAGTTCAGTTGCAGGGCAGTGCTTGCAACGGCCGGGGGAATCAGCAGATAGCACAAGATCAATAACCGGCCTGCTTTTCGCAAGCTCTGGTAAGGACCACCAAACCTAAAACAAACTCGTTTTTGCTGTTTCTATGTGTGCATCATTGTGCAGCACACATAGAAACAGCAAAACGCCATGAATGATTGTTTATGTGCAGGAAGGTGTCTGTTCCTGCACATAAACAAACATTAAAAAAATGACGATTTGCAACTTCTATGTGTGCTGCAGCACACATAGAAGTTTCAAATCGCCATTTGTAATTGTTTATGTGCAGGAAGGGACACCTTCCTGCACATAAATCATTCCCTCAACGAAGGCACCCTTCCACTATGGCGGAAGGGTGCCTGCATTGGCGCTGGGCAGCTTCATTTAGTGCCAGAGCACTAGGGAAAATGCAGGCAGGGATTTGCAGTATCTCTGTAAATACTGCTCATCCCTGCATTTTCGGAATGGTGGAGCATGGTGTTAGCAGTTTGTGCTTACGCCATGCTCCGCCATTCCCTTTTAGATATGCCCCAAAGAGTTTAACTCCATAATGCAGACAAGTTTGTTATTTGAGTGATTCGTAATGCTGTTAATCACGACTGCCAGGCCAATAGTTGGTAGACTGACTGAGCAAGGTAAAACAAAGATAGGTCAGGATTCCTAAAGAAGCTTTGCATGCACATGTGCAAGTTTTAGTACTGCAATGCTAAAATTTGAAGACAAGTTTATCGCCGGTGAGTAATATGGGCTATATAGAGCTTCCTATAGCATTAAAATCAATTACATATCCAAGTGTGAGTGTACCCTTGTCAGTTAAATTAATGGGGAAATGTGCCACTTGCAGCCTACCGTTTCATAAAAAGAGAGTGATATATAAGATGTGGAAAATATGAATATGGAAAAAATACTATAAACCCAGGGACCCTAATCAAGATCCAGCCTTCCGATATCACCCTTCAAATCTTCGTCACCTTGACACTATCATGTGCCTGGCTAACACTGATAACACAGCTAACATCTGTACTAACAGTGATAATTCTAGCACCCCTTTCACCAATGGCGTAGCTAGACACTTTACCTCCCGTGGCGGTCCCTGTCTTTGCTGCTCACTGCAGCCGCATGTAAGAGTGTGGGGGTGCTGCGCTGCCGATTCCTGCATTTGCTGTGAGAGTCAAACTCATGTAAGAGTGGGGGGGGAGGGGGTCCATCGCCCCAAAACTCATTTGACGTCCCGGGCAGACCACAACTCCTTGCTACGTCACTGCCTAGCACGCCTTCCCCATTTCCCAAATATCACCCTCACACTGCTTAGGGAATTGAACCAGACAGCATGAAGCCAGCATAATTAAAGGTCAGTATCACAACCTGAAACCAGTGGTCGAAGTAGGAGGAAAAAAGTAGGGGAACTGTGGGCGGAGAATAAGAGGGTGGGAATAACCCTATGATTGGATCAGTAGGTGGAGTCAGAGGTGTGGCCAGAATGGGCAAACATCCCAATATTTATTTGTCATTTCACTGCCCAGTTTATTCAACCAATGGATACACATGATTATTTTTACGGTTTAATGAGTTATTTACACTAAAATACATTCACAAAGTGGGATATACTTCTAATCACAGAATGTCCCAAATAAGATCAGATTTGGAAGCACAAGCCATCTGTCTATGAGCCATGGAGTTTCTGTCATCGGCACTTCTCCCTTTGTCCAAAAAAGCAGTTCAATCATGAATGGCAAAATATCCTAGTTTGCAAATGTTTTCTATATCATTATGGCTCTGCCATATTTGCCTCATAATGCAAGATCTGACCATTTAAACTAATAAATTGTTTGTAGCTCAAATGTATCAAAAGTTAATAAAAAATGCGACTTGTGTTGCTGCGGCGTGGACAGCGTATTGCAAAGGTTGACTGATCACCTTTCTCACTGCTGCATTTGTATGTTACACTGGTACTAATAAGGCAACATCTTTCCAGACACTTTTAGCATGTGTACACATGTCAAAATAATAAAATATCAGAAAATATACTGCATTACGCTGCAGCCTTTTTTTAATGCCTAGCTTAGTCCACACTGCAGCATAATTTTGTTCCCCATTGCTGCATAATTAATTCCAGTGGCTCCACAACAGACAGCACATTTTAGAAGTGCTTGTTAATGAAGCAGAGAGACTGTGAAAGGTGCAAACTTAGTTTGGTGTACGTGCAAATCCTGTATTGCCAAAACCTGGTGAGTTATTCAAATCAAAAACTAAGCAACGACAACGGCGGACTATAGATACTGCACTTCACTATCTGATTCCTTTTGATCAATTCATCAGTGCACAACAATTCCTGTACCTGCTGTCGTTTGGTACCACTGCTACACAGAATAGAAAATTGTACTTGATTTGGAATGGTGCAAACAGTCGTAAGGATTGGTGTTCCTTTTTCTTTTCTTTTCTGATCTTTTAATTCCATATAAAACATCTAGCCAATGCTTTTCGTTGAAATAGATAACTTGAACTTCATCAGGGCTTTTCAATTATCAATAGATTGTTGGAATATTCCAAATTCTTTGTACGATAAATTCATAAGGTTCCTCCTTTTTGTATAGGAAGCTGAATCATCAGCAAACCGTCAAAACGGCATGTGTTAGTCAGGCGGGACGGTTTGCTGCGCATTGAGGCACAACTGACGAGCTATTAAACCAGTGGCTATTCGTATGTATTATCAGAAAAGGAAGGTTTCACAATGGAATTAAAAGAACAGAAAATAAAATAAAAAGGAACACCTGTCCGTAGGTCTGTCTGCTTCATTTTGGATAAAGAAGAGTACTGATGCACCATTCCGTATCAAGTGCAAAAATCCCTGCTGAGTTGCAGCTACTACTGCTGAAACAAGGCCAATGGAGGTCCCTATGGGTGAGGCGGACTGGCCTAAAGGGCAGGGCCAGCCTTAGCACTGGTGGCGCCCTGTGCATTAATGTTTGTTAGTGCCCCCAATGACCACCTCCTCCATAGATTACCGCACTACCACCCTTTCACAGTCCCCTCAAGAGTCTCCATAACCACACTCTCTCTCAGATGCATTTAATTTGATTTACAGTGCCACTCATACCATTGTAGGGTGCCAGAGCACTTTACATCACACACACTAAACAGAGACTATCAATATGTGTGTAAATCAAGGTATAGAAAATGTTACATAAGACTAAGGACTGCAAGGTGTAGGAGTTACATGACAACCATACTAATAGGCCGTATAGTTTAATAGTGATTGGTCTGGAGAAACACAAACTCAGAATTCAAAACGTAATACCATGGTTGGGGGTTCTCTTTAATAATCAGAATTGATTTATTTCCAAAAGAACACTTTTTACAACATTAGGATAATCAAAGACTGGGGGAAAAACATAATGCTCTAATGTATACCTTGCAGTGGGATCCCTTTTCATCTTTGATTTGGTGGCGCGTAGTTTGACACTATGGCAGACATAGGCTTCAGCATGCTATGCATTTGATCACATTTACATCATATACATCAGTGGATTCTTGGCATTAGCTTCTTGACATTAACCTCAGACCAAAGGATATATTGGGAGATACCTTGACATATTATAAGCAATTTAGGACATGACTAGGAGCCACAAAATTAGAGAACTCCGTCAACTCAAATCAAGGAGAATATGACACAGGTGCCAGAATACATGCACATCTGTAATTCCATCTTGTAATCGATTTAGTATAATTTCTAGAAACTCCCAGATATTTGGATTATGAGTCACCCCATTAACAGAACGGTTTGAATATAACAAATGAAAGAATGATATAAGAAAAGAAATTAAAGCCCAAAAGGTTTTTCTTTTTGTATGCCACTGGTAGGAACACCCTGAGGAAGGTTAACCACCGAAACGCGTTGGTGACAACCATGTCTTATAACCAGTGTTTCCTTTAGAATATCTGGAAGTTATAACTAGCTTCATTATTGTAAAGGTGACAACCATGTCTCATAACCAGTGTTTCCTTTAGACTATCTGGAAACTGCAATTAGCTTAATTCTTGTAAAGACTATTTCTTTTTGCACTTTACAAGAAGATGGAATTTTTGTCAATTTCTTTGTGTGGCTATATTTATATGGAAAAAGATTTGTGAAGGTTTTTCCAAACATATGACTTTAATATTGTATGTATGTGTGTTTTTTATCATAATTTGATATCAATGACAAACTTTGAGACAAAAAAAAACTAAAAAAGATATATTTTTTGTAATATATATTTGTGAAATATATTTATGTTTGGACATCTATGATACAATTGTTGCACAAATGAATATGTAGCACTTTTGCCCAGTGCTGTCCTTTTTCCAATTAAGTTGTTTTCCTTGTTAGGGTACTATCCGTTATAACAGGGGGGCCCTTGTACTTTTTCAAATAAAATACCTTGCAGTTTTTATGCAGCTCTTAGATGACAGTTAATAGCTCACTGTTCTATGTTAGGATTTTAACTTATGAAGTACAAGTAACAAAAGGATGTCTCTGACAAAAGCTGTAACCCACTGACCTATTAACATTATGTGCACTTTGTGATCTGCATGGTACATGTTCTTTGCAGAAGGCACATTAACCCTCTGTGCTACCTTTCTGTGAGTCAAAACCTCCACTGTATAAAACTCAGATCTCTCTCTAGGAAGAACATTAATCACCACAGTCATCATGATATTTTTATTGTTGCCGAAAATTGCTGGAGGCCAGGAAGGAAGCAGCAAGTGCTTTTAAAACCATAATATACTTGCAAACATAATGCCTCCACCCAAAGTCAGCACCCGGTGCGGTCACACCGATTGCACCGCCTTAGAGCTGGCCCTTTCCAAGGTCATGTGACCTCAATGACAGAGTCACTGTTGCTCTAGGGTGTGCTGCTTCATAGGCCTGCACACAAGACTGGAGGTGAACTTCAGTATGGATTGTGGTGGACAAGCCTTGAAGGTTAACCTACACATGTCATGCTAGGGACCACCTGCTGGTGCTAAGACACAAGGGCTTCTAAGGCCTTGAGGGGCCTTCTAAGGTCTAGCATGGGATTGTGCTCCCTCAGGAGAGTGGTGTGGTGGACTGTTTTTTAAGGCTGAACCTGGTTCACCAGTTCCAAATTCAGCAGCTCTGGCTATAGTGCCATATCCTCTCCCCAACACCATACTGCCCTACTGAGAAAAACTTGCGCTGCCTTCAACTACAATCCAATTGTGCCCCGCTATAAACACCTGGATGCATCTCAATTTAAATTACGCACTAGACAAGAGCAATATGCTGCCTACAAAAAAAATAACAACATCCTGGAAAAAGCAAACACCCATAGGGAATGCAAAATTTAGCAAACCATGTGAAATGTAAGCAGGAAGAACATGGTTACCTTAACGCTTTCACACTCACTATTCATAAATCAGTGAGTGTTTTTGCCTGAAAAGTAAAGGGCATGACTACAGGGCCCTGAAAGGACCCATTTCAATGTCCATTGCTTATATCCTTATAAACGTAAGAAGTATGGTTAAAAGACCACGGGGCCTAATACCAACGATTAGCGATATTTATCGCTAACGAGGCTCAGCAACGAATTTTTTAAACGCTAAACATCGCCGGAAATTATCGCAGAGATAACTTGCTATTAGCAAGGTTTATCTCAGAAGTGATGAAAATCTGCCAAATGAGAGATTATCGCTGGAAAACCAACGATAATCTCTCGAAGTTTGGCATTAGCTTGATGATAGGGGCTCACAAACTTAGCCATGATATCCACCTTCCATAGGATATCATGGCTAAGTCAGGAAAATACCAGGTGTAAAAAAAAGCAGCGCTAACCGCAGTTAGCGCTGCTTTTTGTTATCACTAACAGGGTTAGCGAAATCCTTGATAATAGGAGAAAAGTCGCTTAACAACATTTCTCCTATTATTTTTCTCTGGAACGCCCCCTTTGCATCTCATTAGAGATGCAAGGGGAAGCGTAGAGAAAAAGGGTGCTAACATGCGAATTTGCTTGTTAGCACCCTGTTGCTGATAGGGGGATATTTTTATCTCCGCTTTCTTGGCTTTTAAAGCCAAAAAAGTGGAGATAAATCCCTTGATAATATGCCCCCACATCCCTGAATGCAGAGCCACAGTACACATTTTGTTTTCCAATCCACGCATTGCAGTACCTCCAGGATTGGAGCACTAGTTCCAAGCCAGGGGAAAACAAAGACAAGAAACAAAAATAGCGCTTCACTGGCAAACTTTGTAAAAGTGGCGCTAATGATTTTGGGTGTGAATAAAATCAATCTGGCCACTTTGCAACCACTCTGTCTTACTTTATTTAGTTATTTATTTTTCATATTTTTAACCTTAAACTTCTGATGCTGCACTTTGAAAATAAAATGTCAGAAAAATACGACATTTCCAGCAAAAGTGTTTTTTTTAGATCCATTTCACAGGGGAGCAAATAAAAGAAAGGAGATGAAAGAGCGAGAACCCCTTCTTGAAGTCATGGTTTTCGGTAGGAGAGGAACTGCTAGACAGAAAGAGAGGGCAGAAGGAAAGAGTGTGGGGGGCAGCTGAAGTGGCAGAGCAGAATTGGACACTGTCTTTGTGTTCTCTGGGCAAGAAGGAATAGAAGGAAAGACAGAATCTTGTTACTTCTCCAACGAACGCCAGGATCGCCAAGCCTTATCTATAGGCCACGGCGATTTCATGGGTCCTGGGACACATTTCTAAATTAAAAAAGTAGAAGAACGGAATCTTTGGAATGAAAGAAGTAGGAGCACGCCGTGCCCTGCCGATCCCGCCCACTTCGACTACTGCCTGAAACAAAGCTATGCCAACACTGGCACAGACCGAAATACTGCCACCTGAGCAGTTGCCAACTCCATCTCCAGGACCACAATGTTATTTGTTCCCCATCCGACTGTTAACATCAATGCCATGAATGTCAGCTTGTTTGTAATTTACCTCTGTGCTCTCTATGTACATGTTGGCGATCATTGTTACTTCTCTGTCTGTACTAATATTCTAAACTTCAATAAACACAATAAAAAAACAAATATTCAGAGCAATTGTCTTAAACCCACTCAAAAATCCATCTGTCTAGAGAGTCTCTGAAGAACTGCCTCCTCTCAACCCAGTGAGCCATCTCCTATTTATCACATGAAAGCTAACCTCTTGAATTGTAGGCCTGTGATCTTTAGTGTTGCTCCAATATCTGCCCTCATTCAAGGCTGTGACCTTAACAACATTGCATTAATGGAAACCTGGTTCTCTTCATCCTCCATATCTTTTGTCTCTGTGTCTTTGTGTCTGTTTCTTTGCCTCCTGTGTCTGTGCCTTGCTTGTTATTGCCCAAGGTTGTGGTGGTCCTGTTATTCCTATTAGGTAAGCTTACAGTGCTAGTTCCATGCAGCAATTTAAGTGTGTAGAATAAAGAATAGAGAATAAAGATAGGAAGCACAGAAAGAGGCATGTTGAACAGATACATGGCAGAGGTTGGATGCATTTGTGCATACCAATGTTTCAATGCATTAGCACTTTAATGTCAGACCAATGTACTTTTTCATTGCATGTTTGTAATGGATGTAGTGTACTAGAGTGTTCTCTTTGCTCTAATGTTGTAAATAGCAGTTGTGTCTTGCTGTGTGAAAGTGCGTAACATAGTCTTCATAGAGATTTCTTTCCCTCAGTCTCTGAGTTAGTGTCTTCAAGTTGGGTACATTATGAAACTCATTCATTAGTAAGAATAACATGCAATATTGAATCTGGTTTTGTGAGTATATGGTTCTTGTTCCTCACTGCATGTATCTGAACAGAAGTGGTTTCCAATTTTTTTTTAAGTCCAATGCACTGTTCCCAGCTCTCTGACTCATGTGAATTTGGACCATCACCAGGATTTTAAATGGATTACATTATGGAAGACTTCCAAAATGTGTCTGCTTCTCCATATCTCTATCAAATCGACATAAGCGGAAGAGTTACAGTCTTTTCAAAATCCTGCTTCCCTGGTGTGTATGCCACTGTTAGGGTGCCAGGCAACAGCAGGGACTACCAGAACTGTGAATGCTAGCTGTAGAAAAGCATATGCGATAGTTTCGCAGATGTTTCAGACCTGTTATCTTTGGAAGACAATGAAACATATATCAGGATTACAAAAAATGTTAGGATAGTGTGCCAGTGTTCCGAATGTGCTGGAGGACTTGGAGTCAAATCAGCATTACAAATTGTTGGCCATGTGTACATCTCTTGAGTTTCAGTTGGATTGACATGTCTTAGGCAAATGACATCACTGAAAAAAAAGCACACAATTAGAATCTAGACATGTTGCGTGTGACTTTTTAAGTGTTTAGAGCTGCTCTAGAGAGAGTAGCTCAAGACAATGATGAAGGTTTTACAGCAGGGGTCTCCAATTGGTTGATCATTAGGGCTTTGGGGGGGCGGCCGACCAGCGGTAGCGGGGTTTTGGGCCGGGGGTCAGCCAGAGCCCATTGGGCTGGTTGGGTTCCATTGGGCTGGCATTGGGCTTGGGTTGGGCTAGTTTTGGGCTTGACAGCCAGAGCACATGGGGCTGGTTGGGCTCCATTGGGCTTGTTGGGCTTGGGTTGGGCTAGTTTTGGGATTGGAGGTTTTATAACCAGCCATCTTGTGTCACAAGCCACCATTTTGGTGTTTGTGACACAACAGCCGGTCAGGGAGGACACTGGGCAGTTTAGCTTTGTCCCGCCCTCCCTCCCTAGGGTATGAGCCTCCGGCTGGTTTTTTACGACGTTTGTTGTTGGATAGCTCATTACTTTTTCAGCTAGGAAGTTTTCCTGGGAGCAGGTGCATCGGGGGGAATTTTTTATTGGGTTGCCGCTGGAACAGGTGCTGGTGTGGTGCGCTATGTTTCTTTGGGGCGTTTTTCCTAGGTCAGTTGTGGTATAATGATGTACAGTTACAGTTATGAAAGAACATAAGAAGTTTACCTAGTTAGGTAGTTGTACAAAGGTTAGGAAATTGAAAGTTGTGTTTATAATTATTGCAGGGGGAAACCTGTTTAGGGGAGGGGTGGGAGGTAAAGTAGGAAGACAATATTTAGTGAGGTTTAGTTTTGTTCGGCACAGGCCAAGGGAACTTGTAAGGTGCACCTATTTCTAATAAAGTGGCCTTTTTCACACCAACAAGCTAGTCTGTGATCTGTGCTGCCCCCCTTTTTGGCCCAAGAGCTACTGGTAGCTCTGTGACTCCCTGTGAGTAGCTCGAGACCCGAAATCTCTTTCTTAGCCTGTTGTTTTCTTTGTTTGATTTCCAGACCTTTTTTCAGAGCTTGCCCACCCTAACCCAGATTGGCATGCTCAGATTGGTTGAACTGAGCTTAGCTTGGGGTGGGGTGACCGAAGTGGGTGACGTCACTGACGAAACCCTGGCATAATTGGGCGGCCCACTGAAAATCTCGCTGCTTGGCTTTTGTAGCCCGGCACCATGGTTCCATCCTGCGCGACCGGTGTGGCAGAGCGGTAGACTTGAAACTAGTGCCTGGGACTCTGGCATCTTTCAGTCGCATACCAAAGTGCAGGTGGTGCGGCACTAGGCGCAAATAAAATGAGTCCCAGAAATCTTGTTGTGCTAGAGGTAGTCACATGTTGAAAAAAAGCAACCTGTGAAATGTGTTTTTTGTGTTTGGAAAAATGCAACAGGAACTGAATTTGTAAAAAAAAAAAAAAAGAACTCTGTGAAATGCTGCTTCATTTAAATAATTATATTTCATCCTTGAAATAAAACAGTGTTTTACAGGGATCTCGCGAGTTTTATGTAGGCACAAACTGGAGTCAGTATCTTTATTCACATTAAGTTTAATGAAATAATGGGAGAAATGTATACTTGAAGTTCCTGGCTCCAATTTGTGCCAGTGTCAACTTGCAAGAGGTACTTTATTGTAAAAAATGGTCCCTGCTTTAATTCAATGAAATTATGGGAGAAATTAACATAAGGTTTAAAACAGTTCACTTTAAATTCATACCATTAAAAAAAAAACGACCTCTCCCTCCAATGCTCCAATGGCCATATTTATTGTATTCTGCTGTAAATGTGACTTTAAAATTAAATGACCTCGGACAGCTGAACCAAGGGCAAGGCTTATCTTTACGGCCCTTTTACAAGAACTCATGAAAATGTTTTGCAGTTAAAATAATGCAAGTAGTGAAAAAAAATGCAAATACGATTTTTTTTATTTAGAAAGTGTCTTTTTCTAACATGCAGACGTGTTTAATCTCAAAACAACAGATTATATCACTGCATTGAGAAGGCATTTTTACAAGTGATAGTTTTTTAAACATCATAGTCCTTCTCCACCCCTGGTGACAATGCTATTAATCAGCCAAAAAGTATTGGCTCAGTGGAATTAGGCTTTAAATCAATGAAACCAGGTATGGGGGTCTCTAGGAACAATGCACAAGTTCCTTGGCATTTAGTAACTCACTATTATTTTTACTGATCAGAAGTAGCTCTCACTACACAAAAGGTTGGCGACTCCTGCCCTACAGGGTGATATTTAAAATAAGAAAATGCAGGATAGACTGACTGGTACAAACAGTTGTGGTCTCTCAACTTTTTGCCTAATCTAGAATATTGTGTAATTCCTGGAGTGAGGGGAGCAAGCCTCCAGAAAACTAAAGAAAATGCTTGACATAATTTGAAGGGTAACCTACCAAAATGGTGCATCATTTAAAATACAACTCTCATGAAGGGAAGCTTAAGAATCTAAACTAGTTTTTCCGGGAAAAGAGTAAGATTTATAGCAACATAATAAAGACATTCAAAAGTTTAAAGTTCACAGGTAAGGATTGGCTCATGGACCAAGTATTTTTGAGATCCTTCTTTTCTTTTTATGATAAGCTGCTTACAGATGTCATTTTATGTATGTAAGGCTTGGAGACCTTGGTCATGGCTGGATGACAGCTTTAAACTAGGAGGCTGAGATTAAGACACATGGGTCCTGGGGCGTGGCTTCGGAGCCGACGGCAATGGCGGCGTCCTAAAAGAGCTCCGTCTCTCGGGTCCTTGAAACCCGAAATATCTGCACATCCAGCTGCCAAGTAGAAACAAAAGTGCCCGTGACCTAAAACGGAGCACCGGGGGCACGAGTTAGCAGCTGAAAATCGATCTACAAGTGATATCAGCGAGTCCCTGGCCTGTGTGACGGACCGCTGCTCACCCAACAAGAAGAAAGACACTGGGCGTGATCGAAGGTGTGAAGTGGGACCGGAGAGAGTGGGTGAGGAAACATTGTGTGGCGCTGTGGTGCCCGGGGCCGCTGTTAAGAGAGTCGAGTGACTGCCTTAGCAAGGCAGCATTACCGTAAAGCGAGGCCCCGGCAGAAGGTGTGGGGCAGCTGGGCCCGGCAGCTGTAGATGGGGCATGACTCCTCCCCCAGGCCGTTTGACCTGTGCAGCCACTGTGGGAGCAGTTCGTCAGCTTTGCGGCCTTTGGTGAAGAGAGACTGCGGCAGGGAGGCATTGTGGCAACCTGAGACACCAGCAGAGGGTGCGAGAAGCGGTTGGGCCTAGTGGACTCAGACAGGATCTGACTCCTCCCCTGGGCCGTTTGTCCTGTGGTACCGCTGCAATAGCGGATCGACGGCCTTGCGGCCTTCGATAGAGAGAGACCGCAACGCCGACTGAAGTCCCCTGGCAGTACACATCTAAGGCCAGTGGGTGGCGGCGTGAACACCAGCATCCAACAGAGAGAAGAAATGCGACCAGGCACGCCTCAGGGCAGTGAATAAATCTCTGTGGATTTCAGACATTTAAGGAGCTGACTGCATAAGGCAGTAGGTGCACTATGGGCAGAGTGTGACTGCTCTCACTGCAGCCGATGGTGCTAGAGATGACCACAATCTTTTGACGGTACTGTAGGCGATGGACTAACTGCAATTTTGGGGTGACAGGAGGCGAGGGGCTGCGTGGAGCCACATGATGTGAATGTGGCCCCAGAAAAGAGGGAAGACTTGGGCGATCGCCAAAAAACGGATACAGTGAGTAGGGGAAACAGGACAGACACCCGGGACAATCACAGTGTAGCACCGGAGACACATAACAGGGATTATCCGGGAAGGTCAGAGATCTGGGAGATCGGGAGAACGCGAACACACAGGTACTTCTGGCTGATCCGGCAGGAACACACTAGAAGTTCAGAGAAAACAGCAAATAGAGAGTTAACAGGATTTCAGCAGCCAGGGTACGACCCATGCCAGATTGCTAACTTTCGCTGCACACGACGATACAACAGATGAAATCATTTTGACCGTGAAGTTTCCGTGGACAGTAAATTGAGTCACACAGTCCTTGAAGTGCCAGAATTTGAATATCCCTATTCTGTGGCGATTGCTTATTTTGAATAAAAGCTACAGAGCAACAACTGATCTTGCCTATGCACAGAAGTCGCCAAATAAGTAACTGTACTTGACCTATTGAATCGTGTGAAGCACTTTTCAGGGGTCAACTGTTTTATACATGATAGTCCTGAAGATGGTCTCATGGACGAATGCATAGAGACCGAAACGTCGACCTTTACACTTTTTTCTGAAAAATAATCTGTTACAGAAGAAGTGTTTACAATAGTGACATTGAAGGACTGTATAATTGCATTTGATTTCCTCTTGTTACATTGTGTGTTTAACTGTGTAGTACCCTTGATGAACTTTTAAAGATAAAATTATTTTTACATACACCCGTGTTTTCTGTATGTTTTCTGTATATTTTTTTCTGTGGTGATTGGGTCACTGGTTCCTATTTTATATAAGGAACAACCTTTTTTTATTTAAAAAGGTTTTTGAAAAGAAATTCCTTGACAAGTTTATAAATAACTCTTGCATCTGAATCAATATTAGAATCAATATAATCAAATATCATAAATAAATCCCTTGAAGGCATCCTTTACCCGTTCATTTATTCTGCCCAGGCACTCAAGGGTAGATTGGGTTTCCAATTATACTTAACTCTGTCCCACCAGCAGGGCAGCAGGGAGGGCGTTAGTGTATTCCGGGGAATGTTACGTTTTATGTTTGTATTGTTTTATTGTCAGTTTTTTCACAGTGCACAGTTAGGGCAATGGGTTGAAACATCTTCTCAGACATAGGATGGGGTACTTAGCACAGGAATGGTGTCACACGAGTGGGTAACATCGCAGGGTACAGGACAGATACCAACAGGGGGGGACAGGAGGGACAACAAGAGACTACCAGTTTAAGAATTCTGTCCTGGAATATTAACGGCCTGGGGAGTCGTATTAAATGAAGCATAGTGCTACAATATCTACATCGACACTCCCGAGGCATTGTACTACTGCAGGAAACACATCTCAAAGGCCATAGATATCGAGCACTAGATAGATATGGACATAAGCTGATTGCACATGCTGGGTAAACAACCGGTTCTCGAGGAGTGGGAATATTAGTCAAGTTGAGTCTACCCTTGGTAATTGAAAAGATCTTGCACGATCCCCTGGGGAGGTTTGTGGCCCTTGCAGGGAAAAGGGAGGGGCAGGTGGTCAATATGGTCTCGAGTTATATTCCGCCGGTGGCGCGGTCTGAGGCATTTACAGTGCAGGGGACCTTGCTGGTCGATCTTCTACCGGGACTACGGGTGCTGGGCGGTAATATGAACTTTACTAATGACCCGGGGCTCGATAGAGATTCTATATCGGCTCGATAGAGAGGTGTGGAGTCACTTCACACGTTCATCCAGGCTGTGGGTTTGATAGATCTCTGGCGGTTGCATGACCCAGATACTCGCCAATACACCTACTCAGCCCCCCACAGCAGTTACTTGCAGCTTGATCACATATTGACACATAGAGGAGAGGAGGCATGGTTCTCTAATGCACGTATTGGTCCACGGGGCATTTCAGACCATTTTCCAGTAGAGCCAATGGTGATAAGTCAGGCTCGTCAATACACTCTGCCACCAAAACTGAATGCATGTTTCTTTAAGAACGAAGAAAATGCTCAAAAAGTTCGGTAACGGGCTCAACTCTAGTTCCAGGAAAATGAGGGGTCGGTTGAGGTGGCCTGAACTCTGTGGAAAGTGTTTAAACCAGTTATGAGGGGGGATGTTCAGGCCGGCAAAGGAGGTGAGAATAAAGAAAAGAGACTGCAGTGGGACAGATTGGAGGCAACAATAATTGAGATGGAGTCAAGCTTTCTGGAGGGTGGGAGACTGACAAG
Source organism: Lissotriton helveticus (assembly GCF_964261635.1). Lineage (NCBI taxonomy): Eukaryota > Metazoa > Chordata > Amphibia > Caudata > Salamandridae > Lissotriton > Lissotriton helveticus. Next base: position 284,710,825 of record NC_136070.1, on the reverse strand, counting down.
GATTTAGCACACCAGTTAGAACTTAGGAGGCACGAACTGCAAGATTTGGCAAATAATTCTGCATGCTTGGCTGCGCTGGCACCGCAGAGAAGAGTACATGACCTGGGCGATAAAGCCAATAAAATGATCGCCTGGCTAGAAAAAAGCGACAGAAAGGAGTTGGGTGGCAGAAATATGCGACAAAAGCCGACTTGCACACTCTGCTGGGGAAGATTTGGCATGAGTATTTGACGATTACTATGAGGAGTTATATGAGTCAAACCCTGTTAGGACAACTACAGACTGTTGTGAGCTGCTAGAAGAAATGAGACTGCCAGTGCTGTCGGAGGAAGACAGAGAAAACATTGAACAGGACATAACAACAGAGGAAATAGTAGGTGCCATACAGGATTTACAGGTGTGGAAGACACCGGGACCTAATGGTTTGCCAGTGGAGCTCTTTAAATGTACAGCAAGCATTGTGGCGCCATATCTCTTAGGTATGTTTAATGAGGCGAGAGAACAGGGGTGTTTGCCGGTTGGCCAGCAGACAGCAACCATTGTGGAAATTCCTAAGGCGGGCAAGCCAGCTGATCAGTGTAGTTCGTACCTGCCGATATCCTTGTTAAATTTGGAGGTTAAAATACTGGCCAAGGTCTTGGTGAACCGACTTCTAGCACCAATCACGGTGCTGTTACACCCAGGCCAATCAGGCTTTATGCCCCGCCAAAGCATTAGGCTTAATCTTCGACGGCTCTATGGGGTAATGCACCTGGTAAAGACCAACACCAGGGTATAGACAGTGCTATTGTCTATTGACGCCCACATGGCGTTTGACAGTATAGAGTGGCACTACCTATTTGAGGTCCTGAAATGGTTTCCAGTCCTGGATTAAGCTGCTGTATATACATCTCCTGGCCAGGGTTTAAGTTCATGGTTCGGTGTCCCGCTCCTTTGCTCTCCATAAAGATACGAGGCTGGGGTGCCCTCTTTTACCAATTTTTTGCATTGGCGCTCGAGCTACTCGCAGCATGGGTAAGGGAGGACCCGTTGATCTCGGACATCTACCCGGGGGCACAGTGGGAAGAGAGAATATCACCCATATCACTGACTATGTCCTTCTGTATGCAATGAGACCACGGTTCACAATAAGCCGACTACTGCAGATTTTTAAGCTCTCTGAAGGGTATTCAGGATTCCAGATTAACTGGGATAAGTCACTCCTGTACATGTTATCGAGCCGGCCACCTCCGATACTGGGTGCCGAAACCAAATTACAGTTTAAGGATAGCTTTAAATACCTGGGTATTCAAGTAGCCAAAACGGACTCGGGATTTTTGGCAGGGAATTTACAGCCACAGCTGGAATGTTTAAGAAGAGATGTAGCCCACTGGAGGACATTGCCGATATCCCTCATGGGGAGAGCGGTTCTCTTCAAAATGATGTCCTTACCACGGATATCGTACATCATACAAAACACCCCCTGTCCAATACCTGACAAATTCTTTAAAGACATGGATAGTGAACTGAGGACACTATTGTGTGGGTGCACGGATCGCATTGGCTAAGCTACAAAAGGGAGTATATGTAGGTGGTCTGGCCATTCGGGACTTTCAAAAATACTACTGAGCTTCACATCTAATGCCCATCAACGACTGGGTATTTGCGGACAGAAATGACCCGGCGTACATGGTGGATCACTGGGCGATGGGGGCTAGAGGCTACCTAGGTGCACTGTATGGGCAAGGAAAGAAAGAAAACATGCCACCACATACACAGATAGTACTAAATGTGTGGTCAAGGGCCAATCGATTCCTGGGCTGTGCTAACAGACTGACGGAACAGACCCCTCTATGGAATAGCGATATGCTTCGGCAAGTGGGTAGATTACAGGGTTTAGCTAAATGGAAATTTATAGATATCGTACGCCTGGGAGATGTGTGGCGGAAACAGGCCGTGCTTTCATTTCCCGAACTACAAAAAGAATATCAATTGGCGAACACAGGACACTATAGGTACTTACAACTGAAGCAGGCGCAGGGCAGGCACCAGAAAGAAGGGGATCAGTTCCCCGAATATAGCCTGTTAGAGGACAGATTAGTACTAGATCCAATTCCGGAGAAAACACTGTCATGCGCATACAAGAAGATAATCAATAACTCCCCAGATCTCCTCACAAAGACACAGGAGGCCTGGGACTCTGACGTGGGCTTGCTGGAGGATGATGATTGAGCGGAGGTGGTGCAAAGTCCCAGAGAAGTGGTGATTAGGGCAAGGTTTAGGCTTGTCCAACTGAGAATCTTGCATAGGTCTTACTCCACAAGCACGCTCATGTTCAAGTTGGGGTGCACACTCACTGAGGATTGTCAGAGGGGATACAATCAGAGGGGTACCTTCTTCCATATTCTGTGGGAAGGCCCGATCATACAGCAGTATTGGAGGAAGGTAACGAAGATTGAGCTGCAGGTATTGAGCAGGAAGTTCCTGAGGATGCCAGGTGGCAGGTGCTATGTGTATCTGGGGAACAGACATGGCCTAAATACTAAAGAATTTGGCTGCTAGTGTCTGCAATGGTGGCCAAGAGAAATGCTGCAGGGGCCTGGGGGCCATTCAACTGCAGACAGTGACACAATGGAAGAGGGATATGGACTGGTGCTGTGCTGCTGAAAAGGCAATCTATGAGAGCAGGGGCTGCCCCAAAAAATGGGAGAATGTGTGGCAACAGTGGGAAGTGTACAGGGGTAATTGGGGGATACCTGACTGCTAAAGTGGGAGGGGGTGGTTGACGGAGGGTAGTTTGAGCTGAGAATCTACCAGCACTGTTGATTGTTTTCAAACATCCATATGCCGAATAAATGTGAAGTATGATGACAAATATGTACTTTTAACCATTGCTTTTGTAATGTTGTATATTGACACTGACGTATGTTCAATAAAAAGGACTTTAAATAAAGAATACACTTGAGTCCTCTTCAAATGTCTTGTATGAGAAATTTAAGATCATCTATTTTTACTATAGTTATCAATTACTGATATGTTTTCTGCTCATAACTATGCTTACCTTAGTTGCCCATCCCCAATGCGATTTTCAAAACACTTGAGGTGAGATGTTAGGAAATCAGATTGCCCAGCCAAAGCTGTGGCCACAGTTGTTACTTTCAAATGCAGTTTGATCAGTGGAAGGCTTCTATGAATTGGCATGAGAACGTCATGAAATGAAAACAGGATTTTTAAATTAAGGGTCTTAGGCCTAGATGTAGGTAATAGCAAATTACCGAATGGTAAATACAGAATTTTACCGATTCGGTATTTACTAATCGGTAATTGCTATGTAGGTAAAAAATTCGGTAAAAATACCGAATCGGTAAGATTCGGTAATTACCGATTCGGTAATTACCAAAACAGTATTTGCCATTGATTCCTATGGACCTTGAAGCCCATAGGATTCAATAGCAAATACCGATTCGGTAATTACCGAATCGGTAAAATTACCGATTTTACAAGGGGGACAGGGCGTCACTTTGACACCCTGTTGCACCCCTGTTTCTGGCTCGTGGGCCATGTGACACACAAACATGCCCTTAGAGCATGTCTGTGTGCCACATGGCACAGGTGTACATGCACAGATGTGCATGTACACTGGAATTCGTTATTTACCATGGAATAGTATTCCATGGTAAATAACGATTCGGTAAGGGCCTGTGGCACTGATTACAGTGCCACCTACATATTGATTTACAGAATCGTTAAATTTACCGAATCGGTATTTTACCGATTCTGTAAATTTACCGAATCGGTAAATAAACCGATTCTGTAACATTAAGGCCACCTACATGTCAAATCACAAATACCGGTCGGTAACGGCCGAAATCGGCCGTTACCGACCGGTATTTGGCGACCTACATCTGGCCCTTAATGACATCCAGGAGAAAATTTGTTACCAGATTAGGCACATGAGGGATAGATTTATGCCTATTTACCAAACTAACATGTGAAATTCAGGAACATAGAGAGGATGCTCTCCTAGATATTTTAAGCTCTCCCTCTCGGGTGGGTGGACTCATTGATTGCTGTAGCAGGCATTCCAGTTGACGGGCAACCATGGTTCAGCATCAGCTGATTGGCTAGTTACAGGGTGGCAAGAAGGACAGAGTAAATTGCAAGTGCTGCAAGTGTTCCAAGAAGCAGTTCTGCAAGTGGCAGCAAGGCTGGTGATGGGTAGTGACAGTAACCGAGCGTGAGAACAAGGAAGGAGACTGAAAAGTTCAAGTCCAAGGCAATCACGATCAGTACCTCCCTGATCTGAGAAATACGCTGTGTGTGTGACAAGTACATAGTCTGAACATTGCCAGTAATAGTGCAAGACCAACTTTCAAACAAAGGACTGGGAACCGAAAACAAAGTCATTGGTTCAAGAGGTGAGAGCTTGGATGAGCCAAGGGCTTGATTGGGGAGAATTTGCTGTGCCTAGGAACCCCACCAGTTTCGATTGTAGATTATATTTGATACTGCAAACAAGCTTACCTAAATCAACCATGGGAATTGATATCGGTCATTTTAAGGTAGCCCAAGAGGGGCCAACTGCTCCCTGCATGCTTTAATTTCAGTTGAACAACAAGCATGGCCAAGCCAATAGGTTTCACCTACGCTCGCTTAGGAGCTAAAGTATTTCCAGGGCCATTGGAATTATGTGGCAGGAGAGGGCCAAATTATGCAGCAAGGTTGAGTAAAATATGCACTGCGAAAAGGCTAATTATGTGGCATAATGCTGCACATTTTGTAATAGTATTACTTAATTATTTCGTCATTTTTAAAATTGGTAACACTCTCTGGGCATTGGTTGCACTTCATTAGTACCAGTTTAATACCTATATATAGCAATAAGCAACAGACAGGTAATTAGTCCAGCTTTGCGAAGGGTCTTCCACTGCGCGGCAATAAGTGTCATCTCATTTTTAGTCGTTTTTTAAACCTTTGGGCTAGAAACATATTTTTTCTAAAATATGCAGATTGCCTATGTCAATTCTATTTGTCTTTGTCAATGTTTTTTAAATGGTGAACACTAAGGGGCCCATTATGATAAAGGGCGGATTGCCACTGCCCTTATGGCGGTGGCGATCCGTCTGCTAAAAACCACCGTCCGCTCCCTAATTCCCCCCCACACCAGATTACCATGGCAGGGGGGACCCCAGCGGACGTAAAAACCGTCCCCTGGTCTTTCGATCGGGCGGAAAACCAGCTAACATGGTGGGGTGTCTGGGAGACACCGCCATCCATATTAGTATGTGTGCAGGGATGTGCCTTTCCGCCCCCACGGAAAGGCAGGTGGTTGCTGCCATTGGGGGCCTGTTGCGGGCCACCAGGGACTCTGGGGGGGGGGTGTGGGGGGTGGGGGTACACATGGGGGGTACCTATGGTATCCCCCAGCAGTTCCATGCACAACATGCCTTCCCGGCATTGTGGCGGGCGGTGCACAATGTCAGGAATGCTGGATGCGCCCACCCCTGTGGCGGGCGCATCCTAAAGTCCCCAACAAGACCCCCGCCCTTATGGTGGGGGGTCCTTTTTTGCGTCGGGATGGCGGGTGGACAAAGTCCGCCCGCCATCCTAATGTGCCCCCTAAGTTATGAACTGAATTAGTTTCTGGAGTGTTTGTGATTTAAATCTTGGCTTAAAGATACGGTCCCTCATTTCGGAGAAAGAGTTTTCAGATGTTTGTGGACAAGGAATGGAGCAGTTTAAACATCCATCCATTAAACATGCAATCAACACAGATTCACTGAACCTACCCGTATTCCACACGCGCACCAATCACCCATCCATTTACCATCTACTCATAACACACTCTATGAAGCGGAACTTGTTTTTATTTCCACTTTTTCCCTCCTTTCTGTTATGCCAGAAGTCCCTGCACAGAATGATTGGGAAGATGGTGGCTGCACTCTCGAGCTGTGCAAGAACTAATAGGCACTTCATACGCAGACTGCTGCCCTGTAGGGAAAGAGCTGAGAGTGGGGGTCAAATGGGTAGGGTGTGTGTGCAGGGGATCCAGACAGGTGAGTGTATATGAAAAGCCCATTGGACTGGGGAAGTCAGTAAAAAACTTTGGGTCTGAAATACCCCATTTCCGTATAGCTCATTGCTGCAGTACTGCAATACTCCATCAGACCAGTACACAGGGCGGTTATTCAGGACATCGAGTACTTCACTGTGCTCGATATTGCACGCTATACATTATCCAGAAGTACCGTTATGCACGCAGTGCCTTCATATATATGAATGGGCAGCAGACAGAGGACTCAAAGGGAACAGGCGTCACAGAGGGAGAAGAGAACAAGGAGGGGAGACACATAAAAAGAGGGCTCATTATATGGGGTTTGCGATGCCACTGGGGTCCCACATTTCTGATAAAACAAAGAATAAGATCTAGAAACATGAATAAGTAGATTTTTTAAGTTATTACACAGAGACATTTAAGCAAAGTAAGGATCTAAAGAAGAGGAGTGGGAGCTGGTGAGGCGACCCAGGGTTCCCATTAACATGGAAAACTGGATGTCGGTCTTTTTAATCCTTGCCAGCATTTATTGTGAGAAACATACGGACAGGGCTATTATGCTGTTCAAGTATACAGTTATCATTAGGAAGGCACAAATGCATTTTGGGGGCTATTCATGTCTCAGCTATAATGAGGAATTCAGTGCACGGGTGAGTATCTAACCGAGCAAGCCATGGGGGTTGTGGATTCCGAGCTGTGGATGCAATGGCTGTCTTTAACGCAGTCAACAGCTTCTACGCATACAGCAAGGGGCCTTCCAGTCACATAACGGCCCTATCAGCCCCGTCCCGCTTTACAGGGTGTGGGTATGGGCCAAAACCAACAGGACCCAATGTTGGGGCATGTAGGAATTTCAATAAAGTTTTCTGTTCCAGACACTCATGCAAGTTCAAGCATGAGTGTTTGAAATGTTTGGAGAGATACCCAATTACTCCTTGGCAAGTCCAGCGAAACAGTGGAGGGCAAAAAGAGTGAGGGGGACATGAGGTGCTACTAAGGCATTGGGATCCTATGCCAGTTACGGTAGAGGGTTTGCTCCCATGGCTCACTGTCTACCTGGACAGGGAGGCGGCCTTGAATTTGGAAGGAGGATTTAAGGAAGGTTTTCAGTAGGTTAGCAGGGCCCTAGGGGACATAGGTGGGCAGACAATTTACGGTCAGCAAAGGAAAATCCAAAGGTAGTGGTATTAATTGAGGAAGGAAGTGGAGGAATAGAGAATTGTAGGTCCTTCCAATGATTGGCTCCTGGCAGACTTGATCATCTCCCCATTGGAGTTGGTGCCAAAGAAGATGAAGCGGGAGTTCAGGATGATGCACCATTTGTCATGAACAGAGGGAGCTTCAGTTAATGGTTTCATTGCCACAGACGACGCTAAAGTGGTGTATGCTTTGGTTGATAATGCTATAAAAATAATGAAACAGTGCGGTAGGGGAGTGTAGTTGGCAAAGTGTGATGTCAAATCGACTTTCTGATTGTTGCACATACAACAGGAGGTTTTTCCATTGTTAGGCATTCAATTTGGGGGTGCTATTTACATGGACAGAGCATTGCCCATGGGCTGTGCCATCTCATGTGTGTTGTTTGAGGCTTTCAGCACCTTTCTGCAGTGGGTGTTTACCAGGAGGAGTGGACAGTGCAGGGTATCCCACTACCTGGATGATTTTGTTTTGGAGGCCAGGAAAGGGTCTTACGAGTGTCACAGGGCTTTGGCTCACTTTGAGAGGTTAGCAGAGGATTTTTGTATTCTGCTGGCTCCTGAAAAGATGCTAGGCCCCGGTAAGGTGTTGACACTTTGGGGCATTGGGTTGAACACTGAATTGTTGGTGGCATTGTTGCCTTGAGCGAAGGCTAAAGAGATTCAGTAGTTCTTGGATGAGGTTATCGGGAGTATGAGAATTGGGTTGAGGAAGGTGCAGCTACTGTTGGGTTTCTTGAATTTTGTATGCAGAATGGTGTGCGGTGGACAAACGTTTTGCAGGAGGTTGGGCATGGCTATGTCTGGGGCTGTGTTACTCCACCACAGAGTGCAGAATTCCTTGTCTGTGACAGCTGATCTTTGTATCTGGAGGACTTTTTTGAACAACTTCAATGGTGTTTCAATGCTGTTTCTGGATGACAACAAGGTACGGCCTGTGGAGGCATTTTCCAATGTGGCGATAGCGCATTTTTATTTTATTTATTTATTTATGTGAAAAGTTATGTATAGCGCTGGCTAGACCCGGAAGTATCAGAGCGCTTTACCTGAGGAAGAGCACTGTTTCAGAGCATAGTTACCAGTCACATATTTACAAGTTACACAGTTTCAGAGCATAGTTACAAATTGCTGGAGCGTAGTTTCATGCGTTAAAAACATATACGTAAGGGAAAAAGCAGGCAAGGGGAGAGATTCAGGGGACTGTATAGGAGCAGGGGAGGTAGACAAAGAATGAAAGAGAGAAAGAGGTGGGGGAGGGTGAAGGAAACATAACCGAGAGAAGAGGAAAAAACATGAAAATGGTGCCATTCCCACACAAGGGGAGAGGGAGTGCTTTGGCAAGGGGCGCCATTCCCACACCTCCGCTGTGCGTGGCTCCCTTGATGCTGTGGACTCTCTCAGGGGGTCTCTGAGACTCCAGGGTATTAATGCTGGATCCCTCCCCAACAAGAGTAGTAGGAGTACTTTGGTAAAGGGAACACACCATGGTGGTAACTTTAGGGATAATGGTGTATTGCTTGGTAAAACAGTTTTAGAATCCGCCCATGGGGCATAGTCAGAGGTCAATCAGAAGATTCCATCCTCGTGGGGGTAGTTTATTTGATTGTGTGCTCTAAGTTGATTCCGCCTCCAACACCAGATTACATAAAGAACTTTGTGTCAAGGTTAAAACACAAGGGTGGTTGCCATCTTGAGAACATCATTTCTCCTGCGTCTGGGCTTCAGAGGTAAATGTTGTGCACTGCAAGCATTAACTCTCAGAGTTACAGGTGCCAATTTCCTACTATGATTTCTTGTGCCTTTGGACGTTGTTCTCTAGCAGCTGACATTGAACCAGTTATTGCACCAAATTACCAAACACCAAAATCAGCTAGAAATATTCTCCAGTCTGTGCTTGTTAAACTTATTCAAGTGTGTTGTGTTTATAGTTTTCATCACTAATCCCTGTAGTTAGCTGAAAATCCTTCCCACAACACTTCCAAATCAACTACAAAGGTATGGTTTCTCCTGTTTGTGTTTGTGTAGTACACTTGAATGGCTTTTCCCCTAAGTGGGTTCGCTGATCATTTCTTAAAGTTGAAGGGGCACTAAAACTACTTTCACATTCACTGCAATTGTAGGGTTTTCACTTGTGTGTGTATGCTGATGTCTTTGTATTTCTGATAATTGACTAAAGCACTTAACACACTCACTGCACTTGAAAGTTTTTTCCCCTATGTGAAAACGCTGATAATTCCTTATTTTTGAGGAACGACTAAAACTATTTCCACATTTATTGCAATCAGATGTTTTTTCCCCTGCGTGTGTTCGCTGATGTGTCTGCAGAATTGATAACAGACTAAAGCTCTTCATACAATCACTGCACTGGAATGACTTTTCCCCTGTGTGTGTTCGCTGATGACTTCTGAGATTTGAGGAATCACTAAAACTACTTCCACATTCAGTGCAATGGTATGGTTTTTTCCCAGTGTGTATTTGTTTATGTTTTTTAGGTCCAATAACCGACTGAAGCTCTTCACACATTCACTGCAATGCTATGGTTTTTCTCCTGTGTGTGTTCGTTGATGTCTTCGAAGATTTGATAACACACTAAATCTCTTCACACATTTATTGCAATAGTATGGTTTTCCCCCAGTATGTGTTCACTGATGTGTTTGGAGTTGTGACAACCGGCTTAAGCTCTTCACACATCCACCGCACTGTAATGGCTTTTACCCTGTGTGTGTTCGATGATGACTCCTGAGATTTGAGTAATCACTAAAACTACTACCACAATGATGTCCTTCTAGGTGTGATAACTGACTGGAGCTCTTCAGACATTCAGTGCAATTGTATGGTTTTACACCTGTGTATGTTCGCTGATGAATCCTGAGTTTTGAGGAATCACTAAAACTACTTCCACAATCATTGCAATAGTATGGTTTTTCCCCAGTATGTGTTCGCTGATGTCCTTGTAGGTGTGCTAACCGACTGAAGCTCTTCACACATTCAGTACAATGTTATGGTTTTTCCCCAGTATGTGTTCGCTGATGTGTTTGGAGTTGTGATAACACACTAAAGCTCTTCACACATTCATTGCAATGGTATGGTTTTTCCCTAGTGTGTGTTCGCTGATGTGTTTGTAGATTTGATAACTGACTGAAGCTCTTCACACATTCACTGCAATGGTATGGTGTTTCTCCTGTGTGTGTTCGTTGATGGCTTTTAAGATTTGATAACAGACTGAATGCCTTCACACATTCAGTGCAATGGTATGGTTTTTCCCCCATGTGTGTTCGATGATAATATAGGAGTGCTTACTGACTAAAGTTCTTCAAACATTCATTGCAATTGCATGTTGCTTCTCCTGTGTGTGTTTGCTGATGGCTCATTAGTAGTGATGACAAACTAAAGCTCTTGTTGCTTGTGTTTTATTCTTCTTTCTTGGTTAGTGTCTCTGGGTCGAGTTTATATTTGTCTGTATACCGTGACTGCGTTTCCTGAGGAGCTAACATGGTTGATAAAGCACTTGTGTTATTTTCACATTCCCTGTATGTGTGTGGTATTTTGGATGGTTGATTTCAGATTTCACAATGAAATACAAGACTCACCAACTACATATATTATAATTGTGGCAAGTAAAGCTTCTTTGTAGGTGGTTATGTCTTTAGATTGCGGAATGGTTTTGCATGTTTATGAGTGAAGATTAGTCTTCCTTTTGGTCGAAGCAAATTGGGACAGTCTGTTGTAGATTAGAGACCCTCTCAGGTGGTGTGCAGAGAGTTGGTTCACCACACTGGTTGCCGCAACGTTGGAACATCACCTTCCTGGAATTTTTTCCACTTCTGATGCCATTGATAGTGTGGGGAGGAGAGTTGACGAACAGAACGGTGATGTTCAATGTGGACAACATGACGGTAGTGGACATGGTGAATAGACAGAGGGTGAGGTATCTGAGAGTGCTATAATTGTTGAGGCAATTTATGCTGGGCTGTTTGCAATTGAACATTGTTTTCATGGCTAAACACATGCCAGGTGTGAACAATGACATAGCGGAAGCATTATCTTGTTTGCAGTGGCAACGATTCCACACATTGGCACTCGGAGCAGAGGACAGCAAGACACCATTAACAGCACACATTTGGGTGTAGGGGGAGGTAGAGTGATTGGGCTGGCGGAGAGGTCTTTGGTGGAATCTACTAGGAGGGGTTATCATCTGGCATGGAACAAGTTTGAGACTTTTGAGGGACACACACAGAGGCTGGTGATACAGGACCACTTTGACAAAGAAAGGATAGTGATATGTGTTGTCCAGTTTTTAATTGACAAAGATTTATGGCCCACAACCATAGCGGGCAGGATGACTGGAGTTTATTATTATGGAAAATGTTAATGGGTCTTTGACCCAGCAAGAGATGAGCAATTGGGGCGGATCTTGACAGGGTGGAGGAGAGAGCAGGGTGGATCTACCTTGCGTGAGGCAATCATGTTTGAATTGTTGCAGTGCCTTCTAATTGTTTTGCCCGATTATTGTTATGATGGGTTTAAGGTGGCCCTCTTTAGGTTGTGAATGTTATGGATATTTTTTGGTGTATTCAGGGTGTCTTACTTGTTGGGGTCCACTCGGGAGTTGGGTGTTTTACATGGAGAGATGCAGTTGGATGATGGCCAATTGGGGATATGACTGAGAAGATCTAAGATGGATCAGGTGGGGAGGGGCAGGTGGATATTGATAGAGAAAGGGAGCAGATGCCTGTCTGCTGAATGAGTGGTGTAGGTTTCAGATCTGGCCAGGACACAGGCATGAGGTAATCTTTTGCCATCTTGCGGGGGCAAGGGCTTACTGCTTTTCAGCTGCTAGCAGTACTGTGCATGGCATTGGGTAAAACTGGGACGAAACCTGGCCAACTTTTGGACGCACTCTTTTTGGATTGGGGCAGCGACTGCAGAGAGGTGACTGGGATGGAATTGGAACAGATACGGAGAATAGGCAGGTGGAGATCACAGTGTTGTGAGCGCTATGTCCGGAAATGAGGGAATTTTAGGCATGGGAGGAACGCATTTATCACTAACTCCTACTGTTTCACCGTAGGGTCAGTGAGTGGTCCTGGAAGAAATACCTTGGTGACGTGGATTGTTGGACATTCTTTGGCTCATTGGGCAACAAAATATGTGGACCAGCATCAGGCATGAGGTGCTACAGTGGGGTAGGAGTGGGATGCGCTGTGGCACTTTGTTGCCTTTCATGGTGAAGCTGGTTCCACAGAGGGGTTAACCCAGATATACTCCTTGTGCATTTGAGGGAGAGTGATTTGGTCCAGTTGTTGGGGTTGACCTTACTGCAACACATGCAGCAGTATCTGCGGTTGATCAAACACATTTTTATGGGCACAAGTTTGGTATGGACTGAATTTGAGCCTAGGAGACAGTGGAGAGGTGTGATTAAATTGGTGGCCTCTTCTTGACTCCTTCACCACCAGCAACAGGAGGAAGAAGAGCATTTACCACCCACCTACTGTACACGGTTTGGGGAGTGATGGGGCAGGGATCGGTCATAGCCAATGCCATCATAGGACAGGTTGCATGGATGTCAAAGGTAGTTGGAGGGGGTGGAGAGTCAAATGCGGGCGTATTCACCCCTCGGAGAGGATGAAGGGAGCACATGTGAAAGAAGAAAGTGTGCAGGATTCTTGGAACAGGGCAAAGAGGCTTCATTTGAGGGTGTCTGTAGGGGAAGGGAGAGAGAGAGATTGGGAAACGGAAGGTCAGTGAGTGAAAGTATGAAACAAAGTATGGGGCTTGACGTGAAAGCTTGGTGAGAAGTGAGAATTGCTGGGTGAAGATGGGGATGATGTATAAAAAATGCTTGACCTAAATGTTAATGTTGTTTGAGATGGACTGACTGTTTTGCAAAACCTGTCCTAAAAAAATGGCTTTTTATGGTGCATAGTGAATATTTGATGACGGAAATAAATTGATACTCACATCATAGGCCCACAGCTTCATATATGTATCTGACAGGCTTGATAAACTTCTGGGCGGTTGGATGAGCATGGCTGGTTCGAGTGTATGTGTGCAGTGCGGCCTATGTAAGAGAGGCCATGTGGACTGATTATCAATTCACTGGCTTAACGGAACTCGAGGGGGCCTCCCTGCAAGGCACGTGGAGGGACCCCTCCAGTCTCAATGAGTAGCTTTGCAGTCCGAGTGCTGTGCTGAGGGGGCGCCCTCGAGATTTGGGACCCCCCACACCGCGGGGCAGGCAGGGGCCTGTGTTACACCCCTCATGTTTAGCTTTTGTTGGAGCAAGTGACTCTGGAGCATTGCGAACTGCTGGCTTGAAGCACAGATGGCAATGTGAGATGTATTTATCATTACGTTCTGTGAAGCACTACACTACAAAATTTGACCTCTTTAGAGGGCTGAATAAGCAAAAGTGTGCGCATAATGAAAAAGGGAAGTTAGTCCAATCTGGTGAGAGTGCAATCTGAGCTTTTATGTCGCCACAATGCATTCTGGGTATTGTAGTTTGTGCTTTCTCCCATTAAACAAATTTGATTAAAACAACTGGTAATTATTTGCAGGTGAAAAATCAAGTACTAGAACTGTGTGCATATTCACATGAAGCAAGTTGGTCACCCTATGCACCCTGCGGAGGCATACCTCAAGTACTGGCTTTCATTGCGTGGAATTCAATTCGCTTGAGGGCCACTTCAGATGGAATTTTCATTTAGTTCACAGAATAGCACATTAATTATAGCCTTTGCATTGCACACTTGGGACCTCATTTATGAGGCCTTGCGTCAGTTTTGCACTTCTGATGCGTCACTTTTTGTGGTGAATCGGCGGCGTAAAACATGCGTACTGTTGCGCACTATTTACAAAGTGACGCATCTGAGCAGATGCGTCACTTTGTAACTCCCTGCGCTACATTATACCTGCATTAGGTATAATGTATGCAGGGTGGGCGTTCCCCCACAAAAAGCCTCGTAGAAGTGACGCAGTGAAATATACAAGATTTCACGGCATCACTTCTAGGACGCTGTTGCGTCAAAATCTTGCACCTGCCTCACAGCAGGCATAAGACTGACGGAGGCCCTTTCACATGGGGCTTGCCCCATGTGAAAGGACGCATTGCTGGAGTTGCGTTACTTTTGTGACACACTTCAGCAAAGCGTCACTTTTGTGCTTACAGATACGTCAGAAATAGTGACATATCTGTAACTCCTTGCGACATGATGGGTAAAACATTAAATATGACGCATCAGGTATGTCGCAAGGAGTGCGCTCTGAGAAGTGACGCATCGCTGCTTTAACGCAGCAATGCGTCATTTCTCATAAATGAGGCCCCTTATGTGCACCTCGGACAGGAAAGACCAGCGACGACTGAGAGTATTGTATCTGTGATTGAAAATATTGTGCGCCCAATGAGGAAGCAAGACAGATGAGCAGTTTGCCTGACAAAAACAGTTTATGAAAAATTACATGTATGCGCACATTCATGGTAGACACAATCGCCTGAAAATATTGGGAACTGAAACAGAAGACATGCATAAAAGATTGATAGTAGAATATAGCTTAGGCTCACTGTGCCCACTCTTGTTGCCGCTAATCTCTGTAGCTGATTGTAGTCTGTCTCTGAGGAAGATTATAATGCAGTTCGTGTTTGATAGAGAGGCCCTCAATGGGACTGAAATAGCGATGGAGAACCGTTCGGCTGCGGCTTCCGATGCCACTTTGACAGAATGTGCTGTGTTTATATGAACAGACTCTGCTTGAACAAGGGCCATAGCCCATAGCAGATAATGACGCTCTCCCACGTCAGCAAGCGATAGGATAGACACTGCACAGTGTTAATGTTATTATGTGGAACTTCCCTCGCAAGTAGCACTGGAGGATAGTGCCATGACCAGACTTATTCCATGAGGTCTCTGGAGCCGAGCCACTGTTTAAGGCTCTGATGAAACAAAGCCCTCATCAGCTGTCCCCTTAGTGGGGGTAAACAGAGTTCTGTTTTCCAGTAGTGGCTCCTCAAGGGAGTGCTGCGGGCGGTGAGGCGGGGGAGGGGCAGGATGGGGGGTAGTAAACTCCAGCATACTGCTGAACGGAGTTAAGTAAATAAATAAAGAAATACAACGAATTACATTGCGTATGCTGCATTGCCACTTGGCGTTGCAGCGAGCGCAGTGTAATTCGTTTTATTTAGTTATTTATTTACTTAACTCCGTTTGGCCGTATGCCAGAGCTCAAATTTAAACGTTTTCGAATTGGCAGATTCCTGATTGGTGTACTTAATTTACCAATAAGTACCTGGTATATGGCACAAGATGTACCAAGGGCCCAGGAGATAAATGCCACAAGTGGACTGCAGCCCCTTGTATGCCATCCACTACAGTGGCAGTGCAAACAATGTTTCAGGCCTACCAATGTAGGCTGAGTATAGCAAGGTAAAAACTGCCTTTCGATCTGTCAAATTTAAATGTTTTGACAGGTCAAAAACTCCCTTTTTTAATATTAATAAGTCATCCCTATATGGGCCTTGTCACCAACAAGGCAGGGTATGTAGAAATCTAATGTTAATTATGCCTGGACCAACTTTTAAGTACGCTGGAGTAATTGGAGAATTTTAGGTAATTTCACGTTACTCTTTTGCCTTACAATTACGAAAATTATGTGATTATGCTAGGTTGCATAATTATGAGTAATTTGGCTCAAAAATCCTATAGCAGGTGCACAGGAGCAGTAAACTTAGCAACCGTGAGTGGCTGCTGCTGTTAATGTTGTGTTGCATTGAGAGCTAATTTCTTAATGCAAAAAGCATCCTCAGATCCATTTTGGACTTGAGGGTGCATCTTTGGATAAGAAAATAGCGCTAAATGCTGGGTTGCATTCCTCGCAGAATTCTGAATATTTGCACATAATGTTTTTTGATTAAACTGCAGCTAATTACACAAGTTACACCCACCCCTAATGTTAATTCTTGGAGTAAAAAGAAACCATTTATTATTTTTCACTGTGGCATGCCTAGATGTCCTATGTAGAAATCCAGAGTACACATTAAAAATTCTAATACTCTATCTTGGAAATAGGACTTGCTAGAAACTTAATTAAACAACTATTTATAATAGTTATTAAAAATCCAATACAATGGTTAAGTTAGCTTTTTAATGCATACTAAGAAAAGTACTTTTTTTTAAAGTTACCCTTTCTCTGCCTGAAGTTCCTGGAGGTTAAATTTGCATTTGCTTATCCTTTTCTGCCAGCCAGCAATTAGCACTTGAAGAGGCATGAAAATTGTGCCCAGAGCAGAGAACAAAGGCTTGAGTTTGGGAAGTTGTTGTTGATCCCTTGACAGGATGGCAAGAGAGTTTGACCCAGGAACTTGATTAACTTCAAAGAGACCTCCCCATTCACAGGCAATTGCGAGATGACACTTTCATAGAGCACCTTGTTTGTCCCACCAGACTTTGTCTCTGGGTATTTACATATAACACTGAGGGCTCACTTGAAAAAAAGGAAATAATGCCAAAATGATTCTTGTGTATTCACTGTCTGATTACTGAAAAACCTTCTTTGACCTACCAGACTTCTGTCTCTGGGTTTATTGTGCATACAGTGATGGCCCAAAGTGAATTTTAGTGTTAGATGTGGAAGGACATTAGGATCACTACAGTATGTTCCTCATACACACACACAGCCATCAGAGCCCAGATTTAGTGTGGCCAAACACTCATGCTAATTTGAAAAAATCCAAACTGGGTGGGGCTGATCCAGGGGAATATATACCCCTTGGTGATGGCATGGGCTGGAGTCATTGCAACGCACTCACTTGTGTCAGGCATAACTTTTGCATCTCCAGGCACCCACTTCAGAATGCTCCTGGGGCTGAGGAAGTTTAGAAGAGGAGTGACCCAGCTGTCTGCAACCTGAGATGAGCCCTGAGGGACATAACATGTTCTCTCTTGTACCCAGGACTCCAACGGTCAAGGGGCTGACTACCTGTTTAAGCTCTAGGGATACAACAAGCTACAAGAGACCTTTCCTGCACCTGCCCAGCTGATCAGTGGGAACCGGATCCTAGTGGGACCACACCCTGCTGTCTGGTCTCTGATTCACACGCCTTGAGTCTCTCAGTGCCACCCCTAGGTCCTAGGGTGCTCTGTAAGTGTATGGTAGATTGGTACTTAAAGGACTAAAGCCAGAAGGTAAAATCTTTGACCAGGACACACCTGGTTGTTGTATCTGACCAATGCTCCATTGCAGTCAGCATCAATTGAGACCATTGACTATCATTGGCACTTTATGCTTCTTGGCGCTATTCCAACTTAACATTTTAACAGATAATATCTCTGGTTCCCCTTATTAGATTTTTGCCATTATGGTGTAATTTTGTTTATTATATTGTACTCTCAGTTCCTAATTGGATTTTTATTGTTTTGGATTTCCACTTTATGACTGATTTGGTACTGCATCAATACTTTACACATTGCTTTAAGTTACGCCTGTCTACTTCTTGCCATAGCTACCAGAGTGTTGAGTTCAGGTTAATTTTGTGGTTTGGAGGTCACACTGACAAGGGCTGTGATTATTCCTTGAGTTGGGCAGTGACCTGCCCCAATTAAAAACCCAGGGGCATATTACCAAGGAGGGCGATTGGCGAATATCACCGCGTTAGCGGCCGTTTTCAGCCGCTAAGCGGCAATAATTCTATCGCCCTATTAACAAGCTGTCGCTAACAGCAGTTAGCGACAGCTTGTAGGCGATAGCGAGTGGTTTGGGGCCCGCTTTGCATGTCAGCGATATTTATCGCTAATGACATGCAAAGTGGGCGTACCCAACCCGTTAGCGACTGACAGCAGTGGCTAACGTCGCTATCGCCTATTAGCAAGGCAGGCGTAGCGATCGAAATATTCGCGCTAAGCGCGAATATCTCCAAATACTAACACCTGCCCAGACCAGTTCTTAGCCATGTTATCCAATGGGAGGTGGATAACATGGCTAAGAGCATTTTGTCGCTAATGCGTGAATATCGCTGTATTCCCAGCGATATTCCCGCATTTCGCTGCTATCGCCTGGATTTTTATAGCTTTTGAGATAAACCTTGCTAATAGCAAGTTATCTCTGCGATAAAAACCGGTGATGTGCGGCGATAAAAATATTGCCGCTAACCCTACTTAGCGATAAATATCGCTATTTGTTGGTAATATGCCCCCCAATTTCTTACACTCATGATAAATATTTGGGTCATGAAATCTCTGAAGGAGGAAAGCACCTATTTGCTGATCACATTCAAGCCATCTATAAGTTACCATTTCTAATTCCTGTGTCCCAAATGTTCTTAGAATGGCAACCAATAGTTGTCAATGGATTTGGGGTTATGCTGTGTTTATAAAGACCCCTTCTGGGTGCCACTACAACTGACATCTCCATACAGTTTCCATGGTCTACCAACTATGGGCTTGCATTTGTGGCCCTGCAAAATGCATTGCTTTCTTCCCCATTACTTAAAACCTATTACTTTATATCATCACGACTAGGGGTGCTAGACAATGGTGAAATAAAGAAACAGATACCTTATTGCTAATCTGCTCTTGATGCTGTAGAAGGTGGACTGCCTCCATCCCTGTGTGCATGCCAGAAAACATTGTCTCAGGAT
The DNA here is from genome assembly GCF_964261635.1 of Lissotriton helveticus. Lineage (NCBI taxonomy): Eukaryota > Metazoa > Chordata > Amphibia > Caudata > Salamandridae > Lissotriton > Lissotriton helveticus. The sequence continues at coordinate 284,691,960 of NC_136070.1, read as the reverse complement.
CTTTAAGATACAACACCTCTGATTGTCTACGTTGTTAACATATGAAACACTTTTGCTTTCTTCCTCTCATATTACCTTGGCTAGACGTCCTGACACCTCTCTCGATGGGGAGCCACATGGTTTCATCTTCACCATTGCCCACCCCCAAAACGCTGCAAAGTCTCACTTAGACGCCACTATCTAACTGTGTTGTTATATTTTGTAGGTATGGTTTTTGCTTTGGAAATAAAGAAGGGAAACTAGGGCTGGGTGCGCTGTACAACAGCCAGTAGTGGAACGTCGATTAACACAAATGCACTCCACCCAGGTTGCTGAACTCGTTGTCCTTCCTCAAGTCAGTATTTTATCTACAAAGAAAAGTGTCACAATTCCTACTGATTCCATGTATAAGTTTGATGTTACCCACAATTTAAACCTTCTATAGTTACACAATGGATTCCTTAATTTTGCAGATATTGCTATAAAGAATGTATCCTTTTGGAAAGATTTGCTTTTTTGCCCTTTAACTACCAAGGGAGGTATCAATAGCCAAATGGATTGCTCATCTATTCAGTGAGTGAAATGTCATTGGGTACCATAGAAATGGATTTGCTGATAATGCTGCTAGAGTACTGCTTGCCTTCCTATTCTGCAGCAACTCTGTTTGTGTGCCAGACAGCAGAACCCTTCATGCCTACATTGAACAACCTGACTAATCTACAAGACCAGATAATGAATTTCTTCCCATTGTTAACTAATGCCCACTATTAAACTCTCAACCACACCTCCTTCTGTCTTACATTGGAAAAGAAAAGTGCTATTTCGGAGACTTCACAATTCGCTTTCTATTCTTCTGTTGAACTATTTAATGGCTTCTCCATTAAGTGCACCCAACAACTGGGACCAGGAGGAGGTGGCCAATTTGACTGCAAGTACCCTTGAACTTCTAACTGCCCAGTTGGCGGAAAAACATATTGATGTCCTGCAACATAGAATGTCTTTTGATTTCATTTTGGCTCTTAAGGGTTGTGTATGTGCCCTAGTTGGAGTTACATGTGGTGTCCATATCCTGACACATCTTTGGAGTTATGTGAACGGGTTAGTAGTATATGAGAAAGTGTTAAGGAAGTACATACTATTAACAATCAAGTTCAGTGGTGGAATCTTTGGTCCAGACTGTAAAATGTATTTAATAACTAGGTAAGAAGATACTCAAGGTTATCTTGCTCATTAAGGTAGTTCTCTTAATGAGCTACATTTTCATATATGTCTATATCGCCTCAATAAGAAAGTGAACTGCTCCAACACATTCTTTAATGGTTTATTCTGATTAAAATATATTGTTTCTTTATCAGAGGATAAAATATGGAAAGAGACAGGAAGTATTTCATTTGGTGAGCACTGACGTGTTTGTTGACACACTTCCTTGTGCTGTAGAAGAGTTCGAGATAGAGGAATTTTAACATTTAAATTAATTAATTCGTAAAATGCGTGAATTTATTTATCAATAATTGCCATGTTTTCTGCTCGTGCTAACACAGCTTACTGGATATGCCCTTTTCCAAGGTGGGACATGACGTTTTTCAATTTTTAACTACCTTTTGTATTTTAAATAAATAATTAACACGTGATACTTATTGTGGATGTGCAATACTTCGTATCCAATGGCTACTCAATATGCATTGGTATCTATCTTAGCTATCTTATTTGGTATTTTTGAGTCAGATAATATTCTCTTGTTTTGCTTTACACATCTCCCAATGTCTAAAAACAAATAAGTTGCAATTCAGTGCAGTAAAAAAGATTCATAGCTTGGTTCATGGAATTTTCACCAGGGCAACAATCAGGCTGGCACAATATCCTTTAGCTCTATTCGAAGGCCATTACAGCATGCTCTATCACTGTAGGCTCTTTACATAAATTTGTTTTAAATACTTTCTAGCTGACATCACACAAAGTCTTTTCACCTTGTATGACAGTAGTTCAAGTTCAAAAATTTGTATAGCGCACTACTCACCAAGAGGGTCTCAAGGTGCTTGAGGGAGGGGGGAGGGGAGGGAGGGTACTTTACTTATCGAATATCCAAGTTTTTAGTTGCTTTTTAAAGGAGAGGTGGTTCTGTGTAAGGCGGAGGTGGGTGGGGGGAGAATTCCAAGTTTTGGCCGCTAAGAAGGAGAAGGATCTACCCCCCATGGTTGATCTGATGATGTGCGGAATTGCGGCGAGGGCTTGATTGGACGATCATAGTTGTCGGGTGGGGGTGTAAAAGGACAGGCGAGTGTTGAGGCATTCGGGTCCTAGGTCGTAGAGGGCTTTGTGTGCGTGGGTGAGGAGACGGAACGTTATTCTCTTGTTGACGGGGAGCCAGTGGAGGTCTTTCAGGTGACCGGAAATGTGATCTTGGCGGGGGATGTCTAGTATGAGTCTCGCTGAGGCGTTTTGGATGCGTTGGAGTTTTTTCTGTAGTTTAGCTGTGGTTCCGGCGTAAACGGTGTTTCCGTAATCCAGTCGGCTTGTGACTAGTGCGTGGGTGACCGTTTTTCTTGTTTCGGTGGGAATCCAATGGAAGATTTTTTTGAGCATGCGTAGGATGTTGAAGCATGATGATGAGACGGCGTTGACTTGTCTGGTCATCGAGAGGGAGGAGTCCAGGATGAAGCCCAGGTTACGTGCGTGGTCAGTTGGTATGGGTGCGGTTCCCAGGGCCGGTGGCCACCATGAGTCGTCCCAAGCAGAGGGGGATGATCCTAAGATGAGGACTTCCGTTTTGTCCGAGTTCAGTTTTAAACGGCTGTTCTTCATCCACTCGGCTACATCTGTCATTCCTTCGTGTAAGTTGGTTTTGGCGGTGTTTGGGTCTTTGGTGAGGGAGAGGATCAGCTGGGTGTCGTCTGCGTAGGAGATGATGTTGAGGTTGTGTTGGCGCGCGATGGATGCGAGGGGACTCATGTATACATTGAAGAGGGTGGAACTGAGTGATGATCCTTGTGGTACGCCGCAGATGACTTCGGTGGCCTCTGATCTAAAAGGGGGGAGGCAGACTCTCTGGGTTCTTCCGGCGAGGAACGAGCTGATCCAGTCCAATGCTTTCCCTTGTATTCCGACGTTGCTGAGGCGTTGTATGAGGGTGCTATGACAGACTGTGTCGAAGGCTGCGGAGAGGTCAAGTAGGATGAGGGCAACTGTTTCTCCGTTGTCCAGTAGTGTTCGAATGTCGTCTGTTGCTGCGATGAGGGCGGTCTCGGTGCTGTGTTTGGCTCGGAAGCCGGACTGTGAGGGGTCGAGGGATTTGTTGGATTCGAGGAAGGTGGCGAGCTGATTGTTGACGGCTTTCTCAATGACTTTGGCAGGGAATGGGAGGAGCGAGATGGGGCGGTAGTTCTTAAGTTCAGTGGGGTCTGCTGTGGGTTTCTTCTGAAGGACGCTGAGTTCGGCATGTTTCCAGCTTTCCGGGAAGGTAGTGGAGTTGAGGGAGCAGTTGATGACGTCTCGGAGATGGGGTGCGATGATGGAGTCTGCTTTGTTGAAGATGTGGTGGGGACATGGGTCGGTTGGTGATCCTGAGTGGATGGAGTTCATCAGGCGGATGGTGTCTTCGGTGGTGATTGGGTTCCAGGCACAAAGGTGGATGGAGGGCGGTTTTGGTTCGGAGGTGGGTGGAGCGGATTGGTCTCCGGACTGGTTTTCAAAGCTGTTATGTATGTCGGCGATTTTGTTGTGGAAGAAAGAGGCTAGGGAGTCGCAGAGGACTTGGGAGGGAGTGATGTCGTTGGTACCGGCGGTGGGGTGGGTAAATTCTTTGACGATGTTGAATAGTTCCTTGCTGTTGTGGGCGTTGTTGTCAAGTCGATCCTTGAATGCTGATTTCTTGGTGGATCGGATCAGTTGGTGGTATTTGCGGGTGGCGTTCTTGAAGGTGGTCAGGTTGTCAGTGGTTGGGTTTTTTCTCCAGGCTTTCTCGAGGGTGCGACAGAACTTCTTGGATTTCTTAAGGTCATCGTTGAACCAGGGGGCTTTTTTGCTACCTTGTTTGATTTGATGGTTTTTCAAGGGTGCTAGTTCGTCGGCGCTGTGGGTGATCCGTTGTGTGAGGTTGGTGGCTGCTTGGTTTGGGTCTGATGATTTGGCAGGAGGGTTTTGGTGAAGTGATGTGATGAGCTGGTCGGTGGTAATTTTGTTCCAGTTTCTTCGGGGAACTGGTTGTGGGAGGTTGTGGGTCGTGGTCTTTTTGTAGTTGAAGTGAACGCAGCTGTGGTCCGTCCAATGGAGAGCTGTGGTGTGGTTGAAGGAGATGTGCTTGCTGGAGGTGAAGATTGGGTCGAGTGTGTGTCCGGCATAGTGGGTGGGGGTATCAACAAGTTTTTCGAGTCCGAGGTTGGCCAGGTTGTCCAGGAGGGTGGTGGTGTTGCTGTCGTTTTTTCCAGGTGGAAGTTTAGGTCTCCCAGTAGAATGTAGTCCTTGGAGGGGAGGGCGTGTGGGCTGATGAAGTCGGTGATGTCTTCGCTGAATTGTGTGCGGGGTCCTGGTCGCCTGTAGATGAGGGTGCCTCTGAGTGTGGTCTTGGGGTCGGCGTGGATCTGGAAGTGAAGATGTTCGGCGGTAGCGAGGTTGTCGTCGGAACTGGTCGTGATGTGGATGGTGTTCTTATGGACGATGGGGATGCCTCCTCCTGTTTGGTTGGTGCGGTCCTTTCGGATGGACTTGTAGCCGTCCGGGATGGCTATGGCGATGTCGGGAGCTGATGAGGCGTTCATCCAGGTTTCTGTAAGGAAGGCGACGTCAGGCGATGTAGTGTCGAGTAGGTTCCAAAGGTCAATGGCGTGTCTGTGGATCGAACGGGTGTTGAGTAGGATGCATTTCAGATGGTTAGTGTTTGAGCTTTGTTTGGAGTTAGTGGATTTGGTGTGGGTTCTGATGCTGTCGAACTTGCAGGAGCGGCAGGTGAAGGGTCCATGGATGTGTCCGGGGGTGGCTTGGTAGCAGGTCGGGAATCGGTGGGGGTTAAGTGCTGAGAGGGTAGCATCGTCGTACGTTATGCGGGTGGAGAGGATTTTGCGGGGACCAGGGGGTCTGGCGCTGGGCGCGGTCCAGGCGCGGACGGGCGTAGACGGGCTTACCTTTGGTGCACCTTTGGCGCGCGTCCGCTGCGCGTGAACACTGCGCGTAGATGCATCTGTCATATGTGGATAGTGGAGGGGGGAGGGGCGAGGGAGGAGCAGCTGGGAGGCGGGAGCGGGGTGGAGGGACGGGCTGGGAGGCAAACAAACACAAAATGGCAGCAGAAACAAAAGCGAAACCAGGCTAAGCAAATACTCAGGCAATGCGATATATCGCTACGATATAGCGCTATGATGTGGCACAATTTAAATGCAGGCAGTGTTACAGTTCAGCGCAGCGCTACGATACCAATCTGGCACGATATGAAGGCAAGCAATGTAGCAGTCCAGCGCTGTGAGATCAGGGAGCGTGGGGAGCGACCACCTCTGCAGGAGTCGGGATGGTCACAGTAGCACTATGTTGGATTTGTTAAGGTATGTAATATTACTAAAGCCTTTGTGTCTTTTACATTTATTTTGTGATTGTGCAATTATGAGTTTGCAGTTCACATTTTGGGAGTGGAGTTAACAATTTGCAGATGCCATACACACCAAACGCAAACTTACTAAACCTTCACAAAACTACATTTTGCACTAACTCACTGCAGGTGCAGTGTAGGTGCAGCAAAGTAGAAAATGGGGGTAAACAACCATTACTTAGCAACTTTTACTTTGCTATTCTTTTACTTAGCAACTTTTACTTCGCATAGTCCATTACTACGCATGCTTTTACTTAGCATGCCTTTACTTCGCATATGCCGTTACTTCGCATATGCCGTTACTTCGCAGGTGAAGAGTGGATCCAGCCGAGGGACCATTCTATCTCTTTTTTTTTCCTTTCTACAGGCGCATTGGACATATTTTGGTTGCCAGTGGGGTTTGCCAATCTATATTCTTAAGGGTGAAACAGGAGATATGAAGATATTCGCATTAGGAGTGACATTTTTACCTGAACCCTCCACATAAATAAGTGTTTCTTAATCCCATGGACAGACATTAATAATTGGGACCCCCATTATATCCACGGGGTTAACATACTGAATGCGGGACTTGTACTGATTTGAATAGCTCTCGTCATCTCAAATCTGGTTTCCGAACACGAGTAACTTCCCAAGTCAATTCCCATTACGAACTATTGTTCTACCGTGTTGAACCATTTCATTATTTATAAGTAAATTGAGTAGACGTGAATTTAGAGCACACTTACTGCGCATGTATGGGGGAGTAGTTCGACCGAGGTTTCCGCACATGCGTGGTACGTTTAAACACCTAAGCATGCGCATTGTCGTTTTCTAACTAATAGGATGTCCCGGAAAGGGTATACGCCCAGCACACCTGACCCATTCAATCTGGCTATATAGTTACTGGGGAGTGCCGCTGCAATTCCTGGCCGACACAATGATGGGGTAGGTGTGGAGGAGGGAGCGCCCATTTTAAGAGGTGAGCAGATCTCCCATAAGGGACCCTGATACCGTGAGCGCTCAGTTCTCTTTATATGACTTCCCGTGTTTGGTTGTAAACCCCCTGCTGTTATCTTTACAGCTCTTTAAATTGGTTGAGTCCATTGATTGAAGCCAGAGGATCGTTCTCCTCAGCATAGCGAGGTGAGAGCGTATTAATAGATGTCAATTCTCGTGGGCACTGACTCTTGACGAGGTTTTTCGAGAATCATTTTTTAGAGTGGTTGAGACCTACTGTTACAAAATATAGGGGCACATTGGGTCCTACCTCACCCCCTCATTTTAATATTACCTATGTGAGGGTCATACATCCAATTTTCTGGGCCTACTCATATGCAATCTTTACACCTTACTGGCCCTGCAACCTCCAACTTCCTGGGATGAACCTGTGTCCCATGCGCCTGCTATCTTTGACAATCTTATGTGTGGATGTGTACACAATGTGACACATAATGTGGCATCAAGGTGTTCCTGATGCTTAAATTTAAATTTAAATTTAATTTAAATATACTTCTTATTTTGTTCTTTCCTAGGTACTGACCAGGAGCGGTTACAAATATGCAGCTGTAGCCAGACTTGGGGTATACAGGTTTCTGCCCGCCCTGATCGATTATGAGGGTATTTTTAATTCATTTATCACGTGCACCTTACCTTTTAGAATTCTGGTCCTGACGAAGCGCCAACGACCCCTAAGGCGACGCAGGCGCGAAACATGTTGACCTTTGTCCTTCTATACCCAGGCATAGTATGCCATTGGGGCTAGATTTCATTTAGCAGTTGAGTCTGCTCTGGGTACATGATTGAAACAATTGCTGCATGGTTACCCAGTATGATGTTCACTTTACACTTGCACGCACCCTTTATTTCCCTCTTTTAACCCACTACCCCACACACCCGCATGCACCATCCGGCAGTCCTATAAAAGATCTCCGATAAAGAGTCCCTTTGGGGGGCCCGTAGGGAATTGCAGCGCCGGCCCTACGAGGAGCAATTGCCCGATGATGAAGCATGACATCTTTCCAGGTGTGTGAGGGCAACAGAGGACACAAAATGGTTTCCCCTCTACATATTTTTTGTGGGTTCCCTTACCTAAGGATTCTCTTTCTTTTACTTTCCTTTCCTCACATATGGGTGACTTTTGCACCCCCTTGCATTTGGTGACTTTCAGCACCTTGTATTAGGAACAGTGTCCCCTTTTTGGTAATTATGAAGGTGAAGAGAGGGACCACGAGGAGAGAGAGGTAAGTGGGGCAGTGTAGTTAGGGTAGTGTTGTAGTGTATGTGTAGTGTAGGGTGTAGTGTTTTAGGGTTTAGGGTAGTGTTGTAGTGTATGTGTAGTGTAGGGTAGTGTTTTAGGGTTTAGGGTAGTGTTGTAGTGTATGTGTAGTATAGGGGGTAGTGTTTTAGGGTTTAGGGTAGTGTTGTAGTGTATGTGTAGTGTAGGGTAGTGTTTTAGAATTTAGGGTTGTGTTGTAGTGTATGTGTAGTGTAGGGGTAGTGTTTTAGGGTTTAGGGTAGTGTTGTAGTGTATGTGTAGTGTAGGGGCAGTGTTTTAGGGTTTAGGGTAGTGTTGCAGTGTAGGGGTAGTGTTTTAGGGTTTAGGGTAGTGTTGTAGTGTATGTGTAGTGTAGGGGGTAGTGTTTTAGGGTTTAGGGTAGTGTTGTAGTGTACGTGTAGTGTAGGGTAGTGTTTTAGGGTTGTGTTGTAGTGTATGTGTAGTGTAGGGGTAGTGTGTTAGGGTTTAGGGTAGTGTTGTAGTGTACGTGTAGTGTAGGGTAGTGTTTTAGGGTTTAGGGTAGTGTTGTAGTGTATGTGTAGTGTAGGGGGTAGTGTTTTAGGGTTTAGGGTAGTGTTGTAGTGTATGTGTAGTGTAGGGGGAAGTGTTTTAGGGTTTAGGGTAGTGTTGTAGTGTACGTGTAGTGTAGGGTAGTGTTTTAGGGTTGTGTTGTAGTGTATGTGTAGTGTAGGGGTAGTGTGTTAGGGTTTAGGGTAGTGTTGTAGTGTACGTGTAGTGTAGGGTAGTGTTTTAGGGTTTAGGGTAGTGTTGTAGTGTATGTGTAGTGTAGGGGTAGTGTTTTAGTGTTTAGGGTAGTGTTGTAGTGTATGTGTTATGTAGGGTAGTGTTTTAGGGTTTAGGGTATTGTTGTAGTGTATGTGTAGTGTAGGGGTAGTGTTTTAGGGTTTAGGGTAGTGTTGTAGTGTATGTGTAGTGTAGGGTAGTGTTTTATGGTTAAGGGTAGTGTTGTAGTGTATGTGTAGTGTAGGGGTAGTGTTTTAGTGTTTAGGGAAGAGTTGTAGTGTATGTGTAGTGTAGGGGGTAGTGTTTTAGGGTTTAGGGTAGTGTTGTAGTGTATGTGTAGTGTAGGGGGTAGTGTGTTAGCGTTTAGGGTAGTGTTGTAGTGTATGAGTAGTGTAGGGTAGTGTTTTAGAGTTAAGGGTAGTGTTGTAGTGAATGTGTAGTGTAGGGAGTAGTGTTTTAGGGTTTAGGGTAGTGTTGTAGTGTATGTGTAGTGTAGGGTGGTGTTTTAGGGTTTAGGGAAGTGTATGTGTAGTGTAGGGGGTAGTGTTTTAGGGTTTAGGGAAGTGTAGGGGCGTGGAGGGTAGTGTTGGCGTGTAGGGTAAAAAAAGAAAAAAGAATCTGTATGCGTAGTAAAAACCTGCGAAGTAATGTACTGCTAAGTAATGCCACTTTAATGCTTTTCTATGATTTTGCAAAGTAATTGCATGCGTTTTAAAATACTGCTAAATAAAGGCATTTGCTAAGTAAAAACTGCGTAGAAAAGGCATGCTAAGTAATGGCATGCTAAGTAACATCATACATTCGAAAATGGGGTCTACTACACTTATCAAAATGGAACCACAGTATCCAGTAGTAAGACACATGAGTGTACTGACAGTTTAAAATCCAAAAAGACAGATCAGTAAAAAGCATGGGAGGGAGACAACACTAACATTCTAAATCTTCATATATTAGAAGAGCCGTGTGTAGATATTCAGGTGAAATAGATTCACTGGGCTACCCTACTTGATGTCATCACAGACGTTGACTCCATAATGGGCAATGATAGTGTGCAGCCATTACCTGCTCAGGACCTGATGAACGGAAGTGGTACTACATCTGAGAAAATTGATGCTCAAACACAGGTAATTCCACCTAATTGTTGGAGGGTCTGACTATGTACATGCTTGTTTCTTCACAAGTTGACATACTGTCCACTTGGAAACTATTATTGTCCAAGTGGATATCTAGACCTAGATCATTTTTCAGAGATTGTGTGTAAGATTTACTAATTAGTCAGCAATCACACTATATGTGAAAATGTGAAAGTATAGGTATGTGATACTTTTCCTAACATTATTGTTTTCTTCTTCTCAGAGCGAGGAGCGGGGTGCCACTGGCAACCTGCTGATCCCTGCTCCTCATCAAAGGTCTAAGGCTGGTAGCCAGAACCACAGAAAAAGCCATGGTTGAACAACTCTCTGCCAGGTAGTATAATGAGTATCCCATGGCTCAGGGCTGGGCGGCATTGGCAACGTATTCAGTTGCCGAGGGGTGCTATACCAATCACCAGTGTGGCACCAAACTATGTCCTCATGCAACTTTTTAGGGCCATATTTATGACCCAGATTGCGTCACTCTTGCAAAAACGTGACGCAAACCGTAAAACAAATTTTTAAAGCCATTTTGCGTGGCTTTGAGTGGCGCCAAAAATATGGAGTAATGCAAAGTAGCGCAAATCACTGCATTGTATATCTGGGAATGCGACAAAAAGATATGACTTCACAGCAGTTGCGGCCCGTGGAGGTAGTTCCATGGGGCGGAAAGACGGGTGGGGGAGGGGCAGGTTGGGGGGTAGTAAACACCGGAATATGGATGATTGCAGGTAAGTAAACAATTAAATAAAAAAATCGAATTTCGTAGCACCCGCCTCGCATTTTGCAATCGAGGGCGCGCAACGAAATTCATTTTATTCATTTAATTGTTTACTTACCTGCTATCATCCATATTCCAGTGTTTACTACCCCCCACCCTGCCCCTCCCCGCCTTTCTGCCCCATGGCCTCCCTCCACGGGCCGCAACTGCTTCCCCGGAGAGGCTTAATGAGGAGAAATATCTTTATTTCTACTTGTTTTTTTCTCTTTCTATGTGTGCTGCATTCAGGATTGTTTTGCGCAGGAAGGTTCCCCTTCCTGTACAACACAGGCACCCATGACCGTGATGCAAGGGTGCCTGTGTTGGCGGCGGCAGCCATAACTTCCCCAGTGCAAAGGGAAAGGACAGGAATGCGCCATATTAGATAAATACAGCGCCTTCCTGCCCTTATCCTGTGATGCAGGGCAGAACAGCAGGGTGACTTGCAGCACCGCCCTGCGCCAAAAAGATCATAAATATGGCCCAAATTGTTTGTTTGATAAGGAGGGTGGTGACCTGATCCAAACACTCCACAGAGCTCAACTTGTCTCTCCCGTTCTCTTGCTGTTGCTTTGCTGTCGGTGTTTGCCTTGCATAGAAATCAATATTCCTACCCGGTATATGCACACTCCCCTATTATCTGGAGATTATTCTGTGGAAAATCATAAGACATTGTTGCTCATATCACATGACCCTTTCTCCAGCCATTTAATCGAATGAAGCTGGTTTTGTTGGATCTGGAGAGCTATTATTCCAAAAGTAGAAACTGTTTGAGAGTGGGTGTGGATTTCGGTGGTATGGGGTGCACAGATGCTATTCGATATCTGATTAATGATGGTTGGAATCATATGTATTCTCACCTGGCACATGACTCGGCAGGTGATAAGACATTTTGATCTATGTGGTGGTGGTCTATCACATAATGTGGTTATTAAATTGGTTCGGATCGGAGGGCGTGTCTTTCGATACTTGGTCCCGCGTTGCTGGAATGAGCTACCTGTCTCCTTAAGAAAGTCAAACAATCTTCTTGCTTTCAGAAAGGAGCTGAAGACCTGGCTCTTCTCGGTATAAATTTTCTTTGTGGGACCTTCGGAGCTGCTGTGTTGTGTCTCTTAGCTGTATGTCTCTTTGCCAAAGCGCCGGGATGCCCCTTGGGGCAGCCATGCGCTATAGAAGAGATTTGAACATAACATAATATAACATAACATTATGAGTCATTGAATATGTGGTCAATGTATGGCTTTTGTATGGAGCGGTTTTAACTGGTTGTCAGTGTATGTATGTCACAGTCTTTAAAAAGATCCCTGGTTTCCATTGCTGTAATATCTGCATTTGGCTATTAATTACTGCTCAGCCTCCTAGGGCTCCACAAGAATGTCAAAAGCTGTGTGGGTTGTGTTGACTTTGCCGTCTTAATGTATTTGTGTGTTTTGCTGAAAACATTTTCATTCATATGACTTTGTATGCTGCGCACCACTTTTAGATCTCTTCTGTGTTGCTGCGGATTTGAGCCCACGAACATTCACCAGGTACTTAATCATCACCCATCAGAGACACTTGCAGCTGCTTTGCTATAAAGTTTGTAATGGCCACTTGAAGCCTCTTGCATCAGTAATGATCAGTAGATCTTCACTTGACCATTTACCATTGCTATGGTGACTCACTCCCTGCTGACTTCCCTATGTTGAGGGCCGAGGCATATTTTTAGTCGTCTCAGTGTTCAGACGTGAGCTTCGCTGTAACTCAGTCTTCTTCCTGCTGTGCTTGTTTCTGGATGTCGTGATGTTGCACCTGTGGTGAAGCTTTTTCGGAATGTGTGCATGGGTTGTTTTTCGCTACTTGAACAATTCGTTTGGCAACTTGAATTGAACTTGTATGTTGATTCATTATTAACCACTGTTCGTGATTGCCTTGCACTGTAAATGCTAGTGACTTCTTACAATTTGCATTCTTCTATAAATCCATTTTTAGGTCTAATCTACAGACAGTTGTAGGTGACTGTTATCAAAGACTCATTGTCTCCAGTACATTAAGAAATATACATATGGAGGGGCTTCTGGTTAGCTGCTTGCTCTTGATTGCAATATATTTTTATTTTTGTTATTCTCGTTTTCCTGCTTCTTATTTAATGGCTTTGCTTGCTATGTTCGTCTTAACTATGTTTTGAGTGAATAATTACTTGTTTCGTACCATTGCTTAGATTCGGAGATTTTTTCAAATGTTTTGCTTTTAACACTGCTCTCTGCTGCTTACCCATTAACACGCTTTCCCTCATACTGTTTGCGTGGTACTCCCCCAGCTCATCCGCTACCTCTCCGATGCCATCATCTTGCATTTTTCTTGTTTTTCTAAATAAAAAAACTCCTAGCCCTAAGTCTTTTCCATGCCTCTAAATATTTGCCACCACCTGAGTTGGTCCTTTGCCTGTTCAAGTTTCTTTCTAACTTTTTTCACTTTTGCACATCTTGTAGTTACTTTTTTCAGTCTATCTCACCCAGAGCATTCACCAGCAAGGAACGTTCAATTAAAAAGATAAAAAGGCCACCATGTCATGACGTATCTGTGCAAATGCATGGTGATTCATGCATATGTATGTTATCGTGTGATGTCATGATGCATGCATGCATATATATTGCCACATGTATTATTTATTTATTTTGCTAATACTGTTTGCCATCGGCAATAAATATGATTTAATTTTTTTTCTGATGCTGGAAAGCATCTAAAAAAAACGTTAGAAAAGCTAGGATGTCCGCTTTGGAAAAGTCTTTTGGCTTTGACAATGCTTGTTTTACATCTAATCTGCTCTACTGGTGCATTTGTGTTCCTCTGTACGGCACACCAAAAGTGAGGTTTTGCCAAAGGTGACATTTCACTCACCAGACCTAAACTTGTATACGAATCTACGAACATCAGACACCTCATGAAAATACGTTCAAACCAAAAGAGATTAAACACTCATCCTATGGGACCTATATTTACCCCTACTAGGAGTAAGTGCAGAAGCAAAAAGATTAGTCCTTTACACGTTGGAGGTCAATATTGTGCCTATAAATACAAATGGTGAGAGTAACCTTGGGGAAGGTAGTGGGACATGAGGTAATAGTGTGCATTATAATTTAAAGTGCAATTTATAAAATGGCAATACTTTATCGATCGACTACTTCTTGCAGTCAAAAACCACATGCTCAGAGCTCTGGTTATCAACAATACTCTTGTTTGTTCTATAAAGTCTGACAGTTTCCCTCTCATTTTTGATGTTGATATAAAGACCTATTGTATGGTATTCTTATCTATAAACCTTCTGGTTAGTTGCTCATTGTTCCGTCTTTGCAATAGGTGCCTGTACGTAATTGTTTGTTCAACATTTTCTTTGCAGGTACAGTATCTTACGATGTTGTTTATGTACATTATTGAGGAATCCCCTTCTAACTGTTTGTTTGCCGCCAAGCTGCTCACTGGATGAAAGCGACCTCCTCAGAGGAAATCCTGTCTTAAACCCTGCAGAACTTTGCTGACCTCGCCGGACCCGCTTCGCGGGTCCCGCAGCGCCTTGTGACCCAGAGGCTGCTGTTACTGTGGGAGCTATCACCGGAGGTGCGGGCAGGTAGGAGAGCCGGCGGGGCTGCGAGCACAGGCAGGGACTCCAGTGTTCAGGAGCCCCTGCGCGCCCATTCTACACACCTGGGCTGCTCTCCCCGCTGGCCACGCCCCCCGCTGTTAGCCTGAAAAGCCGGTTTCCTGCACAGATCCTCGGAATCCCCTTCTAACTGTTTGTTTGCCGCCAAGCTGCTCACTGGATGAAAGCGACCTCCTCAGAGGAAATCCTGTCTTAAACCCTGCAGAACTTTGCTGACCTCGCCGGACCCGCTTCGCGGGTCCCGCAGCGCCTTGTGACCCAGAGGCTGCTGTTACTGTGGGAGCTATCACCGGAGGTGCGGGCAGGTAGGAGAGCCGGCGGGGCTGCGAGCACAGGCAGGGACTCCAGTGTCCAGGAGCCCCTGCGCGCCCATTCTACACACCTGGGCTGCTCTCCCCGCTGGCCACACCCCCCTGTCCACCAACCAATTGCAGGTACCAATAGAGTTTAAAACTGTCTATTGTCCCCGCTCTGCGGGAGCGACCGGGAGAAGCCCGGGACAAGGGCGGGACCGTCTGTGGCCGTCCGGGGCCGAAGGAGGCCGGGCTGGGCCAGCCCCTTAACACCTGTAGTTTAGCGGCCCATGCCTGGCCACACGTTGGATATGGCGACAGAAGAGGAAACCCCAGGGAAAAAAGGTAGATTACGCAACGGGTCACTGGAGAATTACTTTCCCAAGAAGAGTGAGGGAGAAAAGGACTCTATTCTAGCGGAGCGTAGGGCAGAGCGGCATCGCTCAGTTGAGAGCTTGAAACATAGACCCCTCACTGATAGTTCCTTGTTGGATTTGACCCGGGAGGGAGGTTCTGTAGACTTGAGTGTGGACAACGCTAGCCAAGAAGGCGTCCCTTTATTGTTCCGTGACTTTGTATCCACACCCGATTTTCCTTTGGATAACATTATAACTGTTTCTCCCACCCCTAGTCCTACTCGTGTCTTTGCCACATCTAAACTCAGGAAACAAAAACCAAAGCTTTTAATTGCGGCCCAGATCAACCGCCCACCACCTAGTAAAAAAAGGAAGAAACTTAGGGTGGCACCTGGTAAAGCCAAAACCCCGCATACTGAGTTCGGCAAAGGGCCAAAAACCCCCATTTTATCTGATATTACCCCAGCAGTAGATCAGGAGTTTACATCAGCAGTAGTACAACCATTGGGTAACAGCCCATCTGAAGTAGCTATACAGACAGCGGTTCCTGATGATAATACTAGAGCTGCAGCAGCTGTTACTTCATCTCCCCCCACATTGATAGGGAACTTGGAGTTTTTGTTGAGATCTCTCCTTTTACCTATCAATGAGTCTATTAAAAAGGTGGAAATCAGACTGACCATACTGGAAGCCGCTATAACTAGCATGGCCACTCTGACTAAAACCCAGGGGAGTGGGGTGGCGCATCTTACACCCTCGACAATGCCCCCTCCTAATTTAGTTTAAAAAAACCCTCCCGCCCCAGCTCAGCGGGCCAAGCAAACTCTACAGCCCCAGGGTAGAGTTGACCTTTCCTCCCAAAACCCACCGCCCCCAAAACAATTAAAGTCACCAGGAACCGAATTAGGTGATGCCCCTAATAAACCAATCTTAAAGGCCACGACAAGCAGTAATCAGAACATCCAAGGGGTAGGTCGAAATAACAAGATACCACATAAAAAGGTCCCACAAGTGGAGATTCCCCCAGAAGCAGCGCCCTTTGTGGTGGTCTTGACAGGGGTCCCTCAGTTAGCGGAAAATAAGAAGGAGGGATACGTTGACCTCAAGAATAAAATTATTCATTGGCTGAGAACGTACAGGCCGATAGCGCCCAATATAGATGGGGATATAGTCCATGTTAGACGGATCAATTGGCTGGGGAGTAGAACTAAAAATATAGAGGGGGACATAGTGGTGGTTAATTTTAGAGACCCTCGGGCTGTTGATTATATTTTAAACTGACCACCAGGAAACGGGGAAACCTGCATTACCCCTCGGGCCTTAACATATTTTTACCCCAGGACAGAGGCTACCCCTTTTAAATATCCAAATAAATTTCGATCCTATAGGCCTTCTCTTACCTTGCCCTTTAATAATAACTATCCCCAGCATGGACAACATTTTGCCTTGGTGCCTGATCAGCACCTTGCGTGGTCCACGGTCCCTTATAGACATACGAGTAACCACAACACCAGGATGAGTCGTCTGAGACCTTTTACCCCGCTGGACACTTACAATCGGTTTTCTCAGCTCTCCGGGCTGGAAGATTGCGATTGAAGTTCAGCGCTCGGGGGGGGGAGTCAAGTGAACTCCCCGAGGGGGAGACCTCGCGACGACTCTGTGGCAGTGTAGATATAGAGGAAGTTGGGTCATTCTCAGTTCAAACTGCTATTACCAACAACATTACTGAGGCTTCTATGTCAGCTAGGCCTTTGACTAGCATGGATGGCTGTCCTGTGACCACTATCCCCCTGGCACAGGAGGGGGGGTGCTGTATGACCATGGTGGACAACGAGGGTGGGACCGGGGAGGGATACACCTTAGTGCCAAAAGGAAGGCGGGTAATAAACCTCCTTTCCTGGAACATCGCGGGGTTAAAAAGGAAGTTAGAAATTCCAGAGTGGCACATGTTCATTGAGAGGTTTGATGTTTGCCTGTTTCAGGAAACTTGGAGCCTATCTCCGCTACACAAAGCGGGGTATACCACCCACTTTTTTCCAGCAGTAAGCAAGGGAAAGGGTAGACCAGCGGGGGGCCTCACGGTCTGGATCAAAATAGAACTGGATTGGTTGGTTACACGCCACACCGTGGAGTGTAATGATATTCTCCACCTCTCCTGTAGAGGTAAGGTGAAGGGTAGTAGGCTTGACCTTTTCAATGTTTACGCTAGAGGGGCCCCTGGGGACTCTGCCTCTTTGACTTTAACAGCTCTGGACTCAGCCTTAGCCAATTGTCCGTCATCAGCAAAGATCATTGTGGGGGGTGATTTTAATTGTACGTTTGAACCCCTCCTCGGAGATGATCCTTTGGGTATCGAAGAGGAGGATTCAAAATGGTCCATCCCAACCTTATCCCTGCCCCCCATTAGGAAATGGTCAGCTAGGGCAATTCAAATCAATGCACTGACTAGGGACCACAAGTTAAGAGCCCTTAACGGTAGGACTATATCAGATCAGGTAGGGGCACTGACCTTCAATAGACTTACTGGGCCGTCCCGAATTGACTACATCCTAATGGATGTTAGTTTCTGGGCAGACCTTATTGATATGGAGGTCTACCCAAGTCAGGATAGCGACCACAATCCCCTGTGTTGCAAGTTTAACTGGGTTACCCTAAAAGACAGGAGGGCGAAAGTCACCTCAAAAACATCTAAAGAGGTTATCCCATATAATAACAATCGCAGACTGAAATGGGATAAGGCTAAACTTAAGGAGGACGATCTAGGGGCCATTAAATCTTTGGTAGAGCGCTTGTCTTCAGATCTGGAGGTCTGGATTGGTGAAGACCAGATTAGTAGGCTTCCTTACCCCTCCCTTGATTCTGTTTACAAAGCCACAATAAATCATGTTGGTCAATTTTTTACCTCGAAAGGGAAAAGCAATAGGGCTACTGTTACACCCCCTACTCTCAATAAACCTTGGTATACTGACCAGTGTAAGGGTAAAAGGAAAAACTTGACAAAAGCCCTGATTTCTGGGGATCCTCTGCTGGTTAGAGCGGCCAGGAAGGATTACCTGAAAGTATTATCAGTGGCCAAGCGCGAGTGGGAGGAACAGCATTGGCAGGACCTATCCAATGCCGTGAGTAGTAGGAACCCGAACCTTTTTTGGGATTTGATTAATAGAACTAGACAGAGGAAATCGCAACCATTGGCTGCACACATAACTAGTCAGCAATGGTTTGATCATTTCTCATCCCTGTATGGAGGCATTGAGGAAACAGCCAGCCCTGGGGCAGATAGTTTGGGTGAGGGGGGACTCCTTAGGGGTGGACGACCTTCCATTTACGACCACAGAGGTAGTGGCGGCGATTAGACATCTAACCCCCAAGAAAGCAGCCGGGCAGGATGGGATTCCTGGAGATCTGTTGATAGTGGAGCCACAGGCCTGGGCCAAATTAATAGCCATAATAATGAATTTGATTACTAGGGGCCACCAGGTGCCAGATTCTTGGAAAGGTGCAGAGGTAGTGACCGTGTTCAAGAAGGGGGCAAGAGAGGACCCTGCAAACTACAGACCTATCAGTTTGATAGACATAATTCAGAAAGTGGTTGGCAGGGTCATCATCTCAAGAGTAGGAGATTGGATGGAGGAGGCCAGTATTCTTTCCCACCTACAAGCGGGTTTTAGAAGAAAGGTAGGGACGATGGACCAGGTCTTTCGCTTTTTTGTAATCTATTGGAAGGCAGTGACCATCAAGAAAGGCAGTTTATATATGGCCTTTATAGATCTCAAAACAGCTTTCGACCTGGTCCCTCGCGCAAAATTATGGAAAATCCTAGGGGAGATGGGATTTCCCAGTGGTCTCCTTAACCTAATCGTAAAGCTCCACGAGGGGAATTACGCGAGGGTCAGATGGGGATCCCAGGGACAGTTAACAGATAGGGTCCCTGTGAGGAGAGGAGTACGCCAGGGCTGCGTTATGGCTCCGACCCTTTTCTCCCTATTCGTGAATGGAGTGGTGGACCATCTGAAGGGGGAGGAGGCGGATGCCCCATCCCTGGCGGGGGAAAGAATCCCCACCTTACTCTTCGCCGACGACACCTTATTAATCTCTAAATCCCCAGTGGGTCTGCAAAAACTCTTGAACCGGTTTAGCTCCTTCTGTACCATCCGAGGCTTAACCATTAACACTTCAAAAACTAAATTGATGGCACTCTCCCCCTCCAAAAGATTCAAAAATAATTTTCTGCTCAATGGCGTTCCTCTGGAGTTGGTTGAGTCTTTTGATTATCTTGGTGTCCGGATAAACAGTCGCATGACCTGGAAGAGTCATTTGGCCAAAATGCTACTCAGTCTCCAAAGAGTATCTGGGGTGACTTTGAGGGAGCTCCGTGAATCACGTAGTAAACCTGTCTCCCCCGCCATGGCCATTTATGAGGGCCAGATTCTTCCTGCGGCATTATATGGCTCTGAACTCTGGGGGTTTGAAAATGTTTCTGAACTATCGACAGCGGAAAACAATTTTCTAAGGAAGGTGGTGGCTCTTCCTACTTCCACCCCATTGATCCCCCTGAGACTAGATCTGGGCAGAAGAGCACTAAAGGACTTGGTAAGGCTACGCCCGTTGCTCTTTTGGACTCGTTTGAGAAGAACTGCGGAGCTTGCAAAATATGCTGAAGGGCTGGATGATCTTCTGCTACTGGACACGGGTAAAAAAATAGGATGGTTGAATAGATTGAAAGACCTGGCTCTTAACCTGGGGCTAAGGGATGCATGGGAGTCACAATTGCCACCACCCAAGGAAGTGATCAAAAAGCTATATTGGGACTGGGTACAGAGTAATGCGCTGAGGGTTGCGGATGGGGGCTCACTCACGGATCAATTTTTGTTATTTAAATGTGTGAGAAAATTGGAGCCCTTCCTCGACCTGATAACTAAACCTCTAGATCGAGCGCTATATCTAAAACTGCGATATGGGACGCTTCCGGTGCATGATTTCACGGTGAGGTGGTCAAACTCTGGTGCCCCCCTGCGTTCATGCCCTGGCTGTGTGGCACCTAAGGAGTCTGTGGCCCATTTATTTTTTGCCTGCCCAGCTTACAAAGGGGCGCGGAAACTTTGGTTGAAACCGGTCTGCAGGGAACTGGGGCTGAGGTGTCATAGCCAGGCACTACGTGTACTTTCTACGGACACTTCATCTTCCATCATGATTTGCGGGGTGGCAAAATTCTTGGGTAGTGCGTGGTTGACGCGCTCCAGATTACTGAAACTGCGACCGGGGGTCCCAACGGTCTAATGCTGCATTCGCTGGTAGCAAACTAGTGACTGTCGTGTACCTCTTCTTTTATTCGTTTTAATAATTTTTATGGAGAATTGGTAAATGTATATGCATATGTATTTCTTTTATGGTGATTAATTTGCCGAATAAAGATAATGATGATGACATTATTGAGTGGCAGAGAACTTGTGCTACTTCTCGGCTAGTTAACGACATTTCTATTCAATATGGGCGTTCACTTTATCTGATAGGTACTCTTTTAACGTGATGTCTACCTGTGTTCAGTGGGACAGTTCCATCTAATGGCTATACGGAGGATTTACAGTCTACAATCTAGCGTTTAATTAGGAAAGCGTTTGCTAAGGAGAAAGGTATATTAACCCCAAACTAAGTGCAAAAACACGCATGCCACGGAAATTAACACACTGTTAACGAAGTCCCGACGTACCTCTGCACTGTTATTATGTGCTTTCTCAGGTACCAGGGAGTCTCTAGGAGGGGGGCCCTTTTCTAAAAACAAGGGTAATGTGTTAGTAAAGGAATCGGGTACTTATCATTTAAAGCGCCGGTCCTTATTCCGACATCGCAAGTACCTGGCACTCCTCGCCTCCCTCGCTGCTTGTGCTGACTCTGCCGTCCTGGACCCGGTAGGGTTCGTGAGCTCGGGCGATTGTTAAAACTGCTTCCCTGATTATAGGCAGTATAAACAGACTATGGAGGGTTCTTTGTGTTAGATAAACCAATATATTTAGTTTTTTTCATAAATATACGTATCTCAAAACCTCTATTATTTGTTGTGTCCATTTACAGACAGATATTAGGCAGATATTAGATTTAGAAGGTTGAATCCGATTAGACTTGGCATGTGCTGTGCCTACTAATCACTAACAGTGTAAACAGACTATGGAGGGTTCTTTGTGTTGGATAAACCAATGTATTAAGTTTTTTTCATAAATATACATATCTCAAAACCCCTATTATTTGTTATTTGAATTTGTCAATTTACAGACAGGTATTAGATTTACAAGGTTAAATCCTATTAGACTTGGCATGTGCTGTGGCTACTAATCGTGAAAATTAATTTCGGACTTGTTCACGATAGTATCCTTACACTTTGGCTGCTTTATCGATTATGCGCTCTGATGGCATCAGTTTGAATTGCGTCTTGGAGGTTGCATTTTTCATAAAGAACCTTTATAAGCATATCTGAGATTAAAAGGCAATCGCGTTTTAGTAGATATTTCAAGAAATTGTTTCTATTTGGACGACAATTAGATGGTGTCTGGCGTATGCTCAGTGTTACTTATTGTAATGATGGATATGGTTCATAATTATTCTGCAATTCTCCTACCGTCTGTTAAAGCGGTGGTTTTTCATTCTTTGTTGTTATCTGTTCAGACTGACCCATGGAATATTGTCATTCAGGCCTCGTTCATCAGTGCCCAATCTGTGGACCCACCTTTGTTCTTTCTCGAAAAGAATACGTTCTGCATTGTGGTCTTTAGTTGTCAAAGTTTCCAGTATTATCCATTTGAGGTCGTCCACTGTGTGGCCTTTTTCTAGATAGTGCGTCGCCATTTTGGTCGTTCCTTTTTTACATTTGACATTGCTGCGGTGTTCAATGATTCTCTGTTTTGCTTTTCTGCACGTCATGCCTATGTAGGTCAGATTACACGGACATGTAATCATGTATATTACATGACTTGTGTTGCAGTTTGTATGATTCCGTAAAGACCATTTCAAGTGTGGTAGGAGCTGCAATTCCTTGACGGGTCTAGTTATTGGGCAGACTGAACAGGATCCACATGGGTAATGTTCCGTGATTGGTGGAAGGTTCCATAAAGTAAGTTGGTTCCGTTGTACAGTGGGTTTTGGTCTGGTGTGGACCAATAGATCTTTAAGATTCCTCGTTCGTTTATTGGCAAAACGTGGTTTAGGCCAAGAGATATTAGCAGAGGTCAGTATTCTCCAATGTTTGTTTATGATTTTCTTTACTTTATTAGAGACTGGGCTATATGTTGTAACGCAGGTAAGGAGATCTTGCGGTATTCTTGTGGTTGTTTCCAGTAAGCCTTCTCGATTTTGATTCCTAGCTCTCTTTTTGCATTTGTTTATCACCTTTTTTGGGTAATGTCGTGCTTCTAACTTTTTACAGAGGTCTTCAGCTTGAGACTTGTAGTCTTCAGTCTTGCTGCAGTTCCTCCTTAGTCGGAGGAATTGACTGTAAGGGAGATTCTCTCGCAATGGACGTGGATGATAGCTGTTAAAAGACAGCAGACTGTTTTCTGCAGTGGGTTTGAAAAAGGTCCTGGTATGGAGTTGGTCATTCTCGACATAAATGTGTGGAAATTTATTACAGAGAATTTATTTTTACAGAGGTCGTCAGCTTGAGACTTGTAGTCTTCAGTCTTGCTGCAGTTCCTCCTTAGTCGGAGGAATTGATTGTAAGGGAGATTCTCTCGCAATGGACGTGGATGATAGCTGTTAAAAGACAGCAGACTGTTTTTTGCAGTGGGTTTGAAAAAGGTCCTGGTATGGAGTTGGTCATTCTCGACATAAATGGTTATGTCTAGGAAGTCTAGGCTTTTTTTTATTGGCAGTGTAGGTGAATTTCAACCATTCATCTTGTGCGTTTAGCCATGTGTGGAAATTTATTAGACTTTCCATGTCACCCTTCCAGATGAGAAGAATGTCGTTTATGTAACGCTTCCAGAAATAAATCTGGTGTTGGTAAGGGTTTTGCTGGTTGTTGACAATCAATTTCTCAAAGTTACTTACATATAGCCCTGCCACACTAGGGGCAAATGTACTCCCCATAGATGTTCCATGGCATTGTCTGTACATGATGGTATTGTACTCAAAGAA